>NC_133460.1:79536459-80955209 GCF_048565385.1 Saimiri boliviensis
ATCTTTATCAGAGATATTAGCCTGCAGTTTTCTTTTTTTTTGGTCTGGTTATGGTGTCAGGGTAATACTGGCCATGTAGAATAAGTCTGGAAGTATTTCATCCTCCTTTAGTTTTCAGAATAGTTTGAGTATAATTGGTATTATTTTTCTTTAAATCTTTTGTAGAATTCAGCACTAAAGCCATTAGGGCCTGGTTTTTCCTTACCGGGAGACTTTTTCTTAAGGCTTTGATCATGTTACTTGTTATTAGTCTGTTCAAGTTTTGGATTTCTTCGTGGTTCAATCTTGGTAGGTTGTATGTGTCTAAAAAACTGTCAGTTTATTCTAGATTTTCTAATTTATTGGCATGTAGTTGCTCATAGTAGCTACTAATGATCCTTCAAATTTCTGCAGTATCAGTTATAATATCTTTTTCATCTCTGATTTTGTTTATTTGTATTTTCTCTCCTTTTTTCTTAATCTGGCAAAGGTTTGTCAATTTTGTTTAACTTTTCAAAAAACAAATTTTTTGTTTTATTGATCTTTTGTATTGTTTTTAAATTTCAATTTTATTTATTTCTGCTCTGATCTTTATGATTTCTTTTTTTCTGCTAATGTTGGGTTTGGTTTGCTCTTGCTTTGCTTCTTTTTTAAGATGCATCATTAGATTGTTTATCTGAAGTTTTTCCTGTTTTGTGATGCAAGTAGTTATAGCTGCAAACTCCCTATTTGTACTACTTTTGCTGCATTTCATAGGTTTTCATATGTTGTGTTTCCATGATCATTTTTTTTCAAGAATTTTTTCATTTTCTTTCTTAATTTCTTCATTAATCCACTGGTAATTCAGGAGTGTATTGTTTAATTTCCATGTATCTGTATGGTTTCCAAAATTTTTTGTTATTGATTTCTAGTTTTTTTTTTGGGATGGAGTTTCACTCTTGTTGTCCAAGCTGGAGTGCAATGGTGTAATCTTGGCTCACCACAACCTCTGCCTCCCTGGTTCAAGTGATTCTCTTGCCTCAACCTCTCAAGTAGCTGGGGTTATAGGCATGTGCCACCACACCCATCTAATTTTTGTATTTTTAGTAGAGACAGGGTTTCTCCATGTTGGTAGGGTTGGTCTCGAACTCCTGACCTCAGGTGATCCATCTGCCTCAGCCTCCCAAAGTGCTGGGATTACAAGCATGAGCCACTGCAGCTGGCTGATTTCTAGCTTTATTCCATTGTAGTCAGAGAAGATGCTTGATATTATTTCATTTTTCTGGTGTGTGTGAGAGGGAAACATGTTTCTGCCTATCTAGGAAATGGAGCTGGTGCAGCCCACTCACCCTTCACAGAGACATCCGTGAATCTTACCACAAGCTCCTCTCAGTCATTTTCATCAAACCTGGTGCCTGTGCTCATCACTGAGGTATTCAGGGGCAAGCCAGCTTTGCCAAGCTGTGGCCCTGGATTCCCTCAAAACAGGAAGCTTAGGGAACTGGGAACTCCAATGTCCAGCCTATCATCTGAAACAACAGAGAACATCTCATAGTAAACAAAGATCCACTACATACCCATTTGCTGGTGCCACAGTTGGTTCTTACCTGTAAGTGTCATCTACTTGCTTGTAAGTTGAATCAGACAGTTTAATATAAAATCTGTTGACAGAGGGCATAGGGCTGTAGAAAAAAAGCCAAAGGACTTTACTTTACAGTTACACCCCATAGGAAGGAAGAGAAGGATAAAGGAAAAGAAAAAAAAATAAGAAAGGGAAAAATTTTATCCACAGAAAAATAATTTCAGAAATTAAAAGTGGCACCCTCTCCAAGTGAGAAGAAAACATCATGAGAATTCTGGTACCATGAGATATCTGAATGTTGCAAATCACCAAAAGATTGTGCTAGCTTCCCAGAAATAAACCCTAACAAAAATGGGAACTCAGAAGTGACATATAAAGAATTCAAAATATAGATTGCAAGGAAGATCAATGAGATCCAAGGCAAGGTTGAAAATCAACACAAAGAAACTACTAAAGCAATCTGGGAAATGAAGAAAAATATAAACATCTTTAAAAAATCAATCAGAATTCTGGAATTGAAAAATTAACTTAAAGAATTTCAGAATACAATGAACAGAATTATCAATAGGCTAAATCAAACAGAAGAAAGAATTTCAGAGTCTGAAGACCAGTCATTTGAACTAACCTGGTCAGATAGAAATAAAGAAAAGTAATTTAAAAAAATGAACAAAGTCTTTGAGAAATATGTGATTATGTCTAGGAACAAAACCTATAATTACTGGCATTCCTGAGAGAGAAGATAAAGCAAACAACATGGAAAACATATTTGAGGGAACACTTAAAACATTTTTCATGAGAAAAGAGCAACAAAGTCTGGATGATGGCCCATCAGTTTGCATCATAATTTACTGAATATATTAAGACCACTTTTGAGATCTACCACTCAGAAAAAGATACTTTTGAAAATATTACTGCTCCTTGACAATGCACCTAATCACGGCACTCATGAGCTCTGATGGAGATGTACAAGGAGATGTTCTTTTCATTGCAGACAACACAACATTTGTTCTGCAGTCATGAATCGAGTAATAATTACAACTTGTACGTCTTACATTTGATCAGTACATTTCAGAAGGGCATACCTGCAAGAGATAGTAATTCCTCTGATTAATGTGGGTAAAGTAAATTAAAAACCTTTTGAAAAGATTAAGAACATTTGTAATTCACGGGAGGGTTCAAACTGTGAATATTAACATGAGTTGGAAGAAACAGATTTCAACCATCATAGATGACTTGGAGGGGTTCAAGACTTAGTAAAGTAAATGCAGGCCAGGAGCAAACCAACGTGCAGGGGCAGGGCCGGACGTCCTCACCTGGCTCGTGACCTCCGTGAGGACTGCTGGGGCGTGAAGCCTGGGAGTGCAGCCTCCGATCTGCTGAGGGGCACATTTAACACGTCATTTGAGAAACTGTTGCAATTGCAGAGCCAAGTGGGGACTAAGGCATACAAACAATTGGTAGCTGAAAACAGCCCTAAGAAACAAGGTTCTAGACGATTTATCCAAAATGCATGTGTTGCAGATAAGCACAGGCCTCTGGAAATGTCAGCCAAGATCCGAGTATCATTTTTACATCAGGTTGTTCCCATCAGTAAAAAGGTAGCCTGGATCCCTTGCTTTGATAATCTGTCAGGGGAATATAATCCTGAGGTGTTTGACAAAACGTATCAGTTCTTCAATGACATCCGAGCAGAAGAGAAAGTGCTTGTGAAACAACAGTTGAAGAAGCACCATTTAGGAGAGAAGCATGAGAAACTGCAGCAACTGCTTCACCAAATGGAGAAGCAAGGAACGGCACAGCAGGAATGAAAGCAACAGCAGGAGCTGCACCTGGCTCTGAAGTAGAAACGTCAGGCTCAGGCCCAACAAGGCCATTAGCCAGCCATACTTCCTGAAGAAATCTGAGCAGCTCCAGCTGGCACTAGCTGTGAAGTTCAAGGAGCTGAAACACAGCAAGAAACTGGAGAGCTTTTTGAATCGAAAACGGCGATGAAATGCAGGCAAGGAGAGGAGACATCTCCGTTCGTCCATGGAGTAATAAGGAACTGTCTGCTGCTCTGTCACTGCCCTAGGGAGACATGGATCTGTGAGGACAGATTTGGCCTCGGCTCGTTTTCATTCAAGGGCAAGGATCACAACTGCCCTTGAATTTCATTGCTTCAGAGAAGACTAGAGAGCTCTTGAACTGCTCTTAAGGCTCGACAAAAAGAATAGTTCAGCCTTTTGTCAGTGCCACACGACCTCAGCTTGGATCTGGTTCATTGTGTCCTTGTGTTATCTCATCCTTGCCCTAAACTAGAGATTCTGATACTGAAGAAGAGGGGCCAGTCAAGACGATGTAGTCTGTCCCATGACTGGGACATTATGTAGGAGCCATTTCATAAACATTCTTGTTATTCATCTTTTTGTTATTCTGCTTTTTTTTTTTTTTTTTTTTTTTTGTGGGGTTTTGTTTTGTTTTGCTTTTTTCACCTCTGAAACAGTCTTGCTCTGTCATCCAGGCTAGAGTGCAGTGGTGTGATCTCGTCTCACTGCAACCTCCACCTCCCACATTCAAGCGATTCTTGTGCCTTAGCCTCCCACATAGCTGGGATTACAGGCATTCGCCACTATGCCTGGCTAATTTCTTTTGTACTTTTAGTAGAGGGGTTTTGCCATGTTGCCTAGGCTGTTCTTAAAATTCCTGGCCTCAGGTGATCTGCCTGCCTTGGCCTCCCAAAGTGCTGAGGTTACTGGGATGAGCCACTACTCCTGTCCTTATTCTGCTTTTGTGTGGGATTTGCGGGTAACCTAGAATTACTTTTTTAGTGGGCCACATATTGGGATAGGCAACAAAGCCTAAGGCATCTACAGCTGGGAAGTCAGATCCGAAACCCCTCCTACTTAATTTGGCCCCCTCAAGGATGACAAGATCATTTAAAGGGTAAACCAGTCCCACAACTCCCCTATTTGGCCTTGTTTTTGGATGCAAGGGATGGATATAAAGCTTCCTGGTAATATGCAAGCACAGCTGTCCCTCAGTACAACAATCCATGTGGTCTGGAAAATCCTCAGGCTGATAACTTAGTTTAAAATAGTCTCAAGTAGTTAGTGTCTTCAGGCACCTGACAGAGGCAAATGTAATCCTTTCTTGAGAATTGTTCTTTAAATTGAGACCTCAAGGAATTCTTTCAGTTAAAAAAAAAAAAATAGAGCGTATAGTTAAAGCACACAAGGAAAGAAACCACCATGAGAAAGAGTCATTAGGAGCAAAGGGCAACAGGGTCAAACTGGCAAAAATTGAAATGTAAGAAGTATAAAATAAAAAGAAATATAAAATGTCTTATGTTTAAAGAAAAAGTGCCTAATGAATATCAAAAGTGACTAAACTGGTGTGATTAAAAAGTAAAACTTAAAAAAAAATGTAAATGTGGATGTGGTGGAAATAGCAAGAAAATTAGAATTAGAAGTGGAGTTTGAAAATGTGACTAAATTGCTGCAATCTCATAATCAAATTTTGCTGGATAAGGAGTTTCTTCTTACTGATGAGTAATGAAATTGTTTCCTTGACAAGGAATCTACTGTGGTTGAACATTGTTAAAATGACAAAAAAGGATTTAAAATGCTATAGAAAAGTCTTTCATAAAAGAAAGAGTCTAATGTGGCAAGCTTCATTGTTGTCTAATTTGGGTAGTTTAAGAAACTTCCACAGCCACTCAGAGATTCAGCAATCACCACCATGATCAGTCAGCAACCATCAGCACTGAAGTAAGACCCTCCACTAGCAACATTATGGCTTTATGAAGACTCTAATGATTTGGTAGCCATAAAGTATTTTTAAATTAGGGTGTCCACACTTTTTAGATGTGATGCTATTGCACACATAACCTACAGTAGAGTGTAAATATAACTTTTATGCATACTGGGAAACCAAAAAATTTATGTGTCCTGCTTTATTGTAATATTTGCATTATTGTGGTGGTCTGGAATAGATCACACAATATCTTCAAGATATGCCTGGTGATCCTTATAACCAAAAATGTAGTTGTCCATTCAGCTCTGCACATTGTGGTCATTCTGTACTGTGTGTCTGTTTAATAATACACCTACCTCCCATATGCCACTGAAGCACATTTTTTTGCTGTTTTATATCCCTTTTTGGTGTGCATTACTTTATTCTATTATTTCTGATGATGACAGGGCAAAAAGGTTACAGATACAGCTGTGACTGGAGGTGACGAAGAGGTGGGAGAAGCCAAAATTTCTCAAATGTTCTCTGCTAAATTCTCTGAGATTGGTTCTTCCATTGGTTATTCTGAGCATGTCTTCTGCAGTAATGGAGAGAGAAGAACCCTATTTGTTTTCCATTCTCTTGAACATTTATGACCTTTGTCTCCTTGGAGTGAAATAACAGTCTTCTATTTAATGTAATGACTTTTATTATTATTATTATTTTTGGTGAAGGAACAGAGTTACTAGAAAATGCATTCTCGGAAACTAATGCTTTTGGAGTTTGTTGTGTTTTGCTAAAATTGCTCTTGAGGCAGTTGTGGTATAAGCAATAATGTGCCACAATGCAAAAATCATAAGATCGCCATTCAAATCTGAGTTCTGCCACATATGACATATGTGACACTAGACTGATCTCACTTTCCTCATTTAAAAAATTTAAAAAAATTAATCTTTCCTTTCTAGTGCTTTGGAAAAAGTTTAATGATAAAGTGGCGAAAAATCTCTTTAGTTGCATTCAGAATCTCTGTCATTGTGTTTTGAAAATTAAGTTTATAATGTGTCTTGATGTGGGTCTCTTTGAGGATAAATTAATTGGAGTTCCTTGAGCTTCTTTAATGTTTATATTCATGACTGTCATCAAATTTGGGTAGTTTAAAACCATTGTTTCTTCAAATATTCTGTCTATTTATCTTTTTTTCTTCTTAGATTCCCATAATGCATATGTTGGTCTGCTTGATGGGGTCCCACAGAAACCTTAGGGTTGGGTCGATTTAATTTTATTTAATCTTTTTTTCTGTCTATTCATCAGGCTTGATACTTTCCACTGACCTATCTTCATGGTCTCTGATTCCTTCTTCTGCCTGCTCAAGTCTGCTTTTGAATCCCTCTAGAGAATTTTAAATTTTGGTTATTATACTTTTAAGCTCCAGAATTTCTTCTTGGTTTAATTTCAAGTTTTGTATGTTCTTACTAATATTTATATTTTGTTCATACATCTTTTTTTTAAAAAAACCCTTCATTCTTTCTTACTTTATTTTGTGAACTCAAAATATCTGAGACAAATCTCAGTCAATTTAGGAAGCTTATTTTGCCAAGATTAAGGACACACTTATGTCACAGCTTCAGGAGATCCTGATAACATGTACCCAAAGTGGTCAGGGCACAGCTTGGTTTTATACATTTTAGGGAGACATGAGACATTAATCAATACATGTAAGATGTGCATTCATTTGGTGTGGAAAGATGGGACAACTCAAAGTGGGGAGGGGTGTTCCAGGTCACAGGTAGATAAGAGACAAATGGTTGCATTCTTTTGAGTTTCCGATTAGCCTTTTGCTGAATACACAATTTACAGGAATAGTCACTTATGCCTTATTGATGACTTTGATTTCTGTCTGTCCATTGTCCACAAGTAATTTTCTCATGGGCAAATTGTTGGGGAGGTATGTAGTTTTAAAAACTCTTTGTAGTTATCTTATTTAGGAATAGAATGAGACGCAGGTTTGCCCAACACAGCTTGACTTTTTCCTTTGGCTTAGTGATTTGGAGACCCTGAGATTTATTTTCCTTTCACACTTTCCAGCTTTTCTTTTTAAAATCTTTTGGAAAAACATTTCTCAAGAAAACGAGTCTCTGGTTTCAGGTTTTGTCTGATCTCTCATGATTAGGACAATTTACTCCTAGATGGGTAGGTCCCATATTATTAGGAAAGCTCATTTTTAGAAGGTTGTAAAGTCTCACATTTTATGAAGAGAAGAGTAGAGGAAGGAAGAAAAACAAACAAACAACAACAACAACAACGAAAAGAACAATCCTGAAAAACTGATATAGGCCATATTACTCTGAAGCCCATACATTAGTAGGCAGGTATGAAAGTGGTTTATGTATGTACATAGGTTACTGTTATCTTCTTCTGAAGTTTTTAAGTTGTCTAGCTTCAGTTCACAGGACTTTAAGAAAGAACAGCTTAAATTTTAGTTATTTCAAATCAGGAAAAAATAGGGAAAAAAGAAAAGGAAAGAAGAAAAAAAGGAAAATGTCATTTTGGAGACTTGTAGCCAGGAACAACTCTTGAATTCAGTCCAAACTGTAGGAAATAATAAAAATTGAAAACTATTAGGCAAGACTACAATCTAAAAACAGTTGTCCTACAGTTTATTGTGAAATATGATCTTCCTCTCTGTAGTCCCATTTTCACTCAAGACAAATCTTATGATAAATTCATTAGCAAAATATGTTTTAGTCTTATACTTGCCTAGAGTATTTGTATAAATCAGCAAGAATAAAGCGAGCAAAATAATTATTTGCCATTTAGGCTCCTCTTTATGGTTTAAATTCACTTTGCTTGTACTTCATTTCATAAAAAATCTGATTTAACTTTAGTGCCTTTGGCCCAGCTTATGCCTGCAAATACTGGTGTTAATTGGATGAATTCCTCACCTTGAGATCCCAAGAAAACTTGGGGTTCCTGGGTTTGTCAGAAAGTGATGTTCTTTAATTACCATGGGACAGAAACATGTACAGTGACTGTAAACAAGCAATGAGGCCAGCTTTCCCAAGGGGATTTTATTGGCTCTGTATGTCAATTTTGATTCCTAAAAAGAGCCTGTTTGTAACTGAATGCTTGCCTTTCCAGTCAAAACCTTGGTAAAATAACCACGGTCTCCTATTGTGTCCTGTTACAAAAGAAAATAGATTATTATTAATCTTATACAAGTAACTATATTGTTATGTTAAGAATACTCACAGCTAGTTTCCAGATTTTAAAGAAATCAAGTAGAAAGAAATATGTTCCAAATTTTGTTCATAGGAGTATACTTTACTCAATTATTGAAAGCTATAAATAGCTCAAAAGAAAAGTTTTCTTGGTTCTGAAAAACAAAGGATCAGTAATGTTTTAAGCAAAAAGTCATAAAATAATTATTTCAGTCTTCTGTTAGTTCAGCTCATGCAGTTAACTCTTGTTTTGCTTGACATTTATAAATATTTTATTTCTCCATGGAAGCTTTTCCTTTATTCTAGTGTCACAATCCCGAAAGTTATCAGAAACTTGTATTTGTGTACCCTTGTCAGAGTCTCATAGCTGAATATAAAACCACCCTCTGAAAAGGATAAAAGTAAAACAACTGCAGATGACAAAAGTCTCAGAACAGTCACAACTGGCAGCTGGAAGGCCTGGGAGACAGAGTCGCCCATTCAACTGAAAAAAAGGGGGCTGAAACAGGGAGCCAGGTGATTTGGCTTGGCCAGTCCCACCCCCACAAAGACCAGGAATCTGAAATGCTCTGGATCGAGAGTTTCACAGTAAGCACAGCTAGACCCTGGACGGTCCAGCTCTGTGGGGGGAAGGGCATCCGTCATTACCGAGGCAGTCAACCACTACCAAGGCAGTCTGCCATTACCGAGGCAGTCTGCCATTACTGAGGCAGTCAGCTGTTACTGAGGTAATCTGCCATTACCGAGGCACTCCGCCATTACAGAGACAGTCCACCATTATAGAGACAGTCTGCCATTACTGAGGCAGACCACCATTACTGAGGCAGTTCTAACTATACCTCTGTAAACCAAACTGCAAAGAAGTTCACGCAGCAGCTGGGCAGAGCCACGGCAGCTCAGCAATGCCTCTGCTGGCAGACTGTGACTAGGCTACCTCCTCACTGGGCAGGGCATCTCTAAAAAAGGCAACAACATATCAGGAACTTATAAATAAAGCCACACCTTCTGGGGACAGAGCACCTGGGAAAAAAAGATGGTTATAAGTTCTGCTGCAACAGACTTAAACATACCTTTCCAGCAGCTCTGAACAGAACAATGGAGATCATAGCTCAGCACTTGAGCTTCCATAAGGGACAGAGTGTCTCCTCAAGCAGCTCCCTGACCTCTGTATATCCAGAGTCACCTCATAAAGGAGAGCTCAGGCTGACATCTGGTGGGTATCCTTCTGTGACAAAGTTAAGAGAAGAAAAACTGGCAACAACCCTTACTGTTCTGCAGCTGCTGCAGGTGATCCCCAGGCAAGCAGGGTCTGGAGTGAACCTATAGCAGTCCTACAGCGGAGGGGCCTGACTGTTAGAAGGAAAACCAAGAAATAGAAAGAAATAGCTTCATCATCAACAAACAGGACATCCATTCAGAGACCCCATCTGAAAGTCACCAACTACAAAGACCACAGGTAGATAAATCCACAAAGATGGGAGGAAACCAGCACAGAAAGGATGAAAATACCCCAAACCAGAATGCCTCTCTGTCTCCAAGGGAAACTCCTCACCAGCAAGGAACAAGGCTGGATGGAGAATGAATCTGATGAATTGACAGAAACAGGCTTCAGAAGGTGGGTAATAACAAACTTTTCTGAACTAAAAGAACATGTTCTAACCCAATGCAAAGAAACTAAGAATGTTGAAAAAAGGTTTGATGAAATGCTAATGAGAATAAACAGTTTAGAGAGGAATATAAGTGAATTGATGGAGCTGAAAAACACAACATGAGAACTTTGTGAAGCACACACAAGTTGCAATAGCCAAATCCACCAAGCAGAAGAAAGGATATCAGAGATTGAAGATCAACTCAATGAAATAAAATGAGAAGGCAGGATTAGAGAAAAAAGAGTGAAAAGAAATGAACAGAGACCTAATCTACATTTGACAGGTGTACCTGAATGTGACAGAGAGAATGAAAACACTCTTAAGGATATTATCCATGAGAACTTCCCCAACCTAGCAAGGCAGGCCAATATTCAAGTCCAGGAAATACAGAGAACACCATAAAGATATTTCTCAAGAAGAACAACCCCAAGGCACATAATTATCAGATTCACCAGGGTTGAAATGAAGGAAAAAATGCTAAGGGCAGCCAGAGAGAAAGGTCAGGTTACCCACAAAGGAAAACCCATCAGACTCACAGTGGATCTTTCAGCAGAAACCCTGCAAGCCAGAAGAGTGGGGGCCAACATTCAACATCCTTAAAGAAAAGAAGTTTCAGCCTAGAATTTCATATCCAGCCAAACTAAGCTTCATAAGTGAAGGAGAAATAATATATGAATAAGCAATTGCTCAGAGATTTCATCACCACCAGGCCTCCTTTACAAGAGCTCCTGAAAGAAGCACTAAACATAGAAAGGAACAAAAAGTATGAGCTACTCCAAAAACGTACAAAATGGTAAAGAGTATCGAGACACTGAAGAAATTTGGTCAACTAATGGGCAAAAAACCCAGCAAGCATGAAAATGGCAGGATCAAATTTACACATAACAATATTAACCTTAAATGTAAATGGGCTAAATGCCTCAATCAAAAGACAACAGACTGGCAAATTGGATAACAAGTCAAAACCCATTGGTGTGCTGTATCCAGGAAACCCTTTTCACATGCAAAGATAAACATAGATTCAAAACAAAGTGATGTAGGAAGATTTACCAAGAAAATAGAGAGAGAGAGAAAAAAAAGCAGGAGTTGCAAGCCTAGTCTCTGATAAAATAGAGTTTAAACTAACAAATATCAAAAGAGACAAACAAGGGCATACATAATGGTAAAAGGATTAATGCAACAAGAAGAGCTAATGATCTTAAATATATATGCACCCAATACAGGAGCACTCAGATACATAAAACAAGTTCTTAATGACTTACAAAGAGACTTAGACCACTGTCAAATATTAGAGAGATCAACGAGATAAAAATTAACAAGGATATCTAGGACTTGAACTCAGATCTGGACCAAGCAGACCTAATAGACATTTACAGAAATCTCCATTCTTCTCAGCACCACATCATACCTACTCTAAAACTGACTGCATAATTGGAAGTAAATCACTCCTCAGAAAATGCAAAAGGAGAAAAATCATAACAGTCTCTCAGACCACAGTGCAATCAAATTAGAACTCAGGATTCAGAAATTAACTCAAAACTGCACACCCTCATGGAAATGGAACAACTGGCTCTTGAATGTTGACTGGATAAACAATGAAATGAAGGCAGAAATAAAGATGTTCTTTGAAACTGATGAGAATGAAGACACAACATACCAGAATATCTGGGACACTTTTAAGCAGTGTCTAGAAGAAAATTTATAGCAATAAATGCCCACATGAGAAACAAAAAAAATCTAAAATCAACACCCTATCATCCAAAATTTAGAGAGCTAGAGGAACAAGATCAAAAAAACTCAAAAGCTAGCAGAAGACAAGACATAACTAAGATCAGAGCAAAACTGAATGAGATAGAGACACAAAAAACCCTTCAAAAAGTCAATAAATCCAAGAGCTGGTTTTTTGAAAAGATCAACAAAATAGACCACTAGCCAGATCAATAGAAAAGAGAGAAGTATCAAATAGATGCAATAAAAAACGATAAAGAGGATATCACCATAGATTCCACAGACATACAAACCACCATCAGAGATTACTACAAACAACTCAATGCACATAAACCAGTAAACTTGGAAGAAATGGATAAATTCCTGGACACTTGCATCTTCCCAAGCCTAAACCAGGAAGAAGTGGAAACCCTGAATAGACCAATAACAAGAGCTGAAGTTGAGGCAGCAATTTACAGCCTACCAACCAAAAAAAGCCCAGGTTCAAATGGGTTCACAGCTGGAATCCACCTGACATAGAAAGAGGAGCTGGTACCACTCCTTCTGAAACTATTCCAAACAATCCCAAAAGAGGGCATCCTTCCCAAATCATTTTATGAGACGAACATCATTCTGACACCAAAACCTGGCAGGGACTCAACAAGAAAAGAAAACTTCAGGCCAATATCCATGATGAACATAGATGCAAAAATCTTCAATAAAATACTGGCAAACCAATTGCAACAACACATCAAAAAGCTTATCCATCAAGATCAAGTAGACTTCATTCTGGGGATGCAAGGCTGATTCAACATACACAAGTCTATACATGTAAACCACCAAATAAAGAGAACCAAAGACAAAACCACATAACTATATAGATGCAGAGAAGGCCTTTGACAAAATTCAACAGCCCTTTATGCTAATAACTCTCAATAAACTAGGTATCGACAGAACGTATCTCAAAATAATGAAAGCTATTTACGACAAACCAACAGCCAATATCATACTAAATGGGCAAAAACTGGAAGTATTCTCTTTGAAATCTGGCACTAGACAACGATGCCCTCTCTCACCACTCCCATTCAATATAGTATTGGAAGTTCTAGCCGGAGCAATTGGGCAAGAAAAAGAAATAAAGGGTATTAGATTAGGAAAGGAGAAGGTCAAATTGTCTCTATTTACAGATGACAGGATCGTATATTTAGAAGACCCCATCGTCTCAGCCCAAAATCTGCTGAAACTGATATGCAACTTCAGCAAAGTCTTAGGATACACAATGAATCAATCTGCAGAAATCACAAGTATTCCTATACACCAATAACAGACTAACAGAGAGCCAAATCATCCCATTCACAATTGTTACAAAGAGAATAAAATACCTAGGAATACAACTAACAAAGAAGGTAAAGGACCTCTTCAAGGAGAACTGCAAACCACTGCTCAAGGAAATGGAGACGACACAAACAAATGGAAAAACATTCCATGCTCATGGTTAGGAATAATCAATATTGTGAAAATGGCCGTACTGCCCAAAGTAATTGATAGATTCAACACTATCCCCATCAAGCTACCTGTGACCCTCTTCATGGAACTGGAAAACCCACCTTAAACTTCATATGGAACCAAAAGAGAGCTCACATAGCCAAGTCACTTCTAAGCAAAAAGAACAAAGCTGACTTCAAACTATACTGCAAGGCTACAGTAATCAAAACTGCATGGTACTGGTACCAAAACAGAGATACAGACCAATGGAACAGAACAGAGGCCTCAGAGGCAACACCACACATCTACAACCATCTGATCTTTGACAAACCTGACAAAAACAAACAATGGGGAAAGGATTCCCTGTTAAATAAATGGTGTTGGGAAAGCTGGCTAGCCATGTGCAGAAAGCAGAAAATGGACCTCATCCTGATACCTTACACTAAAATTAACTCCAGATGGATTAAAGACTTAAACACAAGACCTAACACCATAAAAGCCCTAGAAGAAAACCTAGAAAAACTATTCAGGACATAGGCATAGGCAAAGACTTCATGACTAAAACACCAAAAGCAATGGCAACAAAAGCCAAAAGTGACAAATGGGATCTAATTAAACTCCATAGCTTCTGTACAGCAAAAGAAACAGTCATTAGAGTGAACTAGCAACCAACAGAATGGGAAAAATTTTTTGCAATCTACCCATCTGACAAAGGACTTATATCTAGAATCTACAAAGAACTTAAACAGATTTACAAGAAAAAAAACAAACCCATTCAAAAGTGTTCAAAGTATATGAACACTTTTCAAAAGAAGACATATATGAGGCCAAGAAACATGAAAAAATGCTCATCATTAAAGGACAGATTCGATTTGGGAGGATTTACGGCTGTGTAGGAAGAACTCTGGAGTGCAGCTTCCAGTGAGAGACACACAGAAGGTGAGTGATCTCTGCATTTCCAATTGAGGTACCAGGTTAATTTCAATGGGACTGAATGTGGCTGTAGCCCAAGGAGGGCAAACCATGGCAGGATGGGGTGCTGCCTCACCTAGGAAGTGCAATTGACTGGAGGATCAGAGACTTCCCCCCTCGGCACTCTGGTTCAGATGCTACACTTCTCCCATGCTCTCTGCAACCCACAGACCAGGAGATCCTTGCTGGGCTGAAAAGTACCATGAGTTGCCAACATAGATCTGAGTAGCAGCTCCAGCAGATGCCATCTGGGTGAATGTTTTGACTAGCACTGAGTGTGCCTGTGGGATGGAGCTACCTCCTCGCCAGAAAGAGGGGGAGCTGAAAGCAGGGAGACAGGTGATATGGCTGGGTGGGTCCCACCCCCCAAAAGACCAGCAAACTGAAGCCCTCTGGCTTGAGAGTTTCACAGCCAGCATCAGTTTGAGCTTGATCTGGGATTATAGAGCTCGGTGGGGGTAAGGATGTCCACCATTGCTGAGGCAGGTTTATACCTACTTGTGTAAGCAAAAGCCAGAGGAAGCTTACACAGCAGCTGGACTGAGTCCCTGACAGCCAAGCAGTGCCTCTGCAGGCAGACAAGGGACAGACTGCCTCCTCAAGTGGCTCTCTGACCCCCATATAACCAAAAAGACACCTCATACAGAACAGCTCTGGCTGTCACCTGGTCGATACCCTTCCGGGACAAAGCTACCAGAGGAAAGATCAGGCAGCAATACTTGCTGATCTACAACCCCCACAGGTGATTCAACATTAATAGACAGGACGTCCAAGCAGAGAGCCCATCCCAAATCACCAACTTCAAAAATCAGAGGTAGATAAATCCATGAAGATGGGGAGAAACTGGTGCAAAAAGGATGAAATCATCCAAGACCAGAATGCCTCTCCTCCTCCAAGGGATCACAACTCCTCACCAGCAAGGGAACAAAACAGGATGGAAAATGAGTTTGACAAATTGAAAGAAGCAGGCTTCAGAAGGTGGGTAATAACAAACTTCTGTGAGCTAAAGGAACATGTTCTAACCCAATGCAAAGAAACGAAATACCTTGGAAAAAGGTTAGACAAAATTCTAACTAGAATAACCAGCTTAGAGAAGCTATCTTAAACCATAAATGACTTGATGGAGCTGAAAAACACAGTACACAACTTCAGAAGCATACACAAATTTCAATAGCTGAATCGATCAAGCAGAAGAAAGGATATCACAGATTGAAGATCAACACAATGAAATACAAGAAGGTAAGATTAGGGGAAAAAGAGTGGAGAGAAATGAACAAAGCCTCCAAGAAATAGGGGATTATGTGAAAAGACCTAATCTACGTTTGATAGGTGTACCTGAATGTGATGGAGAGAATGAATCCAAGCTAGAAAATACTCTTCAGGATATTATCCAAGAAAACTTCTCCAACCTAGAAAGGCAGGCCAATATTCAAGTCCAGGAGATACAGAGAACACCACAAAGATGTTCCTCAAGAATAGCAACCCCAAGGCACATAATCTTCAGATTCACCAGAGTCGAAATGAAGGAGAAAATGCTAATGGCAGCCAGAGAGAAAGGTTGGGTCACCCACAAAGGGAAGCCCATCAGACTCACAGCAGATCTCTCAGCAGAAATCCTACAAGCCAGAAGAGAGTGGAGGCCAATATTCAACATTCTTAAAGAAAAGAAGTTTCAACCTAGTATTTCATATCCAGCCAAACTAAGCTTCATAAGTGAAGGAGAAATAAAATCCTTTATGAACAAGCAATTACTGAGAGATTTTGTCATCACCAGACCTGTCATATAAGAGCTTCTCAAGCTCACCCAAGAAGACATACAGATGGCAAATAAATATATGAAAAATGCTCGTGATTAAATGTCGTTAGGGGCCTGCAAACTAAAACTCAAATGAGGTACTACTACATACTTATACAATGGCTGAAATCCAAAACACTGATAGAACCAAATGTTAGCAAGGATGTGCAGCAATGAGAACTTAGTCATTGCCGATGGAAGTGCAAAACAGTACAGACACTTCAGGAGGCAATTGGACACTGTCTAACAAAACTAAGATATGTTTACCATATTATCTAGTAGTTGTGTGCCTTGGTATTTGCCAAATGAATTGGAAATGTATTTCACACAAAAGTCTGCACATGGATGTTTATAGAAGCTTTATTCATTGTTGTCAAAAATTAGAAATCACCAAAATGTTCTTCAATAGATGAATAAATAAACAATGTGGTAAATCTATACAATAAATGTTATTTAGTGTTAAAAAATGAACTATCAAGCCATGAAAAGACATGGAGAAACTTTATACTTATTAGTAAGTTAAATATTAAAAGGCTACATATTGTATGATTCCAACCATATGACATTTTGGAAAAGGCAAAACTATGCTGACACTGCAAAGATTATTTGTTGCTAGGGCTTGCAAGAAAGGGAGAGTGAACAGGTAGAGCACAGAGTGTTTTAAGGGCAGTAAAACTATTATATGTGATACTACAATGGCGGATACATGTCATTATGCATTAGTTAAGTTCCATAGAATATACAACACAAAGAATGAACCCCACATAAACTATGAGCTTTGGTTGATAATGATATGTCAATTTTGGTTCATTGATTGTAACTAATTAACCACACTAATGAGAGTTCTTGATTGTGAGAGAGGCTGTGTGTCAGTGCAGGGAAAGGGTCATGTGGTAATTATGTACTTTCCACTTAGTGTTGCTGGAAATTCAAAACTGCTGTTAAGAAATAAATTTTTTAAAACCCTACTCTAATCCACTATTGTAGCCAAGCTGTCAAGCTGAGGTTTGTATTACTCAGTGACTGTGGAGGGCTTAATGTTGATACTCCCCTGATCATTGGACTGAGATGTGAATTCTATGAGATGGGATGTGACATGTTACTGATCTGGGAGTTGAAAAACTTGGATTCTAAGAAAAAGTCTTATAATGATGCGTCATGATCCTTTGTCTCACTGAATCAACAATTGCTCATTTCTAAAAAAAAAAAAAAAAAAAAAAGGGAAAGTTTAGAGTAGTTGATCTCAGAGATCCCATCTGTTTACAAATTATCTATAATTATTTCATTCTATAAATTGAAAGGTCTAGATAGGAGTCTCAGCTCAGCAGAAGAGAGGAGGAACAGAACTGGGACACCTAGTGCTCGAGGAATGAAATGATTATTCTAAAGAAAGCAACTGAACTTATTTTACCCAAAACCAGGTACTGTATTTCTGTTAGAGTTTAGAGTTATGTGAGTCAAAGACCAAGTTACTGCTTTTATTTGCCCTGTATAAAGGGTTCTCCAAGGCCTTGGACTCACCCAAGTATTAAAGGTTATAAAACCAAACTCTTCTGACCTCCCAATCTAGTCAACTGAGGCTGTCGTTATTGATGAGATTAATGTTTATTTTGAAAATCATTTACTAGACTGAATCATGAAATGCTGAATGATTGTACACAATCAGTAAATATTGTTGGACTCAACTGAACTGAATGTTTTGCTTGAAATGAAACCTTCAAGACACAGGGATTATGGGTTCCAGTCTCAGCTGTAGCACTAGCAGACACCATATTCTGAGCTAAGATTATGAATCTTAAGGCTCAGTTCTCTCATTCCTGAAATGGATCAATTTTATTGTAAGCAAAGGTAATTGAAAGATTCCAAAGGGACATGAGGTGGGAAAATTCTCTGTAAATTGTTATAATCCCTGTTAAGAATGAACAGTAAAGCAATGTGCAACTGTGTCTTGACATAACTTTATTCTTCTTAGTAAGAGAACTGGAAACAACTCTACTAAGCAATTTAAAACAAATATGATACTATATTTAAAAATGGCTTTGCATAAGTATTGTCATTAGTGATCTAGTAATGTGTATCTTTCTAGTTGTGTTTAGATCCTCAACTCAAAATGCCAGCTCCTGTTATGGTCTATACATTGGGATGGTCCATTTACTGATTTTTCTACCTCCCATCCTCTATTGCATCCACAACTCTTGTTCTGTTCATAATTTCCTTTGGTTGTGTGCATTATTACATTATCTCTGAAAATAAGAGACCAAAAACCATAGAAAGCAGCCATGTCTGGAGGTGACTGGGAGGTCGAGAAGCCCTAGTTTCTCAATCCCTTAGCACCAAATTCTCTGAAATTGGCTCTTCCCTCACTTACACTGAGTATTTCACCTCTGCAGTGATGGAGAAGGTAGAACTAATTTCTTGTCATGAGCATCTCTGACGCTGTATTTCTTAAAGACAAATAAAGGGTTCTATTTAATGTCAAGCCTGTTTTATAAACAGAATCAATGTGGTGTATATTCAGAATAACTAATGTTTGGAAGTTTGTTTTGTTTTGCTAAAATTCTTCTCAAGTCAGCTCTGGTATATGAGATAATGCATCACAATGCGCATCAGAAGACCTCAGCTTCAATCCTAGTACTGCCAGCTATGAGCTGTGTGGCACTGACAGGTGTCCTGTTTTCCCAGGGTCTCCCTTTTCTCATTTGAAAAATAAAAAATAACAATTCCTACCTTCACTTGTTTTTTAACGGGGTTTAATGGTAAAAGTGTTTATATCTATGTTTGGTTATTTAAGATATATGAAAGTTAGCTATTTTATATTTAGGTTGCTGTATTTTTAGTAGGCTATATTATAATATTTGAAAGGATTTCATTATAAAGGACAAAGTCTCCTAATCGTTGATATAGCATTGACATACTTTTTAAATATACAAGGCATAGAATGCATCCATTTCCCTCAAAATCATGAATTCCCAACTGGTTATTAAGAATTCAGAATTTTGAGTGATTTTTTTTTTGCATCAGATTATTTACTTTAATGCTTTCAATTATGATGGTGCATTGGAACCACTTAGGTTAACGTTTTTTTTTTAAATTTACCAATACCTAGGCTCCAATCAAGTACAAAGAAACCAGAATGTACAGAGTGGGTACTGAAACGAAGGAGAACAAGATCAAAGGATGTTTTATTTTTATCTTTATCAGTGGGTCAAAGTTCTTTCAGAAGAGAGGCATATAGTGGACCTAGGTGATTGGTCACTTTATATGTCAAAGAGGCACACACTGAATTAGCATAGAGTGTTATAAAAGGCTTGGAGTGCAATCTCACGGTTGTCTTAGTAAGAAGAGAAAGCTTCAATGGATCCCTTTGTGGTCGTTGTGCTCTCTCTCTCCTGTTTGCTTCTCCTTTCACTCTGGAAACAGAGCTCTAAAAGAGGAAAACTCCCTCCTGGCCCCACTCCTCTCCCAATTGTTGGAAATCTCCTACAGATAGATGTTAAGGACATCACCAAATCCTTAACCAATGTAAGTATGCTCCTTCAGTGGCTTGCAAAACGTAAGTAAATTCACCTTATTTTCAAATAAAGTATATTCCTAGAGGTACATTGTTACAAGAGATCATTGTAAAGTAAGATACTTTGAGAGGCTTTTGTTGCCTTTTCCAGTTTGTCAGTGTCAGAGATAGTGGAATGAAATCATTCATTTTGTGACTAGAAAAAGATGTCGGTTTTTGCACATTAGATTCAAAATAACAAAGTGGCAATAATTTGAAGTGCTTTGTTCCTTCTTCATTTTATAGCCATTTGCTATAATTTTTGGCTGATGGTAAATGGTAAGGAACATGTTAGTAGAGATTTCATTAAATAAGCCCTTTACTATATTAACCATGTGTTTTATTCAGAATAGCTGTGAAAATTGAACTTCTCTGAAGAATTAATTTATGCCTGTTGTCAAAGAAATAGCTGTGGGTTCAGGACCAGCAAAAGCAGATAAGTGGTAGATAAGACATTATAGACTTCCATTATTAGATCCACAAACTAATATTTTAATTAAACTAGAGCTACAATATATAAACCCCCAAATGACCTTAGGGTTTAGTAATAGTAGGAAGAGGGGTAGAAGATATATAAATGTAGGGCATTTTCTCAAGTGAAAGATGGTTTAAGAGTGTTAATATAATGTATGAATACCCCTCGTTGTGTAACAGTTAGCATATATAGAGAGTAAAGGGCTGTGATTAGTATATTAAGTCTTATAAGCATGATGGTATGATTAGCTCAAGAGAACGAGGCTATAGTTATGAAGAGTACTCCTACTAGATTGATGTTATGTGGAAGGGCAAGGTTGGCAAGGCTAGTTAGGAGTCATCACATGGCTATTGGGGGAGAAGTGTTTGGAGGCCCCATGTTAGTAGTATGGTTTGGCTGTGAACTCATTTGTAGTTTGAGTTTGCAAGGCAGACTAATAGGGATGAGGTTAGTCCATGGGCAATTATTAGGGTGGTTGCACCTGTAAAACTTCAGGGCATTTGAAAGAAAATAGCTATGATAACAAGTGCCGTATGGCTTATGGAATAGTAAGTAATGAGTTACTTTAGATTAGTTTGGCACAAATGGAGCTTGTTATGATTATTCTTCATAGGGATAGTATGAGAAATAAACTTATACTCTGTTAGGGGGTTAAGGATTAAAGTGATTCGTATAATCCCATAGCCATGTAATTTTAGGTGTACTGCTGTGAGAACTATTGATCCAGCAATGGGGGCCTCTATGTGGGCTTTTGGGAGTCTGAGGTGGAGTCATAGAGAGGTGTTTTTACTATGAATGTTATGATGCATGTTAGTCATAAAAGGCTATTAGACCAGGAAATTGTTAGTTCTTGAAACTGGGTATTGGTCTTAAGGTGGACACAAGAGTGCTGATAAATTTCTCAAGCATCAGTGTTTGAATAAGTAAAGTTTCAAATTTGGGTTAGCTGTGGGACACTGAAAATAAATTAGTCATTCTCTGAGCTCAGTTTCTTTGTTAAAAATAGAGCAATAGACCTGCTGAATATGTTGATGTGAGGATTAATTGTAATATGTGTAGCAATTGTTTAACCATTACCTTTTGCATCATAGACCATCTGAGTGGCAAGTAAATTAATCATCATTATAATATTATATATGATAATTACAACAATGATTAATCATAATCATGTTTATATATAAAGTTCAGCATAATAGCCATCATCATGTTTATATATAAAATTCAGAAATATTTGAAGCCTATGTGGCTGAGTAAAAGCATACAAATACAATGAAAATATTAATCCTAGTCAGGCTCAGTAAGTGGACAAAAGTGGACAAAATAGTGACTTCATTTGCTGTTATCTCTATCTCCTTTTCTAGTTCTCAAAAGTTTATGGCCCTGTGTTCACTCTGCATTTTGGCCTGGAACGCACAGTGGTGCTGCATGGATATGAAGTAGTGAAGGAAGCCCTGATTGATCGTGGGGATGAGTTTTCTGGAAGAGGCCATTTCCCAGTCGCTGAAAGAGCTAACAGAGGATATGGTAGGTGTGAATAGGCCTGTTTCAGCATTGGTCTTGGGGATGGGGAGGATGTCAGAGACTTGCAGAGCTTGGGCAGAGGTTGCTTCCTCCTAGTTTATGTTTCTCTTCCTGTTAGGAGTGATTTTCAGCAATGGAAACAGGTGGAAGGAGATCCGGCGTTTCTCCCTCATGACCCTGCGGAATTTTGGGATGGGAAAGAGGAGCATTGAGGACCGTGTTCAAGAGGAAGCCCGCTGCCTTTTGGAGGAGTTGAGAAAAACCGAGGGTGAGTGACCCTACTCTTTTATGTCTGACCTTACTGGACTACTCTCTTCTCTACTGACATTCTTAGAAACATTTCAGGAGTGGCCAGATCCTTTTTTCTTTTTTCTTCTTCTTCTTATAATTTACATTCTGTGGTACATGTGCAGAACATGCATGTTTGTTACATAGGTTAACATGTGCCATGGTGGTTTGCTGCATCCGTCACCACGTCATCTACGTTAGGTATTTTTCTTAACCAGGCGTCCCCAAACTACAGCCCGCGGGCCGCATGCGGCCCCCTGAGGCCATTTATCCGGCCCCCCTCCGCACTTCAGGAAGGGGCATCTCTTTCATTGGCGGTCAGTGAGAGGAGCACAGTATGTGGCAGCCCTCCAACGGTCTGAGGGACAGTGAACTGGCTCCCTGTGTAAAAAGTTTGGGGATGCCTGCTTAATACTATCCCTCTTCTAGCCTGTCACCCCCCTGCTATCCCTCCCCTAGCCCCCCACACCCTGACATGGCTCAGTGTGTGATGTTCTCCTCCGTGTGTCCATATGTTCTCATTGTTCAACACTCACTTATGAGTGAGAACATGTGGTGTTTGGTTTTTTTTTATTTTTACGTCAGTTTGCTGAGAATGATGGTTCCCAGCTTCATCCATGTTCCTGCAAAGGACATAAACTTGTCCTTTTTATGGCTGTATAGTATTCCTCAGTGTATATGTGCCACATTTTCTTTATCCAGTCTATCTTTGATGGGCATTTGTGTTGGTTCCAAGTATTTGCTATTGTGAACAGTGCCACAATAAACATATGTGTTCATGTGTCTTTATATTAGAATGATTTATAATCCTTTGGGTATATACCCAGTAATGGGATTCCTGGGCAAAATGCTATTTCTATTTCTAGATCCTTGAGGAATTGCCACACTGTCTTCCACAACAGTTGAACTAATTTACACTCCCACCAATAGGTAAAAGTGTTCCTATTTCTCCATATCCTCTCTAGCATCTATTGTCTCCTGAGTTCTTAATGATCATCATTCTAACTGGCATGAGGTGTATCTCAATGTGGTTTTGATTTGCATTTCTCTAATGACCAGTGATGATGAGCTTTGTTTTTCATGTTTATTGGCTGCATAAAGGTCTTCCTTTGATAAGTGTCTGTTCATATCCTTTGTCTACTTTTTGATGGGGGTTTTGTTTTTCTTGTAAATTTGTTTAAGGTCTTTGTACATTCTAGATGTTAGCCCTTTGTCAGATGGGTAGATTGCAAAAATTTGTTCCCATTCTGTTGGTTGATGGTTCACTCTAATGATTCTTTTGTTGTGCAGCTTTTTAGTTTAATTAGATTCCATTTATCCCTTTTGGCTTTTGTTGCCATTGCTTTTGGTGTTTTAGTTATGAAGTCCTTGCCCATGCCTATGTCTTGAATGGTATTGCCTAGGTTTTTTTCTAGGGTTTTTATGGTGTTACGTCTTACATTTAAATCTTTAATCCATCTGGAGTTAATTTTTGTATAAGGCATAAGAAAGTGATCCAGCTTCAGCTTTCTGCATAATGCTAGCCAGTTTTCCCAACACCATTTATTAATAGGGAATCCCTTCCCTATTGCTTTTGTCAGGTTTGTCAAAGATCAGATGGTTGCAGATGTAGGCATTACTTCTGAAACCTCATTGGTTTCAAAGAATATCTTTATTTCTGCCTTCATTTCATTATTTATCTAGTGATCATTCAGGAGCAACATGTTCAGTTTCCATGCAGTTGTGCAGTTTTGAGTGAGTTTCTTAATCCTGAGTTCTAATTTGATTGAACTGTGGTCTGAGAGACTTTCTGTTATGATTTCCATTCTTTTGCATTTGCTGAGAAGTGTTTTACTTCCAATTATGTGGTCAATTTTAGAATAAGTGTGATGTGGTTCTGAGAAAAATGTATTTTAAGGTGTTTTTTTCCAGTTCTGTGAAGAAGGTCATTGATAGCTTAATGGGGATAGCGTTGAATCTGTAAATTACTTTGGGCAGTATGGACATTTTCATGATATTGATTCTTTCTAACCATGAACATGGAATGTTTCTCCATCTGTTTGTGTCCTCTCTTATTTTGTTTAGCAGTGGTTTGTAGTTCTTGAAGAGGTCCTTTACATTCTTTGTTAGTTGTATTCCTCGATATTTTATTCTCTTTGTAACAATTGTGAATGGCAGTTTGTTCTTGATTTGGCTCTCTGTTAGTCTGTTATTGGTGTATAGGAATGCTTGTGATTTATGCATATTGATTTTGTATCCTGAGACTTTGCTGAAGTTGCTTATCAGTGTAGGAGATTTTGGGCTGAGACGATGGGGTCTTCTAGATATACAATCAAGTCGTCTGCAAATAGAGACAATTTGACTTCCTCCTTTCCTAATTGAATACCCTTTATTTCTTTTTCTTGCACGATTTCTCTGGCTAGAACTTCCAGTACTATATTGAATAGGAGTGGTGAGAAAGGGCATCCTTGTCTAGTGCCAGATTTCAAAGGAAATGCTTCCAGTTTTTGCCATTCAGTATGATATTGGCTGTTGGTTTGTCGTAAATAGCTTTTATTCTTTTGAGATATGTTCTATCAATACCTAGTTTATTGAGGGTTTTTAGCATAAAGGGCTGTTGAATTTTGTCAAAGGCCTTCTCTGTATTGATTGAGATAATCATGTGGTTTTTTTATTTGGTTCTGTTTTTGTTATACAGGCTTATTTTGGGCTTCATATGAAATTTAAAGTACTTTTTCTAAGTTCTGAGAAGAAACTCAATGGTAGTTTGATGGGAATAGCATTGAATCTATAGATTACTTTAGGCAATGTGACCATTTTCACAATATTGATTCTTTCTATTCATAAGCATGGAATGTTTTTCCATCTGTTTGTGTCCTCTCTTATTTCCTTGAACAGTGGTTTGTAGTTCTCCTTGAAGAGGTCCTTCACATCCCCTGAAAGTTGCATTCCTGGGTATTTTATTCTCTTTATAGTCATTTTCAATGGGAGTTCACTCATGATTTGTCTCTCTGCTTGTCTCTTATTGGTATACAGGAATGCTTGTGATTATTTGTCCATTGATTTTGTGCCCTGAGACTTTACTGAAGTTGCTTATCAGCTTAAAGAATTTGGTGGCTGAAACAATAGGGTTTTCTAAATATACAATTATATCATCTGCAAACAGAGACAATTTCACTTCCTTTCTTCCTATTTAAATACCCTCCATTTCTTTCTCCTGCCTGATTGTTCTGGCCAGAACTTCCAATACAATGTTGAACAGGAGTGGTGAGAGAGGGCATCCTTGTCTTGTGCTGGTTTTCAAAGAAAATGCTTCCAGCTTTTGCCCATTCAATATGATATTGGATATGGGATGGTCATAAATAGCTCTTATTATTTTGAGATACTAAACTTTATATTTAAAGGGCTCCTGTAGGGTGGAGGAGAAGTGAGCTGGGCCTGGGGGCAGCTGCAGTCTCTGGCATCCCCAGGCCTGGAGTGGGGTTTGTACATGGCCAGCTGGCTCTGCCCTGTCTCCAGTCCTGAGCAAGCCTCCCTTGGGCCAGCCTGATGTGACCAAGTCCACTGGAGCCTGAATAAGGAGGGATCCATTGTGGTGGAGAGTCTCAGTAATGGCGGACACCCCTCCCCAACATATCTGGACCCTCCCGGGTTCAATTGTGCTTGCTGTGAAACACTAAACCCAGAGAGTTTTCAATTACTATTTTTGTTTTTGTTGTTTTTGTTGGAGGTAGGGGGTGGGACCAACCGATCCTGATCACCTGGCTCCCTGACTCAGAGTCTTTTTAAAAATTTTTTAAAGTTGAACGACCCAGCGTTCCAGTCGCTTGTTGAAAAGGCGCCGGGATCTCCCATGCTGTGACTCACTGAGTCGGCTCAAACATCAGCGCCCGCCGAGGCTCCTGGCGGTTTTTTGCCTAGGAATCTTTTTGCCTGGCTCGCTATTTTAGATGAATGGGCAACTCTGCCATCTCAGGGCTCCGATTGCAAACTAAGAGGGCTCCCAGACCAGTGGCTTTTGTAAGGAGAACCGCAGCAACAGGGAGTGGTCAAAGCAGCTGTGTGGGCCAAATCAGTCCCGCGAGGGCCAAAACAGCCACATGGCCGGAACTGCGCTGGTGACCCCTCTGCCTGGGTATCTTCTGGTCTGTGGGCAATAAAAATTCGTCTGGAAATGCGGCGTCCACCCACCCTCTGCACTTTCACTGGGAGCTGAAGTCCTGAGCTGTTCTTTGGCAGCCATCTTCCCAGCATTCTCTCTTTTCTTTTTTATTAGTCTGGCTAGTCGTCTGTCTTTTTTGTTAATCTTTTCAAAAAACCACCTCCTGGATTAGTTGATTTTTTTTATGTGTGTGTGTGTTTCTCTATCTCCTTCAGTTCTGTGCTGATCTTAGTTATTTCTTGTCTTCTGCTAGCTTTTGAATTTGCTCTTCCTTTTCTAGTTCTTTTAATTGTGATGATAGGGTGTCAATTTGAGATCTCTCCTTGCTTCTCATTTGGGCATTTATTGCTATAAATTTCTCTCTAGACACTGCTTTAAATGTGTCCCAGAGATTCTGGTACATTGTGTCTTCATTCTCATTGGTTTTGAAGAATATCTTTATTTTTGCCTGCCTTCATTTCATTATTTATCCAGTATTCACTCAGGAGAAAGTTTTTCAGTTTCCATGTAATTGTGAAGTTTTGAGTGAGTTTCTTTTTTTTTTTTTTTTGAGACGGAGTTTCGCTCTTCAGGCTGGAGTGCAATGGCACGATCTTGGCTCACCGCAACCTCCGCCTCCTGGGTTCAGGCAGTTCTCCTGCCTCAGCCTCCTGAGTAGCTGGGATTACAGGCACGCGCCACCATGCCCAGCTGATTTTTTGTATTTTTAGTAGAGACGGGGTTTCACCATGTTGACCAAGATGGTCTCGATCTCTTGACCTCGTGATCCACCCGCCTCAGCCTCCCAAAGTGCTGGGATTACAGGCGTGAGCCACCGCGCCCGGCTTGAGTGAGTTTCTTAATCCTGAGTTCTAATTCAATTGCACTGTGGTCTGAGAGACTGGTTGTTATGATTTCTGTTCTTTTGTATTTGCTGAGGAGTGATTTACTTCCATTTATGTGGTCAATTTTAGAGTAAGTGCGATGTGGTGCTGAGGAGAATGTATATTATGTGGATTTGTGGTGGGGAGTTCTGTAGATGTCTATTAGATCAGCTTGTTCCAGATCTCAGTTCAAGTCCTGAATATCCTTGTTAATTTTCTGTCTTGTTTATCTGTCTAATATCGATAGTGGAGTTTTAAAGTCACACACTACAATTGTGTGGGAATCTAAGTCTCTGTGTCATTAAGGGCTTGCTTTATGTATCTGAGTGCTTTTGTATTGGGTGCATATATATTTAAGGTAGTTAGCTCTTCTTGTTGCATTGATCCCTTTACCATTATGTAATGTCCTTCTTTGTCTCTTTTGATCTTTGTTGGTTTAAAGTCCATTTTATCAGAGACTAGGATTGTAATCCCTGCTTTTTTTTTGCTCTGCATTTGCTTGGTAAATCTTCCTCCTTCCCTTTATTTTGAGTGTTAGTGTGTCTTTGCATGTGAGATGGGTCTTCGGAATACAGCACACCAATTGGTCTTAACTCTTTCTCCAATTTACCAGTCTGTGTCTTTTAATTGGGGCATTTAGCCCGTTTACATTTAAGGTTAATATTGTTATGTGTAAATTTGCTCCTGCCATTTTGATACTAGCTGGTGGTTTTGCCCGTTGGTTGATGCAGTTTCTTCATTGGGTTGATGGTCTTTAACATTTGGTACAGTTTTGCAGTGGCTGGTACTGGTTGTTCTTTTCCATGTTTAGTGCTTCCTTCTGGAGTCTTGTAAGGCAGGCCTGGTGGTAATTAAATCTCTCATCAATTTCTTGTCCATAAAGGATTTTGTTTCTCCTTCACTTATGAAGCTTAGTTTGGCTATGAATGAATATGAAATTCTGGGTTGAAAGTTCTTTTCTTTAAGAATGTTGAATATTAGCCCCCACTCTCTTTTGGCTTGTAGGGTTTCTGCAGAGAGATCTGCTGTGAGTCTGAAGAGCTTCCCTTCGTGGGTCACCTGACCTTTATGGCTGCCCTTAGCATTTTTTCCTTCATTTCAACCCTGAATCTGACAATTATGTGTCTTGGGGTTGCTCTTCTTGATAAATGCTTTGTGGTGTTTTCTGTATTTCCTAGATTTGAATGTGCTCCTGCATTGCTAGGTTGAGGAAGTTCTGTTGGAGAATATCCTGAAGAGTGTTTTTCAACTTAATTCATTCTCCCCATCCCATTCAGATACACCCATCAAATATAGATTAGGTCTTTTCACATAATCCCATACTTCTCATAGAATTTGTTTATTTCTTTTCACTCTTTTTCTCTAATCTTGCCTTCTCATTTTATTTCATTGAGTTGATCTTCAATCTCTGATATCCTTTCTTCTGCTTGATTGATTTGACTATTGAAACTTATGTATGCTTCATGAAGTTTTTGTGCTTTTTCAGCTCCATCAAGTCATTTATGTTCTTCTCTAAGCTGGTTATTCTAGTTAGCATTTTGTCTAACCTTTTTCCAAGGTTCTTAGTTTCTTTGCATTGCATTAGAACATGTTCCTTTAGCTCACAGAAGTTTGTTATTATTCACCTTCTGAAGCCTGCTTCTGTCCATTCATCAAACTCATTCTCTATCCTGTCTTGTTCCCTTGCTGGTGAGGAGCTGTGATCCCTTGGAGGATGACAGGCTTTCTTGTTTTTAATGATTTCATATTTTTATGCTTGTTTCTTCCCATCTTTGTGGATTTGTCTACCTTTGGTCTTTGAAGTTGGTGACTTTAGAATGGTATCTCTGAGTGGATGTCCTTTCTGTTGGTGTTGAAGCTATTTCTTTTTGTTTTTTAGTTTTCTAACAGTCAGGCTCCTCTGCTGCAGGATTGCTGGAGGTCCACTCCAGACCCTGCTTGCCTGGGAATCACCTGTGGGTGCTGAAGAACAGCAAGGATTGCTGCCTATTCCTGCCTCTGGTAGCTTCATCCCAGAAAGGTACCCACCAGATGTTAGCAAGAGCTCTCCTGTATGAGGTGTCTCTTTGGATATATAGGGGTCAGGAAACCAATTGAGGAGGCAGTCTGTCCCTTATCAGAGCTCAAGTACTTTGTTGGAAGCTTTGTTTGTCTCTTCAGTGCTGCTGGGCAGGGATGTTTAAATCTGCTTCAGTGGAACTGACAACTGCCTCTTCTCTCAGGTGCTCTGTACCCAGGAAATTTGGGCTTTGTTTATAAGTCCCTGATGCTTAATTTTTTCAGAGATGCACTGTCTAGCAAGGAGGGAGTCTAGTCACAGTCTGCCTGCAGAGGAGTTGCTAAGGTGCTACAGGCTCCACCCAGCTTCTGTGTAAACTTCCTTGTGTTTTCATTTACACTGGTAAGGTTAGAACTGCCTCGGTATTGGTGGACTGCCTCGATAATGGCAGACTGCCTCGATAATGGCAGACACCCATTCCCCCACCAAGCTTGACCATCCCAGGCAGAGCTCAAGCTGCCAAAATCCCAAGCCCGTGGGATTCAGTTTGCTGGTATCTTTGGGGGCGGGACCCACTGAGCCAGAATACCTGGCTTGTCACCTTCAGCCCGCATTCTCTCAGGGGTATGGGTAGCTCTGTCTCGCAAGTGTTCCACGCACCAACCCAAATGGCCACTCAGATTTGTGCTGGAAACCCATGGCACCAGCTGAATAACTGCCCAGATTTGCAATGGAAACCCACAGTGCCTGTTGGCCCGGTGGGAATCTCCTGGTCTGTGGGCTGGAAAGACCGCAGGAGAAGTGCAGCATCCAAACTGGTGTGCCAGAGTGGCTGGAAAACTCCCTGATGGCCTCTGTTGGGTGGGGGGAGGTCCTCTGGGCCATTGCATTTGCCAGGTGATGCAGTGCCCCATAGTGCCTTGGTTTGTTCTGCTTGGGCTACACCCACTATCCAACCAGTCCTATTGAGATGAACCTGGTACCTCAGTTGAAAATGCAGAGATCAGTCACCTACATTGCTCTCACTGGGAACTGCACTCCGGAGCTGTTCCTATTTGGTCATCATGGCAGAAATCAACCCCATATTCTTTAAGAGCATACTCATCTGGCCATTATTTGACACATTTACTCAATCCTCTCTCCACTTCTTTTGTTGTTATGACAATCACTCAGAAATTTCTTGGAACACCATCTGCCAAAAGTCATTCACCATGTTTTGCAGGAAGCCTTGTGTGGTAATGTAACTCTTTTTGGGGTTTGAATTGTTGCACTTGGTTTCAAATTCAGGCATGACGATATTTGCATTGATATAATCTGAAACAAGCTCATTGGGATCACTGTCGTTTAAGACAACCCGATATGATCAAAGGGCAGTGTATTTTATATCCATTTTTGTTTTTGTTTTCTTGCCTTTGACCCTCTTTTCGGCTGCAGAGAAGTGTGCACTCTTGTTGTTGTAGTGTCTCAAATTCTTCCCAAAAGCCTTGTTTGACTTTATCTGTGGTCTCAGCTAGTTTGCTTAGTTCTCGAACTCTGATTTCTATTTCAACAGCATTTATATGAGTCACAATAAGGGGCTGCTTGAGTTGTAGTACTGTACACAATGTTTCCACCATAGTATTCTTCTTGTAATGTTCTATAAGATCTGTCAAAGAATCAAACCATTCTCCTCCATCAATGTCATATTTCAGTTCCTGACAGCAAATCATGACATAGGGTCACTTTAGACTTGCAGTCATTGCTTTCCCCTTTGTTATCACTGGTGTGCACAGAAAGAATAAAATCTCCAGAGTGGCTCTGGCTCTCTTTTACATGAAAGCTACCATGCTTTTCTTTTTCAGTTAATAGTTTCTCTGTCTCTTTTTCAGAAAAGTGTCCATAAAACCACCTTTCAGAGATAGGATCTGCACAGTTCACAGGATATTTACGCTCAATAACATCTACATTCTTCTCTTTTAACTGCCCATGATGTTCCATGTGATACTGGACCAACTCAGCTAAAGTGACAAACTTCTCCCCTCCGTACAGTTTATAATAATCACCAGTGTTCTGAATCTTTATGTGAGTGACAGCTCCATTTCTTCTAATGGAAAGTGTGAAGTCTCCAGGATTACTTTTGCTAGGCCTTGCCAAAAAACTTCCATCAACTCCTCTTGTCAACAACAGGTTTTCTGCGTCCACACCAGGGATATTTGGATGAAATAATCTCCACGATGTCATGTCCCCCCTCTGGCTCCACGATGGATCCCTCCTTATTCAGGCTCCAGTGGACTTGGTCACATCAGGCTGGCCCAAGGGAGGCTTGCTCAGGACTGGAGACAGGGCAGAGCCAGCTGGCCATGTACAAACCCCACTCCAGGCCTGGGGATGCCAGAGACTGCAGCTGCCCCCAGGCCCAGCTCACTTCTCCTCCACCCTACAGGAGCCCTTTAAATATAAAGTTTAGTATCTCAAAATAATAAGAGCTATTTATGACCATCCCATATCCAATATCATATTGAATGGGCAAAAGCTGGAAGCATTTTCTTTGAAAACCAGCACAAGACAAGGATGCCCTCTCTCACCACTCCTGTTCAACATTGTATTGGAAGTTCTGGCCAGAACAATCAGGCAGGAGAAAGAAATGGAGGGTATTTAAATAGGAAGAAAGGAAGTGAAATTGTCTCTGTTTGCAGATGATATAATTGTATATTTAGAAAACCCTATTGTTTCAGCCACCAAATTCTTTAAGCTGATAAGCAACTTCAGTAAAGTCTCAGGGCACAAAATCAATGGACAAATAATCACAAGCATTCCTGTATACCAATAAGAGACAAGCAGAGAGACAAATCATGAGTGAACTCCCATTGAAAATGACTATAAAGAGAATAAAATACCCAGGAATGCAACTTTCAGGGGATGTGAAGGACCTCTTCAAGGAGAACTACAAACCACTGTTCAAGGAAATAAGAGAGGACACAAACAGATGGAAAAACATTCCATGCTTATGAATAGAAAGAATCAATATTGTGAAAATGGTCACATTGCCTAAAGTAATCTATAGATTCAATGCTATTCCCATCAAACTACCATTGAGTTTCTTCTCAGAACTTAGAAAAAGTACTTTAAATTTCATATGAAGCCCAAAATAAGCCTGTATAACAAAGACAATCCTAAGCAAAAAGAACAAAGCTAAAGGCATCACACTACCTGACTTCAAACTATACTACAAGGCCACAATAACCAAAACAGCATGGTACTGATACCAAAAACAGATATATATATATATATATATCAGAGCCCTCAGAAATAACACCACACATCTACAACCAACTGATCTTAAACAAACCTGACAGAAACAAGCAATGGGGAAAGGATTCCTTATTTAATAAATGGTGTTGGAAAAACTGGCTAGCCATGTGCAGAAAACAGAAACTGGATCCCTTTCTTACATCTTATACAAAAATTAACTCAAAATGGATTAGAGACTTAGTGTAAGACCTAAAACCATAAAAACCATAGAACAAAACCTAAGCAATACCATTTAGGATATAGGCATGGACAAAGACTTTGTGACTAAAACACCAAAGGCAATGGCAACAAAAGTAAAAATTGACAAATGGGATCTAATTAAACTAAAGAGCTTCTGCACAGCAATAGAAACTATCATCAGAGTGAACAGGCAATCTACAGAATGGAAGAACATTTTTGCAATCTATCCATCTGACAGAGGTCTAATATCCAGAATCCACAAGGAACTTAAACAAGTTTACAAGAAAAAAACAAACATCCCCATCAAAAAGTGGGTGAAGGTTATGAACAGACACTTCTCAAAAGAAGACATTTAAGTGGTCAACAAATATATGAGGAAAAAGCTCATTATCACTGGCCATTAGAGAATACAAATCAAAACCACAAATACCATCTTATGCCAGTTACAATGGCTGTAATTAAAAAGTCAGGAAACAACAGATGCTGGCAAGAATGTGGAGAAATAAGAACACTTTTATGCTGTTGGTGGGAGTGCAAATTGGTTCAACCATTGTGGAAGACAGTGTGATGATTCCTCAAGGATCTAGAACCGAAAATTCCATTTGATCCAACAATCCCATTATTGGGTATATACTCAAAGAGTTATAAATCATTCTACTTTAAAGACACATGCACATGTATTTTTATTGCAGTACTATTTACAATAGCAAAGACTTGGAACAACCCAAATGCCCATCAATGATAGACTGAATAAAGAAACCATGGCATATATACACCATGGAATACTATGCAGCCATAAAAATGATGAGTTCATGTCCTTTTGAGGGACATGGATAAATCTGGAAACCATCATTCTCAGCAAATTAACATGAGAGCAGAAAACAAAACACGACATGTTCTTACTCGTAAGTGAGAGTTGAACAGTGAGAACACACAGATACAAGGAGGGGAGCATCACACACGGGGGCCTGTCAAGTGGTGGGAGGCAAGGAGCAGGAGAGCTTTAGGACAAATGCCTAATGTATGTGGGGCTTAAAACCCAGATGACAGATTCATAGGTGCAGTAAACCACCATGGCACATATATACCTACGTAACAAAGTTGCACCTTTTGCGCGTGTCTCAGAACTTAAAGTAAAATTTAAAATTTTTAAAAATTTATTGTCAAATAGAAAGTTTTAATTTAATTTTTTGGCAAACTAATCTCTGTTAGACATACTATTCAGTTATATTTGTTTTCCTTCTCATAAAAAACATTCTGCTTCTTACATTTATTTCCTCAAATACATGAATTCACATATAGTCTCTCTAGTTACTCTCTACTGGCTCAACACATGATTCTTTCAGCTATTCATTATATATAAAAAGCTTTGAAATCTCTGATTATTCTCACCCTTTCTACCTCAGTGCCTTGTTGTCTACAGACTGATGTGATTTCCTCTGAAACTTGAATTACTAGTTTTTTTAAAAAGTCTCTCTGTCTCTTTTTTTTTCCCCGAAGTAAAGGCAAATAGGCTGTGAATGTAAATTTATAATTTGAACAACCATTATTTAACCAGCTAGGTTGTCATTGGTCAACTTGGGATTAATGTAATAGTGATGTGCTGATTTTATGCAAGCCGAGCACTTTTTTGCTATTAAGGGAATTTGTAGGTAATATATTGCTTAAAATGTCAAACTATTACTATCTGTTAACAAAGTGTTTTATATCTAAAGTTTAATAGTATTTTAAAATTGTTTCTAATTCTTTAGCCTCACCCTGTGATCCCACTTTCATCCTGGGCTGTGCTCCCTGCAATGTGATCTGCTCCATTATTTTCCAGAAACGTTTTGATTATAAAGATCAGCAATTTCTTAACTTGATGGAAAGGTTGAATGAAAGCACCAAGATTTTGAGCACCCCCTGGATCCAGGTAAGGCCAAGATTTTTGTTTCCTGAGAAACCACTTATGCAATTTTTTTCTGACAAATCCAAAATTCTATATGAACCAAACTCTGAAGTGCATTTCTGAATACTACAGTCATACCCAGACAACCATGGGGTGATGCCTAATCCCTTTATTTTATGCACAAGAAATAAATGCCCCAATATAGGCTTGGCTTCTGAGCCCATTAACTCCCTGATCAGTGTTTTTTTTCCACTCAACTCCAAAGCCTTGTTTTTATAAAGTGCTTCGGTGACAGCCCAAAAGCATGCCCATATCACTCCATGGACATCCAGGCACTTTGGAGGCTTCCATTACTCATAAGACTTGTTCTCCAACTCACACTTTGTCATATTATGTGGCAGAAATATCCTAATCTAAAAGACATTATCTCCTTCAAGGAGGGAGAATATTGGGACCATAGAAGCTGCCAAAAAACACTGAATAAGGTAGGGGTGTTTGATATCTCAGTTGGGATTCTAGCTGATGAGATAGCTGGGTTAGGAATGACAAAATTATTGGTTTTATGGTGTATGAATCATAAACAGACATCACACGTTTACCCTGTGCTGAATTGGCGTGTTTTATACTCTACCTAAATAATAATTGTATAATATTAGAGAAGTAATTTAACTGCTCTGGTACACACTTGGAATTTGAAGTATCTTTGAGCCCCTCCTACTTCTAAAGTGCTAATTTCATTTCAGAAGCTGCTTGATAGAAATCAACAAAGCAGGGACTAGCTTTGTACTATTAATCAGATTGTCCAAACTCTCTTAACCTACGCTGCCATCCACAAAATGTGAATTTATTAATTTATACTATCTTATATTTCAAGATTGTAGAAAAGAATTGTAAAAAGTAGGAGAGTTAATGTAAAGATGCTTTTATACTATAAAAAGGAGATATGAGTCTAGGAAATGATTATCATCTTTGATTTTCTGTTCAAAATTTTCTTCCTCAAATCTTTTATTATCAAAGAATTACTACATATGCACAATAAAAAATTTCCCCATCAATATATACAATATATTTTATTATACTTGTAGCTGTAATTTACAACCAGAGCATGGTATATGGTATATATGCCTTTATTAAATACTTTTAATTTAATAAATTATTGTTTTCTCTTAGATCTGCAACAGTTTTCCTCCTTTCATTGATTATTTCCCGGGAACTCATAACAAGTTACTTAAAAACATTGCTTTGACAAAAAGTTTTATTTTGGAGAAAGTAAAAGAACACCAAGAATCAGTAGACATTAACAACCCTCGGGACTTCATTGATTGCTTTCTGATCAAAATGAAGAAGGTAAAATGTTAATGAAAGCTTCGTTACGTGACTGCCTGTGTATTTGTAATTCACTGACTAGTTCTGTGTTTACTAGGGATATTTAACTGGTCAAGCAGAATTGCTTGAGAAGCACTTTAAGTTTTTATTGTATGCATGAATATCCAGTAAGCATCCTGGAAAATATAAAATTAAATTGTTAAATAATTAGAGTATGCAGATAAAATTGTTTACATAAAAATAATCTACCCAAACAATAAAGATGGCCAAATAGGAACAGCTCCAGTCTGCAGATTCCAGCAAGATCAACAGAGAAAGCAGGCGATTTCTGCATTTCTAACTGAGGTACCTGGTTCATCTCACTGGGATTGGTTAGACAGTGGGTGCAGCCCATGGAGGGTGAACAGAAGCAGGATGGGGTCTTGCCTTATCTGAGAAGCACAAGGGGTCAAGGAACTCCCACCCCTAGCTAAGGGAAGCCATGTGGGACCCTGCCATAAGGGACGGTGCTATCTAGTTCATATACTACACGTTTTCCATGGTCTTCACAACCCACAGACCAGGATATTCTCTAAGGTGCCTATTCCATGAGAGCCCTGGGTTTCAAGCACAAAACCTGGTGGCCATTCGGGCAGACACCAAGCTAGCTGCAGGAGGTTTTTTTTTTTTGTTTTTTTGTTTTTTTAAATTTTAAACACCCCAGTGACATCAGAAATGCCAGTGAGAAAGAACTGTTTAGTCTCCTGGAAAGGGGACTGAAGCCAGAGAGCCAAGTGGTCTAGTGGAACCCACCCTCATGGAGCCTAGCAAGCTAAGATCAGTGGCTTGAAATTCTCACTGCCAGCACAGCAGTCTGAAGTTGAGCTAGGATGCTGGAGCTTGATGGGGGTAGGGTTGTCCACCATTACGAGGCTTGAGTAGGCAGTTTTCCCCTCACAGTGTAAACAAAGCTTCCAGGAAGTTCAAACTGGGTGGAGTCCACTGCAGCTTGGCAAAGCTGCTGTAACCAGACTACCTCTCTATATTCCTCCTCTCTGGGCAGGAAATCTCTGAAAGAAAGGCAGCAGCCCCAGTCAGGGGCTTATAGATAAAACTCCCATCTCTCTAGTACAGAGTACCTGGGGAAAGGGGTGGCTGTGGACACAGCATCAACAGACTTAAACATTCCTGCCTGCCAGCTCTGAAGGGAGCAGCAGATCTCCCAGCACAGCACTCAAGATCTCTAAGAGACAGATTGCCTCCTCTGGTGGGTCCATGATCACCATGCCTCGTGACTGCAAGACACTGCCCAAAAGTGGTCGACAGACACCTCAGACAGAAGAGCTCTGGCTGGTGTCTGGCAGGTGTCCCTCTGTGACAAAGCTTCCAGAAAAAGGAATAGGCAACAATATTTGCTGTTCTGCAACCTCTTCTGGTGATATCCAGGCAAACAGGGTCTGGAGTGGAGCTCCAGAAAACTAGCTGACCTGCAGAAGAGGGGCCTAAGTGTTAGAAGGAAAACTAACAAACAGAAAGAAATAGCATCAACATCAACAAAAAGGATGTCCACACAAAAACTCCATCCAAAAGTCACCAGCATCAAAGACCAAAGGTAGATAAATCCATAAAGATGAGGAAAAACTAGTGAAAAAATGCCTAAAATTTCAAAAACCAGAATGCCTCTTCTCCTCCAAAGGATTACAACTCCTCACCAGCAAGGGAACAAAACAGGGCAGAGAATGAGTTTAATGAATTGACAGATGCAGGCTTCAGAAGGTGGCTAATAAAAAAACTCCACCAAGCCAAAAAAGCATGTTCTAACCCAATACAAGGAAGTTAAGAACCTTGAAAAAAGGTTAAAGGAATTGTTAACTAGAATAACCAGTTTAGAGAAGAATATAAATGGCCTGATGGAACTGGAAAACACAGCATGAGAACTTATACAAAACATATGCAAGTATCAATAGATGAATCAATTAAGTGGAAGAGAGGATATCAGAGATTGAAGATCAACTTAGTGAAATAAAGCATGAAGACAAGATCAGAAAAAAAAAATGAATGAAAAGCAATGAACAAAGCCTCCAAGAAATATAAGACTGCTGTATTTGAAAAGACCAAACCTACATTTTATTGGTGTACCTGAAAGTGATAGGGAGAATGGGACCAAGTTGGAAAACGTTCTTCAGGATATTATCCAGGAGAACTTCCCCATTCAAGCAAGGCAGGCCAACATTCAAATTCAGAAACTATGGAGAACACCACAAAGATACTCCTTGAGAAATAGCAATCCCAAGACAGATAATCATCAGTTTCACCAAGGTTGAAATGAAGGAAAAAATGTTAAGGACTTCCAGAGAGAAAGTTCAGGTTACCCACAAAGGGAAGGCCATCAGACTAACAGCAGATCTCTCAGGAGAAACTTTACAAGCCAGAAGGGACTGGGGGCCAACATTTAACATTCTTAAATAATATAATTTTTAGCCCAGAATTTTATATCCAGAAAATCTAAGCTTCATAAGTGAAGGAGAAATAAAATCCCTCACAGACAAGCAAATGCAGAGAAATTTTGTTACCATCAGGCCTGCCTTACAAGAGCTTTTCAAGGAATCACTAAATATGGAAAGGAACAACCAGTACCAGCCACTGCAAAAACATACCAAATGGTAAAGACGATTGACACTGTGAAGAAACTGTGTCAACTAATGGGCAAAATAACCAGCTAGCATTATAACGACAGGATCGAATTCACAAATAACAATATTAAACTTAAATGTAAATGGGCTAAATGCCCTAATTAAAAGATGTGGACTAACAAATTAGGAGTCTCAGTCTCTGTAGGTCTCTAAGAACTTGCTTTTCTTCAAAGGAGCCAAAGGGGATTTTGACAGGATTGCATTAAATCTGTAGAACAGGGAGTTATGCCATTAAAAAATTGAAGTGAAATTCACATAACATAGATTAACCAGTTTAAAGAGTACACTTAAGTGGTATTTAATGTATTCACAGTGTTGTGCAACCACCAGCTTTCTCTGGTTTCAAAATGTTTCTATCGCTCCACAAAACCTTTTCATATTGATTAAATAATCACTCCATTCCCTTACCACATCATGTAATAACCTCTAATCTTTCTGTCTCTGTGAGATTGCCTGTTATGGCTATGTAAAGGACTCATAGCATATGTAACCTGTTATTTCTGGGTTGTTTCACTTACAATGTTTTGAAGACTCATCTAAGTTGCAGCATATATCAGCACTTCATTCTTTTTTGTGGCTGAAAATATTTCATTTTCCATGCACATATATCACAATTTGTTATTCATCTGTTTATGGACATTTGCATGTTTCCAACTTTGGGCTCTTATAGATAATTCTGTGTTGACCATTGTGTATGTTTCTTTATGGGCATGTTTTAATTATTCTTGGGTATATTCTCAGGAGTTGAGTTGCTGGGTCAAATGGTAATTTTATGTTTATCTTCTTGTATAAGAGTCAAACTTTTCTACAGTGAATGTGGCACTTTATATTCCTTCCAGCAATGTAGGATTTCTATTTTTCCACATAGTTGCTATACTTGTAATTTTCTGTATTAAAGCCATCCTAGTGAATGCAAAGTGGTATCTCAATTTGAATTTATTGATTTATTTAGAGACAGAGTCTCACTCTGTTGCCCAGGCTGGAGTGCAGTGGCATGATCTCAACTCCCTGGAACCTTGCCTCCTGGGTTCAAGCAATTCCCCTGCCTCAGCCTCCAGAGTAGCTGGGATTACAGGAATGCACCACAATACCTGGCTAATTTTTATATTTTTGGTAGAGATAGGGTTTCACTATGTTAGCCTGGCTGTTCTAGAACGCTTGACATCAGGTGATCTGCCCACCTTGGCCTCCCTAAGTGCTGGGATTACAGGTGCGAGCCACCACACCCAGCTCTCATTGTGGTTTTAACTTGTATTTAATGACCAGTGATTTTGAACTTCTTTTAATATACTATTGCTTATTTGTATATCTTCTTTGGAGAAATGTCATTTAAGTCAAGTTTTTTATTTAAATTAAGTTGCCTTTATTTTCTTTTTAAGCTGTTAGAATTGTTTATGTATTCAAATCATTAAACTCTCACATATACATAATATAAAAATATTTCCTCCCATTCTGTCAGTGGCTATTCACATTCTTAATTATATTCTTGTTGGACAAAGTTTAATTTTGATGAAGTTTGGTTTATCTATTTTTTTGCCACTCTGGTATCAAATTTATAAATCTATTACCAAATATTAAGTCATAAAGATTTACTCCTATGTTTTATTCTAAGAGTTTTATAGTTTTGGCTCTTATATTTAAGTTTTTCCAGTCATTGTTAGTTGTATTTTTCATTTGGAGTGATAGGGAAGGTTCCAGCTTCATTCTTTTGCATTTCATCGTCCGATGGTCTTACAATCATTTATTGAAGAGATTTTTTTCCTCAGATTGACTGGTCTAGGCACCCTTGATCAAAGTAAATTGGCCATAGATGTTTAGATTTATTCCTTGATTTCAGTTTTATTCCATTGTCTTGCTGTCTATATGCTAGTACAACACTGTTTTGATTATTATACTTTGTAGGAAGTTTTGAAGTTGGAAACTGAGTATTCGCTGATACAGAAATTAAGAAGAAATTACTTAGGGAGATAGTAAGCATTTGGGAGTCCTTAGTAGGGTTTCTCTTTTTAATGAAAAGCAGCCCCAAATCATTTGCTAACAAATAGTAGCCTGTATAATCGAGCTGCACCGCTTCACCCTCAGTGCCAATGTGGGTGACCTCAAACTCTGCCGGATGCCAGAGGTGCCAGGTCTGCAAAGTACACCCTCCTGCTGGACTGCGCTGTGTCAGGACCGACTGGCACACATTCTTCTGGCTATGGTGCCTGATCTATAACTCCTGGACCACTGCTCCGCAGTGACCCCCCATGGTCTGGCCCCAGGAGTAAGCAGCTTTCTACAGATGGCTGTCTCCTTCACCTACCGACATCTGGCACTCTTCACAGACACAGGCTACATCTGGATGGGGACAGCATCACTCAATGAGAAGCTGTGTGAGTTCAACTGCAACGTCCAGGCACCTCCAAAGCAGATGATTGGTTCAATCAAGTGTGACATTTACATAGTAGGTAGGGAAGGCTGGCCACCCCACTCTAATCTTATTATGCAAATAGGACTTTCCACTTGACTCGTGCCATTTTGTCTGCTCCTTACGGTACACGTGGCTGGCAAAGGGAAGGGATGATAAAGCCGCCATTTTGAACATACCTAGTCACAGGTAGTTCTTGCCTACCCGCGTTCACCCACACAAGCTTCCAGCTTGCATGTCTATGTCTGGTGCAGCCGTCCTCGTAGCAAGGAGAAGGCTGTGTTGGTGGCCTGGGAGAGGCGGCTGATCGTGGTGGGTGATGCACCCGAGAACATCCAGTTTGTGCTGGACGAGGACTCCTACCTGGTACCTGAGCTCCATGGTGTCCGCATCTTCTCCCGCAGCACCCACGAGTTTCTGCATGAGGTTCCAGCGGCCAGCAAGGAGATCTTCAAAATTGCCTCAGTAGCCCACAGGGCGCTGCTCTTGGAGGCTCAGAAGGAATATGAGAAAGAGAATCAGAAGGCAGACGAGTACCTGTGGGAGATCCAGGAGCTGGGCCGGCTGACGCAGGCCGTGCAGCAGTGCATTGAGGCTGCAGGACATGAGTACCAGCCAGACATGCGGAAGAGTCTGCTCAGGGCCGCCTCCTTCGGAAAGTGTTTCCTGGACAGATTTCCGCCCGACAGCTTCGTGCACATGTGTCAAGACCTGCATGTGCTCAATGCTGTTAGGGACTACCACATTGGGATCCCTCTCACCTATAGCCAACACAAGCAGCTCACCATCCAGGTGCTGCTGGACAGGATTGTGTTGCAGAGACTTTATTCCCTGGCCATCCGGGTAGGCGAGTACTTGCACCTTCCTGAAGTACAGGGCATCAGCAGGATCCTGGCCCGTTGGGCCTACTATAAGGTGCAACAGAAGGATGTTTCAGATGAGGATGTGGCTCGAGCCATTAACCAGAAGCTGGGGGACACACCTGGTGTCTCTTACTCTGACATTGCTGCATGAGCCTATGGCTGTGGCTGCACAGAGCTGGCCATCAACCTGCTGGAGTATGAGCCATGCTCAGGAGATCAGGTACCCCTTCTCCTAAAGATGAAGAGAAGCAAACTGGCACTAAGCTAGGCCATTGAGAGTGGAGACACTGATCTGGTGTTCACAGTGTTGCTGCACCTGAAGAATGAGCTGAACTGGGGAAATTCTTTTCATGACTCTTCAGAATCAGCCCATGGCCCTGAGTTTGTATTGACAGTTCTGTAAGCATCAAGAGCTAGAGATGCTGAAGGATGACAATCAGGATGACAATCATGAGGAATTGGGCAGCTTCCACATCTGAGCCAGCTATGCTGCAGAAATTGGATTGAGGGCCAAATAGCTCTTTAGACAGCGGCCTATGCCTTCTACAAGGCCAAGAATGAGTTTGCAGCCAAGGCTACAGAGGATCAAATGCGCTCCTATGGCTGTGGCAGAGCCTAGAAGACAAGCTGGGGTGCCAGTTCCTAGACCTGTCTCTGCGTGACACTATTACCGCCCTCATTCTTGGTGGTCACAACAAGCGTGCAGAGCAGCTGGCACGTGACTTCCGCATCCCTGTCAAGAGGCTCTGGTGGCTGAAGCTGACTGCCCTGGCAGATTTGGAAGACTGGGAAGAACTAGAGAAGTTTTCCAAGAGCAAGAAATCACCCATTGGTTACCTGCCTTTTGTGGAGATCTGCATGAAACAACACAACAAATACAAAGCCAAGAAGTATGCTTTCCGTGTGGGTCCTGAGCGGAAGGTCAAGGCTTTTCTTCTTGTTGGTGATGTGGCTCAGGCTGCAGACATGGCCATCGAACACCTGAACGAGGCTGAGCTGAGCCTCCTATTGTCCCACTGCATGGGAACCACAGATGGGGCCATGGCTGACAAGATTCAATGGGCCAGTGCACAAGCCCAGAAGAAGTGATGAGTCCACCCTGCACACCTCAAGCAAGGGGTTCCTCCTAGCACCTGGGCTTGGCAGAAGGGTCATAGTTCATCCAGCTCCTCCCCTAGAGCAATGCTGAGGAGGCGGTGAGGGGGTGGGGTGGGTGGTAGCAGGGCTGTCTGGTTGTATATAACTTTGGAACAATTAAAAAAAAAGTACTAGATGTAGAATGGACTCTTTCTGGATGTTGTAGTCAGACAGGGTGCACCCATCTTCCAGCTGCTTTCCGGCAAAGATCAACCTCCGCTGGTCAGGAAGGATGCCTTCCTGGTCCTGGATCTTTGCCTTGACGTTCTCAATGGTGTCACTGGGCTCAACCTCAAGGGTGATGGTCTTACCAGTCAGGGTCTTCACTAATATCTGCATCCCACCTCAGAGACGGAGGACCAGTTTAGTTTTAAAATCAAGTTTACTTTATATTTTGTATTTAGTTATCATCATTGATTGGCTGATTTTGAAATGATACCATATGAAATATCTTTAAAAAAATTTTTTTCAACTTTTATTTTAGATTCAGGAAGTGCATGTTCAAGTTTGTTACATAGGTATATTGTGTGATGCTAAAGTTTAGGGTGCAAATAATTCCATCACCCAGGTGAGGATAGTTTCCAATAGGTAGTTTTTCAGCTCTTGCTTTTATATCTCTCTATCCTCTATAGTAATTGCCAGTGTGTATTGTTTCCATATTTGTGTCCCACTTTTATATGAGAACATGTGGGATTTGTTTTTCTGTTGTTGCATTAGTTCTCTTGAGAAAACGGCCTCTAGCTACATGTATGTTGCTGCAAAGATATGATTTTTTTAATGGCTGCATAGCATTTCCTGGTGTATATATACCACATTTTCTTTATGCCACACACCATTGGTTGGTTCTGTGTCTTTCCTATTGTGACTAGTGCAGGGATGGACATACAAGCACATGTGTCTTTTTGGTAGAATAATTTGCTTTCCATTGGGTGCATGCCTAGTAGTGGAATTGTTGTGTCAAGTGGTAGTTCTGTTTTTAGTTCTTTGTGAAAGCTCCAAACTGCTTCCCATAGTGGCTGAACTAACTGACATTCCCACCAGTAGTGTATAAGTGTTCCCTTTTCTCTGCAGCCTCACCAACATCTCTTATTTTTTGGCGTTTTAATTATATCCGTTCTGACTGATATGAGATATCTTATTGTGGTTTTGATTTTTATTTATCTGATGATTAGTGATGTTGGGCGTTTTTGTCATATGCTTGTTGGCCATGTGTATGTCTTCTTTGAAAAATATATGTCTTTTGCCCACTTTTTAATGGAGTTATTTGTTTTTTAACTTGTCAAATTGTCTAAGTTTCTTATAAATTCTTGATATTGGACCATTGTTGGATTCACAGTTTGCAAATATTTTGTCCCATTCTGTAGGTTGTCTGTTTATCCTGTTGATAGTTTTTCTTGCTGTGCAAAAGCTCTTTTATTAGGTCCCACTTGTCAATATTCATTTTGGTTCCAATTGCTTCTAAGGAATTATTCATAAATTCTTTGATGAAGCCTGTATCCAGAATGATACTTCATAGATTTTTTTTCTATAGAATTCTTATAGTTTGAGGTCTTAAATTTAGATCATTATTCCATCTTAAGTTAATTTTTGTATATGGTTCAAGGAAGTGTTCCAGTTTCATTCTGCATATAGCTAGTCAGTTATCCTAGTTCAATTTACTGAATAGATACTCATCTCCTCATTATTTATTTTTGTCAATTTTGTTGAAGATCAGATAGCTATAGGGGTGTGGCTTTATTTCTGGCTTCTATACTTCTGTTCAATTTGTTTTGTACCATGTACATGTTGTCTTGGTTACTGTAATCTTACAGTACAGTTTGAAATCACCTTATGTGAAGCTTTCAACTGTTCTTTTTGCTTAGGATTGTTTTGGCTATTTGGGTTCTTCTTTGGTTCCATATGATTTTTAGAATAGTTTTTTTGTGTCAGTTTGCTGAGAATGATGGTTTCCAGGTTCATCCATGTCCCTACAAAGGACGTGAACTCATCGTTTTTGATGGCTGCGTAATATTCCATGGTGTATATATACCACATTTTCCCTATCCAGTCTATCATCGTTGAGGGGAGCACTACACACAGGGGTCCGTTGGGGGGAAGTAGGGGAGAAACGGGGGGGTGGGGAGGTGGGAAGAGATAGCATGGGGAGAAATGACAGATACAGGCAAGGGGACGGAAGGCAGAAAACCACACTGCCATGTGTGTACCTATGCAACAATCTTGCATGTTCTTCACATGTACCCCAAAACCTAAAATGCAATAAAAAATATATATTAAAAAAAAAGAATAGTTTTTTTCTAATTCTGTGAAAAATGACACTGGTAGTTTGATAGGAATAACATTGAATCTGTAGTTTGCTTTGGCAGTCTAGTCATTTTAATGATATTGATTATTTCAATCCATATGCATGAGATATTTTTCCATTTGTTTGTGTCATCTGTGATTTTGTTCAGCAGTGTTTTGTAGTTCTCCTTTGTAGAGACCTTTTGCCCCCGCCCCCCCATTTTTAGCTGTATTCCTAGGTTTTCTTTTTGTGGCTATTGTAAATGGGATTGGGTTCTTGATTTAGCTTTTGGCATGAAAATTTTTAGTGTATAAAAGTGCCACTGATTTTTACTTACTTTTTAAAATTTGAATGCCTCTTATTCATTTCTCTTTCCTAATTGTAGTGGTTAGGACTTACAGCACTATTTTGCTTTGTTTTGTTTTATTTAACTTTGGGGTTACTTATTTATTCTCTTTTGATAATTTCCAGATACACTTTGACCAGTAAATCAGAGGTGATTTTCTCTCTATCCCATATCCATTTACTTTTTGAAAAACAAGCAATGGGGAATGGATTATCTATTTCATAAATGGTGCTGGGAGAACTGGCTAGCCATATACAGAAAATTGTACACCTTATACAAAAACTAACTCAAGATAGGTAAAAGACTTAAACGTAAAACCCAAAACTATAAAAATACTGGAAGACAACCTAGGCAATACCATTCTGAACATAGGCCAACAATTATATGTTGCAAAATTTTGTTTTGAATATAGGACTGAAGGACTCAAGCTGTTTGGCAACACATATTTTGTTTTCATCAGCTCTAGTTTTCTCAGTGCTAATCTACACATTACAGTTAGAGAATACCACCTTTTCACCCTGATCTTTAACATTCCAACAGTATAATCCCAGCCTAATTTTAGTCTCATATTCTTTCCACTACTTTCCTTTCTTTTGTTTCTTTAACTTTTATTTTAAGTTCAGGGGTACATGTGCAGGTTTGTTATACAACTAAACTTGTGTCATGGGGGTTTGTTGTGGAGATTGTTTCATCATCTGAGTATTAAGCCTAGAACTCACTAGTTATTTTTCTTGATCCTCTCCCTTCTCCCATCCTCCACCCTCCTATAGGCCCCAGCGTGTGTTGTTCCCTATAGGTGTTCATATATTCTCATCTTTTGGCTCACACTTATAAGTGAGAACATGCAGTATTTGGTTTTATGTTCCCTGCATTAATTTGCTAAGGATCATGGCCTCTAGCTTCCTCCATTTTATTGCAGAAGACATGATCCCATTGTTGTTTATGGGTTTATAGTATTCCATGATGTATATGTACCAGATTTTCTTTATTTACTCTAACACCGATAGGCATGTAGGTGGATTTGATATCTTTGCTATGGTGAATAGTGCCGTGATGAACATGCATGTGCATGTGTCTTTATAATAGAATGATTTCTATTCCTTTGGGTATATAGCCAGTAATGGGATTCCTGGATCAAATAATATTTCTGCCTTTAAGTCTTTGAGAAGTTGCTACTCTGTTTTCCACAATAGTTGGACTAATTTACACACCCACCATCAGTGTATAAGCATTTCTTTTTCTCCATAATCTTGCTAACATCTGTTATTTTATGGCGTTTTAGTAATAACCATTCTGAATGGTGTAAGATGGTATCTCATTGTGGTTTTAATTTGCACTTTTTAAATAATCAGTGATGTTGAGCTTTTTTCATATGATTGTTGGCCATATGTATGTCTTCTTTTGAAAAGTGTCTGTTTATGTCTTTGTCCACTTTTTAATGGGGGTTAATTCAAAAATTTTCTTCTTGTAAATTTGTTTTAGTTCCTGATAAATAATGGACACTAGATATTTGTCAGATACATAGTTTGCAATATTTTTTATCCCATTCTATAGGTTGTTCACTCTGTTCCTAGTTTCTTTTGCTGTGCAGAAGCTCTTTAGTTTATTTAGATTCCGTTTGTCAATTTTTGCTTTTGTTGCAATTGCTTTTGGTGTCTTTGCCATGAAATATGCCTGTGCCTATGTCCAGAATGATATTGCCTGGGTTGTCTTCCATAATTTTTAGAGTTTTAGGTTTTACATTTAAGTCTTTAACCCATCTTGAGTTAATTTTTGTATAAGGTGTAAGGAAGGGTTCCAATTCTCCCAGCACCACTTATGAAATAGATAATTCTTTCCCCATTGCTTGTTTTTGCCAGGCTTGTCAAAAATCAGATGGCTGTATCTGTGCAGTCTTATTTTTGAATTCTCTATTCTGTTGCATTTGTCTATGACTATGGTTTTGTACCAGTTTATGCTGTTTTTGTTACAGTAGACTTGTAGTATAGTTTGAAGTCTAGTAGAATGGTGTCTGCAGCTTTGTTCTTTTTGCTTAGAATTGCTTTGGCTATTTGGACTAATTATTAATTCCATATGAATTTTCAAATCAATTGTTCTAGTTCTGCGAATAGTGTCAATGGTAGTTTAAGAAGAATAGCATTGAATTTATAAGTTGCTTTGAGCAGTATGGTCATTTAAACAACATTTATTCTTCCTATCCTTGAACATGGTATGCTTTTCCATTTGTGTCATCTCTGATTTCTTTAAGCAGTGTTTTGTAGTTCTTCTTGTAGAGATCTTTTACTTCCCTGTTAGTAGATCTTTTACTTACCCTGTTGTATTCCTAGGTATTTTATTCTTTTTTGGTGGCAATTGTGAATTGCAATTTGTTTCTGATTTGGCTCTTAGCTTTGCTGTTGTTGGTATACAGGGATGTTAGTGAATTTTGCAGTTGATTTTGTATCCAGAGACTGTGCTGTGAGTTGTTTATCATCTTAAGGAGCATTTGGGGTGAGATTATGGGGTTTTCTAGATATAGGGTTATGTCATCTGCAAACAGGGATAGTTTAACTTCCTCCATTTCTATTTGGATGCCCTTTACATTCTTCTCTTGCCTGATTGGCCAGGACTTCCAGTGCTGTGTTGAATGGGAGTGGTGAGAAAGAGTATCCTTGTATTGTGCCAGTTTTCAAGGGGAATGCTTTTATCTGTTCAGCATGATGTTAGCTCTGGGTTTGTCGTATATAGCTCTTATTATTTTGTGGTATTGATATAGTTTGGCTCTGTATCTCCACCCAAATCTCATTTCAAATTGTAATTCCCACATGTTATGGGAGGGGCCTGGTGGGAGGTGACTGACTGATGGGAGCATATTTCCCCTTTGCTTTTCTCATGATAATGAGTTCTCATGAGATCTGTTCATTTAGAAGTGTGCGGCAGTTCCCCACTGACTCACTGTCTCCTGCAGCCATGTAAGACATGCCCTGTTCCTCCTTCATCTTCTGCCATGATTGTAAGATTACTGAGGCTTTCCCAGCCATGTGGAACCGTGAGTCAGTTAAACCTCTTTTCTTTATAAATTACTCAGTCTCAGGTAATTCTCTATATCAGTGTGAGAACAAGTATAATACAGGTATGTTCCTTCAATACCTAATTTATTGAGAGGTTTTAACATAAATGGATGTTAAATTTTATTGAACTTCCTTGCATATCTATTGAGATAGTCACGTGGTTTTTGCCTTTAGTTGTTGTGTTTGTGTGATGAATCACATTTATTGATTTGCCTATGCTAAACCAGTCTTGCATCCCAGGTATAAGGCCTCCTTGTTTGTGTGGATAAGCTTTATGATGTACTGCTATATATCATATAGCTTAAGCTGATTTAAAACAAAGGCCTTAGACTAATTTTTGGTTTTCTTTCTTGAAATAAGCTAATGGCTTGTCTATGTAAAGCTTTTTTCTTAGAAGAAAAATTTTAAAAATCTTGTACCTAGCACAGTATTGTTACAAACTTTACATGTAACATTTTATATGGTAGTTTAGATCTGTCAGTTTATTAATTTTGGACAAATTAACAGTTGGTTCTGGCCTTTTGCTGTAACATGCCTGTATCACTCACTTATCCCTGGCATTCATGCAGACATATCACTTTTAGTTCTACTGTCAATTTGAAGTTCAGGCTTAGTGTAAATTTTTGTCAGGTAGCTCTAATACCTGGAGTTTTCTTTCTTTTTTTTTTTCTGTTTTAGTTTGAAGTTTATGAGTGAAAGTACCAGTGTTTGGATTAGAACTGTAATAGTTTGTATATTCAACATTTGAAATATATTCTATTTTATTGTACTCTTGTTTCAAAGTATATTCAAGTAGGTTTTCTGAAATATAGAAATAAAATTAAAAAGGAAATAACTCAGTAAGACAAAAAAATGGAAAAAATAAAGAAAATCTATATGACATACAGAACATTTTCAAGGAAACACATATTAAAATTTTGGGAATTGCAGAAGAAGAGATGCAAAAGGGCATAGAAAACATACTTAATTTAAAAATTACTAAAAATTCCTCATGTCTTAAAAGTGATATGTGCAACTTGATACAGGAAGATTTCAAGTAAATTTAACCAAAAAGTTCTTTCTGAAGTACATTATAATCAAATTGTCAAATGTCACACAGAAAATTCTTAAAACAGTAAAAGTATCATGTCACACATAAGGCAATCCTCATCAGACTAGTAGCAGATTTATCAGAAGAAACCTTACATGCCAGTAGAGAATGGAATAATGCATACAATGTACTGACAGAAAAAAAAGCCCCTTGCTACTGAAGAATAATATATTGAGCTCAATTATCCTTTCCAAATGAAGGAGGAATAAATTATTTTCCAGAAAAACAAAAACTGAAGAATTTATCACCAGTATACCAGTCCTACAAGAAATGCTTAAGGGAAGAGAGAAGGAGCTTCAAGATGGCTGACTGAAAGCATCTGGCACTTGCATTCTACACAAAGAAGAAAATAACAAGTAGAATATCCCACTTCAAATAGAGAATCTGAGAACACTGGAATTAAACATACAAAACGGGAAACATCAAGGCATGGAAGGAGTGGAAAGTGAGGCAGCCAGCTAGGCTGGGATCAGCTGGAAGTCCAGAGAGTCTCATTAGTGTGGGAAAAAAGATAAGTGAAAGATCCCTAGTGGTCCACATTTCCATCACAGACTCCTGCATACCTCGGCATGGGAGAGCCACTTGACCCTCACAGGCCCTAAGACTAGCATAGCGTACTGGCTGGAGACTATGATGGCATTGATACAGAGAGGAAACTCTGGGCCACACACTTCTCACATCTTAAGCAGCTAGAACATGGTGTCATTTTGAAAGCCCATACCCCGCCAGATTTCATTCTGTCTTGGGTCCTAATAGCACTTGCATCTTCACATTTCTGAATCCCCACTAACCTCTCCCTGCATCTACCCGGAGGGCTGCAGTGTTGTGACTCTGGTTAGATCCTTTGGAGCAGCAAGGTCTCAAACACTTTACCACACAGTGTCTTGCACACCAGAAAACAAGTAGTGCAGCACAAGGGGAGGCTGCCTTCAGGACAATAGAAGTTAAAGTGTATTTTTCTTGGGGTCTAAAGCCTGCCTGCCTTTGGTTGATGCCACTGATAGCAACCCCACCACTAGCAGGAACATGTGCCCTGAGGATAGGGTCTCTCCACCTGCAGCCTCCAGTGGGGATGGAAGAATGCATCAGTGTCAATGACCCCAACCCCCAGTAGCTGGGTTGATGAGCACTTGTACATACCCTGAGGGTGGCTCTCCTTGCTGTTGCTGCCATTTCCACCAGAGTCATTGCTGCTAGGGGGTGAAACATACTCCACAAAACTGTAAACCACCTGCCTGCATTTCTGCCATTGGCTGCAACCCTGCACACCAGCAGTAAAGCCTTAGTGTACTTGCATTTGCCTTGAGGATGGGTTCTTCTCACTCACTGTTGTGACTTTGGCTGTCACCTGAACAATCTTTCTGGGGGTCTTGGAATTACTTACTTTTGGCTACCGTAGCCTACACCCATGTGTACCACCACTGGCCAGCAGACAGTTCTGCTCATCCTGGAACCTTCTGCCCTGTAGTGCCTGAGCAAGCTACCCAAAGACCTGGCATTCACCCTTCCCCATCCACAATGACTAACATCTGTGCACTCCTCCTGGGGGGCCTGAGGATGGTCATTTTCTGCCTGACACTATCATTACAACTGACACTCATTCACATATGCCACCTAGGGGCCTGGGAACTGGTCTGCCAAGCTCATCACTGCCTCTGCTTACACAAGTACATGCTGTTTGGAGGCCTAAGGATTGTCTCGCCATGGCTAGGACCATAGCCCATGTCATACATGCTGTCCAAGGGTGAAAAAACTGCCTATCCACTCATGACTGCCACTGCTGCCCCTCAAACAACAAGCTGCCTAGAGTCCCAAGAAACAGCTCACTTGAATTCACTGACACTGGTACTTGCATATGATGTTCAGGGCCCAAGAATAGCCTAGGCACTGAGAAAATCACAAACACTGTGGATGCTGTTTACAGTTGAAAAAAATCATATAGAGACTACAATATTTCACATACTCAAAATAAAAGCTAAAGTGCCCTACAAAACCAACACCATAGCTACATCTTTAGGAAGAAGTCTTTCCTTATGAAAGTCAATCCAAAAAATTGGAAGAAGTGACTGTTACACAATATGTGTGAGTATGAATGTGATGACACGACATGAAAAAGCAATGAAGGATGACACTTTCAAAGAAATGCAATATTTTATCAGCAACAGATTCTAATAACAAGTTAACCAGGTGCAGAGATGGATGCCTGTGATCTCAGCTACTCAGGAGGCTGAGGTAGGAGTATTGCTTGAGCCTAGGAGTTCAAGGCCAGTCTGGGCAGCATAGTGAGTTCTCATCTCAAAAAAATTTAAAAAAGGAAAAAAAGAGAACTATACAGAAATCCCGGAACTAAAGAATTTAATGAATAAAATAAAAAATTTAAAAGCTTCAACAATAAAGCAGATCAAGCAGAAAAAAGCTTTTAGAACTTGAAGATAGATCTTTTGAAATAACTTAGTCAGACAGAAAAAAAGAAAAAAAATTTTAAAAGCCTATGTAATGTAGGACATCATGAAGCCACCAAATATCTGAATTTTGCCTGTTACTGAGGCAAAGAGAGTCTAAAGGCAAAGGAAACTTACTACCAAAACAAAAGCTGAAAATTTTGCAAGTCTTGCAAGAGATTTTGGTATCTTGATACAAGAAGCTCAGAGATCCCAAAACACATACAGTCCAAAAATGTTAGTTAGACTCTGTCTCAAAAAAAAAAAAGTAATTTTTAACATGACAAGCTTAGAAAATTGAATGAAGCTGATGTTACCAAAAAAGAGGATTGTCTTTGTCTAGTAAGTACACATATGAGAGGATTTAGTCTATTTCAGTGGTGTTGATTACACAATATTCAACATGACACAGGTCACTTGGAGATTCTAAATTCATCATTAATTTAATGCCGGCCTAGGGACTGGTTAGAAAGTAATATGTTTTTGTATACTGATGATCTCTTGTACTCAATATTCAAAACTGTCCCCTTATTGTTGTCAATTTTGTGTCACATCAATACCTCAGTTCTTTTTTTTTTTTTTTTTTGAGACGGAGTTTCGCTCTTGTTACCCAGGCCAGAGTGCAATGGCGCGATCTCGGCTCACCGCAACCTCCGCCTCCTGGGCTCAGGGAATTCTCCTGCCTCAGCCTCCTAAGTAGCTGGGATTACAGGCACGCGCCACCATGCCCAGCTAGTTTTTTGTATTTTTAGTAGAGACGGGGTTTCACCATGTTGACCAGGATGGTCTCGATCTCTCGACCTCGTGATCCACCCGCCTCGGCCTCCCAAAGTGCTGGGATTACAGGCTTGAGCCACTGCGCCTGGCCCAATACCTCAGTTCTAATTTAAACTAAGTATTCCTTATCCATTGTTTTTTTTCTCCTAACTTCCAAATTATGAGAACTCCAGTCTCTGAGCCTTGGCATATGCATAAGCCTTACTCACTGCTTATCTTCTGTGGGCAATTAATGTTTTCATTCTTCTTCTTCATCATTGTCATTTCTCTTCATTTTGCATATTTTTATTTATTCCTGTACTATTTGCACTCTAGAACAAGTTGTCTGTTGCCTCCCATCTAGATCACAGTGGTGTGGGCCCATCTTGTCTTTGTAAACCCATCATCTTTTTCTATAATTTATTATAGGTTTTGTTGTCATATTGCTTTTTCCATATTGGTTTTTATAAAATTTCAACTTTATAATGAATCTATAGGCAATATTGAGTCCATGTACCTTCTGACAGAAGAAGATAATTGCAGACTTTTGAATCAGGCTCATAGAATCTAATCATATGTCCCTAATTTACCTATTTTTATTAATTTTGATTGTGGTTGTCTACAGGTAATAATGGTTTTAACAGATAATGTCTTTATTTACCTCAAATACAGGGAGTCTCACAGTGGAGCAATCTATGTATAATATAGCAGCCTCAAAGCAGCAGAGAGTCAAGTGCCTTTTATTTTTCTACTATATTTAGTATACACACCTTCATTTTCATGATTAAATCCCAGGATGGGAGTCTACTCTATCTTCGACTTTACATTTGTGTTTTGACTATGGAAGAGGAAATAGAGGAAGTGGATCTAGAGACCTTCTGCTTATATTTTCTTTGGCAAAAAATATGCTGTGTGACTCAGCTGCAAAGAGTCTGATAAATGGAAATTTTTGGCAAGCATGGAATAAGGGACTAGGAAATAAAGTTTGGGCCAGTTGGTCTACAGCCTCTGCTATACCATACAGTATTTTTTTCTAGTACCACACTTTACAGTTTCTGTGTTGGTAACTGTATAACAATGTGAATAATTTTGAATTTATTGTAACCAAAGATGCTGGTAAATAATTTGTCAAATAATTGCATAAAATCATTCTTAGGAAGAGCACAACCAACAGTCTGAATTCACTATTGAAAACTTGGTACACACTGCATTTGACTTGTTTGGAGCTGGGACAGAGACAACAAGCACGACCCTGAGATATGCTCTCCTTCTCCTGCTGAAGCACCCAGAAGTCACAGGTATGATCACAAATGATGAGTTAATTGATTTTCAGAAAAGATATAGGGAAGGTGCTCCTAGTTTTCTCCTTCTTGTTTCTCTTAGAGAAGCTTCATTATTTAAACTTCTGCGTTCCCAGTTGTAATCTGTTCCAATTTAATGGTATGATTAAAATGGGATATCTTGGTCTGGCACAGTGGCACATGTGTAATCCCAGAACTTTGGGAGGCTAAGGCTGGTGGATCACTTGAGGCCAAGAGTTCAAGACTAACCTTGCCAACAGGGCCAAACCCCATCTCTACTAAAAATACAAAACTTAGCAAGGAATGATGGCACACAGCTGTAATCTCAGCTACTTAGAAGGCTGAGGCACGGGAATCGCATAAATCTGGAAGGCAGAGGTTGTAGTGTGCCAAGATTGTGCCACTGCATACCAGCCTGGGTGACAGAGTGAGATTTTGTCTCAGAAAAAAAAAAGTAAAAGAGAAAAAGTAAAGAAAAAAGGGACATCTTTGCACAGTAGAGGAAGATAACTGAGAGAAATGAAGACAACATGGCAGTAGCAAAAGCAATAGAGCTCTGGTCCAGTGTGTCTGGATTTCATGGACAATGATTTATGGCAGGAAGAGACAACATAAATTGGCCTGGGATTGCATGTTGGTTTTATTATGAAAAGGCCATTTTGAACAGCAAGTATATTCTTGAAGATAACTTTTCTCATACTCAAAATTTCAGGTTCAAATGCTGGAGTAGGAAAAGTGGAAACTCTCCTTATTGAAGCATAAATGATAATCCTAGAAATGTAGTGAGGCTGCTTCAGAGAATTTCTAGTCTGATAAGTATTCTAAAATGTTAGATTCATAAGAAAGATGGTTCTGTTTACTGGAAGAGGTACCCAAAGAATGCTCCATTTAGGCAGAAAATGTACCTGAGACAGTTTCCATGAAATTGGTGTTGAACAAAAATGAGAATTTTTTTTGGCGGTGGGGGGGGGTGTCGATAATTTTATCTTTTATGAACAACTTTACTTTAGAAATTTACTTTTAAAGACTTTTGATTATGCTGCAGATAAGAAATATCACCCCCCCACCCACTCTCGCCATGTCAGTATCCCCCATTGGAATGACAATAACCTAATTACAAGTAAGAATTAGGTCCTTTTTTGAACAGTGATTAGCCTATAGAATTCTAGATTTTTTTCAACTTTTATTATAGATCAAAGAGTACACATACAGGTTACATGGGCAAGTTGTGTAACACTGAGGCTTGGGGTCCAAACTATTCCATCACACTTACAGTAAGCATAGTACCCAACAGATGTTTCTCCAGCTCACATCCTCTGCCTCCCTCCCCCATCTAGTGATCCTCAGTGTCTATTGTTCCCCTCTTTAGGTTCATGTATATTCAATGTTTATCTCCCACTTATAAGTGAGAACATGTGGTATTTGGTTTTCTGTTCTTGTATTAGGTTGCTTGGAATAATTGCCTCCTGTTACATCTATATTGCTGCAAAAGATATGGTTTGTGTTATTTTCTATGGCTGCATAGTATTCCATGGTGCATGTATTAGTCTGTTCTCATGTTCCTAATAAAGGTATACCTGAGACTGGGTAATTTACAAAGAAAATAGTTTTAATGGACACTCAATTCCACATAGATGGAAAGGCCTCACAATAAGTCTCTGATGGAGACTTATTCACTATCATGAGAACAGCATGGGAAAGGTCTGTCCCCATGATTAAATTACCTCCCATTGTGTCCCTCTCATGATATGGGAGCTACAATTCAAGATGAGATTTGGGTGGGGACACAGCCTAACCATATTAGTGTGTATTAATCATATTTTCTTTATACATTCCACTGTTGATGGGCCCTTAAGTTGATTCCATTTCTTTGCTATTGTGAATAGTACTACATTGAACATATTGGTGTGTGTGTCTTTTTGATAGAATACATTCATTTTTTGGGGGGCATATACTCAATAGTGGGATTGCTGGGTCAACTGGTAGTTCTATTTTAAGTTCTTTCAAAAATATCCGAACTGTTTTCCACAGTGGCTGAACTAGTTTGCATACCCACCAACAGTGTAAAAGCATTTTCTTTTCTCTGCACCTCACCAACATGTGTTGTTTTGGACTTTTTAATATTAATAATTGCCAGTCTGACTGGTGTGAGAGGATACCTCACTGTGACTTTGATTTGGATTTTTCTGATGATTAGTGATGTTGAGCATTTTTTCATGTTTTTGGCTGCTTATATGCCATGTTTTGAGAAGTGTCTGTTCATGTCGTTTGCCCATTTTTTGGTTGAATTTCTTTTTGTTGTTTGCATGTGGATTTGTTTAAGTTCTTTTATAGATTTTGGATATTAGACATTTAGATCCTTCAAGATAGAAAGAGTACAGAAAATAGTCAACAAATTTAACAAATTTCTAAAACACAGAGAGAAAATGGAGGGATGATAAATCTCTACAGAGAGGATAAACTTGTAACCAAAAACTCAGAGGAGGAAAATTTAATAAGGAGGAAAAGCTAATCAGTGTCCCTAAAATCCCCCCAATATTAGTATTTGGAATTACCAAGGGTCAAAGCTGGTGGAGAATGAGGCTGGAAAAGGAGGCTCTTCCTATCTAGGTTTCCTCCACAACTCTTTTCATTAGGAAACTGATTTTCTCCCATGAGAAAAAAAGGCTCACTCTTTAGAGAAACTGAGCTTAAGAAGCCATGTACTCAGGAACACAGCACAGTGCCAGAAAAGGCATGAGGTGTAGGCCAGAAAGGTAGATTTGATATGGGCCCACTCCTTGAATTCAAAAACTCTTAGCTGTTTTATTCATCTTGTGTCCTAAAATTCAGCATCTGGCTTTCTTCTACAGAAAGGGAACTGATCTAGAGAAATGACATTTTTCTTTTGCCATCTTAGCAGAAAATTTTCTTCAATGTCCAGCAGCTTATGACATGAAAATATACACTGCTAGCCACAGGGTCATGGAATTTCAGGACACCAGAATGAAAGGGAAAAATTACAAAAACTTTCAGAGGTATACGAGGTCATGTTGAACAAATTAGGATTCAGAATTCTCAAGAGGAACTGTTAGTATTATTTTGTGTATTAATAGAAATAGGGTGTTTTCAGACTTGCACATTTGCCAAAAGTTTTATATTCTATTTTCCCTTTCTCAGAAAAATACTGGAGAATGTGCTTTATTCAAATGTCTGAAACCTAGTTAGAGAAAGTCCTGAGCTCCAGAAATCAGGAGACTTCACATAGGAGAATGAGAGTGTCTGGGAAGCTGTCTAGCACCAAGTCTAGAAAATATCTACTTCAGAATGAACCTGGTGGATAGTTCAGAAATGAGAGGAGACAACAGGAACAAAAGAGATATGACATATTTTATGAGAGTTCCCAATAATTAAAAAAGGAATTTCAAACACCTGCCTGAACGTTTGTAATAATTCTAATTTGGAAAACAGAAAATTACAAATTGAAATGAAGAGACATGGTTAAATCCAAGAAGTAAAATGCAATCACAGCAGTCTCACCAGAAAACCATATTTGTGTAGTCAGAATGATGTAAGCGATAAATACTCTTATCATAAAAACTGCCATCTAAATAAATTCTGAAAAGGAGTGTGGAAAAAGTGAGTGTGTCTATCTGAGGGTGTGTTCAAATATGAAGTGAAGATGGAGATTTACATTCTCATCTCTCATAATAAAATATTATTAAATATAATCTACAAAAATAAGTAAATAGAAGCAGAGATTCTTTAGAAATGTGAATTTATTTTCAGAAAAAGCTGGCAGAATGTTCAAAATGGTATATTTGGAAAGTGTGAGAGTAAAGAGAATACCATTGCAAATTGCAACCACACACACACACACACACACACACACACACACACAGACACAAATACACAGTCATATATATGCATAAATCTGAAGGTATAATTTAATGTTTAAACAACATACATTATTTTGATATGAAATTAATTCCTAGTATTTTTCAAGACAGTAAATTCATGACTAAATTATATGCTTACTTTATGTTTTCAAACATTTTATTTTTATTTGTATTAGTTATCATGTATACTAACACATCGTATGTACAGATTGATCTTTTTTCCTTTTTTATTTTTTAATTTTTATGGGTACATAGTAGTTATATATTAATATGCTTGTGGGATATGTGAGATGTTTTGATACAGGCATGCAGTATGAAATAAGCATATCATGGAGAATCATTTATTTATCTCCTCAAGCACTTTGAGTTACAAGCAATTCAATTACACTCTTTATTTTAAAATGTATAATTAAGTTATTATTGACTATAATCACCCTGCTGTGCTATCAAATAGTAGGTCTTATTCATCCCTATCTCCCCTCCCACCCCCACTACCTTTTTGAGTCTCTAATAACCATCCTTCTACACTTTATGTCCATTAGTTCAATTCTTTTATTTTTAGATCTCACAAATAAGTGAGAACATGCTATGTTTGTCGTTCTGGGCCTGGCTTATTTCACTTAACATAATGAACTCCAGTTCCATTCATGTTTCAAATGACTGAATCTCATTTTTTTTATGGCTGAATATAACTACATTGTGTATATTTACAACATTTTCTTTATTGATTTGTCTGTTGATGGATATTTAGGTTGTTTCCAAATCTTGGCTATTGGAAACAGTGCAGCAACAAACATGAGTGCAGATGTCTCTTTCATATACTTATTTCCTTTTTGGGGGTATATACCCAGCAGTAGGGTTATTGGATAATATGGTAGCTTTATTTTTAGTTTTTTGAGAAACATTCAAACAGCTCTCCATAGTGGTCATACTAATTTACATTCTCACCAACATTGTATGAGGATCCCCTTATCTCCATATCTTCACTAGCATTTTTTATTGCCCTTTCTTTTGGATATAAGCCATTTTAACTGGAGTGAGATGACATCTCATTGTAGTTTTGATTTTCATTTCTCTGATGATCAGTGGTGTTGACCACCTTTTCATTTGCCTGTTAGCCATTTATATGTCTTCTTTTGAGAGTCATCTATTCAAATCTTTTGTCCACTTTTGGATTGGATTATTAGATCTTTTTTCTATAGAGTTGCTTGAGTTCCTTATATATTCTGGATATTAATCTCTTGTCAGATGAGTAGTTTGTAAATATTTTCCTCTGTTCTGTGGGTTGTCTCTTCCCTTTGTTGATTATATATTTTGCTGTGCAGAAGCTTTTTAACTTGATATGATCCCATTTGCCCATGTTTGCTTTGAATGCCTGAGCTTGTGGGATATTGCTCAAGAATTTTTTGCCTAGACCAATGTCCTGGGTAATTTCCCTAGGGTTTTCCTATAGTAGTTTCACAGTTTGAGGTCTTATATTTAAGTCTTTAATGCATTTTATTTGATTTTTGTATATGGCAAGAGATAAGAGTCCAGTTTCATCCTTCTGTGTAGCATATTAAATTTTCCCAAGACAAATTTTCAGATTGATTAAAGAGACTGTCTTTCCCCTAATGTATATTCTTGGCATCTATGTGAGTCTGTTCTCATGCTTCTAATAAAGCCATGCACAAGACTGTGTAATTTATAAAGAAAAGAAGTTTAATTAACTCACAATTTCAAGTGGCTAGGGAGGTGTCACAATCATGGTGGAAGGCAAATGAGGAGCAAATAAAGTCATGTCTTACATGGCAGCAGGCAGAGAGCTTTGCAGGGGAACTCCCGTTTATAAAACCATCAGATCTTGTGACACTCAGCCACTACTACATGTGGGAATTACTACAATTCAAGATGAGATTTCTGGTTTGTTCACAGCCAAACCAAATCAGCACCTTTGTCAAAAATGAGTTCACTCTAGGTGTGTGAAATTGTTTCTGGATTCTCTCTTTTGTTCCATTGGTACATGTGTCTGTTTTTATGTCAATACCATGCTGTTTTAGTTATTGTAGCTTTGTAATATAATTTGAAGTGAGATAATGTGATTCCTCCAGTTCTGTTCTTTTTGCTTAGAATAGTTTTGACTATTCTAAGTGTTTTCTGGGTCCATATAAATTCTAGGAGTTATTTTTTCTATTTCTGTAAAGAATGCTGTTGGTATTTTAATAGGGGATTTTATTAAATCTGTAGCTTTTTTCATAGTATAAACATTTTAGCAATATTGATTTTTTCAATCCATGAACATGAAATATTTTTCCATTTGTCGTGTCCCCTTAAATTTCTTTCCTCAGAGTTTTATAGTTTTCATTATAGATATTTTTTAGTCCTTTGGTTAATTCCTAGGTATTTAATTTTATGTATGGCTATTGTAAATTGGATTACTTTTTAAATTTTTTTTTCTCTTTGTCACTGTTGGCATATAACAACACTACTGATTTTTATGTTGACTTTATGTCCTTAAACTTTACAGAATTTTTTCAACAGTTATAATAATTATCTTGTGGTATCTTTAAGGTTTTCCTAGTATAAGGTTATATCATTTGCACACAAGGATATTTTGACTTCTTCCTTTCCAATTTGGATAGCCTTTATATTTTTCTCTTGTCTGATTCCTCTTACTAAGTCATCTAGTACTATGATGAATAACAATGGTGACCATGGGTATTCTTGTCATGTTCCCAATCATACAGGCAAGGCATTCAGTTTTCCCTATTCAGTGCAGTACTAGTTGTGGGTCTGTCATATAGCATTTTTACGTTGAGGTATGTTCCTTCTATCTCAAGTTTTTTTTTTTTTTTTTTTTTTTTTTTTTTTTTTTACAAATTTTTTATCATGAAGCAATGTTGAATTTTATCAAATACCTTTTCAGCATCAACTGAAATGATTATATGGTTTTTATCCTTCTTTCTGTTGACATGCTGTATCATACTGCTTGATTTGAACATGTTGAACCATCCTTGCATCCCAGAGATAAATCTCACTTGGTCATCATGAATGACCTTTCTACTGTATTGTTGAATTTGGTTTGGTAGCATTTTGTTGAGGGCTTTTACACAGTCTCTATCAGGTATATTGGCCTGTATATTTTCTTTTTTTTTTTTTTTTTTTGAGACGGAGTTTCACCCTTGTTACCCAGGCTGGAGTGCAATGGCGCGATCTCGGCTCACCGCAACCTCTGCCTCCTGGGCTCAGGCAATTCTCCTGCCTCAGCCTCCTGAGTAGCTGGGATTACAGGCACGTGCCACCATGCCCAGCTAATTTTTTGCACTTTTAGTAGAGACGGGGTTTCACCATGTTGACCAGGATGGTCTCGATCTCTTGACCTCGTGATCCACCCGCCTCGGCCTCCCAAAGTGCTGGGATTACAGGCTTGAGCCACCGCGCCTGGCATATTTTCTTTTTTTGATGTGTTTTAGTCTGATTTTGGTATCACAGTAATACTGGCCTCATAGAATGAGTTTGGAAGTACTTTCCCCTTCTCTATTTTATTTTTTGGAATAGTTTGAGTGGGATTGCTATCTTTTTTAAATGTTTGGTAAAATTCAGCAGTGAAGCCATCCAGTATTGGAGTTTTCTTTACTGGGATACTTTTTATTACAGGTTTGATCTTGGAACAGGTCATTGCATGTTCAGGTTTTTTATTTCTTACTGGTTCAATCTCAATAGGTCATATTTGTCTAGGGAATCTGTTCATTTCATCTAGATTTTCTAATATATTGGCATATAAATTGCTCATAGTAAGCAATAATTATTCTTTGAATTTCTGTAGCATCAGTTGTAATGCCTCCTTTTTTAAATTTCTGTTTTTATTTATTTGAATATACTCTGTTTCTTTTCTTAGTCTGGCTCAAGGTTTGTCAATTTTGTTTAACTTCTCAAAAAAGCAGCTTTTTGTTTCATTGACCTTTTGTTTTCTTCGTTTAAATTTTATTTATTTCTGCTCTGATCTTCTTTACTTCTTCTACTAATTTTGTGTTTAATTTGCTTTTGCTTTTCTAGTTCTTTAGGATGCATATTTAGATTGTTTATTGGAAAATTGTCTTCATTTTTGATGTAAGCTCTTATAGCTGTAAACTTTCCTCTTAGTTCTGGTATTTCTGTAGTCCCTAGGTCTTGGTATGTTGTGTTTCCATTATCACTTGTTTCAAGAAAAATTTCAATTTTCTTTTTATCTCTTCATGGTCCCACTGGCCATTCATGAACATATTGTCTAATTTCCATTGATTTTTGTAGTTTCAAAAATTCATCTTGTTATTGATTGCTAGTTTTTATTACATTGTGGTCAGAGAAGACGCTTGATATTATTTCAGTTTCTTTGTATGTTTTTTTAAAAAATTTTATTTGTTATACTTTAAGTTTTGGCGTACATGTGCAGAATATGCAGGTTTGTTATATAGGTATACATGTGCCATGGTGGTTTGCTGCATCCATCACTCTGTCATCTATTTTAAGTATTTCTTCTAATGCTATCACTTCCCTATCCCCCCACCCCCTGCTATCCCTCCTATAAACCCCCTTCCTGGTGTGGAATGTTCCCCTCCCTGTGTCCATGTGTTCTCATTGTTCAACACCCACTTATGAGTGAGAACATGTGGTGTTGGGTTTTCTGTTCTTGTGTCAGTTTGCTGAGAGTGATGGTTTCCAGGTTTGTCCATGTACCTGTAAAGGACACAAACTCATCCTTTTTTTATGGCTGCATAGTATTCTATGGTGTATATGTGCTATATTTTCTTTATCCAGTCTATCATTGATGGGCATTCGGGTTGGTTCCAAGTCTTTGCTATTGTGAACAGTGCCACAATAAATATACATGTATATGTGTCTTTATAATAGAATGATTTATAATCCTTTGGGTATATACCCAGTAATGGGATTGCTGGGTCAAATGATATTTCTAGTTCTAGATCCTTGAGGGATCATCACACTGTCTTCTTGTTCTGTGACCTGACATATGTTCAATTCTTGATTGTTATCAATTCTTGATTGTTATCAAGAATTGACCATGTGGACATAATGTGCTGTGGAAAAGAATGTGTATTCTGTACCAGTTGGGTAAAATATTCTGCAAATCTTTATGAGATCAATTTGGTCTATGGTGCAGATAAATTTCAATGTTTCCTTGTTGATTTTCTATCTGGAGGACCTGTTCAATGCTGAAAGTGGGGTGTTGAAGTCTTCAGCCATTATTGTAGTGGGGCCTATCTCTCTCTAGTTCTAATTGTATTTCTTTTATATATCTGGGTGCTCCATTGTTGGTTGTGTATATATTTAAAATTGTTCCATCCACTTGCCAAGCTGACCGCTTTATCACCAATAGTGGTCTCTTCTTATAAATTTTGTCTTGAAATCTATTTTGTCTGCTTTAAATATAGTAACTCCTGTTCTTTTTTTTTTTCATTTCCATTGGCATGCACTCTCTCATTTCATTCTTTTGTTTTCAGAGTATGTGTGTCTTTATGAGTGAAGTATGTTTCTTTTAGAAAACAGATTAGTGGTTCTTGTTTTTTCATCCAATAATTTTATGTCTTTTGGTTGGAGATTTTAGTCGATTTACATTCAATATTATTATTGATAGGTAAGGACTTACTCCTGTTTTCTGGACTTCTATTCCTTCTTTCATTCCTTCCTGTATTCCTTTATTGAAGATACTTTTCTCTGCTTATGTGTGAACAGATTTTTCTTAATACCAAGTTTATGGCACAGTCACACATTTGTGCATCTGTAACAGTTCTTCTGTTTAAGTTTATATACACTTTTAGCACCATAATTTAAATTTATAATAATGTTTGGATACCTTCATCATGATCCATGTACTCCTGAATTGCTACAACAAATGTGCTATTTTCCTCCTTTTCCATCAGTTCTTACTTGTGTCTTATCAGCTAAAGTCCAGGAAGAGATTGAACATGTGGTTGGCAGAAACCGGAGCCCTTGCACGCAGGACAGGAGCCACATGCCCTACACAGATGCTGTGGTGCATGAGGTCCAGAGATACATTGACCTCATCCCCACCAACCTGCCCCATGCAGTGACCAGTGACGTTCAATTCAGAAACTACCTCATTCCCAAGGTAAGTTTGTTTCTCCTACACTCTCTTACACTCCATGTTCTTGAAGTCCCCAAATTCAGAGTATGATTCTTAATCTTGACCATCACAGGGTGAAAGAAATGCATAACTCATATATGTGGCAGTTTAATTGGACTTTCTATTGTTTCCTGTTTGGGGCTATAAAGGTTTGTAACAGGTCTTAGTGCCTGGCAGTGTGTGTTTTCCAGATTTATTCTCTTTCTTCATGATTGTTTTGGCTACCCTTAGGTGCTTATATTTCAAGATAATTTTTAAAGGTATTAGTTTGTCAAATTCCCAAAACACTGGGCTGGAATTTCTGTCAGGGCGACATTAAATTTATAGGACAGTTTGGAAAGAACCAACATCTTGACACGCTGAGCACTTCCGTTCCTGAATATAATTATGCTTCCAATTTATTTGGGCTTTCTTAATTTTCCCAGTAATGTTGTGATTTTGCCATGGCTTGCAAACCTTTGGTTTTTTCCAAGATAATTAATATTTTTTTGTGGTTATAAATTTATAAAATGCCTTTTGATTTATTTGTACTTGGTATATTGGAACATAATTAGTTTCTATCATCTGATAACCTTAATCTATCAACTTTGCTAAATTTACTAATCACTGTTCATAATTTATCTCTAGCTCCATTGAAATTTATATATACATTATACTGTATTTGGATTATTATTTTTATTTTCCAATTCTCATGGGCTGAATTTCACACTTTCTAGGAGAATGTTTAATAGAATTGGTGATAGTGGGCATTTTTGTTTCTCATTTCTAATCTGCAGGAAAGAGTCGAGGTTTTATATTTCAATATTGAGAATGATGCTTAAAGTAGATTTTGGTAGATATTCTTTATCAGATTAGGGAACTTTGCCCTCATATATATATATATATTTTTTTGCCAGTATATGTGTGTGTGTGTATTTTTCATAACTGTGTGTAAAATCTTATCAAATCCATTCTCTGCATCTATTTATATGGTTGTGTGTTAGTCCATTTCCATTGCTATAAAGGAATATCTTAGGCTGGGTAATTTATAAATGAAAGAGGTTTAGTTTGACTCATAGTTCTGCAGGCAGTGCAAGAGATATGACATGGACATTTCCTAGTGAGGGCCTCAGGTAGCTTCCAATCATGGGAGAAGGTGAAGGGAAAGCAAGCTGGCCACATGGCAAGAGGGGGGAGCAAGAGAAAAAGGAGTAGAAGTGACTTTAAACAAACAGCTCATGTGTGAACTAACATAGTAAGAGCTCACTTATTACCACGGGAAGGGCTTTAAGCCACTCAGGAGGGATTCATCCCATGTCCCAAATACCTCCCACCAGACCCCACCTCTGACATTGGGAATCACATTTTAACATGAGATTTGGGGGGGACAAATATCCACACAATATCAGATTAGATATATTGGCCTCACATTCCTTACTTAATAGAAATAAGCATGCACATAGAGATGAAGTCATTTTCTTCATATTGCTTAAGACTTCTGTGTTTACATTCACAAGAGATTTGGTTTGTAATTTGCTCTCAGAATTTTCAAAATTTTTGATATCGAGATTATGCCAGCCTTATAAAACTAGGTGAGAAACATTTCCTAATGTAAGTCTGTTTGTATTGCCTTCTTCTCTCCTAGATTTTCTTCTTATGATCACTTAGTTGTAGCTTTGAAATGCCTGATAACTTTTGGTTAAATACCAGATGTTATATGTAAGAGAGCACAGAATTTCGGAGGATGTTTATATTCTTCAAAGAAAGATTCATTCCTCTCCCATAGGCAGTCATAATGACATGACACTTGTTGTCATGATTAAGAATTGGACATAATGTGAACTTAGTTAAAAACTAACTGTCAGTGTTTTCTTAGCTCTCTGAGATTCACCTACCTCTAGAAACTTGAGACCAATTTTTGTCTTGGCAGCTTTACAATGCCTTCTGTCACATAGTTTCTGTATTCATCCAGACACTCTGGTGGTCATCTCAAACCTACTTTTTCCAATTAAACCAAGACATATTATTGGTAAAATTAAAAATAATATTACTGAAAGTTGTATTTTCAAAGGGAAAAATCAATGATGTCATCTTTTGAAGAAGACAGAATTGATAATTCACTGAGAGATTATGGGGCTTACCCTGATGGTCACTGATTTTGTACAAGAGTTAAGATTTCAATGCACTCTGTTTTCACAAACACAGGAGATAACCAGGAGAAGACTTTTGTTGCTCAAAATTAGTATCTAAGGGTAATAGTAATGAAACTTGCTTCTTGACAAATATACTGCAGAATCAGGCAGGAGTTGCCAGTCTCCCCCATCCACTGCATCAGCTTTGGTGACCTGCTGGAGGGAAATGCTGCATCTGATGAATTTCTTCATTCACCCATCTTGAGGGCAGCTCATGCTGTGTCTAGTGTCTTTTGAGCCCTGAGAACCCAGAACCCAAGGGAATTACCCACTGAATCCCTTCTTCATGGAATAGCCCAGTACAGAAAAATGCAGCACTATGTGGCCAATTCTACCATCTTTACAAATCAGATAAATGAGTTCTGCTACAGACTGAATTCACTTATGTAGGTGGAGATAATAGTCTGAGACAGAAGTTGGTAAACTGTTTCTGTAGTGGGCCAAATAGTAAATATTTTAGATTTTTCAGGCCATGGGGTTTCTGTTGCAATTCTTGACATCTGCTATTGTAGCACAAAATCAGTCACAGACAATATGCAAATAAATGAGGATTAATATGTTCCAATATTTATAGGAAAGAAGTTAAATATCCTATAAAATTTTGTCTCTAAAATGTTATTTGTTATTTACATTTGTTCAACCTAAAAACTTTTAGCTCACATACTATACAAAAACAAGTGGCAGGATGGACTTGTGCAGGGAGTATTGTTTATTGATGCCCAATATGAGACATTCCTGTCCAATAGAATTTTCTGCAAAGATGTTTGATTGATTTATGCTTTTGTGTCCTATTTAAAGAATATTGTCAGCACAAGATTCCAAAGGTTGATTTTTAACTTCCCCAGAATTTTTTGTTTAGCTCTTATATTTAGATCAATGACATGTTTCAAATTAATTTTTATTTGTAGTATGGAGTAATAGTGGTCATGCTTCAAAGTCTATAATTAAATGTTATTCAAATAACATTTGTTGAAATAAATCTGCTTTGGTATCTTAAAACATTTTAATATAGTACTTGTTATAAAAATTCAAGGTAATATTTTTAAAAACAAAATTATGGACTTTATATGAAAACTTAGAGGGTAAAATTTTCCCTCACCTTTGTATTATAAAATTTTAAAAAATAAATAACATTACACACATACATGTATATGTACATATGGCAGTGTCTATATATATCTACTTTGATATCTGTTCATCCTTCTATGTATACCTCAATACTGCAGTGTGTATAGCCCAATAACAATGGTATTCTTCTACATAATAATTATAGTATTCATACTGTGGAGTTATTCATACAATAATATTATTTAATATACAGTTTATATTTAAAATTTCCCAATATTTTAAAGAATATTTAATCACTTTTTTTCTTGAAATTCATTCTCCAGTCAAGAAACAGGCACATAATTTGGGCATCATGTCATTTTAATCTCCTGTAATCAAGAACAGTCCAATTTATCTGTTTCCTTTCAGTATGTTGATCTCTGCAAAGAGTTGAGGCCGTTGGTTGTTTAAATTTTCCTAGGGCTGGTTTTCTATAATTGTTTTCTAGATTTTATATTACAATTATGATTTTGTCAAAAAAAAAAAAACTACATAATGCTTTGGGTATTCTACTGAATCACAGTAGAATCACAGTAGAATATAATGTCACCTATGCCATTTTTGGTTATGCTAAGATCCTCACCCAATAAGTTGGAATCTGCCAGATCTCTCCATTGAAGAGATTCTGCTTTTTATGTGTAAATGATAAAAATTGATGATATCATACTTTTACGCCAAACACCTTACTTCCCAAGTCACACATCCAACAGTTTCATCTTTCATTAATGATCCTTGCCTAATCTGTTGATCTTGACCTGAACGGTTACAAAAAGATAATTTTTTAAATTTCATCATTTCTTCTGTATTTTTAAGCTAGAATTAATCTGTAATGAATATCTTTCCCATAACTTTAAATGAAGACAGACAAACTGCATGGCAACGACAAACACTGAATAGTTTTATACGTGTGACTATACTTGTTACCATCCCAGAAGATGTCATTTAAAACCCAATCATGTGTTTATTCACAAATGCCTTGTGAACAGATACTCTGGCCATTTTCCGTGTTGACAGAGACTTCAACTTTAAATCATACTCTGCACATAAGATTTGTGAAAACTGAAGTGTTGGAATATAATAGCAAGTGCGGACAGCCATTAGCGTCCAGGCTTAATAGAAAGGAGAACAGATTCGGAAGGTTGCACCCAAGTACCCAAGTACTCAGGGCTTCAAATGTGATTGCAGGGCACTTTAGCAGGATTATTGTCACTGGCTTTAAGCTCATGCCTTTTCTTACTTGGTCTATCTGTCTTGGAATGGTACTGCTCTTCTTTGGAATGGCATTTCCTCATCTATACGTCAAAAGATTTAACTATGTGATTACCACTGTTTCTCAAACCTTCATGACTTCTTTATAGCTCAGTTCATCTATGCCTCTTGTTTCTAGGGCACAACCATATTAACTTCCCTGACTTCTGTGCTACATGACAACAAAGAATTTCCCAACCCAGAGAAGTTTGACCCTCATCATTTTCTGGATGAAGGTGGCAATTTTAAGAAAAGTAACTACTTCATGCCTTTCTCAACAGGTAATATAAATTGATTTCCTTGTGCTTCAGGTTACAAGGTAACTTTTTGGATCAGTTGGAACTTACATGTGCCTCCTCTGCAGCGGTACAATTACTCTTTGTACATGATCAAGAGCACTGTTCTGAATGCCCATGTGCTCCCCAATCATGATACATCCTCATTTTTGGGCCAGGTTAGTGGGCTTTGGGGAATTAATCCAATTATTCCAAATTGAGAAAGCTGAAATATAGGTTGGTTGAATTCTGCCTCTAGATATACCACTGAGGTACCAAAAAACTCCTCCTAGAAGATAAAACTAGTATCATTTCCCCACTAGCCATGAGAAAGTTATCTCACTCCACAACTTCACTGAGTATCTTCCACATGGTGTCCCTCACTCCTCAGGCTGGGCTTGTAGGATAATATTATCCTCAAGCAAACAATAGGGTCTTAAAATGCCCTCTTGTGAGTTTGGAAAGCAGAGTAAACAGATCACTGCAGTTCAATAGGACTGAGGCTGTGATATAGGAAAGAACAGGCTGTCCAGAGTTGGGAGGTAGATGGAAAAGCTGTCTGCTTCTTGTTCTCTCATACCCTACAGTGAGACATAAGTAACATTTTAATAGCAGTAAAGACATTTGAGCTACCTCAAAGGAGGCAGAGAGAATGAAAAGAGAAGGCAGGGCTTTTAAAGAAGACAGTAAGCCACAGGAGCAGGACATTGTCTCTAAATAAAGATGTTAGAACCTTTGCCAAATAACCATGGATGGGATCAGGGGGACATTGGGAATGTAGTAGGATACTCTGCAGTGATGCAGAGCATCATGCTCTTCCTCCAGTCATGCCATGTATCTTGAATGTTGTATCTCCACACCTGAAATGTGTGTGCTGAGTGTTTGGTGATGGAATCTCCTTCCTTTCTTCTGTGATCTTTGATGTCTGCTTTATCTGGCACTGTAGATACCAAGACAGCAAGGAAAGAAACGTTCCTTGAAGCATTCACATTTAGCACATGTATTGTCCATTCTTACATTGCTATAAAGAACTACCTGAGACTTATGAAGAAAAGAGATTTAGTTGACTCACATTTCCATAGACTGTACAGGAAGCATGGCTGGGAGTTCTCAGGAAACCTGAAATTATATTGGAAGGCAAAGAGGAAGCAAGCACATCTTTCCATGACAGAGCAGGAGAGAGAGAGCAAAGAGGAAAGGCTACACACTTTTCAGCAACCAGATCTTCTGAGAACTCCCTCACTATCATGAGAACAGCAAGGGGGATATCCCCATGATGTAATCACCTCCCACTATGTAGGTCCCCCAACATTGGGAATTACAATTTGACATAGATTTGCATAAGAATACAGAGCCAAACCGTATCAGCATACAAATAAATAAATAAATAAGTAAATCAGGAATTATGATTCTAGGTGATCCATGCTGTCAACTTCTTCTGCCATAATAAAATATCCCAAGACTAGGCAGTTGATAAATAACAGAAATTTATTTCTCACAGTTCTCAAGGGAGTTCCAAGATCAAGGCGTCAGTCAGTTCAGGGTCTGGTGAGGGTCTGTTCCTTATAGATAATGCCCCTCTCTATCTTTATACGGGAGAAGAGCAAAAAAGGCAGAAGGGGAGAAATGGCTTCCTTGCATCTCTTCATGTTATTATTTTAGCAAGAACAGAGCCCACCTGACTTACTCACTTCCTAAAAGGCCCCATCTTTTTAGTACTGTTGCATTGGGTATTATGCTTCAACATATGAATTTGGGAGAGGCATATTCAGACCATAGCACATTTTTCAATGGAAATGTGAATATGATGTTGAGGAAACCCAGAGAAAGCAAAATTTTATTGCACAAGGAGATCAGAAAAAGGGTAAAAAAGGAGATAAAATTTGACCTATGTACTGACTGTGGTAATAGAAAAGTTCATCTTTGCCGAAAGGAGCAGCATCATATAAAACTTGAAACCTCATGGTGTGTTGGAGACTGATGAAGAGTGGCTATGCCTAGATCTGAGAGTAGGAAATGTGAAGAGTGTAAGGAGTTACATGGACATCAGACTGGAAACAGAACATGAAGGTCCACGTCAAGCCATTTGAACCTTATCCAATAGGATAGACAGGGAAGCCATTTAAAGTTTTAAAGTAAGGGGCTGACATATTTAGACATTTTTTCCCCCACAAATACCTAGGGAAAAAATCTTTGGCTGCATATCAAGCCAGAAATACGAAGGGAAATGCAATATGTGAGTCTCCTCCTCTAAGCCCTTCTCATTCCTACCCAACAGACAAGGAATATATGTTTCTAAAGAAAGATTTTAATGAAGTGCTTGGCATGTAGCTGATACTCAGTAAATATCTATTGAATACAGGGTGCTGTTAAGATCTGATATTAGGTGAAAAGTAAGTATGTCCATTCATTTTTCAGTTGACTATCCATCCATCCATTCATTTGTTAATCCGTTCAACGATCCATCCATTCATTCATACATTCACCCATCCACCCATCTGTCTACTCATCCCTTCTACAATTCACCAAAAGTTATTGCATATTCTGTTTGTGCTAGTTACATAGACAATGTTTGTCACTGTCACAATTACACATGAGGAGTAACTACTCTCTGTGTTTGTTATTTTCAGGAAAACGAATTTGTGCAGGAGAGGGCCTGGCCCGCATGGAGCTGTTTTTATTCCTGACCTCCATTTTACAGAACTTTAACCTGAAACCTCTGGTTGACCCCAAGGACCTTGACACCACTCCAGTTGTCAATGGATTTGCTTCTGTGCCACCCTTCTATCAGTTGTGCTTCATTCCTATCTGAAGAAATACAAATGGTCTGGCTGCTGCTGTGCTATCCCTGCAGCTCTCTTTCCTCTGGGGTGTTATCCACCTTTCACTATCTGTGATGCCTTTTCTGACCTGTCATCTCTCATTTTCCCTTTCCTGAAGAACTAGTGAACATTTAGCTTCCATTAAGAAGAGTTTTCTAAGTTTTACTGTGCAGATATATGTGCTATTTCCTATACTCTGTAACAGTTGGATTGACTGCCACACAATGCTGATACTTATCTAATGTTGAGTTATTAATATGTTATCATTATTAGAGAAAGATGATTTGTGTATTATAATTCAAAGGCATTTCTTCTCTACATTTCCAAATAGAAAGCATTATTATTTGCTGGGTCAGTTTATTAGACCTTCCTTCTTTTATGCATAATGCAGGTAAAAAATGACAGAAAATAAAGTTTCAGGAGGCCATGCTGGTTCTCAAAATGATAATCACAGAAAACACAAAGAGGATGAGGTTAGGGAAGCTATTTGGGTTTTACCAAAATTTAGAGTTACTTTAGTATTTCATTTGAAAATGTGGTCAGTGGAAGCTCCAACCTGTTGGGAAATATTCAAATGATCAGCTATAGGGAGGAATGGGCATTAATTATTAGAATTCATATGTTCACATTGGTGTTCCTTTTTTTTTTTTTTTTGAGGGAAAATCTCACTCTGTTGCACAGGCTGGAGTACAGTAGCATGATCTTGTCTCACTGCAACCTCCACCTCCCGGGTTCAAGAAATTCTCTTGCCTCAGTCTTCTGAGTAGGTGAAATTACAGGTATGTGCCACCATGCCTGGCTAATTTTCTATATTTTTAGTACAGACAGAGTTTCACCATGTTAGCCAGATTGTTCTCAATCTCCTGACCTTGTGATCTCCCCGCCTCAGGCTCCCAAAGTGCTGGCATTACAGGCATGAGCCACGGTGCCTGGCCTGCTGTTTAGAGTGTCATTACTTTATCTGTAAATAAAGAATCAGATTACTAGGATTGCTGGCAAGATGGTCAAATAGGAATAGCTCTAGTCTGCAGCTCCCAGCCAGATTGATGCAGATGGCAGTGATTCCTGCATTTCCAAATGAAGTACTTGGTTCATCTCATTGGAACTGGTTGGACAGTGGGTGCAGCCCATAAAGAGCAAGCCAAAGCAAGGTGGGGCATTGCCTCACCTGGGAAGCCCAAGGAGTTGGAGGATTTCTCTTTCCTAGCCAGGGAATCCATGAGAGATTTTACCAGGAGAAATGGTGCATTTTGGCTCAGATACTGCACTTCTTCCATGATCTTTGCAACTGGAAGACCAGGAGATTCTCTCTGGTGCCTGGCTCAGCAGGTCCCACCCCCATGGAGCCCAGCAAGTTAAGATCCACTGGCTTGACATTCTCACTGCTAGCGCAGCAGTCTGAGGTCAACCTGGGAAGCGAGATTGATGGGGTAAGGGGCATCCACCATTGCTGAGGCTTGAATAGGTGGTTTCACATTCACAATGTAATCAAAGCTGCCAGGAAGTTCCAATGAGATGAGCCAATGCTGTCTCCATTAAGCTATCAATGACTTTCTTGACAGAATTGGAAAAAACTACCTTAAACTTGAGAAAAAAAAAAGCAAGGAAGTAAGCAAGCAAAAAACAAACAAATGAACAAACAAAAAATGCTGGAGGCATCACGCTACCTGACTTCAAAATATATTACAAGGCTACTGTACTCAAAACAGCATGATAGTGCTGCCAAAATGGAGATATAGACCAATGGAAAAGAACAGAGGCCTCAGAAAGAATGCTACAAGACTACAACCATCTGATCTTTGATAAACCAGACAAAAACAAGCAATGTGGAAAGGATTCTCTATTTAATAAATGGTGTTGGGAAAACTGGTAGCCATATGCAAAAAGCTGTAACTTCATCCCCTTCTTACACTTTATACAAAAATTAACTCTAGATGGATTCAAGATTTAAACATGAGGCCTAACACCGTAAAAACTCTAGAAGAAAACCTATGCAATACATTTCAGGACATAGGCATGGGCAAGGATTTCAAGACTATAACATCAAATGCAATGAGAACAAAACTTGAAATAGACAAATTGTATCTAATTAAACTTAAGAGCTTTTGTACAGCTAAAGAAACTATCAATAGAGTGAACTGGCAACCAACAGAACAGAAATTTTTTTTTTGCAGTCTATACATCTGACAAAGGGCTAATACCCAGGATCTACAAAGAATTTAAACAAATTTACAAGAAAAAAAACAAACAACCCCATCAAAACGTGGGAGAAAGATACGAACGGACACTTTCCAAAAGAAGACATTTATGCAGCCAACAAACATATGGGAAAAAGCTCATCATCACTGGTCATTAGAGAAATGCAAACCAAAACCACATTGAGACACCACCTCATGCTAGTTAGAATGACAATCATTAGAAAATCAGGAGACAACAGGTGCTGGAGAGAATGCAAAGAAACAGCAATGCTTTTACACTGTTTGTGGGAGTGTAAATTAGTTCAACAATTGTGGGAGACAGTGTGGTGATTCCTCAAGGATCTAGAAATAGAGATACCATTTGACTGAGTAATTGCATTACTGGGTATATACCCAAAGGATTATAAATTATTCTATTATAAAGATACATGCACACATATGTTTATTGTGGCATTGTTCACAATAGCAAAGACTTGGAACCAACCCAAATTCCCATCAAGGATAGACTAGATAAAGAAAATGTGGCACATATACACCATGGAATACTATTGAGCCATAAAAAAGAATGAGTTCATGTCCTTTGTAGGGATATGGATGAAGCTAGAAACCATCATTCTCAGCAAACTGACAAAAGAACAGAAATCCAAATACTGCATGTTCTCACTCATAAGTAGGTGTTGAACAATAAGAACACATGAACACAGGGAGGGGAATATCACACACTGGGGCCTTGTGGGTGGGGACTAGGGTAGGAATAGAAGGGGATAGGGGGATTGGGGAGGGATAGCATTAGGAGAAATACCTAATGCAGATGATGGGGCGATCTATGCAGCAAACCACTACCATGGCATGTGTTTACCTATGAAACAAACCTGCACAATCTACAATCTGCACATGTATCCTTGAACTTGAAGAATAATTAAAAAAATAAATACACATTCTTTCCTTCAGCACATGGATAGACTATATGTTAGGTTAAAAAACAACTCTTAAAACATTAGCATAATTTGGAAAAATATCAAGCATCTTCTTTGAATGCAATGGAATAAAACTAGAACTCAGAAACAAGGGGAATTTTGGAAACTATACATATACATCGAAATTAAACAGTATGTTCCTGAGTGACTAGTGAGTTCATGGAAAGATTTTTAAAAAATTGAAAATTTTCTTTAAGCTACTAATAATGGAAACACAACATACCAAAACCTAGGGGCTACAGCAAAGCCAGTATGAAGATGGAAGTTTATGGTTATAAGTTTTTACATTAAAAAGAGGAAAAACTTCAAATAAACAATCTAATGACACATCTTAAAGAACTAGATAAGCAAGAGCAAACCAAATCCAAAATTAGTAGGATAAAAGAAATAATATAGATCAGCATATAAATAAGATTGAAATGAAAAAACAATACAAAAGATCAATGAAACAAAAAGTTGTTTTTTTTTTTTCTGAAAAGTAAAAAAAAATTGATGAACCATTAGCCAGACTAAGCAGGAAAAACAGTGAGAAAATCCAAATGAATGAAATCAGATATGAAAAAGGAGACATTAAATCTGATATCAAAGAAATTCAAAGGATTATTAGTGGCTACAATGAACAACTATATGCCAATAAATTACAAAATCTAGAAGAAATAAACATATTTCTAGATATATAGAATGTACCAAGACTGAACCATGAAGAAATAAAAAAGCTGGGCAGATCAATAACAGGTAACAAGATGGAAGCTGTAATAAAAAGTTTTCCACTAAACAAAGGCCTGGACCTGAAAGCTTTACTGCTGAATTCTACCAAACATTTAAAGAAGAATTAATAACAATCCTATTCAAAAGATTCTAAGAAACACAGGATATGGGAAGACTTCCAAAGTCATTCTATGAGGCTGGTATTACTCTGATACCAAAATCAGACAAAGACACATTAAAAAAGAAAACTATGGGCCAATATCTCTGATGAATATTGATGCAAAAAATTCTCTACAAAATACTAGAAAGTTGAATTCAACAATACATTAGAAAGATTATTCATAATGAACAGGCAGGATTTATTCCTGGGATGCAAAGATGGTTCTACACATTCAAATCAGCCAAATCAATGTGACACATCATATTCACAGAATGAAGCATTAAAAACCAGATAATTATTTCAATTGATAATGAAAAAGCACTTGATATAACTTATCCTCCATGAAAAAACCCTAAAAAAACTGGGGCTAGAAGGAACATACCTCAACATAAAATCCATATACAACAGACACACAACTAGAATCATATCGAATGGGAAAAAACTGAAAGCCTTTTCTCTAAGATCCGAACCACGATAAAGACGCCCACTGTTATCATTGTTATTCAAGATAATACTGCAAGTCCTAGTACAGCAATTAGACAACAGAAAGATATAAACAGCATCTAAATTAGAATGGAATATGTCAAATTGTCTTTATTTAATTTTAATTTTAATTTTAACTTTTTCCATAAGTTATTGGGGAACAGGTGGTATTTGTTTACTTAAGTAAATTCTTTAGTGGTTATTTGTGAGATTTTGGTGCAATGGTATTATCTTGCCCCAGGTAGAATGGCTATGAATAAAAAGAGAGAAAGCAACTGAAGCTGGGGAACACGGACAGAAAATGGAACTCATACTGTTTTTGGGAATGTAAATTACTACTACCATTATAGAAAATGGTATGGAGATTTCTCAAACTAAAAATAGAACTATTATATGATCCCGCAATCTCACCACTACATACATAACCAAAAGAAAGAAAATTAGTATATCAAAGGGATACTTGCAGTTTCGTATTTATTGCAGCATTATTCACAATAGCAAAAATAAAGAAATAACACCTGTCCAGCAACAGATTAATGGATACGAAAACGTGGTATATGCATCTTCTCACTTGTAAGTGGGAGTTGAATAGTGAGAACATATGAACACATGGCAGGAAACATCACACATTTGGGTCTGTTTGAGGGGTTTGAGAGGAGGGAAAGCATCAGGAATAGCTAATGGACACTGGGCTTAATACCCAGGTAATGGGAAAATCTGTGCAACAAACCACTATGGCACACATTTAACTATGTAACAGACCTGAATATCCTGTACCTATACCCCTGAACTTAAAAGTTGAAGAAAAAAATGTGGTATATAAACAAAATGGAATGCTATTGCAGCAACATGAATGGAACTTGGGGTCATTACATTATGTGGAATAAGCCAGGAACACAAATACCACATGTTACCACTCATACATGGAAGCTAAAAAAGTTGATCTCTTGGAGGTAGAAAGTAGGATGATAGTTACCAGGAGATTTTAAGGGTGGGAGTGTATGTGAGTTGTTTGTTTAATGGGTAAAAACATGCAGTGAGATAGAAGAAATAAGTTTTAATGTTCGACAGAACAGTAGGGTGATTATAATGAATGACAACATATTTCATATTTCAATACAGCCAGAAGAGAGGACTTAAATATTCCCAAAACATAGATATGATAAATACTCGAGGTGGTGGACACCACTGACTTAATCATTACACATTTTATGTACATAACAAAATATCACATGTAGGCCACAAAAATTTACAAATATGATAAACCAATGAAATAGAAAGTCAGATAATTCAACCCCAGTGATTTTAATGCCCATCCCAGTTTGTTACAGCTGGTATTATTATACAGAAAGAGTGAGCACAAAGGAGGCAGAACCAGGACATGCAACATCTGGAAAAATTTCTTCCATCATCTAGCATTATTGGTCACAGGTAGTCACTTTGCACAGCACTCACCAAAATTCTGTACCAACAATTGAGCTCTGACTTCTTATTTCTTTCATGCACTTATGTTAATCCTGAACATGTAGCTTTTTTGTTGGCATCAGGCATAAAATGATGCTTCAATAAAGTTTACTTTTTGTGACAATGCTGAACAAAACACATAGGTATGATAGTAGATAATTTATTGAATCGTCCTGAATCACAGAAAAATTTTCTTAGCATTTACCCTCAGCTAAAAATTATAGTAAGTGACTATAGAAAAAGAAAGAGTGTGGCAATCCCAAAGTTTGCCTTGTCATTATTTCTATTCTATACAAGGACATAAACGTTTTTCTACTCACAAAATGCAGTAACTTTTTCCACTATTTCTGACAATGAGAGATTAGAAAAGGCAACAGAAACATCATAGTTTAAATGGAGTAATTTCTTTCTAACAATTTATTATAATAGTGGGTCTCCTGAAATATATTTTATTTTAAAATAGGAGTCAATTTACTCATCCTTTGTGAGTCACTGGAAAAGCATAAAGTGTACTTAAATAGCTACTAGATTTGCAGATATCCTTATCAACCATCTGTAGGATACTTTCAATAACTTGAAAGTATTGAAAGAAGAGTAGTGGAATCAGAAGGGAGCATCCTTCTCCCAGAGATCTGTCTTCATAGTGAAAGGAGAAGCAAACAGAAGAGACAGAGCATCTGTACAACAGCTGGATTCACTGAAGTCTTCTCTTCTTACTAAGAAAAAGCTCATGTAAAAATATGAGCTTGTACTTCAAGACATCTATAACACTGCCTGCTAATTCACTGTGTCTCTTTGACATATAAAGTGACCAATCACCTAGATTCACTTTATTCTCTTTTCTGAGTGGACCTTGACCTTCTTACAGAAATAAAAGTAAATGTTCTGTGGTCTTATTCTCCTTCTATGCAGAGCACTCCTTGGACATTTTGGTTTAATTACACTGGGGTGCAGTTCAGGTATTGGTAATGAAAATAAAGCCTGATGGTTACAATGTGAAGTTATTATTAAGAAGCACAACATAAATGATTTGATGCAAAATAGTTAGTAAAAAATCTGAATTGTCAGATTAATAATCAGTTGTAAATTTATGACTTTGAGGGAAATCAGTGCATTTTGTGCCTTGTATAAATCAGATGTAAACCTTTCAGACATTATAATGAAAGCCTTTCAGACATTAAGTACACTTTATTGATATAATAGCAGGCTAAACATGAAATAGCTTTCATACCTCATACATCTCGAATACTAAATGTATATCATGTTATTAGCTAATAAATTTACATGCATTTACCATTAAATAAAAGAAAACATTGGAGGACAGAGATGATCATTTTTTCTTTTTCAAATAGGGAAAAGTAGGCTCTGGGAGAAGGGGAGAGCACTCACTACCACTCCACATTTTTATTGATTGCTGATTTCATTGGAAATTTCATTGCTGATTTCATTGGAAAGTGCTTCCTCAGGAAATGCTAAACAGTCCTACCATGTGCCAGAATCATGTAGATCAGGCTTTTCTCACCAGTAGAAAATAATTTTCTAATTGTAAGATGATTCACTTTATGGACGATATTCTACTAGCAGCCCCAATGGAGCCAGGAGCTTTAAAATTCAAATACCCCTGTCATAAAGAATACACAGCTAAGAGGTTTAGTCATTGCACCTGAAAAAGTACAGATGTAATTTCTTTGGAAATATCTTGGATACATACTAACTTCCTGGTCAGTTAGACCTTAAAAGGTTAAATTAAATACTAGCAACTTACATACATTAAATGATTATCAAAAATTTCTGGGTGACTTTGCCCTGTCTTGGGCATGAGTACTTCTAAGCTGCAAAACCTGTTTTCTATCTTAAAGGGCAATACAGCTCTGGATTCTCCCAGATATCTAACCCCTGTAGCAAAGAGGAAACAGAACAAAGAGGAAATAGAACAAGCTATCTCTGAAAGACAACTAGATTGCATTAATCTATGGTATTCAATTCAGTTGTTTATTTTTTCCACCAAACACTTCCCTACAGGGTTAGTAGGACAGATGACCATGGGAATGCCCTTTCTAGAATAGGTTTTTTGCTCACATACTGGGAATAAAACATTATCTTCCTATATACAGTCAATCAGAAAAGTCATGTATTCAGGCCACAGACAATGCAATCAGTTGCTAGGTTATGACCCTGATGTCATAAGATTTCCTTTAAGTGAAAAGCAATTTGAAGAAGTAATGCCCCCTCTTCAGATCTGCAAATAGCTCTCTCTGATTACACAGGACAAATAGGGCATGTCCTACCGGCTGATAAATTCCTTCAGTTCTTGTACTTCTGAGCTCTTACTTACAAAAATAGTTCACTCTCCAATAACTAATGCTTTAACACTGTTTACTGATGGTTCAGGTAAACAAGGAAAAGCTGTGGTCTGGTGGAGACCGTATAATTTATTCATTCAATCTGGATTTACTAGTACTCAGAGAGCTGAGATTCAGGCTATGATATTGGCTTTGGAAACTTTTTCCACTCAGCCCATTAACATTGTTAGTGACTCTACTTATGCCTTTTATTTATTGCAGAATCTTGAAACTGTCCTCATAAAGTTTACTCTTGAGCCCACCCTGTGTGCACTTTTTCTTCAACATCAGCAATTGCTAGATCAGTGCACATATCCTATTTTTATCACTCATATTGGAGTCCACAGCTCACTGCCTGGCCCACTGGCTTATGGCAATGAACAAGCAGACCTTCAGGTCATGACATCACTGCTTGCTCAAGCTACCCAATTACATCAGTTTTTCCATCAAAGTTAAAGAAACTTATCTAAACAATTTTAACTTACCCAGACACTAGCTAAACAATTTATCCTGCAATGCCCAGATTGTCAGCTCACAAGTACCTCTCCTACTTCAACAGGTGTTCACCCTAGAGGACTAGAACTTAATTGGTTATGGCAAACAGATGTTACGCACATTTCTGAATTTGGAAAACTAAGGTATGTACATGTATCCATTGATACCAGTTCACATTTAATTAGCACTCATAGTTGTCCTGGAGATTCCACCTGATTTATTATTAAACATCTTCTCTTAACTTTTGCATTTATAGGGCATCCCACAAATATTAAAACTGAGAATGGTTCAGCTCATGCCAGCTCACAGTTTCACCAATTTTGTCACATGTGGAACATCCATCATTTCACAAGCATTCCATGTAACTCCCAAGGATAGGCCATAGTAGAATGTGCCCACTCCACCCTAAAAAATATGCTTAAGAAACAAAAAAGAAGGGAGAGTATGAGTAAGAACCTTGCAACACTATTAACACGAACCTTATTTAGCCTTAATTTTTTAAATTTAGATGATACATTTCAATCAGCTGTAAAAGCACTTTGCTAAAACCTCTCAAGACATAAAATCTGCAGTGTTATGGAAAGATGTAAACAGTAAAGAATGGTGTCATCCAAATTGTTAATGTTGGGAAAAGGATATGCTTGTGTTCACACCCCCTCAGGTCCTCTTTGAATTCCAACATGATGTATCAAACCTTACCATGATGTGACTAGAATCCAACCTGGCTTAGCTTCCAAGATCAAACAGAAACAGAAAGATTGGAGAAAGAAATGGAGGGAAAGAATGAGTAAGAGAGAGAATAGAAGAGACAAAGATCAGAGAGATACACAAAAAGTAAGACAATGAAGAGAGAGAAAGTAGAAAGAATAGAAATAAATATTAAGAAAGTTGTAGATATAGAATGAACTTTTAGTAAGGAAGGTTATAAAACAAAGTAAGAAAGTTAAGGCATGTCAAAGATTTTCTGAAAGTCATGAAAAATGTTACAAAAAGGAATTTATGCAGGATATGTGTAATTTTTGTTTTGAAGGTCTTAGCAAGTTTTAAATTTTTATTGAAAAATAAATTCTGTGTGTAAACATACTGGCTAAAGAAGTATCATCCAGTTTTTCTGTAAACAAGATATTAAAATAAAGCACAACAGTTTCTTCTTAAAGCACTAACCTGCTCTTTAACAAAGTTCTCTTAGCACATGCACCACCCCTCGAATTTCCAGTATACTGGCACCAACCTGGAGACTACATCCTTATGAAAGGATAGAAAGAAGAAAAAACTCATGCTTGGAGACTATGTCCTCATCAAAGGATGGAAAGAAAGAAAAAACTAGAGCCGGCCTAGAAAAGACCCTACAGAAACTGCAGCCCTGGATGATGTGGCTTCCATGGACAAAACAGGCCCCAGACATTACATGGGGAATGCTAAAAAGGCACATCAGGAGGCAGAACGAATTCTGCTCCAAACACAGACACCATTCATTCCAGATCATTTGTTCCTTTTTTATTCTTTCACTGTGATTGCAACCTGTATCTGCCACACTCTATCGAGCCCATATTCTAATCTACATTTTTTTCTGCCCTGTTACTTAGACAAACACCCCTTTCCCAGCTTCTAACAATGCAACTGCTTGGCTAAAAGAAATTAACATACCCCCTATGGCATACAGTAAATTGAGGTAACACTACAGATCACTCTGACTGGAAAACAATGTTGCTAATTATACTCATCATTGTCTTACATTATTTGCTAATTCTAGGATGCAAAGCTGGAATAAGAACAATGACTTCCTACTGAAGCCTACTTTTGTTAATTCATCAAACTCATTTTCTGTCCAGTTTTGTTCCCCTACTAGCAAGGAATTGTGATTTTTTCGAGGAGAAGACACATTCCGGTTTTGGAAATTTTCAGCCTTTTTACTCTGTTTTTTTTTGTTGTTGTTGTTGTTGTTGTTGTTGTTTTCTCTCATCTTCATGGATTTATCTTCCTTTGGTCTTTGATGTTGGTGACCTTCAGATTGGGTTTCCATGTGGATGTCCTCTTTGCTGATGTGAAACTATTGCTTTCAACCCTTCCTTCTAACAGTTTGTTAGTTTTCCTTCTAACAGTCAGGACCCTGTGCTGCAGATCTGCTGGAGTTTGCTGGAGGTCCACTCCAGACCTTGTTTGCCTAGGTATCACCAGTGATGGCTGCAGAACAGCAAAGATTGCTGCCTCTTTCTTTCTCTAGAAGTTTTGTTTCAGAGGGGCACCTGTCAGATGCCACCTGGAGCTCTCCTGTATGAGATGTCTGTTGATCTCTGCTTGGAGGTGTCTCCTTGTCAGGAGGCATGGGTGTCAGGGACCCAATTGAGGAGGCAGTCTGTCCCATAGCAGAGCTTGAGTGCTGTGCTGGGAGATTTGCTGCTCTCTACACAGCCAGAAGAGAGGAACATTTAAGTCTGCTGAAGCTGCTCCCACAGCTGCTCCTTCCCCCAGGTGCTCTGTCCCAGGGAGATGGGAGTTTTATTTATAAGCAACTGACTGGGCCTGCTGATGCCCTGCCCAGAGAGGAGGATTCTAGAGAAAGCAGTCTGGCTAAAGTAGCTTTGCCAAACTCCAATGGGCTCCTGCCCAGTGTGAACTTCCTTGTAGCTTTGTTCACACTGTTAGGAGAAAACTGCCTACTCAAGCCTCAGTAATGGTGGATGCCCCTCCCTCCACCAAGCTTGAGCATCTTAGGTCAACTTCAGACTGCTGTGCTGGCAGCGAGAATTTCAAGCCAGTGGATCTTAGCTTTCTGGGCTCTGTGGGGGTGGCATTCAATGAGCGAGACCACTTTGCTCCCTGGCTTCAACCTCCTTTTCAGGTGAGTGAACAGTTCTATCTTCCTTGCATTCCAGGTGACACTGGGATATGGAAAAAAACCTACTGCAGCTAGCTCAGTGTCTGCCCAGTTTTGTGCTTGAAAGCCTGGGAGCTGGTAGCATAGGCACCTGAGGAAATCTTCTGGTCTGTGGGTTTCAAAGACCATGGGAAAAGCATAGTATCTGGGCTGGAGTGTGCCATTTCTCACGGCATAGTTCCTCACGGCTTCCCTTGGCTGGGGGACAGGGAGTTCCCCGACCCCTTGTGCTTCCTGGGTTAGGTATGCCCCACCCTGATTTGGCTCACTCTCGTTGAGGTATACCCACTGTCTAAACAGTCCCAATGAGATGAGCAGCGTACCTCAGTTGGAAAGGCAGAAACCACCCACCTTCTTTACCGATCTTGGTGGGAGCTGCAGATTGCAGCTGTTCCTACTTGGCCATCTTGTCAATGTGTGGCTACTTTAAATTAGATTTACTTTCTGATATAGCTCTCAGCTTGAATGTTATTGGTGTTTAGAAATTCTACAGATTTTTGTACCCTGAAAGTTTACTGAAGTTGTTAATTAAGTCTAGAAGGCTTTAGGAGGGGTCTTTAGAGATTTCTAGTTATATGATTTTGTCATCAACAAGCAGAGATAATTTGAGTGCCTCTTTTACAGTTTGAATATCTTTTATTTCTTTCTCTTGCTTGATTACTCTGGCTATAACTTCCAATATTATGTCCAGTGGGAGTGCTGACAGTGGACATCCGTGTCTTGTTTCAGTTCTTATGGGGATTGTTTTTACTCCTGAACATTCAATATGATGTTGGTTGTGGGTTTGTCATAGATGGGTCTTATTAATTAAAAGTATGTTCCTTTAATGCCTAATATGTTGAAGGTTTTTTATAATAATGGGATATTGGATTTAATCCAGTGCCTTTCTATATCTATCGAGATAATTATATTTTTTGTGTGTGTTCAGTTGTGTTTATTTGATGAATCACATTCATTCATCTGTGTATGCTGCACTATTCTTGAATCCCTGGAATAAAATCCACTTGATCAGGATTTCTGTTTGCTTTTTTCTTGTTTTTAAGTCAACTTATATTTTAGATAAAGGGGATACATGTGCTAATTTGTTACACTGGTATATTGTGTGATACTGAGATTTGGAGTATGGATCCCATTACCCTAGTGGTAAGCATAGCACCTAATGAGTAGGGTTTTATTCCCACCCCTTCCCCACCTTCTAGTTGTCCATAGTGTCTATTTTTTTCATATTTATGTCTATGTCTGCTCAATTGTTAACTCCCACCTATAACTGAGAATGCTTATTATTTGGTTTTCTGTACCTACATTAGTTTGCTTAGGATTATGAATTCCAGCTCCACCCATGTTGCTGGAAAGGACATGATTTCATTCTTTTTATGGCTGCATAGTATTTCATGGTACATATGTATTCTTTATCCAATCTACCATTAATAGACAAATATGTTGATTCCATCATTTACTGTTGTGAATAATGCAGCAATGAACATATACATGCACATGTCTTTTTGATGGAGTAATTTATTTTCCTTTTGGGATATACCTGGTAATGGGGTTGTTGGGTTGAATGGTGGCTCTGTTTTAAGTTCTTTGAGAAATCTTCAGAGTGCTTTCCACAGTGGCTGGACTAATTTGCATTTTCATCAACAGTGTATAAGCATTGTGACGTGCAGTTTGATTTGGTTTGCTAGTGTTTTGTTGAGGACTTATGCATCTGTGATCATCAAGAATATTGGCCTGTAGTTTTCTTTTTTGTGCATGTGGGTGTCCTTTACTTTTTTTGGTATTAGAGTGATACTGGTTTTATACAATGAGTTAAGGAAAAATTACTGCCCCTTCACTTTTTAGAGTAGTTTCAAAAACATTGGTATCAGCTTTCCTTTGTATAACAGGCAAAATTTGGCTATGCATCTGTCTGGTGCTGAGCATTTTTTGCTAAAAGATGTTTTATAACTGACTTGATTTCACTGCTCATTATCGGTATATTCAGGACTTCTATTTCTTCTTAGTTCAGTCATGGGAGTTTGTTTCTAGGAATTTATCTATTTTCTTTTTTATTTTATTTATTTATTTTTATCTTTTTCTTTCCCACTTTTTTATTTATGCAAACAAATACATAACATAAACTTTGCCATATAAACCATTTTAGTGTACAATTTGGTGGTTTTAAATTCATAATGTTGAGTAACCATCACCACCATCTATTGTGGAAATTTTTTATCTTGTAAAACTGAAACTCTGGATCCATTAAACAGTAACTTCCAATTCCCTCTTACCTCAACCTACATCTTGCATATTTATTCATTTTATAGATACTTGGATACTTCTACATTTTAGCTATTGTAAATAAATACTGCTATAATCATGGGTATTCAAATATCTCTTTGCATCCTCTTTCTTTTTTTTGAGTTATTTAAAGCAGTATTTTATTAAACATGATTTTACATATGCTTTTAAGGAACATGTTTTCTTTATTTTCTTTTGTAATTAGGATGTCCGTTATATAGAATATTTACTTTATTAGACATTTTAAAAAAATTGATGGTGTCTGCATTCTTTAAGGATGATGTGTTTTGGGGGAAATTTCTTTTTATTGCATTTTAGGTTTTGGGGTACATGTGAAGAACATGCAAGATTGTTGCATAGGTACACACATGGCAGTGTGGTTTACTGCCTTCCTTCCCCTCACCTGTATCTGTCATTTCTCCCCATGCTATCTCTTCCCACCTCCCCACCCCCGTCCCTCCCCCATTTCCCCCCAACGGACCCCAGTGTGTAGTGCTCCCCTCCCTGTGTCCATGTGTTCTCATTGTTCAACACCTGCCTATGAGTGAGAACATGCGGTGTTTGATTTTCTGCTCTTGTGTCAGTTTGCTGAGAATGATGGTTTCCAGGTTCATCCATGTCCCTACAAAGGACACGAACTCATCGTTTTTGATGGCTGCGTAATATTCCATGGTGTATATGTAGCACATTTTCCCTATCCAGTCTATCATCGATGGGCATTTGGGTTGGTTCCAGGTCTTTGCTATTGTAAACAGTACTGCAATGAACATTTGTGTGCACGTGTCCTTATAGTAGAATGATTTATAATCCTTTGGATATATACCCAGTAATGGGATTGCGGTGTCAAATGGGATTTCTATTTTTAGGTCATTGAGGAATCACCACACTGTCTTCCACAATGGTTGAACTAATTTACACTCCCACCAACAGCATAAAAGTGTTCCTATTTCTCCGCACCCTCTCCAGCATCTGTTGTCTCCAGATTTTTTAATGATCACCGTTCTAACTGGTATGAGATGATATCTCAATGTGGTTTTGATTTGCATTTCTCTAATGACCAGTGATGATGAGCATTTTTTTATATGTTTGTTGGCCTCCTGTATGTCTTCTTTTGTAAAGTGTCTGTTCATATCCTTTGCCCACTTTTGAATGGGCTTGTTTGTTTTTTTCTTGTAGATCGGTTTTAGTTCTTTATAAATTCTGGATATCAGCCCCTTGTCAGATGGGTAGACTGCAAAAATTTTTTCCCATTCTGTTGGTTGCCAAATCACTCTAATGACTGTTTCTTTTGCTGTGCAGAAACTGTGGAGTTTGATTAGGTCCCATTTGTCTATTTTGGCTTTTGTTGCCAATGCTTTTGGCATTTTAGTCATGAAGTCCTTGCCTATGCCTATGTCCTGAATGGTTTTGCCTAGATTTTCTTCTAGGGTTTTTATGGTGTTAGGTCTGATGTTTAAGTCTTTAATCCATCTGGAGTTAATTTTAGTGTAAGGTGTCAAGAAGGGGTCCAGTTTCTGCTTTCTGCACATGGGTAGCCAGTTTTCCCAACACCATTTATTAAACAGGGAATCCTTTCCCCGTTGCTTGTTTTCGTCAGGTTTGTCGAAGATCAGATGGTTGTAGATATGTTGCATTTCCTCTGAGGCCTCTGTTCTGCTCCATTGGTCTATATCTCTGTTTTGGTAACAGTACCATGCTGTTTTGATTACTGTTGCCTTGTAGTATAGTTTGAAGTCCGGTAGTGTGATGCCTCCTGCTTTGTTCTTTTTGCTTAGAATTGACTTGGCTATGCGGGCTCTCTTTTGGTTCCATATGAAGTTTAAGGTGGTTTTTTCCAGTTCTGTGAAGAAGGTCATTGGTAGCTTGATGGGAATAGCATTGAATCTGTAAATTACTTTGGGCAGTATGGCCATTTTCACGATGTTGATTCTTCCTAACCATGAACATGGAATGTTTCTCCATCTGTTTGTATCCTCTCTTATTTCATTGAGCAATGGCTTGTAGTTCTCCTTGAAGAGGTCCTTTATGTTCCTTATTAGTTATATTCCTAGGTATTTTATTCTCTTTGTAGCAATTGTGAATGACAGTTCGTTCTTGATTTGGCTCTCTTTAAGTCTGTTACTGGTGTATAGGAATGCTTGTGATTTTTGCACATTGATTTTGTATCTTTTGTATCCTGAGACTTTGCTGAAGTTGTTCATCAGTTTCAGGAGATTTTGGGCTGAGACAATGGGGTCTTCTAGATATGCAATCATGTCATCTGCAAATAGAGACAATTTGATTTCCTCCTTTCCTATTTGAATACCCTTTATTTCTTCTTTTTGCCTGATTGCTCTGGCTAGAAATTCCAGTACCATATTGAATAGGAGTGGTGAGAGAGGGCATCCTTGTCTAGTGCCAGATTTCAAAGGGAATGCTTCCAGTTTTTGCCCATTCAGTATGATATTGGCTGTTGGTTTGTCATAAATAGCTTTTACTATTTTGAGATACATTCCGTCAATACCTAGTTTATTGAGGGTTTTTTGCATAAAGGGCTGTTGAATTTTGTCAAAGACCTTCTCTGCATCAATTGAGATAATCATGTGGTTTTTGTCTTTGGTTCTGTTTATGTGGTGAATTATGTTTATGGACTTGCGTATGTTGAACCAGCCTTGCATCCCTGGGATGAATCCTACTTGATCATGGTGGATAAGCTTTTTGATATGCTGTTGCAATTGGCTTGCCAGTATTTTATTGAAGATTTTTGCATCTATGTTCATCATGGATGTTGGCCTGAAGTTTTCTTTTCTTGTTGAATCTCTGCCGGGTTTTGGTATCAGGATGATGTTTGTCTCATAAAATGATTTATGAAGGATTCTCTCTTTTTGTAGTGTCTGGAATAGTTTCAGAAGGAATGGTACCAGCTCCTCTTTGTATGTCTGGTAGAATTCGGCTGTGAACCCATCTGGACCTGGGGTTTTTTTTGGGTGGTAGACTCTTAATTGCTGCCTCAACTTCAGACCTTGTTATTGGTCTATTCAGGGTTTCGACTTCTTCCTACTTTAGGCTTGGGAGGATGCAGGTGTCCAGGAATTTATCCATTTCTTTCAGGTTTACTAGTTTATGTGCATAGAGTTGTTTGTAATAATCTCTGATGATGGTTTGGATTTCTGTGGAATCTGTGGTGATATCCCCTTTATCGTTTTTTATTGCATCAATTTGGTTATTCTCTCTTTTCTTTTTTATTAATCTGGCTAGTGGTCTATTTTGTTGATCTTTAAAAAAAAACCAGCTCCTTGACTTATTGATTTTTTGAAGAGTGTTTTGTGTCTCTATTTCCTTCAGTTCTACTCTGATCTTAGTTATTTCCTGTCTTCTGCTACGTTTTGAGGTTTTTTTTGATCTTGCTCCTCTAGCTCTTTCAGTTTTGATGATAGGGTGTCAATTTTAGGTCTCTCCTTTCATCTCATGTGGGCACTCATTGCTATATATTTTCCTCTAGAGACTGCTTTAAATGTGTCCCAGATATTCTGGTATGTTGTGTCTTCGTTCTCATTGGTTTCGAAGAACATCTTTATTTCTGCTTTCATTGCATTGTTTATACAGTCAACATTCAAGAGCAAGTTGTTCAGTTTCCATGAAGCTGTGCAGTTCTGAGTTAGTTTCTACATTCTGAGTTCTAACTCGATTGCACTGTGGTCTGAGAGACTGTTTGTTATGAGTTTCATTCCTTTGCATTTGCGGAGGAATGATTTACTTCCGATTATGTGGTCAGTTTTAGAGTAGGTGTGATGTGGTGCTGAGAAGAATGTATATTCTGTGGATTTGGGGTGGAAAGTTCTGTAAATGTCTATTAGGTTTGCTTGTTCCAGGTCTGAGTTCAGGTCCTGGATATCCTTGTTGATTTTCTGTCTGGTTGCTCTGTCTAATATTGACAATGGGGTGTTAAAGTCTCCCACTATTATTGTGTGGGAGTCTAAGTCTCTTTGTAAGTAATTAAGAACTTGCCTTATGTATCTGGGTGCTTCTGTATTGGGGATTGTTATTTAGCATTGTTATTTAGGATCCTATATTTAGGATCATTAGCTCTTCTTGTTGCAGTGATCCTTTTACCATTATGTAATGTCCTTCTTTGTCTCTTTTGATCTTTGTTGCTTTAAAGTCTATTTTATCAGAGATGAGAATTGCAACTCCTGCTTTTTTTTGCTCTCCATTTGCTTGGTAGATCTTCCTCCATCCCTTTATTTTGAGCCTTTGTGTATCCTTGCATGTAAGCTGGGTTTCCTGGATACCGCACACTGATGGGTTTTGGCTTTTTATCTAATTTGCCAGTCTGTGTCTTTTGATTGGGTCATTTAGGCCATTTACATTTAGGGGTAGTATTGTTATGTGTGAATTTGATACTGTCATTGTGATGCTACCTGGCTGTTTTGTTGGTTAGTTGATGAAGATTCTTGATTGTGTTGATGCTCTTTTACCATTTGGTATGTTTTTTGGAGTGACTGGTACTGCTTGTTCCTTTATATGTGTAGAACCTCTTTCAGGAGTTCTTGTAGAGCAGGTTTGGTGATGATGAAATCTCTGAGTACTTACTTGTTTGCAAAGGATTTTATTTTTCCTTCACTTATGAAGCTTAGTTTTCCTGGATAGGAGATTCCGGGTTGAAAGTTCTTTTCTTTAAGGATGTTGAATATTGGCCCCCTATCTCTTCTGGCTTGTAGGGTTTCTGCTGAGAGATCTGCTCTGAGTCTAATGGGCTTCCCTTTGTGGGTAACCCGACCTTTCTCTCTGGCTGCCCTTAGCATTTTCTCTTTCATTTCAACTCTGGTGAATTTGACAATTATGTGCCTTGGGGTTGCTCTTCTTGAGGAATATCTTTGAGGTGTTCTCTGTATTTCCTGGATTTGGATATTGGCCTGCCTTGCTAGGTTGGGGAAGTTTTCCTGGCTAATATCCTGAAGAGTATTTTCCAGCTTGGATTCATTCTCTTCATGACATTCCGGTACACCTATCAAATGTAGATTAGGTCTGGTCTTTTCACATAGTCCCACATTTCTTGAAGATTTTGTTCAATTCCTTTTTGTACTTTTTTCTCTGTTCTTGCCTTCTCTTTTTATTTCATTGAGTTGATCTTCAACCTCTGATATCCTTTCTTCTGCTTTGTCAATTCGGCTGTTGAAATTTGTGCATGCTTCATGGAGTTCTCATGTTGTGTTTTTCAGCTCCATCAATTCACTTATATTCCTCTCTGTGTTGTCCATTCTCGTTAGCATTTCCTCCAAGCTTTTTTCAGGGTTCCTAGTTTCTTTGTATTGGGTTAGAATATGTTCTTTTAGCTCACTGTAGTTTCTTACTATTCACCTTCTGAAGTCTGATTCTGTCATTTCATCACCCTCCTTCTCCATCCGGTCTTGTTCCCTTGCTGGTGAGGAGTTGTGATCCCTTTTAGGAGGAGAGGTGTTCTGGTTTTGGGAGTTTTCATCCTTTTTGCACTGGTTTCTTCCCATTTTTGTGGGTTTATCCACCTGTTGTCTTTGTAGTTACTGTCTTTCAGATTGGGTCTCTGAGTGAGCTTCCAGTTTGTGGATGCTGAAGTTACTTCTTTTTTTTTTTTTTTTTTTTTTTTTAAGCTTTCCTCTAACAGTCTGGCCCCTCTGCTGTAGGACTGCTGAGGTTCTCTCTAGGCCCTGCTTGCCTGGGGATCACCTGCAGCAGCTGCAGAACAGTAAGGGTTGCTACCAGTTTCCTCTTCTGCTATCTTTGTCCCAGAAGGATGCCCGCCAAATGTCAGTCCGTTCTCTCCTTTATGAGGTGACTCTTTGGATCTATGGGGGTCAGGGAGCTACTTGAGGAGACAGTCTGTCTTTTATTGGGGCTCAAGTCCTGAGCTGTGAGCTCCATTGATCATTCAGAGCTGCTGGGCAGGTACATTTAGGTCTGCTGCAGCTGAACTCATAAACCAATTTTTGTTCCCAGGTGCTCTGTCCTGGGGAGTTAGGGCTTTATGAGTTTCCATTGTGCTGCTGCCCTTTTTTGTTTTTTCTTTCAGGGCTTCCCTGCCCAGCTAACAGCCCACCTAGTCACTGTCCATCTGCAGAGGCTTTGCTGCGCTGCTGTAGGCTCCACCCAGCTGCCATGTGATCTTCCCTGCAGTCCTGTTTATATGGGCATAGTTAGAACTGCCTCGGGAACGGTGGCCCCGCCTCTGTTATGGTGGACTCTCTCTGTTGTGGCAGGTTGCCTCAACAATGATGGGTTGCCTCAGCAATGGCAGCCTGCCTCTTCTAGTGGTGAAGAGTCTCAGTAATGGAGGACGCCCCTCCCCCACAGAGCCGAACCGTCCAGGGTTCAGCTGTGCTTGCTGTGAAATGCATTTCAATTACCCAGAGCATTTCAATTACTGCTTTTGTTGTCATTGTTGTTTTTGTTGTTGGGGGTGGGGGGTGGGACCAACCGAGCCTGATTACCTGGCTCCCTCACTCAGAGTCTTTTTTTTTATTTTTTAAGTTGAACAACCCAGCGTTCCAGTCGCTTGTTGAAAAGGTGCTGGGATCTCCCGTGCTGAGACTCACTGAGTCGGCTCAAACAGCGGTGCTGAGGCTCCTGGCGGTTTTTTTTTTTTTTACCTAGGAATCTCCTGGCCTGGCTCACTATTTCAGATGAATGGGCAACTCTGCTGTCTCAGGGCTCCAATCGCCAGCTAAGAGGGCTCCCAGACTAGTGGCTTTTGTACGGAGAACCTCCGCAACAGGGTGTGGTCAAAGCAGCCACGTGGGCCAAGTCAGCCGTGCGGCCAAAACAGCCGCACCGGCCAGAACAGCGGTGCTGGCGACCCCTCTGCCTGGGAATCTCCTGGTCTGTGGGCAATAAAAATTCATCTGGAAATGCGGTGTCCACTCACCCTCTGCACTTTCACTGGGAGCTGAAGTCCTGGGCTGTTCTTAGTCAGCCATCTTCCCAGCAGTCCAGTTTCCCTTAATTTTTAGTTTTTCTCCTTCTCCCTCTGGGATGCCAGTAAGTTATAGTTTTGGATGCTTTACAGAATCCCATAATTTTCAAAGGCATTTTTCATTTTTAAAATCTTTCCCTCTTTATTTTTGTCTGACTGGATTCATTCAGAAGACTTGTCTTCCAAGCCTGAAATTCTTCCACTTGGTCTAGCTTTTTGCTAAAGTTTTATCTGTATTTTGTGAATCCTTCTATGATTATTTTTTATTATTTCCAGAAGTTCTGTTTGGTTTCTAAAATGATATCTCTTTTTTCATATCCTGAATTGTTTTTCTGAATTGTTTGTGTTGGCTTTTGACTTTCTCTTGGACTTCATTGAGCTTTTTAAAATAAATACTTTGCCTTTTTTGTTTTGTATTCAAAGATTTAATTTTTGTTAGTATGATCTTTTGGAGGTGTTGTAACACTCTGTCTTTTCATACTTTTAGTATTGTTTCTCTGTTTCTTTCTCATTTTGATAAGCTATTTCTCCTTCTTATTTTTTTGAAATATCTTCTGTGTGAATGGAAAATTCCCCCTCTTAATTCATTTTACATTTCCTCTGAGAATACTCTGGTGGCACTTGCAGCTGCAACATTTACCCTGAGATAACACACAAAGTTTGGTATAAGAAATTCTTTTGCCATCTTTTAAACATTACAGTGCTGAACTCTTATATCCTGTTTGAGAAGGACAATCTTGAGCATATGATTAGTCATCTAAACTTCAGACTGACATTGATGGAAAGAATGCTGGGAAAGCATCACAAGCAAGGACAGCAACATCTTCACATGCTCTGATGTCATATCTCTTTGCCTGTCTGGATGACGTTTCCCCAGGAACACACCACCAACATCAGGGAAACAGAATTGACTGGTTGCTGCATCAGATGCTGCTCACACAATGACAAGGATGGCAAGGAGATTCAGAAAGAAATGCAATATTTTTGTGTGGAATGTGATGTTACACTTTGTGTTGTTCCATGTTTTGAAATTTACCACACAAAAAAACTATTAAATACTGATCATTATATACATTTCTTTTTACATTAGAGAAGAGTTCTGTTTAGAAACAACTCCAAGGAAAATTTTTATATTTTATTTTCACATTCAAAATCAGTCACATTTGCTTCAACCTCAAAGAGAATGTTTATGTAAAATTAAATAAATTCTGGCAGTGAGCTGCACTTTTTTTTTAATCTAATGGGAAAGATTTAAGAAGGTGTGTATTATGTATTCTGTTTAAGGTCCTTTGGCTTTGGTTCTGGGTGCTTTCAATGGCAAAGTGTTTGTAAAAATTCCTTGGTTATAAAAAGCCTTTGTATAATGGCTTTCCTAAGTAGGGAAGCAGTGGTGGCTCAAGCTCCTATTCCAGTGAATAGGTACACCCAAAGCTGGTGATATGTGTAGGCATGGAGCAGAGAGTGTGCCTCTGCACCAAGATCTCTGCATTGGAAAAGAGGGGAATCTCAGGCTGCTAATCTAGCTGAGTGGGTGCTCCAAATGCCTGGAAATATGCTCAGGAATGGAGTAGAAGGCTCACCACCATGCCAAGATCTTAGTAGGAAAAGGGTAGCTTGGCGCATGTTCCTAATACAGACAAGCAGGAGTGTGGGTTGCCTTTCTTCTGTTTCTCAAAACTGGTGGGGCACTATCTCATGACTGAACAAGAGGGCAGGATGGGGCATCCAGCAATGACACAAGAAGCCCCCAGTTCCACCGCATGAAGCTATCCCAGAGTGCAAGTTGTGATGCTCAGGAAAAACCTTAATTTCAGCAACTCTCCTCCCACTCTAGTCCTGTGATGGGAAGCAGCCCAATTCCAGTGCTTACTGCTGGGATGCACACTACACTCACTACTCAATTCTGACTGTGGGAGCCGTTTCTTTGCTCCAGAGCAAGTGCTTCAATCTCTGGCCTGAGACTAAAATGCCTGTAGTGACTGCCATTGTCAGGTCACGAAACAATGACTGACTTTGCATGAGTGCAGATTAGAAATGGCATTGTCTTCTCAGTCCAGGGTCTGGGAAAACACCTGCAGATATTCTGGTGTCTTTTCCTTTCATAATCTTCCAGCCTATCTCCAAGTTAGTTCCAGGGTTTGAGAGAAAGAGGGTGATCTTCCTTGGACTAGGTTGCCTGGATCTCTAATGGAAAGAAGAGTCAGAGAGAGAGAGAGACTCTCTGCCCCTCTCACAAACTGGGGACTTCACCTGTTTTGATGAGCTGAACACCACCATAGGTCCTGCATTCCCACCTCCTTTGCCTGGGATCTGAAGTGCATTTTACTATTTCAGAGAATTCCCACATTTTTTTCTTGAATTAAAGCTCACAGAATTGATCTTTATATGCTATTTTGCTACTTCCAAGTGGCTGAGGCATGTTAAAGCCTCTAATCTGCCATCTGGAAAATAACCACACATTTTTTTAAAAAAGAAAAAAAGATAGTTTTATTTATTGTGAATTTATATCAATGAAATCATCCAATAGTATTTATTTACTGCCAAGTAGTTTCATTTAATATGTTGTGACATTCGATCAAGTTGTTGCAGACAACAGTAGTTGTTATCTTTTTCTTAATGTTTCCCTTCATGAGCATTTTACAATTGTTTTATAATATTGCTTCAAACATTTGCATTGCTTCCAGTGTGGGGCCATTTTGAATAGTGCTATTATGTACATTCCTGTACATGTCTTTTTGCTATTCCAAGGTATTGTTGCATTTCTGTTTGGTACATACCTACAACTGGAATTGCTAGATATGCATATATTTACTTTAAGTAAATTCTGCCAAAGGATTATCCAAATGGTTGAACCAATTTACTGCTTTTTCTATGAGACTGTGATTGCTTCACTTTCTTGTCAGCAGACAACGTAATCTGTCCTTTTTTCATTTGAACCATTCTGATGAATTACATAATATCTAATTGAAGTTTTAATTTGTATTTCCATAAAGCTTAGTGATGATGAACAATTCAAGTTTGTGCTCTCAACTTTGATTCTTCATTTGTGAAAGAAGTATATATAAGCCCACAGTTGGCTTTATTTTTTTTAAACTTCTATCACAGGTGTGTAGAAGAACTGCTTGTTCATACAAGTAATTGTTTCACTTGGAACATTTTAAAAGTAAATACTGACCTGATACCAGAAACCCGAAGTATTTTAGTCTGTATTCACTAATAACAAGGTGATTCTCCTAAGTATAGTAAAACCATCAGGATCAGAAAATTAATGTTAATGCATCGGAACTTTCTAATTCTTGTTCCTGTTGGTGTTTTACCAAAAAGTCCCAAAGATATACTTTTTGCCCCACTCGTAATTCGGTTCAGAATCCAGAACCACATGCCACACCTAGCTGTCATGTCTCTTCCATCAGCTTCAGTGTGGAGCAGTTCTTTAGTCATTACTTGCCTTCCAAGACATTGCCAGTCTTTGAGAGTACAGACTGAACATTTATAAAATATTCCTCAATTTAGGCCAGTAAGATGTTTTCTAATGACTAAATTCAGCAGATGCATCTTTTCCAGGACTATCACAGATGATGCTTTTTTTCCCCTCATTTTCGGGTGACAGGCAATTTCAATCTGTTTCATTAGAATGATGCCATTTGATTACTAGGTTCAGATAGTGTGTGGCTGTCTTCTCCATTATAACTATATTCTTCTCAACTGTTTAGATGTATTCTGTGGGTAGGTTTTTTGAAATTCTGTAATTACTTTGGACTAAAAATAAATTATAAGCTCCCTTGGACAAGGGTACCACAGAAAAACCTTAAAAACTGTGTTCCCGGCCATGAGTGGATGGGAGATCAGACACACCTCTTTAGACCCTCTCCCTTTTATGGTATGCACTAAACAACTCATCAGCATTAGTGATAAAATACAGCTAGTGCTCGACTTACGACCACGATTGGTTCCGACAGACCGGTCGTAACACAATTTGGTCGTAAGTTGAGTAGGCTATATGTACAGTACTGTGAAATGTTATACAAATTTTTAAGTCATAAGAGATAGTAGTGCTGCCAGAAGCTGGTCCTCACTGTCGCACACCCAGCTGGGCAACGTTTGCACTGCCAGACGCGGAGCAGTCGTGGCTAGCGATTGTGGTCGTAAAGTTGAATGGTCGTAAGTTGCATAGGTCGTAAGTTGATCAATACCTGTAGAGATCATAAGACTGATGGGTCAACTCTTTGTGGCCATAAGATACCAACTTATAAACAGGCATGACAGACAAGAGTTAGTTTATGCACCCCTACACTTAAAGAATAAACTATGTTCTAACTGGCACAAGGTTTTTCTTTTTCTCTAGCAGCTATACAAGCACTGGTCTCAAGATCAGCAATACTAAAACAATTTGCAGCCCCTCTACTACCAGATGCTGACCTTTACCCACTGTTCCACAAGACATGGCTACAGCTTTCACTGGACAAGAGACTGACTTCAGTAACTTTATCCTGATAAGAGGACCACTGAACCTGTGCTTGTTTAACTGTTTATAGAAGCTTTGTGCTTGAGTGCCCTCATGTCCCCACTCCATTCTTTTGGCCTATGGGGTTAAAGATGAGTGGATCAGTGAAGTAGGAATGGAGATTGAATGTCTGAATTCATCCCTCTGTTTTGGTATTGTTGCGAACACTAAACAAAAATCTGAATTCTTTTTCACTTTATGTTTTAACTTAGAATCAAATATGAATATATACTTTCATATGGTTAGTCACATGTTCTGAGTTTTATTCTCTCTCCAAACAAGAACAAAATCCTTGGAAAGTCTCAACAGATTACATTATTTTTCCAATTTCTATTTCTTGTTTTACACATAAATGCAATGATAATTTAATTGTATGGCCCTGAAGTAATTAGCCTCACATTATCTCCACAAATACACAACTGAACTCAATATGTCCCTTAAGGTTGTTTCTTCCCTTGGAGAGATTTTCTCTCTTATAAAGCCAAACCTTCAACTCTAGGTGTCAAACATCCATAGACCTTCCTTACCATCTTCTCCTTTGTCATTCTCTGCTTATCATTATGAGGACAAGCCGGGTTCCCTGGAATTTTCTTTTTTTAAATTTCTTACATTATGCACAAAGGAAGGAAAGTCTGAGAACTGATTAATAACAATAACACTTTTTATTTAGCACATTCACAAAAGAAATATATCTAAATTATCAATAATCAGTTTTCTGTGTTTTACAGTGATAACATTAAAACATCAGTACTAGAAAAGTATTAGCATATATAGCAGTCAATACAAGTGTTAGAGTATGAATAATTGCAAATATATTTGTGCAATGACCTGAACAACTCTCCTTAATGGAGGTTGAATGCTCATGGGGATATTGAGGGAATCAGAAGATGTGATGAGAGGTTAGAGAAGACATAATAGTGGGAATGTCCTTGATAAAAAGTTACAGGTGACAGCAGATCTGCAACCAGATGACCTAGCATTCTTCAGACAGGAATGAGGCAGATCTGGTACAGGGGTGGCAAAGAAACCATCCCGTTGCTAATTGCAGTAGTATTGAGGTTCTTTATATCACCAACATATTTCAGATTAAAGTTCTGTAAAATTGTGGTTAGGAATAAAAATATCTCCATACGGGCGAGTCCCTCTCCTGCGCAAATTCGTTTCCCTAAAGATAACAAAGAGAGAAAGTAGTTACTCCTTTTATTAAACTGTGACTGTTGTGACTTGCACAAACAGAAAATGCAGTAAATAACTGATGAATGATGGTAGATGAACAAACACGTGGATGAATAGAGGGATGAAATGATGGATGGAATCATGGATGGTGGGACAAACAAATGTACAAAAATGGACACACTTACTATCTGTCTAACATCTAATCTCAATAGGCATCTTTAGTTCAACAAATATTTAACAAATACTCATAACAATCACTTCATTAGTTATTTCCACATTAAAACAGGTCTTTTGCCACTTTGAGTTTCCATCTATCATTATATAAATACAAGCATATCTCTGTTTCCTGTTTCAAACCTGATATTCCATGATCTTTCCTTTCACTTTTCACGTAATCTATTCTCTGCTCTAGCCATGCACACTCTTTATCAATGTTGAACGCCCCATGAAGTTTCAAGTTTCATATCCTGTTGTTCATTTTGGCTAAGATACACCTTTATTAGGCTACATTCAGGACATAGGTCCAATTTTATTTCATCTTCACACTATTTATAATCCCCTCAAGTAATAAAACCATACCCTTTCTGGTTTTCCTCAACATTATACTCATGCTTTCATTAAAGCATGGATCACCTGGAATCATAATTTTGTATTTATTTATCTATTGTGCTAAAATGTGAATTCTTGGGTGGGCATGGTGGCTCACGCCTGTAATCCCAGTACTTTAAGAGGCCAAGGTGGTGGGTAGATCACTTGAGGTCATTTGAGACCAGCCTGGCCAATATGGTGAAACCCTGTCTCTACTAAAAATGCAAAAATTAGCTGGGTATGGTGTGGCGGGTGAGCACCTGTAGTCCCAGCTACTTGGGAGGCTTTGACAGAAAAATTGCTTGAACCCAGGAGGCAGAGGTTGCAGTGAGCTGAGATCATGCCACTGCACTCTAGCCTGGGCAACAGAGCAAGATTCCATCTGAAAAAAGACAAGAAAAAGTAAATTCTTGAATGAAGGTCTCTGCCCTTGTCATCTTGGTATCTACAGTGCCAAATATAGAGCAGACATAAAAGGTCAAAGAATAGATCTGCTTTAGTTCTTTGTAAATTCTGGATATCAGCCCCTTGTCAGATGGGTAGGCTGCAAAAATTTTTTCCCATTCTGTTGGTTGCCGATTCACTCTACTGACTGTTTCCTTTGCCGTGCAGAAGCTGTGGAGTTTGATTAGGTCCCATTTGTCTATTTTGGCTTTTGTTGCCATTGCTTTTGGCGTTTTGGTCATGAAGTCCTTGCCTACACCTATGTCCTGAATGGTTTTGCCTAGATTTTCTTCTAAGGTTTTTATGGTAATAGGTCTGATGTTTAAGGCAAATGTCCAACGATGATAGACTGGATAGGGAAAATGTCGTACATATACACCATGGAATATTACGCAGCCATCAAAAACGATGAGTTCACGTCCTTTGTAGGGACATGGATGAACCTGGAAACCATCATTCTCAGCAAACTGACACAAGAGCAGAAAATCAAACACCATATATTCTCACTCATAGGTGGGTGTTGAACAATGAGAACACATGGACACAGGGAGGGGAGCACTACACACTGGGGTCCTTTGGGGGGAAATGGGGGAGGGGCGGGGGGGTGGGGAGGTGGGAAGAGATAGCATGGGGAGAAATGACAGATACAGGTGAGGGGACGGAAGGCAGCAAACCACACTGCCAAGTGTGTACCTATGCAACAATCTTGCATGTTCATCACATGTACCCCAAAACCTAAAATGCAATAAAAAAAATAAAAAAATAAAAAAATAAAATTTCAAAAAAAAAAAAAAAAAGGTCAAAGAATAAAGGAAGGAGATTCCATGGCCAGAGACTCAGCACACAAAATGCAGGTGTGAAAATCAAGAATACAGGATATATGATCATGACTAGAGGAAGACAGAGTGCTCTGGAATCACCATAAAGTAACCTCCTACCTTGCCAATGTTTCCTGAACCCCATGATTATTTAGCAAATGTCTGACATCCTTGATCTAAAGTAAATGTTCTTCTCTGTCATTCATTAACTCCTTCAAAATGCCCAGCCTTCCCTTAGATTTTATCACCTCCTTTGAAGGAGATCAAACATCTGAGTTACTCACTCCATTTTATGTCTCACTGTGTTGTATGAGAGAGCAAGAAGCATGCAGGTCCCCTCTCTATGCCCTACCCAGGGACTGTGGTTTTCTCTCTCAAAGTCCCAGTCTGACTAAATTACAATGACCTGTTTACTCTTCTTCCCTAACTTAGGAGTGAGCCTCTTAAGAATTCATTCTGTTCTCATTGAAACCTGTGCCTCTAGAGCTCAGCCCGGGAGGTGAGGAACACCATGTAGAAAACACTCAAAGCAGTTGTGGACTTAGATACATTTCTCGTGGCAGGTAAGGAAAGATCAGATGAAGTTTGCCTTCTAGGAGGAGCTCTTGGGTAACTTAGTGATGTATCTAATGGCAGAGTTCAACGAACCTAGACATTAGTTTTCTCAGTTAGGAACAATGGAATTAACTCCTCAAAGCCCCACTATCTGGCCCAATAATGAGGGTGTATTGTTAGGGTGGAGCACATGGGTATCGGGAGTTGTGCTCTTGATGATGAACAAATAGCAATTCTACCAGACCCAGAGGAGGTGCCATATAAATTGCAACTGATTCCCAAGAGTTCTATCTTTCCCTTAAATACAGATAGAGATAAGTTTATATTACCTGCTGAGAAAGGCATGAAGTAGTCACTTTTCTTAAAGTTGCCATTTTTATCCAGAAAGTGGCCAGGGTCAAAGGTCGTTGGATTGGGAAATTCTTTGTCACTGTACAGCACAGAAGTAAGTGATGACATTATAGCTGTGCCCTGGAAGTAACAAAACAGATAATCTGATTTATAAAGAAGACTGGAAGTGAGAAGAAGTAGTGGACATCACATAGCCTCATATCACTGATCTTTAGATGAGGAAACTCAGGTCCAGCCAGATACAGTAATTTACATGGATGAGTTTAAGGCCAGTGATGGAATCTAGCTGAAGAGCTTTCCAATACATTTGAAGTCTTACATCTTGGGTACTTGTGTGTAACCTTCTGAATATGTTCTCCTGATCAAGTTTGGATGCCCTTGTCTGTCCCCACTTGCCGCTCTATTTCATCTCTTCAAATTTCACACATCTTGTGTTTAGATTATGTAGATTATGATTTAAAATGGAAATCTCTGTTGATATCTGAAATGTCCAGAGTAACTGTTCATGAAACTTTTGTAAATAAACATCTAATCTAAATATGATATCTTCTGAGATGATAATAACAAGTGCAATAACAAGTAAAAACTATATTTATTTTTACCATCTATAGATTAATGTTAGTTTAAAACACTGAAAAGATAAAATTAAAAAAATTATCACTTTGTCACTATTCAAGTCAGGATCATCAGGTCAGGCAAGGATCATCAAATAAAGCTAGAATCAATGGGTATGTGATTCTGGAAGCAGGAGTTACACATAGTCTTAATGTACCCCCATAGATTTTTGCTAGTTGCATATAAAAAGCAGATCAGGCTGGGCACAGTGGCTCACTCCTGTAATCCCAGCACTTTGGGAGGCTGAGACAGTAGGATCATGAGGTCAAGAGAGTGAGACCATCCTGGCCAACATGGTGAAACCCTGTCTCTACTAAAAATACAAAAATTAGCTGGGTGTGGTGGTGCACGCCTGTAGTCCCAGTTACTCAGGAGACTGAGGCATGAGAATTGCTTGAACCCTGGAGGTGGAGGTTGCAGTGAGCTGAGATCATGCCACTGCACTCCAGACTGGTGACAGAGTGAGACTCTGTCTCAATTAAAAAAAAAAAAAAGCAGAACCTCTGCAATGTGAGATCTGAAGGACACCACCATACTATGTGAGGAACTTAGCATGAACAATAATGGCACATGTGACATTTTATGCTCGTCCCTCATCAATGTGATTCAGTGGGATATTTAAAGCACCTATGTAGTTTTCTTGCCAAATTTGTAGCTGGAATCTTCTTCTAGAAAACAGTCACACAAAACCAGTCTGAGGAACATTTTAAATGACTGCTGGTCTCAAAAAGATCAACTGATTGAAAGGAAACAAACAAGGAAAGGAACTTTCCTTAATTATAGGAGGTGAAAACGTCAACACAAATTAATTATATGCTTGTTCCTTGCCTGGATAGTAAACTGCAGAAGAAAAAAGCCATAAAAATATTCTCAGAAAATTGGAAACATTTAAATTAGGCTGTACTATTATTTGAACAATAACTACTGAGTATCAATACTTTATTACTGTGTATAAGGAAAATCTTCGTTTTGGGGCATACGCACTACAGTATGGAGGTACAGATAGGTTCCAGCACTGAGAAAGACAAGCCTCTCCTGGCTGTGTGCTTTGGTAAAAACAGTGTAGATTGAAGTCCTAACTCTTGCAGGAAATCAGTGACAATTAGGGCAAACCCCATTGCATCTTTATAAGTTATCAATTCTGTCTTCTCCAGAGGATGACATTAGTAATTGAAACCTTATCAATCTCATTGTTTTCCTTCATGAAAATATAACTTCTATTATTTTTAATTGCATAATAGTAAGTGGAATTGTGTGGCTTATAGCACAGCAAGGAAAACATCTGAATACAGAAACCATGTGATAGAAGGTATTGTAAAACTGCAAAGACTAAAATTGGTCTCCAGATTACAAAGGCAAAAATTGGTCCCAGTGATGGAAGAACCTCAGAGAGGTAAGTCCATACCTACAGACCATATGACTGTGTTCACATCATGTTCAATTCTGATTCAGGACAGGAGGTGTTGTCATTATTACTGCCTATGAGAGAGGAATGAATCCATTCTCTGAAATTCTGCATTTTTTCATATATTATATCTGGTACCAAGCCAAAGGTTTTTAGGCATTTCAAGAATGCAACTAAGTGGTCACAAGAAGAAAAGTGGAAGAAAGGGAAAGCAATAAAAACAGACCCGCATTAGGAACATTTCTCACCTAGTTTTATGCAGCCAGCATTATCTTGTTATCATAACTCTGACAAGAAACTTTTGAAGAAGAAAAGTTGCAGACAAAATATCTTATGAATATAAATACAAAAGTCCTATACAATAAGTAACAGAGCAAATACAGCTTTTTCTGTATACTTATATATATTTAGTGAGGGATGTGAGGCCAGTGTATGCAATCAGACAGATGCAGAGAATCAATTTGATAAAATTGCACACATATTCATGACAAAAATTTATATAAAAATAAGAGAAGAGGGAAAATTTTCCTAATCTGATAAAGAACATCTACTAACATCTTAAAGATTTCTGATAAAGAGTATCTACTAAAATAGTAAAAGCATCATTCTTAGTAGTGAAATATTAATATTCTTATACTCTACCCTCCAGCAGATTAGAAATGAAATAAAAGGATGCCCTCTATCACCAATTCTGTTCAGTGCTATCCTGGAAAGACTAGCCAGTGCAATAATGCAATAAAGATAAATTAAGGACAAAATAATTAGAAAATAAGAAATAAAACACATATTAATACATACCTAGATAGCAAGATAATGTATATAGAAATTCCAAGCATATCCACAGGTAAATTATTAGCAATGATCAGTAAATTTAGGAAAGTTGATAGATATAAGGTCATCAGAATAGTAAAATTAGATACAATTACATATACCAGTTACAAATAAATAGAAATTTATAACAATAAAATATTAATTATCTAGGAAAAATGTAATGATAGAGTTGTAAACCACTGTACTGAAACTAAAACATTACTGAGAAAACAGAATAAAGCTCAGTAAGTTGTGAGCATAACCGTATTCATGAATTTAAAAATTCAATGCATGAACATGCTAAGTCTTCTCAGATTGAACTATGCATTGAATGTCACTTTGATAAAAATCTCAGAAGAGTGTTTTGGGAAATTGGCACACTGATTATTTTCAACAATTATTTGAAAATGTAAACACCTAAGAGTAGCCTATTAAGGAGACCTATTATAGGTGAGGAGTTGGGGGGAGATAGCACAGGGAGAAATGCCAGATATAGGTGATGGGGAGGAAGGCAGCAAATCACACTGCCATGTGTGTACCTATGCAACAATCTTGCATGTTCTTCACATGTACCCCAAAACCTAAAATGCAAAAAAAAAGAAAAAAAAGAAAAGAGCTTTATAAATCTTTATAGCCCCAACAAAATAGCAGAAAGTCCATCAAGCTGCTGCATATATGAGAACTGGACTTCTCTCATCTTGTGTTTTTAGACGATTGGAGTCAAACTGGCATTTTGGAAATTTCAGAAGCACAGAAATATAGTGTAAGAGAAACAAGCTTACCTTGGGGATGAGGTAATTTCTGAACTTAATGTCAGTGGTCACCGCATGGGGCACACCAGCAGGGACAAGGTTAATGTATCTCTGGATCTCGTGTACTACAGCATCCGTATAAGGCATGTGGCTCCTATCCTGCATGCAGGGGCTCCTGTGTCTGCCAATTACATGATCAATCTCTTCCTGGACTTTAGCTGACAAGACACAAGGAAGAACTGATGGAAACAGAGATACATAGAACATTTATCATAGCAATTCATGGCCACATTAAACATCACATAAAAATCCCAACAACATTACAAACATGAGTTACATGTCCAGAAGTACAACCAGCCGTATAAAGAGAATTGCCATAAAATAGATACATATCATTCTCTTACAAACTAGTAATTACAGTACACAAGTACATTTCTATAAATTAACACACATAACAACTAATAGAGATGTAAGTAATAAATTTAAAAAATAAACAGAACACAATAAGTCAAGAAATTACAGCACTTGTAAACAGAAAAATAAGAATCAAATAGTATATATATTATCAAAATAATACATGAGGTATACTGCTAAATTGTAATGGTTTTATAAATATATTTGTGTTTGTGTTTTTTGCGCATTCATGTGTGTGTGTGTGTGTGGGAGGTGCAATTAGCAATGGTACTCTCTTTGCTCTTCCAGTTCCCAATTGTGGCCACTTTGAACATGCTAGCAGCTTCTTCTGAAGTGTATATTCATATTTCTAAATAACCACTATCTCTTTATATTTTTTACTTAACAATTTTTAGACAATATTTTATGATTTTCTGGTATGGGAGATGAGAATTTTAATCTCCATCTCTATTCCATATATAGACACACACCCACAAAGCAATATGTATACACACACACACACACGCAAACACACACAATTCTCCTACTTATCGGAATATATTTAGACCAAAATTCTAGGTTATATCACTATTCATTATTTACATCATTCTGACACACACACACACACACACACGCACACACACACACACACACATCTATACACACACATTCTTCGTTAGCTCTTTAGTTAAATCACAATTTTATATGCTTCAAGTTAGACTATTTGCACATGCTCAGGTACATGTTTGCAACTCCCAGTAATAATTTCCCAATTATATGGAAATCTCAGACTATGAATCACATCTCTTTGTTTCTTGACATCTCCTCTACATGTGTTATCCACCTGGTCTTTTCTGAAGTGGTTGTTTTCTGGGACTGGTGCCCAGCAGTCTCTCTGATACTCTCATTCTCTTACATGAGGTCTGCTGATTCCTGGCACCTGTGATTTCTACTGACTTGGTTTGAGAAATGAGATGGAGCACAACCTCTGGTATTGGAGAAAGTTAGTATAGAACATGAAATTTGTAGCAAGCATACAGGTCTATTTTTTTTCTATTAATACACAAGATACTATGCTTGAGAATTCTGATGCTGTCTGAATGCTGATATTTTATACATGACCTAATATATGTCTCTGAAAGATCTTCCCTTTACTTCTGGTGTTCCAAAATTCTATGACCCTGTGTCCTGTGGTGCATGTTTTAATTTCATTTACTTTGCTGAACGCTTGTAACTTAACATGGCAAAATATGGGGGTCTTTTCTCTAGACTTGTTTCTTCTCTGGAGAATATCTAGCTGACTACTGAATGTCAGGAAGCAAGATGGAGAAAAATGCTGAGGCTTTGAATCTGAGGAGTACATCTTTCCCAAACCTTTTTTTCTGGCTTCGCAGCTCACTCTTTTCTGGCCCTGTAAATTATTCCCAAGTACAGGGCTTCTTAGCCTCAGTTTCTCTGGAGAGTGTGCCTCACTTTTCCAGTGGGAAAAAATCAGGTACCTGATAAAAGGAGTTATGGAGAAAACCTGGGAGAGCCTCCTTTTCAGCCCCATTCTCTACCTTCTTTGGCCCTTGATACCTCCAAATAACCTTATAAGAATCATAGTGACACGACACATATTAGCTTTTCCTCTTGATAAATCTTCCTCTGCTGACACTTAGGTTACAACTTCATCCTCTATGCTGTGTCAATTGTCAATTCTCCATTGACTCTCTGTATTTTAGAAATTTGCTAAAGACTTATTGGCTGTTTTCTATTCTCCTCTCCTTTTACTTCAGCAAGTTAATTTTAATTTATAATTTAGTTATTGAAATTTCTGTGAGATCCTGACACAGGGGAAAAGGGATGCTATCTGCTGCAAAACAGGAAGTATTTAAAGGTAAAGTCTAAGGAAATGTAGAATTTACTCTAAAGGTAAATTGTAAATTCTAAAGAAAAGTTGTATTGGAAAGATGCAATTATTAACCCCCCTTCCAAAAATTCCTATTTGGTAAAACCGCAGTTGTATGAAACACACTTCTAGAATAATAAAATTCCTTTAGGTATGGCCTCTGCTTAAATGAAAACACCTTTCTTAGGAGTCTTTTAGATTACTTCTCAAACTGGAATTTATCTCAGGATGCCTCACTACAATTCTAGAATTTCCACTTATGCTTCAATAAAGATTGTTTTTATCTCCCTACCCCAGCATTAGAGCATGGAATTTTCAAAATGAGAAAAGATATCTTCAAGAATGTACCTACTGTTCAAAGTGGACTTTTCATAATAAAACCAACATTCAATACCAGGCCAAATTATGTTGGCTCTCCCTACCACAAATTGCCTCTGCTGAAATCCAGACACTTAATCAGGGCTTTATTCATTTTGCTGCTGCCATACTGTTTTTACTTATCTTGGTCATCCTCCTCCATCGTGCGAAGATGTCCTTTTTAATGATGTCATCAAATTTAGACAGATTACAGCTGATGACACAGAAATTTAAAGAATGAAGCTTCTCTAAGGGAAACAGAATGGAGGACACTGGCACCATCTTCTCAGCATTGTTCTGAAATTCAGTTTGTTCATCATCTGTGGTCCTACCTGTGACCTCCGGGTGCTTCAGGAGGAGCAGGAGTCCATATCTCAGAGTGGTGCTTGTTGTCTCTGTTCCAGCAACAAATAGATCAGCTACAGTGCTAACCAAGTTTTCAATAGTGAATTCAGACTCTTGGTTATCCTTTTCCTAGAAGTGATTTCATGCAATTATCTGAGAAATTACGTGCCAGCATATCTAATTACACTAAATTTTTTAAAAAACACACTGTTATAAAATTAGCCAGGAGAGAAACTGGGCGATACAGTATTAGAAAAAATAACCATATGGTATGGCAGAAACTGCAGATCAGTTGACTCAAACTTTATTTCCTGATAGACCTACAAATTCCATTCATGAAATCATTTGCTGCTTAGTTTAGTTAAAAAGAATATTTATTTCCCCAGAAATATAAGCAGAAGTACATTGATGCCCTGTCTTAGTTCAATTTGTGTTATATAACAGAATACTGTAAACTTGGTAATTTATAAAGAAAATAAATTTATTTCTGATGATTCTAAAGACTGGGAAGTCCAAGAGGATGGCACTGGCCTCTGGCAATTGCCTTCATACTATTTCATTGCATGGCAAAAAGTAGAAGGACAAGGAAGGGTAAGAGTGAGAGAACAAGAAAGAGCCACACTCACATTGATAACAAACTGTCAAGAACCACACAACTCTCGCAGTAATGATATGAGTATACTTATAAGGGCAGAATACTGATGACCTAGTCATGTCTTGTTAGGCTGCACCTTCCAACACTATTGCACTGGGCAATCATTTTTAGTGCATGAACTCTAGGGGACACAATCAAACCAGAACATGAATCTTCTTTTATTTTCTTCTTATTACTCAAAACACAAATGTGAAGGAGGAGGTAGGTTTGACATCATCTTGGGACATGAATATTTGGTCATAGTCATCAAGACTTCTATACTAAATATGGTGAAAAAAAAATAAGGCACTTGACTCTCTGATGCTTCAGGGCTACCATATTATTTCTAATCTAGCCCACCATAAGACTTCTTGTATTTGAGATGTATAAACCAACTATTTGGTTAAGCTCTTGATATAGTTTGTGTAATAAATACTTGTCTCCCCAAATCTTTAGTTGAAATCCAATCCCCAGTGTTGTATTTGGGACCTGGTGAGAGGTGATTGGATCATGGGGGTAGATTTCTCATGAATTTTTTTCCTTTGATGCTATCCTGAAAATAAGTGAGTTCACATAGATCTGGTTGTTTAAAACTGTTTCTCTAACTTGCTTCTTCTCTTGCCATGTGATGTGCCTGTTGCTGTTTTGCCTACTGCAATGAGCAAATGCTCCCTGAGGACTTTCCAGAAGCTGAGGAGATGCCAATATCATGCTTGTACAGCCTGCAGAACTGTGAGCCAAGCAGATCCCATTTTCTTATAAATTATCTAGCCTCAGATATTTCTTTATAGCAATGCAAGAATAGCCTAACACATTCATTTTTATAATTTTTTTCTTATTTTTAAGTGAAAACAATTTTAGTTTATAAATATAGGTAAATTGGGGCCATATTATGAAAAGCATTACTCTCTTGAATCAAGAGTTTGCAATTCTGTTCTTTCATCAAAAATTTACAAAGACTCAGTATTGCCTACATATTCATTATGAAGCTGAAATTGTTTAAAACAAATATGTGAACAAAACTAAGAATAAAATGTAATGAAAGAGAATGAGCTCACAAAGACAAGATAGGTCTAACAAAATTGCAATCCAGATGGGAGGCAACAGGCAACTTATTCTAGGGAACAAGTTCAGGAATAAGTAGGAATATACAAAGTGAAGAGAAATGTCAATTATTAATACAAAGACTTGAGGTATTAACTGCCTATATTGGATGCAGAAGAGTAGGGGCAATGCAAATGCCAAGGCTAAGGGACTAATCAAATAAAGATCTCATAAATGTAAAGTGTGAGTATACCTTTGATAAGTATTTGAATTAGCAATCAAGAACTCCCATGCTAAAAAAAGTTCCAGCTCAGGATATCTTCATTAGTGAATTCTACAAAAATAGTTAAAAAGAGCTCAGATCCAAGGGAAAAGGAAAGAGACCTTATGTGAACAAGGTAATGTCCTCAAGAAGTCTCAAAACCACAGCTCACTACAGTACTTGTGCTCATGAAGGCAAAGAAGCCCACCTTGACCTCAGACCCTAGCAGTCTTCAAGATTGGGTAGGAAAGCAGAGAACACTCCCACCTGCCACCTGCCTTTTCCATAGATTACTAAGTCTCTCAGTGTTTGACCTTTGCCAGCTTCTTACTTTATTTGTGTGTGTGTGTGTGTGTGTGTGTGTGTGTGTGTGTGTTTGTGAGTTGTAGATTCTTCCTTTGAGTTGACCAATAAGCTCCATTACTCTCTCTTTCATACTCTATTTGGCCTATGATTATTCACCTGTAATATTGGCTCTTCATTTGAGGATAATTGGTCATTGACTTCTTTGTCAGCCAACTGGAAATCTCTGATGCCTCAGACTGTGGAAAGGCCTGAGAGATGTACAGTGGCTTAGACTGCACTCTTTGGTACAAAGGAGGACAATGTTGAGTGGGGCTTAACTGGGCCTGCCTATCCTCTGGTCTCCCAACAGCAGGTGCAAGCACCACCACTGTTGGGAGTGGCAGGAGAGTTACATAGACTCTGTAAGATTTCCTTGGTTATAAATAGCCTTAGTATGGTGGTTTTCTCAAATGCCAGCTGCACTAGCAATGTACTGGGCTTGTGAACACACTCAAGACCTTCTGGTTAGCTGGGATAATGTAGGCATGGTGTTAGCTGATATAAGACAAAAGTTTTCTCCTTCACAAATGCTATGTTATTTTGACAGAAGATGCGGTAATAGGCTGTGCCCATCGGTTTCCAGCTAGGAGATGTTTCTTGCAGGAGAGAGCCACCTACGGAGGTAGCTGTAGGATCTGTGCTTGGCTTATATTTCCCAGGGGAACATGTAGAAGAATGAGATATGATTTTCTATCTCACCATATACAACAATTCATTCAAGATAGACTAGGACTTTTATGAGACTTGAAATCATAAAAATTCTAGACAAAACCCTAGAAAAAACTCTTCTGAGCTTTGGTATAGGCTAAGGATTTATAACTCAGTGTCTAAAAGCAATTTCAACAAAAAAAGTTGGCAATGGGACCTAAGTAAACTAAAGAGCTTCTGCACAGTAAAAGAAATGACAAGCAGAGTAAGCAAATAACCTACAGAATGAGAGAAAATATTTTCAAAATATACCTTCAACAAAGGACTATTTTCTAGAATCTATAAGGAGAAACCCAAGTAGTATCATTAAAAAGTGGGCAAATAGAACGAACAGAAATTTCTCAAAAGAAGGTATACAAATGGAGAGTGGAACAGGATGGCAGAATAGAAAGCTTCACTGATTATTCCTCCTGCAAGGACATCAATTTAACAGCTTTTTACACAAAATGTACCTTCATAAAACCAAAATCAGATGGGTACCTAGATTTAAATGTATATCATTGAAAGAGGAACTGAAGAGGTAGAAAAAAATAGTACTGAATTACTGACACCCTCTTTTCCCCTGGAAGCAGTGGCATGGTTCAGAGAGCATTTCTTAATACTGAGGGAGGGAAAGCATAGCAATTTTAGAGCATAAAATCAGTGCTGTTCTGTTATGGCAGAAAGGAAAACCAGCCCAAATTCGGCTGATGCCCACTGATGCATTTAAACCAGCCCTGGCCAAAGGTGAATCTTTGATACCAGTAGTTGGAACTGAGTTTCTATAAGCCTCATCACTGTGGGCTATAGGACTCTGGGACTGTAAATAAACTTGAAAGGCAGTCTAGGCTACAAGGACTGTAACTTTTATGTGAGTCCCAGTGCTGAATTGGGTGCAAACAGTAGACTGGGGATGGGGGTGTGCAACCTGAGACACCAGCTGGGGATGGGTAAGGGAATACTATCATCCCCCATCTCCTAATCCCAAGCTGCCTAGCTTTCACTGCCAAAAGAAACTCCACTGCCTTTAGAAAGGAAAGAGAAGAGTCGGAAAGACTGCATTTTGTGGTCTGAGTGCCAGCTAGGCTGTGGTAGAGCAGAACACCAAATAGACTTCTAAGGTTTTTGACTAGTCTTGGGCTTCTGGGTAGTACCTCTGGACATGCCTGGGGACTGAAGGAACTTGCTGCACTGAAGGAAAGGACACAGGCCTGGCTGGATTCACCACCAGCTGATTGTAGAACCCCAGATCCTTGAAAACATGGCAGTAGCTAGGGAGTGGTTACAGCAGGCTTTGGACAAGACCCAGTGCTCTGCTGACTTTAAGCCTAACCCAGTGCAGTCACAGTGGTGGTGGATACATGGGTGCTTGTGTTACTTCATCCCCAGCTTTGGATGGCTCAGAACAGAGAGAGAGAGACTTTGTTTATTTGGGAGAAACCAAAGGAAGAGAACAAGGGTTTCTGCCTGGTAATCTGGAGAATTCTCTTGGAGCTTGTCCAAGATTATCAAGGTAGTACATCTACAAGTCTTCAAGAACCACTGCATTACTGGTCTTGGAGTGCCCCTAAAGCAGATACAGCTTAGATTACAACACAACTCACTTCCCATTTATTTAAAAAAAAAAAAAAGTGCAATTCACTGCCAGCGTAGTATTCTAGGGGCAAATCAAAACAGGTTAAGTCCTTCTTAATATCTGGAAAGCCTACCAAGAAGGATGGGTACAAAAAAAATCCCAGACTTCAAACATGACAAAAATAACCGATTCTTGAATGTCCAGCCACAGATGAACATCGACAGGTATAAAGAAAATCCAGCTAAAAGAACATGTGCTAACCCAATGCAAAGAAACTAAGCGTTTAGATTTTCACAATTTTATATAAAATACCTTTGGAATTTTTATGCATATTATTATTATAAGGAATTTTTCTTCTATTCGTATTTTTGGTGTTTTTTTTATCATGAAGAGTATTGAATCTTGTCTTATGCTCTCTCAGGTTCTATTAAGATGGTCATTTTGTAAGATTTTTTCTTTCCATTTAATAAGGTGGTGTATTACATTGATTGCTTTCTTATTGAACCACCCTTGCATTCCATGTATAGATCCCATTTAGTTATGACATATAATCATTAATTAAAAAAAAATGCATAACATACAAATTGCTAAATTATTTCTCTTTCTTATCTAATAGTTTTGGCTAGGGTCTTAAGTACTATGTTGAATAGCAGTAGTGAAAGCCAATATACTTAGGTTTCTTCCCACTGATTTTAGGTCATTAGCTTCTAAATTTTCACAATTTGATATAAATACCTTTGGAATTTTTATAAATACATTGTATTATAAGGAATTTCCCTTCTATTCATATTTTTTAGTGAATTTTAAAGTTATACTCAGCAAACTGACACAAGAACAGAAAATCAAACACTGCATGTTCTCACTCATAGGTGTTGAACAATGAGAACACATGGACACAGAGGGAAGCATCACACACTGGTATCTGTTGTGGGGGACTAAATCAGGGATGGAGGGGGATAGGGAGGTTGGGTAGCAATAATATGGGGAGAAATAACAGATACAGGTGATGGGGAGATGGAGGGAGCAAACCATTTTGCCATGTATGTAGCTGTGCAACAATCCTGCATGATCTACACAGATACCCCAGAACCTAAAGTACAATAAAAATATATATATTAAAAAAATTGCCGGGCGCGGTGGCTCAAGCCTGTAATCCCAGCACTTTGGGAGGCCGAGGCGGGTGGATCACGAGGTCAAGAGATCGAGACCATCCTGGTCAACATGGTGAAACCCCGTCTCTACTAAAAATATAAAAAATTAGCTGGGCATGGTGGTACGTGCCTGTAATCCCGGCTACTCAGGAGGCGGAGGCAGGAGAATTGCCTGAACCCAGGAGGCGGAGGTTGCGGTGAGCCGAGAACGCGCCATTGCACTCCAGCCTGGGTAACAACAGCGAAACTCCGTCTCAAAAAAAAAAAAAAAAAAAAAAATTAAGGATTATACATCATGAATAAATGGGATCTATAGGAGGAATGCAAGGGTGGTTCAATACAAAAATCAATCAATGTAATACACCACCTTATTAGAAGGAAAGGAAAAATCTAACAAAATTGTTATCAAAAAAGAAGCTGAGAAAGCATAAGACAAAATTCAATAGTCTTTATTAGACAAAGGTCTAATATCCAGAATCTACAAGGAACTTAAATTTGCAGGAAAAAAAAAAACCCATCAGAAAGCGGGTGAAGGATACGAACAGACACTTTTCAAAAGAAGACATTTATGCAGCCAACAATCATATGAAAGAAAAGCTCATCATCACTGGTCATTAGAGAAATGCAAATCAAAACCACAATGAGATACCATCTCATACCAGTTAGAATGGCAATCATTAAAAAGTTAGGAAACAACAGATGCTAGTGAGGATGCAGAGAAATAGGAGAGCTTTTACATTGTTGATGGGAGTGCAAATTAGTTCAACCATTGTGGAAGACAGTGTGGCAATTCCTCAAGAATCTAAAACTAGAAATACCATCTGACCCAGCAATCGCATTACTGGGTATATACTCAAAGGATTATAAATCATTCTATTATAAAGGTCGATGTACACATATGTTTATTTCAGCACTGTTTACAATAGCAAAGACTTGGAATCAATCCAAATGCCCATGGATGGTAGACTAGATAAAGAAAATGTGGCACAAATGCACCATGGAATACTATACAGCTATAAAAAAGAATAAATTCATGTCCTATGCAGGGACATGGATGAAACTGGAAACCATCATTCTATGCAGACTGACACAAGAACAGAAAACCAAACATCACATGTTCTCACTCAAAAGTGTGAGTTCAGCAGTGAGAACACATGGACACAGGGAGGGAAACATCACATGCCGGGGCCTGTTGCAGGGTTGAGGGCAAGGGGAAGGAGAGCATTAGGACAAATATCTAATGCATGTGGGGCTTAAAACCTAGATGATGGCTTGATGAGTGCAGCAAACCACCTTGGTACATGTATACCTATGCAACAAACCTGCACATTCTGCACATGTATCCCAGAACTTAAAGTATAACTTAAAAATTCACTCAAAAATATGAATAGAAGGGAAATTCCTTATAATACAATGTATTTATAAAAATTCCAAAGGTATTTTATATCAAATTGTGAAAATTTAGAAGCTAATGACCTAAAATCAGTGGGAAGAAACCTAAGTATATTGGCTTTCACTACTGCTATTCAACGTAGTACTTAAGACCCTAGCCAAAACTATTAGATAAGAAAGAGAAATAATTTAGCAATTTGTATGTTATGCATATATTTTTTTAAAAAAATTAATGATTGTATGTCGTAACTAAATGGGATCTATACATGGAATGCAAGGGTGGTTCAATAAGAAAGCAATCAATGTAATACACCACCTTATTAAATGGAAAGAAAAAATCTAACAAAATGACCATCTTAATAGAAGCTGAGAGAGCATAAGACAAGATTCAATACTCTTCATGATAAAAATAACCCAAAAATATGAATAGAAGAAAAATTCCTTATAATAATATGCATAAAAATTCCAAAGGTATTTTATATAAAATTGTGAAAATCTAAATGCTTATGTCCCCAAATCAGGGGGAAATGATCCAAGTGTATGCAATTTCACTACTGCTGTTCAGCACAGTACTTAAGTCCTAGCCAAAACAATTAGACGAGAAAGAGAAATAAAAGGCATTTAGGTAAGAAAGGAAAATGTAAAACTATTTCTATTTTAAAATAACAGTTCTATATAAATAAAAGTCCATAAAACCCACACACACAAAAAAAAAACCAGGAGCTGATAAATGTTTTCAGCTTAATTGTACTGTGTAAGATTGATACAGGTATGAGTTGTATTTGCTTATATCAGCAATTGAGCAATATGAAAATAAAATCAAGGAAATAATTAAATTTGCAATAGCATCAAAAGGGCCAAAAGTCCTAAGAATCTACAACCAAGAAGATAAAAGACTGAAAACTATCAAGTGTTGCTTAAAAAAATATAAGGAATACCTAAATAAATGTAAAACCATGTCATGTCAAAGGATTGAAAGAATCGAAATTGCTAATATGGCAATGCTTCCAAAAGATAGGGTCTATGCATTCTAGCCATTTGACAATTTTATATTTTCCATGATGTTTGGTGCAGGTTCATAAACACAGTATGTAATTAAGATGCTTGTCAAACATTGCTGACCTGACCATTTAAACATCCCTAGTAAATTACAGAAGGATTTGATGAATCACACAATGAAGAAGAAATCAAAATACTGAGCTGTTGCTAATGTCTTACCTGCTGCATTTTGATCAGGAAGCAATCGATAAAGTCCCGAGGATTGTTAATATCCAGTGATGCTTGGTGTTCTTTTATTTTCTCCTCAATATAGCTTTTTGTAAGAGCAACATTTTTAAACAATTTGTTGTGAGTTCCTGGGAAATAATCCAAGAAGAGAGGGAAAATATTGCAGACCTAAAAGAGAAAAAAATAGTAAATATAAACAGGTCATAGACATATGTATCTTCCACCAAGCCCTGATTAGAAATTATAGCTATAAATATGAATAGAATATTGTATCTATTTTGATGGGGAAATTTTTATTGTGCATGTATAGCAATTCTCTCTACCTAAAGATTGGAGGGAGAAAATTTTGACCAGGGAATCAAAGATAATAATTTTCTTCACTCATACATCATTTTTATTGTATAAAAGTATTTCTATTATCAATTTTCTCATTTTTAAACCAAGTCTTCCCTACAACCTTGAAATATAATATGGCATGAATTACTATGATTTATACTTAGTCGATGATTCCAGAGGTTAAGGGAGTTTGGGCAACTCACGGAGAACACAAAGCTAGAGCTCACTGTTTTTATTTCTGTCAAGTAGCTTCAAAAATGGAATCAGTGTGTTAGAAGTGGGAGCAGCTCAAAGATACCTTAAAACCCAACTGTGCACCTGGGTGTTTTCTCTAAGATCACACAAATTTTTTATTGCTGTCAAGTAGCTTTGAAAATGGAATTAGTGTTTTAGAAGTGGGAGCAGCAAAAAGATACCTTAAAACCCAACTGCGCACCTTAAGTGATTTCTCTAAGATCACACAATTATTATTTAGGCAGAATGTAGGGCATGCAACTCAGGAAACGGTAAAATTTGGATGTTTGTTTATGGTTCATACATCATAACACCAACTCTTTTTGTCATTCTTAACCCAGCTGCCTCATTAGCCAGGATCTCAGCTGCAGCATCAAACACCCCTGCCCTAATCAGTGTTTCCTGGCACCTTCTATGGTCACAAATATTCTCCCTTTTTGATGGGAGATATTCCTTCCCTACATTAGGACATTTCTGCAGAGTAATGTGAAGAAGAGGTCAGTAAGTGTGGATTGGAGGATAAGCCTACTGAGTAATGAAAATCTTCAGAAAGGCCCCAGATGTCCATGGAGTGATATGGGCATGATTTTGGGCTTTCACCAAAGTAGTTTATCAAAACAGCCTTTTGGATTTAGTGGATAAATCACTGGTCAGGAGGCCAATAGACTTGAAAGCAACCCCTGTATTAGGGCATTCATTTTCTGTGTGTAAAATAAAAAGCTTGGTCATCTTTCCTAGATGTTCACTTCATAAATTTCTGAGGACTGTGGTGTTCAAACATGCACTTCATGCCTTGGTAAATCACCAAATAGAATTTTGGACTTATCAGAAAAAAGAGCATAGGTGGTTTCCCAGGAAGATAAAATCTTGGCCTTACCTGGATCCATGGAGAGCCCAGAATCCTGAAGTTTTCATTGAACCTTTTCATCAGGGTGAGAAAAGTCTCATCTTTATAATCAAATCGATTCTGGAAAACAACGGAGCAGATCACATTGCAGGGAGCACAGCCCAGGATGAAAGTGGGATCAAAGGGTGAGGCTAAAGATTTAAAAACAATTTTAAAATATGATTAAAATGTAAATATTTAAAAGATACGCATTTATCAAGACATAAAGGGAATTTATAAATTTTAAACAATATCTTACAAATTCCTCATATGTCCAAAAGAAAAAATCAACATGAATGAAATCAACATATCATTTTTACCTTAAATATGAGCTGTGCATTACAATCTAGCTAAACAATGTCACTTCACATGTGGTAATTCATATCCACTGCCTTTACTTAAACTCTTTTAACCAAAGATGTCTTTTATTTTGGAAAGAAAAAGACGACTTTTTCAAAATCCAAATAATTCAAGTTTTTAGAGAAGGATCACATCTGTCTGCAAAGTCTCTGGACGATAAAGCACAGAGATGGGAAGAGAAAAGTTGGGGACCTGTAAATGTCTTATATGTAGTGAATAGCTGAAAGCATTGTGGGCTGAACCAACAGAAATAAAGTCAGGGAGATTGGGACTGAATGCATGTGTTTGAGGGAACAAATGTGAAAAGCAGATACATCCATGTAATATGAGAAGAAAAACTAATACAAATGAGCATTAAGTATAACATAGATTTGTTTATCTAAATAAGTAAAATGGATAACTTTTTATTTCAAATCTAAATTCCAGTAAGGCTAACCAAAAAGTAAATTGATAAATGGAATCTTTTTATTTCGTTTTTCAATTTGTAAAAAAAGAATTTCCCTCCTGAAGAAATAATGTTTATCATTCCCAACCATCCTCCAAATTTAATTCATGTGGGCGAAACTACTGTTTTGTGGATTCTGGGATATTATTCAGTATAGTCATTAAGATAAGTATGTTTTAATGCAGTTGTAAATTTGGCCATAAGTTAGGCCAAGTCTATCATTTTACAGGTACAGAAATTATTTAAAAGATTTTTGTTTTTTGGTGAGGGAATCTCTAAAATGAAATTGCTGTAACCAAGTCACTAGTGAACATTAATGGAAAGGGCTCCCAAATTCACATCTATAGCTCCTAAATAAAGGTGACATGAAATGAAAGAGTTCTGAATAAAGTTGGGACATTGGAACATTGAAAAACAGGAAACCTACTGAGTTAGCTACTTCTATGACAGGCTCCTTTAAACATTACAGGGCTCTAAGTTTCAGAAAAAGTGTTGTTTTAGCCAAAGGGAGGAAAGGTAATGTGGGAAGACTTGGTGAATGTGTGTGTGTTTGTGTGCATGTGTGTGTGTGTGTGTCTGTGTGTGTGTCTGTGTGTGTGAGATTCTCAAGTACAATCTGATTTTCAGGGCTTTTTGTCATTGCATTTGGGAGAGTAAATGGAAAAAGGTAATTTGATATCCCAGCTGATAATCATATTGATTATGACAAGTACTTCATAGGTGAATAGGATTGGCAGTGGGTCAAAAATGATTATCACAAATTTCAAAGCTAAGATCCAATACAGGGGAAGAAAAGATGAGCAAAACTGAAAACATAGGCTAGTTAAAATTAAGGAAGAGAGGATAAAGAGTTTTTAATCATAGTTAAAATCTAGTTAAACAAATTATTTACAAATTAGTATTTGTATATTTTGCTGAGTTATACTATGGAACATATTTACTCAAACATGTAAATTGTTACAGTAAGTAGTGGTTAACAAGAAGTAATTAATCCTGACAGTTTTCAAATAGGACTGTGTTTCCTGAGAAATAAGAATTGATGAGAACTGTACTGAGATATACCTAAGAAAGTAAAAACATACATAGTGTCATTGCTGGCTAGAGCTGAAGGCATGGACCTGGAAGGAATTCCCAGACATGTGAGTCTGATCATATGAAAAAAATGCTAATTAAATGAAAGCATATGTCACTTAGTTCATGTTCCATAAAAGTGCAATGGGGTCATTTCCACCATGTCCACCTTCCAAGTGTTCTCAGGTGAAATGTTCAGGTGGTGGTAACACAGATTTATGCTATGGGGGAAACCTTCTTTAACTCTTTTCAAAAATGAACTCAATACCCTTAGTTATAATTTTTGATTTGGAAACCAGGAAACAAAATTGAGCAGAAAATAGGATTAAATGATCTTTTATCCCTGCACCATATGAACCAACACATCAGTACAGGCAAACCACAGATACACAAAACCTCTCTTGTCTCTGTGCTTCAAACCTGCTTCTACCACCTCAGGGCTGACAACCAGGATGCACAATGAAGATCGGGCCACCCCTGAAATGTTTCCAAGGATATCAGTGAAGACAGCTGACTGTTAAGGTCAGTGATGCAGAATCACCCACCCTCGTTTTTTCTCAACTCCTCCACAAGGCAGCGGGCTTCTTGTTGAACACGTTCCTCAATGCTCCTCTTCCCCATCCCAAAATTCCGCAATGTTGTAAGGGAGAAACGCCGGATCTCCTTCCATCTCTTTCCATTGCTGAAAATGATTCCTAACAATAACAACAACAACAACAAAAAAAAAAGGAGGCAGAAACTGGGAGAATTCACAACCAAGGAAGAAAGAGCTGCAACACTCGGCAGCCATGCAGATAGGCTAAGCTCTGCGGAGAAGCTCTTTAAGTCTCTCTTTTCCATCCTCCTCATCCCAGTTACCAAAGCTGACACAGGCATATGCGCACCTACCAAGTTCTTTGCTAGTTCTTTGAGATACTGGGAAAATGCCTCTTCCAGAAAACTCCTCTCCATTATCAATCAGGGCTTCCTTCACTGCCTCATATCCGTGCAACACCACTACGGGCTTCATGCCAAAATACACGGTGAACACAGGACCATAGACTTTTGAGAGCTGGGAAAGGAAATGCAAATAGCAGCAAAATAAGTCACGAGCTGCTCCAAATATTATGTGTGATTCAGACTAATATTATCATTGTATCTTTATGTTTATATTTGCCACACATAGATTGGATATTTCTGAATTTTGTAATGAATGTGATGGTGATTGTTACAGCTGCTACTTATATATAGCCTATGATGTGCCATGGAATACCCAGGCAATTGGTACACAAATCACAGTTAATCCTCACTTCAACACATTCAGCACATTCATTTACCCCATTTAAAAAATGAAGAAACTGAGGCCAGAGAATTCCAAATTCATTCTGAAAGTCCAACAGGTAATATATAGAAGCTCCAAACTTGACCCTCTGCTAATTTAAACATTGATGCTTGAGCAATTTATCACTCCTCCATGTCCACCTTGAGGCCAATACCCAGCTAAGGACTTCAGGGTCACCTGTAAAGCTCTTACCATGAGGATTCTGACTCAGCAGTCCCATCATGAACCCTAGAAATCTGTATTTTCAGTGTCACCCCAGGCAATTCTAATGCCCAGTTCAGTTTGTAACTGCTGGTATTACCAATACGGAAACATGAAGCACCATAAAGGTAGAATCAGGACATTCAGCATCTCCTGAAAGAACCATTTTTTCCATTCTCCTGCAACCTTGACTACAGACAACAGCTTTGTGCAGAATCCAAAAGAATTCTGTTACCACTAATTGGACCCTGACTATTTACTTCTTTATTACATGCACCTATGCTTGTCTTGAACCCATAGATATTTTTATTTCACATCAGGTATCAAATGAATCTTCAGAGAAGTTGAATTTTCATGGCTATTCTGAATAAAACACAGGACTACTATAGTAGAGGACTTATTGGGTGAAATTTCTAGTCACACACACTTCCCTTCAGTCAAAAATTGTAGAAAAACACTATGAAGCAAAGAAGGGCGACAGCACTTCAAACTTTTGCCACTGTGTTACCTGATTCTATCATACAGTGACCCCAATGTTTATGTATCTACAAAATGCATCAACTTACTCCACTATTTCTGACAATGACAGACTTAAAAAGACAAACATCAAAATTCAGAGGCAGTATTTTGCTGTACAATGATCTATTGCAATAGTGTGCTTCCAGGAATATATTTTACCTAAAAATAACAGTCAAATAACTTATCCTTTGCAAGTGACTGGGGGAACATAAAGTTTACTTACATTGCCGAAAGATTTGCTGGTGTCCTTAACATCTATCTGTAGGATGTTTCCAATAATAGGAAGAGGAGTGGGGCCAGGAGGGAGCTTCCCTCTCCCAGAGCTCTGTCTCCAGAGTGAAAAGAGAAGCAAAAAAGAGAGACAGAGCAACAGGACCACAAAAGGATCCATTGGAGCCTCTTCTTCTCACTAAGACAACTGTGAGCTTGCGCTGCCATGCTTTTATAACCCTCCCTTGCTGATTCAGTGTGTCTCTTTGACATGTGAAGTAAGCAATCATCTAGATCCAATTTGTGCTTTTTTTCTGAGTGGACTTTGGCCCACGGATAGAGATAAAATGTTTTTCTGTTCTTCTCCTTCCTTCCAGTGCCAATCAAGGAGATTCTGGTTTAATTGTATTGGATTGGAGTCCAGGTATTGTTAATTAAAATAAAAGACCCTGGGTGTTCCAATGTGCTGTGATGATGTAGAAACACTGAAGTAAATGATTCTATGCTAGAATAGACTCAAAATTCAATATTCTCCGATGAATGACCTGTTGGGCATTTATGACTTTGAGGGAAATCAGTGTATTCTATATGTTCTATATAAAAAATGTACATTGTAATGCTACATCAAAAAATAGGAGACTTACCCCTTGATAACAAAAGCCTTTCAAATATTTAGTATATTCGCTTAAAATACAGCTGCCTAAACATGAAATAGTGAATACAACTCATACATATTGAATGACCGAGCATATATAAAATTATTAACTAATACAGTATATTTTATATATTTAAATGTGTATAAATATTCATAAATATGTTTTTGTTATTACATAATACTATTTATGTTCTTATTACATTATTGTAATAATAAGTGATTGCTTACTTTACATGTGAAAGAAACACACTGAACTATTAGGGAGTGTTACATATATTACTACATAATAATAACATAAATACATATTTTAATTTTTATTAAATATATAACATAATATAAATATATATTCATCATTAAAGAAAAACCACTGGAATCTAGAGATGATCATTTTTTATTTTTCAAATGGGGAAAGAAACTTTGGGAGAACAGGATACCTGTCAGTGCCACACAGCTCACAGCTGATAAAACTGGCATATGAGCAGAGATTTTCTGATGCCCATTTGGGTGCATTATCACTTACACGAGAGCTGGTTCAAGAACAATTTGAGAAAAACAAAAAAGAAAACCCAGACACTAGTTACTCTGAAGATACACCACACTGACTCTTTAGAAAGCAACATGCTTCACATTAAATAGAAGCTCATTATTTGTTTATAAGCATAGAAGGACCAGAGATGCTCAAAAGAAGAAATAAATATTAGGGTTCTCCCTTCTGCATCACCTCACAGGTGAAGGTTGTTCAACACTATTAAGGAAAGGGCCAATCTCACATAATTTATGGCAGAGAGTTTGAAAATCTACGGCTTCATTACCTCTCCGTCGCCTTCAGACATGACTGCTTCTATTGTTTTCGGTCTGTTATTGTCACAAATAATAGAATGTAATCATATGCAGCAAGAATGAGAAATTATACACAGAACAACAGTTGTGGATTCAATAGAAGATGGAATGTAGGGAAATCATTGACTGAACCCAGGGCACAGAACAACTGCAATGTGCAAATCTGAATGGGAACTGATCATCAATGATCATGAATAATTAAATACAACTGGATTTATAAACATTACTAGATCACTAATGATGAAATGTGTGTACCAAGGCATGCTCTGAAAAGATTACATTTATTCTAAATTGAACAGTACGGTTATTTCCAGCTCTTTCATTAAGAAAATATTAAGACCCAGTTACACAATGTTTTATGGATTATGCTTAAAGAGATTATGACAAATTTACAGAGAATTTTCATATTCACCACATCTCTTTTATTCTTTCAATTATCTTTGCCCATTGTAAAATTATTCCCAGTTTAGAGAGGAGAAAGTTAGATCATGGAGATTCAGAACTTTAGCTAAGGATACACAGAATGCAGGTGACCAAGCTGGGGCTGGAAACCATAACCCCTGCATCTTGCTGCCTTCCATCTAAGCAAAACATTCAGTAAAACTGGGGCACCAAGATTTACTAAAGTTCAATATTTGTGGGTTAATCTAAGCAGTGACTTTTAAAATAAAGATTAATTTAGTTAATAATTCTAGCACCAGTTAAGTAAAATGTGGGTCACATGTGTTTGGTTTCATAACCTTTAAAAAGTGAGTGAGTCCAGGTCCTGATGAACCCTTTATCTAGGGCAAAGGGAGGCAGTAATTTACTGCCCCACTCACATAGGTATAAGCTAGTTTAATTGGTTAAAATAAGCTCATTCTCTCTTTAGAGCAATAATTTTATTCCTTGAGAGACAGCTATCCTTGCTCTGCTCCTCATTTCTTTTCTTGAGCTGAGGCTCCTGCCTTGACCTTTGTTTTTATAGAATAAAAGGAACATAGATAATTTAAAGACAGATGGGATCTCTGAGATCTACTAGTCTAAATTTTGCTTTGTTTTTCAGGAATGAGCAATTGGTGACTCAGTGAGTTAGAGCATTATTAATGCATCAGTAAAAGATTTTGTATTAGAATTCCAGTATTCCTGCTTGCTGGTTCAGTGAAATATTTGGCCAGAGTTGTGAGTTAGAGTGGGTTTTTAAATTAATGTAATTTATTTTTATAGCAATTTTAGGCTCCCAGCAACACTAAGTGGAAAGAACACAGTTCCCACAAACCCCCTCCCAGCATCTGCAAATAGTCATTTGCACAGTCAACAACTGCCGCCAGTGGGGTTCATTATTTGTAGTCAGTAATCCAACAATGAGACATAATCATCAACCAAAGTTCAAAGTTTACATGTGGTTCACTCCTTGTTTTGTACAGTCTATACATTTGACTGATGTATAATACCATATATCCAACATTGCAGCATCTTACAGAATACAGTCACTGTCCTAAAAATTTTCTGAGCTCTGCCTATTCTCTCCTTTTCCTGCAAGTCCTTGGTAACAAGTGAACCATAGTTCACTTTAGTGTTGTCATAGTTTTGCCTTTACTATAAGAGATTGTTATATAGTTGGAATCACACAGTACGTAGCCTTTTCAGATGAGTTTCTTTCACTTACTAATATGCAGAAGGTTTCTCAGTGTCTTCTCATGGCTCAAAAGACCACTTCTTCTTACCACTAAGTAGTAATACAATAATATTCACTTGTGTTGATGTACCACAGTTTATTCATCTAGTGAAGGATATCTTGGTTGCATCCAATTTTGGCAATAATGAACAAATTTGCTATAAATGTCCATGTGCAAGTTTGTGTGTGGATATAAGTTTTCAACTCATTTGGTAAATATCAAGGAGCACAACTGCTGGATCATATGGTAAGCACAATTTAGTTTTGTTAAGAAGCCACCAAACTCTCTTCCAGAGTAGTCTGTAACATTTTGCATTCATACTAGCAATAACTAATAGTTCCCATTGCTTCAAATCCTTGCCAACATTTGGTTTTATCAGTGCCTTAGATGTTCATTATTGTAAAGGTGTGTGTCATTATTGTCTTCGTTTGCAGGTCCCTGCAATAATGATGTATAATGTTGAACAGCCTTCATGCTTATTTGACATCTGTTTATCTTATTGGGTGGGATATCTGTTCAAATCTTTTGCTCATGTTTCTATTAAGGGTGTCCAAATTTTTTATTGTTGAGCTTTAAGAGTTCTTTGAGTATTTTGGATGACAGTCTTTTATAAGATGTATCTTTCAGAACTATTTTTCCTTTTCCAGTTCGACTTCTCCTTCCCTTGATAGTGTCTTTTACAGAGTAAAAGATTTTTGTTTAACAAAGTTCAGATTATTGATTTTTTGTTTCATGTATTGTACGCTTGCTGTTGTATTTGAAAAAGCATTTCCAAGGTCTTCTGTATTTTCTCCTCTGTTATCTTCTCAGAGTTTTATGGTTTTGTGTTTTACATTCAGTTCTATAAACACTTTTGTGAACAGTGTAAGATCTACATCTAGATTCTGATTTTTGCAAAAAACCTTAAGATAAGTGGGACTTAATTAAACGAAAAAGCTTCTGCACAGCAAAGAAATAATTAACAGAGTAAGCAGACAGCCTACGGAATGGGATAAAATATTTGCAAACCCTGTATTCAGAAAGAAGCTAATATCCAGAATTTATAAAGAACTCAAACAAGAAATAAAACAAAATAAATAACCCCATTAAAAATTGGGCAAAATTCCAATTGTCACAGGCTATTGTTGCATTTGTTTTAGAGGTCTTATTCATGAATTATTTGCCTAGGCCAGTGTGAGAATTTTTCCGAGGTTTTCTTCTATGATTTTATGGTTTTAGGTCTTACATTTGTCTTTAATCCATCTTAAGTTAATTTTGATATGTAGTGAGAAATAGGGGCCCAATTGCATTCTTCTCCTTATGGCAAATTAATTTTCCCAGCACCATTTTTTGAATAGGGTATACTTTCCAAAGTGTATAACTTTGCCAAAGATTTATTGGTCATAGGTATGTGGCTTTATGTGTTTTCTATTCTGTTCTAATGTAGGAGTAAGGATTTCACATTATTTTTTATAAGGTTTACAGTAGAGGGACTCTATTTTGAAGTTTACTTTATTTTCTTTAATTTTTAATTTCTGTGGGTTCATAGTAGGTGTACTTATTTATGGAGTAAATGAGATGTGTTGATACAGGCATGTAATGTGTAAAAACCACATCGTGAAGAATAGAATATCCATCCCCTCAAGTATTTATCCTTTGAGTTACAATCCAGTTATACCCTTTTAGTTATTTTAAAATGTACAATTTAATTATTAATGACTAAAATAACCTGGTTTTCCTATGAAATAGTAGGTCTCTTTTATTTCAACTATTTTTTTATTCATTAAGCACCCTAGATACTCCCCACCCTCTCACTACCCTTCCCAGCCCCTGGTAACTCTAATCTCTGTTGGAGAAATTATACTCACATACTTACAAGAGGCTGGAAGGGTAGTGAAAGAATGGGGAATATGAAATGAGTTAAATTTCTTTGAATTTTAGAACCCACAAATAAGTGAAAACATGTAATTCTTGTCTTTCTGTGTCTAAATTATTTCACTTAACATGATCTCCAGTTGCATCTATGTTATTGCAAATGATTGGATCTCATTTTTTTAATGGCTGAATAGAACTTCTTTATAAATATATGCCATGTTTTCTTTATCACTGTTCTTGCATAGAATGTTCTATAAACGTCTGTTAAGTCCATTTGTCCAAGAGTGAAATTTAAGCCCAGTGTTTCTTGTTGACTTTCTGTCTCAATAACCATTGTAATCTTTTCAGTGAAGTGTTGAAGTCCTCCACTATTATTGTGCTATTATTGTCTATCTATTGTCTTAGGTCTAGTAGTGATCATTTTATAAATCTGGGAGCTCAAGAGTCCGGTGCATATGTATTTAGAATTGTAGTACCTTTTTGTTATATTTTTCCTTTTATAATTAAATAATGACATTCTTTGACTTTTTTGCTGTTGTTTTAAAGTCTGTTTTATTTAATATAAATATAGGTACTCTTGTCTGCTTTTGATTTCCATTGGCATGGAATATCTCCTTCCACCTCTTTACCTTGAGTCTTACAAGTTATGTAATGGGGGTGTGTCTGTTGAAGACAGTAGATATTTGGTTGGTAATTTTTAAAATCCATTTTCTTATTCTATGTCTTTTAAGTGGAGCCCCAGTGTGGCTGTTTCAGCCAGTGCAGTGGGTCTCCACACAAAATCTCACACAAATCTGGGAACCTTTTCAACAGACAACTGGAATGTCTGGGAGACAGAGTCACCCATTCAACTGATAAAAAGTGGACTGAAACAGGGAGCCAGGCCAGGAGATTCCTGGGCAGAAAAGTGCCTCCAGTGTGGCTGTTTCAGCCAACACAGCAGGTCTCCACACAAAATCTCACACAAATCTGGGCACCTTTTCAACTGGTGACTGGAATGCCTGGGAGACAGAGTTACCCATTCAACTGAAAAAAAAGGCGGGGGGGATCTGAGGCAGGAAGCCAGGTGATCAGGCATGGCCTGTCCCACGTCCACAAAGACCAGCAATCTGAAATGCTCTGGATTGAGTTTCACAGCAAGCACAGCTTAACCCAGGATGGACCAGCTCTGTGGGGGAGGGTCGTCTACCATTACTGAGGCAGTCCACCACTACCAAGGTAGTCCGCCATTGCTGAGGCAGTCCGCCACTGTCAAGGCAGTCTGCCATACCAAGGCAGCTCACAATTGCTGAGGCAGTCCATCATTACAGAGGTGGGCCACCATTGCTGAGGCAGTTCTAACTGTACCCCTATAAACAGGACTGTAGGGAAGTTCACATGACAGCTAGGTGGAGCCCACAGCATCTCAGCAATGCCTCTGCTGGCAGACTGTAACTAGGCTGCCTCCTCACTGGGCAGAGCATGACTGAAAAAAGGCAGCAGCATGACAGAAACTTGTAAGTAAAGCCAACCTTCATGGGACAGGGCACCTGGGAAAAAAAGGTTGTTATGAGTTCTGCTGCAGCAGACTTAAACGTACTTGCCCAGCAGGTCTGAATGGAACAACGGAGCTCACAGCTCAGCACTTGAGCTCATATAAAGGACAGACTGTCTTCTCAAGCAGTGCCCTGACCCCCGTATATCCAAAGAGTCACTTCATAAAAAAGTGCTCAGGCTGACATCCGGTGGCTATCCTTCTGCGACAAAGATAACAGAAGAAGAAACTGGCAGCAACCCTTAATGCGCTGTAGCCACTGCAGGTGAGCCTCAGGCAAGCAGGGTCTGGAGAGGACCTCCAGCAGTCCTACAGCAGAGTGGCCTGACTGTTAGAAGGAAAACTAGAAACAGAAAGAAATAAATTTGTCATCAACAAACAGGACATCCACTCAGAGATCCCATCTGAAAGTCAACAACTACAAAGACCACAGGTACATAGATCCACAAAGATGGGAAGAAACCAGTGCAAAAAGGATGAAAACACCCAAAATGAGAACATCTCTCTTCCTCCAAGGGATCACAACTCTTCACCAGCAAGGGACGAATTGACAGAAACAGGTTTCAAAAGGTGAGTAATAAGAAACTTCTCTGAGCTAAAAGCACATGTTCTAACCCAATGCAAAGAAACTAAGATGTTGAAAAAAGGTTTGATGAAATGCTAAAGAGAATAAACAGCTTAGAGAGGAACTTAAATGAATTGATGGAGCTCAAAAACACAACACAAGAACTTCGTGAAGCATACACAAGTATCCATAGCTGAATTGACCAAGGAGAAGAGAATCTATCAGAGGTCGAAGACTGACTCAATAAAATAAAATGAGAAGGCAATGTTAGAGAAAAAATAGTAAAACAAATGGACAAAGCCTCCAAGAAATATGGGATTATGTGAAAAGACCTAATCTACATTTGATAGGTGTACCTGAATGTGACAGAGAGAATGAATCCAAGCTGGAAAACACTCTTCAGGATATTATCCAGGAGAACTTCCCCAACCTAGCAAGGCAGGCCAATATTCAAGTCCAGGAAATACAGAGAACACCACAAAGATATTCCTCAAGAAGAGCAACCCCAAGGCACATAATTGACAGATTCACCAGAGTTGAAATGAAGGAGAAAATGCTAAGGGCAGCCAGAGAGAAAGGTAGGGTTTCCTACAAAGGGACACCCATCAGACTCACAGCATATCTCTCAGCAGAAACTCTACAAGCCAGAAGAAAGTTGGGGCCAATATTCAACATCCTTAAAGAAAAGAAATTTCAACCTAGTATTTCATATCCAGCCAAACTAAGGTTCATAAGTGAAGGAGAAATAAAATCGATTTCATTGCATTTGAATTTTTTGGATATCATTTTGGTCTTTCTTTCTTTCTTTCTTTCTTTTTTCTGAGACGGAGCCTTGCTCTGTCAACCTGGCTGGAATGCAGTGGTTCCATCCTGGCTCACTGCAACCTCTGCCTCCTGGGTTCAAGCGATTCTCATGCCTCAGCCTACCAAGTAGCTGGGACTACAGGCACCCACCACCCCACCTCACTACTTTTTGTATCTTTAGTAGAGACAGAATTTCACCATGCTGGCCATGATGAGATCATGTCTCAATGGTAGCCATTAATTGGGCCCAAACTCCTGACATAGATGAGCCACCATCCTCAGCCTCTCAAAGTGCTGGGATTACAGGCGTGAGCCACTGTGCCTGGCCCATTTTGATCTATTTTTAAAAGTACTGTTTTATGTGCATTACAAAGAAGTTGAACAAAACAGAACTGTGTAAGATAAACATTATTATTTGGTGTGCACTGGACAGAAATGCAACATATACCTACATTGATAAAGTTATTTTTCCCTCAGTAGGATAATATTCCACTGTTATCAACTTGCTTTTTTTGTCCTAATTTTTTTGTGAAATAAATTCAATTTCAGTATATATAAATTTACCTCACTAGGTCTATATTTTTGCATTTCTGTTAGATAATATCCTAGAAGTGGTATTTTCAGTTCAAAGGATATGCATGCTTAAAATTTTGTTTTGCCTCTCAAGAAAGCTTGTGCCCATTTCACCACCCCTCACAGGGAATGGGAATGAAAGATAAAGTTTCTGAAACACAGGCACATGGAGATTCTCCCAGGTTTTGATAGGATATTGTTTAAGTCACCATCAGAAGTTTGCTCAGCTGGCTTGGGGAAGAGATGCCTTCTAAAGCCAGAATCTTGTAAGGTATGCATGTCTAACTCTGTTTACCCAGAAGTGTGTATGTGTGTGTGTGTGTGTGTGCCCACGCGTGTGTGTGCGTGTGTTGAAAGAAATGCCTCTCCTCTGCAGAGGGTCCCTCAAAATGCTGAGTGTAACAGAGGGTAGATTTTTGGAATCAGAGCTGAATTTACATTTCAGCCCCACCTTTCAGTAGCAGGATGTCTTTAAACAAATATTTAACGTTTCTGACCTGTGTTTTATCATCTGTAGCAAGAGGATGATCACTCCATCCTTGCTATAGATGATTATCTATAGCAAGAGGATGATCATAGGGTTCTCTGTGAGAATTAAATGCATTACTTAACACAAAAAGCTAATAAATGGTGAGAACTAAGAGCTCAATTAATGGTTACCATTGAGACATGAGAAAGAATCATGATGATCACGCCAAGAGCACCTTAGAGGGTAAAGTTTTGCCCACATTTACAGAAAAACTTGAGACGATTACCAACAGTCTAGTTAAGATATGCTATGTAGGCCAGGCACAGTGGCTCACACCTATAATCCCAGTACTTTGGGAGGCTGAGGCAAGTAGATCACCTGAAGTCAGGAGTTTGAGACCAGCCTGGCCAACATGGTGAAACTCCATCTCTACTAAAAATACAAAAATTAGCTGGGCATGATGGCACACCCCTGTAATCCCAGCTGCTTGGGAGGCTGAGGCTGGAGAATTGCTTGGACCTAGGAGGCGGAGGTTGCAATGAGCTGAGATTGCGCCGCTGCACTCCAGCCTGGGCGACAGAACAAGATTCCGTCTCAAAAAAAAAAAAAAAAAAAAAAAAAAAAAAGATATGCTGTATAACACTACAACTTTGCCACCTGCATCCCGGAACCCTCTTTTGATTTTCACCATAACAATTTTATCACCTTCTCATGTGCATCATTAGTCATTCATTGCGCTTATTGTTTATGTCCTTTCCTAGGGTGTTCCATATGAACAGGAATCTGTTGTTGTTCACTAAACCCGAACATCAGGGTAGCTGAAAACAAAGCCTGACACATAGTAGGCACTCAATAAATTAATGAATGAATTTCTTCGTAACATTTCTTAAACCCATTCAGATGTATTGTCAGCTAATATGCCAGCCCTTCGGCACTGAGCATGCCCAAAATAACACAGGCTCAACTTGGGGTAACACAGAGTACTGGGCCAGGAGCCAGAATCTTCAGGTTCTCTCTTTGATTTTGCCAGTTTTAGGGCTGACCACTCACAGGCTGGATTCTTGGACAAATCATGTAACAACTTAACTCAAGTTTTGTAAAAAAAAAACTAAGATTAGCAATGCCTACCTGTCATGACTCCCTTATATTACGCAGGGATTCTGTGACATTATCTTGTAAACTCTGGATTTTCATCAAGGCACCGCAAGAAAAAAAAATGCTTTTACTTTTCATAGGGACCAAAAAAGCAACCAAGGAAAGAAAGAAGAAAGAAAGAAAGAAAGAAAGAAAGAAAGAAAGAAAGAAAGAAAGAAAGAAAGAAAGAAAGAGAAAGAAAGAGAAAGAAAGAAAGAAAGAAAGAAAGAAAGAAAGAAAGAAAGAAAGAAAGAAAAAGAAGGAAAGAAAGAAAGAAAAGAAAGAAAGAAAAGAAGGAAATGGGAAATGGCAAGTTTTGCTGGACTCTAGCCCAAGCCCAAGGCTCTTGGGTGGGATCAGGACCTGAACAAGCATTTTTAGAAACTACTAACCCTGGGGGAAGGGGTTCCCCAAAGGCACTATACCCCAAGGCATCAGGTGAAAAATACTCATCAAATTTAGAGGCTTATCTCTTGGCCCTACCTAGTATTTCTGTACTATGCAATTTACGGACAGCTTCTGGGAATGGCAGCTTGTAGTTGAGGTCAGAGGCTGGCTATCACCTGGAAGAACAGGGAGGAGATGGGAGGGGAAGGGAAGAGGGCTCTGTGTGGTGGCAAGAGGGCTCTATAGAGATGCTCCAGCTTCTCAGAGCAGCATTCCTCAAGCAAAGACTTGGCCTGAGATTCCCCTTTCTCAGGGTGGGGTGATGTCTAGGTTGACCTGGAGACCCAAAAGTTTGGGATGTGTATGTTTTGATCCTCCCATCACCCCCATCTGCCTTTGTTTCTTTATGAGCCATACCTGTTCTCTTGTGCCTTCTGGAAAATAAAGCTTCCTTTCCGGTTTTCTACAGTGATGCTTTATCTCTCTTAATCTAGCCTTCAGCCATGGGAAATAATTTACAAATTCTTAAATAATCCATAATCTCTCCCCTGCTTCCATCTTTACATAAGATTTTGGCCACGTAGTAAACTCAGCCTCCTTAGAACCAACAACCTCACAAACTCCTCATGCTCCACTTCCCCATTGAGAATCTCTGAGTATGATGAGAAACATTCTGAAGAGACTGCAATCCCATGTAAATGATATAGAGACAGACAACAAGGTCGAGGAGGGATACTATGGGCTATGATACTATATTCTCCTTATGGGAATTATTAATAGCTTAGAGAAATCCTGCAGTTTAAAAAAAAAGCCTGTTTAACTTTGTTTAACCCAGTAGTTCCCTAAATTATTAACTAAGAAACTGTGCTGTGCATAAATTTAGTGTAACACTCTTTGAAAAATACTGATTTAAACCATGGGAACATTTGTGTGAACTCATGGGAAGGAAAGGAGAGTGGACTTCTGAGTTTCTGTGTGCTGCTAACGTAGCACACAGTTACAGGGGTTGAAGTGATGGTTCCAGGCTGACCAAGGAAGAAACTGTTTACACTCTTGGTCAAATCCTTATCTTTGGAGTGTGAAGAGGTTATTTTATCAGATCACTACAAGCAAACTAGCACAATAATTGATTTAGTCTAAATTAAATCACTTGAGATGCATCCATAAACCAGTATGCCAATGTGGTAATATCCTGAGTGATCAGGAACATGCTCTGGAGTCAAGTAGATCCTGCTCAAATCCCAGCTCTCTGACTTACTGCTTATATGACCTTATGTGAGCCTTAGCGCTCTCTCTCTCTCTCTCTCTCTCTCTCTCTCTCTCTCTCTCTCTCTTTCTCTCTCTCTTTTTTGAGACAGAGTTTTGCTATTACTGCCCAGCCTGGAGTGCAATGGTGCATTCTCGGCTCACTGCAGCCTCTGCCTCTCAGATTCAAGTGATTCTCCTGCCTCAGCTTCCCGAATAACTGGGATTACAGGCATTCACCACCATGCCTGGATAATTTTTTGTCTTTTTAGTAGAGACAAGGTTTCACCATGCTGGCCAGGATGGTCTCGATCTCTTGACCTCATGATTCACCTGCCTCAGCCTTCCAACGTGCTGGGATTACAGGCGTGAGCCACTGCACCTGGCCCTTAGCTCTCTTATGAATAAAATATGGACAATAATACTATCTACATCCTGAATTAATCTATATAAAGCACTTAGAACAGGAAACTTTTATTTGAGCAGAGAATCAGAATGTGAAGTTACTATGTCTTATGGTAAATATTTCTAGGCTGTGACAGTATCTAAAGATATAGCCTTCAATATGGTTTGGCTCTTGTCCCCACCCAAATCTCATATCAAATTGTAATCCCCACTTGTCAGAAGAGGAGGCTAGTGGAAGATGATTAGCTCATGGGGGCAGATTTTTCCCTTGCAGTATGGTTTGGCTCTTGTGTATACCCAAATCTCATGTCAAATTGTAATCCCCACTTGTCAAAAGAGGGCTCTGGTGGGAGATGATTAGATCATGGGGGCAGATTTCTCCCTTGCTATTCTTGTGATAGTGAGTGAGTTCTCATGAAAGCTGATGGTTTTAAAGTGTGGCACTTTCCCCCACTCTCTCTCTTTCTCTCTCTCTCCCTCCTGCCACCATGTAAGATGTGCCTTGCTTCCCCTTCACCTTCTGCCATGATTGTAAATTTCCTGAGGCCTCCCCAGCCACGAAGAACAGTGAGTCAATTAAACCTCTTTCCTTTATAAATTACTCAGTCTCAGGTAGTTCTTTCTAGCAATGTGAAATGGACTAATACAGCCTTACTCTGTCATAGAATAACTTTTTTTTTTTGAGATAGAGTTTTGCTCTTGTTGCCCAGGCAGGAGGGCAATGGCATGATCTTGGCTCACTGCAACCCCGGCCTCCCAGATTCAAGCAATTCTCCTGCCTCAGCCTCCTGAGTAGCTGAGATTACAGGTGTCTGCCACCATGCCCAGCTATTTTTTTTGTATTTTTAGTAGATATGGGGTTTCACCATGTTGGCCACGCTGGTCTTGAACTCCTGGCTTCAAGTGATCTGCCTGCTTCTGCCTCCCAAAGTGCTGGGATTACAAGTGTGAGCCACAGTGCCCAGCCTAGAATAACTATTGACTGAAAAATAAGGGACTGTGAGCAAACAATGAGGTGGATAATTTTATTCACGTTTGCTTCATGGATGATAAGGAAGGACCAGGGGTCCTAGAACTACTCAGTTTTTAATCCGTCTTCCAATGGCCCATGTTGTAGAGAGAAAACTCAGAGGTGAGTTACAGCTGAGTCCTGGGGCAACGTGTCATATGAAGAGAAAAGAGGAGATAACAAGGAGAGTTTAACCTGGATGAGGGAAAGTGGGAAGTGTTTTTAACTGCTGCTAAAGGTATGGAACTTAGGGGACAGAGCGTTATGTCCCAAGAAGACTTCTCAGATGTTTTTGGTGGTACATGATATGAAATCCCTGAGTGATCCAGCTTTAAGGAAACCTACATGAAAGATTGACATTGTTTCAAAGCTTCTAGCATTTGATTTGTGTGTGTGTGTGTGTGTGTGTGTGTGTGTGTGTGTGTGTGTGTGTGTGTTAGTGTGATGTCATGCTTATACTGAGATACATGCTTATACTGGGGCCACCAGATGTATTAGGGTTACACTGACCAGGTTACTTTCTATTCTTTATTTGGGCCTCTCTTACTGTTTTTTCCCACCATTCACTAGACTTTTCATTGTAACCCTATATGTGATTCATATCTCAAGATACATTGCAGTTTTAAATGTGACATCTTATCTTACATTATTTGCAAATTATATTACATTATCTCCTCTCATATATGAGAGAAGTGGCTGGAGTTCCTTTTATTTTCTCTGCAGAGTGCTGTAGTTTGAGATCATGTCTTAGAGTTGGTTACTTCTGAGAAGAATTCCACTGTATATAAATTTTCAGTATCTAGAAATTTCAGTTGGCCTCTTTCATCAAGCCACATTTGGATTCAATTTTCAGGAAACTCAGTCACTTTCTAAACTATTCAGAAAGTTGCAGACGGAGGCCATGTAGGGTAGATTTAAGTATCAACCTGATTTTAATTTTTTTTTTAAGTACAAGTTTAGATAGAACCAAATATAATTTGTCAGTCTTCATTTTTGGCTACAGAAGATTTTTGGTAATTTGGTTCAAAAGATATATTAAAATGCTTAGAGTCAACCAGGCCCAACCTGGCTCCCATTTTTCTGTCCCATGTCCTCATTGGTTTATTAATTTGGATAGACAGCATGGCCTGATTTTTTTTTATCAGAAGATATAGTCACCATACTCATGAAGAAGGAATCAGGGACTGTGGACTACCTGGTGAAGGTACATAGTGAAGGGAAGGACAGAGAAGATTTGGGGTTTAAAGGATAAGGGATGTCCTATTCATTTGTTTTTAAGGAAAAAGGAAACAACATTTGGATATGCAAAGAAGTCAGCAGAAAGTTAGGGATTAAAGGTGGAAATAACCACTGAAGCAAGTTCTAGAGGAGACAAAGGTAGATTTAATCACAAACCTGGGTGGCCTTGGAGAGGAGGAAGTACATGCCATTCTCAGGGAAAGAGAAGATGGAAGAAATATAAGGCATCTGAATTGAAGGAGTTTCTGACATGACCTTAACTGTCTCCGCATAGCTAAGAAACAGTCGAATGACTGTGAGGGAAGCAAATGCAGGTTTGGGAGTATGAGAAGAATAGAAAAGAGGATAGTGAGTTGTTTAGGAAAAAAGTAAATAAGTTCGTGTCAAGTTCGAGCCACCCTGAGGGCCTAGCTGAAGTTAGATAACAGGAATTAGCCAAAGCCCCATCACTACAAAGCATACTTGTCAGCATCATCATACAGCAGCCCAGAAGCCAAGTCATGGATGGTTTGAGTCTGCCCAGAATTGGGGACTGGGATGTGCCAGTGGTGGAAAGTCAAGCTGTCTTCCTAGGGAATCTCTGGCTGGTGAGTACCATCTAAAATGCTTATCATGGCACCAGACCAAGGCCAAGAAACTAGAAGTTTGCTGAGGACAGAGAAGTTTTATTAGAATAGAAGGGAAGACAGAAGTCAAATTCAGGGATGATGACTTCAGAGTTTAATAATACAGAAATGAAGTAGCTTGAAGTGATAATTCCAGTTTTCTTCAATGGAGGTTTAGAAAAGAGTCAGGGAATACTGAGGTCTGAATATGAAGGAAGTCATCCTTATAAACTTTGCTGTTACCCAGTGTCCAGGCTGGATGACAGGTATTTCCAAGAAAAGAATGGGTAACATGAATATGTGACATTTCCCCAACTCAGGTGATCACAAAACTGTTTTTTCTTGCAAATACCAGTATACCAGAGGTTATACTTTGGAAAGCTCTGTTCTAGGGCTCATCATAGACTTTCAGCTAATTGAATGAATGAGTTACAGGTAAGAAGTTAAGAGGCAGCCTGGGAGAGTGTCAAAATAAAGAGGCAAGTATGGTGTCTCCAATTATGGGAATCTCTGTGGGCCTAGGCATCCCCCACTCTGGTACTTCCATCTCTTGCACTGCCACCTTCTCTACTGCATCCCTGTCACCTTCTTGCTACCAATTATGGGCCAGGGAGTAAGATTCATTTACTGAAATACATCTCCTTATTACCTATTCCTTTCTTATGTTTGTAGATGGTTCTGTTCTTGCAAACCCCCAAATAGATCTCAATGAAATCAAAGTCACTCTTTGGCGGTGAAGGGTTGGCAAAGAATACCACGACATTTTGAAACCTTGTGTGCAGAGAGTCCCTGTCCCCAGATGTCCTGCCAGTTTACATGTAATATGTGTGTACATATTCCTCACCCCACAGCCTTTGTTTCTCTTCCATTTCAGTTGGCTGTGCCTATACCCACCCTCATTTCGTGTCACTCTGACAGTTAGTTAGCAAAGGAGTATAAGGAATCAAACAGTATTTTACAAAGTATCATAGTAAAGTGGTTGGGTAATGATGTGCTGGATTAATGCTGCTTCTGAAAATGGAAAACCAACCCTACCACCACCACCGCCATTCCACCCCCACCTCACTGGGTAACTGGAGGATAGACAGGACAGATATCAGAAAGGTCTTTGTAACAAGAAAAATAGTACAGAACTCTTCACTAAGCAGAGGATTTGGTTAAAGAACATACAAGACTTGGAATGGCTCTCAAGTATCTGTTGGAGGGGATACCAGCTTTGGTGTAACCATGACTTTTGTTGCTTTGTTCCAGAACGCCAGCCAGGCCCCTCCGTGGCCAATTCTAATGCCCTCCCTTCAAGTTCAGCTGGGATCAGCAAGGAGCTGATTGATCTGCAGCCTCTTATCTGGTTCCTGGAGGAAGTCGTCAGCATCCTGATGGAACAGGAGCAGAGTATTTACCGCAGGGTCTTGCCGGTCGACTACCTCTGCTTCTTAACCTGGGACTCGGGCACTCCCGAATGCCAGAGGTCCCTGCCCTGCCTCAAAGCGTCCATCTCAGCATTGATTCTTAGCACTCAGAACGGAGAACACAAAGCCCTTGAAGATCTGGTGGTGAGATTTAATGAGGTAAGAAGCCGCTTTTGGATGTCTTGGTATCTGACTCGCCTGTAAGTGATTTTCAAGCATCCTTCCCCTTCTAGGTTCGTCTGTTCCTGATGTGTCTCATTGCCACTCTGTCTTGCCACTTCCATGATGGCTGTTTCCTTTCCCGGCAAGGAGACAGACGTCACATTGCAATCCTTCCTCTCACCCTACCCCAACTTGCCCTTAAGCCTAATTGATTTCACCTCCATTCCATAGCATTACCCAGTCCACCAATCCTAGTCCATTTGGGCACCCAGAATGCCAATGCCCAGCCCCTACCTCTCCCCCACCGAACCCTCATTCCCACAGATGCTATTAAAACCACATGCCTCAATTTTGAGTTTTGACAGCATGATCCCTGACTGCATTCGTATAACCAACCCCCTCACCGGCTCCCATTATCAGGACTCCCTCAGCAGAAACACCTGGGTCGGCAGAGCAGGCGGGAACCATGGGCAATTCATTGAGGGGCAGTGAATCACCTCGGTTCTCTCTCTGCATCCCACGAAGATCCTCAGCCCCAGAAAGTCACTCCAAAGCCTCTGAGACCACATCAGAAGCTGTTCTGAAAAAGTCAGGTGTGACTGGAGTTTGCAAATACTTAGGGCAAAGACATTGTGTGAGGGTCTAGGGACTCACTGGGAGATAAAGAGCCACTGGCTGGCATCCTTGTGGCCCCGGGGCAGGGAGGAGCAGCAGGAAGGAGTCTCCATGCAGTGCTGGGGTCAGTGCTGACTGCCCTCTTGGGCTTAAAAGGTACTTTATCTTAGTAATGTGACCCACATCCTGACTTTTCTATTCTTCATTTTGTGTTTTAGACTTAATTTATTTTGCTTTGAATATTAAATCACAAAATATTAATTGGTATGTTTGTTGGTTGTTAGTTGGCTGAACACAGATACAATAGTTTTCTATTTTGGTAATTTAGTAAATGCTACCTAAATGCTAACAGGATATTCCTATTCCAAGTTATATACATCTTTGATTGACTGAGGATCTGTCAGCCTTTGTTACTTAAACACTTTCTGGCCAGGTGCGGTGGCTCATACCTGTAATCCCAGTACCTTAGGAAGGTGAGGCGGGAGGATCGATTGAGGCCGGGAGTTCAAGACCCACCTAGGCAAAATAGCAAGACCTTGTCTGTACAAATTTGAAAACTAGCTGGGCATGATGGTGCACTCCTATAGTCTCTGTGGAGGCTCAGAACAGAGGATCCCTTAGCCCAGAAGTTTAGAGGCTTCAGTGAGCTAGGGTCACATCATTGTATTCCAGCCTGGGTGACAGCATGAGACGCCATCTCTGGAAAAAAACACAAAACACTTTCTAACTGGAGCTCACTTTGCAGCCTCCATAGCTTGCCAATCCATATCCTGATGATGGTTGTAAATGTCAGTGACCTGATAAGGCCCAGTGAATGCAGCAAATATTAGAGGCTGAGCTCAAGTGATTCTGTGCCCAGACATGCCCTGAACACCAGTCCATCTGGCACTGTTGTGTTATTTTATATGTACCACTTACTTGCTCCTTACAACAACCTTGAGAGACAGATATTGTCATGTCATTAGCCCCATCTTATCAATGGGGCTAATTTTCTAATTAATGGGAAACGGAGGTATGTGGAGATGAAGTTATTTTCCCAAGATTACACAAGTGGTAGGTGGCAATTTTGGTTTAAGCCCACATAGTCAGGCCCTGGAGCCTGGGCTTTGAACCACTCTAGGATGCTGCTTCCCACCTGCAGCAGGATTGCACTGGGGGATGGTGTCTGCTAAAACTGCAGATTCCCAGCCCCACCCCAAACTGAGTAAGACAGAGTCTCTGGGAGTCCACATGAGAGCTTGCAAACCTCACTGCCCCAAAGTTGTTTTTAAAAATAAATCTCCTGATGTTCTTGATTTTCCTTACTGATAAAAATGGGATGGAAAATGAAAGTTCCAGTAAACTGAGTGATTTTATTAGTGGATTTCACTGTATTTCACAAATTATTTTAAACTTCCAGATCTACCCACTCTCACATCCTTAGGACCCTGTGTTGTCTTTATTATTATTATTTTTTTTTAATTTTCACCTGAACTTAAAAGTGAATTGCCAAAACTTTAAAAATCTAATTTTAAATTAAACTTGGATTTCTTCCATTCACTTCCATAACCTTGGGAACCAAAGTTGAATCAGTGATTTCACTAATTCAGAGTTAGTGATGCTATGACCTACAGCTGGGTAGAGGCAGGCTTTGGACTCTCTCTGAAAATAGTTTAGCTAAGCAACTTCAGAACGTAAACAAGATTTCTGGGAAAACATTTAAGCTACTTAAGAGAACAGTCTGTTTCAAGTATTCTCTATTTTCATACAAATTATGGGTATGCTGATTAAAAATCAGTCTCATATAGTCAGATCCCAAATGATCTCTACCAGACGAGACTGGAATAGCTAAATTCTAGTTCTTTGTATATCTTAAAAATGTTTCATTACATCAAAAGAGAATTTTCAAATTCAGATTTTCACCTATTTCTAATGACCTTGCCTTCAAATTAGCATGGCTTTACATACTGTAAAAAAAAGGAAGAAATGGAGTTTGCATTTATTTAATAGATGCTCTGGATTAGACATTACATTTTCACATTTTAAAAAATCTCATTCAATTCTTATGACAGTTGTCATCCCTGTCTTGCAGATGAAGAAAGTGAAGCTTAGGTAACAAAGTAAATAATGATAGTGCTGAATTATGGCCCACAGAGTAAAGTAAATATTCTTGAGTTCATACCGTTGTAAATAAATCAGTGTGGTGGGGATGAGGAGTAGGGACAGCACTTACAGAAAATTTTCAATTAATAAATGTAGAAAGAATGAGAAAAATAGAAAATCATCATTAGAACACTACAGTAATAACTGTGGCAGGCAAGGACCACTGATGAATTCTAAAATTATTGGGCAAAAGTAACTTTGATGAGAAATAAGATACTTGCAAATAGTCTCAAAGCATCTTTCCACAAGATGTTTATCAATACAAAGGGAAAATAGAACAATGAAGAAACCTGGTAGACACTGGCTTGACCAAGTGATCCAGGCTAACATGATCAGTAAGGAGACGTATCAACATACACCTCCCGATATGATGCCCTGAGAAAGGCAGGACTTATCTCTATGGTGTTCTTGCCAAAAACACAAAACATGAATCTAGTAATGAAAAAAATATCAGACGAATCTAAATGGAAGGACATTCTACTCTTCAAAAGTATCAAGGTTTTAAAAGGTAAGAAAAAATTGAGGAACTGTCAAAGACTAGAGGAGACCAAGAGACATGATAATTAAATGCAATGTGGGATCCTAGCGGATCCTGGACAAGAAAAAGACATTAATGGAAAAACTGGAGAAACTCTGAGGCTTATAGCTTAGTTAGTATGATTGTATCAATGTTAATTTCCTGGTTTTGACAACTGTGCTATGATTATGAAAGATTCTAACATTAGAGGAAGCTGGGTGAAGGGTGTACAAGAACTCTCTGTACAGTGTCTTTTGCAACTTTTCTGTAAATCTAAAATTACTTCAAAATAAAAAAAAAAATTTAAGCAGTGAGCTCAGAGAGAGTGAGTCACTTGTCTAAGTAGCTGAGTGGATATCAGAATCCAGCTCTTTTTTCAAAGTCTAGCGCTTCTTACCCAGCTGCTTCTTTCTTGTTAAATTATCAGGTTCAAGTCTGTAGTAAAACCTGACTTGCTAATTGAGAATTATTTAATTAGCCTTGGGTCTCTTTTCCATCTTCCCTCCCTCTGTTTCTACTTCTTTTCTAAATCTTCTGTATGTCTATCCTTTTTCTACTTCTCTTTCTATTTTTATCCAATTTCCCATTATCTAGGTTTCTGCCATCACTCCATTCATTCATTCATTCACTCAAGACATTTGTTTATTTGAATTTTTAGTTTTAATTTTTTGTGGATACACAGTAGGTATATATCTTTATGGGATTAAAGGTATATTTTGGTACAGGCCTACAATGGTAATCACATCAGAGTAAATAAGATATCCATCATCTCAAGCATTTGTCCATTGTATTAAAAACAATCCGGCCGGGCGCGGTGGCTCAAGCCTGTAATCCCAGCACTTTGGGAGGCCGAGGCGGGCGGATCACAAGGTCAAGAGACCAAGACCATCCTGGTCAACATGGTGAAACCCCATCTCTACTAAAAATACAAAAAATTAGCTGGGCATGGTGGCACATGCCTGTAATCCCAGCTACTCAGGAGGCTGAGGCAGGAGAATCGCCTGAACCCAGGGGGCGGAGGTTGTGGTGAGCCGAGATCGAGCCATTGCACTCCAGTCTGGGTTACAAGAGCAAAACTCCGTCTCAAAAAAAAAAAATCCAATTACATTCCTTTTGTTATTTTTAAATGTACAATTAAATTATTATTGACTGCAGTCACTCTGTTGTGCTATCAAATACTAGATCTTACATTTTTTCTAAATATTGTATGTATGCATTAATTATCCCCACTTCCTCTCTCACTCCACTCTATTACCTTTCCCAGCCTGTGGTAACCATTCTACTCTCGGTCTCCATGAGTTCAATTGTTTTAATTTTTAGCTCCCACAAATAAGTGAGAACACACAGAGGTTATCTTTCTGTATCTTTCTGTGCCTATCTTATTTTACTTAACATAGTGACCTTCAATTCAATTTATGTTGTTGCAAATGACAGGATCTCATTCTTTTTTATTGTTGAATGTGTTTATAGACTACATTTTCTTATCTATTCATCTTGTTGATGGACACTTAGGTTGCTTCTAAATCTTGGCTACTGTGCATGGTGCTGAAATAAACATGGGAGTGTGGATATCTCTTCGATATATTGATTTCCTTTCTTTGGGGTATATACCTAGAAGTAGGATTGCTAGATCACTGAAGACATACTTACTGGCCAGGCATGGTAGCTCATGCCTATAATCCCAGCACTCTGGGAGGAAGGGCGGACAGATCGCTTGAGCCCAGGAGTTTGAGACCAGCCTGGGCAACATAGCAAAACCTCATCTCTACAAAAAGTATGAAAAGTTAGCCGGGCATGGTGGCACATGCCTGTGGTCCCAGCTACTTGGGCGTCTGAGGTGGGAGGATTGCCTGAGCCTGAGCGGTCAAGGCTGCAGGGAGCCAAGATTGTGCTACTGCACTTCAGCCTGAGTGACAGAGTGAGACCTGTCTCAAAGAACAGACACATTCTACATAGAATACCTACTGTGCTCTAACCTTCTCTTTTTTCTCATTGGCATGTCAAACATGTTTTTTAAAAATAAGAGATTAGCAATATATGACAAAAAAAATTGATGTTATGAGCCCATACTTTGATTCTGCCAAAATTGGATACACAAAATAAATGCACATTCCTCAGCAGAAAGATGTATATTCCTTGGAATAGTATAGCATCTTAAAGACAAGAAAGAGAATATTAGCTCCACTGCAGGTGCTAGTCACTGGGGTGGGGGAAGTGAATGCATTTCCTCATGCATCCGTTCGGTTAATCCCCTACTTCTTAGAAGCAGTGTACTGTGGTAGATATGCACTAAGGAGAGTAAATAGTCTACCAGAAGCTCCCAGGCACGGACACAAGTATCTACCAAAAAAGGCAGGAAGTAAGTGCAGTGACAGTAGCACCAACAGTGAAGGCTGGGGTGTCCAGGTAGGTGACCAGAGCTCATTCCACTGAGCCCTGGAGTCTGGGGCTGGGTCTTGAGAGATGGGCGGAATAGACAGGGAAGTTCATAGAAATAGAAATGGAAGACAGTCCAGACAAAAGACGATCAGACAGTTTTTGTCATGAGCAAGACTCATGGCTTAGGAAGGCAGCTGGTTCCAGATTACCCCCAGAACCATGCTTCTGAGCTAGAAGTTTCTATATTCTAACAACTCTCCACACAATGGCTTAACTGTAATGTGGGAAAAAGGAAGAAAATTCCTAATGCTTTTTGGACAGTTTTGCATAATGTTCATTCTTAGGAAAGCATGATTAATATGCAACTGAAAGTATGACCATGAAATTATCAAAAAGGTTCAGGTTACATTAATGAAAGCCTGGAGATAAATCATTTAAAATCAGTTTAGATTGTGGCTTGGAAGCAAATTTTCCTTCCCATTCCCCCTTCTCCTGACCTATTAGACTGTGGTGCACACTCTAGAGAAACTTCTTAAAGGAGACTCTCTTTATCCTTGAAAAGAAACAGAAGCACATGGAGGGGTCAGTCCTCAGGCAGAGATGGTCAAGATCTGGCTTGGTCCTGCTTTGCTTAGTTTGAGAGACAGATCTTCCCAAACTTTCTTAATCTGGACACCTCTCTGTAGTCATAGTCCTGATCTAAAGCTCCTAGAAGCCAGTATTCTTTCTCTCTCCTTTCACGGGGAGCAGCCAAGAAGTGCAAACTTCCTGATCACCCACAAAGTCTCTCACTTTGACAGTCTCAGATCATATTGTTCTTTTTTCCCCTCCTTTGTCTTCCTGCATCTAGTTTATACCTCTGGCCCACATTCCTTTTGATTTTACTGTTTAAAAATTCCTCTTAAAATAAATTCGTAAGCCCTTTATCTTTTCTAGAGGAAATGGAGAGGCATTTTTTATTGACAATTTTAACAAAAAGATGACATACTTCAGTGCACACAGCTGAGAAGAGGGAAATCGAGATTGCAAGGCATCCTTCCTGCCTTCACTCCCTCTCACCTCTTTCCTGAGAAGCACCTCGGTGGAACGTGGAGTGAGGGGAGGATCCTGGCATCATGGTTCTGAGTCGCTAGCTCTCAAACCTCATGTCTCCTTAGTATGGCCTCTGCTCTTGTCATGTTGTTCACCAATGATGATTTTGGGGGTTGGAACTCTTCATTGCTTCTACAGCTGATCCTTGGGGTCTATCACCCAAGTAAATTTTTTACTATGTAAACTGTCACCACCCACACCACTTCCTGGCACTCTTTTTTGTAACAGACAGTTAATATCTTTGGCTTGAAAGTGATTTTCTTTCTTTTTCTTTTTCTTTCAAAAGAAAATAAAGGAATTTTTATTGTAGAAAGTAAAATGAGGACCACAAAGGCTTTTAGGGGAGTAAAACTGCTCTGCGCAATACAATAATGGCAGATATGTCATTGCCCATTTGTCCAAATCCATAGAAAGTACAGCACTAAAAGCGACTCCTAATGGAAACTATGGACTTTGGGTGATAATAATGTGTCATTGTAGGTTCATTGACTGTAACAAATACACCACTCTGGGTGCAGGATCTTGATAGTGGAGAGGCTGTGCCTGTGGGAGACCAGGAGACATGTGAAATCTCTCCAGCTTTTGCTCAATTTTGCTGCAAAAGTAAAACTGCTGTAAAATATAAAGTCTATTTAAATTTGTTTTAAAGTAAGATCAACTAAAATAATATTTGAAGTACAGGCATGCCTCATTTTATTGTGCTTTACTTTATCACCCTTTGCATACATTGCATGCATATTTTACAAATTGAAGGGTTGTGGTAACTCTGCATTGACTAAGTCTATTGGTGATATTTTTCCAACGGCATGTGCTCATTTTAAGCAACAAAGCACTTTTTTTTGCCATCTGGAAAGGTGGTGCTTCTCTCTTTAAAAAAAAAAAAAAAATATATATATATATATATATATATATACACACACACATATATATACATATATATACACACATATATAGTGAATAAATATTATAAATATGTATTAGAGAATATATATATATATAAAATATGTACCCCAAAACCTAAAACGCAATTAAATATACATAAATTTTATTATATTTTAGGTTTTGGGATACATGTGAAGAACATGCAAGATTGTTGCATAAGTACACACATGGCAGTGTGATGTGCTGCCTTCCTCCCCATCACCTATATCTGGCATTTCTCCCCATGTTATTCCTCCCCGACTCCCCACCCGCTGCTGTCCATCCCCTCTCTGTGTCCATGTGTTCTCATTGTTCAACACCCACCTATGACTAAGAACATGTGGTGTTTGATTTTCTGTTCTTGTGTAAGTTTGCTGAGAAGGATGTTTTCCAGGTTCATCCATGTCCCTACAAAGGACACGAACTCATCGTTTTTAATGGCTGCGTAATATTCCATGGTGTATATGTGCCACATTTTCCCTGTCCAGTCTATCATCGATGGGCATTTGGGATGGTTCCAGGTCTTTGCTATTGTAAACAGTGCTGCAATGAACATCCGTGTGCATGTGTGCTTGTAGTAGAACGATTTATAATCCTTTGGATATATACCCAGTAATGGGATTGCTGGGTCAAATGGAATTTCTATTTCTAGGTCCTTGAGGAATCACCACACTGTCTTCCACAATGGTTGAACTAATTTACACTCCCACCAACAGTGTAAAAGTGTTCCTATTTCTCCATATCCTCTCCAGCATCTGTTGTGTCCAGATTTTTTAGTGATCGCCATTCTAACTGGCATGAGATGGTATCTCAATGTAGTTTTGATTTGCATTTCTCTGATTAGGAGTGATGATGAGCACTTTTGAATGGGCTTGTTTGTTTTTTTCTTGTAAATCTGTTTTAGTTCCTTGTAGATTCTGGATGTTAGCCCTTTGTCAGATGGGTAGATTGCAAAAATTTTTTCCCATTCTGTTGGTTGCCGATTCACTCTAATGATTGTTTCTTTTGCTGTGCAGAAGCTCTGGAGTTTACTTAGGTCCCATTTTTCTATTTTGGCTTTTGTTGCCAATTCTTTTGGTGTTTTAGTCATGAAGTTCTTGCCTATGCCTATGCCTATGTCCTGAATGGTATGCCTAGGTTTTCTTCAAGGGTCTTTACGGTGTTAGGTCTTATGTTTAAGTCTTTAATCCATCTGGAGTTAATTTTAGTGTAAGGTGTCAAGAAGGGGTCCAGTTTCTGCTTTCTGCACATGGCTAGCCAGTTTTCCCAACACCATTTATTAAACAGGGAATCCTTTCCCCATTGCTTGTTTTTGTCTGGTTTGTCAAAGATCAGATGGTTGTAGATGTGTGGCATTGCCTCCAAGACCTCTGTTCTGTTCCATTGGTCTATGTCTCTGTTTTGGTACCAGTACCATGCTGTTTTGATTACTGTAGCCTTGTAGTATAGTTTGAAGTCTGGTAGCATGATGCCTCCAGCTTTGTTCTTTTTGCTTAGAATTGACTTGGCTATGTGGGCTCTCTTTTGGTTCCACATGAAGTTTAAGGTGTTTTTTTCCAGTTCTGTGAAGAAGGTCATTGGTAGCTTGGTGGAGACAGCATTGAATCTATAAATTACTTTGGGCAGTATGACCATTTTCATGTTATTGATTCTTCCTAACCATGAGCATGGAATGTTTCTCCATCTATTTCTGTCCTCTCTTATTTTTTTGAGCAGTGGTTTGTAGTTCTCCTTGAAGAGGTCCTTTAGATTCTTTGTTAGTTGCATCCTTTGTTAGTTGCATTTATTCTCTTTGTAGCAATTGTGAATGGCAGTTCATTCTTGATATTGCCCTCTTTAAGTCTGTTATTGGTGTATAGGAATGTTTGTGATTTTTGCACATTGATTTTGTATCCTGAGACCTTGCTAAAGTTACTTATCAGTTTCAGGAGATTTTGGGCTGAGACAATGGGGTCTTCTAAATATACAATTATGTCATCTGCAAATACAGACAATTTGACTTCCTCCTTTCCTAATTGAATACACTTTATTTCTTTTTCTTGCCTGATTGCTCTGGCTAGAACTTCTAATGCTGTATTGAATAGGAGTGGTGAGAGAGGGCATCCTTGTCTAGTGCCAGATTTCAAAGGGAATGCTTCAAGTTTTTGTCCATTCAGTATGATATTGGCTGTGGGTTTGTCATAAATAGCTTTGATTATTTTGAGATATGTTCCATCAATACCTAGTTTGTTGAGAGTTTTTAGTATAAAGACTGTTGGCTATGAAATAACCGTTGGCCTTCATCTCCTCACTTTGGAGTCTAAAGAAAAGTCTTCCTTCATGTCTTGGTTTTAATGTTCCTCCAATGACATATTGATTCTGGATTTATGACACCAATTATAAAACCCAATGCTGCTATTTCTATTTCTGCCTCCTGGAGCCCACCCACCCCAAATAGTTTCTAGAGAAGGAGGTGTATATTTTCAGTTTGTCCAGATGCATCTGAACTGCTGATGGAAACAAGCCCCTGCTATGTCCACTTCAGGCTAAAAGAGCTCAGAGAGACCCCTGTCAATATTGCACAGTTCTTTTAAACATTAACTGATGTTCCTTTGGAAAAAAATTATGTGGTCAAAAGCACTTCAGAAACACTGAATATTAGCTGCTTCTTAAAGATTTATCTTACATGTTAGCATACGAAAGCCTCCAAAAAATCCTGCCCCTAAAAACCTTTTCTTATTTATTTATTTATTTGGAGACTGAGTCTCCCTCTGTCACCTGGCTAGAGTCTAAGTGCAGTGACATGATCTCGGCTCGCTGCAACCTCCGTCTCCAGAGTTCAAGTGATTCTCCTGCCTCAGCCTCCCGAGTAGCTGGAATTACAGCACATACCACCATACCTGGCTATTTTTTGTATTTTTAATAGAGACAGGGTTTTGCCTTGTTGGCCAAGCTGGTCTCAAACTCCTGACCTCAAGTGATCCACCCACACTGGCCTCCCAAAATGCTTATCCTAGAATTTCCTGAAATTATATCACTCCAGACACTTTCTTAACAAAATATTCAATACTTAACATCTGGTAGATCATGTACCCTGGAACACAGTTTGGGAGACATTACTACAAAACATTGCTGACCTGTTTCTGTCTGGGGTCTTTGGAGCAGAAAGAGATAACAAGTTTCCAGAATATTTGTCGAGCATCTGCTTTGTGCAGAGCATGTGGGAATAATTCAAAATTGGCAGATCAGTCTGCCCATCAAGATTTCAAATCTAATGCTACAGAGGGTTGCCACATATGAATAAGCAGACCAGTCAACAAACAAGACAAACGAAGTACCAAGTGCAGCTTGGAAGGGCTGCAGCCAGGCTGCTGGGCCCTTGTCTGACTCCCCGAACTGAATTCCATGCTCTCAGCTGTCAGTCTCAGGTTCCTTTGCTTCACGCCACCAGGGCAGTTACCACCCCCAGTTACACGATCTCATTGCAGGACATTCACGATTTATATCTTAGGTAGCTGGTGAGGCACATCCAGTAATTTTATCCTGTGCTGAACATCCTAGAGTTTTTGCCTTTCATGTACAGCTGTTAGTTTTTACTCAGAATTGGGATCTGTTCTTTGCCTGGAAAAGTTGATGAACTTTTCAAAAAGCAAGAAAGATGTTGAAACGGCCAATGTCACGTGATGTGGTGTAATCCCAGCCCATTAAATGTTGTAACTGCAGTCCAGTGTACCTGATGTTTCCTGGATAAAGGCCCTGGGTTCTCAGGGTGGCTGCCCTTTTAGAACCTGTCTATGACTCACCACTATTTTTCCAGGACTTCCCCACCTACCAGGCCATGTCCCTGTATCCCTACCTCCTCAGACAGCTCTGATCCAGACCCCTTTTTCTTCTGCTTCCCACCCTTCACTGCCAACTTTCCTTGGATGTTCTATTGATATGTTCTTTCTGAATATTTTCTTTGCCCCTTTTCCTCTGCCTCTCCTTTCTGGCTTCTTTAAAAGAAATGAAGGATCATTCTTTCAGAGAATCTAATCCTTGGAAAGTCCATCTCTGTTAAATAGTGAAGGGAAGCTGGCACTGTAATAAAAAGGCCAACATGTTTCCACAACTGCTACATCCTGAAGAAGGAGCTGCTTACTATTTTTTAATTATCAATATTAGTTGACATTTATTGAGCATATACTGCTACTCTCCAATCACCGGAGTCCTTTGTATTTACTGTCCCTTTTATTAGTCGCCACGCTTCTTATGATACAGGGCATTTTATTATCCCCATTTTATGAGTGAGGAAATAGGGTCTCAGGGGAGGTAAGAAACTTGCTCAAGGTCACAGAAATCATGAAAGGCAGAGCCAAGAAATGAACCTACATTCCTTTGGCTCCAGATTCTGTGTTTTTCTGCTTCCCAGCACAAGTGACAGAGTGAAAGGTGCTTGATAACATCTTCTTTTGAGCTATGCATAAAACATCGCAGCCAAGTCCACGTTGGTGCTTCCCTTCCCAGGGCATCTGGGGACTGCAGTACGGGAAGTAAGGCATGATCATTTACCCTACAGCTCACAGCCACAGAGCTGCCTGCTTGATCTTCATTGTGCAGTATAAGCGCAGCAAGAAGGTTATTAGCACAGAGGACTCATTAAGGATCTGAGGGTTCAGAGATGGCTTCCTGAAGGAGATGACATCTGGGCTACTTAGAAGCTAATTGGATATAGGAATGGAAGGTGAAGGAGTTAAGGACTGGGAACAGGATGGGCTTTGGGTACTCCAGGTAAAAGTTGCCAGTTCATTCTTGGATACAAAAGATAAGAGCTAAACATTTAGAGCTAGCCGGGCGCGGTGGCTCATGCCTGTAATCCCAGCACTTTGGGAGGCCGAGGCGGGTGGATGACGAGGTCAAGAGATTGAGACCAACCTGGTCAACATGGTGAAACCCCGTCTCTACTAAAAATACAAAAAATTAGCTCGGCATGGTGGCACGTGCCTGTAATCCCAGCTACTCAGGAGGCTGAGGCAGGAGAATTGCCCGAACCCAGGAGGCAGAGGTTGCGGTGAGCCGAGATCGCGCCATTGCACTCCAGACTGGGTACAAGAGCGAAACTCGGTCTCGAAAAAAAGAAAAAAAAAAAAAGAGAGATCGAGACCATCCTGGTCAACATGGTGAAACCCCGTCTCTACTAAAAATACAAAAAAATTAGCTGCGCATGGTGGTGCGTGCCTGTAATCCCAGCTACTCAGGAGGCTGAGGCAGGAGAATTGCCTGAACCCAGGAGGCGGAGGTTGTGGTGAGCCGAGATGGCGCCATTGCACTCCAGCCTGGGTAACAAAAGCGAAACTCCGTCTCAAAAACAACAACAACAACAACACACATTTGGAGCTAATAGCAGAGAGAGGATGGGTAAAGCACAGGAAACATGTATGGAGAGAATGTAGCATAGGAAGAGATTCAAGAAGGGCCAAGACAGAGCCAGGCATGGTAGCACATGCCTGAAGTCACAACTACTGGAGAGGCTGAGGTGGAAGGACCACGTGAACCCAGGAGTTCAAGACTTCAGTGAGCTATGTACATGCCACTGCACTCCAGCCTCGTTGACAGTAAGACCCTAACTCAAATAAAATAATAATGAAATAAAATAGGCCCAGACAGAGCTACAAGAAACACAGCATTCAAAAGCAAATGTATGCCAGCAGAGTACATGGAATCTGGGCCCTGGAGCTGGTGAGGGTTGGATTCCCACCTTCACCACTTTAATTAGCTTTATGATCTTAGGTACATGACTGCTTCAATTTCATTTTTAAAATGCAGATGATAAGGACATATACCTCATCAGGTTGCTGTAGGATTAAATGAATTAATGCATGTTAAATAGACTCTGTAAAAGCATTTGGTGTCACTTATTTTACTGATGTCAGAAAAGGGCAAACCCAGCTTATGATAGAGTCAGCACTGCCCAGTTGAGATCTCCTCAGTGAGGAGAGGTAAAGGAGTCCCCCCATAGGAGGCAGATCACAGCTGAGGAGGGACAGGTCATGCTGGGCAGTGCAGATGCCACCACCTCCTGGGAGGGTAAGGACTGTGTGCGTCTTGCTCACCATGTGCACCAGTGCGCATTGGAGTGTGAGCTCTAGAGGGTAGACACTCAGGAATGAGCAAGTATATATTTGATGAAGTTCCCCAACTTAGCTGGAGCGAAGGGGCTGCAGGGAGTAGGCACTCCAGCAGTGGCAGCAGCTTGGGGTGAGATTTACTGAGGTATACCCTGACTTTCTGGCCTCTGCCTGAGGTACATATCTGTCTGGGTAAGTGAGCTTCAGTGATGGAATCACACAGGCCTTCCCTACACACAATTCTCTAATTCAGCAGGACCCTGTTCTATTCTGCATGTCATAGGAAACTTAAAATTTTAGAATTGTGACAGAATAGGAACATTTGTAAGCAACTGGCGAGCACCAATGCCACATTCTCTGTGACTTTTCAGAATGCTAAATTCTGTTTCTAAAGGGAATGCAACTTGACTACATCATTCTGATTTTGGAGCTAAGCTCCGCACAGTGCTGAAGCATTTCTTTGCCCAGTAAATCAGGGTGGCTCTCTGGGGAGCAAAGTTTTAAAAATGTAAAGTCCTGTTCTTTTAAATTACCATGCTCTACTACCTTCTATTTTCTCTTTTACGAAGATTAGACTCAACGGTAAATTACCAAACAGTCGAATTTACTGTTTAGTGGTGGATTTTAATCTCATCATATTAAAATGGGATGAAATAACCAGGACCCTGTTCTAGGAGTATCAATTACTCAATAGTAAATTAGCAAACAGTCTCATTTACTGTTGAGTGTAATCTTCATAAAAGAGAAAATGGAAGGTAGTGGAGCATGGTGATTTAAAAGCACAGGATTTTGATTTGGCTCAGTCCTACTTTCCAGGTATATAAGCTTTGGGCAAGCTAGTTTACCCACTCTAAATCTCACCTTCCTCATCTGTAAAATGGGAACAGTCTTAGTACTGGCCTTGTAGAGATAAAAGGATAGGATAAGCAGTGGCCCTCTCATACCAAATACATAGAGACTGTTGTTATTGTAATTATGATTATTAAAATTATGCAAAGAGGAAAATAAATTGATTTATAAATGATCCTACAATAGGAACAGGAAAGTTCGGAGCTAACAGCTCACTTATATCAAGACTTTTTAAAATTTTTTTATTTTTTATTTTATTTTTTGTATTGCATTTTAGGTTTTGGGGTACATGTGAAGAACATGCAAGATTGTTGCATAGGTACACACATGGCAGTGTGGTTTGCTGCCTTCCGTCCCCTCACCTGTATCTGTCATTTCTCCCCATGCTATCTCTTCCCAACTCCCCACCCCCGTCCCTCCCCCATTTCCCCCCAACGGACCCCACTGTGTAGTGCTCCCCTCCCTGTGTCCATGTGTTCTCATTGTTCAACACCCACCTATGAGTGAGAATATGCGGTGTTTGATTTTCTGCTCTTGTGTCAGTTTGCTGAGAATGATGGTTTCCAGGTTCATCCATGTCCCTACAAAGGACGTGAACTCATCGTTTTTGATGGCTGCGTAATATTCCATGGTGTATATGTACCACATTTTCCCTATCCAGTCTATCATCGTTGGGCATTTGGGTTGGTTCCAGGTCTTTGCTATTGTAAACAGTACTGCAATGAACATTTGTGTGCACGTGTCCTTATAGTAGAATGATTTATAATGCTTTGGATATATACCCAGTAATGGGATTGCTGGGTCAAATGGGATTTCTATTTTTAGGTCCTTGAGGAATCGCCATACTGTCTTCCACAATGGTTGAATTAACTTACATTCCCACCAACAGTGTAAAAGTGTTCCTATTTCTCCACATCCTCTCCAGCATCTATTGTTTCCAGATTTTTTAATGATCGCCATTCTAACTGGTGTGAGATGGTATCTCAATGTGGTTTTGATTTGCATTTCTCTAATGACCGGTGATGATGAGCATTTTTTCATATGTTTGTTGGCCTCCTGTATGTCTTCTTCTGTAAAGTATCTGTTCATATCCTTCGCCCATTTTTGAATGGGCTTGTTTGTTTTTTTCTTGTAGATCTGTTTTAGTTCTTTGTAAATTCTGGATATCAGCCCCTTGTCAGATGGGTAGACTGCAAAAATTTTTCCCATTCTGTTTGTTGCCGATTCACTCTACTGACTGTTTCTTTTGCCGTGCAGAAGCTGTGGAGTTTGATTAGGTCCCATTTGTCTATTTTGGCTTTTGTTGCCATTGCTTTTGGCATTTTGGTCATGAAGTCCTTGCCTATGCCTATGTCCTGAATGGTTTTGCCTAGATTTTCTTCTAGGGTTTTTATGGTGTTAGGTCTGATGTTTAAGTCTTTAATCCATCTGGAGTTAATTTTGGTGTAAGGTGTCAGGAAGGGGTCCTGTTTCTGCTTTCTGCACATGGCTAGCCAGTTTTCCCAACACCATTTATTAAATGGGGAATCCTTTCCCCATTGCTTGTTTTTGTCAGGTTTGCCAAAGATCAGATGGTTGTGGGTATGTTGTATTTCCTCTGAGGCCTCTGTTCTGTTCCATTGGTCTATATCTCTGTTTTGGTACTAGTACCATGCTGTTTTGATTACTGTAGCCTTTTAGTATAGCTTGAAGTCCGGTAGTGTGATGCCTTCTGCTTTGTTCTTTTTGCTTAGAATTGACTTGGCTATGTGGGCTCTCTTTTGGTTCCATATGAAGTTTAAGGTGGTTTTTTTTCCAGTTCTGTGAAGAAGGTCATTGGTAGCTTGATGGGAATAGCGTTGAATCTGTAAATTACTTTGAGCAGTATGGCCATTTTCACGATGTTGATTCTTCCTAACCATCAACATGGAATGTTTCTCCATCTGTTTGTGTCCTCTCTTATTTCGTTGAGCCATGGCTTGTAGTTCTCCTTGAAGAGGTCCTTTACATTCCTTGTTAGTTGTATTCCTAGGTATTTTATTCTCTTTGTAGCAATTGTGAATGACAGTTCGTTCTTGATTTGGCTCTCTTTAAGTCTGTTACTGGTGTATAGGAATGCTTGTGATTTTTGCACATTGATTTTGTATCCTGAGACTTTGCTGAAGTTGTTTATCAGTTTCAGGAGATTTTGGGCTGAGATGATGGGGTCTTCCAGATATACAATCATGTCATCTGCAAATAGAGACAATTTGATTTCCTCCTTTCCAATTTGGATACCCTTTATTTCTTTTTCTTGAGTGATTGCTCTGGCTAGAAATTCCAGTACTATATTGAATAGGAGTGGTGAGAGAGGGAATCCTTGTCTAGTGCCAGATTTCAAAGGGAATGCTTCCAGTTTTTGCCCATTCAGTATGATATTGGCTGTTGGTTTGTTGTAAATAGCTTTTATTGTTTTGAGATACGTTCCGTCAATACCTAGTTTATTGAGGGTTTTTAGCATAAAGGGCTGTTGAATTTTGTCAGAAGCCTTCTCTGCATCAATTGAGATAATCATGTGGTTTTTGTCTTTGGTTCCGTTTATGTGGTGAATTACGTTTATGGACTTGCATATGTTGAACCAGCCTTACATCCCCGGGATGAATCCTACTTGATCATGGTGGATAAGCTTTTTGATATGCTGCTGCAATCGGTTTGCCAGTATTTTATTGAAGATTTTTGCATCTATGTTAATCATGGATATTGGCCTGAAATTTTCTTTTCTTGTTGAATCTCTGCTGGGTTTTGGTATCAGGATGATGTTGGTCTCGTAAAATGATTTGGGAAGGATTCCCTCTTTTTGGATTATCTGGAATAGTTTCAGAAGGAATGGTATCAGCTCCTCTTTGTATGTCTGGTAGAATTCGGCTGTGAACCCATCTGGACCTGGCCTTTTTTTGGGTGGTAGGCTCTTTATTGCTGCCTTGGCTTCAAACCATGTTATTGGTCTATTCAGGTTTTTGGCTTCTTCCCGTTTTAGGCTTGGGAGGATGCAGGTGTCCAGGAATTTATCCATTTCTTCCAGGTTTACTAGTTTATGTGCATAGAGTTGTTTGTAATAATCTCTGATGATGGTTTGGATTTCTGTGGAATCTGTGGTGATATCCCCTTTATCGTTTTTTATTGCATCAATTTGGTTATTCTCTCTTTTCTTTTTTATTAATCTGGCTAGTGGTCTATTTTGTTGATCTTTTCGAAAAACCAGCTCCTGGATTTATTGATTTTTTGAAGAGTGTTTTGTGTCTCTATTTCCTTCAGTTCTATGCTGATCTCAGTTATTTCCTGTCTTCTGCTAGGTTTTGAGTTTTTTTGATCTTGCTCCTCTAGCTCTTTCAATTTTGATGATAGGGTGTCAATTTTAGATCTCTCCTTTCTTCTCATGTGGGCACTCACTCATTGCTATATATTTTCCTCTAGAGACTGCTTTAAATGTGTCCCAGAGATTCTGGTATGTTGTGTCTTCGTTCTCATGGGTTTCAAAGAACATCTTTATTTCTGCCTTCATTTCATTGTTTATCCAGTCAACATTCAAGAGCAAGTTGTTCAGTTTCCATGAAGCTGTGTGGTTCTGAGTTAGTTTCTGCATTCTAAGTTCTAACTCGATTGGACTGTGGTCTGAGAGACTGTTTGTTATGATTTCCGTTCTTTTACATTTGCTGAGGAGTGATTTATTGCCAATTATGTGGTCAATTTTAGAGTAGGTGTGATGTGGTGCTGAGAAGAATGTATATTCTGTGGATTTGGGGTGGAGAGTTCTGTAAATGTCTATTAGGTTTGCTTGTTCCAGGTCTGAGTTCAGGTCCTGGATATTCTTGTTGATTTTCTGTCTGGTTGATCTGTCTAATACTGACAATGGGGTGTTAAATTCTCCCACTATTATTGTGTGAGAGTCTATGTCTCTTTGTAAGTAATTAAGAACTTGCCTTATGTATCTGGGTGCTCCTGTATTGGGTGCATATATATTTAGGATCGTTAGCTCTTCTTGTTGCAGTGATCCTTTTACCATTATGTAATGTCCTTCTTTGTCTCTTTTGATCTTTCTTGCTTTAAAGTCTATTTTATCAGAGATGAGAATTGCAACTTCTGCTTTTTCTTGATCTCCATTTGCTTGGTAGATCTTCCTCCATCCCTTTAGTTTGAGCCCTTGTGTTTCCTTGCATGTAAGATGGGTTTCCTGGATACAGCACACTGATGGGTTTTGGCTTTTATCCAATTTGCCAGTCTGTGTCTTTTGATTGGGGCATTTAGGCCATTTACATTTAGGGGTAGTATTGTTATGTGTGAATTTGATACTGTCATTGTGATGCTACCTGGCTGTTTTGTTGGTTAGTTAATGCAGATTCTTGATTGTGTTGATGCTCTTTTACCATTTGGTGTGTTTTTGGAGTGGCTGGTACTGGTTGTTCCTTTATATGTGTAGAGCCTCTTTCAGGAGTTCTTGTAGAGCAGGTTTGGTGGTGATGAAATCTCTGAGTGCTTGCTTGTCCACAAAGGATTTTATTTTTCCTTCACTTATGAAGCTTAGTTTTCCTGGATAGGAGATTCTGGGTTGAAAGTTCTTTTCTTTAAGGATGTTGAATATTGGCCCCCAGTCTCTTCTGGCTTGTAGGGTTTCTGCTGAGAGATCTGCTGTGAGTCTAATGGGTTCCCCTTTGTGGGTAACCCGACCTTTCTCTCTGGCTGCCCTTAGCATTTTCTCTTTCATTTCAACCCTGGTGAATCTGACGATTATGTGCCTTGGGGTTGCTCTTCTTGAGGAATATCTCTGTGGTGTTCTCTGTATTTCCTGTATTTGAATATTGGTCTGCCTTGCTAGGTTGGGGAAGTTTTCCTGGATAATATCCTGAAGAGTATTTTCCAGCTTGGATTCATTCTCTTCATCACATTCAGGTACACCTATCAGACGTAGATTAGGTCTTTTCACATAGTCCCACGTTTCTGGAAGATTTTCTTCATTCCTTTTTGTGCTTTTTTCTCTGTTCTTGCCTTCTCTTTTTATTTCATTGAGTTGATCTTCGAACTCTGATAGCCTTCTTCTGCTTGGTCAATTTGGCTGTTGAAGCTTGTGCATGCTTCACAAAGTTCTCGTGTTGTGTTTTTCAGCTCCATCAATTCACTTATATTCCTCTCTATTCTGTCCATTCTCGTTAGCATTTCATCCAATCTTTTTTCAAGGTTCCTAGTTTCTTTGCGTTGAGTTAGAACATGTTCTTTTAGCTCACTGTAGTTTCTTACTACCCACCTTCTGAAGTCTGATTCTGTCATTTCATCACCCTCCTTCTCCATCTGGTCTGGTTCCCTTGCTGGTGAGGAGTTGCGATCCGTTTTAGGAGGAGAGGTGTTCTGGTTTTGGGAGTTTTCATCCTTTTTGTGCTGGTTTCCTCCCATTTTTGTGGGTTTATCCACCTGTTGTCTTTGTAGTTACTGTCTTTCAGATTGGGTCTCTGAGTGAGCTTCTAGTTTGTGGATACTGAAGTTACTTCTTTTTTTTTTTTTTTTTTTAAGCTTTCCTTCTAACAGTCTGGCCCCTCTGCTGTAGGACTGCTGAGGTCCTCTCCAGGCCCTGCTTGCCTGGGGATCACCTGCAGCAGCTGCAGAACAGTAAGGGTTGCTACCAGTTTCCTCTTCCGCTATCTTTGTCCCAGAAGGATGCTCGCCTACTGTCAGTCCATTTTCTCCTTTATGAGGTGAGTCTTTGGATCTATGGGGGTCAGGGAGCTACTTAAGGAGACAGTCTATCTTTTATTGGTGCTTAAGTCCTGAGTTGTGAGCTCCGTTGTTCGTTCAGAGCTGCTGGGCAGGTACGTTTAGGTCTGCTGCAGCTGAACTCATAAAGCACTTTTTGTTCCCAGGTACTCTGTCCCAGGGAGTTGGAGCTTTATGAGTTTCCATTGCACTACTGCCTTTTTTGATTTTTCTTTCAGGTCTGACTCACCCAGCTAGCAGCATGCCTTGCCACTGCCTGCCTGCAGAGGCTTTGCTGAGCTGCTGTGGGCTCCGCCCAGCTGCCCTGTGCTCTTCCCTGCAGTCCTGTTTATATGGGCGTAGTTAGAACTGTCTCGGCAATGGTGGCCCTGCCTCTGTTATGGCGGACTCTCTCTGTTGTGGCAGGTTGCCTTGGCAACGGTGGGTTGCCTCGGCGATGGTGGCCCACCTCCGTGGCGGTGGAGAGTCTCAGTAATGGCAGAAGCCCCTCCCCCACCGAGCTGGACCCTCCCGGGTTCAGCTGTGCTTGGTTTGAAGAGCTCAACCCAGAGGGTTTCCAATTACTGTTTTTGTTTTCGTTGTTGTTGGGGTGGGGGGTGGGACCAACTGAGCCTGATCACCTGGCTCCCTGACTCAGAGTCTTTTCTTTTAAGTTGAACGACCCCGCATTCCAGTCGCTTGTTGAAAAGGTGCCGGGATCTCCCATGCTGCGACTCACGGAGTCGGCTCAAACAGTGGAGCCGGCTCCTGGCGGATTTTTTGCCTAGGAATCTTCTGGCCTGGCTCGCTATTTCAGATGAATGGGCAACTCTGCCATCTCAGGGCTCCGATAGCCAGCTAAGAGGGCTCCCAGACCAGTGGCTTTTGTACGGAGAACCGGAGAACCGCAGCAACAGGGCGTGGTCACAGCAGCCTCGGGGGCCGAATCAGCCCCGCCCGGGGCCAAAACAGCCACATCGGCCAGGACTGCGGCGCTGGCGACCCCTCTGCCTGGGTATCTCCTGGTCTGTGGAAAATAAAAATTCATCTGGAAATGCGGCGTCCACTCACCCTCTGCACTTTTACTGGGAGCTGAAGTCCTGAGCTGTTCTTAGGTGGCCATCTTCCCAGCATTCTCTATCAAGACATTTTATGTAAACTGTTAGTGATGGATGTTAATCCCATCACATTAAAATGCAATGAAATAACCAGGACCCTATTCTAGTGGTATCAATTAATACTATTTATTAAAAAGGGGAGAATATGCATGAGATGAGGCTTACTTGGAAACAGCATTTAATAATTGGCTTCACAAGAAATTAGTCATTCAATTCAATTCAGTATGGTGAGAGAGAAGAGAATAACACGTTCTGCATGGCTGTTGGCAATTCTCCAAATTCCATTTAACTAGAAATGGCATTTGCAACTCTCAGTGAAAATATTTTCCCTAGTTGATTTTAAAACAGTAAATAACTCTAGTGAATTTGGAACCCAATTTCTGAGTACAGTATTTAGGGGTTTTAAAGTTGAAGAATTTAAGAATAATCAACTATCTCTTACAAACTGCGGGCAAGATGTTCTGTAAACAACAGAAAGATGCCCAAAATAACGTTCTCTACCCTCAAGGAGGTGACAATTTAGAGAAAATGGGCATATACACAACTGGTTTAATTGCAAGACAGAGTATGCTTCTTGCTTTTCTTATACTTGCTTTAACTGTTCCCACCCTCATGTGTAGCATAGTTCCAGGCAAATTCACAGGCATGCAGTAACTGTTTGTGGAAAAAATAGGCATTACTATAGAGATATAAATAAAGTGCTTTGGGAGGTCAACTGGGACCAAGAAGCGGTAGAAAAACCGGACTTCTAAAGATGACAGCATATAAATGGTAAAGTTGGTCTTGTATTTATCCAATTACTGTATCAACAATACTGCTATTTAATTACTTGCTTACGTTATTTTCCCCCATGAGATGCCAAGCTACTGAAGGGCGGATACCATGTCTGTCTTGTTTACTCGTGCCCACCATGGTGTGTACTATATAGTGGATACTCACTAAGTATTTATTAGAAGAGGGAGGATCACCTCAAGTCAAGATATATTTGTCAAGGTTCTTTTCTCAGTTATAAGTTGACAGCAACTCAACTCAAAGCTGCTCAAACGAAACAGGAAATTGGTGTATGTATATGGAGTCAACAGAGGGCGTCAGGTATGGCTGCATCTAGGAATCCGACCAATGTTTTTAAAATATATCTTCATCTTTCCTTGGTGTTGGCTTCCTTCTCAGGCAGGCCTTCCTGATATTGTAGCAAAGACAGCTGTCAACAACTCCAGGCTCTTATCTTTACAGTTTATTATTCCAACAGAAAGGTTGTCTCTTTTCCTGATAGCTTTAGTAAAAGACTCAAGAAGGGCTCTAGTTGGCTGGTTTAGGTCATATGCCAATCTTTGAATAAATCTGACATCAGGCTTGCAGAAAGGAGTATGGTCAGCCCCATGTAACCTGTATAGCTTAAGATGTTAGACAGCCAAAACAAAACCCCCTACACAAGGAATCAGATGGAAAAAATGGCACAGAGCCTAGGAATAGGCAAAGAATAGAAAATGATGCACATAGAATGACTGGATTGTTATCTGGATAAGTGGCGGGTAACAGTAAAAAATTAATACTGGAGATGGAAATTTAGAGCAAATAGTGCCATCCTTGAAAGCCAAAAAGAGATTTAGAATTTGTTCTGAAGACAATTGTGATGTAGCTTAAGGGAAAGGGAGAGTATAATCTGAGCTGCGTTTGAGGCTCTGAAAAAGCTACATTTGGATACTTGCCTTTTCCCCTCTGCATCTCTCCCAAGCAAAGAGTCAGCAGTGGAACCACGCCAAGCAGAACAGGGAGTTCAAGAGACTCTTCTGCACCCACTTCATGTCAAGGAGGGTGCCTGGGTGTGGGAAACATGCTGGCATTGCATCCTCAGGACTGAGATCCTGGCATGAATGAACCATGGCCTGTGCCTTTAAGGAGCTTACCATTGGAAGAAAATGGTCTAGGACAACGTTTTACACACACACACACACACACACACACACACACACACACACGTAGCCAAGCAGTGTCATGCACCTGTAGTACCAGCTACTCGGGAGGCTGAGGCAGGAGTTTGAGGCCATCCTGGGCAAAATAGCAAGACTCTTTTTCTAAAATGAAATAAAAGCTTAAAAAAACTATAGATATATATATGTGTGTGTGTGTATATATATACACATATATATGTATATGCACGTATATATGTATATATGAATGATTGGGTTATTATAATAGAAACATACTCTTTTATTCCTAGCAAGAAGCCAGGGAAGCCTTGAGAGAAGAGGCAACATTTGAGTCCCTCTTATGAGAGGATTGTGCTTGGAGCACAGTCTTCTCAGGGCAGTCACAAATTCTTCCTGGTCCAGCCTGTTAATTAGGAAGTGGGATTTAGAGATTCCACTCTTCAGGATTTCTGTGCTCTGTTACCTGGAATTCAGTGTCTCTACAACAGTACTAGCATCAGCTGAGCAGTCACAGTAGTGAACATTTATCAAGCTCCTAACTGCACACTAAGTAAGCATCATGCTGAGATCTTTATATATCCTCTCTATCTTCGTCCTCACAACAATTTTAGGAGATAAACAGCATGTTCATTTTACTGGAAAGGGAATCAAGGCTCAGAGCAGTTAGACGGCTTGCCTCAGGCTCATGCACAGGAAACAGTTGGGCTGGGAGTGCACGCAGGTCCACCCAACTCCAGTGCTGGTCTCCACCACTCCGCTGTGCTGCCTCCCTCCCGCTTCCCCTTGTTCCAAATGGGCTACAGTCTCAGCCTCGGGTACAGTTAACCGGTGAGACCAGAGAGGTGATTTACAATTGTGCACTGGTACTATAGAAATGATGCTTGAACTCTGACTCAAGGCCCTGGGGTGCAGAAAAATGTCACTGAGCCACTGGGTGAGTTCTCAAACTCTAGTGCATATAAGAATCACCAGGGAGTTTATCTAAAAATGCAAGTTATTGATCTCTGGCCTTAAGAGAGTGATTTCCCAGTCTGAGTGAGGACTTGGAATCTACATTTGAACAAACACCCAACCACCACCTCCCAGTGCTTTTGATGTCAGTGCTCCACATTTGAGGGGCACTGCCTGTGCAGGGATGTGTGTGTGTGTGTGTGTGTGTGTGTGTGTGTGTGCATGTGTGTGCATTTGTGCCCATGTGCACACATATACACATGTCGTGTGTGTGTATATGCTCACGTGCTAGTTCAAGATGTTTTAGTAAACCTCCGTGGAAAACAGGTATGGATGTGCACTACATGTGAACTACTTGAAAGTAGCTTTGTCTAGACTTTCACTGTATTTTGGAGACTTTACCATTTGAGTTCAACCTTTGCGGTTAGAGTGACCAGATACCCATTACAAAGGATCATCTCTATGAAAACTTCCGCTTGGCATATTCAAGAAACTTTTTGGTAGAAAGTCATTTGCCTCCTTTTTCTGGACCTGGGAATAGCACTGGGAAGTGTTCAGGCCTTTTCCCAAATTTAATCCCTGAGAGTTTGGAAGCTGAGCATCCTCCCTGCCCACGGCCTCCTGGGACTCTGGATGGCCTGCCTGTCTGCCAGAGACACTGAGCAACTCCATGCTGGAAATGTGGGAAAGATGGTCCCTGTCCTGGAGGTCTTAGGGTCTGCTGGGGGAGACAGAACAGACCCATGTGAAAGAGTCAGGCACACAAATATAACAAAAATAAACCAGAGGCAAACCCATGCAGTGGTGAGAATCCAAGTGGAACTTTGGACTCAAGGTCCTACATTAAGTCGAAGAGAAATAGGAAGAAATGAAATGGAAGGTGCTGGGTGAACCATCAGAAAAGCCTCCCTAGAGGAGGTGAGCGTCATTCATTCATTCACATGTTCACTCCTTCACTGGCTCTTGTTTAAATTTACTGAGGGCAGATCCTAACAGGTCACTGACACCGCTACTTACTGTGAGCATAGCAGATCCCGCATCTACCTTCCTGAGGATCACAGCACTGAGTGTGCACTAGGGTCAGGGTGATGTGGGGAGACCACAGAGCACACTGTGTGTGGACACACTCCAGGTGGGAAGTCAAGGAAGTTCTGCTCAAGAAAATGATGCTTTCATCAGACTCCTGGAGGCAGCCTCACCCTTTACCCCTAAAGGAAAGGGGGCCAAGGTGCAGATAGAAGGGGGACCCCCAGCATGTTGACCTTCTGCCTTCTCATCCCATCCTGGCTTGTGTGTGAGCATGTGGATACCTCAGGCCTCAAGTTCAAACCCTGTCCACACACCACACCCACCTCCCATTGCCCTCTGGCCTGGCTTTAGGCCTAGGGGTTACAATTTACCCTCTGGAGGACCGATCCAGATAAACAGCCCTTGCAGACCAGCAGTGGGCTTGGTGCTATCTGGACAAGGAATTTGGAAGGCCTGGGTTTACAAGGGGTAAATGATCTAGAAGTGAGTACACAGCCTGTGGACAGGCATATCCCCTCCACCCCACAGACTTTTTACTTGATGGAGAGGGCACAGCTGGACGAGGGCCAGTGTGGAGCCTTCTGAAGCCTGGGGCCCAGGGTAGGATCCTGATGGGATGGTCTCAGGCAGTGCTGCCTAAAGGATGCGTAGGGTTAAATGAATAAAATGCCAGGCCGGGTGTGTTGGCTCGTCTGTAATCCCAGTGCTATGGAAGCAGAAGTGGGAGGATCAGGAGTTCAAGATCAGCCTGGGAAACATAGTGATACCCCATCTCTACAAAAAAATAATAAAAATTTGAATCTGAGGCGATGGGGAAGGCTTCCTGGAGAAGGAACAACCTGTTCAAGATTCCTTGAGCAGAACTTCCTTGACTTCCCACCTGGACTGGGTCCACACACAGTGTGCTCTGTGGTGCCCCCACATCACCCTGACCCTAGTGCACAATCAGTGCTGTGATCCTCAGGAAGGCAGATGCTGGATCTGCTATGCTCACAGTAAGTAGCAGTGTCGGTGACCTGTCAGGATGTAAAAAAGCCTAGTTTACCTCCCTAAAAGAAGGGGACAGGTAAGGTGAGGTTGGAGAGTGGACAGGGACCTGGTGGGCCAAGGTAAAGATTCAGTTTTACAGAGGACACAAGAGACATGGTGGACCAGGGAAAGGTCATTTTGAATGATGCAAGAACATTCCTTCCAAACTAAGTGTGTGTGACACCAATAAGGTATTTGATGTGAAAAGAGGGAGCAAACTGTTCTGTTTGGCTAGACCTAAGAGTACCGAGAAAAGAAAAAGGAAGTAAAAAAGATATTTGGGGAGGGGCAATTGTAGAAGAGTTGTGGGCATGGTCCCACATTCTGTGCTTACTATTGAAATAAGCAAAACAGTCACTACCGTTAACACCTTTCTGCTCTAGTAGCACGCCCTGTGCCTAAACCATAGTACTTTATGTCTATGTGATTTTCTTGTTTTTCTGTGTGATTGCAGTGTCCTGAAATTCCTTCTGGATTGGCAACACATCCCATTTTCCACTTAGTAAATGTGACCACCTTTTTTATGCTTTGGTCAACATTTTGACTTTTGTTGCTGAATCTTCATTTCCTTTTTGGGTCATTTATTATTTCATAATTAGCAGTGACCCTCTCACCACTTAATGCTTAGAAAATTATGAATACATCAGACCATAATAAGAATTGGCCCTGAGGTTTATAAGCAGATGTTGATGTGTGTGTGTGTGTGTGTGTGTGTATGTGTGTGTGTGTGTGTGTGTGTGTGTGTTTATGATAACAGTGCTTACGTAATCTCAACAACAGGGGCCCTGGGGACTCACACTCAGCAATGGAACAGTTGGTTTAAATTAGGTTTCCATGTGAAATATCGTATCGCTATTTTTTTCCTAACATTGTGGGAAAGTATATGGAAAATGACTGATAGGAAATAAACCTGGATGAGTGATCAGGACTGTGACACAAACCAAGTGGTGTCTCCACCTGCCCTGTGAAGCAGACCTCTCCAGGGAGAGCTGAGTTAACCCTTTCCAGCCACTGGCCTAGAAAGTTAATGCATGGTATCAGAACAGCCTGAAAGAACGACTTTCCAGAGAGCCTGATTTGTCACCAATTTCAACCAGAAAGAAGCTAAAGCCATGGAAAGAATATAGCCAGAGGCCTCAACAACTAATGAGTTAGGTGACTTTGAGAAACTGTTTTTTAACTTTTCAGGATCTCATTTCTATTTGTGAGAAGCATTTGAATTTCCAACTCAAAGACTCAGTAGGGTTATGAGGCTAAGAGTTTGCTGCTGGTTTCCCCTTATAGGATAGGGCTTATCTAAGTCAGACTAAAGGAAGAGTTAGAAGGATGCACCAATGACTCAGTCTCTATTAGCCAAATAATTTCTTGTTCTAGTGAGCCAGGGTTTCACAAAGGTGACTTTTAACCAAGGAACCAAGTGAGAGGACAAGTTGGTTGCTCATAGCTGCAGGAGAGGGGTCAGCACTAGATCCCAGGCAGTTCCTGGGATGCTGCAGACCAGGGTTTGTCCCAAGGGTCCAGTTCCAGATCTGTTCTCCTGATGCCACCCAAGGGCCCAGTGAAGTCCAGAACAGATGGAGAGCAAAGGTACATGCTGGGAGCCCACTAGGCTCAGGACTGGGCTGGGGGTGGCAGGTAGCCCGCATGTTTTACTTCAGTCTGTTTCAGAAGGGGAGATGAAGATTATTAATTACTCCAGTGCCTCTGGCTCATACCAGAGAATGGACCTGTTTTATCACTAACACTCTCTGTTGTTCTGATTTTCCTGTTCATTTCTGTGTAGGGATAGGAAAGAGGTGTGAGCAACCATTCCTTTGATTTAGTTGTTTTTTTTTTTTTATCTCTTTATCATATTTTGGACTCTTCTCTGTACTTTCTCCTTTTATTCCTGCTCTGCCTTCACATATGCAGCTCCAAACTGAGTGCTTAGGAGGACCTACTCAGAGCCAAGTCTGAAAGAAACTCACTTTTCAGCCTGGCACCATGACTCACACCTGTAATCCCAGCACTTTGGGAGGCTGAGGCAGGTGGATCACTTGAGGTCAGGAGTTCGAGACCAGCCTGACCAACAGGGTGAAACCCTGTCCCTGCTAAAAATACAAAAATTAGCTCAATGTGGTGGCAGGCACCTGTAATCTCCAGAGGCTGAGGCAGAGGAATCACTTGAACCCAGGAGGCAGAGGGTACAGTGAGCCAAGATCGTGCCATTGCACTCCAGCCTTGGCGACGGGAGCAAAAGTTTATCTCAGAAAAAAAAAAAAAAAAAAAGAAAGGAAGAAAAAGAAAACGTGTATTATATTCTTTTAAGAAAATAATTATTGTATTTTGATAAGGCCATTTTATTTTAATGATGCTTATCATTCTGTGTCTGACTGGCAAGCTGGTGAAGGCTATTGGGCGGGACCTCACTTCCTGACCCCATTACATGACTGTCATCACAGCACGGTGGCTGGCTCCTTCCGAAGTGAATGATCCAAGAGAGGGAGGCAGAGGCTGCCATGCCTTTTATGGGCTAGCCTCGGGAATCACACAGTCACTCCTGCCATATTGTACTGATCACATAGGACCAGCATGGATTCCTTGTGGGTAGAGAATGTACAAAGCCACAAAACCAGGAGGTGTGGACCATGGGAGGCCGTCTTGGAGGCTGGCTGCCACATACCACGTTGTAGATTCTCTTATTACAAGAATGGCCTCAGAATGACCTGTGGAGCCCTAGAGTGGATGGGACTTTAAGATTCAACTTAGTTTAAATCCAAAATCCAAGAAGCCCATAGACCTTGGTGATCTCCCTAAATGAGGAATAATCTCAAACCAGGCCAGACCTCAACAGTGATCCCAGTGCATTTTGTCTCACACCCTAGACCCACTGCCGCCTAATTTCATGCTCCTATATTTGGCTTAAAACTAAATTGATCTTTAGAGATAGATAGGCAAAAGTACCAGGGATAATAGGTCTTTTGTTGACAGCTATTCTGTACACAGGAGGTAAGTGGCCAGATATTCTTATGATGCAATGATTATGGAGGCAGAGCTTATGTGTGCACTTTTAGACTTGAAAGCAATTAACTATTCTCAACATAATAGGGATTTTTTATTTTTTAAGCAATTAAATGGGAAGAGAAAGCACACTTGTTATTAAGTGACTTTGGTTTTTCATAGACATTGTACACTTTGCTTCCTCTAAATTCTTAGCTCTCTTAAGCCTCTAGTAAGAAGTGCAAAGATTTATAATCCATATTTACTCAGTCATGGTGCCAATTTAAAATAACCCAAATGAATAACAATAGGAAAATAGTTAAAGGAAATAATGTAATACATCCAGATAATGGAATATTATATAGCCATCAAAAATGATATTTGTAAAAAAAAACACACACACACATTTTTTTTTAACACAGTCTTATTCTGTCACCCAGGCTGGAATGCAGTAGTGTGATCTCAGCTCACTGCAATCTCTACCTGCCAGGTTTGAGCGATTCTTCTGCCTCAGCCTCCTGAGTAGCTGGGATTACAGGCACCTGCCACGATGCCCTGAAAATTTTTTTTGTATTTTTAGTAGAGATGGGGTTTCAAAATATTGGCCAGGCTGATCTCGACCTCCTGACCTCAAGTGATCCACCTGCCTCAGCCTCCCAAAGTGCTAGGATTACAGACATGAGATAAAAAACAAATTTTTAAGAGATAAGGTCTTGCTCTATTGCCCAGGCTGGAGTGTAGGGGCAGGATCATAGCTCACCGTAACCTCTTACCCTGAGCTCAAGCAATCCTCCCCCTTCAGCTTCCAAGCAGCTAGGACTACAGGAGTGTACCAGCACAATGGCTATTTTTTAAACATTTTTTTACAGATGGGGCCTTTCTATGTTGCCCAGGCTGGTTGGAAAATCCTGGCCTCAAGTGATCTCCCCTGCCTCAGCCTCCCAAAGTGCTGGGATTATAGGCATAAGCCACTGCACCCTCCCAAAAAGTTTTTATAGAGTTGCAAAGCAGGTAACACATAATACATGAATCTATCTAGGAACAAAACTCTCTATCCCTAATAACCTCAGCAATATTTATATACCCATGTAGACAAGAATAGGATAAAGGCTGGAAGGAAATATACCTAATATCTGTGTACGGTAGAATTATAAGTGGTTTTTCTACATTTTTTATATTTTCCAGATTTTCTACAATGAGTATCTAGTCCCTTTATAATCATAAAGTTAAATAAAACTTTTAAAAGTAGTGTCAGTTCTCAATTCAAAAATAAAGAATTGACCTTTGCTGGAGTTTGCCCTTTGTCCCCAAGTGAACCGTAACTACTCCATTACTCACACAATAAGAGACCAGTGAGAACCATGTCTCATTCTTTCCTTTCCTTCATTTCTTGTACCTCCCTTCATTCCCCAGAAAAGAATTCTCACTGACTTATAAGAATCCAGGTATAGGACAAGCTGGATTTAGTGGGATGAAATTAAAAAATCCTTTTACTTTTCTGACTTGATTGCCTTTCAAGCCTTTCGACTGGCTCTCCCTCCTGCAACCTTAGATTCTGCTACATTGAGAGATCTTTTCCAGCCACTTTCGCAGTTACACAATCTCCTTCTCCTACGCTCTTGAACATGAATGAATCTTGCAAACTTAAGGCTGTGTTAAAAAAAGAAAAAGCAAGACAGCAATCTCTAGCCCTTTTGGCACAAGGGACGAGTTTCATGGACGACAATTTTCCACAGACTGGGGATGTGGGGGTGGGGGCAGATGGTTTTGAATGAAACTGTTCCACCTCAGATCATCAGGCATTAGATTCTCATAAAAAGTGTGCAACCTAGATTCTTCACACGCACAGTTCACAGTAGAGTTTGCACTCCTATGAGAACCTGCTGATCTGATGGCTGCCGTAGCTCAAGCTGTAACGCTTGCTTACCCGCTGCTCACCTCACGCTGTGGGGCCCAGTTCCTGACAGGCCGTGAACCAATACTGATCTGTGGCCCAGGGACTAGAGACCTCGGTCTAAGAATATCTACCATGTGATGCTATTTACATAAAGTTTAAAAATGCGCAAACAATTCTGTAACTTGCTTAGTGATATATGCATATATTGGAAAAGTATGAAGAATTTTAAGGAAAAGAGAACCCCAAAGTTCCAGCGGGGGTCCAGTCTGGTGAGGGAGGAATAGAGCATGTGCTCTTGGAGGAATACACTAGGGCCTCAACCACATTGTTGATTTTTGATTTTTTAAACTGAGAGGTTGGCACATGGGCGTTGTCATGTTGTACTTCTTTATGTCTTTTGGATGCCTTATATATTACACAATGATTTTGGAATCCAGTTTAATCTAAATCAAAAAAAAATTTGGAGACATAGTCTCACTATGTTGCCCAGGCTGGAGTGCAGTGATGTGATCTTGGCTCACTGCAACCTCCGCCTCCCGGGTTCAAGCGATTCTCCTGCCTCAGCCTCCCAGGTAGCTGGGATTATAGGCATGCACCACCACACCTGGCTAATTTTGTATTTCTGGTAGAGACAGGGTTTCACTATGTTGGTCAGGCTGGTCTTGAACTCCTGACCTCCGGTGATCCGCCTGCCTCGGCCTCCCAAAGAGCTGGGAGTACAGATATGAGCCACCATGCCTAGCCTGTGAAGCTAATTTTAATGTATTAGGTTTAATGTGTAAGTACAAGTTGAAAAGGTTGTTGTTTTACGATTTTTTTTCAAAGATTGACAGGTTTTTCTTATTGGGTGGGAATGTCTGGATGTAGGGAATAAAGAACATCCATGAGCATATTAAGTTTTCCACATCAGTGGGAGAAAAAAGAGGGGAATTCAACACTGCCTTCTTTCCATCCCTTGTGGAAAAATGCTGGGGAGCCTGGAGCCTCATCTAGAGACAAGCTCCAGGCTCCTGATCCCCGGGGCCTAGTTCCTCCCAGGCCAGTTGCCTCCTGTTCCTGATTCCCAGAGCAGAAGGGATGGTGTGAGCTTCGATTCAGGGCATCGGGCATTGGAGAGAAGGGGATTGACAAACTGGAGGGAAATGAGAAGGAAACTTTTCTCTAAGGTGTTTTAAAATGAAAGAAGTGACTAAATGGAAAAAGCTTTATGGAGATTTTGGGAAGTTCTTTACCCAGGACCAAACCCCAATCTAGTATCATTCTTGCCATGATGCTGGAACCCACTATTGACCTTTCACACACGCACACACACACACACACACAAAGACACAGAGAGAGAGTCATGCACACATCTTCTCCATGGGAGTGGGAAGACTCTCCTCAACCTTCAGCCTCTTCTTTGTCACCTGGGAGCAAAGGCATCACCTGATATCAGTGAGACTTAGGAGCCCCTGCCACTTTTATCATTAAGCCACACTTCTTTATCGTCAAACCTTACCAAGTCCAAATTCGAATTTATCTTTCTTATTTTGCTCTTTGCTCTAAAATTACTGCTCATAATTTAACTTCTTGCCACCTATTACCTCTTTTTAAAAAAAACAACAACAAACGTAGAGCTATCCTGCCATTTCTAAGAAGTCAACACATTAAATTTCAGGAGGAGAGCTGTGATGTTTTATTTCCTAGTTTTCTAACAGTGGGTTTTATTAATTCTTAGGTGGGGTTCTAGGGTGGGTATTAAGATATATTTAAATCAAATCTACTAATTTAGTTAGGTCTAGGTGATACCTAGAAATCAGTATTTTTAGCTCTCCCAAAGTCCGGGTGATCCTGTCGAGAGTTAAGGATATCACTTTGAGAAACACTGCTCTGTGAGGTGTGTTAAAATTAACCCTACACACACAAGGTATCTGCAGATTTTTAATTGTTCAGTCCTTCCAGTTGCTCAGAGATTACTTCAAAGATTTTTCACTTAGCATGTTGCTGACATTAGGTGGCAAAACATATATAGAGAGAAGACCATCTAAGAGATTAAGTTCTTAATCTCTCTCTCTCTCTTTCTCAGTATTAGGTATACATCTATTTCTTCCACCAAAAGATTTTGTAGATGCTCATAAGAATAAATATGAATAATTGAGAATATTAAAGAAAAGAAAAATGAGGGTAGGAGAAAACAAAGCATACAAAAATGTGTACTATATAGTCTACACAGTGACAAAATTTTGTTCTGAGATTTTAACAGTCAAAGGAAAGAGGAAATTACAATTAATTGTAAGTTTCACAATATTTGTAAGAAAGATTAAACAGATGTTTGGGAGAAGAATGCCTTTTCCTCATACTGGGATCTGGCTGAAATTTCTTCCTTAAATCCTATTATCAAGGCTAGGATACATCATATAGGAGTAGATAAAATAATGAATTTCACATGGCTCTTTTTACAATAACCTTCATCTGGGGCTGTGTGTGTGTTTGTGCATGTGCATATGTCATTCGACCTTTCTAAAATGCCTTCAGGACTGCCACTTTTACTGAGTCTCAGACCCTAGACTATCCTTTCCTTTCCCTTGAGGTTCCTTCAGGTGATAAATTTCGTGCATTATTTCATCACCTGTTATGAAATTTTTGTTTCTAATTTTCTCCTTAGTCTCTTGTCTTCTTCCTAATGATTTTATCATCTACATCCTAAGAACATTTCTCTTCCTCTGTCCCTTTTCCAAACCCTACTGCAAGCACTCTTAGAAGGGAAGAAAAACACAAAAATGCAAGTATTTCTTTTATAAAACCTGTGAAGTCATATTGAAATCCTCACTTTGAAATTTGTGTACCTAAGTACCGGTGATAGCTTCCTTACCTCGTGACTGCTGTTCCGAAAGGAAGCTCAACACACAGCATAGGTGGTGGGACTGTTTAACGGAATTCACCAAAACCAGATCAGCAAGCATGACTTCTGTGGCCATCTGCAGGGACATGGGAATCCATTGCTGATTCAGAGCCCCGTGTTAAAATGTCGAGCACAGGGTTATGTGTGCCAAAGATATGCAGATTCAAAAGCCCATAGGAATTTTGCTTTGTTGATCTGGCTGAAACAGAGACTCTACAAACAGCAACTTCCAGCCCCTGTTCACTTGGCAACCACTAGCCCTGTGAAAACTACAGCAAAGAAAGAAGGGACAATCTCAAGGTCCTTTGGTTCACCCCGCCTACAGGCTGCTCTTATAATTCTTCCCAAACCTCACAGCTATTCCTGCCAGAAAACCACTAGAAACACTCACAGAAATCTCAAAAAGTGATTATAAAAAGTTCAAGATTTCTTTTTGCTGGGTAGCGATGGCTTATGCCTGGAATCCCAGCCCTTTGGGAGGCCAAGGCAGGCAGATCACTTGAGTCCAGGAGTTCAGGAGCAGCCTGGGAAACATGGTGAAACCCCTGTCTCTGTAACAATGAAAAACAAACTTCAAGATGTTGGCAGGAAGGGAATTGGGTTGAGAAAATCTTGAAATGTCAATGGGGTCTTCAAGTAGGCTTGTCTAACTTCTGTACAGATTAAGAAGTTGTGCCCAGTGAGCTGAAGCCACTTGCCTAACTAGTCAATAGTAGTGCTGGGTCATGAGCCTGACCATGTGTTCAGTCACAGGGGATAATCCTTTGTCCTGTAACATTTAAGGCATTTCTTTTGATTGTAGAGGGGCTAACCCTCAGCCTCTTTTTATGTCTAACTCCTGAAGATTAGGAACATCTGAATTCTAAAAGCATTCCAATTACATTTCACATGAATTATAATGCTCATTAATAAATACTTTATTTGCCGTCATAAAGAATAAATAAGCCATGGCTGTACATGTTTTTCAAAAGGTATTTGTTCAACAAAGGCATGGAGACCTAAAAGGGGCATGCGGCACCATTGCTGGGAAATGGAAATTAGGAGTATTAAGGTGTATAGAAAAGAATATAGAGTCATATAGGAGCTGCAAGTTCTTTTTTTTTTTTTTTTTTTTTTTTTTTTTGAGATGGAGTTTCACTCTTGCTGCCCAGGCTGGAGTGCAATGGCGTGATCTCGGCTCACCGCAACCTCCGCCTCCTGGGTTCAGGCAATTCTCCTGCCTAGGCCTCCTGAGTAGTTGGGATTATAGGCATGCACCACCATGCCCAGCTGATTTATTGTATTTTTAGTAGAGGCGGGGTTTCACTATGTTGACCAGGATGGTCTCGATCTCTTGACCTTGTGATCCACCCGCCTCGGCCTCCCAAAGAGCTGAGATTACAGGCTTGAGCCACCGCGCCCGGCATTATTGTCATCATTTTCAATACTGTTGACCCTCTCTGGCATGCTGCACCTTAAGAAGGATCTGTACATTTGGAGAAATGAGATATAAATAGATGATGACAGAAACTGAGAACGGAGGCTGTTTGAGCTGATTAAGAACTCAGACCTTTCAGTCACGTTGCCTGGGACTGAATTTTGACACCACCACTTGCTATTCCTGTCACCTAGGTAGGTAGCTGAATCTCACTAGGCCTCGGTTTTGTCATCTGTAAACTGGGAATGACAATACTACTTGATAGGGTTTTTGTGAGGATTATGTGAAAGATATATATAAATTAAGAAAAATGCACAGCACTTTCTAAGTGCCAATATAAAAGTTGGCTATTGTGATTAATGTGTGCCTCACACCCTTAAAATGCCAAGTTAAGCCTCTGAGGGTGATAGGGTTTGGCTGGGCCTGCAACCAAAATCTCATCTTGAATGATAATCCCCAGGTGTCAAGGGAGAGACCAGGTGGAGGTAATTGAATCATAGGGGCGGTTTCTCCCATGCTGGGCTCATGATAATGAGTTCTCGTGAGATCTGAGGGTTTTGTAAGTGGGTGATAGTTCCTCCCGTGTTCATTCGCCTTTCTGCCACCTTGTGAAGAAGGTGCTTTTCTTCCCCTTCGCCATCCACCGTGATTGTGAGTTTCCTGAGGCCTCCCCATCTACACTGAACTGTAAGGTAATTAAACCCCTTTCCTTTGTGAGTTACCCAGTCTCAGGCAGTTCTTATAAGAGTGTGAAAACAGACTAATGCAGGCGGCTCCAGCACTTGGGTGTGGACACTCTTGGCAGCAGTCACCATGTCAGAAGTACCCCTCAGTCGTCTCCTCTCCCTTACTTCAAAGAGCTATTTTCTGTGTCCTTCAACCCCAGTAGCCTCGTTAAAGACATGCCTGGAAGATAATCCAACCCCACAGGGATGGCGGGGCGGGGTGGAAGCTAAGCATAAGAAAGTAAAATACCTGAGAAAAGATAATAGTTACCAGGATTAATCACACAGACACAAGTTCGCATGTGGATGCCCCAAATCACAGAAGGATAGGAAATCAGTTATTCTTCCCTGGGAAAGATGCAGACAGGCCTCAGCCTTACCAACCCCCGACTCACAACACCCTTTATCTGCTCCAGCTGCCTCAGCCCAGCCCAGACCTTCCTGCAGTCTCACTCCCCGGCTTTGCTGGGAATACCTGGGATCCTGTCTTTCTTTCTTTCTGCTGATCCATCTTGCTTCTGTGATTTGTAACAAAAAAGGCCATTTTCCCACTGCCTGCACAACATTCACCTTAGGCTTGTTTCTCACTTAAATCCCAACTTGAAACTTGGATATCATTTTTACAGAGAAGCTCCATTTGTATTGATGGCTTTGTTCTACAATACTAACTTAGTAAATGCAAGCCAGACAGCAATGATATTAGCGATATTTAAGATGCTAATATGTATTGAGAGCCTATGTTTAAGCAAACACTGCCCGAAATTCTTTCCATATATTAAATGATTTAATCTGAACAGTTCCATTTTACTCTCACAGCCGGCAGGGCCAGGGTTTAAATTCAGGCAGGCTGGTTCCAAAACCAATAAACTGCTCAGATATAATCAGAGAATGCTTATAGTCAAGGAAGGTGCTAGGTTCATTAAAAGCAGTAATTTTCCAGAAGAGAGCATTAAAAATAAAAGATTTTATTAGAACAGCTGTAGCAAGTCCTTTGGAAAGGACATAGATTTACTTCTATCTTTAAAAATTTTAATTTAGGCTTGTTTATCATGTTCAAGAGATTCTGTTAAATTTGCAGGGGGCAAATGAACCCTTACAAAGAAAATATTTAACCAGGTTAACAAATACCTGTTGATTATCCAGTATAAAATTTTCATCAGGGAAATTAGACAGGTCTGTCTATTTATGGTTTCTAACTGAAGGATACGTGGAAGCTCTTTAGGAGTAGGATAAAAACCTTTCTTCTATTTTTGCTCCTTGGTCCTCTCCTTAAGACATACAACCTGTTTGACAAGATAGGCTTTTGCTGATAAACCACGTCTTCGATCTTTGGTTAACATTATTTAGTTCCTAAATGACTCTTAACATTCCACCTTATCCCTTCTTGTAAACTTACAGGAAATTATCTTCTAAGAGACTCAGGCACAAAATTGCATAACATTTACTATGTCATCTAAGAGATGAAAGCTACTAGTTTCCTGCTCGAAATGAATTTATTTCATTACAAGCAATTGTCACTTTTATTTTGAGCATTAGTCTCTGGAAGATTGCTTTTTAGTGGAATTATTACCAGCTGGCATTAGTTCTTTTTGCATTCTAAAATAAAAACTGATGCCAAGAAACATGGCATCCCCTCTTTCCCAGCTTACATCATCTCTAAGCAGCAGAAACAGGCTCCAGAAAAGCCTTACGATTTTTATTTGCAGACACTATTTTTTAAAATGCTTGTAGTTTTTCACTGGAACATGCTTGACTTAACTCAGAACTTAAAAGGAATGTGGAAAACATTTATCTTGCTAAATTAAAATCAGAAAGTTCTGTGTCCAAATTTACATGTTGTATTTTACTTGGTATTAATATTCACCAATTGAATCCTTTTTGCTCTTAAAACAACAAGTAGTAGGACATGGAGAATGTGGAAATGGCCCCCAAAAGAAGATACAATCTCACGCCAGTTAGAATGGTGATCATTAAAAAATCTGGAGACAACAGATGCTGGAGAGGATGTGGGGAAATAGGAACACTTTTACTCTGTTGGTGGGAGTGTAAATTAGTTCAACCATTGTGGAAGATAGTGTGGCAATTCCTCAAGGACCTAGAAATGGAAATTCCATTCGACCTAGTTATCCCATTACTGGGTATATACCCAAAGAAGTATAAATTGTTCTATTATAGACACATGCACACATATGTTCATTGTGGCACTGTTTACAATAGCAAAGACTTGGAAACAACCCAAATGCCTATCATTGATAGACTGGATAAAGAAAATGTGACACATATATGCCATGGAATACTATGCAGCCATGAAAAAGATGAGTTCATGTCCTTGGCAGGGACATGGATGAATCTGGAAACCATCATTCTTGGCAAACTGACACAAGAACAGAAAACCAAACACCACATGTCCTCACTCATAAGCGGGTGTTGGACAATGAGAACACTTGAATAAAGGGAAGAGAACATCACACACTGGGGCCTGTTGTGGGGTGGGGGGCTGTGGGGGGCATTAATAGAGGGTGGAGGGATTGGAGAGAGAACATTAGGAGAAATACCTTATGTAGGTGATGGGGAGATGGCTGCTGCAAACCACCATGGCATGTGTATACCTATGTAACAATCCTGCATGATCTGCTCATGTACCCTGGAACTTAAAGTATAATAACAAAAAAACAAAGAGGAAACAATCCTTCTTAAACCACAAAGCTACCATTACCTTGATACCAAAACCAACAAAGAACAGAAAACAAAAAAGAAAAAACTGGAGTCCAAAATCCCTGATGAACATTGCAGAAAAAATTTATAAGAAAATTTTAGCAAGTTCAATCCAAAAGCACATTAAAAAGATCATACACAATAACAATCTGAGATTTTACTCAGGGATGCTAGATTGTTCAACATACACAAATCAATAAATGTGATACACTGGATCAACAGAATGAAGGACAAAAAAACCCATCTTTAATAAGGGAGTGTGTTTCTTTCAGAATTTAGAGCAATGTGAATTAGGCATCAAACTACTGTTTCTCTTTGTTCTAGTATAAAAAGTTCATGAAGATCTGGGTTCACACAAGTTCAAAAAGTTACCAAATCAACCTTTCCTAATCCCCATTTTAGTCAACGGGTGATAGGTAACTAATGGCAATGCTTGTGCAAAAGTATGTCCTTTAGAGATATAATAATATTTATTTTAAATTGGCCAATATAATTATTTCTAAGCTGTTTTATATGAAAAAATAAGTTTTTATCAAGACTCCAGTTACAGTGTTTAACCTTCATGTTTTCAGGGACTCTGATAATTCATAGAGAATGTTCACACCCATTATATCACTTTTGATTCTCTTAACTACCTTCACCTATGTTAAAATCATCCCCATTTTAAATCATCCCAGTAGATGCAGAAAAAATTTTTTGATAAATTTCAACATCCCTTCATGATAAAAATTCTCAACAAATTAGGCATAGAAGAAACATGACATCATAAAGCCCATATATGGCAAATCCACAGCTAACATTGTACTGAATGGGGAAAAGCTAAATGCCTTTTCTTAAGAAATGGAACAAGATAGGAATGCCCTCTTTTTCCACTTATATTCAACATGGCACTGAAAGTCTTGGCCAGAGCGATCAGGCAAGAGAAAGAAACAAATAGTGGTCTCTCCTTCCATCACTGCAGAGGTGAAACTTGCTCAGTATAATTGAAAGCTTAGCCAATCTCAGAGAACTTAGAGTGTAATGCTTAAGAAATTATAGTTTCTCCCGTTGCCATTCACCACCAGATAAGTCTCTACTGTTGCTTTTTTACTGTAACATTGTCAAATAATGAAGCAAAATATAGCACAGCAAGAAAGTAAGGATGGGGGCAGAACTATACAGATAGTGTATTGAAGATGGATAGCAGGAGGAGACTCCATTAAACAAACTTACAGCACATAAGAACCACAATATGCAAACCTGAATGGGAGATGGAATTCAGTGAGCATGCGGACCTATATATCATTAGGATGATATACATTGCTAGATAACTAATGGCAATGCTTGTGAAAAGGCATGTCCTGTAGAGATATTATTATATTTATTTTAAATTGGTCAGTATAATTATTTCTAAGCTGTTTCGTTAAGAAAAATTAAGTTTTTGTCAAGACTTCAATTACACAATGTTTAACCCTCATGTTTTCAGGGACTCTGATAATTCACAGAGAATGTTCACACCCATTATATCACTTTTGATTCTCTCAATTTCCTTCATTATGATAAAAATCATCCCCATTTTAAAGATGAAGAAATCAAGACTCGGAGACTTATAATCTTGGCCAAGAAATGGCATTTGCAGAGGCTAGTACATATAAACTTTGCACTTCAACATCTTCTCTCTAAGCAAATTATTCAGTTCAACATTCATGAATGTGTACAGTGATACACAATTTTATTATTCCCTCTTATCGGTGACTTTCAAAATAAACAATTGAGTTAATCATTGCAGCATCAGTTGATTAAAATGGAGGTTAGGAAAGTTTGTTTTGATAACCTTTCGAACCTGCATGATCCCGGGTCATGGTAAACTTTTTATACTAGAACAAAGAGAACCAGTAATTTGACACCTGATTCACATTGCTCTAAACTCTGAAATAAACACACTCCCTTATTATGGTTAAAATGAACACTGGCCCCCTTTAGATAATCTGCTTTATTCCCTGAGATGTATGTCTCTACTCTCCTCCTTTTTTCTATCATGAGACTCCTGCCTGTATCATTTTATAAAATGAGAGAATTACAGGTAATTAGAGATAAAAGGAAACTCAGTGACCCACTATCCTAATTCTCTACTTTATCTTTAGGACTAAGGAACTGATGGCTCAGTGAGGTGAATGTTACCTATGAAAGAGAAGAAGACATTGTTTTTGAATCCAGGTTTCCAATCCCCTGTTTAGTGACTTCACATCAATAAGATTTTCCATCTCTGTGTAAGTGAATGGACAAGATGTCATCAGCATTAAGTGCTCCACAGAAAGAGTCATAAACCTTTCCTGGCAAGAGTGGTTTGTTTGTTTGTTTAAATTTTGTTTTAAGTTCTGGGACATATGTGCAGAAACTGCATGTGTGTTACATAGGTAAAAATATGCCATGGTGGTTTATTGGACCTATCAACCCATCACCTATGTATTAAGCCCCACATGCATTAGTTTTATTTGGATGCTCTCCCCTCCGTACTGCCCCTGGCAGGCTTCAGTGTGTGTTGTTCACCTCTCTGTGTCCGTGTGTTCACATTGTTCAGCTCCCACTTACGTGTATTTGTTTTTTTGTTCCTGTGTTAGTATGCTGAGGATAATGGCTTCCAGCTTCATACATACCCCTAAAAAGGACATAATCAGATTGCTTTTTATGACTACAAAGTATTCCATGGTGTATATGTACCACATTTTATTTATTCAATCTATTGATGGATGTTTGGGTTGATTCCATGTGTTTGCTATTGTGAATAGTGCTGCAGTAAACATATGTGTGCATGTATCTTTATAACAGACTAATTTATATTCCTTTGGGTATGCCCCCAGTAATGGGATTGCTGGGTCAAATGGTATTTGTGGTTCTAGATCCTTGAGGAATTGCCACACTGTCTTCCACAATAGTTGTATAAATTTACCTTCCCACCAACCGTGTAAAAGCGTTCCTATTTCTCCACAGCCTCGCCAGCATCTGTTGTTTCTTAACTTGATATGAATGGCATCAGGTAGTATCTCATTGTGGATTTTATTTGCATTTCTCTAATGATCGGTGATGTTGAGCTTTTTTCATATGTGTTCGTAAATGTCTTCTTTTGAGAAGTGTTTGTTTATATTTTTTGTCCACTTTTTCATAGGTTTGTTGATTTTTTTTCTTGTAAATTTATTTAAAGTTTCTTGTAAATTCTGGATATTAGACCTTTGTCAGGTATATTGCAAATGTTCTCCCATTCTGTAGGTTGCCTGTTCACTCTGATGATAGTTTCTTTTGCTGTTCAGAAGCTCTTTAATTAGATTCCATTTGTCAATTTTTGCTTTTCTTGCAATTGCTTTTGGTGATTTTATCATAAAATATTTCCCCATACCTATGTCCTGAATGGTATTGCCTAGATTTTTTTCTAGAATTTGTTTTTATAGTTCTGGGTTTTATCTATAAGTCTTAATCCATTTTGGGTTAATTTTTGTATAAAGTAGAAGAAAAAAATTAAGTTTCAATTTTCTGCGTATGGCTGGCCGGTTCTCCCGGCACCATTTGTTAAATATGGAATGCTTTCCCCATTGCTTGCTTTTGTTAGGTTTGTTAAAGATCAGATGGTGGTAGATGTGTGGTCTCATTTCTGAGATTTCTGTTCTGTTACATTTGTCTATATCTGTTTTGGTATCAGTACCATGCTGTTTTGGTTACTACAGCCTTGTAATATCATTTGAAATCAGGTAGTGTGATGTCTCCAGCTTTGTTCTTTTTGCTTATGATTGTCTTGGCTATACAGCCTCTTTTATGGTTCCATATAAATTTTAAATTAAATTTTTCTAATTTGTGAAGAATGTGAATAATAGTTTGATGGGAATAGCATTAAATCTATAAATCATTTTGGGCAGTATGGCCATTTTAATGACATTGATTCTTTCTATCCATGAAAATGGAATGTTTATCTGTTTCTTTTGTCCTCTCTTATTTCCTTGAGCAGTGGTTTGTAGTTCTCCTTGAAGAGATCCTTCATATACCATGCTAACTCTATTCCTAGGTATTTCATTCTCTTTGTAGCAATTGTAAATGGGAGTTCATTCATGATTTGGCTCTCTGCTTGTCTTGTTGGTGCGTGGGAATGCTTGCAATTTTTGCACATCGATTTTGCATCCTGAGACTGCTGAAGTTGCTTATCAGCTTACGGAGCTTTTGGATTGAGTCATGAGGAGCAGATTGTTCAATTTCTATGTAGTTGTGTGGTCTTGAGTATTAATTTGATTGAACTGTGGTATGAGAAACTGTTAGAATTTCAGTTCTTTTGCATTTGCTAAGTAGTGTTTTACTTCCAATTAGATGATCAGTTTTAGAGTAAATGCCATGTGACACTGAGAACAATGTATATTCTGTTGTTTGGGGATGGAGAGTTCTGTAGAAATCTATCAGGCCCACTTGATCCAGAGCTGAGTTCAAGTCCTAAATATCCTTTTTAATTTTCTGCCTTGATGATCTGTCTAATATTGACAGTGGGGTATTAAAGTCTCCTACTATTATTGTGTAAAAATCTAAGCCTCTTTGTGGGTCTCTAAAAACTTGTTTTATGAATCTGGGTGCTCCGGTATTGGGTGCATATATATTTAGGATAGTTATCTTTTCTTGTTGAATTAACCTGTTTATAATTATGTAATGTTCTTCTTTGTCTTTTTTTTTATCTTTGTTGGTTTAAAATCTGTTTTGTCAGAAACTAGGATTGCAACCCCTGCTTTTTTATGCTTTCCATTTGCTTGGTAAATTTTTCTCCATCTTTTTATTTTAAGCCTCTGTGTGTCTTTGCATGTGAGATGGGTCTCCTCAATACAGCACCCTGAGTCTTGACTCTTGATCCAATTTGCCAGTCTGTGTCTTTTAATTGGGACATTTAGTCTGCTTACATTTAAGGTTAATAGAGTTATGTGTGAATTGGATCCTGTCATTATGATGCTAGCTGGTTATTTTGCACCTTAGTTGATGCAGTTTCTTCGTAGTGTTAATGGTCTTTACAATTTGGTATTTTTTTTAGTGGCTGGTAATGTTTTTCTCCTTTCCAATTTAGTGCTTCCTTTAGGAGCTCTTGCAAAGCAGGCCTAGTGGTGATGAATTCCCTCAGCATTTGCTTGTCTGAAGAGGATTTTATTTCCCTTAACTTATAAAACTTAGTTTGACTGCGTATGAAATTCTGGGCTGAAAATGATTTTCTTTAAGAATGTTGAATATTGGCTTTCACTCTTCTCTGTTTTGTAGGGCTGAAATGCCCACTATTAGTCTGAAGAGCTTCCCTTTGTAGGTGACCTGGCCTTTATCTCTGGATGCCTTTAACATTTTTTTTTTCCTTTATTTCTATCTTGGAGAATCTGATGATTATGTTTCTTGGGGTTGATCTTCTCATGGAGTATCATACTGTGGTTTCTGTATTTCCTGAATTTGAATGCTTACCTCTCTTGCTAGGTTGGGGAAGTTCTCCTGGGTGATATCCTGAAGTGTGTTTTTAAACTTGGTTCCATTCTCCCAGTCTCTTTTAGGTACTTCAATCAGTTGTAGGTTCAATCTTTTTAAATAGTCCTATAGTTCTTGGAGGTTTTGTTTATTCCTTTTCATTCGTTGTTCTCTAATCTTGTCTGTCTGCCTTAATTCATCAAGATAGTCTTCAAGCTCTGATATTCTTTCTTCCACTTGATTAATCCAGCTATTGATACTTGTTTTTACATTATGAAGTTCTTGTGCTTTATTTTTCAGCTCCATCAGGTCATTTATGTTCCTCTCTAAACTGGTTATTCTAGTTAGCAGCTCCTATTACCTTTTATTATGGTACTTAGCTTCTTTGCATTGGCTTAGAACATGCTCCTTTACCTCAGTAAACTTTGTTACTACTCACCTTCTGAAACCTACTTCTGTCAATTTGTCCATTTCAACCTCCATCCAGACATGTGCCTTTGCTGGTGAGGTGTTTCAATCATTTGGAGAAGATTTGGCCTTTTGAGTTTTCAACATTTTTTTAAAATTAATTCTATCTCATCTTCATGAGTTTGTCTAGTTTTGATCTTTGAGGCTGCTGATCTTTGGATGGTTTTTGTGGGGACTTTTCTGTTGATGCTGTTGTTGTTGCTTTCTGTTTGTTTTTCTTTCATTAGTTAGGTCCATTTTCTGTACAGCTGTAGCAGTTTGCTGGGTGTTCACTTCCTGCCATATTCATCTGGGTCTGTCCAGCACCTGGAGATGTGAAACCAGGAGGCTGGACAACAGGAAAGATGCGTGCCTGCTCCTTCCTCTGGTGTGTCTGACCTCAAGGGGCACCAACCTGATGTCAGTAGAAACACTCCTGTATAGAGTTTCTGGTGACCCCTGTTGGTGAGCCTCATCCAGTTGGGGTGAATGGGAACCAGGATCTGTTTAATGAAGCACTTTGGTTGTCCCTTGGTAGGGGGTGTGTGCTGTGCTGGGGGAAACCCACTCATCTGGTCTGGTTCTTTCTCATCACATCCACGTTCTTCAGCACTAGCAGGGGAAAAAATCAGTATGCTGGTCTGTAGAGACTATAGCTACTACTCCCTTTAGAGACTCAGGCCCAGGGGTATCAGAGCTATGTCCCTAAGCCCCTGGCTAAAGTTGCTAGGGTTCCTGCAGGGAGGCCTTGCCCACTGAAGAGGGATGGGTCAGGGTTAGGCTATAGAGGAAGTCTGGCTAAGGTTTGCCACAGCTAGTGTGCTTTATTGTGAGGGAATACTTTTTGGAACCAAGCCATCCAGTCTCCCCAGCTCCGGGGCGGGCCATGACCTGGAACTATAGTGATGGCTGCTGCAGTTTCCCCCACAGGAGTTCAATGTCTTAGGCAGCTAGCAGCCACAGTGATGGCTACCATGTCTTCCCGGGGGAGCTCAGTTTTCTTAGGCAGTCAGCAGCTGCAGTGATGGCTGCCGCCCCTCCCCAAGGGAGCTCAAATGGCTTAGACAACAGGCAGCTGCAGTGATGATGGCTGCCCCTCCTTCCAGGAACTTGGTAGTCTTAGGAATACTCCAGCTGAGTGGCTGTTGAGAATCTATGCTGCTCTGTGGTTGACACCCAAGGCCTGGTAGCATGGGATCACAAATGGGATCTTCTGATCTGTGGGTTGTATAGACCCATGGAAAAAGCACTGTTTCACAGGCTGGGTAGCATGCTCATTCATTATCTCCCTTGGCTGGGGGTGGGGGTTCCCCTTGGGCTATGTAGCTGTGAGGTGGGCCAAGCCAACACCCTGCCTTTCCTGGTTCTCCATGGGTTATGCCAACTTAGTCAATCCTGATGATAGAACCTGTATACCTTGGTTGCTGGTACAAAATTCTCATGCTGTTTTGGTTCCTCTGGGAGCCTCTGCCTGCAGCTGCTTCTATTTGAAGATCTTTACCCTGCCCCCTGTCAAGTTATTTATTTTTAAATAACCATTTCTGTTGAAGAATTATATACATAGAGATTGTTGCACACATCCTAAATATATAGCTCAATGAATTATCACAAAGTGAATGTAGCTGTGTAGCCAACAAACAGGCCAAGAAAAAAAAATTCCAGGACCCCAGAAGCTCCTTTATACCTCCTGTTAATATTTATGATTGCATTATTAAATTTGTGTAGTGTATTTTTCAGCTCTATTCGATCATATTGGTTCTTTTTTTATAGTGGCTATTTTGTCTATCAGCTTCTGTATTATTTTATTTTAATCCTTATATTCTTTAGATCAAGTGTTGAGTTTATCCTGAATCTCAATAATCTTCATCCTATTCATATTCTAAATTCTATACGTGTCATTTCAGCCATTTTAGCGTGGTTAAGAACCCTTGTTGGGAATTAGTGTGGTTGTTTGGAGAAAGAAGACATTGGCTTTTTGAGTTTTTAGAGATTTTGCTCTGGTTCTTTCTCATCTGTATGGGTTGGTATTTCTTTAAGTGCAGTGTAAATTCAGCACAGTCAGTAGACCTCATTTCTGAATGTTTTTTGCAGGGTCTTAATTGTGCTGACACTTTGTCTTTGGTTTGACAGGGATTATATTAGCAAAGTATTTTTGGTGTTGAAGTTTTGGGCTATTATCTCTTGCTGTAACTTAAGTGTTACAGTCCGTAAGTAGATTCTTGCTTGGCCACGTGGCTTCTCTGCATTTCCTCATGATTGCAGCCATGCTTCCTCTCAGTGCTCTAAAAGTGTTGTCTTCCCTCCCAATTGAGAGTTGGATGCAGATCTCAGCTTGCAACTGCTGAGCTCCACACCAAAGCTCTGGGGCAACCTCAGGACTTATGTTTTCTACCCAGCTTCAAGGCAGCAGGGCATAGGACCTTAGCAGTGGTTGTGGGAGAGGGTCTTTCCCTTGTTTCTTTGGGCTGCATTCCAGAGAAATGCAGTGCTGTTACCAATCAGTGAAATCAGCCTAGAATGGGACAGCTGCACTGTGGAACCAAGCTGGGGGAGGGACTCTACCTGTTGTTGAGCAGGGAGGCAATTGGGTCCTGGGTGAAACAGACTGGACTCCTCTCCTTAGGCCAACTGCAGCTTTCTGGAGGTGTGGTTAAGGCACTCAGGGTCTTTGCTCCTTTCCCAGTCTGACAAAAGCAAGGACAGTACCAATGGCAGTGGCAGTGGTAGAGGAGGTTTCTGTTGCTTCTGAGAGTTCCATCTCAGAGAAACACAGAGGTTCTGCTACTGATATGTTTAATCAGTGGGTTGGGGCAGCTGCACTGCTGGCCTGAGCTGTGAACTCTGCTTGTTGAGGAGTGGGCAATGGAGGTGGAGAGCTTGGAGTTCACAGAAAGTAGAGACCGGCTCCTCTCCATATGGTGATTGTGGCATTCTTGAAGTTCAGGTAAAGACTTAGGCTCTGTTTCTTCCGCTGTCCAAGGGCAGTAGGGGTAGAAATGCTGCTGTGGCAGTGGCAGAGGGGCTGTCAATTGCCTCTGGGAGCTCCTCCCTACAGAATCTCAGAGCCACTATAAGGAAGTATGCTCACCCATACCATTAAATGGGACAGCTAATCATCCAGAGCCAGGGCTCTGCCTGTTGAAGACTTGTGGGGAGAGGCTCACAGATAAATGAGACTGACTCCTCTCCATATGGTGGCTGCAGTATGCTGGAGGTACAGTATAGCAACTGGGCCTTTTTTTTTTTTTTCCACAGCCTGAAACAGAGTGGTACCACTGGAGCTGCAATGGCAGAAGGGTTACGGGTGGTCTTGGAGATTTTCAGGGAAATGAAGAGCCAGCTCAACTGAAGTGTTCAGGTGGTAGCATGGTAGTTTTGCTTAAGTCCTAGATTGAGAGGCCTCATCCACCCAATGAGGAAAAGCAGGGACAAGAACTTGTGTAGGGAATAGTCTGGCCACTTTTGCAGGGGGTGGCTAAGCTGTGCTGAGTGTCTGTGAGAGTTTCTATTCGCTAGGCACTTTCCAGAGCCTGAAGGTAATAGCTGGCAAGGGCCACAGGATAGAATATACAGCAATCTGACTCTCTGGAAGCTCTTTCTCTGGAAAGTACAGAGATGCTACTGGCACAGGAGCCCCTGTATGGGGCGGTTGAAATCCCAGGTTGGGAAGCCCTGCTCAGTGAGAAGGGGAATTAGGGATTTGCATTGAAAATAGCCTGGCTGCTTTTCCATGGGGTGCCTGCATTGTGTCAGTGGTCTGCACCAATCCTTAGTTGCTGTGCACTGAGCCTGAAGGCAACAGTCCTGAGGGCTGTGAGACAACAAAAATGGAGGCCTGCCTCTCCCTCTGGGAGCTCCATTCCAGAGAAGCACAAAACTCCTACTGTGAAGTGCAGGGAGTATGTAAGTCAAGGCCCCAGTAGATTGGGCTCATGGGGAGATCTCCTGAACCAAGGAAACTTTTCTCCTGAAAAGTTTCATGGCAGATGTATGGGCCTCAGGGACTCTCAGTCACTGTTTGTCCACAGTAGGGAAGCCTTCTCTGGCTTCATGCCCCTGTCAGATGGATGGTCATACAGTCTCACTCCTCTCCATTTTCTCTGAGTTGAATTGATTTTTTTGATGAATCCCAATGTGTCCACTTAGATGTTCCAGTTGAAGAACCACCATTTACTTGCCACTTTTTATTTAATCCATGAGAGCAGCACACGTTAGCTGCTTGTAGCCAGACTTCTTCAAAAACTTCTGTGAAATCTCTGCTCAAATGTATTAAGACTTGTTTTGTGACCTAATGAAGTGTCATCATTGTCTCCAGTAAATACCCAAAGTTTCTTTTTTTTTCTATTTTTTAAATTTCATTTTAGGTTTTGGGGTACATGTGAAGAACATGCAAGATTATTGCATAGGTACACACATGGCAGTGTGATGTGCTGCCTTTCTCCCCATGCTATCTCTCCCCAACTCCCCACCCCCCGCTGTCCCTGCCCTATTTCCTCCCAAGAGACCCCAATGTGTGATGCTCCCCTCCCTGTGTCCGTGTGTTCTCACTGTTCAACACCCACCTATGAGTGAGAACATGCGGCGTTTGATTTCCTCTTCATGTCAGTTTGCTGAGAATGATGGTTTCCAGGTTCATCCATGTTCCTAGAAAGGACACTAACTCATCGTTTTTGATGGCTGCATAATATTCCACGGTGTATATGTGCCACATTTTTCCTGTCCACCCTATCGTCAATGGGCATTTGTGTTGGTTCCAGGTCTTTGCTATTGTGAACAGTGCTGCAATGAACATTTGTGTGCATGTGTCCTTATAGTGGAACGATTTGTAATCTTTTGGATATATACCCAGTAATGGGATTGCTGGGTAAAATGGAATTTCTATTTCTAGGTCCATGAGGAATCGCCACACTGTCTTCCACAATGGTTGAACTAATTTACACTCCCACCAACAGTGTATAAGTGTTCCTATTTCTCCACATCCTCTCCAGCATCTGTTGTCTCCAGATTTTTTAATGATCACCATTCTAACTGGCATGAGATGGTATCTCAATGTAGTTTTGATTTGCATTTCTCTAATGACCAGTGATGATGAGCATTTTTTCATATGTTTCTTGGCCTCATGTATGTCTTCTTTTGTAAAATATGTGTTCATATCCTTTGCCCACTTTTGAATGGGCTTTTTTTTTTTTTTTTCTTGTAAATCTGTTTGAGCTCTTTGTAGATTCTGGATATCAGCCCTTTGTCAGATGGGTAGACTGCAAAAATTTCTTCCCATTCTATTGGTTGCTGATTCACTCTAATGACTGTTTCTATTGCTGCGCAGAAACTGTGGGGTTTGATTAAGTCCCATTTGTCTATTTTGGCTTTTGTTGCCAGTGCTTTTGGTGTTTTAGTCATGAAGTCCTTGCCTACGCCTATGTCCGGAATGGTTTTGCCTAGATTTTCTTCTAGGGTTTTTATGGTGTTAGGTCTTATATTTAAGTCTTTAATCCATCTGGAGTTAATTTTAGTGTAAGGTATCAGGAAGGGGTCCAGTTTCTGCTTTCTGCACATGGCTAGCTGGTTTTCCCAACACCATTTATTAAACAGGGAATCCTTTCCCCATTGCTTGTTTTTGACAGGTTTGTCAAAGATTGGATTGTTGTAGATGTGTGGTGTTGCCTCCGAGGCCTCTGTTCTGTTCCATTGGTCTATATCTCTGTTTTGGTACCAGTACCATGCTATTTTGATTACTGTAGCCTTGTAGTATAGTTTGAAGTCCAGTAGTGTGAAGCCTCCAGCTTTGTTCTTTTTGCTTAGAATTGGCTTGTCTATGCGGGCTCTCTTTTGGTTCCATATGAAGTTTAAGGTGTTTTTTTCCAGTTCTGTGAAGAAGGTCATTGGTAGCTTGATGGGGATAGTGTTGAATCTGTAAATTACGTTGGGAAGTATGACCATTTTCACGATATTGATTCTTTCTAACCATGAGCATGGAATGTTTCTCCATCTCTTTGTGTCCTCTTTTATTTCGTTGAGCAGTGGCTTGGAGTTCTCCTTGCAGAGGTCCTTTACGTTCCTTGTTAGTTGTATTCCTATGTATTTCATTCTCTTTGTAGCAATTGTGAATGGCATTTCGTTCTCGATTTGGCTCTCTTTAAGTCTGTGATTGGTATATAGGAATGCTTGTGATTTTTGCACTTTGATTTTGTATCCTGAGACTTTGCTGAAGTTGCTTATCAGTTTCAGGAGATTTTCGGCTGAGACGATGGGGTCTTATAGATATACAATTATGTTGTCTGCAAATAGAGACAATTTGACTTCCTCCTTTCCTATTTGAATACCCTTTATTTCTTCTTTTTGCCTGGTTGCTCTGGCTAGAACTTCCAGTACTATTTTGAATAGGAGTGGTGAGAGAGGGCATCCTTGTCTGATTTCAAAGGGAATGCTTCCAGTTTTTGCCCATTCAGTATGATATTGGCTGTTGGTTTGTCATAAATAGCTTTTATTATTTTGAGATACATTCCATCAATACCTGGTTTATTGAGGGTTTTTAGCATAAAGGGCTGTTGAATTTTGTCAAAGGCCTTCTCTGCATCAGTTGAGATAATCATGTGGTTTTTGTATTTACTTGTTTATGTGGTGAATTATGTTTATAGACTTGTGTATGTTGAACCAGCCTTGCATCCCCGGGATGAAGCCTACTTGATCATGGCAGACAAACTTTTTGATGTGCTGTTGCAATCGGTTTGCCAGTACTTTATTGAACATTTTTGCATCTATGTTCATCATGGATATTAGCCTGAAGTTGTTTTTTCTTGCTGAGTCTCTGCCAGGTTTTGGTATCAGGATGATATTGGTCTCATAAAATGATTTGGGAAGGATTCCTTCTTTTTGGATTATTTGGAATAGTTTCAGAAGGAATGGTACCAGCTCCTCTTTGTATGTTTGGTAGGATTCGGCTGTGAACCCACCTGGACCGGGGCTTTTTTGGGTGGTAGGCTCTTAATTGCTGCCTCAACTTCAGACCTTGTTATTGGTTTATTCAGGGTTTCAACTTCTTCCTGGTTTAGGCTTGGGAGGAGGCAAGTGTCCAGGAATTTATTCATTTATTCCAGGTTTACTAGTTTATGTGCATAGAGTTGTTTGCAATAATCTCTGATGATGGTTTGAATTTCTGTGGAATCTGTGGTGATATCCCCTTTATTGTTTTTTATTGCATCTATTTGATTATTCTGTCTTTTCTTTTTTATTAATCTGGCTAGTGATCTATTTTATTGATCTTTTCAAAAAACCAGCTCCTGGATTTGATTTTTTGAAGGGTTTTTAATGTCTCTATCTCCTTCAGTTCTGCTCTGATCTTAGTTATTTCTTGTCTTCTGCTAGGTTTTGAGTTTTTTTGATCTTGCTCCTATAGCTCTTTCAATTTTGATGATAGGTTGTCAATTTTAGATCTCTCCTTGCTTCTCATTTGTGCATTTATTGCTATATATTTTCCCCTAGCGACTGCTTTAAATGGGTCCCAGAGATTCTGGTATGTTGTATCTTCATTCTCATCAGTTTCAAAGAACATCTTTATTTCTGCCTTCATTTCTTTGTTTATCCAGTCAACATTCAAGAGTCAGTTGTTCAGTTTCCATGAAGCTGTGGGGTTCTGAGTTAGTTTCTGAATTCTGAGTTCTAACTTGATTGCACTGTGGTCTGAGAGACTTGTTTGTTATGATTTCCATTCTTTTGCATTTGCTGAGGAGTGATTTACTTCCGATTATGTGGTCAATTTTAGAGTAGGTGTGATGTGGTGCTGAGAAGAATGTATATTCTGTGGATTGGGGTGGAGAGTTCTGTAAATGTCTATTAGGTTTGCTTGTTCCAGGTCTGAGTTCAAGTCCTGGATATCCCTGTTAATTTTCTGTCTCGTTGTTCTGTCTAATATTGACAATGGGGTGTTAAAGTCTCCCACTATTATTGTGCGAGTGTCTTTAGCTCTTCTTGTTGCATTGATCCTTTTACCATTATGTAATGTCCTTCTTTGTCTCTTTTGATCTTTGTTGGTTTAAAGTCGATTTTATCAGAGACTAGGATTGCAACTCCTGCTTTTTTTTTTTTTTTTTTTTTTTTTTTTTTTTTTTTTTTTTTCTCTCCATTTGCTTGGTAAATCTTTCTCCATCCCTTTATTTTGAGGCTTTGTGTACCCTTGTATGTGAGATGTATTTCCTGGATACAGCACACCAATGGCTTTTGGCTTTTTATCCAATTTGCCAGTCTGTGTCTTTTGATTGGGGCATTTAGCCCATTTACATTTAGGGTTAATATTGTTATGTGTGAATTTGATTCTGCCATTTTGATGCTAGCTGGCTGTTTTGCCCGTTAGTTGATGGAGTTTCTTCATTGTGTTGATGCTCTTTATCATTTGGTATGTTTTTTGGAGTGGCTGGTACTGGTCGTTCCTTTCTATGTTTAGTGCCTCTTTCAGGAGCTCTTGTAAAGCAGGCCTGGTGGTGATGAAATCTCTGAGTACTTGCTTGTTCGCAAATGATTTTATTTTTCCTTCACTTATGAAGCTTAGTTTGGCTGGATATGAAAGTCTGGGTTGAAAATCTTTTCTTTAAGGATGTTGAATATTGGCCTCCACTGTCTTCTGGCTTGTAGGGTTTCTGCTGAGAGATCTGCTGTGAGTCTGATGGGCTTCCCTTTGGGGGTAACTTGACCTTTCTCTCTGGCTGCCCTTAGTATTTTCTCCTTCATTTCAACCCTGGTGAATCTGATGATTATACGCCTTGGGGTTGCTCTTCATCACGAATATCTTTGTGGGGTTCTCTGTATTTTCTGGACTTGGATATTGGCCTGCCTTGCTAGGTTGGGGAAGTTTTTCTGGATGATATCCTGAAGAGTATTTTCCAGCTTGGATTCATTTTCTCCGTCACATTCAGGTACACCTATCAAATGTAAATTTGGTCTTTTCACATAGTCTCGTATTTCTTGGAGACTTTGTTCATTCTTTTTTACCCTTTTTCTCTAATCTTCCCTTATCATTTTATTTCATTGATTTGATCTTCAACCTCTGATATCCTTTCTTCTGCTTGGTCAATTCAGCTATTGAAACTTGTGCATTCTTAGCGAAATTCTCGTGTTGTGTTTTTCAGCTCCATCAATTCGTTATATTCCTCTCTAAGTTGTCTGTTCTCATTAGCATTTCATCAAGTCTTTTTTCAAGGTTCTTGGTTTCTTTGCATTGGGTTAGAACATGTTCTTTTAGCTCACAGAAGTTTCTTATTACTCACCTTCTGAAGCCTGATTCTGTCCATTCATCACACTCATTCTCCATCCAGCCTTTTTCCCTTGTGGGTGAGGAGTTGTGGTTCCTTGTAGGAGGAGAGGCATTCTGGTTTCGGGTGCATTCATCCTTTTTGCACTGATTTCTTTCCATCTTTGTGGATTTATCCACTTGTCATCTTTGAAGTTGTTGACTTTCAGATTGGGTCTCTGAGTGGATGTCCAGTTTGTTGATGATGAAGTTATTTCCTTCTGTTTCTTAGTTTTCCTTCTAACAGTCTGGCCCTTCTGCTGTAGGACTGCTAGAGGTCCACTCCAGGCCCTGCTGGCCTGGGGATCACCTGCAGTGGCTGCAGAACAGTAAGGGTTGCTGCCAGTTTCTTCTGCTGCTATCTTTGTCCCAAAAGGATACCCGCCAAATGTCAGTCTGAGCTCTCCTTTATGAGATGACTATATGGATATATGGGGGTCAGTGAGCTGCTTCAGGAGACAGTCTATCTCATGCCAAGAAGATTAAGGACACTGAGACACACACGGAGTGAGTTTAGAAGTGGAAGTATAATAGGCAAAAGAAGAAAAAGAAAAACTAATCTCCCTATTGCCAGAGAGAGGGGCACCTGAATGGGATCTTCTCTGAGGCAGAGTGCACCAAATTGTCTAGGCAGGCTTCAGGACATGATGTCTGATTTCCATAGAGCCCACAGATTGGTTGGATTATGTGTGAGGTTTACATTTTAAGCAGGGAAGCCTGCCACCCCATCCTAATCTTACTATGGGGGCTTTGCTTGGCCAGCACCACATTGCCTGCTCCTTACCCTACATGTGGCTGGAAAAAAGAAGGCAAGATCAAGCTGTTATTTTAAACATGCCTAATCCCAGGTAGCCTTTTCTTATTGGCACAACTGACAGCATTCATCTATACAAGCTTCCAGCTTGCTTGTCTATGTCTGCAGCTCCATTTTATAGGCTGCTATTTGTTGGAAAAGAAAATAATTTGGGGGCTGCCTTTTTTTAAAAGGAAAACCTTACTGAGGACTACCATACCCTAACTATCTGCCTAAATAATTTCTTCTTAACTCCTATATTGTACCTCCTTCAGGAGTGGTAACCCTAACTACTGTTAGAGAGTGTTGGACAATGACTTTTTCTGGCTATTTCCTGCTGAAAAGAGGTCTTATATTGGGAGCAGCAGCTAGGGCTCCTCCTGGTATTGATTTAAGAAAACTCAGAAGAAAGGTGTATGAGTATTCTGTCTGCAGCACCATTTGGAGTTTGCTTCTAGGTGAGAAGAGATTAATTTTAGTTTGAAGGAATATTAAAATTACCACTATTAGTAGGGGTCCTATAGACCAGAACCATGATAGTAGTTTGATACCTGTCAGTCATTGTGATGTTTTGAAACACTGGTTTGCCTCCAGCTTATGTCACTGTATTTTACCTGAAGTATTGATAGAAAAGCAACAATTTTTTTTTAGAAAAACAAAATTTTTCCCCTTGACTTACAATTAGGGAATAATTTTAGGTCTAGGTCATCTTTTATAACTTGTGATATAAGTGGGAGAAATACATTATTGTGTGGCTAGAGTAACTTTAGTGTTAATCTCGGCTAACTCTCTCCTGGAATTATTAATTCTTTCAAGACTTCTACAGATTATCTAGAAAATGATTAAACTGGAGACAACAGATGCTGGAGAGGATGTGGAGAAATAGGAATGCTTTTACACTGTTGGTGGGAGTATAAATTAGTTCAATCGTTGTGGAAGACACTGTGGTGATTTCTCAGGGATCTAGGAATAGAATTACCATTTGACCCAGCAATCCCATTTCTGGGTATATACCCAAAGAATTATAATCATTCTATTATAAAGACACATACACAAGAATATTAATCACAGCACTGTTTACAATAGCAAAGACCTGGAACCAACCTGAATGCCCATCAATGATAGACTGGATAAAGAAAATATGGCACATATACACCATGGAATACTATGCAGCCATAAAAAAGGATGAGTTCATGTCCTTGGCAGGGACATGGATGAATCTGGAAACCATAATTCTCAGCAAACTGACACAAGAACAGAAAATACTGCGTGTTCTCACTCATAAGTAGTGTTGAACAATGAGAACACATGGACACAGGGAGGGGAAAATCACTCACCAGGGCTTGTTGAGGGGTGTGAGAGCTAGGGGGGGATAGTAGGGGGTGAGGGTATTGGGGAGGGATAACATTAGGAGAAATACCTAATGTAGATAACAGGGGGATGGATGTAGCAAACCACCATGGCATGTTATACATAGGTAACAAACCGGCACGATCTGCACATGTACCCCAGAACTTAAGTATAATAATAATAAAAAAAAGAAAATGCTTAAACTTTCTGACTTATCCCAAACATCCCTCTTTTTAAACCACCAGTTATTCTCTTTAGGATAAGAATTTACCCTAAAAGATTCTTTCTTATATAAAATCTCTTTTCTTTATAACCTTTGCATAGCTAAGGTGTGACATATTACCAAACTCAATAAAAAATTCTAGCAGACTCAGTGATAGTAAAACTTTTATGCTTTCCTTTTGTTGGTAACTATTACCCCTGCTATAAGGATAATAATTAAGTAAATGCTACAGCAATAGAAACTGTCAAATGTTTCAGTTTGAAGGTGCTACAGTATATAATCCCACTGCAAATAATAGAGTGAGTATAGCAATTTCTGAAAGTGTGGTGTAGTAGATAATTTTCATTTAAAATTTTACTCACCAAGACATAACATTTCCCTTGGGGGTCTATGAAGTTACAAATGCAATCCCATGAATAATTAAAATCTGCCTGCAAGTTTGCATTTTAAAAAGTTCTAATACTTGGCAGTGAATCTCGAGAGGAAGGGTGGAAATAACTAAATGTATCTGGTAAGGTAAAGATGGGACAAAGTAGGATGAGTAGCCCTTACTCATTAACTTATCTTTTATGATTTCCAGCTTGAAACCTCTTATTTCTTCACATTGACAACCAGGGCATTTCTCTCATTTGTTAGGGTTTGCTCTCTTAGCTTTCAGACTCTGACTTGAGTATCATGTATCCAAGAGCTGATACCTGTAGCTTTTACTGCTGAGGGCATTGAAAGAAGAACAATGCAGGGCCCTTTCTAGATTAGGTATAGGGAAGTAGAGAGGGAAGGGAGAGCTTTTACCAATATGAAATCTCCTGGATTAAATAAACGTGGTCCTATTTCTTGGGCTTGGGCTTCTTCTAGTTGAGTCAATTTTCACAGTAAAGCCATGAGAATAGTGACCCAAAGGTGAGTTTTATCGGACAGTTTCCTGAGGTATCTTTTGATGATATTACTTGTTTTCTCTACCTTTCCTGAGGACTGGTGTCTCTAAGCACAATGGAGTATATACTGTATGCCTAGTGCCTTTGAGATGCGCTGTGTGACTGCTGCCTTAAATGAGGAGCTGTTGTCACTTGTAGGTACTTAGGTAGACAAAACGGAATAATTTCATTAATTAACACTTTTATTACCTCAGAGGATTTTTTCTGTATGGCATGAAAATACTTCTACCTAGCTAGTGAAAATGTCTAGCAATACCAGGAGGTATTGGATGCCCTTCATCTTTGGCAATGTGTGTGAAGTCTGTTTGCCAGCCCTCCTCTGGATAGCTTTCCATCCTTCAGGTCTGAGAAGTAAGGAGCCCTTTGTTAAGGGAATTACTTTTAAGACAGACTTCACCACCAGTAATATCCTGTTTGACTGTTCTTAATAAGCTCTTTCCTGAAAACAGTCTCTGGACACACTGATAAGTTTTATCCTTTCCCAAGTGGAAAGCTTGGTGAAGAGTTTTAAGGACTTTCCATTGGCTGCAGGCCGGCAAGAGGAGCTTGCCATCCTCCAATTGTAAACATTCTGAGGACTGGAAAGTGCACTCTAAAGAAGTGGCCCATTCCATTTCTTCAGGGAGTACTGAGGTTAAATTTCTTACTAAGCCTTCCTAGATTAAAGGGGCTGAAGTGTGCTGATGCCCTGAGGCTTGCTTGCTGCTGACTTGGCAACCTGATCAGCTAACTTGCTTCCATTGGCTATTTTACCTACTGCATTCTGATGTCCCTTACAATGATTAACTGCTACCTCTTATGTAAGGAAAATTGAGGATAATAACTTAATTTCCTGATGATATTTATTTATTTTTTATTCTATTATACTTTAAGTTCTGGGGTACATGTGTAGGTCGTGCAGGTTTATTTCATAGGTATACACATGCCATGGTGGTTTGCTGCATCCATCCCCCTGTCATCGACATTAGGTATTTCTCCTAATGCTATTCCTCCCCATACCCCCACCGCCTGCTAACCCTCCCCTAGTCACTCCATGCCCCGACAGGCCCTGTTGTGTAATGTTCCCTTCCCTGTGTCCATGTGTTCTCATTGTTCAACACCCACTTATAAGTGAAAACATGGTGTTTGGTTTTCTGTTCTTGTGTCAGTTTGCTGAGAATGATCATTTCCAGCCTCATCCATGTTCCTACAAAGGACATGAGATCATCCTTTTTTATGGCTGTGTAGTATTCCATGGTGTCTATGTGCCACATTTTCTTCTTCAGTCTATAATTGATAGGCATTTCGGTTGGTTCCCAGTCTTGCTATTGTAAACAGTTAAGCAATAAACATATGTGTGCATGTCTTTATAATAGAATAATTTATAATCCTTTAGGTATATACCCAGTAATGGGATTGCTGGGTCAAATGATATTTCTATTTCTAGATCTGTGAGGAATCACTACACTGTCTTCTGCAATGATTGAACTAGTTTACACTCCCACCAACGGTGTAAAAGTGTTTCTATTTCTCCACATCCTCTCCAGCTGTTGTCTCCTGATGTTTTAATGATCACCATTCTAACTGGTGTGAGATGGTATCTCAATGTGGTTTTTCATTTGTATTTCTCTAATGACCAGTGATGAAGAACTTTTTTTCATATGTTTGTTGGCTGCATAAATGTCTTTTTTTGATAAGTGTCTGTTCATATCCCATGCTCACTGATGTTTTTTGTTTGTTTCGTTTTTTTTTTTTTTTTTTTTCGTAAATTTGTTTAAGTTCTTTGTAGATTCTGGTTATTAGCCCTTTGTCAGATGGGTAGATTGCAAAAATTTTTTCCCATTCTTTTTTTGTTGGTTCATTCTAATGGCCATTTCTTTTGCTGTGCAGAAGCTCTTAATTAGATCCCATTTGTCTATTTTGGCTTTTGTTGCCATTGCTTTTAGTGTTTTAGTCATGAAGTCCTTGCCTATACCTATGTCCTGAATGGTATTGCCTAGATTTTCTTCTAGGGTTTTTATGGTGTTAGGTCTTATGTTTAAATCTTTAATCAATTTGGAGTTAATTTTTGTATAAAGTGTAAGGAAGAGATCCAGTTTCAGCTTTCTGCATATGGCTAGCCAGTTTTCTCAACACCATTTATTAACTAGAGAATCCTTTCCCCATTGTTTGCTTTTGTCAGATTTGTCAAAGATCAGATGGTTGTGGGCTCTCTTTTGGTTCCATTTGAAGTTTAAGGTGTTTTATTTTATTTTATTTTATTTTATTTATTTATTTATTTATTTATTTATTTTCAGTTCTGTGAAGAAAGTAAATGTAGCTTGATGGAAATAGCATTGAATCTATAAATTACTTTCAGCACTATAACCATTTTCACAACACTGATTCCTCCTAACCATGAGCATGGAATGTTTTTTCCATCCGCTTGTGTCCTCCCTTATTTCCTTGAGCAGAGATTCATCATTCTTCTCTAGGAGGTCCTTCACATCTCTTGTTAGGTATTTATTAATAAAATTCCTAGGTATTTTATTCTCTTTGTAGCAATTGTGAACGGAAGTTCAGTCATCATTTGGATCTCTGTTTGTTTGTTATTGGTGCTTAGGAATGCTTTTTGCACATTGATGTTGTCTACTGAGATTTTGCTGAAGTATCTTATCAGCTTAAGAAGATTTTGGACTGAGACCATGGGTCTTCTAAATATCCAATCATGTCATCTGCAAATAGAGACAATTTGACTTTCTCTTTCCTAATTGAGTATACTTTATTTCTTTTTCTTGCCTGATTGCCCTGGCCAGAACTTTCAATACTATGTTGAATAGGAGTGGTAAGAGAGGGCATCCTTGTCTTTTGCCAGTTTTCAAAGGGAATGCTTCCAATTTTTGCCCATTCAGTATAACAGACAATCCTGAGCAAGAAAAAACAAAGCTGGAAGCATCAATCTACCTAACTTCAAACTATACTACAAGGCTACAGTAATCAAAACAGCATGGTACTGGTACCAAAACAGAGATATAGATTAGTTGACTAGAACAGAGGCCTCAGAAGTAACGCCATGCATCTACAATCATCTGGTCCTGATGGTATTTTATAAGAGATCCATTGACAGTATGAAAGTGTCCTTCCTTCCAAATGGCAACATGAGCATGGGGAACTAAGAAAGCATACTTGAGGTCAGTGTAAATGTTAGCTACATTTTCCTTGCTTAATTCAAGTGCTCTTGTAAGAGCTATCAGTTCAGCTAGTTAAGTGCTTGGGCCTGAAGAGAGAGATGCACTTTCAATAACATAATTCAGAGTGACTATTTTATATCCCACCTTATGCACTCCTTGCTCCACAAAGGAGCTTCCAACCATAAAGAGGGTCCAGTATAGATTTTCTAAGTAAGTTTCTCTGAGATCCTCCCTGGCTGCCTAGGTCTGTACCACAACTTGTTCAAGTCATGTTTAGGTTCCACTGTTTTCTCAGGGAGAAAAGTGGCTGGGTTTAGGCAAGAGCAAGTTTTTACCTGGATGGTGGAACCCTCTAATAAGATAGCTTGATAGTTAATGAGCTGGCTATCTGTTAGCCAAAGGCTCCCCCTAGAGGACAGTAATCCTGCTACATTATGTGGGCTGTAAACAGCTAAATCATTTCTCAGGGTTAATTTGGAGGCATCTGGGACCAGTAAGGCCACCATGGCAATCTCTCAGAGGCATGCTGGCCATTCTTTAGCCACCATATCAAATTTCTTACTCAGGTATACCTCTGGCTGTTGAGCTCATCCTCAGGCATGCATTAAAACTCCCAGGGCCATTCCCTTTCTTTCGGATACTTGCAGATTGAAGCCCCTCCCTACAAGAAGACTGAGGGCTGGTGCCTTAAGCATGCGTTTCTTTTATGAGATGATATAGAGGACAGGCTATCTCACGATACCCAGGTATCCATAGTCTGCACAATCCTTTAATGACCAAAAATCTTCTTAGTGGCTTTAGGGTTTTAAGGAGGAGAAAGGAGAAAATGAGCTTAATCCTTTCTTCCCCTAATGCTCTGGTCCCTTCAGACAGCCCTACACCCAAGTACTTCACTGAGATTTTGCAAAGCTGGGCCTTATATTTTGAAACCTTATATCCTTTGTAAGCTAATACATTAAGAACGTCAGTGCTTTCCTGAGAAGTTTCCTCAGTTGGAGCATAGAGCAGTATATCATCCACATATTGCAAGATCCTGACCTGAGGATGAGAAACCTCAAAGACGTTTTTGATAGTGCCTGTCCAAACAAACGAGGAGCATCTCAAAATCCCTGAGTCAGCACTGTCCATGTTAACTGGGCAATTTGGCCAGAGGGATCTTCTAAGGCAAAAATGTATTGAGAGTCAGGATGTGATGGTTTACAGAAAAAAAATCATCTTTTAAATCTGGGACTGCAAATTATTTAGTTCCCGCTGGTATCAAGGTTAGCACGGAATAGGGATTAGGTATTACTGGATGGATTGGGGCTATGGCCTCATGAATGAGGTAGAAGTCCTGAACTAGTCTCCATTCCCTATTGGGATTTTGCATTCCTAATATTGGCGTGTTGAAGGGGCTTTTTTAGTGTTTGAGGAGCTCTTGCATCTTCAGTTTATTAATAATGGCTTCTAGCCCTTTCCTAACCTCTGTCTTTAGGGGGTTTTGTTTTTGGTTGAGAGAAGTCGTGAGACCCTTAAGATAGATCTGGACTAGCCTAGTGGTTACTGCTCAACCTACTCTTCCTTGGGTTGCTCACACTTCTGGATTGATGTTAGTTCCACCAGAGGGGAGACAAAGAGTTTGTCAAGCTATAAGGATGTTGGCCCCCATGTAAGTCAAAATATCTCTACCTAATAAAGAAATGGGACTTTCAGGTATGATTGAAAAGTCATGTATAAATAATAGGTCCCCCAAACTGTAACTAAGGGATTGAGAAAAATATCAGATATTTTTCTAAGATGCCCCTCACACTTATGGGAAGATAGGAGGCCTGGATTAGAAAGGTGAAGAGAGAGGCTTGCTCCAGTGTCCAGAAGGAGGTTTACCTTTCTTTCTTCAATTTTCAGAATCACCTGGGGCTCCTGTGCTGTAATTGCAGCTTGAGCTGCTGAAGCCAGAGGTTTGAACCCCAGGACACATCAGTCTAGTTAGATTATCTGTGAGACTGGTTCTGAACCCAGTGACCTTTATCTCTGGGGGCAGTCCAATTTCCAGTGGTACCCATTACATTCTGGACAGGGTCATGGTGGTTTCTTCTTGCTGTCTGGGCACTCCTTAAACTACCCTGACTGGCTGCAGTGATAGCAACTAATGGATGCACCTTGGGGATCCTGGAGTTTGCAAGCTTGCAAAGCAGTTACTAGAGACTCTGTTCTCTTTTACTTCCTCTGTTTCTCCTTGGTCTCCTCCTGGTCCCTACAGTAAGACTATGATGGCCACCCTCAGGAGGTTCTTCAGGTGCTATGTGATCCAATAGACTGCCTCTGTAGTTCCATTCTATTATTAGGAGCTTCCTAATACACTTGTCATTTAGGATGAGCTGTCCCTCGACTAATTTGGGGGATAAGGAGGTGTGCTTTATTAGTGCCTCTCCCCGACTTTCCATAAAGGCTATGGGATTCTCATCTGACTTTTGGTCTATCACAAAGAGTTTAGAGTAATTAAGATGCTTGGCCCTAATTCTTCATAGGCCCTCCAATATGCACATAGAAACCGTTTCTTTTTAAATTCATCTGTGGTGTCATTGAAGTTCCAATTAGGGTTATCAAAAGATATTGCCTCTCTTCTTATTGGGAATGGTGTTTCCACTATTTCTTCACCTTGCCTATGTTATCTTTTCCTTTTTTTTTTTTTTTTTTTTTTTTTTTTGCCTACTATAGAAGACATACTGCTCATCTCCAAACTTCTCTGCTGCCTGCAGAGCTTCTTGCTTTTCAGCTGTGGTTAGGGTTTGGCTTAGGAGCAGCATAGTAACCCTCCACAAGAGGTCAAACACTTGAGTTAAGTTTTGGAAAGCTTCTATATACCTTGTAGTGTCATCACAAAACTGGCCTCAGTCTCCCTGTATTTGCCTAAGGTCCTGCAATAAGAAGGGAGCTTATAGTGGCATCACTGTTGATGGGCATTTCCTGTAGGCATAAATGTAAAGCTGGGGGAGTGAAGAGTTTCGGAGGTGGTGGGGGTAGAGGAGATGATGGTACAGTGGGAGGTGGCCCCAGATAAGGGGTATTGGAAGGGCTGGAACAACACTCAATAGCTGCCTCAGATGGTTCCCCCATGATATGGTTCAGCTGTGTCCCGACCCAAATCTCATTTTGAATTCCCAGGTACAAGCGGAACCTGGTGAAAGGTAATTAAATCATGGGGTCAGTCATTTTCTTTGCTGTTTTTGTGATAATGAATAAGTCTTATGAGAGCTGATGGTTTTAAAAATTGGCGTTTCCCTGCACAACCCTTTTTGGCCTGTTGCTCCTCTTAGCCTTCTGCCATAATTGTGAGGGCTTTCCAGCCACATGGAAGTGTAATTCCATTAAAACCTCTTTTACTTCCCAGTCTCAGGTGTGTATCAGCAGTGTGAAAATGGACTAATAGAGTAAATTGGCATCAGTAGAGTGGGGTGCTACAGAAAAGAACCAAAAATATGGAAGCAGCTTTGACACTGGGTAACAGACAGAGGTTGTGACAGTTTACAGGGCTCAGAAGAAGACAGGAAAGTGTGGAAAATTTGGAACCTTCCAGAGACTTGTTGAAGGACTTTGACAAAAATGTTCATAGTGATATGAACAATAAGGTCCAGACTGAAGTGATCTCAGATGGAGATAAACTTCTTGGGAACTGGAACAAAGGTGACTCTTGTTATGTTTTAGCAAAGAGACTGGCAGCTTTTTGCCCCTGACCTAGATATTTATGAAACTTTGAACTTGAGAGAAATAATTTAAGATATCCAGCAAAAGAAATTTCTAAGCAGCAAAGCATTCAGGATGTGACTTGGGTGCTGTTAAAGGCATTCAGTTTAAAGAGAAAAACAGCATAAAAGTTCAGAAAATTTGCAGTCTGACAATACAATAGAAAAGAAAATTCCATTTTCTGAGGAGAAATTTAAACCTGCTACACAAATTTCCATAAGTAATGAGGAACCAAAAGTTGATCCTCAAGACAATGGGGAAAATGTCTCCAGGGCATGTCAGAGGTCTTCATGGCAACCCCTCCCATCACAAGTTCAGAGGCCTAGAAAGAAAAAGTGGTTTTGTGGGCTGGGCTTGGGGTTCCCATGCTGTGTGCAGCTTAGGAACTGGTGCTCTATATCCCAGTCACTTCAGCCATGGCTGAATGGGGCCAACAAAGGCCTCAAGCTGTGGCTTCAGAGGATATAAGCCTCAAGCCTTGGCAGCTTCCACATGGTGTTGAGCCTGCCAGTGCAGAGAAGTCAAGAACAGATTTGGGAGCCTTTACCTAAATTTCAGAAGAGGAATGGAAATGCCTGGATGTCCAGGCATAAGTTAGCTACAGAGGTGGGGCTCTCATGGAGACCCTCTGCTAGGTCAGTGCAAAAGAAAAATGTGGGGTTGGAGCCTCCACACCAAGTCCCTGCTGGGGCACTGCCTAGTGGAGCTGTGAGAAGAGGTCCACCATCTTCCAGACCTCAGAATGGTAGATTCACCAACATCTTGCACTGTGCACCTGGAAAAGTCACAGTCACTCAATATTAGCCTATGAAAGCAGCCAGGAGGGAGACTGTACTCTGCGAAGCCATGGGGTGGGTCTGACCAAGACCTTGTGAACCTTCTTCTTGCATCAGTGTGACCTGGACGTGTGACATTAGAGTCAAAGGAGATCACTGGAGTTTTAATATTTGGCCCACTGGATTTTGGACTTCCATGGGGCCCGTAGCACCTTTGTTTTAGCCAATGTTTCCCATTCCGAATGGCTGTATTTATGCAATGCCAGTACCCCCATTGTATCTAGAAAGTAAGTTACTTGTTTCAATTTTACATGATCATAGGCAGAAGGGACTTGCCTTGTCTTGGATGAGAAAAGACTTTGGACTATGTACTTTTGAGTTAATGCTGAAATGAGTTAAGACTCTGGGGGGCTGTTGGAAAGGCATAATTGGTTTTGAAGTGTTAGAACATGAGATTTGGGAGGGACCACATGTGGAATAATATGGTTTGGCTGTGTCCCCACCCAAATCACATCTTGAATTCCCATGTGTTGTGAGAGGGGCCTGGTGGGAAGTAACTGAATCATGAGGGCAGGTTTTTCTCATGCTGTTCTTGTGATAGTGAATAAGTTTCATGAGATATGATAGTTTTAAAAAGAGGAATTTCCCTGTGCGAATTCTTTTTGCCTGCCATCATCCATGTAAGATGTGATTTGCTCCTCCTTTCCTTCTGCCATGATTGTGAAGCTTCCCTAGCCACGTGAAACTAGGAGCCCAGTTAAATATCTTTCTTTTGTAAATTTCCTAGTCTTGAATATGTCTATCAGCAGTGTGAAAACAGACTAATACACCCGGGAAGTTGCTTTTCTAGTCTAGATATTATGGCCCATGGTAAAGCATTTACCCTTAAGGAATGGTTTCAGTTAACTTGCAGACCTAAAATCCCCTTACTATTTAAGTAACAATTTAATAGGGAGCAGAATAGGTGCCTTAAAAGAACATAGGGCCTAAATGGCAGTTTCCTAGCTGATGGGACGGTATTGAAACTAAAATTTGGTTTTGGAGGACATTTTACTCCTAATTGTTGAAGGGAAAGTTTTCTGTTCACAGAAGCAATATGAAGCCTGGTCTCTAGTTGAGGGGCACAAAAAGAGGAGAATTGGGAGGCAAGAGTGTTTGAGCAGAGGACCAGCAATGTGCCTTATGGAGAGAATTCCAATTCCACTAGAGGGCGCTGGTGACCCTGAAATGCTTTGTGATCTCCTGACTAAGGGCACAGAATGGCTTTGACATGCCATGTGCTCTCCAGACCAAGGCAAAAGAGTGATTTTGAAACGTCCGTTCCTGTATTCACCTTTCCAATGAATGTACCTTGGGATCCTGAATGAGTCCCCAATATGAAACTGCATAATTGTCTAAGGTAAATACCTGAGGTTCATCATATTGCAACAAGAAGTCTAAGGGCATGGACACACACAGAGTGAGTTTAGGAGTAGAGGTTTTATTTGCAAAAGAAAGAGAAAGAAGAATGGCTCTCTCTCTTGTGAGATAGAGGGGCATCCAAATAAGAATTCTGCCCAATGGCAGAGTGTAATAGATTTTGCAGACAAGCTTGAGGAGGCAGTGCCTAATATAAACAGGACCCATAGATTGGTTGGACCAGATGTGAAGTTTACATAGTTAAGCGGGGAAGCTGGCCACCCCAACCTAATCTTATGCAAGTGGGATCGTTGCCTTACTGACGCCTTGTTGCCTGCTCCTTACTGTACACATGGCTGGCAAAGAGAAGGGAAGATGTAGCTGCCATTTTGAACATGCCTAGTCCCAGGTAGTCTTTTCATATTGGCACAACTGATGGCATTCACCTGTGCAAGCTTCCAGCTTGCTTGTCTATGTCTGCAAGCCCATTATACAGGCTGGTATTTGTTGGAAAATAATTATTTTGGGGCTGCTTTTTATTAAAAGGAAAACCTTACTGAGGACTCCTGTATTCTATCTGCCTAAACAACTTTTTCTTAACTCATGTATTATTAACATATGTTGCATCTTGGTGAAGGTTCCATATGCATTGAGAAAATGTGGTTATTTTATTACTGTTGGGTGCAGTGCTTTGCATGTGTCTGTTAGGTCCAACTGATTCTGGTATGGTTCAAGTCCTGTATTTTCTTATTGATGTCCTGTCTGGTTTTCTTTTCTTCATTATTAAAGAATATTTTTCTGCTGGATTAAGTAGCATAGATTGGCAGTTATTTCCTTTTAGCATTTAGATTATATTTTTCTATTTTCTTTGGAATTTTATTGCCTTTATTTAGAAGTTAGAAATAGTATTGCTACTTTGAAAGGAAATGCTTTTTGTTCTCTTTCAGTTTTTAGGACCTTTCTTTAATATCTGTTTTTTAGTCTTTTTACTATTATCTGCCTAAACATGTTTTCTTACATCTTGTTTCAGATTCATAGCTCTTCTCCAATATGTAACTTTATATCTTTAATCTGCTCTGAAAAATTACAGGCCTTTATCTCTTCAGTGGCTTCTCTATTCTGTCTTTTCTCTCATTGGGAAGTCTAATTTCACCTTAAGCTCTATAAGCTTCTTCATTGCCTTTTTTCTGTATTTTTTTGTTAGACTGTATGCTATTTTCTCATATATTTTTGAATTTACTATTTAGCTATCAAATATTTGCTACTGCAACCATTCATTAAGCAATTCACTTTAGTATATTTTTAGTTGGAAAATTAATATTTTAAAAATATTTTCTATTGTTATGCTCATATTGACTTTTGAATTTATTTCTACATATATAGTAATTATATTTACTATTATACTACATTCAGAGAATTCTAAGATATATATTAATGTGGGTTTTATTCTGTTATCTATATTTTATTCTGAAACTTCTCTATGTGTCTTGTTTTTGTTTCTATTTAGAGATGGGCTCTCCCTATGATATCCAGGCATAGTGCAAATGCCTAAGTACAAGCAATGCTCCCATCTCAGCTTCCCAAGAAGCTAGAGCTACAGGTATGAACCACTACACTTGGTATGTCTTATTTTATCATGTCTAGTTTTTTGATGTTTTATTTTGCTCTGTTGAAATATAAAATATTATTGCTCTTAACTGGATTTGAGTATGAACATTAACAAATTTTTACACATGTATAAACCTTCACGAATCCAATTCACATCAAGATCTAGAACACTTACAACATGCCAAATGCTCCCTTATGCCTGTTTCAGGTACATTTGCCTCAGAGAATACGGTGTTATTTTGACTTCTGTCAATGAAGCTTGATTGTGTCAAGGAGGGTTATATTCAAGTAATGTTTAAAAAAAATGGAATATTACGGAATGTATTTTTTATGTCTGGGCCCTGTTGTTGAACCTTACATCTATGAGATTCATTCAAGTGTTCACAAGCAACAGTGTTTTTTAATGATTATTGACAGTGTTTTATTGACAGTAGTGTTATTTACCATTCTGTAAATATGACATGGTGTTTAGTGTAATGTTATTGAATATTGACTTGGTTCTGGTTTGAGATTACTTTGAAGAAGGCTGCTGTGAACAATTCTGCTTATGCCTTTTCTTTAGTATGGGCACACAAATTTTCAGGATATTGTATTAGTTATTTTCACACAGCTGGTAAAGACATGAAACTGGCGGCAGGGGGCGGAAAAGAGGTTTAATTGGACTTACAGTTCCACATGGAGGCACATTTTTAAAAATATATTTTATTGAATTTGAGGTTTTGGGGTATATGTGAAGAATATGCAAGATTGTTGCATAGGTACATACATGGCAGTGTGGTTTGCTGCCTTCCTCCACATCAAATATATCTGGCATTTTTCCTCATGTTATCCCTCCCGAAACCCCCACCCCCTCGCTGTCCCTCCCTTAGGTCCCCCACACAGACCCCAGAGTGTGATGCTCCCCTCCTTGTGTCTATGTGTTCTCATTGTTCAACACCCGCCTATGAGTGAGAAAATGCAGTGTTTGCTTTTCTGTTCTTGTGTCAGTTTGCTGAGAATGATGGTTTCCAGGGCCATCCGTGTTTGTAGAAAGGACATGAACTCATCGTTTTTTATGGTTGCATATTATTCCATGGTGTATATCTGGCACATTTTCCCTGTCCAGTCTATCATCGATGGGCATTTGGGTTGGTTCCAAGTCTTTGCTATTGTAAACAGTGCCGCAATGAACATTCGTGTGCACGTGTCCTTATAATAGAATGATTTATAATCCTTTGGATATATACCCTGTAATGAGATTGCTGGGTCAAATGGAATATTTATTTCTAGGTCCTTGAGGAATCACCACACTGTCCTCTACAATGGTCAAACTAATTTACACTCCCACTAACAGTGTAAAAGCATTCCTGTTTCACCACGCCCTCTTCATCTGTTGTTTCCTTTTTAATAATCACCATTCTGGCCGGGCGCGGTGGCTCAAGCTTGTAATCCCAGCACTTTGGGAGGCGGAGGAGGGTGGATCACGAGGTCAAGAGATCGAGACCATCCTGGTCAACATGGTGAAACCCCGTCTCTACTAAAAATACAAAAAAATTAGCTGGGCATGGTGGCACGTGCCTGTAATCCCAGCTACTCAGGAGGCTGAGGCAGGAGAATTGCCTGAACCCAGGAGGCGGAGGTTGCGGTGAGCCGAGATCGGGCCATTGCACTCCAGCCTGGGTAACAAGAGTGAAACTCCGTCTCAAAAAATAATAATAATAATAATAATAATCACCATTCTAACTGGTGTGAGATGGTATCTCAATGTAGTTTTGATTTACATTTCTCTAATGACCAGTGATGATGAGCTTTTTTTTTCATGTCTCTTGGCCACATAAATGTCTTTTTTTGAAAAGTGTCATTCAAATGCTCCATCCACTTTTTGGTGTGTGTGTGTGTTTTTTTTTTTTTTTTCTTGTAAATTTGTTTAATTTCTTTGTAGATTCCTGATACTAGCCCTTTGTCAGATGAAGAGACTGCAAAAATGTTCTCCCATTCAGTGGGTTGCCTGTTCACTCTGATGATACAGAAGCTTTTTAGTTTAATTAGATCCCATTTGTCTATTTTAGCTTTTGTTGCCATTGCTTTCGTTGTTTGTCATAAAGTATTTGCCCATGCCTATGTCCTGAATGGTATTGCTTAGGCTTTCTTCTAGGGTTTTTATGGTTTTAGTTCTTATGTTTAAGTCTTTAATCCATCTTAAGGTAATTTTTGTACAAGGTGTAAGGGATCAGATTTCAGCTTGTTGCATATGGCTAGCCAGTTTTCCCAGCACCATATATTAAATAGGGAATCCTTTCCCTATTGCTTGTTTTTGTCAGATTTGTCAAAGATAAGATGGTTGTAGATGTGTGGTGTTATTTCTGAGGCCTCTGTTCTACTTCATTGGTCTATTTATCTGTTTTTGTATCAGTACCATGCTGTTTTGGTTACCTTAGACTTTTAGTATAGTTTGAAATCAGGTAGCATGATGTCTCCAGCTTTGTTCTTTTTGGTTAGGATTGTCTTGGCTATGCGGGCTCTTTTCTGGTTCCATATGAAATTTAAAATAGTTTTTTCCAATTCTGTGAAGAAAGTCAATGGTAGCTTGATGGAGAGAGCATCAAATCTACAAACTACTTTGGGCAGTATGGCCATTTGCACAGTATGGATTCTTCCTATCCATGAGCATGAAATGTTTTTCCATTTGTCTGTGTCCTCTCTTATTCTCTTCAGCAGTGATTTGTAGTTCTTTTTGAAAATGTCCTTCAAACACCTTGTAAGTTGTATTCCTTGATATTTTATCCTCTTTGGTAACAATTGTGAATGGGAGTTTATTCATGATTTAGCTGTTTGTCTGTTATTGGTGTATAGAAATACTTGTGATTTTTGCACATTGATTTTGTATCCTGAGACGTCGCTTAAGCTGCTTATTAGCTTAAGTAGATTTTGGGTGGAGATAATGGGTTTTTCTAAGTATACAATCATGTCACCTGCAAAAAGAGACAAGACTTCCTCTTTTCCTAATTGAATACCCTTTAAAAAAATCTTACTTTATTGCCCTGGCCAGAACTTCCAATACTATGTTAAACAGGAGAGATGAGAGAGGGCATCCTTGTCTTGTGCTGGTTTTCAAAGGGAATGCTTCCAGTTTTGTCCATTCAGTATAATATTGGCTGTTGGTCTGTCACAAATAACTCTTATTATTTTGAGATATAGTCCATGAATACCTACTTTGTTGAGAGTTTTTAACATGAAGTGCTGTTGAATTTTATCAAAGGCCTTTTCTACATCTATTGAGCTAGTCATGTGGTTTTTGTCATTCGTTCTGTTTATGTGATGGATAGAGTTTATTGATTTGCATATGTTGAACCAGGCTTGCATCCCAGGGATGAAGCCAACTTGATTATGATGGATAAACTTTTTTATATGCTGCTGGATTGGGTTTGCCAGTATGTTATTGAGGATTTTCACATCAATGTTCATCAGGAACTTTGGCCTGTAATTTTCATTTTTTTCTGGTGTTTTTGCCAGGTTTTGTTATCAGGATGTTGTGGCCTCATAAAATGAGTTAGGGAAGATTCCCTCTTTTTCTACTGGTTAGAATAGTTTCAGAAGAAATGGTACCAGCTCCTACTTACACCTCGGGTAGAATTTGGCTGTGAATCCATCTGGACTTAAACTTTTTTTGGTTGGTAGGCTGCTTACTACTACCTTAATTTCAGCACTTGTTATTGGTCTATTCGAGATTCAGCTTCTTCCTGGTTTGGTCTTGGGAAGATGTATGTGTCCAGGAATTTATCCATTTCTTCTAGATTTTCTAGTTTATTTGCATAGAGGTGTTTATAGTATTCTCTGATGGTAGTTTTTTATTTCTGCGTAATTGTTGGTCATATCCCCTTTATGATTTTTTTATTGCAGTTATTTGATTCTTGTCTTTTCATTAGTCTGGCTAGTGGTCTATTTTGTAGATCTTTTCCAAAAACTAGCTACTGAATTAATTTTCTCCTTCAGTTTTGTTCTGATCTTACTTATTTTTTGTTGTCTGCTAGCTTTTGAATTTGTTTGCTCTTACTTATCTAGTTTTTTAAGTTGTGATATTAGGGTGTCAATTTTAGATCTTTCCTGCTTTCTCTTATGAGAATTTAGTGCTATAAATTTCCCTCTACCCACTGTTTTACATGGGTCCCAGAAATTCTGGTACATTGTGTTTTTCTTCTCATTGTTTTCAAGAAACATCTTTATTTCTACCTTAATTTTGTTACTTACCCAGTAGTCATTCAGGAACAGGTTGCTCAGTTTCCATGCAGTTGTGTGGTTTTTAAATGAGTTTCTTAATTCTGAGTTCTAATTTGATTGCACTGTGGTCTGAGAGACTGTTATAATTTCCTTTTTTTTTCTTTTTTTTATTTGCTAAGGAGTGTTTTACTTCCAATTATGTGATCAGTTTTAGAATAAGTGCAATGTGGTGCTGAGAATAATGTATATTCTGTTGATTTGGGATGGAGGGTTCTATAGATGTCTATTAGATCTGCTTGGTACAGAGCTGAGTTCAAATCTTAGATATCCTTGTTAATTTTCTGTCTCATCGATCTGTCTAATATTGACAATGGGGTGTTATAGTCTCTCACTATTATTGTGTGGGAGTCTAAGTCTCTTGGTAGTTCTTTAAGAACTTGTTTTGTAAATCCGAGTGCTCCTGTTTTGGGTGCATATATATTTAGGACAGTTAGTTGTTGTTGAATTGATCCCTTTACCATTATGTAATGTCTGCTTTCATCTCTTTTGATTTTTTGGTAGTTTAAAATATGTTTTATCAGAGACTAGAATTGCAATCCCTGTTTTTTTTTGTTTGTTTGTTTGTTTTGTTTTTTGGTTTGGTTTGGTTTTTGCCTTCCATTTGCTTGGTAAATCTTCCTCTTTCCCTTTATTTTGAACCTATGTATGTCTTTGCACGTGAGACGGGTCTCCTAAATACCACACATCAATGGGTGTTGACTCTTTATCCAATTTGCCAGTCTGTGTATTTCAATTGGGGCATTTATCCCATTTACATTTAAGGTTAATATTGTTATGTGTGAATTGGATCCCATCAGTGGTCTTTACAATTTGGTATGATTTTGCAGTGGCTGGTACCAGTCGTTCCTTTCTATGTTTAGCGCTTTTTTCAGGAGTTCTTGTAAGGCAGGCCTGGTTGTGACAAAACATCTTGGCAATTGCTTGTGTCTTGCGGTTGCTCTTCTTGAAGTGTAACTTTGTGGTGTTTTCTGTGTTTCCTGAATTTTAATGTTGCCTCTCTTGCTAGGTTGAAAAATTTCTCTGGAATAACATCTAAGAGTGTTTCCCAACTTGATTCTATTCTATCACTTTCAGGTACACCAATCAAAGGTAGATGTGGTCTTTTCACATAGTCCCATATTTTTTGCAGGCTTTGTTTCTTTTCATTCTTATTTCTTTAATATTGTCTTCTCATTTTATTTCGAGTTTTCAATCTCTGATATCCTTTATTCTGGTTGGTTGATTTAGCTATTGATATTTGTGTATGTTTCATGAAGTTCTTGTGCTGTGTTTTTCAGCTCCTTCAGGTCATTTATGTTCCTCTCCAAACTGGTTATTCTAGTTAGCAATTTGTATAACATTTTTTAAAGTTTCTTAGCTTCCTTGCCTTGGGTTAGAAACTGCTCCCTTGGCTCAGAGGAATTTGTTATTACCCAAAAGCCTTCTTCTGCATTATTTTTATTATTTTAGAGACGTCTCACTGTGTCGCCCAGGCTGAAATGCAGTGCCTCAATTTCAGCTCACTGCAACCTGAGCCTGCCCAGGCTCCAGCAATTCTCCTGCCTCAACCTCCCAAGTAGCTGAGACTACAGGTGCATGCCACCACACACAGCTAATTTTTGTATTTTTAGTAGAGATGGTATTTCACCATGTTGGCCAGGTTAGTCTTGAAGTAATGACCTCAGCTGATCATCCTGCCTTGGCCTCTCAAAATGCTAGGATTACAGGTGTGAGCCTCTGCACCCAGCTAAGTAATGTATTTTTTAAAAAATATATAACATTGTATTCATTTCCTCTGCCCATTCTGCTTCGCCACCAGCAATGCATTTCTATTCAGTTACAAATTTGTACTCTGAAAACTCAGTAAGGCATTTTTGCTCCAGTTTGTGTTTTAGTGGCATCTCTGAAATAATTCTGTAAAGTCTCCCTTTGTTATGCCCACTTAATACTTTGTTCAATTAGCTTAATGCTCTGCTAACAATTGAACAGTAATTTCCTTAGACATCTGGAACAAATAAAGTTTCCAGTCTTTGCAAGAGGCTCTGTGTGCATGTTGGAGAATGCCTGTCACACCTACCTCAGCACTTTATAAATCTGCTAAGCTAACTAAAAACCTTAAAAGAAGAAACTGAAAAATAAGATGCTCACAGAAAGCTTTGATGAGCAGTGACACATTTCTGAAACATAAAAGGCTACCCAAACTTAGGAAAGAACTGAGAAGGCCCTAAGCCCTCACCTCTAAGTAACTTTGAGGGTCTATGAGAGCAGGACATTACATTTCTCTAGCCAAAAATGTCTGCAGATAAGAAAATGTTTAGGGAGTAGATTATTTAAAACAAAACTATGGCCTTATTATAAATTTTCAACTGTAGGTATATTCTAATCCTTGTCTGCAAACCTTCATTATGGCCTTTAGGCTTCAACTGAAGTAAAAGTGCTTACTTGGTCTTTCTTACCTGAAAAGCTCTGAACTCCATTTAATTTCCTCTAACTCTGGACATTTGCCAAAAATTATTTCCATTTCTAAAAGAAATTTTTTATTCAACATTTCGGCCTCTCAGCTCCTGTTTTCAAATCAGCAATTATTTCAAGTTAAATTGCATAAAATATCAGTCTTCCGAATATGAATTTTCTAAACTCTCTGTCATCCTATCTCTACAAACTTTTATAATTTTACTATTTTCCATAAAAATACATACTTGCATATTTATGTGAGAGAGAGATGGGTAACTGAGAGGGAACAACAAAGAGAGAAACAGATATAAGCAAAGACATTTGGTACATGTTATTTCTTAAGAATTTCTGGTCATTACACTGAAACATTATTTATAGATGACAGGATTTTCTACTTGAAAAATCCATGAAAGATAACCCAAAATTACTAAAATTACCAAAGAATTTAATCTTCAGTATTTATAAGGATTTGGGGAAATAGTCTTTCTATTATATTCATGGTAGAAAAGTAAACACATATGTAAGTTTTAGTAAACTATATTCCAGTATTTATGAAAAGTAAAAGATTCTATACATTATGGTGCAGCCATTCATATCTATAAAACCACCTTGAAGAAATAGTATAAGAACAGTATAAGATGTATGCATCTAGTAGCATTTGTACTAAACAATAGTTCAAAAATAACCTAAACATCCTTTAAGATGGAAATAATTTTTAAACTATGGAATAACCATCTAATAGGATATTGTCAGCTATGTTTATTTATATTGCTTCTTAAAATATGTTATTAAATGTCATCTCCAAATCACAGCTATATTCTACATACACACATAAAAACGCACACATGTATTTCTGTTTGTGTATGTTCAAATACATATTCCCCTCTTCTTTGCCTTAATATGTCTGTACATCTGTGTGTGTCCACGTATGTGTGTATTTAACCACTAGGGGAAAAAAAGAAAAGATATCCTGGGACAGACTGGCTAATTCAAGTTTATCTCATATTATTCCCTTTGGCTGGAATGAGCTTCCTTTCTTTTTTCTCTACATGTATACACATAGATGCAAAAATAAACACATACACGCCATATATATCCAACACATACACATATACACATGTAATTATATTTTAATAAACACTGGGAAAAGACAAAGTATACAAGTTAATCGTCAAGACATCATTCCCATAGACAGGAGTGAGAGATTAACAAAGTTCATGTTTTAATACTTTTAACTTTTTAAAAAATCTCAGATAATTTCTGATTTTTTTCATTTGTGGTAGCAAAGCCAAATACGGCATTTATAGAGTGCTTTCCATTTCATATGCACTACAGATACAATGTAGCTTATCATCTTAGGATTCTGTTACAAGTAGAATTTTATTGGAGATGAAAAAATAAATTTTCTTTCATACAGGAAAAATTGGAATGGATTTTGAAGGATGGGTAAAATTAAAAGAGATAAGGCTCAGAGACGGCCTTCCTGCTTTTAAGGAAGGAGTAGATGATGGTTGACACACAGGACAGGAAACAGCTGGCTTTTTTTTACATGAGACTGAAGGGCCTTGCTCTAGCAGCCTGACATTTTGTCAGACTGGAATGAAACAAAGCTCATAGGAGGGTGGTACAGAGCCAAGCCCTTTGTGAACTGGGGTGGTGTCAATATCCTTTGGATCAACTAGAGGTTTCAAGGTAAAATTCTGCAAAATGGTGGTCAGGATTAAAAACAGCTCCATGCGGGCCAGGCCTTCTCCAGCACAAGCTCTTTTTCCTAAAAGTAACACACAAGTTCATTACTCATTTAATTCTGGAGCTGAGTTAATACCCAGAAAGGTTTAAATTAATATGGAATGAAGAAATATATTAATGAATGAATAATGAACCTACAGCTTTTTCTACTTACACCCAAACGTGGTTTCATTTTTTTAGCAGCTATTTCTGGGTGGGTACTACATGAAAAATTTTTGTGCATGCATATTGGAACTGCTGTGCTGTAGCTTTCCAGTGACACCTTTACACACACACGCACGCACGCACACAAGTCTATCCCAACTAGCACAATACACAACACTGTATCTACTTCTCCATAAACTTCTGACCCTAGACTTGAAAAGTAAATAGATTTATTCATTGTCATCTGGATTCTAAAGGATAAATCCTGCCACATACCTCCTTTTAAAAAAATGGCTGAGAGCTTATTATTGCCAGCTATAAAAAGAAATGTCACCAACTGGCCACAGGCAATTCTTAGGGAGTCGTTTCTTTCCACATCTTCCACCCAGTTCCCCTCACCTCAGCCATTATTAATCATTCACCACTCCATAAACAGACAGGCAATTTCAAGAAGCCTCCATGCAGAGCCCTTCCTTATTTCACTTGACTCCTGATGTACACATAAGAAGAAAAAATCTTGCTTGCCTGCTGAAAAAACCATGAAATAATCACTCTTTTTAAAGTTGCCACTTTCATCCAGGAAGTGGCCAGGGTCAAACTTCTCTGGATTGGGAAATTCCTTGTCATCGTTCAGGACAGAACTCAGATCTGTTAATATTGTTGTGCCCTGAATGAAAGAGAAAAAGATAAACCAGATCAAAATACAGTGTTCATGGAATGCAAAAGCCATAGATAAGAAAGGCCGACATTTTGTATGTGTGGATTCTGCAGGGCTGACTATGGGACTTGAGTTTATGTGGTTTTTACTATCTACGAAGAGTCCTGCAATCAATTCCCCATGAATTCCAAGGGAAGACTTTAAATTAAAACCTGTCAGAAGAGACAAAGAAGGTGATCAGTATGATGACTAAGGGGAATTTCATCAAGTGGATATAAAAATTATAAATGTACATGCACTCAACATCAAAGCACTTAAATATATAAAGCAAATATTAATAGACCTAAAGGGAGAGGCAGACTCCAACATAATAATAGAAAACACCCTATTTTCAGCAATAGACAGATCATTCAGACATCAAAATCAACCAAAAAACAATGGTGTTAAACTGCTCCTTTGACCTGACTTAGTAGGTATGCACAGTACATTCCACCCAACAGCTACAAAATATACACTATTCTAAACAGTGCATAAAACACTCTCCAGTATAAATCATATGGCAGCCACAAAACAAGTTTCAACAAATTTATTAAACTCAAGTATTTTTTTTTTCCTGAAAACAGTGAAATAAACCTAGAAATCAAGAATGGAAAGTATCCAAATACCTAAAAATTAATCAACATGTTTATAAAGAATGAATGAGTTAATAAAAAAATTAAGAGGAAATATTTTATAAATTCTTGAGACTAATTATAAGGAAAGTAAAATATACCAAAACCTATGAGATACAGTAGAAGCAATGCTAAGAATGGAGTTTAAAACAACCCTTAAATCAAAAAGAGAACGATCTCAAAATAACAATCTGACACTAAAACATAAGAAACTAGAAAAACAAAAACAAACCAAATCCAAAATAAGTAGAAGCACAAAAATAGTAAATATTATAGCATAATCAATAAAATACACAATGAATATAGGAACTAGGTAAGATACAAAGAAGTCAATGAAAGAGAGAGTTTTGGGTTTTTTTGTTTGAAATGATAAGCAAAACTGACAAACCTTCAGCTAGACTATGAAGAAACAGGGAAGATCAAAATAAGTAAAATGAAAGACAAAAAAGAGCCATTACAACTGGACCACAGAAATGCAAAATATCATTAGAGACTATTATTAAAAATTAGATAATCTAGAAGAAACTGATAAATTTATGGACTTATATAATGTACCAAGATTGAATCACAAACAAATAAAAAACCTGAATAAGTTAATAATTGAGTAATGAAATTAAATTAGTAATAAAGATCTCTCACCACAGAAAAGTCAGACTATATTTTTATATTCACTGCTGAATTCTACCAAGTTTAAAAACACCAAGAAAGTTTATTTCAAATCCTTCCAAAAAATTGAAATGGAGGAAATACTTCCAAACTCATTCTATGAGGCCATGATTCCTCTGATATCAAAGACACAAGAAGAAAAGGAAAACTGCAGGCCAATGTCTCTGAAGAACATAGATGCAAAAAATCTTAACAAAATATAAGTAGGCTGAACACAATGGCTCATGCCTGTAATCCCACCACTTTGGGAGGCAAAGGCAGGCAGATCACCTGAGGTCAGGAGTTCAAGACCAGCCTGACCAACATGGAGAAACTCCATCTCTACTATAAATACAAAATTAGCCAGGTGCAGTGGTGCATGCCCGTAATCCCAGCTACTTGGAAGACTGAGACAGGAGAATTGCTTGATCCTGGGAGGCGGAGATTGCTGTGAGCTGAGATTGCACAACTGCACAACAGCCTTGACAACAAAAGTGAAACTCCATCAAAAAAAAAAAAAAATAAAAATAAAAAAATAAAAAAATAAAAAAAAATATATATATATATATATGTATACAAGCAACTAAATTCAACAACAAATCAAAGAGATTCTTCAACATGATCAAGTGGGATTCATCCCAGGGATGCAAAGGTGGTTCAACATACACGAATCAATAAAAGAGACAGATAATTAAACAAAAGGAAAGATAAAAACCATGTGAACATCTCAATAAACATAGAAAAACCATTTGATTTAATTCAACTTCCTTTCATAATAAAAACATTCAAAAACATGTATTGAAGGAATCTACTCCACCATAACAAAAGCCATGTAGAACAAATCCATGACCAACACCTTACTGAACATGAAAAAACTGAAAAAAATTTTATCTAAGACTTGAAACAAAACAAAGATACTCATTTTTACCACATGTATTCCACATAGTACCAGAAGTCCTAGTGTTCAGGTAAGTAAACAAAAGTTAAATATCTAAGAATAAATTTAATTTAGGAGTTGAAAAGTCTATACAATGAAAATTATAAAACACTAAAAAAAATGGAAGATTCAAATAAATGGAGATATCCTTGTCCACTGATTAATATTCCTAAAATATTCATACTAGCCAAAACAATCTACAGATTCAATGCACTGCCTATAAAAATAAACATGATATTTTTTACAGAAATAGAAAAAACCACCTTTATATTTGTGTGGAACTACAAAAGACCCTGAGTAGACAAAGTAATCTTGAGCAAAAGGAAAAAAGCTAGTGAGAGCATACTATCTAACTTCAAAATATATAACAAAGGCCAGGCATGGTGGCTCAGGCCTGTAATCCCAGCTCTTTGGGAGGCTAAGGCAGGCAGATTACTTGAAGTTGGGAGTTCAAGACCAGCCCGGCAAACATGATGAAACACCATCTCTACTAAAAATACAAAAAATAGCCAGACATGGTGGTGGGCATCTGTAGTCCCAGCTACTCAGGAGGCTGAGGCAGGAGAATCACTTGAACCTGGGAGGCAGAGGTTGCAGTGAGCTGAGATCACACCACTGCACTACAGCCTGAGTGACAGAGTAGAACTACATCTCAAAAAAAAAAAAAAAAATACACCCACAAACACATACACACACATATATAACAAAGTACCAAAACAACATGGCACTGACAAAAAAAAAAAAAAAGGCATAGACCAAGAAAATAGATGAAAAAGTCCAGAAAGGAGAAGGGAGCCAAGATAGCTGATTAGGAGCAGCTCAGGATTGCAGCTCCCAGCAAGAGCATGGAGGGTGAGTGGACACCGCATTTCCAGATGGATTGTTATTGCCCATAGACCAGGAGATTCCCAGGGGGAGGAGCCTCATGGGTCACCAGCACAGCTCTTTTGGCTGGCACAGCGGGTCTCCATACAAAATACATGGGTCCGGGTGCCCTTTAAGCTAGCGATTGGAGCACCTGGGGGACACAGTCACCTATTCAACTGATAAAAAGGGGGCTGAAACAGGGAGCCAGGCCAGGAGATTCTGCGGCGAAAAAGTATCACAAGCCCCCAGTGCAGCTGTTTCAGCCAGCGCAGCAGGTCTCTGCACAAAATCTCACACAAATCTGGATGCCTTTCCAACTAGTGACTGGAACCCCTGAGAAAGAGAGTCACCTGTTCAACTGAAAAAATGGGGACTGAAACAGGGAGCTAGGACAGGAGATTCACTGGCAAAAAAGCACCCAGAGTTTCCAGTGGCTGTTTGAGCCGATGCAGCGGGTCTATGCACAAGAAATCACACAAATAAGGACACCATATCAACTGGTGACTGGGATGCCTGGGAGACAGAGTCACGCATTCAACTAAAAAAAAAATGGGGGGGGGGGATATGAGGCAGGGAACCACGTGATAAGGCTCAGACGGTCCCACCCCCACAAAAATCAGCAATCTGAAATGCTCTGGATTGAGAGTTTCACAGCAAGCACAGCTGAACCCAGGATGGTCCAGCTCTGTTGGGGAGGAGCATCCACCATTACCAATGGAGTCCATCAATACCAAGGTAATCCACCATTGCCAAGGCGGCCGGCCATTGCTGAGGCTGTCCACCATTACAGAGAGAGTCTGCCATTACAGAGGTGGGCCGACATTGCCAAGGCAGTTCTAAACATACCCCTATAAACAGGACTGCAGGGAAGTTCACACAGCTGCCAGGCAGAGCCCACAGCAACACAGCAAAACCTCTACAGGCAGACTATGACTAGGCTGCCTCCTTGCTGAGCAGGGCAGTCCTGAAAAAAGGTAGCAGCATGACAGAAACTTATAAATAAAGCCTTATCTTCCTGGGACAGAGCACCTGGGATGGGGGGAAGGCATTTCTGAGTTCTGCTGCAGCAGACTTAAATGTACCTGCCCAGCAGCTCTGAATGGAAAACAGAGCTCATAGCTCAGCACTTGAGCTCCTAAAAAGGACAGACTGTCTCCTCAAGCAGCTCCCTGATCCCCCTATATTCCAAAGAGTCACCTCATAAAGAAGAGCTCAGACTGACATCTGGTGGATATCTTTCTGGGACAAAGATAGCAGAAGAAGAAACTGGTAGCAACCCTTACTGTTCTGCAGCCACTGCAGGTGAGCCCCAGGCAAGCAGGGCCTAGAGAGGACCTTTAGCAGTCCTACAGCAGAGGGGCCTGACTGTTAGAAGGAAAACTAAAAAACAGAAAGAAAGAACTTCATCATCAACAAACTGGACATCCACTCAGAGCCCCACCTGAAAGTCACCAAATAAAAAGACCACAGGTAAATAAATACACAAAGATGGGAAGAAGCCAGCACAAAAAAGATGAAAACACCCAAGACCAGAATGCCTCTCCTCCTCCAAGGGATCATAACTCCTCACCAGAAAGGGAACAAGGCTGGATGGAGAATGAGTCTGATGAATTAACAGAAACAGGCTTTAGAAGGTGGGTAATAAGAAACCTCTCTTATTATTTAAACTAGCTAAAAGAACATATTCCAACCCAATGCAAAGAAACTAAGAACCGTGAAAAAAAAAGTTTTGATGAAATGCAAACAAGAATAAACAGCTTAAGAGGTATATAAGTGAATTGATGGAGCTGAAAAACGCAACATGAGAACTTCACGAAGCATGCACAAGTTTCAACAGCAAAATTGCCCAAGCAGAGGGAAGGATATCAGAGGTTGAAAATCAACTGAATGAAATAAAATGAGAAGGCAAGATTAGAGAAAAAAGGGTAAAAAGAAATGAACAAAGTCTCCAAGAAATATGTGACTATGTGAAAAGACCTAATCTACGTTTGATAGGTGTATCTGAATGTGACAGAGACAATGAATTCAAGCTGGAAATACTCTTCAGGATAAATCCAGGAAAACTTCACCAACCTAGCAAGGCAGGCTAATATTCAAGTCCAAGAAATATAGACAACACCAAAAGATATTCCTCAAGAAGAGCAACCCCAAGGCACATATTTGTCAGATTCACCAGGGTTGAAATAAAGGAGAAAACACTAATGGCAGTCAGAGAGAAAGATCGGGTACCCACAAAGGTAAGCCCATCAGAGTCACAGTAGATCTCTCAGCAGAAACCCTACAAGCCAGAAGAGAGTGGAGGCCAATATTCAACATCCTTAAAGAATATAACTTTTAACCCAGAATTTCATATCCAGCCAAACTAAGGTTCATAAGCGAAGGAGAAATAAAATCCTTTACAAACAAGCAAGTACTCAGAGATTTCATCACCACCAGGCCTGCTTTACAAGAGCTCCTGAAAGCAGCACTAAACATACAAAGGAATAACCAGTACCAGCCACTCCAAAAACACACCAGATGGTAAAGATGATCGACATAATGAAGAAATTACATCAACTAATGGGCAATACAGTCAGCTAGCATCAAAATGGAAAGATCAAATTCACACATAACAATATTAACCCTAAATATAAATGGGCTAAAGACCCCAATCCAAAGACAGAGACTGGCAAATTGGATAAAAAGCCAAAACCCATTGGTGTGCTGTATCCAGGAAACCCATCTTACATGCAAGGATACACAAAGCCTCAAAACAAACGGATGGAGGAAGATTTACCAAGCAAATGGAGAGGAAAAAAAAAAAAAACAAAAAAAACAGGAGTTGCAATCCTAGTCTCTGATAAAATAGACTTTAAAGCAACAAAGATCAAAAGAGACAAAGAAGGACATTACATAATGGTAAAAGGATCAATGCAACAAGAAGAGCTAACGATCCTAAAGATATATGCACCCAATAGGGGAGCACCCAGATACATGAAGGAAGTTCTTAATGATTTACAAAGGGACTTAGACTCCCACACAATAATAGTGGGAAACTTTAACACCCCATTGTCAATATTAGACAGATCAACCAGACAGAAAATTAACAAGGATATCCAGGACTTGAACTCAGACCTGGACCAAGCAAACCTAATAGACATTTACAGAACTCTCCACCACAAATCCACAGAATTTACATTTTTCTCAGCACCACATCCCACCTACTTTAAAATTGACCACGTAATTGGAAGTAAATCACTCCTCAGCAAATGAAAAATAATGAAAATCATAACAAACAGTCTCTCAGACCACAGTGCAATCAAGTTAGAACTCAGAATTGAGAAACTAACTCAGAACTGCACAACTTCATGGAAACTGAACAACTGGCTCTTGAATGTTGACTGGATAAACAATGAAATGAAGGTGAAAATAAAGATGTTCTTCAAAACCAATGAGCATGGAGACACAACATACTAGAATCCCTTGGACACATTCAAAGCAGTGTCTAGAGGAAAATATATAGCAATAAATACCCACAAGAGAAGCAAGGGAAGATCTAATATCGACACTCTACCATCAAAATTGAACAGCTAGAGGAGCAAGATCTAAAAAAATTCAAAAGCTAGCAGAAGACAAGAAATAACCAAGATCAGAGCAGAAATGAAGGAGATAGAGACATTAAAAAAAAAACCTTCAAAAAAATAAATACAGGAGCTGGTTTTTCAAAAAGATAAATAAAATAGACCACTAGCCAGATTAACAACAACAACAAAAAAGACAGAATAATCAAATAGATGCAATAAAAAACAATAAAGGGGATATCAACACAGATTCCACAGAAACAGAAACCATCATCAGAGGTTATTACAAACAACTCTATGCGCATAAACCAGTAAGCCTGGAAGAAATGGATAAATTTCTGGACACATGCATCCTCCCAAGCCTAAAGCAGGAAGAAGGTGAAACCCTGAACAGACCAATAACAAGGGGTGAATTTGAGGCAGTTATCAATAGCCTACCACCCCAAAAAAGCCCTGGTCCAGATGGGTTCACAGCTCAATTCTACCAGACATACAAAGAGGAATTGATGTCATTCCTTCTGAAACTATTCCAAACAATTCAAAATGAGGGAATCCTTCCCAAATCATTTTATGAGACCAACATCATCCTGATACCAAAACCTGGCAGAGACTCAACAAGAAAAGAAAACTTCAGGCCAATATCCCTGATGAACATAGATGCAAAAATCTTCAATAAAATACTGGCAAACCGATTGCAACAGCACATCAAAAACCTTATCCACCATGATCAAGTAGGCTTCATCCCGGGGATGCAAGGCTGGTTCAACATACACAAGTCGATAAACATAATTCACCACATAAACAACCAAAGACAAAAACTACATTATTATCTCAATTGATGCAGAGAAGGCCTTTGACAAAATTCAACAGCCCTTTATGCTAAAAACTCTCAATAAACTAGGTATTGATGGAACGTATCTCAAAATAATAAAAGCAATTTATGACAAAACCACAACCACTATCATACTGAATGGGCAAAAACTGGAAGCATTCCCTTTGAAATCTGGCACTAGACAAGGATGCCCTCTCTCACCACTCCTATTCAATATAGCATTGGAAGTTCTAGTCAAAGCAATCAGGCAAGAAATTGAAATAAATGTTATTCAATTAGGAAAGGAGGAAGTCAAATTGTCTCTGTTTTCAGATGACATGATTGTATATTTAGAAGATCCCATTGTCTCAGCCCAAAAATCTCCTGAAACTGATGAGAAGCTTCAGCAAAGTCTCATGATACAAAATCAATGTGCCAAAATCACACACATTCCTATACACCAATAACAGACTTAAAGAGAGCCAAATCAAGAACAAACTGCCATTCACAATTGCTTCAAAGATAATAAAATACCTAGGAATAAAACTAAATAGAATGTAAAGCACTTCTTCAAGGATAACTACAAACCACTGCTCAACAAAATAAGAGAGAACACAAACAGATGGAGAAACATTCCATGCTCATGGTTAGGAAGAATCAATATCATGAAAATGGCCATACTGCCCAAAGTAATTTACAGATTCAACACTATCCCCATTAAGCTACCAATGACCTTCTTCACGGAACTGGAAAAAAACACCTTAAACTTCATCTGGAACCAAAAGAGAGCCCACATAGCCAAGTCAATTCTAAGCAAAAAGAACAAAGCTGAAGGCATCACACTACCTGACTTCAAACTATACTACAAGGCTACAGTAATCAAAACAGCATGGTACTGGTACCAAAACAGAAATATAGATCAATGGGACAGAACAGAGGCCTTGGAGGAAATGCCACACATCTACAACCATCTCGTCTTTGACAAACCTGAAAAAAACAAGCAATGGGGAAAGGATTCCCTGTTTAACAAATGGTGTTGGGAAAACTGGCTAGCCATGTGCAGAAAGGAGAAACTGGACCCCTTCCTAACACCTTACACTAAAATTAACTCCAGATGGATTAAAGACTTAAACATAAGACCTAACACCATAAAAACTCTAGAAGAAAATCTAGGCAAAACCATTCGAGACATAGGTATAGTCAAGGACTTCATGACTAAAACACCAGAAGCATTGGCAACAAAAGCCAAAATAGACAAATGGGACCTAATCAAACTCCACAGCTTCTTCTCAGCAAAAGAAACAGTCATTAGAGTCTATCAGCAACCAACAGAATGGGAAAAAATTTTTGCAATCTACTCATCTCACAAAGGGCTACTATCCAGAATCTACAAAGAACTAAAACAGATTTACAAGAAAATAACAAGCCCATTCAACAGTGGGCAAAGTATATGAACAGACACTTTATAAAAGAAGACAAACATAAGACCAACAAACATACAAAAAAATGCTCATCATCACTGGTCATTAGAGAAATGCAAATCAAAACCACATTAAGATACCATCTCACACCAGTTAGAATGGTGATCATTAAAAAATCTGGAGGCAACAGATGCTGGAGAGGATGTGGAGAAATAGGAGCATTTTTACACTATTGGTGGGACTGTAAATTAGTTCAACCATTGTGAAAGACAGTGTGGTGATTCCTCAAGGACCTAGAAATAGAAATTCCATTTGACCCAGCAATCCCATTACTGGGTATATATCCAAAGGATTATAAATCATTCTACTGTAAGGACACATGCACGCGAATGTTCATTGCAGCACTGTTTACAATAGCAAAGACTTGGAACCAACCCAAATGCCCATCGAGGATAGACTTGACAGGGAAAATGTGGCATATATACACCATGGAATACTATGCAGCCATAAAAAACCATGAGTTCGTGTCCTTTGAAGGGACATGGATGAACCTGGAAACCATCATTCTCAGCAAACTGACACAAGAACAGAAAATTAAACACCACATGTTCTCACTCATAGGTGGTTGTTGAACAAGGAGAACACATGGACACAGGGAGGGGAGCATCACATACTGGGGTCTGTCGGGAGGAAACAGGGGAGGGATAGTGGGGGGCAGGGAGTTGGGGAGAGATAGCATGGGGAGAAATGCCAGATACAGGTGACGGGGAGGAAGGCAGCAAATCACACTGCCGTGTGTGTACCTATGCAACAATCTTGCATGTTCTTCATAAGTACCCCAAAACCTAAAATGCAATTTAAAAAAAAAAAGAAAAAAAATTAGAGTTTCTCTGCATAACCTCCCTCTTTGCCTGCTGCCATCCATGTAAGATTCAACTTGCTCATCCTTTTCTTCCACCATTATTGGGAGGCCTCCACAGCCACGTGGAACTGTTAAGTCCAATAAACCTCTTTCTTTAGTAAATTGCCCAGTCTCTGGTATGTCTTTATCAGCTGCATGGAGATGGACTAATACAAATATATTTCAAAATAGCTAGAAGGGAGGTTCTTGAATGCTTTCATCACAAATAAATGATAAATGTTCAAGGTAATCAAGATACTAATTATCCTGATGTAATCATTAACACAACTCATACATGTTTCAAAACATTGTTATCCATAAATATGTACAATTATTATGTGTCAATCATAAATTATAAAAAGAGAATTGATGATGCTCCGAGGCTAATAAAAAGGAGCCAGCATGAAAGGAGATGATGAAGAGGAAGGAAGAAGAAATAATTATTTAAGGAGGATCATTGGAAAAGTAAGAGAGAAGGGATCCATGCCACAGGTAAAACAGCTTCTATTAGATCAGAAGACAGCCCTTCTGTCACAGCAACTGACATGAGAGAGAATCAAATGGTGTGAATGTAGCCAAGTAGGCATTAGAAGAGTCCACTTTCACTGACTGAGATGGAAAAAAAGGTTGTCAAATAAAAAGAAGATAATGAAAGATTGAAAAGAGTTCTAGGTTGAAAGTCATTGTGGAGCAAGTTGAGTTACCATTGTAAAGCAGGATTATTGGGTAAGGTTCATTTGGCATTGATCAAAATTAAGCCAACACATTTGGAATTGATAACAATATCAACCTACTGGGCTGCGTGGTCTTTTCCAGCAGGGATCAGTAGCCAAAAATCAGCCGGGAGGAAGGAGACTTTCGTATTGCACTTTTCACAAGTAAGTGACAAGGAAGGTACAGAAGGAGGTGGGGATATAGGATACTGATTAATTGGTGGGAGTAATAAAACATAAAATTGAAAGCAAAGAACAGGATAGCACATTGGGCCAATGGACAGGCAGAGTGTGGAGCTATCAAAGCACTGAAAATCCTGCGGGAGTCTAAGCACTATCATATTTAGAAATGTGTATCAAAAACTAGAAGGGAAGAAATATGTGGTCACGGGATAGGATGACAGAGTTATGACTGTGCCATACCTGTAGAAGATTAGGCAATCTAAAGTTCTACCACTATGACATTTGATGGCCTAAGACTCCTAAGGAAGAGTATAGACATAGTATCTCTCACCTTTGGAATAAAGTACTCTCTAAAGTGAGTATCTTGAGTCACTGCATGGGGCAGGCTGGTGGGGACGAGGTCAGTGTATCTCTGGATCTCATGCACCACAGCATCTGTGTAGGGCATGCGGCTCCTGTCCTGCATGCAAGGGCTTCGGTTTTTGCCAACCACTTGATCGATTTCTTCCTGCACTTTAGCTGGCAAGGCAGGAATCAGAATTTATGTGAAATGAATAAAAAACTTGAAGTACCACTTGTTTGATCCTTTCATCACTGTCCCATTGTCATTGGAAATGGACAGATGGAAAATTATGTTACCACCTCCACAGGAATGAAAAAAAAAGTTTGCATTTCTTGGACAAGCTGAAAGTTCATTAGATACTTAAATATATGCAGGCATGAAGTACAATTTCATGATGACATTCAGTTCTCAACTCTGATTCCCTACTCTGTGTACTTTTTCTTGACAGATGCAAAGATCTGGGATTCTGAAGAATCGCTGAAGATCATGTAGTTCAACCGCTTTATATATGCCAATTTTATCTTAAATATTTAAGTTTCAATAATCTAAGAACACACAATGTAGTTCAGGAAATGCTTAACAAATAGAAAAACATAAAATATTTACTTGATTCAGCACAGAAAATTAAGTTAACATTTATTTAGAAAGTATTACTAATATAGGATGAACGTACTGCACTATTCATTATATTACTTTATGAATAGTGCAGTATGTGTCAGGTATTATTTTATATATTTTACAAAGAAAAAAGTATGTGTGAGGTATTATTCTATGTGTCAGGTATTATTTTATGTATTTTACAAAGAAAAAAGTCCAGAGAAGTAAATAAAGTTTCCTCAGAATGCTCAGGGAATATGAGGTCTTTCCAGTATTATCCCCTTTGAGCAGATAAGGGATGAGATATGGAGAGTAGTCATGTGTCTGCAGGTCAAACAAGCCATCTATTAGTAGAATCAGAATTCAAAGCCACTGCTATTAAAGTCTAGAACTCATTTTTCAAAATAACAATGCCACACTGCTGCTTTAGTTAAATGTTATTTATGTACTAGCTGAAGAATCTATCTTTGTAATAGAGCATGTGCAAATTCTGTATTTTGATAGCTATCAAAAATAAAACAAATTTGAGGCATGTTTTAAATATCCCCTTCTCAGGCTGAGAGGCTGGAGTTTTATATAGAAGACAGCGGAGACATAAAGTGGTCAGGAACTAGCAATACAGTTGAAATGCTCAATAGAATAGCATAGTAAAAGATGAGGAGAGAAAGGAAAGAAAAATATATGTGGACATGACTTAAGAAAACATCCACCTGGAAAATGAAACTGGGAGTGATATGGAATATAACACAGAGTATTTGCAATGTGCAAAAGATTGAAGGTTTGGAGAGGAATGTCATATGCAAATTCTGGTCATAATCAACATAGGTCTTATAAAACAGAAGTATTTAGCTAACAAAGACTGGGTCAAATGAAAGAAAAAGAGAAGCACCATATCTCACAATGTCATAAAATTTGCAGATATGCTTCTAAATTTCAGTACTCAGAAAACATGTCCTATTTATAATGGGAGGGCAAAAAAAAAACTTAAAGGGGAAAATTTTGGTGCTGATATCATGGACATAAGCTTCATGAGGTTTAATCATACTAAATAGATCTCAACGCACCAAATCAAAAACCATGATACAGTAGTGAAAGAAACATCCTCTTAGATGAAGACTCAGTAAAAAAGAGGTGGAAAAATGAAAAAGTTAAATTTGAAAGAGAAATTATGTTTATGAGGAAAAATGTGTCTATCCAAAAGGGTTTTCTAGAAAATAATGTGGGAAAGGGTGTATAACCCTTGAGATTCAGTCGTTTGGTGGAGAAAGATTCGAACTTTATTGAATGAATCCCTACATTGCAGATGCATTTCATAGAAATATCTTTTGATGAAAACATATTTATCTAAACACGGAAGGCACATCAAGTGAGAGCTTTTGAGGGAATGAGAGAACCTAGTTCTTTCTAGATTCTGAGACAACTCTGTTACTGCAACTGTTCCAACCCAAATCAAGAATACTGCACCATAGCAGGGAGAATAATGACCTCTGCCCTTCAAATCTCTGTCATTAAACATTTTATTCTCTTTTTATACTATGAACTAACTTGAATTGAACCCACCCAATGGTAGGTAGATGCACTAATGAGAACTTTTCTTGTACATTGTGTTGGCAGGTAAATGGTGGGATGGCTATCAGTGTTTTCTGTTCATTTCTATCTTAAATCTGATCCTGCCCATCATCTCTGATCATACCTGAGATCTCAGGGTGCTTCAGCAGGAGCAAGAGTCCGTATCTCATTGTGGTGCTCGTTGTCTCTGTCCCTGCACTAAACATATCCCATATGGTAGCAACCAAGTTGTCCATAGTAAATTCAGACTGTTTGTTGTGTTTTTCCTAGCAACGACACATAAAAATTACTTAATAAATAAAAAGCTTGTCAACTAACACAACACTGTTCATTATGACATTAATGCATGGCAAATTAAACCAGACATTAGGGTGTGCTATGGGTAAAGACTATGTGAGATGAACTGTTAGGATTTCTGTTAAAATATAATTGGAGTTATAAAATTTCAAGTCCTTTCTGATTCTTCACTTTCTTACCCACTGGAGCCAATCAGTTCCTTTGTAATTTCTTTTAAACATACTTTTTACTAAGTCATCACTGCTAATCACTGTCAACTCTAGCTTCTATTGTCTATTCATCATATCTAATTTTTCATTCAAAAGCTTCTGGAACTAAACACGCCCAAACTACAGCACTACTTCCAACTCCATCAGTCATTACAGCCACCACTGTTCCTCAATTACAATCAAGATAGCCTCTTTTAAAATTTCACAAACTTGATTACTACACTCAGCATCTCCTGGAACTATTTTCTCCTCCCTGTTTATCTAAGAGTTTCCTCAAATCTACTTCATCTGTGATTTAGTATTTCTTAGAGATTTTCAACAGTCAGCCTTTCTGGGTTCCTATCCATTCCTGTGTTCCCTCATTAGTTACATCTTCTGTTCACAGAATCGTGATATGTTATCACCAGTCTTGAATGGATGTGTGCTTGTGTGTGTTTGTTTTAATCTGCCCCCCAAATAAAGAACCAGCTTTAACATGATAAACATAAAACTTAAGTCTTTTAAAGTGAGAACTTAGAAATATCCCAAGACACTCAATATGGCTTACACAGGTAATAGGATGAACAATGAATACACTTTAGAACAGAGAATTTGTTTTCATATCTGAGTTTTACCAGAAAAAACAAAGCATATCTGTGAGTCATGTCACCCACAATGATAAAGTATCAAATCAAGATCACATTATACCTTTTCCATTTTAATCAGAAAGTAGTCAATAAAGTCTCGAGGATTACTGATATCCAGAGATTCTTGATGTTCTTTTACCTTCTCCAAAATAAAATTTACTTGCAAGGCATGGTTTTTAAATATCACATTATGACCTCCTGGGAGAACCCGTAAAAAGGGGAAAGCATTGTAGAGCTGAAAGAAAGAAGAATCCTTCATTAATTTATTCACTAAACACAGGCCCTTATTATTTATCAGACACTGGCTATATGCTAAGTAGATAAAGATGAATAGACATGGTTCCTGCCCAAGAAGGCATTCAGAATTTGAAGGATAGAGCACTGAAAAAGTAGGTAGAGACAGTATGCACAGGTTACAAAGCAACTTCAAGGTCAATCACATTAATTTCCTTACCAAAACTCTCTGAAGGAAGTCAGGAAATTACCCGTTGTCACCTCTCTTCAGATGAGGATATTGAAGTTCATAAGGTTAATTAATAATCTGACCACACCAAACTAGTGATCTCAGAGCTAATACCCTCTGTTCATACCAGTATACCCAATACATGTTTTACCAGGGGATATTCTAAAAATTTATGAAGACTCATACACATTTGTTACAATGAAGAATAGTATATCTATATATATATAAGCTAAGTGACTTGGGAACTTCCATATATATGTGTGTGTATGTGTGTGTGTGTGTGTGTGTGTGTGTGTGTGTGTTTGAATACAGAGAGAGAGAGAGAGAGAGAGAGAGAGAGAGAGAGAGAGAGAGAATGAATGAATATTTAGGCATTCCAACCTGAAGAATGCGCATATTTTCCAGACTCATTTTTTTGCTGGTCCTAGGGTTTACAGAACATGCTTTAGACAATACCCGAATGACCTAATTATCTTGAAAGGCATCAACATTATATATTCAGGCTGGCAGCTTGAATCAAACTAGATATGGAATCAGGAAATCTAGATTCTAGATTCTGCTTGTTTATTGATTTAGCTAGGCTATTTTGGAAAATATACCTAATAGCTCTGGGTCAGTTTCCCATTCCAGTAAATGAGAGACATTAGATTATTTATTCTCTAGGATCCTTTGAAGGTAGGACACATCATAACTTCACGATCAGTATAGAATTTTAGTTGTTAATAATTGTAAAACATAGGTTACTAACATTTTCTGACCGTGTACTTTAATAAGAAATACATCTTAAATCACTACCTTCTATATCTGAGGATCTAAAAAAACAACAAAAGTTTTAGCAAAACAAATCTTGCTATAAATGAAGCACTCTGAGATTATATATTTTTTCTATTCTATCTCATTTTGTGTTTTCAGTTTTATTGCCTTAGATTGATTTGATAACTCGCTAATGGGCTGCAAATGAGAATCTGATAAGCATTACTTTGAACATTTTTAAATAGGGTAGAGAGACGGGGTAGGCATGAGCAATAGATAAGCTAGAAAACTATTACACATTCTAAAAGAACCTTGAGCTTACCTGTATCCAAGGGGTGCTCACATTTTCAAAGTTTTCATTGAAATACTTGATCAAGGTTTGAAATTTCGGATCACTGTAGTCAAAACGATTCTGAAAAATGATGGTGCTGATCACATTGCAGGGAACACATCCCAGAAGAAAAGTGGGATCACAAGGAGATGCTATAAATAATACCAGTCAGAAGTTAGTACATAATTTTCATATAAATCTAATATTGACTGTTTAAAATAGTTCAAAATGATTGACTTCTAAGATGTTTTACGAATAGAAACTACCTGAACATGCCACCATTGCTATAAACTTTAAATGCCTAAAATAAAATGCGTTGTTTCTCCAAATAAAACTGTCTCATCAGGACAAGTTTACTTATATAAATTTGCCCAAAGGAGTCTCCTATTTATATCATTTTTGAAAATGTTCTAATTCACAAGAAGGTATACAAAATAGAAAGATGCCATTTAATATATCTTTTAATGTATGGGATTTAATTGTCAGTGTCGATGCATCCTCACAATGCCAACAGAAAACGAAATAATGTAAAAAGAAAATCAAAACACTGAAGAAACTTGAAATAGAATATTACAAAACACAGCTGAAAAATATGCTTGTCTTTTTTAAAAAATAAAAATAATGAGAGAAATTGGAATTATAGAAAAATACACTGTAGGTAGAAACAGGTTTCCTATATGCAATAAAGACCATGGCCTCATTTTTTAATGTTCCATTGGTAGAAGTTTTGAAGACTCATGCTGAACTCTTCCCCTTCAATCCCATCTGGAAAAGCTGGAAAAAAAAATGCCTGAGGGTTCCCTCCTCTGGCACAAACAGGAATTATAAGCCACACAAACAGTAATCCCTCCTATGGCACAAACAGGAAGTTTAAGCCCTGGCCTGCACACAGGAATCTTCAACCCAGCCCTAACCCTTAATTGACACAAAAACTTTATGTCACTATCCTCTCCCTGCTCTTTCAATATTATTTTGGGACCCGGTTGGGTATCATCCTGCTGTTGATTGAAAGCAACATTATGTGAGTAATAAAACTTTCATATCCTATTGGTATTTGTGTGGCATCATTAGTGTAAACATCTAAACCAGATTTTGGATGAGAAATAACGTCCCTCTTGCCTGTGTGTGGTGATAACCACAACACTACAACTCTAGAGGAAAATGCAAGCTGAGATCAAAAAGTAAAAGTTACAAGGAAAATTAGCTCTTCTCAACATAGGAAAATAATTTCCAGCTGTTAGCATTATTGGTGATGAAATGGGCTTCCCCAAAAGTGTGAGGGGATAATAACTAAGTGGAATCAAGCAGATTTGGGATGATCATAAATCAGGAAGTTGAGATAAGGCAATAGTCACCATGGGAAAAGTTGAACTAGTTAATAGTAAGTTCTTCAATACAAATTAAGGATACAAATCATTTCACAGATAATATGTACCAAAACCCAATTTTCATTGCTCAATCAATTCTATTTTCAAATTTTATTCAAAGAAAGTAGTCAGACATTTAAAACAATTAATATGGGTTGCACTTTTGTATACTAAGAGTAGGAAAAACTAGAATCAACTTATCTGGACAAAATAGAGGATTAGTTAAATAAACTCAGGTAAGTCAAAAATAATGGATTACTCTACTATCCAGCTAATAATGTTCTTGAAAAACATTGACAAGCTAAACACATAAAAATATTCATTCAATGTATGAGATTATAAAACCACATATAACTTATGATGCTGATCCTACCCCTTGCCTGCCCTGCCTGCTCCTTTCTTCCCTACCTCCTCTCTCAGCCCTGCATGTGCACACACATATCTAGATGCTGCAGGAATCTGTGCTGCTGTGGGTCTATTTCTTCATATCCATACTCCTTCATGAGAGGTGAATTGCAGCCCTACGCTTTGGAGGTAGTTAGCAACCCCTGCATTTCTTAAATAATTTACTAGAAAAGTTAACTAATTTTGCAAGCTTATGTGGCCAAGACTGTTAGCTGACTGCCAAAATTCATGTTCTCTTTGTGTGCACAGAGTAAACCACATTTTCCAGCTTCTCTTGCAGTTAGGTGTAGCCCTATTACTAAGTGGTACATATGAGAGAAGTTATGTGTACGACTTCTATGCATGGCCTAAAATAGTATTTGCTCTTTAACTTCCCCATTTTTCCTTCTTCTGTCACACAGAGGGATGAGCCATTGATGACGCTGAAAGACATCTGCTGAAGGTATCAAAGCCCAATTAACCTGGTACCTAAAAAGACTGTTATTCCAAACACTTCACCTCTTAATTACAGCTATATAAGCAAAAAGTAAACTATGCTACTTCAGCCATCATAATATTTTGTAGTCTATTTACAATACCATTTATTCCACCCAAACAATTAGTGTTAATTATAAACAGAAATAAACACCATTGGTTTTTTTTAATGCTGCCACCAGACACAAGGCTTCCTCTTGAATTCGGTCTTCAATTGTTTTTTTCCCCATCCCCATATTCCTCAAAACCATGAGAGAGAAACGTCGGATTTGCTTCCATCTTTCTCCATTGCTAAAAACAACTCCTATCAACACAAAAGAAAAAAGAGAGAAAATATACTTCATTGTCATGAATACGAGCTGAGAGTTCTCATCTCAGGAAACGATACTGACATTTCAGCAGGGATGTAAATATAATGGTGTCCGCTTCAGGAATTCCCACTGAGCCCTCCCTCACCTGTCTCCTCTCTTAACCCAAACTACTATTCAACTGTCAGGATTCTCAATTTTACATATTACTAAACTATTCTTTCTCCACCAGCTTCACTAAAATTCAAAATAATTCTGTGAACTGAATGTTTTGTCCCATTTTACAAGGATACTAGAAATTATAAAGGCAAAATGCTCTATGATCCTGCAGCAATAAACATGGTGAGTCCTAGTCAGACGTTAATTTTCAGGGCTGGCTTTTCAGACTAAGTGAATTTTAGGAGAAACAACAAGACGGGGGAATTCTCAGGATAATGTAAGACAGCACTTTTTCTTTGGAAGGAATGACCTAACAATCCATTCCTCAGATAAGGGGTATAGTCGCTAAACAGATAACTCACCCATTTAACATTCCCCCTCTATTTGTTAACACTCTTCCATGAAATATGGAAGTAAACACCAAAGAAGTTCAATACTAGGCTGCCAGACTCAAGACCAGATCAAGGGGAAAACAAGCTCATACAAAATTTTTCCAGGAAGCCTCTTAGAGAACAATGCAGAAGAGGTCAGGACCCCATTCAGGTCATATCTCTGTTGGCCAGAACCCTGTGATCCACCAGAAGCCTGGACAGTTTAAGGCTAGCTTTAATAACAAATAGAAGAAAGTTGAAGCACTTAATCAAATAAGCTTTTTCTAGTATCAATTCTGCTACATACTCACTATGTGTTTCTCCATGATCTTTTCAGAACACATTTGCTTTATGCTTTGAATTTTCTTGGATTCTAATATTTTTCATGTTTTAGAATCATATTTGAAGGTAAAGATGGACATTTTCCAAACTCATGTGGTTCCATACACACAATTCAAGCTTCCTAAACTAATCTCTGCATATCCATGACTAAGATCAGGAAGCAAAATATTTGGTGAATACGATAATTCAGTAATTTTCCTCCTCTCTCTCATCTCTCTGTTGCTTTTCCATTATTTTAACTGACCATAATTTACAATGAACTTGTCTTTGTAACAAAATTCATAGAAAATTAGTGGTTAGATGGCTTGTTATCATTGAATTTAATGTTTAATGGGATCAATGTGTCACTTTCACAAATTTTAAATATAGATTAATGACGTTTTATAGAAAAATTCTTCTTAGCCTCATGTAGAAAATACGAAAAGTGTGTTTGATAAATTTTTCTAAATACTTATGATTTGTCAATTTCTTAGACTTTCTGAAGTGTTTACAACTTACAAACCCACACACATACTCCAATGGGAAGCATACCTAATCCTTGGGTAATTCTGTCTACCACTGGCAAACTCCCTCGGCCAGAAAATTCTTCTCCATGATCAATCAGTGCTTCCTTAATTGCTTTGTATCCATGCAACACCACGGTGGGCTTCATGCCAAAATAAACAGTGAACACAGGGCCATAATCTTTTGCCAGCTGGAAAAATAACAGCAAATGCAAGTAAAGTGTGAATTTCAAAAACAAAATGTAGGTAAGTGAGGGAACTATTTTTAATCTTGCTGAAAAGATGTTTCAATATTCATCTACCTATCATATAAAATGTAATGTTTTAGAACCAATTATTTGATAAGAAAAAAGTATTTGAATTGTAATTATCAGTTTTATTAGTAATGATATTAGTGTATCAGATTCAATATTTATTTTTATTCAGCCTCTACTATATGGCAGGGGCATATTATGCATTTTGTTCCTATTATATTATTAATTTTTTATGTCAAACTAATAATTATACCAAGTTTCTCCTTTTTTCTTACAGTTAGAGTAAATCTGTGTTTCTTTTTTGGTTTAAGGGAAGCCCATCTCCTTTCTTCAGATATAGTCTAATAATTGTACATCATTGTTCTCTATCATTTCTTTTTAGCACAAGACAGTGCCATGTTTTTGTAATGCATAATAACATAGCAGCGTGGTCACAGATATTTCCCAGCTTAACTTGAAGCTAGATGCAGCCATATGACTAAGTTTCCATGAACTGACATAAACACAAGTGTTGTGTTAAAATTCTACATTGGTGCATAAAAGATAATTGCTTCCCCTTCATTTCTGCCCCACCTATGTGTTGAAATAATAGAATGGAGATGCCTCTACTGTGAATGTGCAAATGAGAAAAACAGTCTAGGGGCACAAGTTACTAGAACTACAAAGATTTAAAAACAAACAAACAAACAAACTAGTTATCTGAAGGACATCATGGAGGAGAGGCAAGGCACCAGCACTCACCTAGAGACCCTTATGTGAGACACAAGTAAACTCCTATCTTCTTTTAGCATCATCTTTCTGTGATATCAGCTTATGTGGTATCCTAAATGATATAGGATTTACACTCTTTTAACTTGCCCATTGTAGAACTGTTTTTGCTGCCCTAAAAATTCATTCTACAAATGAGAGGAAAGACCCCCCTCCCCTCCTCCCTCTTTCTATCCTCCACCTCCTCCTCTCCTCTGGATGGGAAGGAGGGTGAAAAAATAAAATAAAATACCAAAGAGCTGGAAAGATGACTCCCCTTTTTCAGTTCCTAGTGTCTCTGCTATCTATAAGCCTCGAAAGAGTTGCAAATGAATGTTATTACCAGCCGGAGCCCATCAATGTTTGCATGATCCAGGCTCCTTCCTGGAAATACCTCTGTCAAATGATAATTTACTGACTTCGTCTTGTCTCTGTAAGCCCTCTCCCCTGTCTGTCCCTGCTCATACTGCATATGAATTAGCAAATCAATGAAGCCAAAAGATTATAAGGTAGGACATCCAGCAAATGAACAATGACATAGTTTTGCCTCAATTTCCCCTTTAGCATTGTAAGCCTATAAAAGGGGAAAGAAGCTGCTTCTCTGGGAGCTCAGTAAATGAGGCTGTAGACCCCTGTACCTCCCAGCTGAATAAAAAGCCACTTCCTTCCTCAGTTTGATACTCGAGAGGTTTGTTCCTTGCTGCTCCTGCTTCAATACTAGAACTAAAAAGATTAAAATAAAAAAAACTAGTTATCTGAATGACATCATGGAGGAGAGGCAAGTCACCAGCAGTCACGTAGAGATCCTTATGTGAGACAGAAATAAACTCCTATCTTCTTTTAGCATCGTCTTTCTATAATATCACCTTATGTGGCATCCTAAATGATATAAGATTTACACTCTTTTAACTTGTCCATTGTAGAACTTCTTTTGCTGCCCTAAAAATTTATTCTACAAATAATAGTGACCTTTTCACAAGGAAGATGTAAACATGACTGTCCTTTAAGCATGTTTATGGCATCACATTGCTCTTATGATAAAAACAAGTGTTCTTTACATCCATGCAAATCCTGCATGTTCTGCCCTCTGCTTCCCTCTCTGCTCTCAGTTTGTACCATATTCTTACGTACTCTCTGGACTACAAACACATTGGTCCTCCTTTTTGGGGGTTTTGGGGAGAGAAGTGTAAACTGAAATTAAAATTCAAAGCCTCCCCCCGCCCCCTGCCAACTGAGCCTGCCCACTCTTACCGCCAGCAATCTAAATGGACTTCCTCCTCCAGGGCAGGTCCCTCCAAATTTAACCTGAAAGACTGATTCAGGCCATGATAGGAAGGGGGCTTGAACATGCCTTACTCTGCCCTCTTCCTTTCTGGAATTCAAGAAAAACTGACTAGCATTTAACATCAACACAGATTTTTACAACCTATTCTCTCTGAAGAGTGCTGCCTGGAGGCTTCATCTGCATGTTAACACTTTGGTCCCCACAACCTCTTATCATAATCCAGACATTCCTTTCTATTGACAATAATTCAGTCAACCAATTGCCAATCAGAAAATTTTAAAACCTATCGATATCCTGGAAGTACTCCCCCAACTTACTGCTTCAAGTTTTCCCACCTTTCTGCACAAACCAATGTATATCTTAAATGTATTGACTGGTGTCTCCTGTGTATATATTAAAATGCATGAATGTATAAAATCAAGTCCGGCCCTGACCACCTTGGGCACATGTTCTCAGGGTCTCCTGAGGGCTGTGTCATGGGCCATGGTCACTCATATTTGCTCAGAATAAATCTCTTCAAATATTTTGCAATTTGAGTCTTTGCACTGACAGAAGCAATTCTCCCCCAGATAGAAAACACGTGAAATTGGGTTTTGCTGATATTTTATCTGTTTAATTCCTAATCATTCTTTACATATCAGCTCCAACTTCACTTCCTCAGAGAACCCTTTGCTGACTACTCCTCTAACTGGTTAGTCCCTTGAAACTACATGGTCTCTTTCTACCACGTCCCTGTTACACAGTTTGTAATCATAACTTTAGTTGCACTGTTATTTCATAAATATATTCTTCTCCTCTAAACTGTAAGTTCCATAATGATAGGGTCTTTTAAAATTTTCTTTCACCATTGAAAATCTTTGGCATGCAAAGATTTTGCACCACTTTGTGTGGTGCATAATTACTTCTTCAATACATGATATACTTAGTAACCTGTGCAAAATATTTCTTATTTATATCTTAAACAAATGGAATTTAAAGTTTACAGAGGTTTTAATTCTGCTTAAATATATGAATTAACAATTGGACAAGCTGGAGTGCTGACACAATCTCTTTAGATTCAAAGCCAAGGTATAGGAAGAATGAACTTCCAGAGACAGTTTTCTGGTAACTGGCTTTCTCAAGGAAAAGACAGATTCCAGATAATTCCTTCAGGCTTTAGAGAGCAACTTCTCTGTAAACAACTGGGAGTAGAGAACTTATTGACTCATTTATTATGAACTACAGTATGAAATATGAAAGATCTGAACCCTTAGTAATGTCCTTGATTTCAATTCATCTGTACTTCAGGAAAATTTAGTGTTGTGGCTCTGTAAATCAGTGCTTATTTAAAAAACTGAAAGCGGTTCCATTTTCACTAGAATTTACCAAAAAATAGTTACACAAAAAGCAACCTGGATTACAGTATCAACAGAGAATTTCTGCTCCTGGTAATGTCAACAATTATAACATAGATCAATGATCTTTGCAATGATCCAGTGGTGGCAGGAATGACTCCCATCTTGGGCAACTGCTGCCATGTTGAACCGCTGATAAACTTTGAGATCAATAAGGAATTGTGAAAAACATTTTCTTCACAAGCAACTGGGCTCTCCACATACACAATACAAGGAAACTGGTCCTAATCTTTGAGAACACTTCGTATATAAGTTGTTTCCGATTCACTGATACAAATGCACTCTTGTACTAATGACTGATGGTGCATTGTTAGATTACTTCACTGGTGGATTAAACAGACAAACAATTTATATAATCTAAATGAACTCCTTTGTAAATGAAAGTCCCAATATTCCTCTTAGTGGTATAGTCTATAACTGCTTTCCAGTTGAAACCTCCATTCTGGAGTAGACACTTACTTGCTTCTGACTTGCAGATTTCTTCATTTCTTTTAAATTTACTGATCTCATTTTCTTCTATCTGTCTACATTCTAAAGTCATATCTGTGTATCTAATGAACACCTCTCTGTAAAGGCATCTCTTTAAAACTTGGTATCTGGCACCATATGTTGCTTGGCTATCAGGCTATCTGACTTACTCACTGCAGAAAACTAAAAGAAAATTAGCCACACTTACCATGCTTATGGATTTGCTGATATTCTTACTATTTAACTGTTGAATATTTCCAATAATGGGGAGAGGAGTTGGGCCAGGTGGGAGTTTTCCTTTAGCATTGCTTCCATTCCACAGAAAAAGAAGAATCAGACAAGAAAGGCAAATGGCCAGAATGATAAAGAGATCCATTGATGTGCTCTGTGAAAATGCAGTTGAAAGATAAGAATCCAAAGATTTTGTGAAGACAAAGTACGTGGTTCTCACCAATTATGTACTAAGACTTTGAACTTTGGATATTGATTTTTTTATCTTTAGTACATCTTGAACTGCTGGTGGAAGTAAAAACAAAAATTCAGTTCAGTATTGATTGATTAAGTTTTGCCTAAAATAATAATTGAGTGATAACTCTCACTTTTGTAAAAACAAGAAAAAATAAAATCAAAATTAATACAAAGAAGAAAATCATAAACTTCTGCACAGAAATAAATGCAATAGAGACTGGGAAGTAATTCAAAACATCAAAAAAAGGAGTTGGTATTTGAAATGATGCAGAAAATTGATAAACTTTTAGCTAGAATATCCAAGTAAAAAGTGAGACGACTCTGTAGAAAATAAAAGTGAATAGAAGTTCCTCTTCAGAGCTTTCTTCTTAGCTTATTAAGGATGAATAATAGCTTCTTCAAAGGTTGATTTATTTGAAAGCCTTTTATTAATAATCCTAAGTAGCTGTTGGTTATAATAAAGAAATAGGTATATTCTGTGTTCCTAGTTCTTATACTGCTGTAGCCCATATATTTGCCCTCTGACATGTCTGGATAAGCCCAGGCATGCCTCAGCTCATAGTTAATTCCCCTACGTTATTTGGAAATGTTATTGCTTCTTATAAATGACTTTCTCTTTTTCTTTGTTCTCTCTTGTCTTTAACCTTTTACAAAAAGGTTTGAGTTATCAGCCAATTGGTATAGTTTAGACTGTGAGGCCCAGCTCCCGCCAATGGAGGTAGGCCTGGCACAGCAGTAGAGGCCAGTCCATAAGGGATAAATATGCCTGCCCTTCCCTTGTTCTTTGTACTCTCATGGCAAACTGCTGGTGAGTGTACCTTGTACTCTCATGGCAAACTGCTGGTGAGTGTACCTTTTCTGCAGAAAATAAAGTTGCCTTGCTGAGACAAAATTTATATTTGAATGCTACTTTTTTTTTTTTGCAGCACTAAAAATTTACATATAACAATTCTAGTGGCCTGTATGGGGACTCACTCCCCTCGGGTAGTCTCTGGCTCTCTCTCGTGAGGAGGCAACCTACTGCCTCATTGCTGTGGCTTCAGGGGTCAAAAGCCACAAGCCACCCTGTGCAAGAATTAAAGCAGAACTCTCAGCAATGCAGGGGAAGAATGGCTTACTATACTGTGGTAACCAGGCAACTTCTGTGCACAGACCAAGGTAAGAAAAGCCACAAGAGTGATGAAGTATTTACTTGGTGGTCAGGATATTCTGAAGGTGGAATGTGTGTGTTTGTATGTGTGCGTGAATGGTTGCAAGCATCACAGCGTGCAGTGTTGCTTGTGTGAATGGCAACAAGTCCTACTGCTGGACAGAGTGAGTAGGTCCTCTCTGCAGTTCCTTGGATACCTCATATGGCTTAGGGAAGATCTGCCATGGGGCTTACACTGGCACACCGATGCTAAGAGGAGCCTAATTCTTCTCTGGGGGAGCAGCCAGAGAGGGTGATATGAATGAAAAGGAGTGTAGGAGACCTCCAGGGAAGGGAAGGAAGACTAGTCTCCCAGGAAAAAGGATAGGTGAGACATCTCTGGTTTGAGAGATTGAGTCTTAGTGAGCCTCTAGAAAAAGGATAGGTGAGACATCTCTGGTTTGAGAGATTGAGGCTTGGCAAACCTCTAGAGAAGGGATAGGTGAGACATCTCTGGTCTGAGAGATCTTAGAGATTGAGCCTCCCAGGGAAAAAGGATAGGTGAGACATCTCTGGTGTGAGAGACTGGGCCAATCTGATACCCAACATGGGGAATGTTCCTAGTAAAGTGGGGATGGGAAGTAAAACAGGAAAAAAAGAAAGAGAATGAGGCTGATTGAATCCCCTTTAACAGCTTTTTAGGGCTCATGCTAAAGTATTGAAAGGACAATGAAAGGACCAAACATAAGAAAATGCAGCAAATGATAAAATATTGCTATTTTATTTGGACCCAAGAATCAATCCTTAAGCCTGCAGTTTTCTGGCCAAAATTTGGGTCAGATGAGATTGGGTCTGTCAATTTTTAATAATGTATGTTAACAACAAGAGGCCTGTCTCACAGGAAGAGATAGACTATGCCCTATGTAGGCAACAAGGGCCTATTCTCCTTTACCCTTTAAAGGATTTAAAGAAGGAAACAGTGACAAAAAGTCAGAGGTTAAATCATCTGAAGAACAGGGCCTGAATGGGTTGAAGGAATTGTATTCCTTGCCCTTGCCTTGAACCAAACAAGAACTCCGCATGTAAGTGGGGCACTTTAGACCATCTTTCCCCATTTCTCAATCCTAACTCACCTCCTCCTCAGGCCGCTGCCCCACCTCCTTAGGCATCTCATTCATCTGTTTGTTTTCCCCCAGCAGATGTAAATTGCTCTATAGTGGAATTGTTGGTTTCTTGGGTAAAAGGAGAGGGATTTAAAGTAAAAACTTTAGAAAACATAGAAGTAAAATATAGGAAAGCTCCAACATGTGGAACCTGAAGTCAAATACTTAGGCCATTTAATTAGTGCAGGAAAGAGCAGTGATTGATGGGGAAACTCTTAAGGAAGTAGAATCAGGAGGTTACCCAATGGTTTATCTTTTCAGGCTTGTGAACTATTTGCACTCAGTGAGGCTTTAAAATATTTAGAAAACCAGATAGGAACCATCTACACTGACTCTAACTATGCCTTTGGGGTATCTCACACATTTGGGAAAATTTGGGCTGAGCAAGGCCTTATTAACAGAAGAGGCCAAGATCTTGCTCAGGAGACATTAGTTGTCCATGTTCTAAATAATCTCTAGTTTCCAGAATAAATAGCTATTGTTCATGTTCCTGGACATTTACATGATTTTTCATTTGAAAGTCAAGGAAATAATCTTGCAGATCAAGTGGCCAAGAAGGCTGCTATATCTGACACACCTATTTTTCATTTAACTCCTTGTCTTCCTTCTTCTACTATAGTTCCTATTTTCTCACAAGCTGAGTAAGAAAAACTAGCAAGAATTGGAGCTCTGAGAGTTTATGGGTGTATTGGAATTTATACCTTAGCCAAACGGGTCACAGATAGTTGCTTAACTTGCAGGAAAACCAATAAACAGGCACTAAGAAAACTACCTCTCAGAGGAAGAACTCTGAAGCTGAGACCCTTCCAGAGTGGTCAAGTTGATTACACTGAAATGCCCCATTAGTCGGCTAAAATATTTGCTAGTAATAGAAGATTATTTCACCCCGTGGGTAGAGGCCGTTCCTTTTTCAAAAGCCACTACTAGTAATGTAGCAAAGTCATTAATTGAGCATATTATACATAGATTTAGACTGATAGAAAATATTGATTCAACAATAGAACACATTCTGCTTCATAATCAAGAAATTAGCTCAAGTATTAGATATCAAATGGGAGTATCATATTCCCTGCTATCCCTCTTCCTCTGGAAGAGTAGAAAGAATGAATGAAACCCTTAAAATGATTTAACTAAACTAATCTTAAAAACTCAATTGGCATGGACCAAATGTCCTCCTATTTCTTTATTAAGGATTAAAACAGCTCCCCAGAAGGATGTAGGATTATCTCCATATGGAATGTTACATGGGTTGCCTTACTTATATTCCTTGGCTGATGTTCTTACATTTGAAACAAAAGACCAATTTCTTAGAAATTATACACTTGGTCTCTCTTCTACCTTCTCCTCTCTTAAAGCTAAAGGTATTTTAGCACAGACACCACCTTTAGAGTTTCCAGTACAACACCACCAGCCGGGGAAGTATGTTCTCACCAAAGGATGGAAAGAGGAAAAACTTGAGTCATACTGGAAAGGACCCTACCTTGAGCTGTTGACCACTGACACTGCTGTCCACAGAGCAGAGAGAGGATGGATGCATCACACTCCAGTCAAAAAAGTACCACCACCTTTAGAATCATGTACTATTGTTTCAGGGTCAAGCCCTACCAAATTAAGAAAAGCTTAATTTATCTATGTTCTCTTTTCCTCTTCCTCCTTCTACCAGTTCTCACTTTATAATTATTGTGACTAGATCAGACTCCCCCAAGTTATAATAATTGATGGTTGTCTTGCTGTACCTTGTGGGAATTCAAGCAACCAAAGACAACTAGCTTCTTCAGATAAATATCTCTGCCCTAGCCCTCTACTCTCCCCAGTTACCCTTAGTTCCCACAGTTGTGATTACCTACAACCAAGACATTGTCCCTTTACTTCTACAGCCTGGCAACCAAATAGTAATTGGAACTATGTTCTTTTGGCCACTCAATACCAAGGTTGGCCACTCAATACCCCTCTCTACAAGGGGGGTTTGCACTGATTTAAAGCCCCTTCTAGTTTTAGACCAAAGAGCTGTTATTCCTGTACCTGATGATAGAACTAAGGTACCCATTGTGAAAGTAAATGATCTGGAACAAACTTTAGCAATTGAGACAGGATACCAAGATGCAAATGCCTGGCTGGAATGGATTAAATATTCCATCCACACTCTAAATAAAAGTGACTGTTACACTTGTACACCCAGTAGACCAGAGGCCAGATTGTTCCCTTTCCACTTAGATGATCGTCTCATGAAGCAGACATGGAGTGCATGGTAGCTCTTTTTCAAAATCCCATGGTCTGGAATAACAAATTGTGCCAAGTTCTTTCTCTGCTATATCCTGGAAGTTCAACACCCTGTGGGTCAGGCCCTGAGGGCCATCCAGCCTCCATCTTCCAAGGCAGAGCTTGCCTTATGTCTCTTATGACAGGAGGAAAACTAAGTATTCCTTGGAAACTTAACAGGATGCAATGAAATCAGGCACTTCCAGGAGCTGACCCCATCAGTCCACCCTTATTCATCCCCAAGTGAATATATGGTGGTATTGCAGAAGGCTCTTACTGGATACTCTGCCAAACAATTCAAGCAGTACTTGCACTCTAGTCCAATTGGTTATCCCTTTCACCCTGGCATTTCATCAACGAGAAAAAGTAAAAATATGCCATTGATAAACAAGAGAAGCCCCTTATGGATATTTTAATTCCCATGCCTATTTAGAGGCAATTGGGGTCTCAGAGGAGTACCAGAGGAATTCAAAGCACAAGATCAGATAGCTGCAGGATTTGAGTCAACATTATTCTGGTGGATAACAATTAATAAAATGTAGATTGGATAAATTACATTTATTACAATCAACAGTGGTTTGTCAATTATACTAAAGATGCTGTAAGGGAATAGCTGAACAATTAGGATCTACTAGCCAAATGGCCTAGGAAAACAGAATAGCTATAGATATGATTTTAGCAGAAAATGGTGGTATTTGTGTTATGATTCAAACTCAGTGCTGTATTTTCATCCCAAACAACACTGCTCTCAATGGAAGCATGACATGAGCCCTACAAGGACTTACAGCTTTATCAAATGAATTAGCTAAGAATTTTGGAATCAATAACCCTATCTCAAATTGGTTAGAAAGATGGTTGGGCCAATGGAAAGAGACCATAGCCTCAGTTCTCACTTCTGTAGCAATTGTAATGAGTATACTCTTTCCAGTTGGGTGCTGTGTTATATCATGCATCCAAGGACTAGTAAAAAAATTAGTAAACACAGCTCTTACCAGAATCTCCTCAACCTCTCCTCCACCTTACTGAGAAAAGTTACTTCTTTTAGGAAATCAAACAGATTAAGACAAGACCTGTTAAACAAGTTTGAAGATAAATTATAAAATAAAAGAAGGAGAAATTGTAGAAAAAAGTAAATAGAAGTTCCTCTTCAAAGCTTTCTTCTTAGTTAAGGATGAATAATAACTTCTTCAAAGGTTGATTTATTTGAAATCCTTTTGTTAATAATCTTAAGTAGCTGTTGGTTATAATAAAGAAATAGGTATATTCTGTGTTCCTAGTTCTTATACTTTGGCCCACATATTTGCCCTGACATGTCTGGATAAGTCCAAGCATGCCTCAGCCCATAGTTAATTCCCCTTCATTATTTGGAAATGTTATTGCTTCTTTAAGTCTTTCATAAATAACTTCCTCTTTTCCTTTGTTCTCTCTTGCCTTTACCCTTTCAGAAAAAGTTTTCAGTGATTAGTCAATTGGTATAGTTTAGATTGTGAGGCCCAGCTCCAGCCAATGGAGGCAGACCTGGCACAGCAGTAGGGATCAGTTCGTAAGGGATAAATATGTCTGCCTTTCCTTTGTTCTTTGTACTCATGTGGCAAACTGCTGGTGAGTGTACCTTTCTGCAGAAAGTAAAGTTGCCTTGCTGAGAGAAAATTTATATTCAAGTGCTACTTCTTTTGTGGCACTGAAAATTTACATATAACATTTCATTTATTACAACCAACAGTGGTTTGTCAATTGTATTAAAGATTCTGTCAAAGGAATAGCTAAACAATTAGGATCTGCCAGCCAAAATTAAATAACCTGATTTAAAATAGGCAAAAAACCTGAATAAACATTTCCCAAAAGAAGACATATGAAAATGTTCAACATCACTAATCATTAGGGAAATGCAAATCAAAGTGTAATGAAACACCATCTCATTCAAATTAGAATGGCTATTATCAGAAAGACAAAACCAAGGTTGGCAAGAATATAGAAAAAGGGAACAATTACATACTGTTGATGGGACAGAAAGCTAATACAACCATTATGAAAAAGAGATGGAGGTTCCTCAAAAAATTAAAATTAGAACTACTATATTATCCAGCAATGCCACTACTAGATATGTATTTCAAGGAAATGAAATTAGAATGTCAAAGAGATTTTCAACTTTCATGTCTATTGCAGCACTATATATAATAATAAAGATATGAAAATAACCTAACTGTTTAACATTAGGTTGAAAGATAATGAAATACTAGTTAGCCATAAATAGAATGAAATTCTGTCATCTGATCTAAACCTGGAGGATATCACAGTAAGTGAAATAAGCTAGACACAGATAAATACCACATGATTTCACTAATATGTGAGATCAAATTTTTTTTTTAACTTGATGTCATAGAAGCACAGAATCTAAGAGTAGTTACTGGAGGTGAAGTAAGGGCAGGTAAGTAGAAAATGGAGAGAAGTTGCTCAATTTAATCCCCATTGTGGCAGTGTTCCAACATAGGGCCTAGTGAAGGTGTTTGGGGGTGAGGGTTAATTCCTCATGAATAGATCAATGCCCACCCTGTGGAAGGAGGGGAGTGAGTGAATTCACCCTCTATTTGCTCCTAGGAGAGCTGGTTGTTAAAAAGAGCCTGGCACCAAAGAACATGAACAGACACTCCTCAAAAGAAGACATTTATGCAGCCAACAAACATGAAAAAAAAGCTCACCATCACTGATCATTAGATAAATGTATGTCAAAACCACAGTGAGATACCATCTCATGCCAGTCAGAATGGTCATTATTAAAAAGTCAAGAAACAACAGATGCCGTGGAGAAATAGGAATGCTTTTACACTGTTGGTGGGAACGTAAATTAGTTCAACCATTGTGGAAGACAGTGTGGTGATTCCTCAAAGACCTATAACCAGAAATATTACTTGACCCAGCAACCCCATTACTGGGTATATACCCAAAGGAATATAAATCATTCTATTATAAAGATACATGCATGCCTATGTTCACTGCAGCACTATTCACAATAGCAAAGACACGGAATCAACCCAAATGCCCATCAATTACAGACTGGATAAAGAAAATGTGGCATCCATATATATATATATATATATATATATATATATATATATATATATATATATGCATACACACACACACCCCATGGAATACTATGCAGTCATAAAAAGAAATGAGATCATGTCCTTTGCAGGGACATGGATGGAGCTGAAGCCATTATCCTCAGCAAACTATCACAGAAACAGAAAACCAAACACCACATGTTCTCACTTATAAGTCAGAGCTAAACAATGACAACACATAGACACAGGGAAGGGAGTAACATATACTAAGGTTTGTCAGGGGGTGGGGGCATAAGGGGAGAGATAGCATCAGGATAAACAGCTAATGCATGCTAGGCTTAGTACCTAGATAATGGATTGATAGGTGCAGCAAACCACCATGGCACATGTTTACTTATTTAACAAAACCCGCATGTCCTGCACATATATCCTGGAACCTAAAATTGATTTTTAAAAAAAGAATAAACAATAGCAAAATTACCTTATGGAAAATCAGAAAATTAAAATATACATTTTAAGCCAAAAAAAAAAAAAAGAGCCTGGCACTTCCTCCACTCTCTCGTTTCCTTTCTTACCATGTGATCTCTGCACAAGCTGGCTCCTTTCTGCCTCCAGCATGAGTGAAAGAAACCTGAGACACTTATGCCGTGCAGATGCTACTGTCATGCTTCTTGTGTAATCTGCAGAACTGTAAGCCAAATAAACCTCTTTTTTTAATCAATGACCTGTCTCTGAAATTTCTTTATGGCAACTCATTATCATTCTTTCCAATGAAAGCAGGATGAATACAAAATAATATATATATATAGCAACATTAAACATACTAAGAAAATATAACTTAAGATAAGCAATGCTAAAAATAGAACAAAAATATTGACAGTGAGCAAAGAGGAAGCAGTGATTATTAAATATATTCATTTATTCAGTAGTATTTGTATGTATTTCATAATTGTTCTGTGGTCTACTCTTAAAGGGTTTATGATGAAACATTTATTAGTAAGAAATTGAGGAAATGTGTATTTTTAATTTTAATATACTATATATTTAAACAGAAACTACACTTAATAAGAAACCCTAAAATGGACTTAGACAACAAAATCCATTAAAAGGTCTTTTAATTGATCTGATGGCACCAAAGCACCATAAACATGAACCCAGGAAGAAAGAGTCAAATTTATGTCTGGCAATAAAAATACAGTCATATTGGAATGCTGGGAAGATGGCCGCCTAAGAACAGCTCAGGACTTCAGCTCCCAGTGAAAGTGCAGAGGGTGAGTGGACGCCGCATTTCCAGACGAACTCTTATTGCCCACAGCCCAGGAGATACCCAGGCAGAGGGGTCGCCAGCGTCGCAGTCCCAGCCGGTGCGGCTGTTTTGGCCCCCGCAGGGCTGATTCCGCCCGCGCGGCTGCTGTGACCACTCCCTGTTGCTGCGGTTCTCCGTACAAAAGCCACTGGTCTGGGAGCCCTCTTAGCTGGCGAGCAGAGCCCTGAGACGGCAGAATAGCCCATTCATCTGAAATAGCGAGCCAGGCCAGGAGATTCCTAGGCAAAAAATCCACCAGGAGCCGGCGCCGCAGTTCGAGCCGACTCCCTGAGTCGCAGCACGGGAGATCCCGGTGCCTTTTCAACAAGCGACTGGAACGCGGGGTCCTTCAACTTAAAAGAAAAGACTCTGAGTCAGGGAGCCAGGTGATCAGGCTCGGTTGGTCCCACCCCTCCACCCCCAACAACAACGAAAACAAAAACAGTAATTGGAAACCCTCTGGGTTGAGCTCTTCAAACCAAGCACAGCTGAACCGGGACGGTCCGGCTCCGTGGGGGAGGGGTTTCCGCCATTACTGAGACTCTCCACCGCTACGGAGGCAGGCTGCCGTTGCCGAGGCAACCTGCCACAACAGAGAGAGTCCACCATAACAGAGGCGGGGCCACCATTGCCGAGACAGTTCTAACTACGCCCTTACAAAAAGGACTACAGGGAAGAGCTCAGGGCAGCTGGGCGGAGCCCACAGCAGCTCAGCAAAGCCCCTGCGGGCAGGCAGTGGTTAGGCGTGCTGCTAGCTGGGCGGGTCCGACCTGAAAGAAAAATCAAAAAAGGCAGTAGTGCAAGGGAAACTCATAAAGCTCCAACTCCCTGGGACAGAGACAGACAACAGGTGGATAAACCCACAAAAATGGGAAGAAACCAGCGCAAAAAGGATGAAAACTCCCGAAACCAGAACACCTCTCCTCCTAAAAGGGATCACAACTCCTCACCAGCAAGGGAACCAGACCGGATGGAGAAGGAGGGTGATGAAATGACAGAATCAGACTTCAGAAGGTGGGTAGTAAGAAACTACAACGAGCTAAAAGAACAAGTTCTAACCCATCGCAAAGAAAATAGGAACCTTGAAAAAAGATTGGACGAACTGCTGACGAGAATGGACAGCATAGAGAGGAGTATAAATGAATTGATGGAGCTGAAAAACGCAACACGAGAACTTCGTGAAGCATGCACGAGCTTCAACAGCCGAATTGACCAAGCAGAAGAAAGGATATCAGAGGTCGAAGATCAACTCAATGAAATAAAAAGAGAAGGCAAGAACAGAGAAAAAAGCGCAAAAAGGAATGAACAAAATCTTCAAGAAATGTGGGACTATGTGAAAAGACCTAATCTACGTCTGATAGGTGTACCTGAATGTGATGAAGAGAATGAATCCAAGCTGGAAAATACTCTTCAGGATATTATCCAGGAAAACTTCCCCAACCTAGCAAGGCAGACCAATATTCAAATCCAGGAAATACAGAGAACACCACAAAGATATTCCTCAAGAAGAGCAACCCCAAGGCACATAATCGTCAGATTCACCAGGGTTGAAATGAAAGAGAAAATGCTAAGGGCAGCCAGAGAGAAAGGTCGGGTTACCCACAAAGGGAAGCCCATTAGACTCACAGCAGATCTCTCAGCAGAAACCCTACAAGCCAGAAGAGATTGGGGGCCAATATTCAACATCCTCAAAGAAAAGAACTTTCAACCCAGAATCTCCTATCCAGCCAAACTAAGCTTCATAAGTGAAGGAAAAATAAAATCCTTTGTGGACAAGCAAGCACTCAGAGATTTCATCACCACCAAACCTGCTCTACAAGAACTCCTGAAAGAGGCTCTACACATGTAAAGGAGCAACCAGTACCAGCCACTCCAAAAACACACCAAATGGTAAAAGAGCATCAACACAATCAAGAATCTGCATCAACTAACCAACAAAACAGCCAGGTAGCATCAAAATGACAGCATCAAATTCACACATAACAATACTATCCCTAAATGTCAATGGACTAAATGCCCCAATCAAAAGACACAGACTGGCAAATTGGATAAAAAACCAAAACCCATCAGTGTGCTGTATCCAGGAAACCCATCTTACATGCAAGGATACACAAAGGCTCAAAATAAAGGGATGGAGGAAGATCTACCAAGCAAATGGAGAGCAAAAAAAGGCAGGAGTTGCAATTCTCATCTCTGATAAAATAGACTTTAAAGCAACAAAGATCAAAAGAGACAAAGAAGGACATTACATAATGGTAAAAGGATCACTGCAACAAGAAGAGCTAACGATCCTAAATATATACGCACCCAATACAGGAGCACCCAGATACATAAGGCAAGTTCTTAATGACTTACAAAGAGACTTAGACTCCCACACAATAATAGTGGGAGACTTTAACACCCCATTTTCAATATTAGACAGATCAACCAGACAGAAAATCAACAAGGATATCCAGGACCTGAATACAGACCTGGAACAAGCAAACCTAATAGACATTTACAGAACTCTCCACCCCAAATCCACAGAATATACATTCTTCTCAGCACCACATCACACCTACTCTAAAATTGACCACATAATTGGCAATAAATCACTCCTCAGCAAATGCAAAAGAACAGAAATCATAACAAACAGTCTCTCAGACCACAGTGCAATCGAGTTAGAACTCAGAATGCAGAAACTAACTCAGAACCGCACAGCTTCATGGAAACTGAACAACTTGCTCTTGAATGTTGACTGGATAAACAATGAAATGAAGGCAGAAATAAAGATGTTCTTCGAAACGAATGAGAACGAAGACACAACATACCAGAATCTCTGGGACACATTTAAAGCAGTCTCTAGAGGAAAATATATAGCAATGAGTGCCCACATGAGATGAGAGATCTAAAATTGACACTCTATCATCAAAATTGAAAGAGCTAGAGGAGCAAGATCAAAAAAACTCAAAACCTAGCAGAAGACAGGAAATAACTAAGATCAGAGCAGAACTGAAGGAAATAGAGACACAAAAAACTCTTCAAAAAATCAATAAATCCAGGAGCTGGTTTTTTGAAAAGATCAACAAAATAGACAGACCATTAGCCAGATTAATAAAAAAGAAAAGAGAGAATAACCAAATTGATGCAATAAAAAACGATAAAGGTGATATCACCACAGATTCCACAGAAATCCAAACCATCATCAGAGATTATTACAAACAACTCTATGCACATAAACTAGTAAACCTGGAAGAAATGGATAAATTCCTGGACACCTGCAACCTCCCAAGCCTAAACCTGGAAGAAGCCGAAACCCTGAATAGACCAACAACATGGTCTGAAGTTGAGGCAGCAATAAAGAGCCTACCACCCAAAAAAAGCCCAGGTCCAGATGGGTTCACAGCTGAATTCTACCAGACATACAAGGAGGAGCTGATACCATTCCTTCTGAAACTATTCCAGACAATCCAAAAAGAGGGAATCCTTCCCAAATCATTTTACGAGACAAACATCATACTGATACCAAAACCCGGCAGAGACTCAACAAGAAAAGAAAATTTCAGGCCAATATCCATGATTAACATAGATGCAAAATCTTCAATAAAATACTGGCAAACCGATTGCAACAGCATATCAAAAAGCTCATCCACCATGATCAAGTAGGATTCATCCCGGGGATGCAAGGCTGGTTCAACATACGCAAGTCCATAAACATAATCCACCACATAAACAGAACCAAAGACAAAAACCACATGATTATCTCGATTGATGCAGAGAAGGCTTTTGACAAAATTCAACAACCCTTTATGCTAAAAACCCTCAATAAACTAGGTATTGACGGAACGTATCTCAAAACAATAAAAGCTATTTACCACAAACCAACAGCCAATATCATACTGAATGGGCAAAAACTGGAAGCATTCCCTTTGAAATCTGGCACTAGACAAGGATGCCCTCTCTCACCACTCCTATTCAATATAGTACTGGAAGTTCTAGCCAGAGCAATCAGGCAAGAAAAAGAAATAAAGGGTATCCAAATTGGAAAGGAGGAAATCAAATTGTCTCTATTTGCAGATGACATGATGGTATATCTGGAAGACCCCATCATCTCAGCCCAAAATCTCCTGAAACTGATAAACAACTTCAGCAAAGTCTCAGGATATAAAATCAACGTGCAAAAATCACAAGCATTCCTATACACCAGTAATAGACTTCAAGAGAGCCAAATCAAGAACGAACTGCCATTCACAATTGCTACAAAGAGAATAAAGTACCTAGCAATACAACTAACAAGGAACGTAAAGGACCTCTTCAAGGAGAACTACAAGCCATTGCTCAATGAAATAAGAGAGGACACAAACAGATGGAGAAACATTCCATGTTCATGGTTAGGAAGAATCAACATCGTGAAAATGGCCATACTGCCCAAAGTAATTTACAGATTCAACGCTATTCCCATCAAGCTACCAATGACCTTCTTCACAGAACTGGAGAAAAACACCTTAAACTTCATCTGGAACCAAAAGAGAGCCCACATAGCCAAGTCAATTCTAAGCAAAAAGAACAAAGCAGGAGGCATCACACTACCGGACTTCAAACTATACTACAAGGCTACAGTAATCAAAACAGCATGGTACTGGTACCAAAACAGAGATATAGACCAATGGAACAAAACAGAGGCCTCAGAGGAAATACAACATACCTACAACCATCTGATCTTCGACAAACCTGACAAAAACAAGCAATGGGGAAAGGATTCCCTGTTTAATAAATGGTGTTGGGAAAACTGGCTAGCCATGTGCAGAAAGCAGAAACAGGACCCCTTCCTGACACCTTACACCAAAATTAACTCCAGATGGATTAAAGACTTAAACATCAGACCTAATACCATAAAAACCTTAGAAGAAAATCTAGGCAAAACCATTCAGGACATAGGTGTAGGCAAGGACTTCATGACCAAAACGCCAAAAGCAATGGCAACAAAAGCCAAAATAGACAAATGGGACCTAATCAAACTCCACAGCTTCTGCACGGCAAAAGAAACAGTCAGTAGAGTGAATCGGCAACCAACAGAATGGGAAAAAATTTTTGCAGTCTACCCATCTGACAAGGGGCTGATATCCAGAATTTACAAAGAACTAAAGCAGATCTACAAGAAAAAAACAAACAAGCCCATTCAAAAATGGGCGAAGGATATGAACAGATACTTTACAAAAGAAGACATACGGGAGGCCAACAAACATATGAAAAAATGCTCATCATCACTGGTCATCAGAGAAATGCAAATCAAAACCACATTGAGATACCATCTCACACCAGTTAGAATGGCGATCATTAAAAAATCGGGAAACAACAGATGCTGGAGAGGATGTGGAGAAATAGGAACACTTTTACACTGTTGGTGGGAATGTAAATTAATTCAACCATTGTGGAAGACAGTGTGGCGATTCCTCAAGGACCTAAAAATAGAAATCCCATTTGACCCAGCAATCCCATTACTGGGTATATATCCAAAGGATTATAAATCATTCTACTACAAGGACACGTGCACACGAATGTTCATTGCAGCACTGTTTACAATAGCAAAGACCTGGAACCAACCCAAATGCCCAACGATGATAGACTGGATAGGGAAAATGTGGTACATATACACCATGGAATATTATGCAGCCATCAAAAACGTTGAGTTCACGTCCTTTGTAGGGACATGGATGAACCTGGAAACCATTATTCTCAGCAAACTGACACAAGAGCAGAAAATCAAACACCGTATATTCTCGCTCATAGGCGGGTGTTGAACAATGAGAACACACGGACACAGGGAGGGGAGCACTACACACTGGGATCCGTTGGGGGGAAATGGGGGAGGGGCGGGGGGTGGGGAGGTGGGAAGAGATAGCATGGGGAGAAATGACAGATACAGGTGAGGGGACGGAAGGAAGCAAAGCACACTGCCATGTGTGTACCTATGCAACAATCTTGCATGTTCATCACATGTACCCCAAAACCTAAAATGCAATAAAAAAAAAAAAGAAAATAAAAATAAAATAAAATAAAATAAAATAAAATAAAATAAAATAGGGGCTCAGTAAAAATGAAATTATCTTCTAAAATTATAATTTAGATTAGTGGGAGATTTAACTTTACAACACAAGTCTTCTATCAGTTTTCCATCAAATCATAGAGGCTAAGAAAACAAGCTAGCTGTCCAAGCATGTAACTTTGGATCTATTCTATTTATTAAATTGAAACTGGCATTAAGATTATTTTTATAAGGAAACATATTTATTATATTAAGTGCCATCACCACAAAAAAATGTAACTGTTCTCCAATTTTAAAGAATAAAGATTCATTTAAATAGGATGTCTCTAATTGTGGTTACATAATTTCTTTACTTTTCACCTTATTATAATGAATTAAGAGAAATTTGTTTTTTGTTAACATTGGAATAATTGTTCATGTGGTTGATATTGTAACTATTCTAATATATGTCCAGAACAAGCACCAATTAAAAATATTACTGCATCCTTATCATCTTCTGCCAGCTGGTTGTTCATATTAACATTTCAGGGGATCACAGTGTTATTTTAGGAAGCCGCTTATCAAGTCATGGGTTTTTTGTTGTTGTTGTCGTTATTGTTTGGTTGAATTTTTTTAGCTAATTAGCGAACAGTCTGAGAAAAGCTTTATCTTTAATATGGTTTCAAAAGTAATGAAGGTGGGAATAATAAAGACCTTTGGAGACATTCTATACAGAAAAACTGACTTCTATTATATTAATATTTGCATATGTTTGTCAAATTATTTTCTATTTCTCTCTTTTAAATTTTTCTCAATAATTTTGCTTTAGATGTATTTCCTACATACAGAAAACTGTTGGGTTTTGTTTTGTAGGCACTTTGAAATCTTTTTAAAAATGTAATAAATTAACCTTTCACTTATAAATACTTTTTATGTTAAAAAAAAATACAGTCATATTAAGTGACAAATACATCTGTGCCTATACTTGTTTTATTCTCCATAGACACAACATTATGTAATTCCAATAACACACGATATATTCACAGATAGCTAATACACAACTACTCTGTGAGAAAATATTGCCCTGTAACTGATTGTGTAAATTCATTCAAATAATTTTACCTTTGTGACATGCTGTTTAAATGTTAAAATACATGGGTCAGAATAGGACTAAAGAGTGAAATTTCATTTCTGGTTACATTGCAGATGGTCACGAAAGACCATTGTTCCCATACTAACATCAACAACACACTGGAGAGGCAACATAATCTTACTGATCTGATGGAGAGTTGAGGGTGCAACTCAACTCCAGAGGAGGTTAGGTTCTTCCTAGATAGGCCATTTTTACACCTAGAGAGTAACAAGGAACAGCTGAATTTTGAATGACTGAGTGGCCTAGAGTACCAAATAGTAATCTAAAGGAGCCTTAGACAAAGGTCATTCCTTACTGCCAGTCAGTTTTCCCCCAACAGACATTTACCATACACACAGCAGGGTAGAGCTGGAAAGAGAGATCTCTCCTTAGTATGAAAAGCTGGAAGCTCAGCTGGAAAGCAAAGAAAAAGGCTCAGGTGCTTATATCTCAAGCCCTGCTGAAGAAAGTGGCATGATCCTGCTGTCAAGACAATGAAGTGAATTAACTGAAACTTATTAAAACTGAATTGTAACACCAAAGTATCCAGTGTCTCTAGCACACAATCAAAACTTATGAAGTATGAAACAAAGCAGAAAAATGTAACGCATTATTCAATAAAAATCAGTCAGACCCACAGATGACCAAGACGTTGAAATTAGCAGGAAAGGACATTAAACTGTCTATCAAAAATATGTTAAATGATTGAGAGATGGAAATGGAGATAATCAATAAAAGCATTAACACATTTATCAGAGGGAAAAAAAACCCTAAAATGGACCAAACAGACATTTTAGAATTTAAAATTGCAATATCTAAAGTGAAGAATGCATTGGATGGACATAAAAGCAAATTGAACCAAATAGAAGATGTCAATAAAAATTATACAAATTGTAGCACAGAGAGAAAAAATAATAAAGTTGAAAGAACAAAAAAGGACATTAGTGACATCTGGTGTCATATTAAGCCAGGTATTATGTATCTAATTGGAGTTTCTAAAGGAGAAGAGAAGCAAAATGGAGCAAAGAAAATGCTGGGAAAAAAATAATGTAGAAAACGTTCACAAATTATTTTTAACTACACAAAATTATATACCCAATGAAAACATTCTCCAAAAGAAGGTGGCTATATAAAGAGATTTTCTGGATGCCAGTCACCTTTCTACCCTAAAGTACTACCTTCTGAACCAGAGTCTTTCTAAAAGACAACAAAAGAGGAGGCCCCCATTTCTCAGCCTTGCACCCTCCTGATGGAAGGGAGGGAAAGAGAGATAACATACCAAGAAGTTAGAATCAGTGGTCAGGAGACTTGCTGATGCCACTGACCAGGCCATAATGAGGCCCAGGGACTGGGAAGATCACTCCCTTTTCAGTTCCCAGAATCTGTGCTATCTATAAACCTTGAAAGTGTTGCAGAGAATGTTATCCCCACTGGCCAGAGCCGAGTAATTCTCCATGTTTACATGATCCAGAGTCCCTCCTGGAAATACCTCTGCCAACTAATGATTTACTGCCTTTGTCTTGTCTCTGTAAGCCCCCTCTCCTGATCATTCCCACATGTGCCACATATAAACTAGCAAATCAATGAAGCCAAAAACTGTGAGGTCAACTGTTCAGCCAAGGAACAATGACACAGTTTCACCTCAGTTTCTCCTTTAGAGTTGTAAGCCTATAAAGAGGGAAAGAAGCTGCTGTTCAGGGAGCTCAGTACTTAGGATGAAGCCCACCAAGACTCCACACCAATTCAAGTTCTCTTGCCTCCTCACTCCAGTGTCTGAGCAGCTTTGTTCATGGATTGTCTTGCTACATTTCTAGTTCCCTGATCAGGAAGCAAAACTTGGTTTGGCTGACAACCGGGACAGCCTCTTAGGCAGTTTTGGCCTGCCCTGCAGAGCATCCCTGTGGGAGGCTCTGTTTAGTTCAGGTGACACAAGTTCTAAGGGCACCTCTGAGAGAGCATTTTCACTTTCTCAGTGGACAACCTCGCTGAGGTGGGACCAGGCAGACCCCCATGGCGATCAGCACAGCGGTTGAACACCAGGAAGGAACCGACACTAGGTGGCACCCAGACAACTGAAACACAGTAAGGTCAACCCTGAAAGCATGCCTGAACCTTTACCCATGCCCTCTGAGTGGAACTGTGGACTGATCACCCATGGAGTGCTGACTTTGATACTTTGGTTCTTATTCAATTTTGTTTCCTTGTAAGCTAGTTCTGGCAACTTAAGTTTGTTTCTTTTTCTAATTTGGCTGGTGGGAGGAGTGTGCAAGTGCGAGCAAGTGCAAGATTGAGACAAGCAACAAGTGGAGAGCTCTGGCTCACATTCTCAGTCCAAAGCAAAAGTGTGCTTTGAGCCATGGTTCCATAGTACACCTCATATGACTAAGCTGCAGACCGTGTTGCTGTTTTGTACCAACCTTAACCCAAAAATGTTTGACACTGCCATGAGGGGGTGGCCAGCGACAGGCGAAGTGAGTATGGCATCAGGTTACAGGTGAGCTGGGACATCCAGACCAATTCCCCTACAGATAGCTGGCTTCAACTAGTGCTGAACCCCTCTCAGTGGCTAAGAGGACAGAGGTACTTGTAGCGAAGGGACAGTTAGGAAAAGGAGATTCACACTCCACTTGCCAGAAGAAGCAGAAGCCTAAGGCTTTAGTGTACCCCAAATCAGAAAATAATTGGCTGGAGGAAGCAACACCTGTCCCTAGGGTGCCTCCGGCTCCACTGGAAACTCCCCCTATAGGGAAGAGGGGCTAGAGCCCACAGCACCAGAATGACCACTGAGTCCCAGAACTCCAGGCCACCCAAAAGGGAAGAAAAATGTAGTGCCCCACCAGAAGAAACCCCTCCCCTGGTGGCCCGTTTGTGGCCTAAACCTGGAGTACAGATGCCTTTGATGCACGGTTACACTGGAGTGGAAGAAGAGGGACACATGAGGGAGAGACGGACATATGTGTACCAGCCCTTTACCACTACTGACCTATTTAATTGGAAACAGAACGCTCCCACATATACAAAGAGGCCACAAGCCATGATAGATTTAATGCAAACTATTATCCAAACACATAACCCCACTTGGGCTGATTGTCATCAACTGCTTATGAACCTTCTTCAACACAGTCCAGAGGTGGAGAGTGCCCCAAGCGATTTTCAGAACCCTCAGGAGTATGCTAAGATACACACATTTGCCCACCATGGACCCCCATTGGGACCCCAAAGAGCATGAGAGTATAGAGAACATATTCCAATATAGAAAGGCCGTCATGGAGGGACTGAGGAGAGGGTCTCAAAAAACAACCAACCTTCACAAGGTGTTACAGGTTAAGCAGGAAAAGGATGAGAGCCCTGGGTGGTTCTATGAAAGGCTAAGTGAGGCTTTTCAGATGTACACCCCATTTGACCCAGAGAGCGCTAAACACCAGACAATGGTCAATATAACCCTGGTTATGCAAAGTGCTGAGGACATTAGGAAAAAGCTCCAGAAACAGGTTGGATTTGTGACTATAAGTACCGCTCATTGAATCAGGGCCCTTCCTGGCGGTACTTATAGACTGTGTCATAGGTATCCTAGTTTTCCTTCCTAGTATTAGGGAAAGGAGTAATAGAGGGAGAAGGAATAGCCCTACCAGGGGGATTTTTGATGCTGATGCTGGTAGAGAGAGTATCTGTCCTATCCTGAAGCTTCTGGTGATACCAGGATTGGAAGAATTTTCAGTCTTCCAAGAATGGGGTTTTAAAATAAAGTGAAGAAAGGCAAATAACCCAATTTTTTAAATGGGCAAAAGATTTGAACAGACATTTCTCCATTATCAATGCCAATAAGCACATGAAAAGTGGTCAGCATCATTGATTATTGGGAAAATGCAGATCATAATGAGATGCCACATCACACTTCCTATTTTGGCTATAATCAAACAGACAGACAGACATGGAATGTGGAAAGCAAAACTCTGTGAAATAATTTTTTTTTTTGAAATGGGATCGCACTCTGTTTCCCATGCTGGAATTCAAGGCACAATTATTGCTCACTGCAGCCTCAAACTCCTGGACAATCCTCCGGACTCAGTCTCTGGAGGGATTACAGGCATGTGCCACTGCTCCCTACTTTGCCTTCAATTTTCAAACAAAATTTCCAAAGCATAAATTATTATGCAAAAGAACCCCCCGAGAAAACCAACACAAACACTGAATGCAAAAGGCTAAACAGCATATAAGTAGCCAAATTAATGGTATTCAGAGAAGCAAATTAAAAGACTGATTGCCAGAAAATACATTTTAGCTGTTAGACTTCGAAAAAATTAAACATCTAGACAGTGCTAGATGGTGTTGGGGATGAGGGATTTAGGAATTGTCATGTGCTACTAGTGGATATATAGGTTGATGCAGTCCTTCTGAAAACTTCACCTTTCTGTATCTGGCTAGGTATCCCCCCAGAATTCTCATTTACATAGGGGGTTGCTTTGGCAGTTGACAGTTGGAAGCAATCTGGTTATCCATCTCTTAAGAACTGGATTAGTAAAATGTGTCAGATACATCTGAAGCAGTTAAAAGCAATAATCCAGATATACAGATAGCAAGATGGCTAGATCTTAAAAATGCTGAGAAAAGTGGAAACTGAATTAAATATATACAATTTTAAAATACATGTCCAAAAAAATGGACATTATACCCAAAAGTATACAAAAGAAGGACACATATCTAAAATATCAAAATAATTGCATGTGGGGGAAGGGGAATGGAGCTAAGTAATGGAAAGAAAAGTGCACCAATAAAGGGATGAATGGATGGATAGAGGGATGGATGGAGAGATGGATGGGGGATGGATGGAGAGATGGTAGAGAGATGGGGGCGGGGCATGGGTAGATGAATTAGCGATGTATGGGTTTCTCAAACAAGAGAGGGACCTTGCTCTGTCACCCAGGCTGGAGTGCAATGGCGAAACCTCAGCTCACTGCAACCTCTGCCTCCCAGGTTCAAGCAATTCTCCTGCCTTAGCCTCCTGAGTAGCTGGAATTACAGGCATGCGCCACCACGCCCAGCCACTTTTTGTACTTTTAGTAGATACAGGACTTCACTATGTTGGTCAGGCTGGTCTTGAACTCCTGACCTCGTGATCCAACTGCCTTGGCCTCTCAAAGTGCTGGGATTACAGGCATGAGCCACTGCACCCAGCCAATGCCAATATTCTTTAAGAACACCATTGGAGGACCTCTATCGAATATCTCCTGAAACCGATAAGCAACTTCAGCAAAGTTGCAGTATACAAAATCAATGTGGAAAAATCAAAAGCATTCCTATACACCAATAACAGACTTAAAGAGAGCCAAATCAAGAATGAATAGCCGTTCACAATTGCTACAAAGAGAATAAAATACCTAGCAATACAACTAACAAAGAATGTAAAGGACCTCTTCAAGGAGAACTACAAACCACTGTTCAACAAAATAAGAGAGGACACAAACAGATGGAGAAACATTCCATGCTCATGGTTAGGAAGAATCAATATCATGAAAATGGCCATACTGCCCAAAGTAATTTACAGATTCAGTGCTATCCCTATCAAGCTATCAATGATCTTCTTCACAGAGCTGTAAAAAAAACATCTTAAACTTCATCTGGAACCAAAAGAGAGCCCACATAGCCAAGTCAATTCTAAGCAAAAAGAACAAAGCTGAAGGCATCACGCTACCTGACTTCAAACTATACTACAAGCCTACAGTAATCAAAACAGCATGGTACTGGTACCAAAACAGAGCTATAGACCAATGGAACAGAACAGAGGCCTTGGAGGAAATGCCACACATCTACAACCACCTCATCTTTGACAAACCTGACCAAAAAAAGCAATGGGGAAAGGATTCCCTGTTTAATAAATGGTGTTGGGAAAACTGGCTAGCCATGTGCAGAAAGGAGAAACTGGACCCCTTCCTGACACCTTACACTAAAATTAACTCCAGATGGATTAAAGACTTAAACATCAGACCTAACAGCATAAAAACCCTAGAAGAAAATCTAGGCAAAACTATTCGAGACAGGTATAGTCAAGGACTTCATGACTAAAACATCAGAAGCACTGGCAACAAAAGCCAAAATAGACAAATGGGGCCTAATCAAACTCCACAGCTTCTGCACAGCAAAAGAAACAGTCATTAGAGTGAATCAGCAACCAACAGAATGGGAAAAACATTTTGCAATCTACCCATCTGACAAAGGGCTACTATCCAGAATCTACAAAGAACTAAAACAGATTTACAAGAAAAAAAACAAACAAGCCCATTCAAAAGTGGGCAAAGGACATGAACAGACACTTTACAAAAGAAGACATATATGAGGCCAAGAAACATATTTAAAAATGCTCATCATCACTGGTCATTAGAGAAATGCAAATCAAAACCACATTGAGATATCATGTCACGCCAGTTAGAATGGTGATCATTTAAAAATCTGGAGACAACAGATGCTGGAGAGGATGTGGAGAAATAGGAACACTTTTACTTGGTTGGTGGGAGTGTAAATTAGTTCAACCATTGTGGAAGGCAGTGTGGTGATTCCTCAAGGATCTAGAAATAGAAATTCCATTTGACCCAGCAATCTCATTGCCAGGTTTATATCCAAAGGATTATAAATCTTTCTATTATAAGGACACATGCACACGTATGTTCATTGCAGCACTGTTTACAATAGCAAAGACTTGGAACCAACCCAAATGCCCATCAATGATAGACTGGACAGGGAAAATGTGGCACATATACACCATGGAATATTATGCAGCCATCAAAAATGATGAGTTCATGTCCTTTGTATGGACATGGATGAACCTGGAAACCATCATTCTCAGCAAACTGACACAAGAACAGAAAATCAAACACCTCATGTTCTCACTCATAGGTGGGTGTTGAACAATGAGAACACATGGACACAGGGAGGGGAGCATCACACACTGGGGTCTGTGTGGGGGAACTAGGGGAAGGACAGCGTGGGGTGGGGGGTTGGGGAGGGATAACATGGGGTGATATAGGTGATGGGGAGGAAGGCAGCAAACCACATTGCCATGTATGTATCTATGCAACAATCTTGCGTGTTCTTCACATGTACCCCAAAACCTAAAATGCAACAAAATATGTATTTTTAAAAAAAGTGAGAGACATCATCCCTAGATTTGGACTTCCTTTGCAAGTGGGCTCAGACAATGGGCCTGCATTTGTAGCCGACTTGGTACACAACATAGCAAAAATGCTAGGAATCAGTTGGAAGTTATAAGCCACCTACCATCCTCAGAATTCAGGCAAAGTGGAGTGAATGAACCTGACTATTAAAAACAGCTTGGGGAAAGGGCATCAGAAAACAGGGCTAAAATGGGTACAGGCCCTCCCTATAGTTTTAAAATTAGATGTACTCATTCTAAGAAAACTGGATATTCCCCATGTAAGATCCTACCATAGCCCTCTCCCCATCCTCCGGGGACTCCCAGGGACTCCCCAGAAATGTGAGGAAACTCAACTACACTGGCAGTTACAATAATACTGAAGCACACAGTTGGTCACAGTGAGGGATGTTTTACACAATTTATGGCATTTGATGTCCATGAAAATTGTAGAAGAAAGGTTTTTATTTTTATGGACAGATGAGAAAACAGGCCTCAGAAGGTTCAGAGATTTGCTTAAAGTCACATGGTAAGAACACGGCCACACTAGGACTCTCAGGCTCTGAACAGGACATTCCCCCCGGAGCAAAAGCAAAGACACTGCCCTGGGAGAAAGTTGGCACTTGTCTTCCCTAGGCACTGATACAATCTCATGGCGCTTCTCATCACCCATGGACTTCACCCACTCCCACTCCTCAGCCACCACTGGAGTGCGGTTTGTGAGCTCAAACCAAACACAAATGGCCAAGGGAAGACACATGTGGGAAGGTATGATCAGTTCAATTCAAACTCACTCTCTCACTCACTCTCACTCTCTCACTCTCTCTCTCTCTCTCTCTCTCTGTGCCTCTCTGTTTCTTCATTTTCAAAGCCAATGCCCTCCAAATCACACTGTGCTCTTTCCACCTACTCCAGGCTGTGTTCACCTGCGCTTCCACAGTGACTGATTCTTACGCCTGACCTTGAAACTCTGACTGCAAGTGGGGCCAATTACCTTTTTCTTCAGACTCCAGAATTTTCTGCAAAGCCAGGAAAGATAGACTGTTTTAGGAGCTCATTCAACTTCTGTTTCTCCACATTCTTTGTCATTGAGGCTGCTTGGAGGCTGAGCATGATCTAAGCTGTAAAGAATGTTTGGAAATTCATTAGGAAATATCTGAAGTTGGAAAAAAAAATCTTAAGTAACCTGTGCAAAATATTTCTTATTTACATATTAAAGAAATGGAATCTAAAGCTTACAGAGATTTAAATCCTGCTTAAATATGTGAGTTAACAAATGGACAAGCTGGGGTGCTGACACAATCTCTTTAAATCCAAAGCCAAAGCATACGAAGAATGAACTTCCAGGGACAGTGTCTGGTAACTGGCTTTCTCAAGGAAAAGACAGATTCCGGATCATTCCTTCAGGCTTTAGAGACCAAATTCTCTGTAAACAACTTGGAGTAGAGAAGTTATTGACTCATTTATTGAGAACCACGGTATGAAATATGAAAGATCTGAACCCTTAGTAATGTCCTTGATTTCAATTCATCTGTACTTTAGGAAAAATTAGTGCTATGGTTTTGTAAATCAGTGCTTATTTAAAAAACTGAAAGCTGTTCCATTTTCACTAGAATTTACCAAGAAATAGTTACACAAAAAGCAACCTGGATTACAATATTAACAGAGAATTTCCGCTCCTGGTAATGTTGACAATCATAACATGGATCAATGATCTTTCCAATGTTCCAGTGGTGGCAGGAATGACTCCCATCTTGGGCAACTGCTGCCATGTTGAACCACTGATAAACTTTGAGATCAATAAGGAATTGTGAAAAACATTTTCTTCACAAACAACTGGGCTCTCCACATATACAATACAAGGAAACTGGTCCTAATCTTTGAGAACACTTTGTATACAACTTATTTCTGATTCACTAATACAAATGCACTCTTGTACTAATGACTGGTAGTGCATTATTTGTTTAATCCACCAGTGAAGCAATCTGACAAACAATTATATAATCTAAATGAATTCCTATATAAATGAAAGCCTCTATATTCCTCTTAGGTAGTACAGTCTATAACTACTTCCCAGATGAAACCTCCATTCTGGAGTAAATACTTATTTGAATCTGGCTTGTTAATTTCATTTCTTTTGGATTTATTGATCTCACTTTCTTCTAAAGTCATAACTGGGTGTCTAACGCATACCTCTCTGTAAAAACATCTCTTTAAAACTTGTTATCTGGTCCATATGTTGCTTAGTTATGTGACTATCTGACTTATTCATTGCAGAAAACTAAAAGAAAATTAATCATACTTACCATGCTTACGGATTTGCTGATGTTCTTACTATTTAACTGTAGAATATTTCTCAACAATGGGGAGAGGAGTTGGGCCAGGTGGGAGCTTCCCTTTGGCACAGCTTCCATTCCACAGAGAAAAAAACACTAGACAAGAAAGACAAATAAGCAGGGTGATGAAGAAATCCATTGATGTGCTCTGTGAAAATGCAGTTGAAAGCTATGAGTCTAAAGATTCCGTAAACACAAACTGCAAACTCACCAATTATGTACTAAGACTTTGAACTTCAGATGATTGATCTTTAACTTTAGTACACACTGAATTGCTGAGAGAAGTAAAAACAAAAATTTAGTTTAGTATTGATTAGTTTTTACATTTCACCTAAAATTATAACTAAATGATAACTCTCACTTCTGGAAAAAAAAAGAATAATAAATAAATCAAAATTAACAGAAAGAAGAAAATAATAAACCTCAGCACAAAAGTAAATGTAATAGAAACTGAGAAGTAATTCAAAACATAAAAAAAAAGAGTTGCTATTTGAAAAGATGAAGAAAATCCATGAATTTTAGCTAGAATATTTAAGTAAAAAGTGAGAGAAAAACTCAAATACATAAAATCAGAGATAAAAAAGAGACATTTCAGATGATATTAAAGAAATACAAAGGATCATAAGAAGCTATTATGAGCAATAGCTATATGTCAATAAATTTAACAACATAGATTAAATAAATTTCTGGAGAAATACAGCCTTCTAATGTTAAATTATGAGGAAACAGAAAATATAACAGATAAATATATAGAGAGAAAATTAAATCAGTACTCAAAGGTATTCCATCAAAGGAAACCCGAGTACATGATAGCTTAACTACAGAATTCTGCCAAACATTTAAAAAGAACTAATACAAAATCTTCTGAAAGTATTTCAAAAACTAAAAGAAAAAATATTTTACATTAATTTTACAAGGTTAGTGTAACCCGATTCCAAAACAAAACAAGGACACACACATACACACAAGCTACAGACTAACAGCACTAATGAACTTAGATAAAAAAATCCTAGAAGGATACTAGCAAACCAAATCCAACAGCACACTGAAAAGATTATTCATTATGATCAAGTTGGATTCATGCCACAGATGCCATGATGGCTTATCATAGGAAAAAATATATATATGATACATCATATTAAAAGAAAAAATGACAAAAACCATACAATCATGCCAATACATGCAGAAAATAAATTTGACAAAATTCAATATCCTGTTATTATGGAAACTTTCAACAAGCTAGGTATAGAAGGCTTACACCTCAACACAATAAAGGCCATATATCACAGCCCACAGCTGACATCATACTACATGAAGAAAAGCTGGAAGCTTTTCCTCTAGTATCAGGAAAAAAGACAAGGATCCTCATGTTTATGACTTATATGAAATGTAGTACTGGAAGTCCTAACCAGAGCAATTAGACAAGAAAAAAATACAAAACACATCCAAATTGGAAAGGAGGATTTTTAATTGTCCCTGTTTGCAGATGATATAATATTATATATAGAAACTCCTAAAGATTCTATCAAATACTGTTGAAACACATAAAATATTTCAGCAGGCCCAGTCTCCAGTTGGTAGGGGCACCCTCCCCTAACAGCCCCCTCCCCGGCAAAGCCAGCCATTTCCACCCTTGGTCAGACCAGTTTCCTGCCCCTCCCTCCAGCTGTTTCAGTGGCTGAGTTCTGTCCCTGTACCATTCAGGGAAGCCCCAGGTGCCAGCAGGGAGCTCAGGACTGAGTGGGGCTCCCCAGGAAGCCTCCAGGAAGACTGGGCTGTTCTAGCCACTGCCCTCTGGGGATTTGGAGAGGGATCTTGAATGAACAAATGAATGAACTGCTTTCTGGGCAAACAGCCACAGCCAGAGAAGCCATGTGATTGGGAGAAAGAAGCCAGAGTATTCAAGTCTCTCCAACAGCCTCAAGTGGCCTGAAGTCCCAGGGAACCCTCAGGAAGACCTTCTGGGCAGAGACCAGTGGGAAGACGGGGACCAAGATGGCTGAAAGGGAGCTTCTCCAGATTGTACCTCCCAGCTAATGAGACACAGATACAGAGTGATATCCATGTCTCCAAACAAGATAGGGTGTCCACTCAGAGATCCCACCCAAAATCACCAACTTTGAAGATCAAAGATAGATAAATCCATGAAGATGGGAAGAAACCAGTGCAAAAAGGAAGAAAACATCAAACTCCAGAACACCTCTCCTCCCCAGAGTGATCACAATGCCTCACCAGCTAGGTAACAAAACTGGTCAGAGAATGATTTGGACAAGCTGACAGAAGCAGGCTTCAGAAGATGGGTAATAACAAACTTCTCTGAGCTAAAAGAACGTGTTCTAACCCAATGCAAAGAAACTAAGAACCTTGAAAAAATGCTAGACAAAATGCTAACTAGAATAACCAGCCTAGAGAAGAACATAAAAGACTTGATGGAGATGAAAACACAGCACAAGAACTTTGTGAAGCATAACATAAGTTTCAACAGCCAAATCGATCAAGCAGAAGAAAGGATATCAGAGATTGAATATCAACTCAGTGAAATAAAAAAGAGAAGGCAAGACAAGAGTGAAAAGAAATGAACAATGCCTCCAAGAAATATGGGATTATGTGAAAAGACCTAATCTATGCTTGATGGGTGTACCTGAAGAGGACAGGGAAAACGAATCCAAGCTGGAAAACACTCTTCAGGAAGTTATCCAGGAAAACCTCCCCAACTAAGCAAAGCAGGCCAACATTCAAATACAGGAAATACAAAGAACACCACAAAGATACTCCTCAAGAAGAGGAACCCCAAGGCACATAATCATCAGATTCACCAGGGTTGAAATGAAGGGAAAAATGCTAAGGGCAGTTAGAGAGAAACGTTGGGTCACCAACAAAGGAAAACCCATCAGACTCAACCAATCTCTTTTCAGAAACCCTACAATCCAGAAGAGAGTTGGGTCCAATATTCAACAGCCTTAAAGAACTTTCAACCCAGAATTTTACATCCAGCCAAACTAAGCTTCATAAGTGAAGAAGAAATAAAATCCTTTATGGATAAGCAATTACTGAGAGATTTCATTGCCACCAGACCTGCCTTCCAAGAGCTCCTGAAGGAAGCCCACTGAACACAGGGGAAAAAATCCAGTACCAGCCACTGCAAAAACAAACCAAATGGTAAAGACCAATGATGCAATGAGGAAACTGCATCAACCAATGGGCAAAACAATCAGTGACAAAATGGCAGGATCAAATTCACACATAACAATATTAATGTTAAATGTAAATGGCCTAAATGCCCCAATCAAAAGACACAGACTGGCAAACTAGGTAAAAAGTCAATATCCATTGGTGTGCTGTATTCAGGAGACCCATCTCACATGCAAAGACACACAGACAATCAAAATAAAGAGATGAAAGAAGACCTACCATGCAAATGGAGAGGGGAAAAAAAGCAGGGGTTGCAATCCTAGTCTCTGATAAAATGGACTTTAAACCAACAAAGATCAAAAGAGACAAAGAAGGGCATTACATAATGAATGGATCAATACAACAAGAAGAGTTAACTATACTAAATATATATGCACCCAATACAGGAGCACCCAGATACATAAAGCAAGTTATTAATGACCTACAAAGAGATAAGAGTCCCACAAAATAATAGTGGGAGACTCTAACACTCCATTGTCAATATTAGACAGATCAATGAGACAGAAAATCAACAAAGATATCCAGGACTTGAATGAAGAACTGGAACAAGTGGACCTAATAGACATCTACATAACTCTCCACCCCAGAGCTACAGAATATACGTTCTTCTCAGCACCACGTTGCACTTACTCTAAAATTGACTACGTACTTGGAAGTAAATCACTCGTCAGCAAATGCAAAAGAATGGAAATAATAACAGTCTCTCAGACCACAATGCAGTCAAATTAGATCTCAGGAGTAAGAAACTAACTCAAAACCACACAACTTCATGGAAACTGAACAATTCACTCCTGAATGTCAACTGGCTAAACAATGAAATGAAGGTAAATACAAAGATGTTCTTCAAAACCAAAGAGAACAAGGACACAACGTACCAGAATCTCTGGTACATACAAAGCAGTGCCTACAGGGAAATTTATAGCAATAAATGCCCACATGAAAAATTAGGAAAGATCTAAAATCGACACTCTTTCATCAAAATTCAAAGAACCAGAGGAGCAAGATCAAAAAACCTCAAAAGCTAGAGGAAAACAAGAAATAACAGATCAGAGCAGAAACAAAGGAGACAGAGACACAAACACACAAAAAAAAGACTTCAAAAAGTCAATAAATCCAGAAGCTCGTTTTTTGAAAAGATCAACAAAATAGACTGCTAGACAGATTAATAAAAAAGAAAAGACAGAAGAATCAAATAGTTGCAATAAAAAACAATAAAAGGGTGCCTGTAATCCCAGCTACTCAGGAGGCTGAGGCAGGAGAATTGCTTGAACCCAGGGGGCGGAGGTTGCGGTGAGCCGAGATCGTGCCATTGCACTCCAGCCTGGGTAACAAGAGCGAAACCCCGTCTCAAAAAAAAAAAAAAAAAAAAAAAAAAAAAAAAAACAATAAAAGGGGTATCAGCACCAATCCCACAGAAATACAAACTACCATCAGAGATTACTACAAACAACTCTATGCACATAAACCAATAAAGCTGCAAGAAAAGAATACATTCCTGGACACTTGCACACTCCCAAGACTAAACCAGGAAGAAGTTGAAACCCTGAATAGACCAACAACAAGGGCTGAAGTTGAGGCAGCAATTAGTAGCCTAACAACCAAAAAAAGTGCAGGTCCAGATGGGTTCACAGCTGAATTCTACCATAAATTCTACCAGACATACAAAGAGGAGCTGGTACCATTCCTTCTGAAACTATTCCAAATAATATAAAAAGAGGGAATCGACTCCCACTCATTTTATGAGACCAACATCATACTAATACCAAAACCCAGCAAAGACGCAACAAAAAAAAAGAAAACTTCAGGCTAATCTCCATGATGAACACAGATGCAAAAATCTTCTATAAAATATGGCAAACTGACTGCAACAGCACATCAAAAAGCTTATCCATCATGATCAAGTAGGCTTCATCCTGAGGATGCAAAGCTGGTTCAACATATACAAATCTATAAATATAACCCATCCTATAAATAGAACCAAACACAAAAACCAGATGATTATGTTCCTAAACCTTGCAAAATTCGGACCTGGCACATTTTGTGACTGACCTTCCTTGACTGCACCTCATTTTCTGTATCTGTAAAATGGGGAACCTTTCTCTAAGAGTAAAGAGGAGGCCTGACATAGGGAAAGAAACTCAGCTCAAACACCCAGAACATCCATTTTGCTCTCAAATATCTAATACAGGGGATCACTCTTTCTGCTATAATTTGTATTGAAGCTGATTCCATTTATTAAAGGTAATTCAGTTATGAAGCTTTAATTAAAAGAGTATAGTAAACATTATTATTATTAAAACTTTTACTATGCTAGGCCTCCTCTTTACTCTCAGAGAAAGGTACCAACTGTGCCAGCTCTGAATTTTGTGTATGAGAACCAATTTTCTCATCCACAAGATGGGCATATAAGGCTGGGTGTTCCTAAACCCTGCAAAATTCAGAGCTGGCACAGTTCCTTCTTAATTTCTCCATTGATCTACTTGTCTTTAGCAGCATATTTTTAAGTTTCCATTTATTCATATAGTTTCCAAAATCCCTCATTATCAATTTCTACTTTTATCCCATTGTGATCAGAGAAGACACTTGATATTATGTCAATCAAAAAAAAATGTTTTAAGACTTGTTTTGTGACCTAGCATATGGTGTATCATTGAGAATAATTATATGGTAAGGAAAATAATGTGTATTCTGCAGCCCTTGCAAGAAATATTCTATAATATCTCATAGGTCTATTTACTTACTGAATTGACCTCTTTATCGTTATACAGTGACCCTAGGATCTTACAGTGTGCTGAAGGGAAAAGCAAGGAAGCACCGAGGGACAGGAGGATGTGATTGGGGTGGGAGTAGAGGGAGGAATGGGACCATGGGCACCCACGGTGGGGCCTCTTGGTCTTAGTCTGGGCCCCCCTTCAAATGCTGAAAGTAGGGCCTGTGCCCAGGACTTTGCAGCAGGATTATTTGGAAAAGTAAATCCAAGGAGCAGAGTGAGGGTCTAGGAAAGTAAAGCAGAAAAGCTAAGGGTATACCACAGAGATAACCACACTGCGGGCGACTGAGGCATAACTCAGTGTGATCTCTAGGATAGCATCTAGAAAGTGCATCATGGTTGAGCGCAGTGGCTCATGCCTGTAATCCCAGCACTTTGGGAGGCTGAGGCAGGCAGATCACCTGAGGTCAGGAGTTTGAGACCAGCCTGAGCAATATGGTGAAACCCCATTTCTACTAAAAATACAAAAATTAGCCAGGCATGGTAGCAGGTGCCTATAATTCTAGCTACTCAGGAGGCTGAGGTGGAAGAATCGCTTGAACCCAGGAGGCAGAGGTGGCAGTGAGCTGAGATCACGCTGCTGCCTTCCAGCTTGGGCGACAGAGTGAGATACCGTCTTAAAATTTAAAAAAAAAAAAAAAAAAAAAAAGTACATCAGCTTGTGCATCTCTCTCTCAGTGAAAAAGAGAGAAGCATTTAACTCCACGTTCCTGTCTCCATTGGTTGAGGATTGCCCTGAGGGAGCAGGGCAGGAGTTCACTAGGGATGCATGGATCTGGTAATAGCCAGCATGCATGGACTGTTTGCCAGAGCTGTGGCTGGAATCTGGAGCTTGGTGAGAACAGATGAGGATGGGGACAAAGGGTCACAGCCTGGTTTCCAGGTATGGGACTTGATGGCCACATAGCAGGCCAAGATGGGAAATGCAGCAGGGAGCAGGGCAGTGAGGGAGGCTGCTCAGGATCCCGGCACAGCAGAGGTGACAAACCTGAGGCAGGACAGCCTTCTCCCATGGAGGTCCCTGCTTCAGGGACAGACCCAAAGGCTCCATGCAGCAACCCAACCAAAAAGGAGGCCTGCACGATAGGCTTTCATGGAGCTGGGTGCCAAGGAGGTCACAGCCTTGGAATTCAAGAACTTCTTCCAGCTCTGCTTCTCTCTGCCTCTCTTCGTCTTTCCTCTCTCCCTCTTTTTCTGTAACCCTGCCCTCAACAACTCTTTCCCTTTCTCTTTTGTGCTGTTTCTCTGTGATTCTCTGCACCCTCTTCCCATCTCAGTCCTCTCCATCTCTCATTTCCTCTCTTCTCTTTTTCTCTCTGCCTTTCCCTCTGTGCACTGATCACTGTCCGGCTCTCTGGACATCTCCCTCCCTCTAGCTCCCTTGGTTCTCATTGTAGGTCCTTCTCTTTGACTCTTCCACCTCCTTTTCTCCCCGTGGGCCCAAATCAACATCTCTCCATGACTCCATCCTCCCATCTTCCTCTCTCTTTCCCCGCTCTCCCCAACCTTCTCTCTGTCTCCTATTTCTCTCATTGTTTCAACCCTTCTCTCTACCCTTTGTCTTTGTCCTCCTCTCTCTCTGTTCTTCCCCTCCATATCTTATCCCTTCTCTTATCTTCTCTCTTCCTGTCCCTTTCTCCGACTGACTTCACCTCCTATGTTCTCTACTACTCTCTAGTCGTGCTCTAGTCTTACCATCGACCTCTGCCTATCACACAATTTAAAAATTACAGAAAGATGGTGGGGATCACCGGAGTTACTAAAAAACGTCTGTTCCCAGGTAAGCTTCCCCCAGAGCCACCTGAGTTGGTGCTACTGAGGGCAGCTGGCTCAGTGAGGAATGGGCTCTGACAAATCCTGAGCCTCTGTGAGGCTCCTCACTGGCTCCACAGCTGCTGCTGGGCCCCCTTCTATTCCCTATCATGAGACATTGGATACCTCATGGGGGTATCTTCCTATCTGCTCACAAGGCACCACTAGCAGCCAGTAGGCACACAGTAAGTATTTCTAGAACGAACAAGCAAAACTTCTGCCCATGGCTTCATATAGGATGTTCCACACTCCAGGAGGCCCCCTTGAGCCCCTCCCAGTCAACACTACCAAAGGGTAACCCTGCTTCTGTGGCCAACAAGGCAGTATCTGCCTGGGTTTGAACAATGTCTGAGAAGTCATACATGGTACACCCTGGGGTGTGAGCTGGTCTTCCAGGAAGCAGACGCCCAGATAGACAGGACTGTGAATGTTTATTAAGGGAAACACCATGGAAGTGAGAGAGAGGGGAGGCAGAACTGGGCATGGAGCATAAAATATGTTAGATGCTTTTCCAAGATATCACAGCTCACAAGTCTTCCAATTTCAAAATTGTCCTATAAGGTAAAAAGATTTTGGTTTCCAAGTGATCTTCTTTTGCCCAACATACATTTTGTCTTCTATGAAAATCTGTGCCCCTGCTGAATACTTTTGTGTGTGGTCACATCTGTGTCTGTATGTCATGAAGAGTTATCTACAGATCGCAGATACAGATCTGAGTTTAACTGTGTATGCATTCCTTTAATTTCATCTGATAAGGATCTGAATTTAACCTTAGAGACAGAGACTTTCCCTTATCCTTTGAAACAGAGATTGGAAATCCTGATGCCTGAGCTGTTACACCTTAAGGTTTATTTAATGAATGTCAATGAACATCTTTTGCTTATCTTCTGAGTTGGAATATTTTCACTTAACCAGCAAGAGAGGTGAGGGTCTAACACCTACCAGCTATTTTGCAAGATGCTTTTTCTATGGGCTTGTTCTCTGTCTTCACAATGACCTCATAACCACACCATTCTTGACTCATTTATAAGGAAGCTGAGGCTCTGAACCCTACTGAGAGTTGGTGTCTGGGCTCAGGCAGCAAAAACGCAGGAAAGGGGAAAGATTTTGCATGCCAATGCTGGGAGATGCAAAGCTGGGCGTCATGAGTGAGAAGGAGAGGGTGCTGAGGATGAGATAATGCCAGAGCAACTCAGGATTCGCCTTGAGTTCCCTGCCAGAGTTGGCCTCATTCTAAAAACCAAGGCTGCAGCTCCACTGAACCAGACCCATTCTCATTGTCTCCTTGGGCCATAAAACTCAGGGAGACAGGGTCTCCTAACAGAACCAAGTTAAATTTCCCAGACCTCTAGGCATTCACTCACCCTGATTCAGAGCTTTCACACATCCAGGAAAAGAATCATCTTTCCTACAGATAATGGACTAAAGGCTGTAGGGCAACAAGAAAGTGCTGGGGAGGATAATTCCCTGTGCACACTGTGCCATCTGAGCTCTCCCACAGCAGCTGTGTGTGGCCCTCACACAGCCTCCACATTCCTGCTCATACTACTTTCCTGGCCAGGAGCAACCTTCAGCTTCACCTTCAGCTTCTCTGCCATGTGATACCTCCCTGCTTCATCCTTCTCTTCCAAAGCATCCTGTTTATTCCCAGGAGATTCTGTCTCCTCCTTCTGCACCCTGGGTCCTTTCACTTGTGCTTCCATTAGGGATGGTCAGAATCTCTGTGCCATTCAGTGTGGGCCTCTCTGCTGCAGGACATAGGATGCCCTGAAAGTCAGGGACTGGTCTCATTCCTTACAGAGCTGGCCATATGGCCCAGGTTCCTTACATGCCTGCAAAACTGGTATTTCTAGCTTCCATAAATAATCTCTGGCCAGGCACAGTGGCTCACATTTGTAATCTCAGCACTTTGGGAGGCCAAAATGGACAGATGGCATGAGCCCAGGAGTTTGACACAAGGCTGAGCAACATGGTGAAACACAGTCTCTACAAAAAGAAAAAAAAAAAAAAAGATTAGCCAAGCAGGGTGGCACATGGCTGTGGTCCCAGATACTGTGGAAGCTGAGGTGGAAGGATCGCTGGAGCCCTAGAGGTGGAGGTTTTAGTGAGCCACAGTTGTGCCTCTGCACTCAAGCCTGCATGGCAGAGAGATTCTTCATGTTATTTCTGTAAACAGAATAGTGAAAGCCCTTCAGCCCTTGGCCCCTACGCATTTATGGCTTCTGGAAGTATCACCAAGGATGGCCAGCTGAGAATGGAAAAGCCTGAAAGCTCATGGGAAAGGCTTTGCTCTTGAAAATGTCAAGACAGAAAAGGCACCACAGAACCCACAAAGCAAAGGCCAGGCCAGGAAAAGGGTACTGTAGGAAAAGACAAAAGTGTACTGAAATAGCGTGAAAATGACCTCAGCATTTACTTTGTCCTCTCTGTGTTTTCAGTTGGGACACAGCTGCTGTTCCTCATGGGAGCCGAATGAGGTCCTGAACCTGCTAAGGGCCAGAGAAGTGAACAAGGCTTAATCTGGCTTGCATGTTCTATGCAGAATGAGAAACATCTGTGCCCTCTGCTGCCATCTCACTCTCTTTGCCACACTCAGGTCCCTTACCAGAGACACACGGTTTATTGACCAGATGCCTCAGAGGATCCTGGAGCCCTCTGGGCACTCATCCTTGAGGAAGACACCGCGAGCCCTGCTCCAGGGCCTTTCTTAACTATCAACAGGCTGTGGACAGGTAGGGCTCTAACCAGATGGTACTGGGTCCAAATCAGAGGTTCCCAGTATGTTTCAGAGGAAATCACTCATCATGTAAACACAGACTCAAACTTAAAATAGGAACAGCCATGGATGGGAAGAATATCAATAAACCCTGAACAGGAACAGCACTGCTTCTTTTCCTCAAGCCATGGGGGCATCTGAAATTCTGTGGATTCATAGTTAATCTAATTTCCGTATCTGACCAGATATTATCAATATTTATGAACAGAGATGGACATAAAGAGACTAACAGTAATGAGAAAAGTTAAGAGCTACAGAAATTAACTGGAAATCTTTAGGGTTACATTTAAAAATGTTAGAGGAGTAAGATTATATAGACATTTAATTTACTAATGGAGTTATATAGTTCATAATAAACAATTTAAATAAAGAAAAAGAATAAATGAAGCTCCAAAAAGTGTAAATAAATGCTTCTTTTAAAGCAGATCTCATGGTACAGTATCGATCCATGAAGACATAGCCAGAAAATTTCTGCTCTCATCAGTACATATGGCTCCCATTCTAAAATGTTACTGGTGTTACTTTTCTCAAATGAAAGAAAAACAAAGCCTTCACATTGACTCAAAGTGGGAAGGGGAACTGGCCTATTTGCCTTCTAGGATCATCTCCTAAGTTAAAAGTAACCAAGACATTAGGGTGGGGGACCTGAGCTCCACCATTCACAGGGGACCAGCCAAGAGCCATTCAGCTGGGGCACCTGACAAAAATAGGGGCCTGCCACCCAGAGGGACAACTGTTCTCTTTAGTTAAGTGTTTGGGACTGTTTCCAGGAAACATAACAATTGCCCCACCCAAGTCCTTACCTCCAAAAGGAGCAGCACAGCGTGTGGAGTGTGCAGCAGAAGTTAAGCAGCTGCCTTCACTGCGAGCTCCTACCTCTCCAGAAAGGCTTTCCTAGGCCCCATTGTCTTTGGGCTGGCTCCTGACTCATGTGTTTCTTTGGCACACTCTATTTTTCCATCATTTCCATCTTGAAGAATAGAATTGACTTGAAGAATACTTAAAACACCAAGGTCTTTACTAGACACTCAAAACTTCATCTTAAAACAAAAACATTCTTTGAAATATCCATCACAATTATCTACATGCGCTTCTTGCAGGCAGCCTTCCTCTCTGCCGTCTCCCTCTGCAAGGTTTGAGCACAGAACTGTGGGGGGAAAAAGTACATCCATGTCCTGACCTGGCAGACTATGCACAAAAGCAAAGAAAACAAAACAAAACAAAACAAAACAAAACAAAAACAAACTTACCCAGTTGTCAAGACCCATTCTTGCAGAAGGGGTGATCTGAAAAAGCCAACATATGAGAAATTGTATGTTAAGAGAATTTAAGGACTGTGGCATCATCTGCATCAGCACTGAAGGATCCTGCAATTGCAGGAAGAAAGGCTCCTTCCGTTGCATCTGTAGGAGTCCTCTACCCGCAGCTGCAGCTCTTCTATGTCTTGAATCATTTTCCTACAGTTTAGAATCACTTTTGTCAGATAAACTGCCATTTTCAGTGTGATTTTAAATAATCTGCTATGTTCCTATTATCCTCACAACTTACCCTTACACAAACTATACATAGAAAACAGTTCACATGGTTATAAAAAGTACAGTATGATCAAAACTGTTGCTATAATTATTACTCCTCTTTTACTTAACGCCTGCTGCGTCTGAGTGGACAATTTCCTTACCCATTCTGAGTATATCCCTAATTCATCCTTCAATGGGCATCTTTTATCATAAAGTTCTATTCTCCTTTTATTAATATCCTTGACATATTTCACAGGGCACAAATACCTGGGCTTATAAACAGGCACAGTCCTTTTGAAGGATATAGTTGATTCTATAGCAACATGCTTTCCTAAGAATGATGAGACCTCACACCATCCCTAGAATGACTGGTATAAACCGAGTTTCTACAATCCACGCAGTCTGGCCTATCTTGGGGTCAGGAGATGTTCTGCTACTTCACGTTTTGGTCACTGGTAAATCTTAAGGTACTTAGTTTTCTCTTGTGTGAATTCTCTCTCTCTCTCCAGATATATCTTCTGACCATTTGTTCCCGTTTCTGTGTTATCTGGGTCTAACGTTGCACAAAGTTAAAAAGAAGACACTCTAATGGGTGTTTATCAAGAGGCTGCTGTTCAGTTTCTGAACTCACTTGTATGTATATATTTTTAAAATAATATACACATACATTATTTTCCTCTACTTTCACATTTTCCTCTACCTCTGACAGCTACCTCTCCTTTTCTGCTCGCTCATGTTCTTTCATTCTCAGCTTCCTGAGACAAGGAGAAATGCATGCACATGATCCTCCACTCTGTGTGGAATTCTTTCCTCCCTTCCAGCACCTGAAAGCTGTGATTCCAAGATCCTCTTCCAACCTTCCCATAAATGAACCAACTGATCCTCACAACCAGAGGGAAAATTTACACCTCCACTGAGGGACAAAATCGTACTCTGGCCTGCTGGCAAATCACCTGTCATTTCCAGCTCATCTTCATAGCTCTAAATTCCTATTCTTTAGTAAAGAAGGACTATTAAAAGCTTCTATGGGACACATTATGTGTATTTCTGGGGTCAGTGTTGTGCTTGACACAGCAAAAGCTCATTTTAGTTCAGGGTGAAAAATCAGACCTCACCAACTTGTCACATCTAACTCCATCAGGATGCAGCAAGGGATTGCTTGTCATCTGACTCCTCCCATAGGGAGACCTGATTTTCTGTCAGAGGCTGATGCCAGAACCAGACAATCAGCCATAGAGAGATCCTTCCAGGACATGCTATCATTAACCCTGCAGTTCACTACTGCACATTTCCATGATTCAGGACTAAAATTCTTTTCAAGGATGTTAAAGATTCTGGTTGAGAGAAAAGGTCAATCTGAGTGCTGAGTAGTACATCTACTGAATTAAAAATTATCTGAATGGCTCCTTAGTCAAGGTGATATGTCATGAAAATAGGTGACATCTGCAAACAATCCACCCTGGTGTTGACTGATTTTAACAAGTTTCAGTACATAGAGAAAGAGGGCAGGAAAAGGAAATGGCCTAAAAAGGTAGGTTTGCTGTGTTGCCCTCACACTACTTGATTTATGGATTTAAGGATCTCACTTGATACTTGATTTTATATGACAGACATGTAAAATGCCACGAACTCTAGGAAACAAGGACAAAGACACTTCAAAGAGAAAGTGAATGCGCTTGTTTCTGACAACCCAGGCCATCCTCCAGCACATGCTGTCTGGAGTGACCTGAAGCAAGGAGTGTGTTGTGAGGTGCTGAGGATGCATTATGAGCAAGGCCCCATCCCCACCCTAAAGGAGCTCATAGTTCAATACAAATAAGAAGCTAGTGAGGATATCACTACTCCTGCTGTGCACTTAGGAACTTAGAAACACGAAACCTAAATCTGGAGAGAAGCTAAGGAAGCATTCTGCTCTTGAGTAGACACAAGTGCACCTGAAGCTTCTAATGCCCCATGAGAACAATGGGGGACATCAGATAGAATATAAAATCTATGATTGAATGCACTGAATTGCTAACATGGCAGTAAAGAGACATGAAGCCAAGACGCAGAAGAAGGAAACCCAGAACAATGGTCAGCCTCACATCTGGGGTCAATTTCCCTGAGTTTCATCACTGACTACCAGAAGGGACTACTGAGACGCAAAATAGCAGAGCAGTTTTGCACACATGCATGGGGTTCAATGGAAGACAAGTGGACTGAGGGTTTGCCAATGAAGGTGACCCCTACTAAAGTCCACTGGCTTTGGTGGGGACCCGGAAGAGTCATACTCCAGGAATAGCAGTGGACAGGAAATACCCTGCCCTTTGTTGGGACTGCACCTGCACTAATGACCTCAACTGCTGAATGAATAAAGGGCATCCAAGTGTGCTAGGACCCCTGACCATACCCAGAAGTAGACTCCCAACTTTTCTGTAGCAAGACAACATGCTAATAGGCCTCAATTCATTGCTAAATTTTTTTAAACCAGTGTCTCACTTTTAATTTTAAGACTAGTCGTATGGCAGGAAAATACAATGTAATAAGACCAAAACCTAAAATACTGTGAAAATAAATCCAGAGTGACCCAAGCATTGAATTTAACAATGCCAGTACCAGTACTACCTCTTCCCCCTAAAATAAATTACAAACAAGAATGTAGGAAGGGAAAGGAAATACACAGATTATACTAATCAAGCAAGAAGGACAAACTCAATTTTGTACCCACTGAATTTGCCACAAATATTGCAGAAAATATTCTCAAGGACATGGCAGTTATCTACTTTGGTTGGCACATGGTTCATACAACAGTATTCATGTCAATGAACATCTTACTCTTCCTCAACAGACTTTCTTTGGCTGTAGGTTTCATAATGACTGTCTACCTTCATCATCATCTTTTGTACTACAGCTCACACTTTGGCTTCCATAGATCTCCATGAAGTAAAGAGGTCTTCCAGGTCAATTTTAATTCCTGGAAATGATAAAACCCTTTTCTTTGTATGCTACAAATGGACCTGAGCCTTGGTTAGGGTGGGGAGAGGATAAGGTCAGAAACCTGAGGGCAAGAAGCTGTTCTTTCCTATTCCAAGGCAAATTCGTATCTACGCTCTGTGGACTCCAACAGATAACATACCTTCCTGGCTAGTCTATTGGACCTCCAGGCTCTCAGCTGTGAATCCATGGATCCATCATTTACATTTCATGCCTTTAAGATAGACTCAAGGAGATGTATCTAGGAAATAATACTTGAAAAATGATGTGAATATACTTTACACAACTGAATTGTACACTTTAACATGGTTAAGATGGTAATTATCATGTTATGAATATTTTCCCACAGGTTAAAATGTTTCACAATTTGAAAAGAAAGTAATTGCCTTCGGTTCTCTGAGTTCTAGAATTTGTAACACTTCATCCTCTGCTCCTTCCTGATCTGCAGAGGAGCATCTTCCACCTGTCCCTGTTCTCCTCAGAGTCCACTTTCCCTTTCCTGCTACCAGCTTTACTGAGGCTGGTTGAACCCAATGCAAAACATTCCCCTAATGAATGAATACCCAGGAAGAATTCCATATAGACATCATATGATTTTAATTTTCTAAAACTTGAAATATTTGTTCTCATTATAGCTAAGATGCAATGCAAATTCTGTCACAGATGTGGGTCATATACCTCTGAAATTCCTGAGTATTCATTGAAATAACATCTTTCAAGTTCTCTGTAAAATTTTTTTCTGATTTCTGTACACAAGTTAGAAACAAAACATGTACTAGGATTTCAATAGAAGCAATGGGTGATCTAAAAAAAAAAAAAAAACGAAAGGGCAACCACATCTATCCCACAGCTACTGCTAGGTTTTGTGGGGAAAGAAGCTGGCCCAGTTTGGACCTAGAAGAAACACATGAAGAAATGATAAGCAAAGAAACACCATGAGGTATGAACATTTTGTGGCACCCACAATGTCCCTGCTTAGGAGATAATGGGACAGATGACCAGAGGGCAAGAAAATGAGAAGGCACAAAGTTGTCCAAGTCAAACAGTTCAACTAAACTTTTCTTAATGGAAGATTTTTAAAGTGGTCCATTAAAAAACTTCCCCAATTCACATTGAAAATTTTCTGTTCAGGACTAAGTGGAGCAGGCACGGTGCAATGGGCCTAGATATCTTCATAACTCATATATTTTCTGTTTTCTACATATCTTGAAGTACAGTGCCAAATGATGTGTAATTATCTGGGTTGTAAAAATAAAACATACTTCTTCTTCCCTTGAATATAAAAAAGCATAGTGGTATTAGTACTTTTTTCTTGGATCATTGTTCAGAAGATGGTTCAGTCCCCAAACACCCACACTTTTACTGTAATGAACAGCAAGAGAAAATGTAGAGCTCAATTTACTCATTGGACAAAAAGGCCCAAAGGCCAGTTATGACACAACTTAGCAGCCAAATTCATACGAAGTATAGACTTTTGACATATTGATCCCTCTCAAGTTGCAACCAGGAACATGTACTTTGAATGATGTCATTTGAAATTACCATTCATTACCATGCCCAGACACATTTTTCATTTATTCTTCAGAAGGCAGTTCCGAGAGATTCTCTGGGGCCTTCTCTGCATCCTGAGATGCAGTGTGATTCCATCTTTCATCTTCCCACAGTTTGCCACCTCTTCCCTATGATCTCAGGCCAACTTTGTCTCAGGCCAACTGTTTGTTCCTTGGGCTTTTTCATTTCCCCTAAAAATTATTTGCTGCCCTTCTAAATTGCTTACATCTCCATCTCCCTCTCCCCTGAAAAAAGGGTGTTCTTTAAGTATCAACCATCTGGCCCTTCTTGCAGTCTCATTTTCTTAGCTGGCTCCCATGTTCATGCCTGCTAATAAGGTTCTGGTTTTTCTTTTCCTGTTAAGCTGCCTGTTGTCAGTTCATTTCTGCAAGGAACTCTTAGAGAAGAGAGCGGAAACTTTTCTTCCACCCATACAATAGAACTATAAAGCAGAAATGATTAAAAAGAATTTCTTATTTAAGTGGTGAAACGTCATATTCCATTTTTGATCAAGAGCATAAAGATAAAATAAAAATAAATTTAAAAAAAACTTATTTTTGACCAAAAGCTCTGTTGACATTCTATTAAACAAACACCAACCTATTTAATTTTCATAAAGTAGATGGCAGATATTTTCATAATTCTTATGTTAATAAATCATTTTCCTGAATTTGTTTGGTAAAACCCAATATTCATAGTGAAGTCCAGAACTATAGATTGTTATAAGTAATTTCTTATTTATGATTACAAGTCTATCTCTACAGGAAGTTAGCATACTCACACCAAGGCTAAATTTCCAGAAGAAAATGTCAAGTGTAGAAATTCCCAGGGTCACAACAATAATAAGTGTCTAAGGAATTCCAAAAAAGTCAGGCCCAGGATGAAAACTGTCAGGCAGAAAAGACTGATTATCTGGAATAATAACAGTTGAAATAATGAGAAGGTTCAATGACATTTACAATATTTCAGTCACAAAGAATTCTCCTTAGAAATCCTTAACCTCCTCCAAGAGGTAACAACACCCCTTAGATATCACCATGAGATTTCACTGCTTCAAGAAAAAATGGAAGTTACTAGTCTCAGGTTTCTTGCATGGCTGGTAGTGTTTTTAGGCATTGCAAATGTGGGGTGTCTTGTTTCTTAGTCTAAAGCACAAATGCCCAATCTTTTGGCTTCCCTGGGATATATTAAAAGGAGAATTATCTTTTAAAACACACCAATAAAATACATTAATACTAACAATAGCTGATGAGCTAAACAAAAGAATCACCAAAAAAAAAACCAAAAAACAAAAAACAAAAACCCTCATAATGTTTCAGGAAAGTTTACAGATTTGTGTTGGGCTGCATTCAAAGCTGTCCTGGGCTACATGTAGCCTGTCACCCATGGGTTGGACAAGCTAGGTATAAAGTAATTATTTTTTTCTTTAAAGTTATTTACTTATTTTTTAATTGGCATATAACCTTGTATGTGTTTATCATGTATCACATGATAAAAGTCCCTCTGAATCACACTTCTCTCTTGAATAACATGAATCATTGCCACTTAAAGAGCACCATAAATCAAAAAAAGAAAAAAAATACAATAAAGAGATGACTTCATTCAGAAATAAGTATCAAATTTTAGCACTTAAAAATAACCAAGGTGGAGATCATGAAAATTGAATGAATAGTGTGGGATTTCTCCAAGATTTTTTATATTAATTCTATTAGACTGCTATGTTAATGAAGACAAAGACTTCCCCTAAGTTGAGACAGCTTCTGATAACATTTCTACATAGATTCCTCAGGATTTAACTGTATGTTCTTAAAAAATATTAATTTTGAATGTTTCTTTCAAGATGGTACATTAGACATATCCATTGAACAGGTTGGACTCAGCATATGTGGAGTGTGAAGTGGAAAGAACTGAATTAGCTGTGCAACAATGGAAATGATTTCAGAAACATTGTGTTAAGCAGACCAAGGCAAACACAAACAAGTATCTATGCCATGGCATGTATCTATATATACGAAATTTCAGAATAAACAAAATTAACATATGATGAGAAAGGGAATGGCTGGGAAGAGGGAGAGTTCACTTTCTGGAGTGACACAATATTGCAGATCTTGAAAAGAGGTTGGGTTATGCTGGTGTATCTACTTTTCAAAGTTAGTAAACTTACATTTAAGATTTGTATATTTTCTTCTATGTTGCTCTTCTTTAGAAAAGGACTTTATAAAGAAATACTGAATTCTAGTTAGTTAATCTTGCTTAATTATTCAGCAGGAAGTATGTTCATGTCTCATATTCATTTGGAAACACATCAAAAGTAAGATGGGACAATGGATAGATAGATGGATGAAAAGATGAGTAGATATGTGTTAATTCATGTTCATTGAAGTGTTAACAGACCAATGCTGTATGTATGAACATTGAACATTTTTATAATAAAATGTTGATGGTAATTGCCGAAATCACTTGTCTCCTGTCAGTGATTTTTTCTTTGAACAAGAGTTCCAAAATAATCAATATTCATATTCTATATGTTTGAACAATTTTAGACACAGTATCAATTGGATGTTTTATCTGTCAATTGATCATGCAGCTGCAAAATGCAAGGATACACAGGGAAATTTTGCAGAGTTACTGCTTTCTGAGTTTTGGTTTTGGGGACAAAGACCAAGTGGAAAAATCAAGCCTCATATATCTTTCCAGGGGACAGGATAGACACACTGTCATATGTCCATACAAAGGAATTTTATTCAGCAATTAAAAAAAAAGCAAACTATTAATATTTAAAACAATATGGAATATTGTTTTATTATGGAATAATGCGAAAATAATTCTGCTGACTTCCCAGAACCAAGAACAGGAATAATACCTGTCCCGTATGACTCCATTACATGAAATGGCGGTTCAGAGGGAAGATAGTAAGATGGAGGTAGAAGGACAGATGGATCAAAAAGGAGGAGGAGAAAACTTTAGAGAGGGAGGATTGTGTTTATTATCTTGAATCTAGAATATGGTGAAACTTTAATTGCTGTATTCATATGTAAAAGTCAGCAAATTGTATTCTTTAAAACGATGCTATTTACTATACAGGCATTTACAACACTTAAACTGTAGGAAGAAAATCTGAAATGCAAACTATTACTTTCCATTTATCAGATAAAAGTATTGTAAAATTTTTTTAAATAATTACAAAACTCTACCTAAAAATTTAGAATTCAGTTTAAAATGAAGATAAGAAAACACAAACTTATAATGCTCAGGAAGCGAAGGTTTTCTTCTAAATATTTAGACAATTGTATTACATTACTTGTAATATATCCAAAAATATATCCACACTGTATGCAAAAGAATAAGAAAAATATAGGAAAAAGTCATAAAATTATAGGTGAAAATATTACATAAAAATATGTTTATATATACATAAAACTAAGAGTGGATAGCTGCTATAATAATATCTGGGTTATATCCTAACAAAAATAATCCGATTGTTGTTTAATCGAAGTTTCTAAAAGCATTAACTTCTGAAAATCATGTTCCCTTTGCTGCTGACACAGGGCAGGGCACTTCATGTCAGATTTTCAAAGTCCATAAAGATTTGCATAACATAGTCTTCTTGGAATTATGATTAAAACTGTGAGGACTGAAGTTAGTTAAAAACACAATACCAAGCCAGCAATAACAACAGTTCACCTTCACATTTTAGAGCACCGCACCTGAAGCAATGAGTGGCAACCTTGGAAATCCATAAGGAAAGCAATACAAACTATTTGGAATGTACGGCCGCCACCAGAAAAGGCACACATATTATTTTACAAACACTAGATATACAAGTATCGGCGGAGGAAACATTCAAAATATAATTCAGAGCAATCCACATGCCAAGACTCAGTTTTGTGCAAATGAAACCTCTCTAGAAAGTTGCTTCTGAGCTTTGTAGCACTTTCATCTTCAGCCTCACGGTGAAGGTGAGTGCAGCCTGGGCTCCTGGGAGGGATGCACTGTCCCTGAGTAGCCTCTGTCTGAAAGGGAGTAGGAGCTCTGGGCACATTGGTTAAAGATGTGGATCAAATATACAAGGACAAAGGCCATCTTGTCATTGACCAGTAAAACATCACCCATCTGTAGCACTCGTCTGACAACTACCTGGATGCAGTGGGCTCCTACCTAGATTAGCTTCAATGGGCCCAGTAAAAGCTTAGGTTCTGACAGTTGGCGGCCATGAGCAAAGGTGAAGGCAGAAAATGCAATGAGGAAGATTTATCCAAGTCTTCAAAAATGAGTTAAGAAAATAGAGTTTAACTGATCTATGAAAATGCAGCCAGGTAAAGAGGAAAAAAAATCCAATAAAGATTATCAAGACATTTCCTCCTTCATAGACTCAAAAGAAACAACAGGTTCTTCTTTGACTGGAGGTATTTATGTGGGGTGATTCTGGCCCAAAGCAGTGGTTGCTCCCTTTCACTAGACTTTTCCAGATCCCTCTCTAAGAATCTGGTGCATGCCTGTCAGAACAAACATCCTTATCTGTATAAGGTGTGTTTTTAGCTTCTTTCTCTCTCTCTCTCTCCTGTGGGTGGTGATGAGGTTTTATAATGTGAGGGTAAAAACTTTCAAAGTAGAAACCTGTCATTTATTTATATTTGGACAATCATAAGGATTTTAAGATCCTTTCTCCTTTGAGTAAATCCATGATCTGCGTAAGACAGATTTTACAAAACAAAGGATAATACAATCCTCATTCACATCCTGGTCACGTCACTCCTAGTGACTCCTGCATTCCAAACATTCCAGCACGGTGCAGTCCTTTATTCTCCCATCTGAAGGGCTTCTCCAGCTCCCATCACACTAACTGAACACAGACTCCCTGGAGGCAACTCCCAAGATCAGAAGACATGGGTGTCTCAGAAGTTCCTAAAAAGTCATCAAACCAAATGACACAAAACTCAAAGGACATTTCACTTTGTTTTTGATTTGTTTTGTTTGAGACAAGGTCTCACTCTGTCACCCAGGCTGGAGTGAAGTGGGACAATCTCAGCTCACTGCAAACTCCAACTCCTGGGCCCAAGCGATCCTCCCACCTCAGTCTCTCCAGTATCTATGACTACAGGCACATGCCACCAGGCCTAATATTTTTATAAAAATTTTTTGTAGAGATGGGGTTTCACTATGATGTCCAGGCTGGTCTTGAACTCCTAGACTCAAGCGATCTGCCCACCTCAGTCCCCCAAAGTGCTGGGATTATAGGCATGAACTATGTAATTTCATGTCGGGTGACACAGCCCACTGAAAAGGAAGAAACCCTGTGGGTCCAGGGTCTACTCACATGGGTGAATTGATGGCTGGGAAACCCCAGCAGGAGGAGCCAAAATAGCAGCCACTGCACCCATATGTCCTGGGTTTTCTCAGGGCACCCTGAGGCAGCCAGGACAGAGGTGGGGTGGTTTAGGGCTGGGGGAGAAAAGGGGATGGGGATGGGGATGGGGGTGGGATTGCAGTTAGCGAGGGGGAGGGAAGGGAAGGAAAGGTGGGTTGGGGGGTACCTGGAGTGGGGGCAGGAGGAGGAGGAGGAGGAGGAAAAAGAAGAAACCCTAGGAAAGGACCCAGTTAAAACTAAATCCTCAAGCGCTAGTGGGAGATTCAGCTACAGGTCAGTGAAAAAGTCAATCAGCAAAACAGGAGAATGAATGGGGCAGGAGAGCAGGAGGCTCAGAAACAGTCAGAGGGAGACCAAGGCTCTAGTTTCTACCAAGACTTTTCCTGTCTGGGCATTGCCTCAGCAACCCTAGGGCTTTATACACCCTCTCCATCAATCTTCAGCCCAATACATAGTGCCTCACAGTGGACATTCCACATGACACCCACATTCTTCCAATGTCCCCTTCCCCACCTGAGCCCCCCATGTGCCATTCCAAAGACAGGTCCTCTCTAGAACCTTCAGAGACCTTCTGATTTCTGGTCCTCCCCAACCAGCTCCCTGTCCTTGCTTCTGGGACGCTCCTTCCTTCCTGAGGTCCAAGGGTTCCTCATGGTCAGTCTTGACTGCAAAACATAAAAAACAAATGATGGCAGATGGCAGGAAGAACCTCATGCACAATCAGAGTGGGAGGCTCCACAGCCGCCTCTCGGCAATTCATATACTAAGCAACAAAACATCAGTAGGATGTAGAAGGTCCATATAGTAAACCATCTCCATCACATTCATGTAGCCATCCGTCCATCATCCTTGTATCTTGGGAATAAATGTTGAGATACATTCACTTTGAGTACACATGGTATGTTTACAAAAATTAACCTGATTAATTTTGTTCATCAAGCAAATCTCAATATATTTCAGAGGAATCAAATCACGTAACATGTTTCTGATCATATAATTGGGCTAGAAGTCAATGATAAAAACCTAACCAAAAATTCTTAAATGCTTGGAAATTCAAAGTGCCCTTATAAGTGAGATATAAACATAAGAAAGAATCCAAAATGAAACAAGACTGTCTTTGCACTCTATGATAGAATCATAATATGGCAATAAAATGTCTCCCTTTGGCCTCGGATTCCACTTTGTGGCATAAGACTGTGTGGTCCCAAAGCAGTCCTAACTCACCTAGACATTTTAACATCTGCAATGGGATGATGATGTCACTTATCTATGTCATCTTACTGCCTGTGAGCATGGGCTCTAAATTTCGAACCCTAATGAGGGAAGGAAAACCAAATTGACTCTCATGATTGACTTCCCACATATGTCCAAGGAATCTGTGCATTTCAAGAGACAAAGTTCATCAGCTTCTCTCCTGGGAGATGTGACCATGATACCCAGAGGGCTAGGCAGCACCAGGAGTAATGAGTGGGGAGTGCCAAGAAGCTGGGCAGGACCCAGGGGCCCCGTAACCAGGACAGACCCCCAACTGGCCATCACCTTTCCTGGTCCTGCCTTCAGCTAAACTTCTCAAAGGTCGTCTTCTGCCTGATGGTACAGAGTGTGCCCAAACTCACCCAGGCTTCTGGCAACTTAAAAACCACTTCTTTAAATCCCTTTACCATTTATTATTACCTAAAGTTATTGGAAACAGGAAATATTTAATTGATGCCACAAAGAGAAAGCCAATGCCTTTACCATAAATAGAAAGAAATCCTAAAACACAAGCATGACAAAAAAAAAAGATATAACAAAACAATGAAATTAAATTATATTTGTACACTGTTGCCTGCATAAAGACCCCGAGTTTGAGCTGTCTTGGTTGTAAAAGGAGAGATCAAGAGGGGGTTGTAAAAAAAAGAGACCAGATTAGCCTAAAAGTGAATGGTGGAGATTACCATGACGTCCAAGACAGGTTGCAGGGGTCACCTTGATTACAGAACAAGCAGAGACAGGGAAAGGAAGACAATGTGAGCAGAATTTGGGACCTCAAACAGGGTAGGTTATTTATGCAGCCCAGGAAAGGCTCCCGAAGCCAGTGTGAACCTCCCTTGCAAGCAGGTCCCTCATGGAGGCAGGGCCAGCCACCTTGGATTTGAGACCAGCTGTGCTGCTGACCAGCTGTGTGACCCTGGGCTGGTTTCCTTTCACACAATGAGAATGCTAAAGGCTTCATGAAAAGACTGTATGAGGATAGAGGAAGCAATCTGTTGAGCACCTGTGTACCTAGGTGTCATCACCTCCCAAAAGCATCTTTCCTTCCAGAGCTGGCACCCTGGAAAGTTCTCAGCCACTAGAGGCAGTCATAATAACAGCAGTAAATCATCATTTACTGCTGATGAGGGAGGGCCAGGGGGTAGGACTCCTAGGTCCTGAATAGGAATGGAAGTCTGGGCACTCTTGGGGACAGCTGAATGAGTCCTGTACAACCCTTGGGTCCCCAGGAGGCAGGTCCCTCTTCAGTGGAATTGGACCTAAACTAAGATGCTAAGGCAGCCACTGGAGCTTCAGCAGTACAGGCAGGCACAGAGGCAGTAGATTCATTGGAGGTGGTAGGTGTGGGATGGTCTGATGAGCAAACAGAGTCACCAAGCCTGGCTGACCACCGCCCCCCACAAAAGATACCCTGCCCCTTGTATCACACTTCAGCAGGGCAGAGGCTGGCTTCTGGGGCCTCACGGAGCATCCCTCTGAGACCTCTGTGTCCTGGTCATTAAATGGTCACTTGAGTCACCCAGAGACAACAGAACAAGGAGGAAGAATCAGGCCCCAGGATGTTTTACAAAAGTGTTTAGCACAAAAAAATGCAGAGAATACATGCAAGACACAGGGGCACTGTTAGTGGACAAGCCAGTATTTAATGACCTCCAGCCCTAATCTGAGTACTCACATCTGTGCAATCTGAAAGGAACAGGGGACTTGCAGGAAAGATAGTGCCTGGATTTAACTTAAAGGAACTAAAACGTTGGAATTTTCACACTCCTGATATCCTTCCAAATCAATTCTGAATGCTTCCATCCTCACCACTATCATATGGGGTAACTGACGCAGCATATGGGGTCACTGAGGCAGTCAGGGATTTACTGACTCAGTATCACTCAGTCAATTCTGAGTTCACTGCTGATTACATCTGACCAATCTCCATTTTTTGAAGTTCGCCTCTTTTCGTCTTGCCAGTGATGGTTCTTGGCAGCTCTGGGACAAACTCCACGTGGCTGAAGATAAAGCAAGTCTGCAGTGCCGTAGTCCTGCTGTCATTTCCTACCAATTCCCCACTCTCCTCCTCTGCCCCTCCACAGTCTCCTACACAGGCTGACACCATATCATGGCCTTAATGGAGTTCACTAAGCATTTCAGGTTCTCTACGTGAGCCCTTGAAGGTGGGTAGAGCCATGCAATTTGCTCTGACCCAAAATGAATGCAAGTGAAGCATGCCACCTTGAGGCAGAAGAGGTGGGAGCCACTGAGACTGGCCACCCTCTCCTCCATCTCTTAGAGCAGCTGACAGGTTCCTTATGAAGGCTGCTCCTTCATCCTGGTGGCAGAATGAGAAGATACAGAGCCCAGGGCCCAGGAGAGCCATTGTGGACATGCAGTATGGGCAGTTAAACCTTCATTGTTGTCAACCTCCACTGTTTAAGGCTGTTTGTGACCTACAGTGATATCTAGCCCATCTTAGCAGGCATGCACCATCCATCCCACGCTCTATTAAGCAGACTAGCCTAACATCAGAACTTGAATTGGTTGTCAAACACACATAGGTTTCCATTACAGTTCTTCCCCTTATTAACTGCAACCTCAGGCATTTAACTGTTAGCTTCTGAGCCTGTTTTATCTCTGTAACATGGGTTAGCTATCTCAGGTTGTGGAGAGGATTAAATAAAATAAAAATGCACACACGGCATTGAGCCCAGTGCCTGGCACACACAGTGAGTACTCAATCAATGTTAACCATGTAGCTTCATAATGTGTATTGACTGTCAATATTCAGACAATGCAACAAAGTATTACAAAAAAGGAAATTTTTTTTATTATACTTTAAGTTCTGGGGTACATGTGCAGATTGTGCAGGTTTGTTACATAGGTATGCACGCGCCCTGGTGCTGCATCCATCCCCCTGTCATCTACATTAGGTATTTCTCCTAATGTTATCCCTCCACAATCCCCTCACCCCCTGCTATCCCTCCTCTAGCACCCCTCATCCCCAGCAGGCCCCAGTGTGTGATGTTCCCCTCCCTGTGTCCATGTGTTCTCATTGTTCAACACCCACTTATGAATGAGAACATACAGTGTTTGGTTTTCTGGTCTTGTGTCAGTTTGCTGAGAATGATGGTTTCCAGCTTCATCCATATCCCTGCAAAGGACATCAACTCATCCAAAAAGGAAATGTTAACTATTTTTCATACGTATTCTTCCAAGCTTTATTTTCAAACAGATAGGATGAAACTATGCATACTGTTTCATAGCCAGTGTTTTAATAGTATTTTGTTAAAATATTTTTATCTCAAAAATAAAAGACTGTTTTTCAGATTACCATTTTAAATTACAAGTAATGTGGCCAGGTATGGTGGCTCATGCCTGTAATCCCAGCACTTTGGGAGGCCTAGGCAGGTGGATCACGAGGTCAGGAGATCAAGACCATCCTGGCCAACATGGTGAAACCTCCTCTCAACTAAAAACATAAAAATTAGCCAGGCATGGTGGTGGGCACCTGTAGTCACAGCTACTCAGGAGGCCAAGGCAGGAGAATCACTTGAACCCAGAAGATGGAGGTTTGCAGTGAGCCAAGATCGTGCCACTGCACTCCAGCCTGGGTGACAGAGCAAGACTCCATCTCAAAAAATAATAATAAAATAAATTACAAGTAACGTTCAATTTAATGAATAATTTAATTATTACTATTGAACTTTTTGTAGACTGCACACAGCATTTAAAATAAATGAAAGAATTAAAGACAAGAATGTATTACATGTTATAAAATAAATGTGTTAATTTTGGTATTCATATATATAACACATATATATGCAATATGGAATGTATTTTTTACTGTGAGTAATGTTAAAAAATAGTTTAGAAGCTGTTGATTTGGATTTCCTTTTCAAATTTTGCAGGATTATAAATAACCTTTTTAAGTATCATTGGGCATTTGCATGGTTGTTTTTCTTTAGTTTAACATTTCAGAAATGATTCCTTTTAGGTTTCTGACACAGATAGTGTTTTTCACCCAAGTAAGTCAGCTACTTCACCCCATTCCTAATCCACTCAGATGGAAAGGAAAAAACAGGGAAAGGCTAGTATTGTGACTGCCTAAGCTTCGTCCAGCATGGCCACCCTCTAAGACGTACGGCGGCCAACAGCCAGAAACTGCGCCAGGGCACCAGGCCCCATCTGTCTGTGCTCACTCACCTTCCTCAGGTACTTGCATGGGGCTGTCACTGACTTTATGTGCTGCTGTAGCTCCTTGGCAAGCTGTCCCTGGTCATGGGACAGGAACTGTGGGGTCAGTAGAGGGCTTCACCACCTGCAGAATGGGAACAGAGGTGCATAATGAGTGCCACCCCAAGAAAGTGTTTGTTGAATGAGTAGAAAAACGAGGTGATGTTTTGAGTCTACAGTGGTCAAGAGCACGGGGGCTTCAGAAAACGACAAGACCAACTTCAAATCCCTGTACTCCAAATTTCTACTTCGTGTCATGCAAAATTACTTTACACCTCTTAACCTCAATTTCCTTTCGTGTGAAATGGGAACAATAGTTTCATTCTTTATTCAGTTTCTGTCAATATTTCATGAGATAATACATATAAAACATCCAGCTCATTTAAATATATGGTTATTCCTGTCATAATCAGTAGTGGGATCAGTTTCACTATAATTGTCTACACAGTTCTGTGCCTGAAACCTACAAAACAGAAAACGTTAACTCTAGAAACTGTTAGTGATTTGTAATTTTTACATCATTAATTATAGCCCTAGTTAATCGCACAAGGCTTTGTACATGGCAGGTGCTCAATAAACACTTGCTGAATCAATGGATGTGTGCTCCAAAGCCAGGCTGTTTAGATTCTATTCTGCCTTTACCACTTATTAGCTGTATGATCTGGGCAAGTTAATTCACCTCTTTATGTCTCTGTGTCTTTCCTTATAAACTATATATAATAAGAATCCCTAGCTTATTAGGTTGTGCAAGAAATTAATGATTTGGCACATAGTAGGAGCTTGTTAAATATTGTGATGATCTCCTTCCAAATCTTCATTTTCAGAGCCACACGCGAGGCTACAGTGCCACCTGGTGATGCTAGAGTGTAAGTGCACATGATCACCAACTACGTTCTCTCTCCACCCTAGGTCCAAGACTGGGTAGTTAAGACCTGGAGGTTTCTCCTGCATCTGCCTTCTCATTGCCCAAATACAGACTTTTGTATTTTCCTCCTCACATCCCCACAGATGGGGTCCAGGTTGACTGACATAGCTGGGTGATCCACAGGGCAGTGACCACCTGTGCCATCCCTATGATGAAGCTGAAAGATCACTGTTCCTTCCTTGTCAGGCTCTGGGCAGATTCCAGGGCTAGGGTGATAAATGCCCTCAAGTTTCGTGCTTTGGAGGGTCAGGTTTTCCCTTGGCAAGGAGGGTAAAGGTCACAGGGAGCCACAGACTCGTGGCCTGCCTGTGCCACAGGCCCAAACTATAAAGACCTGAACACTCTATGCTAAAAGTCCAAGGCTTGGGTTCTCCAAGGCTTCTTGCCTCACAGCCTCCACCAAGGGAGGATGAATGCTTTGTCCTCTCAGAGCTTTGGGAGCTTGTTACAAGCAGCCACCCCAGCACAAAATCTCTTGGAAGCCTCCAACTTTGTCTTAAACAGTCATGCTAATTTTGCAACCTATTTTCCACTATGTCAGCATGTTTTAGAAGAAAAACCTCTATTTCCTAAATATGCAAAAGAAATTGGTATTGTAGGACTATGAGACTTTAAAAAAAAAAATTGTATTATTTGGAAGGGTCCCAAGATGGCCGAATAAGAGGCAGTTCCAGAACGCAGCTCCCAGCAAGAGAGATGCAGAAGCCGAATGATCTCCACAATTCCAAAGAAGGTACCAGGTTTATTTTGTGGGTCTTGTTGGACAGTGGGTATAAACCAAATAGGGCAAGTTGAGGCAAGGTGGGGCACTGCCCCACCCAGGAGGTGCATGCAACCAATTGGAGGACCAGGGGATTTCCCCCTCTGGGACTTTGGTTCAGATACAGTGCTCCACCCAAGCCCTCTACAACCCACAGAACAGGAGATCTTCACCAGGCTGAAAAGCCTCTGAGAGCTGCCTGAACAGGACTGAGCAGCAACTTTGGCCAGTGCCAGGGCTATCAGGACAGATTTAGGCGGAAGCACTGGCTGACACCAAGAAAGCCAGAAAGCCGACAGGATGGAGCTACTCGCCCTCCAGAAAGAAGGGGAACTGAAAGCAGGGAAAACAGACCCTACAGCAGGGCGGGTCTCTCCCCCACAAAGACTAGCAGGCTAAAAAACTCTCACTTCAGAGTTTTGCAGCCAGAACATCAGTTAGTGGGTGACCAGGAATGATCAAAGTCGGCAGAGGGATGGGCAACTGCCATTGCAGAAGCCAACCTAATTTTCCTGAGTAAATAAAAGATGTAGGAAAAATACACAGCAGCTCCAATGAATCTGTGGTAGCCCAGCAGCGCCTCTGCAGGCAGGCAAAGGAAAGTCTGCCTCCCAAGCAGCTACCTGAGATCAAAGCTAGCTAAATCCAACAAGATGGGAAGAAACCAGCACAAAAAGGATGAAACCATCAAAAACCAGAATGCCTCTCCCCTACCATGAGATCACAACTCCTCACCAGCAAAGGAACAAAGCAGGATGGAAAATGCATTTGATGAATTCACAGAAGCAGGCTTCAGAAGGTGGGTAATAAACTTCTCTGAGCTAAAGGAACATGTTCTAACCAATGCAAAGAAACTAAAAACCTTGGAAAAAAGGTTAGATGAAATGCTAACAAGAATAACCAGCTTAGACAAGAACATAAACGACTTGATGGAGCTGAAAAACACAGCTCGAGAATTTCAGGAAGCATACACAAGTTTCAATAGCTGAATCGATCAGGCAGAAGAAAGGAGATCAGAGATTGAAGATCAACTCAATGAAATAAAAAGAGAAGGCAAGAACAGAGAAAAAAGAGTGACAAAAAATGAACAAAGCCTCCAAGAAATATGGGATTATGTGGAAAGACCTAATCTACGCTTAATCGATGTACCTGAAGAGGACGGAGAGAATGAATCCAAGCTGGAAAACATTATTCAGGATATTATCCAAGAGAACTTCCCCCAACCTAGCAAGGCAGGCCAACATTCAAATGCAGGAAATACAGAGAACACCACAAACATATCCCTCAAGAAGAGCAACCCCAAGGCACATAATCATCAGATTCACCAGCGTTGAAACAAAGGAAAAAATGCTAAGGGCAGCCAGAGAGAAAGGTTGGGACACCCACAAAGGGAAGCACATCAGACTCACAGCATATCTCTCAGCAGAAACCCTACAAGCCAGAAGAGAGTGGGGGCCAATATTCAATATCCGTCAAGAAAAGAACTTTCAACCCAGAATTTCATATCCAGCCAAACTAAGCTTCATAAGTGAAGGAAAAATAAAATGCTTTACAGACAAGCAATTGCTGAGAGGTTTCATCACTACAAGACCTGCCCTACAAGACCTCCTGAAGGAAGCACTAAACACAGAGAGGAACAATCAGTACCAGCCACTGCAAAAAAGAACCAAACGGGAAAGTCCAATGACACAATGAAGAATTATGCCAACCGAAGGGCAAAACAACCAACCAGTAACAAAATGGCAGGATCAAATTAACACATGACAATATTAACCCTAAATGTAAATGGATGAAATGCCCCAATCAAAAGACACAGACTGGCAAATCGAATAAAAAGCCAAGAATCACAGGTGTGCTGTATTCAGAACCGTCTCATGTGCAAAGACACACATAGACTCAAAATAAAGGGATGGAAGAAGATTTACCAAGCAAATGGAGAGCAAAATAAAGCAGGGGTGTCAATCCTAGTTTCTGATAAAATGGACTTTAAACAAATAAAGAGAAAAAGAAACAAAGAAGAGCACTACACAGTGGTAAAAGGACAAATATAACAAGAAGGGCTAACCTTCCTAAATATATATGCACCTAATACAGGAGCACCCACTATTATTGTGTGGGAGTCTACAAAGAGACTTAGACTCCTGCACAATAATAGTGGGAGACTTTAACATTCCACTGTCAATATTAGACAGATCAACAAGACAGAAAATCAACAAGGAAACCCAGGACTTGAACACAGATCTGGACCAAGCGAACCTAATAGACATCTACAGAACTCTCCACCCAAAGTCCACAGAATATACATTCTTCTCAGCACATCGCACTTACTCTAAAATTGACCACATAATTGAAAGTAAATCACTCCTCAGCAAATGAAAAAGAACAGAAATCATAACAGTCTCTCAGACCATGGTGCAATCAAACTAGAACTCAGGATTAAGAAACTAATTCAAAACTGCACAATTCATGGAAACTGAACAACTGGCTCCCGAATGTCAACTGGATAAACCATTAAATGAAGGCAGAAATAAAGATGTTCTTCAAAACTAATGAGAACAAAGACACAACATACCAGAATCTATGGGACACATTTAAAGCAGTGTCTAGAGAGAAATTCATAGGAATAAATGCCCATATGAGGAGCAAGAAAAGATCTAAAATCAACACACTATCATCAAAATTGAAAGAGTTAGAGGTGCAAGATCAAAAAAACTCAAAAGCTAGCAAAAGACAAGAAACTAAGATCAGAGCAGAACTGAAGGAGATAGACACACACACACACACACACACACACACACACACACACACACACACACAACCTGCAAAAAATCAACAAATCCAGGAGGTGGTTCTTTGAAAAGATCAACAAAATAGATAGACCACTAGCCAGACTAATAAAAACAAAAAGAGAGAAGAAACAAATAGGTGCAATAAAAAAACTATAAAGGGATCATCACCACCAATTCCCCAGAAATACGAACTATCATCAGAGATTACTACAAACAACTCTATGCACACAAACTAGTAAATCAGGAAGAAATGGATAAATTCCTGGACACTTGCACCCTCCCAAGTCTAAACTAGAAAGAAGGTGAAACCCTTAATAGATGAATAACAAGGGCTGCAGTTGAGGCAGCAATTAATAGCCTATCAACCAAAAAAAGTCCAGGTCCAGACAGGTTTACAGCCAAATTCTACCAGATGTACAAAGAGGAGCTGATACCATTCCCTCTGAAACTATTCTAAATAATACAAAAAAAAAGGGAATCCTCTCTAACTCATTTTAAGAGACCAAATCATCCTGATACCAAAACTGGGCAGAGACTCAACTGAAAAAGAAAACTTCAGGCCAATATCCATGAACATTGACGCAAAAATCTTCAATACAATACTGGCAAACCAAATGCAACAACAAATCAAAAAGCTTATTTATCACAACCAAGTAGGCTTCATCCCAGGGAGACAAGGCTGGTTCACATTATGCAAGTCTATAAACGTAATCCATCACATAAACAAAACCAACGACAAAAACACATGATGATCTCAATAGAAGCAGAGAAGGCCTTTGACAAAATTCAACAGCTTTTATGCTAAAAACCCTCAATAAATTAGGTATTGATGGAACATATCACGAAACAATAAAAGCTATTTATGACAAACTCACAGCCAATATCATTCTTAACAGGCAAAAACCGGAAGCATTCCCTTTGACATCTGGCACTAGACAAGGATAAGTTTTCTCACCATTTCTATTCAATATAGTATTGGAAGTTCTAGACAGAGCAATCAGGCAAGAAAAAAAAATGAAGGATATTCAATTAGGAAAGGAGGAAGTCGAATTGTCTCTATTTGCAAATAACATGATTGTATATTTAGAAGACCCCATCATCTCCACCCAAAATTTCCTGAAACTGATAAGCAACTTCAGCAAAGTCTCAGGACACAAAATCAATGTGCAGAAATCACAAGCATTCCTATACACCAAAAACAGACTAGCAGAGAGTCAAATCAAAAGCTAACTCCCATTTGCAATTGCTACAAAGAGAATAAAATAACTAGGAATACAACTAACAAAGAATGTAAAGGACCTCTTCACGGAGAACTACAAACCACTGCTCAAGCAAGTAAAAGAGAACAAAAACAGATGGAAAAACATTCCATGCTCATGGTTGGAAAGAATCAATATCATGAAAATGACCATACTGCCCAAAGTAATCTATAGATTTAATGCTATCCCCATCAAGCTACCAATGACCTTCACAGAACCGGAAAATCCACTTCACCCTTCATATGGAACCAAAAGAGAGCCCGCACAGCCGCAACAATGCTAAGCAAAAAGAACAAAGCTGGAAGTGTCATGCTGCTTGACTTCAAAATATACAACAAGGCCACAGTAATAAAAACAGCAGGGTACTGGTACCAAAACAGAGACATAGACCAATGGAACAGAACAGAGGCCTTGGAAGCAACACCACACATCTACAACCATCTGATCTTTGACAATCCTGACAAAAACAAGCAATGGGGAAAGGATTCCCTGTTTAATAAACAGTGTTGGGAAAACTGGCTAGCCATGTGCAGAAAGCGGAAACTGGACCCCTTATACTAAAATTAACTCCAGATGGATTAAAGATCTAAACATAAGACCTAATACCATAAAAACCCTGGAAGAAAACCTAGGCGAAACCATTCAGAACACAGGCATAGGCAAGAACCTCATGACTAAAACACCGAAAGCAATGGCAATAAAAGCCAAAATAGATAAATGGGATCTAATTAAAGTTCAGAGCTTCTGTACAGCACAAGAAACCATCATTAGAGGGAACTGGCAGCCAACAGAATGGGAAAAAATTTTTGAAATCTACCCATCTGACAAAAGGCTAATATCCAGAATCTACAAATAACTAAAACAGATTTACAAGAAAAAAAAAAACAACAAATCTATTCAAAAGTGGGAGAAGGATATGAACAGACACTTTTCAAAAGAAGACATATATGAGGCCAACAAACATATGAAAAAATACTCATCATCACTGGCCATTAGAGAAATGCAAATCAAACCCACATTGAGATACCATCTTACACTAGTTAGAATGGCGATCATTAAAAAATAAGGAGACAACAGATGCTGGAGAGGATGTGGAGAAATAGGAACACTTTTACACTGTTAGTGGGAGTGTAAATTAGTGCAACCACTGTGAAAGACAGTATGGTGACTCCTCAAGGGCCTAGAAATAGAAATTCCATTTGACCCAGCAATCCCATTACTGGTTTTATATCCAAAGGATTATAAATGGTTCTGTTGTAAAGACACATGCACATGTATGTTCACTGGGGAACTATTCACAATAGCAGACTTGGATCCAACCCAAATGTCCATCAACAATAGACTGGACAGGGAAAAGGTGGCACATATACACCATGGAATACTACGCAGCCATAAAAAATTATGAGCTCGTGTCCTTTGTAGGGTCATGGATGAATCTGGAAACCATCATTCTCAGTGGACTGACATAAGAACAGAAAACCAAACACCGCATGTTCTCACTCAGAGGCATATGTTGAAAAATGAGAACACATGGACACAGTGAGGGGAGCATCACAGAGTGCAGTCAGTTGGCGGGGGTAGGGGAGGGATAACGTGGAGAGAAATACCAGATATAGGTGATGGGGGGGATGAAGGCAGCAAACCACCTTGTTATGTATATACCTATACAACAATCCTGCATGATCTGCACATGTATCCCGGAACCTAAAGTATAATAAAAAAAAATTGTATTATTTAAAAACCTCCACCCACTTTCTGCCCTCCAAGACTGCTTAATACTTGTTGAACAGATATTACTAAATGCCTACTATGCACTAGTCATGATTCATGGTCTTTGGGATACAGTAGAGAACTGACAAGGTTTGTTTCTCAGGTAACTTACATTCTTATACGACATAAGGATGAACATAAATTAAGGGTTACTAGATGTTAGAGTTAACATAAATTAAGGGTTAACATAAATTAAGCTGTTACTAGATGATAAGCATGGTGCAAAGTCATTCCCACACATTATTATTTAAACCTGCTAGCAAGCTTACAAAGTAGACAGTTGTTTTTCCTTAAAAACTGGGTCTCAGAATGATGAAGCACTCTATCCAATGTCACACAGCCTACTAAGTGTTGAGACCTTGCATTCAGTCAATGCCTATCTCATTATAAAGGTCATGCTCTATGTCCTATAGCCCACTGAGATAATTGTAACACAAATCAATAAAATTTCTACACAACAATGTTCTTGTCTCAAGTCCAAGAGTGCCTCCTACATCTCCTATAATAACTGTCACAGGTTATAGATTTCTGGTCAGTAAAGATGCCATTTTAATGTGTAACCATGTGGCAAATGGAGAAATGACCAAAGTAATCATGTCTTACATTTTAAAATGCTTAACCAAACGTGGATCTGGGCTATAAGTCACAAGACCTACGTTCTCACTCACACTATGTTCTTACTCACAAGTGGGAGCTAAGTTACGTGGATTTTGGGCTATACGTCACAAGACCCACATGCTCACTTACACTATGTTCTTACTCACAAGTGGGAGTTAAGCTATGAGGATGCAAAGGCATGAGAATGACACAATAAACTTTGAGGACTTGAGGAAAAGAGTAGGAGAAGGGTGAGGAATAAAACACTATACATTGGGTACAGTGTATACTGTTCAGGTGATGGGTGCACCAAAATCTCAGAAATCACCTCTAAAGAACTTATTCATGTAACCAAACACCACCTGTTCCTCCAAAAAACTGAAATAAATTATTTTAAATGGAGTCACTAATTTTTTAAAAATTCTAACAGAGCCAGGAAAGGCCATGAAGGGAGGGTTTTTATGCTTGTATGCCTAATACTAAAAATTATCACAAAAGACTGCAAAACCCACAATCTTTTCCAAGTACACAAGAAATACTTCTACAAAGACATCTGCCCAGCAACTGCCTATCCAACCTTGGACTGAAAACACTTTCTATTGATCTTTGTAGCCAAGTACAATCATATCAAAACAATTAAGTTATCCTTTTTTATGTAAAAACCTTTGTCTTCCTTTACCTCTGCAAGTGCACACATGGTTTAATATGACAGGTGTGGCTCCCCCTGTTCGACAGACAGCCGCATCTTTTCTCCCATTGCCAGCCACATCCCTGAGACACCATGGGGAAGGTGAAGGTCGGAGTCAATGGATTTGGTCGTATTGGGCGCCTGGTCACCAGGGCTGCCTTTAACTCTGGTAGAGTGGATATTGTCACCATCAATGATCCCTTCATTGACCTCAACTACATGGTCTACATGTTCCAGTATGATTCCACCCATGGCAAATTCCATGGCACTGTCAAGGCTGAGAATGGGAAGCTTGTCATCAATGGAAATCCCATCACCATCTTCCAGGAGCGAGATTCCTCCAAAATCAAGTGGGGCGATGCTGGCACTGAGTACATGGTGGAGTCCACTGGCATCTTCACCATCATGGAGAAGGCTGGGGCTCACTTGCAAGGGGGAGCCAAAAGGGTCATCATATCCGCCCCCTCTGCTGATGCCCCCATGTTCATGATGGGCGTGAACCATGAGAAGTATGACAACAGCCTCAAGATCGTCAGCAATGCCTCCTGCACCACCAACTGCTTAGCACCCCTGGCCAAGGTCATCCATGACAACTTTGGTATCGTGGAAGAACTCATGACCACCATCCACACCATCACTGCCACCCAGAAGACCGTGGATGGCCCCTCTGGGAAACTGGTGTGATGGCTGTGGGGCTCTCCAGAACATCATCCCTGCCTCTACTGGTGCTGCCAAGGCCATGGGCAAGGTCATCCCTGAGCTGAATGGGAAGCTCACTGGCATGGCCTTCTGTGTTCCCACTGCCAATGTGTCAATGGTGGACCTGACCTGCCATCTGGAAAAACCTGCCAAATATGATGACATCAAGAAGGTGGTGAAGCAGGCGTCAGAGGGCCCCCTCAAGGGCATCCTGGGCTACACTGAGCACCAGGTGGTGTCCTCTAACTTAAACAGGGACACCCATTCTTCCACCTTTGATGCTGGGGCTGGCATTGCCCTCAATGACCACTTCGTCAAGCTCATTTACTGGTATGACAATGAATTTGGCTACAGCAAAAAGGTGGTGGACCTCATGTCCCACATGGCCTCCAAGGAGTAAGACCCTGGACCACCAGCCCCAGTGAGAGCATGAGAGGAAGAGAGACCCTCACTGCTGGGGAGTCCCCGCCACACTGCATCCCCCACCACATTGAATTGCCCCTCCTCACAATTTCCATGCAGAACCCTTAAAGAGGGAGGGGCCTAGGGAGCCCCACCTTGTCTTGTACCATCAATAAAGTCCCCTGTGCTCAGCCAAAAAAAAAAAAATGACAGGTGTATTCTCATTGCAACACTTTATTCCCAAATAAATACTTTTTGTCTTAGAGAGCCTCTGTTTGGTATCTAGGTTTTTATATATGGTGTCAGAAGAGGAATTTGAATAAGATCACTATTGGAAGGAATCAGTGATTTCTGGAACCTTTGTGGAGCACATACTTGGGCCCTTTGAACTTTTCACTTCCATGGCTCACCTTTTCATTGTTGGTGAGTCCTCTCTTAGATTAAGCCTTCTTCCTATTGGTAGAGGCTTTTTCACTTGACTTGAGATTTGGCTGGGATAAGGCTGCCTTAGTAAGGGATTATACATACTGTAGGCCGGTTGCCTCGCCAGGGGCTTGGACACACCCATCCCTCTCCATGCCTGAAATTACTTCAACAGAATCTGCACTCAGCATCTAGCTTTACCACGCCCACCTCTGCACTCAACACTAAACTCTGCATTCGGCACCTAGCCCACCATTGAAAATCCCCTCTGCACTCAGAACCAGAATCTGCACTCGACACTAAACTCTGCACTCAGCACCTAGCCAGCTGTTGGAAAACCCCGCCAAAATTTAAAAGAAGCCCCGCCAAAACCTGCCCAATAGCATGTGGCCCCATCCAGCCCACTCACCAGAAATCTCGCCTACCTACCTACAGCAGTTTGCCACATCCACGTCCTGTTCTCCAAGCCAGAGTGCCTTCCCTCCCTATATAACCTCACGCCTGAGAGAAGTCAGGCGTGACTTCTCTGGCCCCCTTTCCCTGGACCATAGAACCTTGCCCAGGAGCTGAATAAATTGGCATCTAATTGTTCTCATGCAAGCCTCAGTTTCCTCATTTTAAACTCGGCAATAGACCTCACAGAGAATAAACCTTACAAGTGGTGCCAAAACCCAGGGAACCGCTCCACCACAAGGTAAGACTTCTGTTGCCCACAGCCTCTCCCATTGCCTGCCTCGTGGACTCCCTGCTCGTAATCGCAGCTGCGTCAGGGACTCCTTCTTGTTTCTAGCCATGGGCCCAGGGCCCCGGCCTCGTCCCGAGGACCCGAGCATAGAAGAGACGTCCCTACACTTTTGTCCTCTCACCGTGAGGGGTTTCTCAAGGTCAGGATTCTGAGGGAGACGTCCCCACCTTCCTGAACCCTCTCGTATTCTCCGGTGTTCGGAAGTGCAGTCCGGGACACCTTCCGAACATCTCTGCAGTAGCGGCCGAGGTTTGGGTATTCAGAAGCCCCATTTGCAGACCCAGGCCCTGCCTAACAGCAGGACCAAATCCCCCGGCTTACGGCACTAAAACGTTTATCTCAAATCAGCCTTTTGGCACATAACCTCCCATTAATTAAGTAACTGTACTTTCGGTTTCTCTTCCTAATCCCAAGCAAGTGAGTGAGTAAGTTTATATGTAGTCCCACGGCCTGACAGCTACAGGGCTTGTGTGGGCCTCAACCCACGGTTCCACGGGGACGTCATAAGGCATAACGGTGATTCACTTCAGGAAACTGAAGATGACCAGGCCTGGTGGTTATACATGTACACCTTAGCCAAGACACCCTGAAATATCCCTTTAGGGATATAGCCAGGAAGGCATCAAACTGGTCTCCCATCTGGGGGCACCCACCCTTTGTCCATCAATCCTATATGTGGTTTTGTCTCGGATAGCCCTAGCACTGTCTCTTTTTATTTTCTTTCTTGTCATAATCGTTGCCACCTGTAAGTTCTGTAGCCACCCTTCCCCAGGAAAGGAGTATTCCCGCCCCCCACCCCAGGAAAGGAGTACTTCTGCCTGTGTTGGGTATAATACCTTTCCATATTCCTTTCTTACCCCTAACAACCCCATAAGAAGGTAAACCATGGACAATCAGAAGTCCCACCCAGACCCTAAATCGCCATTAGGGTACCTAGTCCAAAATCTACCCAAACTGGGTCTTTCCATTAAAAAGAAGAGGCTGCTTTTCCACCGTGGCTTAGCCACAGTATCCCCTAGACAACCAGTCTAAGTGGCCTCAGAGGGCACACTCAACTTTAATGTCCTGACAGACTTAGACAACTTCTGCCAAAGGAACAGTAAATGATCCAAAGTCCCCTACCTGCAGGCTTTCTGGTACCTTCACTCCCGCCCCGCCCTCTGCTCCTCCTGCACCACCGCCCAGGTTCCACTGGCCAAGGGAACTTCCTCATCGCCCTCTGCTCCTCCACCCTCCTCTTCCTCCCTTTCCAAGCCCGACCTGCCCAAAGAACTCTCCTTTCCATTCGTCCAGCCTACCAACACCCCGCCTTATGCGAAACCTCACCCCCTCCTGCTCCTCCTCTTCCTGATCCCAATTTAGCCTCTTCTGTTAGTGCTCACACCCGCTCGTGCTGTACTCTCAACAGCAAAAACCCTCCGCGAAGTAGCCGGAGCAGAAGGTGTTGTCCGCATACATGTTCCCTTCTCCCTCTCTAATCTATCAGCCATTAAAAAACGCCTAGGGTCATTCTCTACCAATCCTACGGCTTATACCAAAGAATTTCGTTACCTCACCCAGGCGTACGACCTAACCTGGCATGATACCTATGTAATCTTGTCCTTCACTCTTTCTCGGGATAAGTGTGACCGCATTCTTACAGTGGCCTGAGCTCATTCTAATCAGGTTCATCTCACAAACAATCAAATGCCAGTAGGTGCAGCGGCAGTCCCCAAGGCAGACCCTAATTGGGACTATCAAACTTGTCAAAATGGCCACCACCACCAAAACCAAATGCTACAATGCCTCTTAGCAGGCATGCAAAGCACAGCTCAAAAAGTAGTTAAGTTAGATGACAACCCAGCTGCCTTTCTAGACTGATTAACTAATGCTATAATCCTCCACACCCGGCTAAATCCAGCCTCCTTGGGGGGGGGGGGGGGGTTGGGGCTACAGTTCTAGCCACCCACTTCATCTCCCAGTCAGCAGCTGATATAAGGAGGAAACTTTAAAGAGCTGAGGCGGAAACTTTAAAGAGCTGAGGAGGGCCCCCAAACTCCCATATGGGACCTGGTGAACACGGCATTTAAAGTTTTCAACAGCCAAGAGGAAAAGGGTGAGGCCACCCACCAGGCCCATTTATAGCAAAAGGTAGGCCTCCAAACCCAAGCTCTTGTAGCAGCCCTGAGGCCAGCAGCCCACCAAATATCCAGTGGAGTGGGCCCATCAAAACCCTCCCAAAATTCTTCAAAGGTGCCACCTGGGCCCTGTTTCAAATGTGGCCAAGAGAAACACTGGGCACTGCAGTGCCCCTGTCCTCATCCACCTCCCGAACACTGCCCAAGCTGCAAACAGACTGAATTCTGGAAGGTTAACTGCCCGTCCTGGGCTGCAGGCTCACCCCCCACACCTCTATGTGGAGGGCAGGCCGGTCCGCAGGAAGCAGTCCCTCTGCTTGAACTTCTTAGCCTTCTGGATGACTGATGCAGCCCAGACTCGAGGACCCCCATCACCCTTGCCGAGCCCAGGATAACGCTGCAGGTAGCGGGTAAGTCCATTTCTTTTTTAATGGATATGGGGGCTACCTATTCTGCACTGCCTTCCTACTCAGGACCTAGCATACCTTCCCAGGTTTCAGTCATGGGAATTGATGGAAAGCCCTCCTCTCCTAACCAAACTCGTCCCTTGGCCTGTGTCCTTAAGAAACATCCCTTCTCCCACTCCTTTCTAATCATACCCTCATGCCCAGTCCCCCTTTCAGGACGAGATATTCTCCAGGCTGTAGGGGCCACCCTCCAATTCACTGGCCACCCACATTCAAGCCCATCCTCTGCCCAACTTCTACTGCTACTCCTAACCAGTATCATGCCCTGTCCTGAGCCCTCGCCTCAACCCGCTATCCCTCCTGATAAAGTTAATCCCTCAGTATGGGACACCTCCAAGCCCGCAGTGGCCAGCCATCACACACCAGTTAAAATACTTCTCAAAAACTCTACCCACTTTCCCTCACGTCCTTAGTTTCCCATCTCAAAAACCCACCACGACGGCCTAAAGCCCATCGTCACCTGGCTTCTGGCCCAGGGACTTCTGATTCCCACCAGTTCCCCATGTAATACTCTTATCTTACCGGTCCAAAAGCTGACCAGCAACTACCACCTAGTTCAGGACCTGCGCCTCATCAACAAGGTGGTGGTACCCCTCCACCCAGTGGTCCCCAATCCATACACCCTAGTATCCAACATTCCCTCCACTACCTCTCATTTTACGGTTCTTGACCTCAAAGATGCCTTCTTTACTGTCCCCCTTCACCCAAAGTCTTACTTCCTTTTTGCCTTCACTTAGACTAATCCTGATAACAACCTGTCACAGCAGCTCACCTGGACAGTCCTGCCCCAGGGATTTAAAGACAGCCCCCATATTTTCAGACGAGCCTTAGCAGCTGACCTCAGCTCCTGCTCCCTCCAGCCCAGTCTCCTCCTCCAGTATGTGGGTGACCTATCTGTAGCCCCTCCTTCTCTCTGTCTCAACAGCACACGGCCACTCTCCTTAACTTTCTTGGATCCCAGGGATACCGGGTATCCTCTGCTAAAGCACAGTTGTCAGTCACTTCAGTAATCTGCTTGGGCATTTGCCTCACCCCCAAAACTAAACGCCTAACAACCGACCGCCAGCAGGCACTTCTTTTGCTGCAGCCTCCAGAAACTGCAGACCAGATTCTCTCCTTAGGATTTGTAAGATTCTTCCGTCACTGGGTACCTAACTTTGCTGCTCTAGCTAAACCTCTGTATGTGGCAGCTAAGGACACATCCACGGGACCCCTCTCTCATCCTAGAGTTATAAAACAAGCTTTCAAAACCCCACAAACTGCTCTGTCCACGGCACCCCTACTTCAACTGCTGGACCTTAACCATCCCTTCCACTTATTTACTGACGAGAAACAAGGTATGGCAGTTAGAGTCCTAACTCAACCCCTAGGCCTTGTATATCATCCTGTAGCATATTTTTCAAAGCAACTTAATCCCACAGTCAGGGGATGGCAGCCTTGCCTGTGGGCCCTGGGAGTGGCAACAAAACTTACCAAGGAATCCCACAAACTTACTTTAGGCCAGCCTATCTCGGTGTTCTCTCCTCATCAACTGACCAACCTTCTCTCCCACAAATCTCTCGCTCACCTAGGACCCTCTCACCTACAGGAGTTTCATCTACTCTTTATTAAAAATCCCTCAGTTAGCCTTCATCCTACTTCTCCACTCAACCCAGCCACTTTGTTTCCCCTTCCATCCCATTCTCCCTCCCCAGCCCATTCCTGCCCTAAACTAATAGATGCATTTGCTACACCTCGAGAGGGCTTGTCTAACCTCCCCCTACCTAACCCAGACCTTACCTTTATGTAGATGGGAGTTCAATAGTAACAGCCGAGGGGCGGCAAAAAGCCGCCTATGCAGTAGTCACTAATTCAGCCACCCTTGAGGCATGTCGCCTCCCCGATAAAACCACCTCGCAAAAAGCAGAACTCATTGCCCTAACCCGAGCTCTCACCCTAGCACGGGGAAAGTGGGCAAATATCTATACTAATTCAAAGTATGCTTTTCTTATTACCCACTGCCACACTGTCCTCTGGAGAGAGCAGGGATTCTTTACTACGAAAGGGTCCCCCATAATTAACACTACCCAAATCTCTAATCTCCTACAGGCCCTATCATTGCCTAAAGAAGTCGCTTTCATCCACTGCCAAGGGCACCAAGCCCAGCAGGATGCTGTTTCCCAGGGCAATGCAAGGGCAGATGCAGCAGCAAAATCCTTAACCAGTACCAGGCTAGCCCCCATTCCAGTCCTGTTTCTCACCACAGCCATGTCACCAATTTACTCGCCATCAGAGAAACAGACCCTCATATTAAAAGGGGGAACCGAGTCTAATCAGGGTTGGATCTTCCTAAACAACAAAATCGCCCTTCCCCGGGAACAGGCCCCAAAAATTATTGCTAAAATCCACCAATCCTTACATCTAGGGCCCAAAGCATTGCACCGTTTTGTGCAGCCCCTCTTTTTCTTGCCAGGTCTGCAACAGACGATTGAGCAGGTACACAAAGCTTGTGTTACTTGCTCTAAGGTCTTGCCTCAGGGAAGCTTAAAGCCACAGTTTCCTACCCACCAAATGCATGGCAACCTGCCAGCCCAAGACTAGCAAATTAATTTTACTCATATGCCCACTCACAAAAAACTCTGCTACCTCCTAACCTTTGTAAATACCTTTTCTGGATAAATGAAGCCTTTCCCACCTCCAGGGAAACCGCAGACATGGTGGCCTCCCTCTTGATTCAGGAAATCGTCCCCCATTTCGGCTTACCTGCAAACACCCAGTCAGACAATGGTCCAGTGTTTACAGCTCAGATGGTCCAGCTGGTCGCCAAATCTCTCAACATCTCCTGGAAACTACACATCCCCTACCACCCTCAGTCGTTGAGTAAGGTGAAATGGGCTCATGGCATCCTCAAGAATCATTTGGCCAAACTCACCAGAAAGGTAAAACTCTCTTAGCCCACACTCCTACCTCTTGCCCTAGCCTGGGTTCGAGCAATCCCATGGGGACCAACAGGCCTCAGCCCCTTTAAGTTGCTGTATGGCAGGCCTTTTCTAGTTTCTCAGAATCTCCCAGTACAACCACCTCCTCTGGCTTCCTACCTTCCCTACCTCTCTCGCCTCCGCCACTTACTCAGGGAACATGCAGACCGCACTCTCCCCGTGGTTCCGGGACCAGAGGACTCCCACCCAACTATACCTCTCCAGCCAGGTAACAGTGTCCTCCTACAAAAACTCAAGCCAGGGTCTCTGCAGCCCAAGTAGTCAAAACCCCACATCGACATCCTAACCACCCCAACTGCCACAAAACTTTTAGGCCACACCCCTTGGTACCATGTGCCCCACTTCAAACTGGCTCCCAAAAATAATCAGTGAAAATCTAAACCCTTAGGTCCCACTCACCTCCGCCTCACCTGTAACCCCTACCCATCAACTTCTGACCCTTCAAATTCTCCTCCTAACAATCCTTCTGGTATCCCCTCTTAAAGCCAACTCCTACTATGTCTGGCAGTTCTACCTTCACGAGTCCTGGACGGAAGGCCCCACCACTAAAATCCAATACCTTGCCCAAGCAAAGTGCCAGCGCGCAGGGTGCCAATCAGCCATAAAATTTAAATTCCTAAAATCCAAGTCCAATACTATCAAAAACTCCTGGAATAACTTTGGCCTCTGCTTTTTATATAACCAAACCAAAAAAGACCGTCATAAGTGGGATACTACCTATGGTAAATGCCCGTATGCTTCTTGTCTTATGCACAGAACCTTTAGAACACACACCTCCCCAAAAACTAATATGCTCTCCGCTGACAACCAAGGTAAAGTGTCCCTTACCATCCACGATCCCTAGGACGACCACTGGGAAAAGGGAACTGCAGGTAAAATATATACCTAGTTCAAAGACAGTCACCCCAGTAGTACATGGCTCATATTCCAGTCTTATACCCGCATTGTACTGGTAAAAATAAACCGACTCAACTTTTTAGATAACACCATCCTACAAAATGAGGCTACCTTAACTAACCAAATCAGGCCCTCGACCTCGAGCAACACTCCTCAACCTTTCTCTTGGTTAACCCTAGTGCAGCAAGGTGTTAATATGCTAGCCTTAACCGAAGCCACAAACTTCACTAATTGCTTTTTATGTGCCTCTCTTAACAACCCCCCCTTAGCCGCAGTTCCCCTCCAAACTGGGTTCAACATGTCACAATCCCTATGGGGCCTGCCACCGTCTTAACGGGTATCCCACTGTTCAAGGTGCACTCTCAAAATCTCTCTCTCTGCTGTGGGAAAGCCATCAGCCCCAGCCTCAGGTGCAACACCATGGTAGAAGTAAAATCCTCCCTTTACGCACCTCCAGGAGGATACTTTTGGTGTAACGGAACCCTAACTAAGGTTCCCTCCCTTTCCCTTGTGTGCCTGTCACACTAATCCCACAGTTAAAAGTGTACAGACAAGCCGAGTTCCTATCCCTCATCACACCATCCCCTAATCACCAGAGCAAATGAGCAGTCAATAGTAGTTGGCCTCTCTTTAGCATCCTCTCTAGTAGCAGCTGGAATAGGAAGTGGTGCCATGGGCTACAGCGTCACTTCAGCTGCTCAACTGGAAGACAAGCTCCGTGTGGCTATTGAAGCATCAGCCACCTCTTTAGCCTCCCTCCAGCAACAAATCACTTCGCTAGCTCAAGTGGCTCTCCAGAACCGACGGGCCCTAGACTTACTAATGGCAAAAAAAAAAAAAGGAGGTACCTGTCTGTTTCTCCAGAAGCAGTGCTGCTATTACATCAATGAAACAGGCCTTGTGGAAGAAAATGTCAACACTCTTTATTGCCTCCAAGAGAACCTCCGCAGGAAGCAGAGTGCACCAGCCTCGTCTCTTAACTGGTGGCAGTTCCCCATTCTTACCTGGCTAGCTCCCATTATCACTCCCGTTATCATTGTGTGTCTTCTACTAATAGTAGCCCCTTTTTTTCTCAAGTTTTTACAGGCCCGCATGAGAGAAATTTCCAGGGTGGCCATAAACCAAATAATACTCCACCCCTATATCCAACTCCCAATCAAGGCACCAGCCAACTAACCTCTCCACCTCACTCCACCCCTATTCAGCAAGAAGTAGCCAGAAAGAAGTGGCATCCTATATCATCAAAAGGGTCGGAATTTAAGGTCGGTTGCCTCGCTGGGGGCTCGACATGCCCATCCCTCTCCACACCTGAAATTATGTCACCAGAATCTGCACTCAGCATCTAGCTTCACCACACCCACCTCTGCACTCAACACTAAACTCTGCACTCGGCACCTAGCCTGCCGTTGAAAATCTCCTCTGCACTCAGCACCAGGATCTACGCTCGACACTAAACTGCACTCGGCACCTAGCCAGCTGTTGGAAAACCCCACCAAAATTTAAAAGAAGCCCCACCAAAACCTGCCCAATAGCGTATGGCCCTGTCCAACCCACTCACCAGAAAGCAGCTTGCCACATCCACGTCCTGTTTCTCCACAGCCAATCAGAGCACCTTCCCTCCCTATATAACCCCACACCTGAGAGAAGTCAAGTGCAACTTCTCTGGCCCCCTTTCCCTGAACCATAGAACCTTGCCCGGGAGCCAAATAAATTGGCATCTAATTGTTCTCATGCAGGCCTCAGTTTCCTCATTTTAAACTCAGCAATACACCTCAAAGAGAATAAACCTTACACATACCTCCTGGGATGATAAAATACTTTTTGTCTTTTCTGGTAGGTCCTTTCTGGTATAAAGACAAGTGTCTTTCCGGACTGAATATTCTTAGTGTCTATAGAATTTACATTCTGCCTGTATGCCTTCTCTGATTTGCATGCCTACTTCAATATTTAATTCTATGTGCATGCCTAGGTCAACATTTTTGCAAACACTTTTATCTTAGTTTCTTTTGATTTGGTGTGACTCTTTTCCCTTGCTTGTTTCTGAAAAATGCTCTGAAAGCAAAAATAAACATTCTAAATGTTAAAAGCCACCAGTGAAGTCACCACCACCTAAAATACCCATCTAAACTCCTGACATTCCCTGATAGGATTTATAGAATTTTCTTTGCTCTCAAGAGATTAACAAGGAATTGAGTGGTATTCTCCAACATTAAGTGATGCCAGGTTTTCCGACACTCTAACCAGCAACATATTATAGCCTGCTCTTGTGCACATTCCAAAACTGTGGACAAATTATGTTAAGAAATGTTCAGTGTTCAAATGGTCATTATTCAAAAAGCTACAAGTATAGACTTAACAGAGTCTTCTAAGTTCTCAGGTTTTTTTTTTTCTGCCTACTGTGAATCAGTTGACTTTTCTACTGTTGTTAGCACAAAACTCACTGCTTATGGCATTCCAGCTAAAATTTTTAAGAAGTCTTTATGCAACAATTCTCCATGATCTGCACATGTACCCCAGAATCTAAAGTACAATAATATATATATGTAACAGCTGACTACAAATAAATTACCAGCTTAAAAAAAAAAGTCTTAAAGGGCTTTTAAATTAATGGCTTTACAAGTTACAATGGCTTCATGGTGAGCAACAACCTAGATACCTTTATAAACATAAATTTAGATTTGCCTTACAATTATGCACAGTGATAAAACATTTACTTAAAAATAATTAAAAAAAAAAAAGAACTAGTAACTGTTTACAAAAGTTAGGGTCTTAAATCAAACAGGTCAAAATCTTAATCTCAGAGGGATATACAAGGTATCTCTGTCCAGCAAAAAATCTTTGCTTTTCTCGCCACACAGAAGCCCAAACGTAAAAGCAGGAAGAAAAAAGGAAACTACTAAAATTCTTTTGCCCACATTTGCTAACTAAGCAAATTAAAACAGCAAACAAAAGACAGGTTGGTTACTAATTCAATGCTAATTGGGGATTTTGTTCTTTCTTACACAATTCTACCAGTCCTAGCAAAAACGTAAACATTGACAATGTAACCATAAATTTATTAGAAACTGAACAAAGGCAGGGAAAAGGGTGAAAGGCTTTTTATTTTATTTTTTAATCAAACTGCAATGTAAAGTGCTTTACCCAAATTTTGGTCCATAGCCTTCATCAGATTATCTATTAAAGCAAATAAAGTTTAGCCTCGGAGAGAGATCCAAGATGGCTGATCACTAGCAGCTCAGGATTGTAGCTCCCAGTGAAAGCGTAGAGAGCAAGAGGACACCACACTTTCAGATGAATTCTTGTTGCTCACCCACCAGGAGATTCCCAGTGGAGAAGCCCCATGGGTCGCCAGCGCGACTCTTGTGGCCGGCGAGGCTGTTTTGCTGGTGCCTCAGAGTGTTGGTTCTTGGTGCCCAGTCAGAAAAGCACCATCAATCTTAAGGCCGCTGTTTTAGTCAGTGCAGTGGGTTGCTCAGATTTCGGCGCTGAGAATCAATAAGTTGGACGTCCACTCAGAAACCCAATTACAAAGACGGTAATTATAAAGATCACAGATGGATAAATCTACAACGAAGGGAAGAAAATAGCCAAAAAAAAGGCTGAGAACACCCAAGATCAGAACGCCTCTCCCTCAGCAGGGTATTACAGTTCCTCATCAGCAACAGAACAAGGCCTGATGGAGAACGAGTGTGTTCCAATTACAAAAGCAGGCTTCAAAAGGTGGATAATAAGAAACTTCTGTGCATTAAAAGAACTTGTTCTAACCCAATGCAAAGAAACTAAGAATTTTGAAAAAAGGTTTGACGAAATGTTAACAAGAATACACAATTTAGAGAGGAATATAAGTGAATTGATGGAGCTGAAAAACACAATATGAGAACTTCGTGAAGTATGCACAAGTTTTAACAGCCGAATTGATCAAGCAGAATAAAGGATATCAGAGGTCGAAGACCAACTTAATGAAATAAAACAAGAAGACAAGATTAGAGAAAAAAGAATAAAAAGGAACAAGCAAAGTCTCAAAGAAATATGGGACTATGTGAAAAGACCTAATCTACACTTGATAGGTGTACCTGAATGTGACAAAGAGAATTAATCCAAGCTGGAAAATACACTTCAGGATATTACTCAGGAAAATTTTCCTAACCTAGCAAGGCAGGACAATTTTCACCTCCAAGTAATACAGAGAACACCACAAAGATATTCCTCAAGAAGAGCAACCCTAAGAAACATAATCGTCAGATTCACCAGGGTTGAAATGAAGGAGAAAATGCTAAGGGCAGCCAGAGAGAAAGGTCAGGTTACCCACAAGGGGAAGCCTATCAGACTTACAGCAGATCTCTCAGCAGAAACCCTACAAGCCAGAAGAGAGTGGGGACCAATATTCAACATCCTTAAAGAAAAGAACTTTCAACCAAGAATTTCACATCCAGCCAAACTAAGCTTCATAAGCAAAGGAAAAATAAAATGTTTTGTGAACAAGCAAGCACTCAGAGATTTCATCACCACCAGGCCTGCTTTACAAGAGCTTCTGAAAGAACCACTACACATAGAAAGGAACAAACAGTATCAGCCTTTCTAAAAAATACCAAAAAGTAAAAAGCATCAATATAATGAAGAATTTACATCAACTAATGGGCCTAAAATCCATTGGTATGCTGCATCCAGATCCATCTCACATACAAGGACACACAAAGACTCAAAACAAAGGGATGGAGAAAGATTTACCAACCAAACGGAAAGCAAAAATAAATAAATAAACAAAAAGCAGAAGTTACAAATTTTGCCTCTGATAAAATAGTCTTTAAAGCAACAAAGATCAAAAGAAGCAAAGAAAGACATTATACAATGATAAAAGGATCAATGCAACAAGAAGAGCTAAAGATCCTAAATATATACGCACCCAATACAGGAATAGCCAGACATACAAGACTTATAAAGAGACAGACTCCCACGTAATAATAATGGGAGACTTCAACATTAATATTAGACAGATCAATGAGATAGAGAATTAACAACAATATCCAGGACTTGAACTCAGATCTGGAACAAGCAAACTTAATTAACATTTATAGAACTCTCCACTTGAAATACACAAAATATACACTCTTATCAGTACCACATCATATCAACTTACAAGTTTAAATGAAATATTGGTTGGCTCCTTGTTTGTTATTCTCCTCCCTCATTTTATTCATGTCTCCATTATTAAGCACATTATAGGCATACTCATTTTTAGACTGCATTCTAGCCTGGGCAATAAAGCAATACTCCCATTCTCTCTCCCTCTTCCTCTTCCTCTTTCTTCCTCTTCTTTATTCTTTTTTTTTAATTATTCATTTTTTTCTTTCTTTAAAAAAATAAAAAATCATGATAAAATATATAAATGATTTGAGATATCATTGAAAGTTTTTTGTTTTTTTTTTTTGAGATGGAAAAAAAAAATTGCACCTCTTATCACCATACCCCCACCCTCCCAAAGCTCTCCATTCCCCTCCATTGCTGTATGTTTATTGCACTTTTGCACTTATCACTATCTGCTAAACGGAAAAAAAAAAAAAAAAAAAACTAAATAGAACAAGAATTGGAGGAAGGAAGAATTTTCTCCATTTTTAACTCCCAACCTCATTAAAAAAAAAAAAAAAAAAAAAAAAAGTTTAGCCTCATTGTGTAAACAGGTCCCAATTTTACCAGAAATATAATTTGGGCCCAAATGTGTTTTATCAGCCAGTGAGTTTGTATTACTATCTCACAACTAAAATTCTAAAATGAAAGCAATGAGATTTTTATTTTTGTGTGTATACATATGTGTTTAGATGTATCTATACAGAAGCACATGTATTACGTTACATATTACGTCTACATGGTAAAATCTGGAATAGTCAGAAATTCCTTAAAGATAAATGAGGACTCAGATAAAGTACAAAATATATAATAATTACCAAATGGCTTTTAGTTCACATGACTTAAATAATCTTTTTATTAATTTATTATTTTATTATTTTTGTTATTCACTTTTATTATTTAAGCTGGTTTTTAAATAACTGGTAAAAACAGAAATGTCTCAGAATTGTCAGTATATACTTCTGCTTGGGTTTACTGGTTACTTTTATATTTGTCTCTGATAGATATTTTAAGGTGTCAAGGTTTCACATGAAGGTTATACAACTGTAAGCCCAGCATAAAACAAAGTGATTTTTGTGTAATTCTTTGATAAGCAAAACTAATTTAATACTGTTGCTTTAATAAGAATAGCTATATCTTCTGAATTGTTGGGAACATGCTCCTATATTTAACTTCAAGATCCTTAATCAGGTGAACATCGATATTCAAAAGCTGTAAAAATGATTAACAGGGAAATATCTTGAAATGGTTCTCATAAGTAATCTAGATAAATGTTAGAAAATTAAATGCAAATGAGAAAAATGTCTATGAAGTTTTCATGTAACTTGATGTCTTAAAGTTACATTAAATAATAGACACTAATTAAATGTTTAGGTCATTTCCAAATTAGATTTTAAAATTATGTTATAGGGGACCAGGGGCCATGGCTCACACTATGGACCATGGCTCATACTTGTAATCTCAGTACTTTGGAAGGCCAAGTCAGGTGGATTAATTGAGCTCAGGAGTTTAAGATCGGGCTAGGCAACATAGCAAAACCTGGTCTCTGCAAAAAATACAAAAATCAACCAGGCCTGGTGGCATATGCCCATAGTCCTAGCTATTCAAAAGGCTGAAATGGGAGGATTACTAGAGCCCAGAAAGCAGAGGTTGCAGCAAAGTGAGATTGTGCCACTACACTCCAGCATGGGTGACAGAGTCAGACTCTGTTTCAAAAAAGAAAAAATGTGTGTGTGTGTGTAAGGAAACACGTTTGTAAAAATTATAAAATAGTTCTTATGTGTAAAATACTGGTAAGCGACAGACGATTTAAAATTTCTTACTTCTAGCCAGGCGTGGTGGTTCACACCAGTGATCTCAGCACTTGGGGACACTGAGGCAGACAGATCACTTGAGGTCAGAAGTTCCAGACCAGCCAAGCTAACATGGCAAAACTCCACCTCTACCAAAAATACAAAAAATTAGCCAGATATGGTGGCGCGTGCCTGTAATCCCAGCTACTCGGGAGGCTGAAGCAGGAGAACTGCTTGAACCAGGGAGGCAGAGGGTGCAGTGAGCCAAGATCATGTCACTGAACTCTGGCCTGGGCGACACAGCGAGACTCCATCTTAAAAATAAATAAAAATTCTTCCTACATTTTCACTAAAATTTAAAATTGCTAAGAGTTAAAATTTTTAATTAGTATCTATAATTCTACATACACAATGTGCCAAAAAAAAAATGTTCTTAGAAAAAAAATATTAGGAAGTCATAAAAAATACTTTTTATTGAGAAAAAGAATAATTCTGTCAAATTTGGGGGTCATTTAAAAGTTGTTTCACAATAGAAAAGAACTGGTAAGTAGGGGAGAGATGTAAAGAAAGTTATGGATATTAAGATGTAATTCTGGTAAGGGAAGTCTTTCTAAAGACTGAAATTTGACAATGAAATACACTAATACAAAACAAAATAAGTTGGCCCCCATGTTAGAACGACAGTGTGCCTATTGGTTTGCTCTTAGTAAAATTTTAAGAGGTTTTATTTTTAATTCTAAAATCTTATTTAACAGAAGATCTAAACTATTTCTAATTCTTCCTGAGATCTAATTAATTTCTCTAGTTTCAGATTGGAAAAGCTATCTCTTTCTTTCAGAATTGCCATTTCATTTCTAGAAGTAACATTTTTCTTTTTCAAACTTCTTAGATTTATATACAAAATTTAACTTTCACTGTACTACACTGCAGGTCGTAAATCATTGCCTTCTAGTTTTCCTCCCCTTAACAAGGTGTATCTTTTTGCTTGGCTACAGTGGTAACACTCTCTTTCAATCCTTTTTTCAACTCTTGTAACATTAAAAAATGTTACTTAGAAAACTCTGGTTCTTATTCTGCTGTTATGGCCTTACACTGAAATGTTGAGTATGAAGGTCTGGAAAACCAATGTTTTCCTCCAACATAACTTGAATCTGTACTTTTGGCTTTCCATGATATGTCTAAATTGTTGTTCCGTGTAACCAGGAAACTTCCCATGCTATTACTAACTGCCATGTATTCCCTGGCTCATGGTACTAATTTCCTTGTTTACATTCCTCTAAAATAAAGTGTACACTCATATCCCTGTACACACTCTTCCTGTGTCTGATTAAATTCAAGCACCCTTTTTGATTGCTCAGGAAAACTAAGCTTTAAAAGGGTTCAGGTTTTCCATGCACTTAACTTTCCGTATAGCTTTTAAGTCTCTGGTTAAATGAATATTCCTTTAACAGTGATCTGTGATTCTGTTTTGATCAAATGTTTTCAACCTTTGACATCTGTGACAGGTTCCCCTGGCATCGAAATCCTAAATTAAGTCTTTTTTGGCTTAAAATTAACTTCGGGATTTTTCAGCTGGGTCCCTGGGGAGTCTAACGAATAGATCTCTCATCTTGTGGAGATATTAAATGATTAGATTTATTTGGTAGATTGTGTAAGGCCGGTTGCCTCCCCGGGAGCTGGACACGCCCATCCCTCTCTACGCCTGAAATTACAGTCAGCAGAATCTGCACCCAGCATCTAGCTTCTCCAGGCCCACCTCTGCACTCAACACTAAACTCTGCACTCAGCACCTAGCCAGCCATTGGAAAACCCCACAAAAATTTTAAAGAAGTCCTGCCAAAACCTGCCCAATAGCATATTGCCCATCCAGCCCACTCACTGGAAATCCCACCTACCTACCTATAGCAGCTTGCCACATCCACGTCCTGTTTCTCCACAGCCAATCAGAGTGCCTTCCCTCCCTATATAACCCCAGGCCTGAGAGGAGTCAGGTGTGACTTCCCTGGCCTCTTTCCCCGGGACCACTGAACCTCGCCCAGAAGCCGAATAAATTGGCATCTAATTGTTCTCATGCAGGCCTCAGTTTCCTCATTTTAAACTCGGCAATAAACCTTACAGAGAATAACCCTTACAAATTTTATGAGCGGACATTGTCAAATGTGATACTGCATGGGAGGGTATTGTCAAGTCATGTAATATTAGATCTCATTCAGTTATATTTCTGGGTATGGTATTGATACACATGTTCCAAAAATTATATAAATTTATAAAAATTTAGTATGATTTGTAATTTTGATTGTTATGCTAAATATTTGCTAAAGTTGTATTTGTATAAATAGTTATTAATGCATTCTGAAGACTGTATAAAATTTATAAAAGTCTGGTAGTCCTGATGTGATGCTGTCAGTTATGATTCTGGTTATTGTCTTAAAATGCTGCACATAAGAGAAGTAACTAAATTTCCTTGTCAGTTGGGAATTTTCATCAGATTTTCATCATAGCTATTCTGTTTCCATCATCCACAGTTATGTTTGAATTCTAAAAATATTTGTAATCAGCGATACTCCAGATTTGCTTTTCATGGGAAAAAAAACTCTTAACAGGTCCTCTTGAACACAGGTTTCTGATAACTTTCAGCTCAATGAACTATCCTAGGTTTCACCACTATGCAGTATAGGCATGTAAGAAACTTGCACTGATACCCCATAAATATATTAAAGATAAATATTTTTTTAAAATAAATGAACTAAATACAAATTTACAGAACTCTAATAAACTTAAGCATTCAAAAAACTACTATGATTAAGCAAAACAAAAAATCTATGAAATTAAGATTTTTTGTAACTTTTATTTAAAACACTGTTGGTTCTTGTTTTGTTGTCTAGATTTAAGCAGCGTTTCTCACAGATGTTATCTGTAATTTACATTAATTTGGTAAAGCATACTTTCGTTAACAAAGGTGGGAGCATTTGGTTTTTCTCCCTACTTGATCCCTCCCAAATTTGGAAACTATTCACAAATATTCTTATTTTCATTTACATATGTGCTCTTTATAAGCAGGCTATAATCAGAAATATTGGTTATACTATCAAGGCTTTGACTGAAACATCTTACTTAAGAATATGCATAAAATGCCTGGTTTCATTTCCAGCCTTACAAATGTCACTTCCTAGCAGACCCAACAACCTTAGAACTTTTCAGGGAGAAACCTGGCAGGGAGGGGACATGGCAGCTGCTCCTTGGACGACCCTCGGGCCTCTCACTTCCTGGCGTCTTTTTCTCTGGCTGCTGGGGGAGTGCTGGCCGCCCTGCGCCTGGAGGTCGTTCCCTCGACTTCAGCGCCCCGAGAAGGAAGAAGCAGCGGTGGTCGGAGCGGGGGTGGGCGGCCCGATGGAAAAGCACGGCCGCCCCCGGGGGGAAATGTGGCTGCACTACGGAAGCAACAAGCGTCTCAGCTGTTAAACCGCCACTTTCTGGAAGAGCGAAGGCGCCCCGTGAGAAGGCGCCGCGGAGCAGTGACGCAGCGGGGAAGCCCCAGGCCAGGGCGCTGGGCACCTCGGCGGGGGCCCGCGGCCCATGAGCGCCACACCAACCTCCAGGCTGCGCGCACCGCACCTGCCGCCACCGGCCCAAGGCGAAAACTGCGCCGTGGGCCCTACCACGCTGACTGACCCAGCCGCCAACCTCAGGGTGACGAGGAGGAGCAGGATGTGGCCCTGGAGAAGGGCAAGAGATCAGAGATCGAGCTCCAGGGCCAGGAAAGGCCAGGAGCAGAAGAGGGAGAGATGGAGAAGCAGCAGGCACGGAGAAGCGGGTCTCCACCGGCGGGGTCAGCATCTGCTGGCAGATCTCAGATGAGTTTGAAAATGAGAAAGCAGGTCAGAAAGAGCGGAAACGGGAAGGTGCAGTGACCACAACGGAGCCCAAAGCAGAGTCCAGCCCCAGGACTCAGATAAACGCTGGCTTTAATTTCAAATCACATCCCCTGCCCCTAATCACAGAGGATCAGCGGAGATGGAGGACCCAAAGAGCACTAGTATCTGAAGAGTGGGAATCTGAGGCCAAGACTGATTGTGGGAAATTATGGGAATCAGAAAAGGAGGAAGTGAGGCAGAATGGGGGGATGGCGGGAGCGAGGGGAGGGCAGGGAGCTGGGCTAGGCAGGATTAAATCAGAACCTGGCCAGGTGCAGTGGCTCATGCCTGTAATCCCAGCACTTTGGGAGGCTGAGGCAGGCAGATCATGAGGTCAAGAGATCGAGACCATCCTGGTCAACATGGTGAAACCCCATCTCTACTAAAAGTACAAAAATTAGCCGGGCATGGTGATGCGCACCTGTAATCCCAGCTACTAGGGGGTGCTGAGGCAGGAGAAATGCTTGAACCGAGGAGGCGGAGGTTGAAGTGAGCCAAGATCATGCCACTGCACTCCAGCCTGGGCAACAGAGCAAGACTCCATCTCAAAAAAAAAAAAAAAAAAAAAATCAGAACCTTAGGAAGGATCCAGAAGAGAACTGTCCTTAATACCATAAAAACCCTAGAAGAAAACTTGGCAAAACCATTCAGGTCATAGGCATAGGAAAGGACTTCATGACTAAAACACCAAAAGCAATGGCAATAAAAGCCAAAATAGACAAATGGGATCTAATTAAACTCCAGCAAAAGAAACAATCATTAGAGTAAACCAGCAACCAACAGAATGGGAAAAAATTTTTGCAATCTACCCATCTGGCAAAGGGCTAATATCCAGAATCTACAAAGAACTAAAACAGATTTACAAGAAAAAAACAAACCCGTTCAAAAGTGGGTGAAGGATATGAACAGAAACTTTTCAAAAGAAGATACATATGAGGACAACAAACATATGAAAAAATGATCATCACTGGTCATTAGAGAAATGCAAATCAAAACCACATTGAGATACCATCTCATGCCAGTTAGAACGGTGATCATTAAAAAGTCTGGAAACAACAGATGCTGGAGAGGATGTGGAGAAACAGGAACACTTATACACTGTTGGTGGGAGTGTAAATTAGCTCAACCACTGTGGAAGACAGTGTGGTGATTCCTCAAGGACCTAGAAATAGAAATTCCATTCGACCCAGCAATCCCATTACTGGGCATATAGCCAAACGATTACAAATCATTTATTATAAAGACACATGTACACGTAAGTTCATTGTGGCACTGCTTACAATAGCAAAGACCTGGAACCAACCCAAATGTCCATCAGTGATAGACTGGACAAGGAAAATGTGGCACGTATACACCATGTAATACAATGCAGCCATAAAAAACAATGAGTTTGTGTCTCTTGTAGGGACATGGATGAAGCTGGAAACCATCATTCTCAGCAAACTGACACAAGAACAGAAAAGCAAACACCACATGTTCTCACACATAGGCAGGTGTTGAACAATGAAAACACATGGACACAGGGAGGGGAGCATCACAGACTAGAGTCTGTTGGGGGGGACTAGGGGAGGGACAGCAGGGTGTAGGGAGGTTGGGGAGGGATAACATGGGGAGAAATGCCAGATATAGGTGACGGCATGATAGAGGCAGAAAACCACATTGCCATGTATGTACCTATGTAAAAATCCTGCATGATCTGCACATGAACCTCAGAACCTAAAGTGCAATATATATATATATATGTATAAATATATATTTTTTATACACACATACATACATATATATATATATGAATGAAAAGAAATCCAAAAAAAAAAAGAAGGCATATGCTGGGGATGAAGGAATTGGTTCTAAGACTCAGAAAGTGAGGGCAGGGGAGAGACAAGTGTTGGGGGTGCAGTAGTGTGCTAATGCAGCACCCAAGCAGAAGACTGGAGGAAAACAGAGCCCTTCTCCAACTCCAACTGTTGCCTCTGAGTCCCAGGCCACCTACTCCTGTGTCTGCCAACCTACTGACATGTCTCCCAGCCCTGCTGGAATGCTGTTTCTCCTGATCTCTGCCCTGCCCCAGATCTTTCACTAAGCCCACCACACCCAATTGCCCAGGCCCCACCACCCCACTGCACCTGATCATAGCCTGTTCCTATCCCAGATGCCTCTGCTTCCAGCCTCTTGCCCTAGGTGGCACAAAGGAGACCTGGACAGGCAGGTGAAGAGGAGGCACTTCTGGGTCCTCCTGCTCAGGTATCCCAGTCATGCAGTCATGAGTGTGAGTAAATGTTGGCTATGACACAGATTCTGTTTCTCAAGATGTTCCACACTGTGGTTTCCCTAACAGTGTTTTCGTGGAGTCATGGCTGGGGATTTGGTCCTTCCTGAAGACATCAGTGCAGATTTCTTGAGCAGCCTACAGGGGCTCTGGCCCCACGTGTCCACATCAAGTTCTAGGTCCTGCATCCCCTTCTTGGTCCAAACACAACAAGGTTGACAGGATGGAAAGCTGAAAATGGTGACTTTGTAATACTGAAAAGGAAGGATTTCATGGCCCAGTGAAACAGAATGGAGAACCCAGAAATAAATCCATGCATTTACAGCCAACTCATTTTTGTCCAAGGCACCAAGAACATACCTTGGGGAACAAAGGGTCTCTTCAATAAATAGTACTGACAAAATGTTACATGTGAAGAATAAAACTAGACTCCTATGCCTCGTCATATATAAAAATCCAATCAAAATGAATTTAAAACTTTCATGTAAGAAACTATGAAATTACTAGAAGGAAACATTGGGGAAACGCTTTAGAATATTGGTCTAGGCAAAGATTTATTGAGTAAGACCTCGAAAGCACAGGTAACCAATGCAAAAACTGATCAATAGGATTACACCAAGCTAAAAAGCTTCTGCACATCAAAAAAATTAAAAATTAAGTGAAGAAACAACCCACAGAATGGGAGAAAAAATTTGCGAACTATTTATCCAACAAAGGATTACTAACAAAAATACGTAAGAACTCAAAAACAAAAATTCCAAATAATCCAATTTTAAAAATGGGCAAAAGATATCAATAAACATTTCCCAACGGAAGATATACAAGTGGCCAACAGGTATATGCAAACAGGTTTAACATCACTAATCATCAGGGAAATGCAAATCAAAATCACAACAAAATATCATCTAACCTCAATTAAAATGGCAGTTATCAAAAAGTCAGAAAATAACGAATGCCGAAAGGACTCAGAATCAGGAGTGCTCAAACACTCTTGGTGGGAATGTAAGACAGTTTATCCACTATGAAAACTGCATGGAGGTTCCTCAAAAAACAGAAAATAGAACTACCATATGATTCAGCAATACTGCTGGGTATATGCCCAAAAGAAAGAAAATCAGTGTATCAAAGAGACATCTGCACTCCATGTTTATTGCGGCACTATTCACAATAGCCAAAATATAAAATCAACCTAAGTATCTATCAATGGATGAATAAAGTGTGATACATATACACAAAAAGAAAGGATTTATGAATATATTAAGAGCCATTGAATTGTATACCTGAAACAGGGGAGTTATATGCTATGTGAATTATATTTCAATAAAGTTGCTTTTAAAAACATAAGGAATCGTACTTAGTAAGCATCATGAGCATTCTTGGAAGCCCTCTGCAAGATCATGCTTTAAGTTCTGCAGTTTGGGGTCCAACCCATGTGAACCTGTTTCCCTATAAGTACATTATTTATATTTATGAAAGCTTGACAGCCTCAAGAACATTAGTACCTAAGAGTTGGTCTTAGCACTAGTCTGTGTAGCCAAATACCATCTGTACCCGAATAACTTATGGAAAAAAAAGTGAAATGTCCTTTGCACTCTGTCATTTTGGGTTTGTTGATTTTTAGCAATATCTGAGTTATCTTTTTTCTTCTGCTCTTGGAGGCTGCCCCTAGGGATTCCTTGTTCAACCAGTTTGATGGGAGCCTTAAGAAACCCATCAGATACCAAACTAAATGGCTATACCCTCCTGGAATGTTTGTAATGAGGCAATCACATATGACCAGGAGGTGATTTATTACTGTCATTTCCTTTGCAAAATGTGTCGCTTGTCAACTCTTGATTTACCCAAGGCAGGGCGAGAGAAAGAGGGAGATTGATCAGAGATTTCCCATTAAGATAAGTATTAATAGATTTCTTTTGATCAGCATGTCCCAGATAACTGTGGAGGGATCTGGAAAGGTCCAGTGTTCAGGAGCGATCCTATCATTTAAGTAGTGTTATGCCAATTGAATACTTCCAATCAAAAGAACCTATTCTGTTTCTTTTGAGTCTTTTAAAAGAGAACACATCTTGACAACCTTTATTCTTAGAATTTGGAGGATTTTGTTGTTTGTTTTGCTGTTGTTGCTCTATCTGGGCTGCATTTTTCATAGGTCAGCTAACCTCTCTTTTCCTACCATCTTTTGAGCATTTGGATAAATTAACCTTTCATTTCCCACCTCCACCCTTGCTCATGGCCACATTTGCCTCTCAAAATTCCCCTGAGCCTTCTGAGGCCAACTTTTTTTAAAATTTTAACTTTTATTTGAGATACAGGAAGTACATGTGCAGGTTTGTTACACAGCTATACTGCAACCAAGTAATGAGCACAGTACTGGATAAGTCATTTTTCAAGCCACACTCCACTCCCTCCTTCCCCACTCTAGGAGTCCATGGGTACAACACTGTATCTACTGTTCCCATGTTTATGTCAATGCTCTGTCTTTAGCTCCCACTTATAAGTGAGAAAGTGCTGTATTAGATTTTTCTATTTCTATATTAATTTGCTTAGGATTACGACCAAGGCCAGCTCTTATCCTTCACGCTGTTGAGTAGCTCTGATCTTCCGGATTAGCCAGAAGGAAACTTTATACTCTGAAAGTGCTTTGTTTATACTGCTTATGAGGCATTTGGGTTCACTGCCTTAAATTCCTGTTAATTTGTTATGAATTTGCCTCCCCTAGAAAGTCACAGGTTTTGTAATGGTCTTGTCTGTCAACCTACCTTACAGAATATTTCCGCACTGGACAGCAGCTTATATTTCCATGTATTTTGTGCATCGCTTGTGCAGAATTTGTCCCACTGAAATAATACCTACGTGTCTTTTTAAATCAAATGAGTAATTCCTTGCTGAGGTTGATCTATTTCAGTACAATTAAACACTCGATGAATTGTTGAACATAAAGATTACTTCCAGTGTTGACAGTCTAAGTTTCTGTAAAATTATCTGTGAGGGTATAAGAAATGTGAAACTACCACATGTATAAGAACGTGTAAGAATGGAGTGTAGCACATATAGTAGAATGTGTGATACATGGTAACATACGGTCCACTGTTTGACACTACACTATGTGGTATGTCATAAAAATGTAACACTATCACATGTATGAGAATGCTGTCACCTGTGGTCTCAAAGGTTAAAAAGGTTTTAAAAAGGTTAATATCTTACCCTTCTTCGGGTATTTTTTTTCTTTCCCTTTCCATATTCTTTTAAGTTTTTTCAGAGGAAAAAGTATATTTTCCCCCAGTCTCCCCTCTCATTTCAAGCCTGATACCTTAGGAAAATTTAAATTCTCTCTTAGCTTTCAAAGTAATTGTTTCTGTATCTCAGTTTTCATTCTATAGTACTTTTCAGTTTCTCAGAGTTCAGACAATCCCCATAAGAACTGCAGCTTTTGTGGCCCTGTTGAATCTAACCTAGGTAGAAGAGTCCACTATAGATATCTGTGTCCAGATATTTGCCAGATAGAACCAAAGTGACCATGACTGGGGATGCTTTCCCAAGTCGTGAGAAAATGGCATTTGTCCTTGTCCATTTGATCCCCGTCTAATCATTGTGCTCAGAGCTACTTCTCCCATTCAGAAAGTGGCTGCTCAAAGACAGTATATTTTTCCCAAAAGCACACACTTTATGTGCCTCAGCAATGTGTGGTAACGATAAGTGTTATAAGAGTCAGAGTTTTAGAGAGGTTTTATATGCATAAGTGCTTGCCTCAGCAGAACATATACTAAAATTGAAGAGGTGTCACATGCATGAAACTAATGCTTGGCATGTGGATCAGTACAGATTACATTATGAGTTTACTTTCTCCCAAAATACTTGTAAAATCTAGTCTTTGTAAAATGGTATGTTTCCTTCTTGTGATGATGATATGTTCCAGAAGTTTTGTCTCTTTTTTCATAATAGTTTTATAGCTGCTATTAATTGGTTTATGTGCAATATTATGAAACATGAAGGTGAATTCTTAATGGTGGTTATTTGGGATTGTGTTTCTAATAAGCTTCTATTTTTAGAGTTTTAATCATATAACACACAAAAATCCTCTAGTATGAAATCTTTTATATACTTAAAAATCAGACATTATGTGCCCTGTTTCAGAATGAAAATGAATGCTAAACAAAAACTAAAATGGTACCCTAGAAGCATGGGTTAATGGAATAATCCCAGTACAACTATAATAGCAGCTGGTTTTTGTTACATCTATAATGTATTTCTTTATAATATAGAAATAATATTTCTATTTTTGTTACATCTATAATGTATTTCTTTGTAATATAGAAATATTCTAGGCCGGGTGCGGTGGCTCAAGCCTGTAATCCCAGCACTTTGGGAGGCCGAGGTGGGTGGATCACAAGGTCGAGAGATCGAGACCAACCTGGTCAACATGGTGAAACCCCGTCTCTACTAAAAATACAAAAAAAAAAAAAACTAGCTGGGCATGGTGGCGCGTGCCTATAATCCCAGCTACTCAGGAGGCTGAGGCAGGAGAATTGCCTGAGCCCAGGAGGCGGAGGTTGCGGTGAGCCGAGATCGCGCCATTGCACTCCAGCCTGGGTAACAAGAGCGAAACTCCGTCTCAAAAAAAAAAAAAGAAATATTCTATATTATTTCTTCAATACAAAATTTTGATTGCTATTTGTATTTTTAAAATGTCACCATGTTTTCATAGAGCCTGGACGTATATTGGGATATTTCCCGTAGGATTTATCCCAGACGATTCATGAATGTTCAAAAGAAAACCTAGGTCCTCTTCTTGCTTCCCATCAAATCACTCACACGAACACTGATTCATGTTTGAAATCAAGACAAACTTGTAAAATAATCTTTTAGTGAAGACCTCAGTGAATAGGACAACTATATAATCTCAATTTTAAAACTCCAACATATACATTCCTTCTATTTAGAAAGAAAATCCTTTCTATCAGAAAAAAAGAAATAGTATATATTAAGCAGTTAGTGGGCCCTTTTGTATACTGTTAGTGGTATCATGAATTCTCACAGGCATCTTAAAAGGCAACTAAATAAAATATGTCTTTGAAGGCTTTAGAATATTTACATCCTTTTTTTCAGTATAGTTTCATCTCTAGTAATCCACCCTAGGAAAATAACCAGTTGTGCATTCAAAGAACTTATAGGAGGACATTACTTATTATAGTGAAAATATAACAATAATTAAATTATACATAGAAAGGGAATTGTTAAATTATTTTACATCCTTAAGGTGGACTATTAGGCAGTTCTTAAAATTCACATGTTTTGAAGACATTTTATGATAGAGACACTAATCTTGAGCTAATGTAAGATAAAAGAAAACAGAAATCAGGAGTTTCTATATAGTATAATTAAAAGTACATATGCTCTGCCCATTGAGTGAAAAACTGCTACACAAAAATACCACAAAATACTGTAAATAATTATCCACAGGGACCAAGATAATTTTCCTTTCTTTTTCCCAATACATCTCTATTTCCAAAATTTCTAGATTGATTATGTAGTATTGGGCTGAGAAAATATTATTTTCTTTGAAAATGCAGATTATATAATGCCCTACATCTTTGATTTTTATTCATTTGAATGCATTTTTGGTATAGAGTTTATCTTTGGACTTGGTTATTACATTTTTCTGATTTCTTATCACTTTTAAAAATGAAAATAGCTTACTGATTTTTAAATTATATCAGTAATAACCATCATCATAATCAAGATATGGAATATTTTCATAACCCTCAAAATGTACCCTTTGTTCCTCTTTGCAATCCAACTACCTCTCCCCTGTCCTAGGCAACTAATTATCTGTTCTCTGTCACTATGGAATTATTTTGCCTTCAATAAAATTTTACATAAATATAATACACCATATTAGAAAAATGAAGAACAAAAACCTTATGATCATCTCAACAGATGTAGAAAAAGCACTGACAAATTAAACATCCTTCACATTAAACACTCTTAACAAATTACATATAGAAGGTACATATATGTACCTCAAAATAATAAAATCCATATATACAACATACAGTTAACATCATGCTCAACAGTGAAAAGCTAAAAGCTTTTCCTCTAGGATCAGAAACAAGACAAGAATGCCCATTCTCACCACTTCTATCGAAATAGCACTGGAAGTTTTAACCAGAGCAATTAGGCAAGAAAAAGAAATACAAGGCCTCTGTACCAAAATGAAAGAAGTTATATTGCCAATGTTTGCAGAAAACATGATCTTATATAGAGAAAACCTAAAGACTTCACCAAAAATCTATTAGAACTAACAAGCCAATTCAGTAACATTGCAGGAGGTAAAACACACAAAAATCAGTGGCATTTCTATACACTACGAACTATCTGAAAGAGAAATCAAGGAAACCACTGCACTTACAAGAGCATGAAAAATAAATTAAAATATTTAGAAATGAATTGAACCACAGAGCTGAAAGACTTATAAACTGAAAACCATAAAACATTTGTAAAAGAAATAGAGATAACTTTAGCAGGACAGTGTACCCAGGCTTTCTCAGTCACCTTCTCCATACAGCGAACCCAAAGGCAAACTGATTACATGTATTCCTATTTTACCCAAACCCATAACTTTGAATTGTCTCAAATTAGCTACCAATAAGTTAGTAGAAAGGATTGGTGAAGTCCAGAAGCCAGCATATTGAAGATCATACTTTCCAGGCCTGATAGCTATACTTTGACAACATATTTGGTTATGTCTATTTATACTTGGAATTTATCTGAGGAAAGCGGACCAGAAGCCAAATGCTTGATGGAACTGTATGACCAAAAAAAAAAAAAATACTCATAAGCCTAGCCTTTCTGATGCATAGACTAGTTTGACCCATAATAGAACTCCTGAGCCTCCAATTCTGAACCAGCATAAGGTGGGCTACTACAAAAGCCATGCTGTCCTCAAGAAAGGCATATTCACCAGTGCCACTTCAGATACAGCCAGAGAGGATCACAAACAAGAAATGGCTTTCCAGAAAGCAAACCAAAGGTAGAGATAACAGCAAAGGTGGGAATGCCTCCCAGAAAGCAGAATTAGTGCCTGCCAGATGAGTTGAGAACACAAACACTGCCAGGATGGATGCTTTCACAACTCCTGGCCAGCAGGCTTTGACAAGTGGGTACTGCTGGACCCAAGTCAGCTGGGTATTGCTAGTTTTTCTCTTCACACTCTTGGAGTTTTCCATGCAATTTCATGGTTCCCACATCAGACCTATAGAGTGGGTTGTTTGGAGAGTGACTTACATTTTAGTTTCTAGTTTGTCAGATGGCAGGGACCCCATCCCTATTAGTTGAAGAGAACTGAGCAATACCCTCCATCTTGAATTTTGAGTTAGATGTAGCAATTCTATGAGACTTTAAGGTTATGCTTCTTGGAGAATATTCTATGCATGGGAAAAATGTTCTATGTGTGTTCATGGATAGTTGATTGGTAGACTGTGATGGAAAATGCTAGTTGTTTCTCAATATTCGTGCCCACATCTCTCTTGCACAAATGGAATCTCCAGTTCTTAGCTGAGCATATAAGCACTCAGAATAAAGATCATAGTTTCCAGATTCTTTCTGAAGCCACATAACTTAAGTTTGTGCCAATGGAATATGAGCAGAATTAATGTGTAAAATTTTCTAGCTATTCACTTAGGTGAGAGGAATGTTCTTCCCTTTACCACTCTCCCATCCCACTGGGTGGAATATGAACATGATGTCAAGTTGTTTCAGAAATGCCCTAAAGACGGTTGGAGCAACTTTACAGAAAGAACCTAGGTCCCTGAAATGCTGGAGATGCTAAGCCAGTGTGATGGTTAATTTTAGGTGTCAACTTGATTGGATTCAGCAATACCTAGATAGTTGGTAAAGCATTCATTTCCTGATGTGCCTGTGAGGGTGCTTCTGGAGGATACTGGTGTGTGAGCTGGTGGACTGAATGGGAAAGATCCACCCTCAATGTGGTGGGCACCATCTAATTGGCTGAGTGTCTAGATGCAATGAAAAGGCTGAGAAAGGGAAAATGCCCTCTCGCTCCCTCTCTCTCCATGTGCGTGTGTGTGTGTGTGTGTGTGTGTGTCTATGTCTCTCCCTCCTGGAACTGGAACACCCTTATTCACCTGCCCTTGGACATCAGAACTTCAGGTTCTCAGGCCTTCAGTCTCAAATTGAGAGTTACGCCATTGGCTTCCCTGGTTCTACGGCTTTCAAATTTGGACTCAGCCACATAGTACCAACTTCTCTGGTTCTCCAGCTTATATCATGTGACTTCTAAGCCTCCATAATCATATGAGTTAATTCCCCTAGTAAGTCCCCTCTCACCTATCTGTATCTATATTCATCTTTGTATCTCTATTTCCTATTGGTTCTGTTTTTCTGGAGAACCCTGATACAAACAGCTTTCACTGCATATGCTCAGACTGCCAATTGAAGAAACAAATTTACTATTTTGTATCTCTGTTGAAGCAACCAAAACTTTATCTAACCAATGAACCACAATAAGGAGTTTATTCATCTTAAAGGCAGTGTGATGTTTTAGGCAGGACTTGGACTAGATAACCTATTAGAATATTTTAGTTCTAATATTAGATATAGTTACAATGGTTAGTATCATCAAATCAAAACCATTAAATCTCAGATTTCTAGAATGTGAATAAGTCAACCCATTATCCAAATCTGACATTATTTTACTCCCTCTGGTAACTAGAAACATGGATGTGAATTGTGATGAAGAATATCAACCCCCAGTAACCAAGTTATACTACACATAGTTAAAAAATTAAAATCTTTAAATGATAAATATTCAATGTTTTACTAGACAAATATTGTGACATCTTTTAAATGTATATTATAAACTCCCCCTTTCAAATTTTAGTTTTACTAACTTTAGACTCCAACGTGGACTCTCTCCTCCTCTGCTGAGGATCATGAGGTCTGGCTCCCTACTTGATTGTTACAAAACTTTCACCTATACTACCTTGAGAGACAATCCCACAGGGCCAGTTTAAAAGAAAAAAAAAGCCTGTTATCTTCTTGTCTCTGTGGGTTAAAGAGAGGTGGTTACCTCATTTGGCTGATGAGCAATCCACTTTTCCCTTTCTGCAGTGCAGGATTTTGCAAGCAACAAAATCTTATTTAAACTCTGTGTCCATCATCTTCTTTTCACCACACTTGGCACAATAGTCTGTGACCTGTTTATCCTGACATCGTATTAGAAAGGGACACTCACCTATTGCTTCAACTTAGCTCACAGCCCATAGATTTTATCTCCCAGAAGCAAAAAGAGATTGCCTGTTAGACTTGAGAGCCAATGAAAGTGAGCCAGGACTTAGTTTGTTCTAGAACCAAGGAAATGCCTCCTTCCCCAGAGCTGGCAACTAAATTTTAAGAGGTAAGCACTTCTCAGATGAGACAGAAGGCAACAGCTCTACCATCCTCCCAACATCTGAAGCCTCCCCATAGAAACTCCTCTTGGAACTGGTAAGTATCTGTGCTCATGGGTTTCATCTCTGATGGTCTGACTGTTGCTTGTACTCATAAGGAAATTGTTTGCCTTATGAATTCATTCTCAGTACTGTAACCTCAGTAATTAATTGCCTCTCTGAGCTGCTCAACTACTCCCTGTCTTTTCCCCCAATTTACCTAGGTGGTTCCCTGTCTGACCCAAATGCTAGGGCGATTTCAACTCTTCTCCTTGGCCCAGTGTTTCAGACTTGGATTTGGAGCCTGCTGCTATCCAAACCGAAAATTTCCTGCTCAGACCATCAGACCTCCTGACCTCAGGTCCCTAGGCCAAGCAGTTTCCCAGCACTTTAATTTTGCAAAGGATGTGCTGGATCAGTGGTCCCAGCTGGAAAAGGTAAAACTTGTTGTTTTCTAACTTTGAAACTTTGGCCAAGGCCAACTGATAAAGTGTCCAAAGATCATGAGATCAAATCCTATCTATGGCTGGCACCAGAAAGTGCAAATTCAGAGAAAAGAAATTATAGTAAAATGACTAAGAACATAGGCTTGACAGCCAGATGGTTCTACATTGAAATCCTGGCTCTGCTGCTAAATAACCATGCAACCTTGAGTGAGTTATTTACCATCTAGGATCTTAGTTTTCTTATCAATAAAATGGAGATATTAATGGTGTGGTTTTCACAGTGTTATTGAGATTAAATGAGACAATCAATAAAAACTGTTTAGCACAGGACTTAACACCCTGTAAACACTCAATAAAAGTTAGCTTTTATTACCACTATTATCAGAGCAGTATGATTTGTTTCTAATTAACCAACATTTTTTAGCATGTTCTAGCACATACGAAATTTTAGAAGCCAAACACAAAAGGAGCTTACTGTGTAGTGTTTTTCTTTAAAGCAAATGATAGCCGCAAAGTGCTGAAAAAGAAGTGCCAAAGGAAATAGGTATAAGTATGCCTCTGGAAAATGCAATCTAGAAAGATTTGGTAGAGGAGGAGGTATTTACCACATCCTGAAGAATGAGAAGAATTTCAACAAAAAGTCATGGGGAAAGGCTGTCCTGGCAGGAACAATCACATGAGTAGAGACATGATGGAAAGAAGAAAGAGTATGCAGGAGTAGTTTGGCTGGGTATAGGGCCGTAGGGAAGAGTACTGGGTTTTGAGGGGAAAAGGCAGGAAGGAGTCTAATTTTGAAAGGTTGCTGCATGGAGTTGCCTTGCTCACTCTCTGGCTGGGTGACTCTGGAGCAAGTCATTTTAACTCTCCAAGTCTCATTTCCTCCATCAAATGGAGGTGGTGGCGACCGCAGGAGAATCCAGTGCGCGTGGAGAGTGGGCAGTGAGCGTTATTTGCATGTGTCATGTCTGATCGTCCCTCTAGCCTCCTCCCCTCCCCCGGCCCCTTCCTGGCCTTCCCCACCTTTATCACCAGCTTTGGGAGGAGTAAGGAAAGCAGGCAAAACAGTAATTCATTGTCTTTGTGCAAAGATTTTTATTGCCTTTGGTGCATCATCTAGGGTTAGATTAGAGGGAAGACTTCTGTTTAGGAGACTTAATTTTTATCCATTTGAGCCAAAGAACAAAAATTCTATAGAGCAAGGATTGTGAAAGCTCCTTGAAAAGGTTTGAGGCATGTATCCTGAGGGACTCTGGGGGGCTTTCACCTTTGCTGAGCCTTGCCTCCTCTTGGGGTGCCCTCCCCACCCATTCTGTCTTCCCAGCCCAGCCTGTGCTGCTTTCTCTCTCCTCTGGTGAGAGAAAGCTGGTGTTCTGTAGGGGGGAACCCCACTAGTGCCGTGGCAAGGGTCTGAAGCCTCAGCCTGTTCCCATATAAGTACTGATTTAGAAAAGAATTAGAAATGTAGGCATATAGTTATTCCTTTATATAATCATATATAACCTTATAGTTACTTATAATCATAAAGATATATACTCAATATAACCTTTAATTTTACTAAAATGACTTGTCGGGTTATGAAGCATGGAACTGAGGTGACAGTGTGAACAAAGTGATCCTAAGGTAAGATGTTCTAAGCCCTCTGTCACTCCCGCATAAGGGCTGCTGGAGGGCGCCTCGGCTGTGCGGCAGTGCCAGTGCTGGGAAAGCACCTGCTGTTTAGCCAGCGAGGGAAGGAGATATCCAAAATGACCGAGACGTCTCCTTCCTGGGGAAATTGGGAGAAAACTCCGCTTCTCCAAGCTCTTGTGGCAAGGCCTGATGGCTGTCAGGGAAGCCGGCAGACATCCGGGGGCTTAACTGTCTCTGGGTGATGCTGTGCTTCAGTGGTCACATTCCATGTCCACTCTCACACTCTGCTTCTGCACCTGGTTTCTCTTTTTCTCAGAAGAATTAATGTCCTTGACATTTCTAACAAATATGTGAAGAGCGCTCACGCATTAGGTTTTCTCCTTGCCTCAGCTACTTGAAAGTCCTGGGCCCCCTATTTTCAAGACAGGTGATTTACCTGACCCTATCACTGACCACCATTACCTCACCCTACCTTCCCTGCCCCCTGCTCTGCATTCAATATAAGTCAGAATGTCCAGGCACTCGGTGCCACTGCAGGTCTCCATGCTTTGGTTGGCAGTGGACCCCCAAGCCCAAACTCTCTTTTCTCTATCTCTGTGTCTGTGTCTTCTGTTTCTACAGTTTCTTGCCTCCACACTAGCTGGGAGGGCCTCACAGAACCTTATAGGGCTGGACCCTATAGTGCTCTACATAAGTGTGAGTCCTGGGTCCCAGTAAGATTCTAGAGCTAGCACTGTGCCTTTTATCTCTTTGTGCCCGCGTGGCATCTGGCACCATGCTGAGCCTTGTTCCTTTGCTCAGCTCTTGATTAAGCATACAGATTACATACAGACAAAGGCCCAGCTGGGCCTTACCCAGCAGAAGCTTCCAGGCTGAGAGGCAAGACAGTTGAGCAGTGATGGGGGTCGGGGAGGGGTGGGGGGCAGGCAAAGAATGCAGAAGACTGCAGCTGTGAGCAGAGGCTTAGGCTCCAAAAGCCACACAGTTGACCCAACTAAACATGAATTGTCTGAAGTCACTTGAGGCATCAATCACAGATGCTCAAAACATCAGTCAACAGGAACTTTACAAATCATCTGGTCCAACCCTTTATCATTTAAAAGCTCTTCATTACAGAATGGTTAGAAAATACTGGTAAAAATGAAAAAAAATTAATATGGAATATTACCCAAAGATAACCACTGGTAATTTTCATATGTATTTTTAGGCTTTTTTTCTTTTCTACTGATTTTTACAGATCATCTGCTTTCACAGAACTGAGTCATTCTGTGTAAAATGATTTGTAACCTAGAATCACACTTGTTACTGGCTCTTTTTCTCCTGCAACACTGTGCTGTGAAAGCGCTACGCTGTGGGAATAATATGATGTAGAAACAATGCACTGGAGAAATAATATGATGTGGAAACAATGTGCTATAGAAACTACCTTTCAACATCAATGAATATTCTACCTAATACCTTAATATCTTTATGTTTATAAAGTATTTCACTGAACATTGAACCAAAATGTATTTAATCCATCCCTTATTGTTACTCCTTTAAGTGGTTTACAACTTTTTTTTGCTATTGTAAGCAATGCTGAAATGAGTATCTTTGTGCATCTATATTCTTTTCTTCATTTAAATTGCCAGAAGTGAAATTACTCCATCAAATGTACTATGTAAACATTCGGGCAACACATATCTGGATTGCCTTCTAGAAAAAAAGTACCAATTCCCACAATCAATGGCATGTTTGTGTGATAGGGCATGTTTCTTCATACGTACATAAACTCCTGGTATTTTTCACTGTTTTTCATTTTTACAAGTCTGTTAATCAGTAAATTCTATCACCCTTAAAAGAAAAAAAAAGGGCAGCCCTGAAGGCCTAGGCAAAGAGTTTGGACCTGATGTGATGGGCTGTGGCAAACCCCTAAAGGTGCTTGAGTGATGTGAGCAGAGCTCTTACCTGGGTCATGCAAAGATATTATAGAACAAGAGTGAAAATTATGGCTGACGCAGTGGCTCATGCCTGTAATCCCAGCACTTTAGGAGGCTGAGGCAGGTGGATTGCCTGAGCTCAGGAGTTCGAAACCAACCTGGGCAACACGGTGAAATCCCGTCTCTACTAATATACAAAAAAATTAGCTGGGCATGATAGGGCATTCCTGTAGTCCCAGCGACTCAGGTGGCTGAGGCAGGAGAATTGCCTGAACCTGGGAGGCAGAGGTTGCAGTAAGCTGAGATCATGCCACTGAACTCCAGCCTGGAGACAGAGTGAGACTCCGTTTCAAACAAGAAAAAAAATTACTTCCACAGCCACATAAAATTGTCACCAATGGCCTAGACCTGAACCACATCATATCATATGGTTGACAAGAAAATAAAAATTAATGGCCACGGAGAGATATCATTGTGTTTGTTATTGGTCATAGGAGGAGAAGTTGTTGGGGAGGCCTATCCCATCCCTGCCAATTCTCATTGTTGAAATAAGAAATTCTGTAACAGTCAGAATAAAGTAGCAATTCTGTGGGCTGCTCCAGGGTAGATGGGGAAAAGAGAAGAAAAGCAAGAGAGAGAGAGAGACAAAGGAAGGAAGAAAGTTGTAAAGGAAGAAAGAAATTAAGTTCGGAAGGTAGGAGAGAAGGAAAGGAGGAATGGGGAAAGAGGTGAGAGAGACAGGACAGAAAGGAGGAAGAAAGGAATAAAGGAGGGAGAGGAAGAAAAAGGGGAGAAAGGAACCCTCCTTCCCTCCATCATCAGGGAAGGACGCGGGCAAACCTGTACTGTTTGTCAAGGACGAGAAGGCTCAGCTAGAACAGAAACGTTTTTAAAGTTCTAGGCAACTTCATCCATGCATTCACGAAAATGTATTGGAAATTGTTTCCCTTCAAAACTTGTCCCACTGAAAAGTAAGTTGCATTGGAAGGCAGATATATTTGAAGGCAAGAATAGAATCCTAATGGGCTAGAAGGAGGGCACTCTTCTCTACTTACAGGATCATGCCCTGGGAAATCTTTAAAAAAATTAGACTCAGGGGGTGCATGTGCAGGTTTGTTACATGCATAGATGGCACAAAGCTGAGGTTTGAGCTTCTAGTGTACTCATCACCCAAACAGTGAGCATAGTACCAAATAGGTAATTTTGCAAACTTCACTCCCCTCCCCAGTGTCTATTATTTCCATCTTTATGCCCATGGGTACTAACTATTTAACTCCCACTTATAAGTGAAAACAGGCAGTATTCAGTTTTCTGTTTCTGAGTTATTTCCCATAGGATAATGGCCTTCAGCTCCATTCATGTTGCTGCAAAAGACAGGATTTCATTCTTTTTCATGGCTGAGCAATATCCCATGTTTCATGTATACCACATTGTCTTTAGCCAATCATCTATTAATGGACACTTAGGTTGAGTCCATCACTTTGCTATTGTGAATAAAAGTGCTACTATAAACACATGAGTGCAGGTGTCTTTTTTATATAATGTTTTCTCTTTTGGGTAGACACCCAGTAGCGGGATTTATGCCCAGAGAAATCTCTGCCCTCCTGGGCAGGGCTGGTTTCACTCTACATGCTGGGTTCTCTCAGGAGGTTCTTCCCTACGCTCACGCCTGACATTATGTTGAAACCCACTGGGACTGTCATGTCGGTAAACGCTAAATATTTCTGTGCCAGTTGAGAAACAGTAGCTCTCCCTAAGCCCAGGCATCCTGGCCTCTCAAGATCTAGCCACTTGAGGGTGGTATCTGGCAACAGTGGCCTCCCATAGCCAATGTCCACACTGACTAATATTCAGTATTTCAAATATCACCCTATCTAGGATGGACTCAGGGAGCCTTACCCTGCCCTCTGGGAGGTCAGTGCCAAAGGAGAAGAGGACAAATGGAGCTTTGAAAGCATGACTCAACTCTCCAAGAAGACGGCCAGCATCCTCTCAGACACCTGTGCCCTTAGCCACGGAGACCGGCTGATGATAATCCTTTCCTCAACACCTGAAGCCTACTGGATCTGCCTGGCCTGTGTGCGCTTGGGTGAGGCATGGGAGAGGGGCCCCCAGGGTTGGAGGCTCATGTGAATCGCAATCTCAATTACTCACAGAATGGAGATGTTAGAGGGATCTCCATCTGATGACTGAATTCTTCCCACAGTGTGGGGATCTTTAAACAGACCTGGATTTGAATCCAGCTCCACCACTTACCACCTCTGTAAATTATGCCTTTCTAAACTTCAATTTCCTTGTCTATTAAATATGGACAGTAACAGTCCATATTTACAGAACTGTTACAGTCCAGTCTCACAGAACTGTTGTGAAGAGTAAATAATCCACAGAGCACCTAGCTTATAGGCCATTTATCACCTCAAGGAACTATAGACCTCTGTCCTAAAATAGTCTTCATCAAAGCAACAGACAGAGCATGCACATGTTGCCCTCTCTGGGCCTCAAGTTTCCCCATCTATAAAAAAGAGAATGTAGGAGGACCAGGTGTAGTGGCTCATACCTGTAATCCTAACAGTTTGGGAGGCGGAGGCAGGTAGTTGTTTGAGCTCAGGAGTTTGAGACCAGCCTGGGCAACATGGCAAAACCCAGACTCTACTAAAAAAAATATATAAATATATACAAAAAAAATTAGCTGTGTATGGTGGCACACACCTGTAGTCCTAGCTACTCAGGAGGCTGAGGCACAAAAATTGCTTGAACCTGGGAGGCAGAGGTTGCCATGAGCCAAGATCGCACCACTGCACTCCAGCCTGGGTGACAGAGCAAGATTCTGAAGATTCTGTCTCAAACAGAGAGAGAGAGAGAGAGAGAGAGAATGAATATGAATGTGGGAATATCTCTAAAGGGTCCTCTACCTCAGGGGATCCCCAATCCGTGACCTGTTAGAAACCAGGCCGCACAGCAGGAGGTGAGCACAGGGCAAGTGAACAAAGTTTCATCTGTATTTACAGCGACTCCCCATTGCTTGCATTACCACCTGAGCTCTGCCTCCTGTCAGATCAGAGGTGGCATTAGATTCTCATAGGAGTGCGAACCCTATTGTGAACTGTGCATGCGAGGGATCTGGGTTGTGTGTCCCATATGAGAACCTAAGGCCTGAAGATCTGTCACTGTCTCCCATCACTCCCAGATGGGACTCTCTAGTTACAGAAAAACAAGCTCAGGGCTCCTCCTGTTTCTACATTATGGTAAATTGTATAATTATTTCATTATATATTATAATGTAATAATAATAGAACTAAAGTGCACAATAAAAGTAATGCCCTTGAGTCATCCTGAAATCATCCTCCTGCCCTGGTCTGTGGAAAAACTGTCTCCCACAAAACCCTGGTGCCAAGAAGGTTGGGGATCACTGCTCTACATCCAGTACTAGAGAGTCCTTGAGAGTCACCCTGAATGAGCTTGGAATCTGCCAAGATACAGCTGCTCTTTGTTGACATCCCATCCATGGCTCTGAGGCTCACTCCTTCAACATAAACAGAAATGCCTCAATTAAGAGCCCCTTCACAACAGTGAGAAGTGAAGGATACTAGAAAGGAAACCACCCCCAATATCATTCCTCTTTGTCTGCTATAGTACCTGACTTTCTGTTTTGTTTTGTTTTTTCTTTCTTACAAAGACCTGGGAACTGACTTTCTATTCTTAGGGTAGAGACATACATTTTTTGGTAGTTGGGAGGTGCCTATGAAAAACAAAGTACCCCTGGGATGGGCCGAACTCATTAGGAGTTGGCACAGCTGGCCTGGCCTACTGCCTTTGCCTGCTAACAGGGATACTAGATTTTAAAATAATAATAATAATAAAACACCCTGAAAAGTGATTCAAAGAGAAGGTGTCTTTGAGAATGCCAGCTGTCAGTTATGGGGGGCATGCAGAAGAGAGGAAGGGATTGAACCCTACCCTCAGGACTACCTAGGCTCCCAGTGTTTCCCCAGTTACCAATGGACTGAGTTATCCTCAAGGACAATTGATCCATATCTGAGAAAGGACATGGACCACTTCATTCTGGGTCATCAGAAATTCTTCCTACCTGAGGCCAAGTTACACATGGTGATTTCCTTGGCCACATACCAGTCCAAAGCGGTGCTACCATTTTCACTTACAATAATTAAAATTGCTTATTGATGGTATAAGGCCAAACGAATGAAAACAAAATTGAAATCTCAGAACAGACCGAAGTATATACAAGAATTTATCAGATCTTTTCAAGCCAGAAATGAAAGTGCTGATTAAATTTTAAATGATTTAAAGATAACTGTTTGAAAACGTTAAATGTCATAACTCTACCTCCAAATAATGTACCAAAATAAATTTCAAATGAACCACTAAAAATTGAAATGTCAAAGAGGACTTAAGTATTGGAAGAAAATACAGGTGAGTACACAAACTCAGGGAAAGGCTTTCTAAACATGGCAGCAGATGCCCAAATAAAAAAGGAAGAAAAAAAAAAAGATGGACTACGCTTAATGAAATTTTGAAAATTTCATTCATTGAAAAAAATCACTATAATGTACAAGGAGCCTATGTGTGGCCAACTTGGAGGAGGAACAGGGTGCAATCCTCCCTTCTCCATATATATGAGACCTGGCCAAGTGATTATAGCTGATGTGCCCTTTTGTAGCATCCAGAATGCTTCACAGTGATGGCTCTAACAACATGTACATGCTTTCTCAATTATTATAAATTACTCAACATGATAAAATTAAATGTTTTTAAAATACACTTACATTATCACAAGAAATTTCAACATTATATCTGTAAACAAAAAGAAAAGCTGCTAGATTCCTTTTTAGATATAGTTTCTACTCTTAAAATGTTCTAGAATTTTTCTTAAAACACAACAAAAAAAAATTAATACTGCCTTAGTCTGCTTGGGTTACTATAGCAAAATGGCATCAACTGAGTAACTCATACATAACAGAAATTTATTCCTCACAGCTCTGGAGGCTGGGAAGTCAAAGATTAAGGTAGATGCAATGTCAGTGAGGGCCCACTTTCTGATTCATAGATAGCTCCTTCTAGCTGTGTCCTCACATGATGAAAAGAATGAGGGATCTCTTGGGAGCTTATTTTATAAGGGTACTAATGAAATTCGTAAGACTTCCACTCATGATCTGATCACCTTTCAAAGGTCTCACCTCCATCACCTTGGACTTTAGAATCTCAACATAAAAATCTGGGTTCGGGGACACACACACATTCAGACCATGGCAAAGACAAATGCCAAAATAGAAAACATATTTGCAACACGAAAGATAAGTGGTTGATGTGCTTAATATAGAAAGAGTTCTTGCTAATCAATAGAGAAAATAAATTAACATTACTTGGCACTGCTCTTCAAATGCTTCATCTAAGCGTGGAGACACTTGAAAGCATTTGCAGTTATCTGAAGAAAGATACTTCACTGTGTCACACACAATTGCACAGAGATACACACACACAGACACACACACACACACACACACACACACACACACAATTCTAAAGTATAACTTGATAGCTATAAGATGACAATCGGTGATGCTGAACAAGTCCCTTCCACTGTGTCCCTCAACCTTCTCAACAGCCCAGTGAGTAACTCGAATTAGATGAACTCCCCATTCCATTCCAGATACTGTTTTCTATGACTTTGTTTGGAGATATAATTTATATACTATAAAATTCACCATTAAAAGTGTACAAATCAGTGGTTTTTAGAATATTCACAAAGCTGGGCAACCATCATTACTGTCTAATTCTGGAAGATTTTCATCGCCTCAAAAAGAAATCCATTAGCAGTCACTCCCTATTTTCCCCTCTCCAAAACCTGGCAACCATTAATCTACTTCCTGTCTTTGAATTTGACTCTTCCAGATATTTCATACAAACAGAATGCAGCATGTGGCCTTTTGTGCCTGGCTTCTTTCAGTTACTGTAACATTTTCAAGGTTCCCCCATGATATAGCATTGTCAGTACTCCACTCTTTATGAATTAATAGCATTTCATTATGTAAATATATATACCATATTTCATTTATCAGTTCATCAGTTTTGATAGATATTTAGGTTGTTTTCACATTTGGGCAATTATGAATAATGACATTTTATGGGGTCCAAGAGATTTTAATATAAGAATCAGAAGATAAAGGTGAAGAATGTGGGAAGGACCCTCACCAGATTCTTTTCCAAAATCAGTTGGTCTGTAGTTGAGAGTGTAAGCATTACTGCAAGACAAACAAGAACATCAACAGTTAATCCTAGAGGTATTCTAGTTCTCCAAGCTTGAAAAGTGCAAAGAAGTCTCTGTCAGCAGCCTCTGGCACAAAGATGCACCCAGCATATGCCAGTCTCATAGGAAGTCCACAATAGGTGTGTGATGGGTGCAGAAGAATCTACAGAAACAGCCCCAGAAAAGAGGCAGAAAGATCTTTTTGTTTTGTCTTGTCTCCAGTGCAAATCCAGAAATCACAGCAAAAGCCATTCTCAAGCTATGAGAAAACAAAGAGGAAGTTTCCATAATCCCTTTGCATCATAGTTTCAAAATCAGGCTATATTTCAAGTAATAGGGGGTCTGCCACCTAGCCATATAAACTCAGGACCTGCTTGAGGTGAAAGGATAACAGCAGCAGAGCCACTGATCACTGGATTGTTTCAGTGGGCTCAGTCTCCTGCCTGTCTCAGTTTTCCCCAGCTGCCATCCTGTTACATCGTTAGAGAAGACAGACTCCTGAGACAGGGTAACCCAGAGACCCCATCCATCCCTGCCAGGGCTTGAGGAAATATTCTCTACTCAAAAGACAGAAATGAAGCCTTCTTTTGTGACTTTTTCAGGAATCACCTTTGTGCCTGTGAGCCCCAAGCTGACTGCCAAGAAAATTCGCTATCAATTACACATGTCTAAAGCCCAATGCATTGTGGCCGATGAAGCTATGGCCCCAGTTGTAAACTCTGCCGTGTCCGACTGCCCCACCTTGAAGACCAAGCTCCTAGTGTCAGATAAGAGCTATGATGGGTGGTTGGATTTCAAGAAGTTGATTCAGTAAGTGGACACTGAAAATGAGATGCTTAAATCTAGAAAATGTTTGATTTTGAAAGATGAGATGATGTATGACAAGGTGGCATGAGTGGTCAGAATGAAAAGCTGAATGTGAAAAAAGAGTAACCCCCCAACACAAGCATCCCTGGCCTGGCGTACAAGTTCTCAGTCTGAGTAAAAGTCTTATATTTTGATTCATATGTGACCATTAGTTCTGAAAGGGTAAAAAATTAGGCACTAGAAATATAAACATATTACAAAAAACATAGCAAAAAGCTTACACACACACACACACACACACACACACACACACAATGGAATACTATCAAGCCGCAAAAAAAATGAAATCATAGCCAGGCATGGTAGCTCATGCCTATAATCCCAGCATTTTTGGAGGCTGAGGCGGGCAGATCACTTGATGTCAAGAGTTTGAGACCAGCCTAGCCAACATGGCGAAGCCCTGTCTCTATTAAAAGTACAAAAATTAGCTGGGCATGGTGGCACACGCCTATAATTCCAGCTACTCAGAAAGGCTGAAGCAGGAAAATTGCTTGAACTTGCAAGGCAGAGGTTGCAGTGAGCCGACTGCACCACTGCACTCCAGCCTAGGGGAATGAGTGAGACTCCATCTCAAAAAAAAGAAAAGAAAAGAAAAGAAATCAAAGAAAAAGAAATGATATCTTTTGCAGCAACATGGAACTAGAGGCCATTATCTTATGTAAAATAACACAGAAACAGAAAGTCAAATACTACATGTTCTCACTTATAAGTGGGAACTAAATACTGGGTACAAATGGACATAGAGTGTGGGATAATAGATACTGGAGACTCAGAAAGGTCAGAGGATGGGAGACAATGAGGAATGATAAATTACTTAATGGGTACAAGGTACACTATTTTGGTGATGGTTGCACTGAAAGCCCAGACTTCACCACTACGCAACATATCCATGTAACAAGAGAGAGGGTAACCCAGAGACCCTTAAATTTAAAGAACAAAAAAAAAACCTTCACCCTCACTGGGATATGGGGAAATACTTATTAAAATAGCAAGATGATGCCATGTTCATCCTCAAGTTAGCCAAATACAGTAGTCTCCCCTCATCTGTGGTTTTGTTTTCTGCAGTTTCAGTTAGCTGTGGTCAACCATTGTCCAAAATAGGTGAGCACAAAGATCACATTCACATAATTGTTATTACAGTACATTGTTATAATTGTTGTTTTATCATTTTTTAACTTCTTATTGTACCTAATTATAAATTTAACTGCATCATAGGTATGCATGTGTAGGAAAATGCATAGTGTATATAGGGCTTAGTACTATTTGTGGTTACAGGCATCAACTGAGGGTCTTGGAATGCATCCTCCACAGATAAGGCGGGACTACTGTATTAAGTTTGATAATCATAAATGTGGTCTTTAGAGGGCAATATTTCAGTGTCCATGGATGTAAAAAAAAACAAACAAACAAAAGTAAACAAGATAGGCTAAGCCCGACCCTCATGGATTTTATATTATAGACAACAAAACGAACAACAAGAAAACACATAAATGATCAAGATAATCAAGTTTTCAAAAGAAACTCTAAAACAAAACAAGCAAATTAAATAAATTTATCTGGTGTGAAGATGGAGAATTATTTTAGATTTGGTGACTTCTGAAGTAAGGATAAGCTGAGATTTGAATATGACAGAATTAGCCTTTGGAAGCTCTACGGGAACAGTGTCCCTGGAAGAGAGAACTCCGAGGTAAGGGACCTGAGGTGGGAGTGAGCTTGACCTGTCTGTGGAACAGAAAGAACACCAGGGTGCCTGAAGTGTGGTGAGTGGGAAAGAGAGTGGCGGGACAGGAGGCGGAAGGGCAAGGGAAGGGGAGACTGCAGCAGGTCTTGCAGGTCATGTAGGCGTAGTCTGGGAAACGCTGAAGGGAAGGACTTTATCTCAGCCACAATTTTAAAACTCCTTTAAGTGCTGTCTGAAAAATAAAAGACAAGAGAGGTAGTAAAGGGATCCAGGAGAAGGCGGTTGCCTAGGTCCAGATGAGAGGCTGTGCTGGTGTGGACCATGGTGGTGGCAGTGGAAACAGGACTGAAAACAGGCCAGGCAAATGAGGAACTCGCCTCAGGCACAAAATATAAAAGGGCACTAAAAAATCCAGTGATTGAGAGAAATAATATTTTAATTTTAAAATAATTTTTAATTAAATTATAAAACAATTTTTATAATCAAATTTTTAAACTTATCTTTTATATTTGTCATATATCATACTTTATAATTTTATAAATTGTATGCTCTTTTCAATGGAATAATTTAAAAAATCAAATTGACAAACTTCTCATGACAGACCAGCTGCCTATTTTTATAAGAAAAGTTTTACTGGAACGAGAGACAGGACTAGGCTGACACGTAAGGTGAGTCATGCAAGTGCCTGACTGAATTACAGGCTGGGTGAGGACTATCTTGAAGCCGAGCTGAATCTCACTTCTAAATCATACTGAAAAGATTTGAACAGTTTGGAAGTGCTTGTTGTCCTATCTTTGTTTTAAATTTCAATATTTTGTTTATCATGGATTTTTGCATTAGGTTTGATCATTTAAAACTATTTCACTAAAATATTATTTATCTTGACTACTGCATTTGCTGGTAGCCCCTTAAATATCACACCTGTAGCAGATGTTTCACTCATTCCACCTTAATCCCATCCGTGAGTAGAGATAGTGAAGAGAGAGACTTGTCACATGTCTTAGAAGTAGAGTTGTCAAGGCTTGGCAACAGTCATGATGTGGCACAGATAGCTGCGTCGGTAAGTACAGAGATGGGGAAAGAGGAACAATAAGAATTACTACAGATTTTTAATTTGTACAACTGAATGAATAAAGAGGGCCTTTTACTGAGAAAACGAAGGCTGGAGTGTAAATACATCATATATTTCTTATGCAACAGAAATTAATGCAAAAAAATGCTAAGGGAAAAATGGCAGCTGCCCCTCTAACAAATCATCCTCCAAGATACCAGCTGTTATTTCTTAGAATCAGAGATTACCAAACTCAGGGCCTAGGCACTCAGTCAGAGAACCTAAATTTAGGCCTGTTGCCTCTTTCATGACTTACAGAGTTGCCCCTCCAAAGCAGACCTGTGTGAGGACCAACAGCCAAGATCTAATGGCCATATTCTTCACCAAAGGAACAACGGGAGCTCCCAAAATGGTTGGGTATTCCCAGTACGGTTTGGGAATGGAACTCAGCCAGACTTCCAGGTACAGTTCTCCCACAGCCTGTACAGACCTAAAAGTTCCTCTCTTGCAGGTAAATGGAGCTTCATAAGACTATAGCTAAGAAAGAAGTTTCCCAATTAAGACTACAGAAAGTGTCAATATTGAGAGAAGGAACAGGGCTGAGAGCAGGGTGGGAGGGCATACCCAAAATAATCAAAAGCAAATTACTATAGTTCAAAATTCTGAGAATATGCAGGAGGGAAAAGAGGAAGAACAGGGATTCCATGCAGTTGAGTAAGTGAAGGATCCAGGATGATCACCCCAAAGACACACTTGGGATGTTACTTGTTTTCCTATGCTACCAGCATCGGGGTGAACAACTGTGTCGACCACTATCTGTAGTGATAAACACAGAGGCAGAATCAAATTGATAAGGGGCTTGAGTTCTAGAGTCAGCCTCTAAGATGAAAATCACACTACCCCTTTCTTAAGAAAATTAGTTAAGTACTTCATGAATACCGTATCTCTTGGCAAATTCAAAGAACACTGAAACTGATTTTAATCTCTTTGGTCGAACACGCAATGAAGTAACTGGCTTGCATTTGTTTTAGCTTGGTTTGTCTGGGGTTAAGTTTCTCCACCTTACACCCAATTCTGCCTAAGATAAATGGTTACGTATTGTTATTCCACACTCAAGTTCTCTTAACAAACTCTACCCAAAGGTCCCTTAGGGGAAATAGGTGTATGCTGCTCACCTTCACCTCAAAGTCTTTGAGTCTCATAAGCTACAATGGCCAGTAGATATCAGGTAGAGAAAAAGATAGGGGAAACTGAGATCAATGACTTATTCAATCCATTAATTAATAAAAGTGTCTACTGGATAACTTCTGAGACCTCTGAAAGCCATAAAACCTGGAAGGTGATGCCATGCCAATTAAGACTGTTACTGAAAAAATTTAAGGAGTCCATTGGCCTCATGGCCTCATAGCCTTTGTTTGTTTTCATTTGTGTGATCTTTATCTCCACAAGTCAGTGCTTGATAATAGCAAGTACTATTGTTGTTGCTAGTACCAACACAAAAGAATCCAAATGACCTTCCTATTTCTCTTTAGACGGTGGATGGATCTACAGCCAACAGACGTCTTGTGGAGTCTGGGTGATGCCTTTGGTGGATCTTTATCTCTGAGCAATGTCTTGGGAGCTTGGCTCCAAGGAGCCTGTCTGTTTGTGTGTCACATGCCAACCTTCTGCCCTGAAACTGTTCTAAATGTAAGACCAGTCCCTAGTGTGGGATGTGTGGGACAAAGACCAGAGACAGGCAGTAACAATGGCCCAGTGACTCATGCCTAGAATGGGGCAAATCAAGAATTAAATTTGGAGTGTGATCTTGACTTGAAAATGCTCTCCCTGCTTGTGAGAGCAATGGCCTCTCAATTCCTTAGGGGCTTTGGAATTAGGAGTTGGCTACTTCCATTGTATCACTGAGAAGGAAGCTTTTAAAAGACAATAGAGATATTGGAGAAGATAATATCAGTTATCATTTATTGATTACATGCTGGCACTTCATATGGATTATTTCATTTCATCTCCCCAAGAACCCTGTGAGGGAAGAACTAGGGAAACTGAGTCTCATGGAGGTTAAGTAACTGGCCTAAAGAATTGCCAAGGGGGAACTAGGAATTAAACTGTGGTCTACGGAACTCCACAGCACAATCTCTACACTGCTGTGCTAACCTCTCAACTGCTCCACAATCCACAATTTTGCTGGCAATATCTAGCCTTATTATTTAAAGCAACAAAGATCAGAACAAGGCTTCTTGGATCCAGAAGTAAATGCCTCACTGTGTATCCATTCAGTTATCAGTTATTAACATGATAGCTCCTAAGTTCACAGAGCTAACACTAAATTCTCTCCCAAGGGATGGAAGGTGGGGAATCAGTAATTTTTTGAGATAAAAGTCATCCCCAAGCTGAGTTTCAAAGTCTATGGCCCTCTTCCCTGGATCTTTTCCACCATAGTCTCACCGTCTCTCCCACCTCACATGCATATTTTTGTTTTCCTTCCTTTGGGGCCCAGGTCCTGTCCAGATTTCCCATCACCACTCTATCTGCAAATCCAGAGATGTACCACGAACTGCTTCAGCACAAGTGTTTCACCAGGTAAGAAAGGATCCCTCAAGAGAAGTCCATTTCCACTTACGGTACCATAAATAAAATTAGGAACTGTTGAAGTTGATCCAATCCTGCCCTTTGGTAACACACCAGTCTGGCTGCCACTGATGACAATAGTTCTATTAGCGTGTGGGATTTTTTATTCCCTTGCAACTTGAAGTCCCTATCTTGGCCCAGAACATAAAATTAAATTATAAGCAGAAAGTTGAGTCTGTTTAACTAAATTTTAATTATACCTCCCTTTAAAAAGATAAACATTAAAGACAAATATATTACCTCTAATTTAAAAAGTAAATATTAAACCCATTTCCCATTATGAAAAAAAAAGGGCAGTTCACTGCCAGCACTCATTTCTCAGAGCAAACGGGAAATGAGTTAAAGACAAAGACCACCTTCCCTCTTGGAAATGAATTCTTCTAGGCCTTTAAAATAAATTTATACCTATGTCTATCTACCTATCCATCTATCCCAAAAGAAACATATTATGATATTGGGGTGGGATTAGATTGCATCTGTTTATATCATAGTGAAACTTGCATTTTTTATTTCACACTGTTCCTTAAAGCTGTATTTATGATAATATGTGTAATACATTTTTAATCATTGACTATTTAAAAATTTTTAAGTGTGAAGTGAAGTGGAATTGCCAATCATCATTGATAAAGATTAATGAGAAATCACAGGTTCTCAAGCATTGTATCAAGCCTTAGAGTTTGCTAAATAATCATTTAACTCTAAATTTCATGTTAGCTACGTGGGCAAGGACATAAACTCTACAGAAGGAAACCACTGTGGTAGCAAACAATATCACCATATTAAATTATGTTGACATGAAGAAATGCCTAGTTCATTGGCATTTTGTGGACCAGTTAAAAAGTTATGATTAAATATAGTATATCTTTATTCAGCAACATTCCATCTCATATAAAATGTTCAGATTGTTTCTCAAATCCTTAAAAGAAAAACACTTAAAAATTTTTAAATAGTCACCTCTTACTTGTACCCTGAAATTAATAACATAAAGGCAATGATGTATTGGTGCCTTTGGAATTAATTCAGAATCCATTCTCCAATTTTGATCTTAGTCTTGGGACCTAACTGGGCAGGCAGTTATTATCTAATACAGACAAGCTACCACGTCACCATTAATGTGGTACACTCACGTATTGAAGATATACATGGTCACTACCTCTATCTGAGACCATAAAAAGTTTTACTATAAACTTCCCACTCTTGACCCTTCCACTGGACATCACCAAAATCAAATAAACATAAAATGAATTGTGAGTTTATTAAAAATGTTCACTACTATTCTGTGTATTCAGGGCACTGGGAAACTTATAACATCTACAGACTTTAAGTCTAGTTTATAAAATTGGTGGCTTTCTTTCCACCTCCAGACTTCAGAAAATTAGTTCCTTTTTACCTTACCATTGCTGACACGACCTTCATACACAGTTTAGGCTTTGGGAGAGGTAGTAAATCTCAGAAGGGTTGCTGCAGAAGGCTGACTTCCTGTCATCAGTTAGCACTGGCTGATTTGCTTTTTTTTTTTTTTTTTTTTTTTTTCTTGTTGAGACGGAGTTTCGCTCTTGTTATCCAGGCTGGAGTGCAATGGCACAATCTCGGCTCACCGCAACCTCTTCCTCCTGGGTTCAGGCAATTCTCCTGCCTCAGCCTCCTGAGTAGCTGGGATTATAGGCACGTGCCACCATGCCCAGCTAATTTTTTGTATTTTTAGTAGAGATGAGGTTTCACCATGTTGACCAGGATGGTCTCAATCTCTTGACCTTGGGATCCACCCGCCTCGGCCTCCCAAAGTGCTGGGATTACAGGCTTGAGCCACTGCGCCCGGCCGCTTTTAACATTAATGCCTCTTCTCCAGAAGAGTTAAACAAGAGTCTTTATGGCTGATTGATCTAACTGGGGTGTCTGAATAGATTATCCAATAGAATACTAAGAAGAACATAAACTACCACTTAATGAGCACCTTCTGTATTAGAATATCTGGATCATTTTTCCAAGGTTCTAACAACAGGCCTGTTATTGGTAGAAATATACCCTAAGGCTAAGAACAATTTTTGATGCCTCTCCAGCTACAGATTCAAGAGTCTGAAGCATTGTGTGGCTGCAGGAGGACCCATCAGTCCTGGGGTGATTGAGGACTGGAAACGCACCACTAAGTTGAACATCTATGAAGGCTATGGGCAGACGGAAACTGTAGGTTGATGTTGATTCACTATTTATCCAGAAACCAAACTTGTCCATTCACTGTTTAAGCATGCTGTCAAAGTACTAAGCACACACTAGAAATGCAGACCTGGATCTTAAGCACCAGAAGAGGAAATGGCTTAAACTAGAGAGATCCCACTTCCATTCTAAGACAAAGAATTATGGGTACAGATAACCTACAAACTTACAGATTTCACAGCACAAAGCTGAGCTAGTTTCCACCTGACAATTCCTGTCTTCTTTGTGGAGTATAAGGCAATGTCATGTGATAAGAATGAAAAAATAATTGGGTAGGAGTCTGAGTGGAGGATGTTTAAAATTATCATTGCTGAAAATGGAAGAAACAGCAGATTGTGAAAATAAAGGAGAAATGGGCAATGATAAGAGCACGTTTGAGGTTGGAGAGCATTAGTCTTCAAAGTCACTAATCTATTTAGTTGTGTCATTTTCTCCAATATCACTCTAAAATACAGATGAAAAGCATAGTAAAAGTGGACAATTAGATTGAAGCAGGATTAACAGTTTGACAAGAAGGTGCACCCATGTATACAAAATATACAGGGTCACTGCCTCTGAGACCATAAAAAGTTCTGCCCAATGAAAGGCCACAGGGCAAGGGATCTAGGGATATTGGCATTAAGATGAAAGACTAAGAAACTAAGCTGATCAGAGAAGGAAGGGAATTCAAGAAAAGGCAGATCAGTGGTGAGAAGACAAGGCACTGGAGATGTCAATGGAGCTGAAAGGACTGAAGGTAATTGTCTTAGTCTGCTCAGGCTTCTGTAACAAAATATCATAGACTGGGTGGCTTAAACAACCAGTTATTTTTCTCACAGTTCTAGAGGCTGGAAGTCCAAGATCAGAGTACCAGCAAGGCCAGGTTCTAGTGAAGGCCCTCTTCTGAGTTGCAGACTACCAACTATTCATGGTGTTCTCACCTGACAGGGAAAGAGAGAGACCAAGCTCTTTCCAAGATCTTTCCAAGATCTTTAGTGTCTTTCAGTTTGTTTGTTTGTTTTTAAAGAGAGGCAGGGTCTTGCTTTGTTGCCCCAAACTAGAGTGCAATGGTGTGATCTCAGCTCCCTGAACCCTCAAACTCCTAGGATCAAGAGATTCTCCAACCTCAGCCTCTCAAACAGTTGAGACTGCAGGTATGCACCACCATGCTTGGCTATTTATTTATGTTATTTTTTAGCAAAGACACAGTCTTGCTATGTTGCCCAGACTAGTTTCAAACACCTGGCCTCAGTGATCTTCCCACCTCAGCATCCCAGACTAGAATGACAGATACAATTCACCATGTGGGCATCTCTTCTTATAAGGGCACTAATCCCATCATGAGGGTGCCACCCTCATGACCTCATCTAAACCCAATGACCTCCTGAAGACCCCATCTCCAAATACCATCACAGTGAGCAGTAGGGCTTCAGCACATGCATTTTGGGGAGACGCAACTGAGTCCATAGAAGTAGTAGTCAAAAGTAAAGATGCATAGACTGATGATTTCAGAGACAGAAAATTTACAGGTGATGCCAATACAAGGACATGGCCACAGATGGATTAAGTGTCATGACACCCCCTGGAGATCGGGATCAAGAAAGGAAAAGACTTGGGGTAGAACTGACCATTCATATCTATATAGGAGGCACTAGGGATGACAGTGGAACATGGAGTCAAAGGAAAGATCATGAACCTCATGCTGAAGACTTTAATGGATAAGGAATGACTGAGAGGTTGGTAAATTATAACAATGGAGAGTAGTATAGGCTGGTAAAAGTAAATGGCATGAGTCTCAAAAAGACAAGGGGGCCAGCGCGGTGGTGCATGCCTGTAGTCCAAGCTACTCAGGAGGCTAAGGCTGGAGGATCGCTTGAGTTCCGGGCTGTAGTGCACTATGCCAATTGGGTGTTCACACTAAGTTCGGCATCAATATGGTGACCTCCTGGGAGTGGGGAACCACCAGGTTGCCTGAGGAGGGGTGAAGCGGCCCAGGTCAGAAACAGAGCAAGTCAAAACTCCCATGCTGATCAGTAGTGGGATTGTACCTGTGAATAGCCACTGCACTCCAGCCTAGGCAACATAGGGAGACTCTGTCTCTTAAAAAATAAATAAATAAAAAAATAAAATAAAATGAAATAAAAAAGACAAGGGATTGCACAAGCGTCAGAGAAGTAATGGTCAGCAGGTAGTATTAGGAGCTCAGAAGATGCCAAACCCAAGGAATATAAAAGGATCAACATCCCCCACTCGAAAAAAAAAGAAACCTCTTCCCATGGAAGATCCAGGTCTCTCGAAAGCCAACTGATAAAAAGAATGGCCAGTGAAAAGGATATAGATGTAGATGTAGAATAGTTCCTTAACCACTCAATTGATGGTCTATCCAGAGCGCACCGTGAAAAGTTTCTGGAGGGACAGGAAGAGTAGGGGAACAAACAGTCCTGTTCCCGCAACATGAGGATGAGAATGCAGGAAACGAAAAATAAGCAGAAAACCTTATATGACAGAAACACCACAGACAGGAAACTAGAGCTGGTACCTTAGGCTGGTGGCCAAATTTTTACATGGATTGGTCTCAGTGTTTTCCAGTTAGATAGGAACAATAGAAAATTGGGAAGTGCTGCCTGGATTAACTACATTCACTGCTAGATGGTCCATAAAATAGGCTACCTGAGAAGCAGAAACACAAAATATTTTTGAAAGAATTGAATAACCAATATTTTTTAAACATTCAAATAGCCAGCATGGGAAAAATAAGAATTTTGGGGGGAGGGGGATTTCTTACACTTATTTTATATATTACTACTGTTTTATGAATTATACGAAGAAGGGAATTCCATAATCTTGGTAACACCGAAGACTTCTTATAGGACTTAGTTTGTCTTTTTAATTCCAAAAGCATTTTGTGGTGACTAGGAAAACCTCAGCCCGCCTGCGGAAAGACAAAACAGTCAAATTGAGAGCCCAGGCTCTGGGGAGAGGTCTATAGTTTGAGGACCCTGGTGAAGCTATGTAGTTCCACTTGGCTCAGTAAAAACCCTGACTTAGAAAGTTAAAGAAAATTCAGAACACAAGATTCAAATCCAAGCTCACACTTGGTAGGCAGGTTACAATTCAAAACTATAAAACAGGAAACCTGAGAAATGGTCAAATTCTGTCTCTGATTCTGTCTATACCACACTCACAGAGCCATGTAATTACATCCAAAAAGTTGACATTTTCAGCAGCCAGGACTCACTACATTGTATTTCCTCACTGACCTCAGGTTGTGAAAGATGCTGTTTCGCAAAACAGCACATCTTAGGCAGTATTGCTTTTGGCTTCATCTTTCTTTTTATGAAATACAAATAAGACTCACACTCAGAACATCTGAAATAGGCGAGGTTGACACACTAAGTTGATATGACTCCAGCAACACCTAATAAACTTTGGATTTTTAGTTTGTCATACAGCCTGCACAGGAGAAAATGTGTATCTTTCATTTAATTGTAATATACTGGCAATAAGGAGCCTTGTGTTAGCCAGCATTATTTGGGATGCAAGGGACAGAAACTTATTTCAAACAAGCTTGAGCGAAAGTGGAAATTAAAAATCCATTTTGCTGGGAACAGCATCAAGGGGGCTCATGAAATCAAGACTGGAGGGGCCAAAACACCCGGAACTAAAACACATTAACTCTTAAAACATCAGCTCTCTCTCATTCTCTCCCTCTCAATTGCTCCATCTGCTTTTTTCTGTGAGTTGTTCTCTGATGAGTTTCTTCCACAAAGCAGACAAGATGAACACCAGCAACTCTGGAGTTACCTCTCCTTCAGACAAGTCAAAATAGCCCTACTCTTTCTCTACTTTGGAAAATTCTTGGAACAGACTCTGATTGTCCAGGCTTCTGTCATATCCTTTTCCCTTGGACTGTAATTTAAGGGTCCTAACCTGGGACATTTGTTCATCCCAATAAGTGGATCTACAGAACCATGATTAATAGTCCCACTAGATTACATGCAAAGAAGGAGGAGTTCTTAAAGGAACCATAAAACTAGTTACTGTAGTACACTGCAAGGAGATCACTATGCTCATCCTCAAAAACATTCAGAATCTGGGGCCTCCAATTTGTTAGCATGTAAACACAAGAAAATATTAAGTCTCTTTTACATGTAAGACTCAGCAATAGGTAGTGGAGAAATAACTATGTAGAAGACAGAAAAAATTCCCGTTCCAGGCTGGGCACAGTGGCTCATGCCTATAGTCCCAGCACATTAGGAGGCCAAGGAAAGAGGATCACTTGAGCCCAGGAGTTTCAAACCAGCCTGGGCAACATAGTAAGCTCAGTCTCTACTGATTTAAATAATAATAAAAAATAATTCCTGTCCTTGTCAAATGCACAAATAATTGTTGTATAGTGGGGAAAGCATGATGAAGCAGAAACATAGGTTACACTGGAAATGCATGGAAGGGACATCTAACTTGGCCTGGGGAATCAGAGCACCCTGGAGGAAGTGACATCTAAGCCAAGGTAGGAAAGAGAAGTCAGTAGAGGGAGTGTTGGGGGTACAGAAACCATCAAATGCAAAAGTTATGGCACTGGAGTTGTAAAATAAAGTGAATGGGGTTAGTTTCTCCCAGTTTTCCTGCATCTGTTTGTGCTGACTCCACTTTACCACATGCCAATTGGTACAAAGATATTTGTCATTGCTGTTTTCCATGGCAGAGAAAATCACAATTGTGAATTCACAGAGTATCTGTAACGTAGATTGGGACATTATGGAGAAGCCCATCATGTACACTCTGTCCCCTGCCCCTGCACTTATCATTCTGCCTTGCCATTCAGGAGTCTGAGCCCCTAAATTTTTTACAGTACTCAGCCCTTCAAGAAATGTCAAGTCCCTCACTCAGACAATTTCCTTCACAGGAAGCAGGCTCTCCAGGATGGTCCATCTTACTTGGTTTCTGTGAAATTTTAATAAACAAATTTTTCTCCATTCCATTATACCCATGGTTGACTCATACAAGATCCAGTTCTCATGCCCTCCAAGGTAGACTTCTGTGCCCTCTTTGGGGTGCCCTACATGCTGTGCTAAAGTATTTCTCAGCAGCCTAAAACAATTACTTATTTTTGAGACATAATTTAAAATCTCAAAAGACATACAAAAATAGACAAAATTGTATATTGAATTCCCATGTATCCACTGCCCATTTCAACAATTATTACCTTATGGCTAATCCTGTTTTATCATTATTCCTCTTCAATCCCCAAAACTGTATTTTATTCATAAATAGCTCTAGTACACATATTTTTAAAAAACAAGGATTCCAAGAACAAACGTATTTTCCAATTATACCTAAAAGTTAACAACTGCTTTGTTATATTCAAGCGAGTTAGAAGGAAAGCACCGCACTCTGAGTTCCAATTGAGAGTCCTTTATTGCCAGTGACCAAGAGTCAGCTCGCATTCAGAATCTCTCAGCCCCGAGGAAGGGGCTTGATTCCTTTTTATATCTTGCTTAGGAAAGAGGAGGAGGAACCTAACTGAAGCAGAATTTATAGAAGCAGAACAAGCGAGTTAGATAAGGAGGCTAGTGACCAGGAGGCAGGACGTTCCCATGAATTGTTGATTACTAAGGAGGGTATTCACAAGCGGTTCCCATGATTGCTGGTTACCAAGGAGGGTATTCGGTACTTGTCATACAATCAATCAAGGGGGGTATTCACGATAACAAGTGAGCTTGCCAGGCAGGATATGGTTACAATGGTTATATGTTTCTATAGTTCTAAGTACAGCATGACCCAGCACAGGAACATGACCCAGATATGCACTTAAAGGAGAAATGGCAGGAGGGGTAAGGCAGAGGTTAAGATGGAGTCTGTCTTACTCTCAGCAAGATGGAGTCTGGCTAATACAGAGTAGGTTAGCACAGCCTCTTATCAACAAATATCCACCATTCACATTTTCATCCATCATCTAAGTCATGTACGTTTTCTTGCTACCATTTGTTCCAATTAAGATCACACATTGTGGCTAGTTGATAAGCCTTCTGTGTATCTTTTAATCTATGAATTTCCTCATTACCTTCTTTTTCCCTTGCAATTTGTTATTTTAAAAAACTGAGTTGTTGGTTCTTTTGAATATTTCACAGCTTGGATTTTGCTAATTGCATCCTTATGGTGTGGTTTACATGTTCTTCTGTTCTCCTGCATTTCCTGTAAATTGACCTAGAGGTTTAGTCGCACTCTTGCTTATTTTTTTAATCAAGATTATTTGTTAGTCTGTGTAATGTTGTTCTGTTAGGAGGCATATAATGTCTGGTTATGATCAATGACTAGATCCATTAATTTACTGCTTTTTTAAAAATAAAAACTTGTCTGCATATCTTTAAACAGGGTCTACTCTGTGCCACTTCCAAAATAATAAAATTGAAGCCAGGATCTCTGGGGAAGCCACTGCCACCTTATATTGTCCAGGTAGGAGATCATAGTAATGATTATGACAGCTATTATTAAGTGAGCTTTTACAGTTGTTTATCTAAATTGCTAACATAGAGGTAGGCAACAAGGAAAGTTCAGCATTCTCTAAATGCACCCCATAAATTCTCCATAAACATGGAGAATGCAAAGAAAAATATATTTGCTATTAGAAAGATATATGCAAAATATAGACAACTGTTTTCAATGCACCATAGTAAGTGTTCTGTACTTGACTAAAAATACACTAAAGAGGGAAGTCTAAGCCACTAGTCAGCTGCTCAGGTATTGATTATTATAAATACTGTAGTGTGATTTCCAAATGGTGTAGCTGAGTTCACAGTATGGGCATAGGTAGCAATACTAACATGGTAGGACAAATGCTTGTGTCTAGGATTTTATTACATAAAAGCAGGCTCAAATTAGCAGCAGTTATAAAATTACCATTATTCATTTTATAGTCCTTTGCTTTCATGCCTATCTTGCCTTTTTTTAACATTGGTCAAAAGAAAATAGTAAGCTCTCAACCCGAATGAAACAAATAGTAGTATTTACTTTAACCATATCCTGAAATTGACTCCATTTTTTTTAAAGATAATGTTTATTGTAGAGTTCTATTTTTTTTTTGTTTGCCTATCTAGTTTTACTACATATTATTTAACAGGGTGTGGAAGTTAGCCTTATTTATTGAGCTTTATATGTTTGTTTTTTCCAATAATCATAAATAGGTACTACATTAAATATGTTTTCTGATTCTGTTAAAATGGTAAAATAGTTTTTCCCTATTAAGAAGTCAGAGTTAATTAAAAATATTTTCAAATGTTAAATTTTGATTGCATTTCTTTTTGTTTTCTTGGATTCAATTTTCTTAAATTTTATTTGTTTGGGTCTTTGCATTTAGAGACATGAATAAAATGAGCATGTAATTTTCCTCTCAAAAAATAAGTAAAAATTAAAATGTTCCTTGCATATTAAAGTATGAACAAAAATGAAAAAAATGAAATAAAAACTAAAATGTTCCTTAGGATTTTCTTAGAAAAAAAATCTTCCCACAAAATCAACAAACTTTATATTTCTTGAAGGGCCAGGTGTGGTGGCTCATTGCCTGTAATCCCAGCACTTTTGGAGGCTGAGGCTGTAATCCCAGCACTTTCAGAGGGGATCACTTGAGGTCAGGAGTTCAAGACCATCCTGGCCATTTGCGGCGAAACCCTGTCTCTACAAAAATTAGCTGGTCATGATGGCGGGCGCCTATAATCCCAGGTATTCAGGAGGCTGAGGCAGGAGAATCACTTGAACCCAGCAGGTGGAGGTTGCAGGGAGCCAAGATCATGCCACTGCACTCCAGCCTGGGCAACAACAGCAAAACTCCATCTTAAAAAAAAAAAAAAGAAAAAGAAAAGAAAGAAAAAAATATATATGTCAACAAAATGGACAACTTAGAAAAAATGGATAAAGTCCTAAAAACATACAACCTACAAAGACTGAATCATAAAACATTAAAAAGTCTGAACAGACCAATAACAATAAAGAGATTAAATTAGTCATCAAAAACCTCCCAACAAAGAAAAGTCCAGCATCAAATGCCTTCACAGAATGAGGGACAAAGATGACATGATAATCTCAAAAGATACAGCAAAAGCATTCCACAAGATTCAACACCCTTTGATGATAAAAATTCTCAAGAAATTAGGTAGAAAAGGAATTTACCTAGACACAATAAAGGCCATATATAAAAAGCACACAGCTAACATCATATACAATGGTCAAAAACTGAATTAAAAATTGAAAGCTTCTTCTCTCAGATCTGGAACAAGAAAATGATACACATTCTCTCCACTTCTATCCAACATAGTATTATACTTCCTAGCCAGAGTAAGTAGAAAAGGAAATAAGAAATATTCAAATCAGAAAAAAAGATTATCTCTGTTTGCAGATTACATGATCTTATAGATGTGCAGAAAACTATGTTTCTACATATGATACATAGAAAATTCTGAAGATTAACCAAAAAAATAGGATAAACAAATTTAACAAAATTTCAGGACACAAGATCAATGTACAAAATCAGTTGTGTTTCTATACACTACAATAAATTATCCAAAAAGTAAATTAAGAAAACAATATCAGCTGAGTGAGGTGGCTCATGCCTGTAATCCCAGTACTTTGGGAGGCCATGGCAGGTAGACTTGAGGCCAGGAGTTAAAGACCAGCCTGGCCAACATGGCAAAACCCCATCTCTACTAAAAATACAAAACTTAGCCAGGCATGGTGACACATGACTGTAATCTCAGCTATTCAGGAGGCTGAGGTAGGAGAATTGCTTGAATCCTGGAGGCACAGGTTGCAGTGAGCAGAGAGATCATGGCACTGCACTCCAGCCTGGGCAAGAGAGCAAGACTCCGTGTCAAAAAAAAGTTGGGGGGGGTGTCTAACTCATGGATCTGGAAAGTGAATTGGTGGTTTCCAGGAGCTGGTGGTAGGAGAAAACAGGAAGGTATTCATCAAGGGGTACAAAATTTCAGCTACACAGACAGTAACTGCTAGAGATCTACTGTATAGCATAATGCCAACAGTTAACAACACTGTATTACATACTCAAAATCTGGCTAAGGAAATGTCTTAAGTGTTCTTATTACCAAAATAATAATAAGATAGAGGGTGGAAGGAAACTTTTGAAGGTGATGAATAGGTTTATGGCATAGATTGTAGTGACAGTTTCAAAACAGGTGTTTACTTATCTTCAGTGTCATCAAGTTGTACACATGAAATAGGGACAGCTTTTTGCATGTCAACTGTACTTCACTAAAGGGTTTATTTTTTAATTCAGGTGAGAATGGAAAAGAGGACCCACAAAAAGGGGGAAGATGAAAGACATTTTTTAATTTGTCAAAATGAAGTATCATAACTTCATTGCTTACACTCCCCATCCAAAACACACACACACACACACACACACACACACACACCCCACAAAGAAAAAGCCAGGCCCAGATCACTTCATGGTGAATTCTATCCAACATTTAAGGAAGCATTAACATTAATCCTTCACAAACTCTCCCCAAAAATATACACGATTTTGGAGGCTGTACCTCAAAATGGGGTCATAGTATGAGCCAGGATTATCCTGATACCAAAATCAAAGATAGCCCATCAAAAGAAAACACAAATTTCCTTGACATGTAGAAGTAAAAGAAGAAAGAAAGAAAGAAAGAAGAAAGAAAAAAAAGAAAGAAAAGAAAACCACAAATTAATATTTCTTATGACATAGCTGCCAAAAAAACTCAACAAAATACCAGTCAACCTAAGAAAAAATGTATAAATGGATTATATACCATAACCAAGTAGTATTATTCCAAAAATAAAAAGTTGGTTCAAACTATAAAAACCAATAAATACATTGTATTAGTAAAACAAAGGACACGAATCACATTATCATCTCGACAGACACAGAAAAATCATTGACAAATCACCAACACCTATTAATGGTAACAAACCTCAACAAACTAGCAATGAAACGGAACTTTCTCAACCCGATAAAAGACATAGAGAAACCGCATAGCTCACATCAAACTCAACAGTAAAAGACTGAAAGTGCTCCCACTAAGATCAGGACTTACAAGAATATCCACTCTTGCCACTTCTATATAACACAGGTTCTATCCAGGGCAATTAGGCAAGAAAAAGAAATAGCATCCAAATTGGAAAGGAAGAAGTATAACTATCTCTGTTTAACAGACGACATGATTCTGAGGAACAAACTATACTACAAAGGCTACAGTAACCAAAACAGCATGGTACTGGTACCAAAACCTATACAGACCAATGCAACAGAACAGAGGCCTCAGAAATAATGTCACACATCTATAACCATCTGATATTCGACAAACCTGACAAAAACAAGCAACAGGGAAAGGATTTCCTATTTAATAAATGATACTGGGAAAATTGGTTACCCATATGCAGAAAACTAAAATTGGATGCCTTCGCCGGGCGCAGTGGCTCAAGCCTGTAATCCCAGCACTTTGGGAGGCCGAGGCGGGTGGATCACGAGGTCAAGAGATCAAGACCATCCTGGTCAACATGGTGAAACCCCGTCTCTACTAAAAATACCAAAAATTAGCTGGGCATGGTGGCACGTGCCTGTAATCCCAGCTCCTCAGGAGGCTGAGGCAGGAGAATTGCCTGAACCCAGGAGGCGGAGGTTGCGGTGAGCCGAGATCACACCATTGCACTCCAGCCTGGGTAATAAGAGCAAAACTCCGTCTCAAAAAAAAAAAAAAAAAAAAAAAAAAATTGGATGCCTTCTTTAAACCTCATACAAAAATTAACTCAAGATGGATTAAAGATTTAAATGTAAGACCTAAAACCATAAAAACCCTAGAAGAAAACCTAGGCAATACCATTCAGGACATAGGCATGGCAAAGACTTCATGACTAAAACACCAAAAGCAATGGCAACAAAAGCTGAAATTTACAAATAGGATCTAATTAAACTAAAGAGCTCTGCACAGCAAAAGAAACCATCATCAGAGTGAAGAGGCAACCTACAGAATGGGAGAAAATTTTTACAATCTATTCATCTGACAAAGGGCTAATACCCAGAATCTACAAAGAACTTAAATTTACAAGAAAAAAAAAACTCCATCAAAAAATGGGCAAAGGATATGAACAGACACTTCTCAAAAGAAGACATTTATGCGGCCAACAAACGCATGAAAAAAAGGCTCATCATCACTGGTCATTAGAGAAATGCAAATCAAAACCAAAATGAGATACCATCTCACACCAGTTAGAATGGCAATCATTAAAAAGTCAGGAAATGGCAGATGCTGGAGAGGATGTGGAGAAATAGGAACACTTGTACACTGTTGGTGGGAGTGTAAATTAGTTCAACCATTGTGAAGGACAGTGTGGCAATTCCTCAAGGATCTAGAACCAGAAATACCATTTGACCTAGCAATCCTCTACTGGGTATATACCCAAAGGATTATAAATCATTCTAACATAAAGAGGTGCACATGTATGTTTACTGCAGCACTGTTCACAATAGCAAAGACTTGGAACCAACACAAATGCCCATCAATGATAGACTGGATAAAGAAAATGTGGCACATATACACCATGCAGGGAATACTATGCAGCCATAAAAAAGGATGAGTTCATGTCCCTTGCAGGGACATGGATGAAGCTGGAAACCATCATTTTCAGCAAACTAACACAAGAACAGAAAACCAAACACTGCATGTTCTTACTCATAAGTGGGAGTTGAACAATGAGAACACACAGACACAGGGAGGGGAACATCACACACTAGGGCCTGTCAGGGGTTGGGGTCTATGAGAGGGATAGCATTAGGAGAAATACCTAATGTAGATGACAGGTTGATGGGTGCAGCAAACTGTCATGGCACGTGTATACCTAGTAACAAACCTGCATTTTCTGTACATGTATCCCAGAACTTAAAGTATAATAAAAAAAAAAAATTCTGAGGAATACGAACACACTATTAGAGCTAATAATTGAGTTCAACAAAGTTGCAGGAAATAAAAGTCATATACAAAAAATTATATTACTTGTATTTCTATATAGTATCAATAATCAAAAAATAAAATAGAACAATTTCATTGAAAATAAAGTTTTTTAAATCTCATTTAAAAATATATTCACTAGCTAATTCACCTAATTTACTAGACTTAGTACTAAATACCACTTTTTTTCCTGAAGTCTAAAGTTTGGCATCAAAGTATGAAGATGTACTATCTCTGAAAACCTTCTGATCCTTAAGGCTGGTAGTTTCTATAGAAAAGTTACAAAATGTTCAGCAAGGATAATAAATTCAAATGAATATGAACATTGCTTTCCAAGGTGACAAGTGGGAAGGTTGTAGCCCTCGAAAGTGAGCTAGCATATCAGCGTACCTTTTAACTCCTGTCACATTACTTCATGGTCATGCCTTCCATTTTAGGTAAATAAAGAAGCCACTCAGCTAAAATAACTCATTATTTTCAAACTGTATTTTATTTATTCCTAACCTGCCCCCTAATTCTTAATAGGAAAAAATAACACCACCTCCTAGACTGTTATAAAACTGCCAAATCTGTTTTTAAATTTTCATGCTCTTTATATTTGTTTTCTTATATATAAGATGGCTAACTAAGTGTCCTTGTTTGAAAGGCCACTTTCCGAGATGCTGGTTTTCTTAAAACTTTGCACTAACCAGGCAATGGAGCCCTTCCTGTATCATCTTATTTCATCCTCACAATAAAGCTGTATAGTAAATGCACTTTGAAATCTCTGATATTCTACATGAGGAAACTGATGTTCAGAGAAGCATCCAAGATTCTCAAAGTCAGAAGGTATCAGAGTGGACATCCAAATCCAAATATTTCCAGCTCTGGCACCCTCACACTGACCACTGAACCACACTGCCTCTTAGGATGCACAGTATCTAGGCACACCAACCAAGCACTTTCCTGGCATCTTAAATGAGGGTAGTAAGGCTTAAGTTTAGATCTTGTGGTGTTTTAAGAAAAGCACAAATGGTTTATAAGAAATATTCCTTTAGTGATTATCTAATTTCAGATTGTGGATGAAAACTCAAATGTCTTGCCTCTTGGGGAAGAAGGGAATATTGCAGTCCGCATAAAACAAAACCAACCTGCTTCTCTGTACTGTCCACACATGGTAAGAAAATTTTCTTTTTTCCTAAATACTTTCATTGTTGCTACTAATCATAGTGCCATTACTGTTGAGTACTTTAAGGTTTGCCAAATACTTTTGTCCCAACTTTTAATTTTGCAAATTTTTGAATTTCCAAAAATGTTAAAATAGTAGCACAATGAACACCTGCCTTTACATCTCCCACCGACATTCACTTCTTATAATATTTTGCTTTACTTTACATTTGTACATTTTTGATGAGACATTTGGGAATAAGCACAGACATTACAACACTTTGTCCTTAAATATTTCAGCAGCATTCTCCTAAGAATAAGGACTTCTTCAACATCAATACCATCACATCTATGAAAAAAATAATTCTTTAATACTATCTAATACCCAGTCATTAGATTTCTCAATTGTATTCAAATGTGTTTTATAGGTTTTGTAAATCCAGAATTCAATCAAGGTTCATGCATTTATTTGGTTCTCCTATATCTTTAGTTATTTTTATCTATAACTGTCCCACCACCATGTTTTTCATGGCATGGACATTTTGAAAAGTAGAGGACTATTGTGTTAGAAAATGCCTCACTTTCTAGCCTTACCAATTGTTTCCTCATAATAAGATCCAAGATCAACGTCTTTCTCAAGAATATTATGTAGATGATGTATATTTCTTATTTGCTTATACTGAGGAAACACTGTGTTGTCTCATTTTGTGTGCTGATAATTTTGATCTTCTGATTAAGGAGGTGAGTGCCATTTCTCTCCATTGTAAAGGGACATTTTCTTTTTGTAATTAGTAATTATCTGTTGTATAACAATTTGAGACTCTGTAAATATCTTATTATCCAATTAACTTTCACCCAATCATTTTAGCATCCATAGATTATTCTTTGCTTTTCAGAAACAATTATTAAAATAGAGAGTGGCTGGGCACAATTGTTCATACCTGTAATTGTAGCACTTTAGGAAGCGAAGATGGGAAGATCACTTGAGCCCAGGGGTTCAAGACTAGCCTGAACAACGCGGCAAAACTCCAACTCTACAAAAAAAAAAAAAAATACAAAAATTAGCCAGGCATGGTGGCATGCACCTGTAGTCCCAGCTACTGAGGAGGCTGAGGTGGGAAGATAAACTGAGTGCAGGGCATAAGGCTGTAATGAGCTGTGATCACACTACTGTGCTCCAGACTGGGCAACACAGCAATACCCTGTCTCAAAAATAAATAAATAAGATGGGCAGTGCAGAATGGTGATTTTCAAACTGCTATTTCTATTTTTTTTTTTTTTTGAGATAGAGTTTCTCTCGTCACCCAGGCTGAAGTGCAGTGGTTTCATCTCAGCTTACTTGCAACCTCCACCTCTGGTGTTCAAGCAGTTCTCCTGCCTCAGCCTCCCGAGTAGCTGGGATTACAAGCACCTGCCACCACACCTAGCTAATTTATTTTTGGTAGAGATGGAGTTTCACCATGTTGGTCAGGCTGGACTCAAACTTCAGTCCTCAGGTGATCCACCCAACTCGGCCTCCCAAAACGCTGGAATTACAGCCATGAGCTATACAGTGTCTGGCCCAAACTGCTATTTCTGATACATTAATTAGGTGGCATTATTCCATAAAAATGAGCAGTCCATTTTTTCTATTAAGGGGAGGGTTCTTTTAATTACTTTTTAAAAACTTTATTGTTTAATCTTTCCTGATAATAAAACTCATTTGTGTTCAATATAGACAACTTTCAAAAATATAGAAAAGACAAAGAAGAAAAGCATATGAGCTTATAATACCACCATTATTACCCACTATTAACATCTAGTGTGTATATATCCTTCATTCTTTTTCTACTTATATGTATTATTTAATAAAAGTGGGATTGTCCTCTATCAGTTTTTTTTACTCATGATTTTCAGATATCAGTAAATCTTACATGACAACTTTTTTTTTTTGAGACATGGTCTCACTCAATCACCCAGGCTGGAGTGCAGCGGCACAATCTCGACTTGTTACCTCAGCCTCCTGAGTAGCAGGGATTACAAGCTCTCACCACCATGCCCAGCTAATTTTTGTATTTTCAGTAGAGACAGGGTTTCACCATGATGGAACTCCTGACTTCAAGTGATCCACCCACCTTAGCTTCCCAAAGTGCTGAGATTACAAGTGTGAGCCGCCATACCCAGACTTTATATAAAAACATTTTTAATAATTTTATACAGTCCTATCAAGGAGAACTATCATGATCTATTTAACATATCAACTATTGTTTAAAATTTTGGTTACTTCCAATGTTTTATATCATAAAATACTTAATATTTTAATATTAAGAATTTCTGTGACACAATAATGCTTAATATTTCCAAACTTTGATAAGACAACTTAAATACGCTGAGACTTTAAAATCTTGTTCTCATCCATAAGACAGAGATTTCAAAGAAAAGACCCAGATATGTCATATACCCACTGAGATTATTGTTCTATTTGAAAATGAGCTGCTTACACAGCAGTTCACTAAAGTTTATTAGAACTCTAATAAGCAGGCTGTCCATCAGATCTAAGACACTGGATAAATTGGTGACATGATCTCTATGGCAATGAGTCCAATGCTGTTAGAATCTGGCTGGGCATGGTGGCTCACGCCTATAATCCCAGCACTTTGGGAGCCCGAGGCAGGAAGATCACCTGAGGGCTGGAGTTCAACAACAGCCTAGCCAACATGGTGAAACCCCATCTCTATTAAAATATTTAAAAAACTAGCCAGGTGTGGTGGTTGGTGCCTGAAAACCCAGCTAATCTGGAGGCTGGGGCACAAGAATCCCTTGAATTGGGCAGCAGAGGTTGGCAGTGAGTCAAGATCATGCCAACTGCGCTCCAACCTGGGCGACAGAGCGAAAAATTCCATCTCAATAAAAAGTAAAAAATCTATGAACACTCCACAAAATGTTCCAGCAAAATGGGCCTGCCTCATGCAAAGGGACATTTTCCCCACTCACTCTCATTGTGTTTCTGGTGTAAGAACCTTAATGTAAAACCACCTTTTTCTGATGGAATTTTGGTCATGGGCAGTATGAAAATTAAAGGCACAATTCAAAGACAGGGAGCAGTGAATGCATCTCATGGATGACGAGCCTGAGAAAATAGCAGCCAACAACCCTTACACATACTGTACCTGGCCCTGTACTAAAATGCTGTGTCCATGTTGCCTCATTGAGCCTCAGACAAACCTCTGAGTGAAATGTCATCATTACTCCTGTTTCCAGTGAGACATAAAAATTAAAAAAAAAAAAAAAAAAGTTGAGGTTAAGAGAAATGACCAAGGAAATTTCTCCATGTGTGTTGAGTTTTCTGTGTGGGATCCCCCGGAGAGTGGGGATCCTGACTTATTTTTCTCAGTCTCCCCTGAGGGTAGCCAGAGTGCTCAATTCATATTACTAAATGATTGTAAAAGGGAAGTAAATGTCGGTTTCTGGATTTGTCATTCTATCAGGTGAGCTGGGAGGAATATGCTTCAGCAAGAGGCCACATGCTTTACCTCACAGGTGACAGAGGGATCATGGATGAAGACGGCTACTTCTGGCTGTCTGGTAGAGCTGATGATGCTGCCAATGCATTGGGTCAGAGACTGTGAATGTTGTGGTTATTGCTATTGAGCCTGGGGCTGTGGGAATTTGGAGAAGACTCTGGACCACTTCCAATACATAGGAATTCTATTTCTAATGCTTAGAAAATGCAAACAACCAAAAATAAAACTCATCCACAATCTCATATTTTGGAGTATTTTTTCTAGTCTTCTTTCTTCTTACAAGTAATTTTTTGGTAGAAGTGAGTTCAGGGAGAAATGCTCAAGCATAACTTGTCTTTTTCACTCAACAATGTAATAGAAATATTTTTTGTGCAATTAAATATATAAATTCATTTCTTGAATAAGTTTTTCATGACCAGTAAGTACACAGCTCAGTGGACAGCTACACACATACACACCCCTGTAACCATCTAGATCGAGGTATAGGATATTTTTAGCCTCCATGGCTGTCTCATGTCCTCATACCTCTGTGAAAGCTGTACTTCTTTCATGAACTTCGGAGTGAGTGTCCTGACTCAGCCTCCGAAGTAGCTAGGATTACAGGCACCCACCACCATGCCCAGGTAATTTCTCTATTTTTTGTTTCACCATTTTGGTCAAGCTGGTCTTGAACTCCTGACCTCAAGTAATCCACCCACCTTGGTCTCCCAAAGTCCTGGGATTACAGGCATGAGCCACTATGCCCAGCCTTCAGACTGCATTTCTTTGCCTAAAGACAGTTTCAGTGACTGACAGAAGTAGACTAAATTCTAAGGAGCAATAAATTCCAAGGGCAGATGGTGGCAAGTAAATACCATGGGCCATCCTGATTCAGACCTTGCTGACCACAAAAATGATAGGAATGTTGAGAAATGGAAATCAAGATGTAGGCTTTATGACCTCATTGCTATTACATGCCACGGCTTATGGGACCTGAGTCAGCAACCTTGCTTTCTCACCACTTCTCCATTCTAATCCTTGACCCAACTAAATTTTGCTCAGGAAGTCACTCTGCCTTGAGCACTCCTTTTGCAGTAGCAGTGAATGAAGTACTTGCCTGTGCTTCTAACTGCTCTCCATTTTTACCTTGAGCCCCTCATCCAGAAGTAGTCATTATTCTCTAAACGGCAGTGAATTTTGCCTGTTCCTTAACTTCATATAAATGGAATCACAGTTTGTACTCCTCTTTTGTGTCTGTCTGCTTTCTCACAAAATAATGTCTGGACAAATCATTTAGGTTGTCGTATGGATCAACAGTCCATTCTTTTTCATTGCTATATAGAATTCCATTGTGTGAATACACTCAGAATTTACTCATTCTTCTGTTAATGGTGACTGAGGTTGTTTCCAATTTGAGAATGCCTCCTTTGCCTAGCCCTGCTGCACCTGGGGTGCTGGCAAATTAGGCATTTTCTCTCACCCTTGGGATTAAGTACGGGGCTGGTTGAGTGGCGTTGATTCCCAATCCCCCCTCACAGCTCTCAGAGCAGGCATTACAGCAGTGTTTGCAACACTCTAGACAGTCAAAATGGGCCATCCCCCACTTCTCTGGGTTTTTTTTTTTTTTTTTTTTTTTTTTTTTTTTTTTTTTTTTAGACAGAGTTTCTGTCGCCCAGGCGTGCAGCGGCAGGATCTCAGCTCACTGCAACCTCTGCTGCACAGATTCAAGCGATTCTCCTGCCTCAGCCTCCCAAGTAGCTGGGATTACAGGCACGTGTCACCACGCCCAGCTAATTGTTTGTATTTTTAGTAGAGACGGGGTTTCACGGTGTTAGCTAGGATGGTCTCGATCTCCTGACCTCATGATCCGCCCGCCTCGGCTTCCCAAAGTGCTGGGATTACAGGCCTGAGCCTCCGCGCCCGGCCCCCTTCTCCGGATTTTAAAGACTGTGTAGGAGGAGAAAATGGGCGCCGGACGCCCCTGGTTAATCATTTAAGTTCTCGAAACCAAACTAGCCGCTCATTTGAGGCCGCTGACCCACAAAGTTCTTTCCGCTTTGTACAGCAAGAGCAGAATCCCCGAAAGCAGCCGCTTGCCCTCCCCGGCTGGGCACTCAGCAGTGCTGGGGTGCGGCTGCCCCATTTCCCGCTAGAAACAACTGCAGGTGGCGCCGCCCACTGAAGAGTGCAGACCTAGGGCCCTGAGCCAAGCTGGGGCAAACGGGAGACGCGGGAGGAGAGCGAGGGGGGAGAAAGGGCGCTCCAAGGACTCCTGGAGGGAGGGACTAGAGCAGAGGCGGTGAGTGGCAGGAGGAGGCAAATGTCCCCGAGACCGAGCACTTTACCGAGTTGAAGTTTCCTCTGCTGTCGCCTCCTGCTTGCGAGCACAGCTGAGCCCGGTGTGCGGCTTCTCTGGAAAGTCGGCCGCCACCACCCTCGGCGTGGGACGCCGGCCCGCAGGGAGCCTCCGGACTCGCGTCCGCGCCCGAATCTGGCTGCGCGCGGCGACTCCGTGCCCGTCCCAGGCGCGCGCGTGCTCGCGAAGGCTGCGCTTCCTCCAAAAGGAACGCCGGAGGCGCTCAGGTTGCCTCCCCGCCCCCTGCGCCGTTTCCTACAGGCAGGTGCAGAGCATTTTTAAAACAGCTGCGAGGACAACGACTCACACCTGTAATCCCAGCAGTTTGGGAGGCCGAGGCGGGTGGATCACGAGGTCAGGAGAGCAAGATCATCCTGGCCAACATGGTGAAATCCTGTCTCTACTAAAATACAAAAAATTAGCTGGGCATGGTGGTGTGCGCTTGTAGTCCCAGCTACTTGGGAGGCTGAGGCAGGGGAATCACTTGAAACCGGAAGGCGGAGGTTGCAGTGAGCCAAGATCAGGCCACTGAACTCCAGCCTGATGACAAAGTAAGACTCCGTCTCAAAAAACGTATACATACAAGAATTTGCCAGACATGGTGGCTTGTACCTGTAGTTCCAGCTACTAAAGAGACTGGGGTGGGAAGATCACTTGGGACCAGGAGGTCGAGGATACAGTAAGCCATAATTGTGCCACCGCACTCCAGCCTGGGCAACAGAGCAAGACCTTGTCTCAAAAAAAAAAAAGAATTATTACAATTAATTTTATCTGCTTTTTTTCTCTTTTCACATTGCTACTAGAGAATTTTTCATTACATTCATGCCTTGCATCGTAGTTTTATTGGACAGCGATGAAGCAGCAATCAGCCATTTACAGATTTACCAAGCTTGTGGGCTGTCTGCCACTTGTGAGGCACTGAGCTGAGTGCTGAGGAGAAAAAGCTGAAAAAGACAAAGGATCAGCTCTCATGGAGACTTCTTTCCTTCCAGGAGATGAGTGATTAGTATTAGTGTCTTGTGTGATGCATGCCAAAAAGGAGGTGTCCCCTGAGTATGGGAGCATAGGAGAGTGGCATCCAAGTCATGCTGGGCAGTCAGGAAGCCTGTCTGGAGGAGGGGGATGCTCAATCTCCAAAGACAACAGAATTTTATTAAATGCTAAATAAATCAAGAGGTTCAAGAAGAGTATACCAAGTCAGAGAGAACAGCTTGATCAAAGTCTGCATGACTGGCTGACTTTCTTCAGGAAATTTTCTGAAAGTTTAGTAATTAAAGATGGCTACAGGGTTAAACTGTTCTTTCCAATCTTCTTCCATTTTAGAGGAAGCATGAAAGAGAAACAATCAGATAAATATGGTAGATATGAAGCACAAAAAGTAGGCCGAATCTCAAATTGCTCTTAGCAGGAATTTTTTTTTTTTTTTTTTTTTTTTTTTTTTTTTTTTTTGAGAGACGGAATCTCTGTCACCCAGGCTGGAGTGCAGTGGTGCAATCTCGGCTCACTGCAGCCTCTACCTCCCAGGATCAAGTGATTCTCCTACCTCAGCCTCCAGAGTAGCTGGGACTGCAGGTGTGCACCACCATGCCCAGTGAACTTTTGTATTTTTAGTAGAGACAGGGGTTTCACCATGTTGGCCAGGACTGGAACTCCTGAGCTCAAGTGATCCACCCACCTCAGCCTCCCAAAGTGCTGAGATTATAGGCATGAGCCACCACGCCTCACGGAGCAGGAAATATTTTTATATGCCAAATGCCAGGGGAAAAGAAGGGCTAAGTTCTTAGCTACATAACACAGCTTGCACTTAGGGGTGGTAATGCTGACATTGTGTTTCATTCAGTCAGGAAATGAACTCCCCATACAGGCTGTATTTAATAATAATAATGATGTTTGGCCTCCCTTGGAAGCAAGATATCTGTATGGAAAACCCACACCTAAGAAGTAATACTGACAAATGTCAGACATTTGATTGGCAGAAAGTTCTAAGAATCTATGACTCATCTATTGCTTACAATCAAAATCCAAATCACAACTGTTAATATCTTTGTAAATGAGTCAGACCTGCTGTGGTTCAGAAACTTTTCATTTTATGTTGATTTCTGAAAACCACAAAGTTTAAGTCATCTTGACATTTACAAGTGAAGAAGTAGATGGGGTTTAAAGTAAGAACTAATTAACTAGGCCGGGCATGGTGGCTCAGGCCTGTAATTCCAGCACTTTGGGTGGCTGAGGTGGGCAGATCACCTGAGGTCAGGAGTTCAAGATCAGCCTAGCTAACATGGTGAAACCCCGTTCCTACTAAAAAAAAAAAAAAAAAAAAAAAATACAAAAAATTAGACAGGCATGGTGGTGTGTGCCTGTAATCCCAGCTACTCAGGAGGCTGAGGCAGGAGAATTGCTGGAATCCAGCAGGTGGAGGTTGCAGTGAGCCGAGATCATGCCATTGCACTCCAGCTTGGGCAACAAGAGTGAAAATGCATCTCAAAAAAACAAAACAAAACAAAACAAAACTAATAAACTGCAAAAAAAAAAAAATTGAGAGCTTTAACATGACATGATATTCTGCCTCAACAGTTTCAGTTCTGCTTGCTGAAGCACTAAAAGTGCTCATGTGCATAAACCATCCATGGTACATTCTGGCTACAGCTCCCACCTTTTACTTGAGAAGCATTCATTTCCTCAGCTAAGCCTCAGAACAGCCCAATACAAAGAAAACTTCATTTCATTAAAACAGTTAAGTATCTTACATTAGCACTAGACAAAGAGGATTTCAAGTAAGCTTCAAAAAAAATATAAGAACAGAGCTTGTTAAGATGCAAGTTGAAAGGCCAGTAAATCTGAGAGAAACAAGAAACCCAAAACAAGAGGACAGGCCTCAGAAATCTCATCAGGCCTTGAGCAGGAAAAGGGACACGTGCTCAGAAAACAGACACCGCACTGCTTTGGAGTCTATAAATTTATTGAGTAAAAACTAAATCAATGTCAGGCACATTATATTTGATTGGGTTCAAATTTGGCTGATGTCCAAATGCAGCAGAGAACAGAGGGGAGGAAGGGACCCAGGGTTGCTGGCAAGGGGACACTGAACAAAACAGTTTTCCTTTTATTGTAAAATCGGGGATCACACAGCTGGTGTGAGTCAATTAACCAAGGCAGGGGACTCAATGTTTTACCGGCAGGGGGAAAACCAAAGTAAGCAGACAACTTTCAAGATAGGAGAGGGCCAGAACACTGAGAGAACAAGCTGCAGCAGAGGTCAGCTGAGAACAGTGGTGAAATCTGCTGGGTCACTTGGGGAACACGGTGACCACGTCGTAGCCCTCGGGTGGTGTGACTCGCTCCCGGGCATGCTTCTCACAGTAGATTTGATCCTCCACAAAGAAATGGCCCTTCTGTTTCAGGTTGGTGCCACAGTCAGTGCACACGTAACACTCGGGATGGCGGTGACGCTCCCGCAGCTTCACAAACACACCGCTACAAAAACAAGGGAGGGAAAGGACTCTCTCAGTGACAAGCACCTGCAGGTGGCATCTGAGCTCTGCACCATCCTTCCAGAGCAGGAGCCTGGGGCTTCTCCCCAGGGACCCATCACAGGGAAAACCAGGGCCTCACAACTGGCCTCCAATCATAAGACACTTGCTTTTTTTTCTTCCCAGGGTCCAGAGACATTTTTCCAGAAGCTCCTCCTACTTCAACAAGGCAGTCCTGATTTTTATCCTTTTATATGTTCATAACCTAAGGGCTCTGCGGTGAAGGAAAACCTTCACAACCTGGCTCCGGGACCCAGGACCTTCCCGGCCTCTCTACTGCATTTTTCCAGGAGGGATTTGCCTCCTTCACAAGCAAAATGTACAACATCCAGCACTTTCCACATTTTCATGCTTTACCCAACCTGCAGGGCCTGCAAAGGCTGTGCGAAGCAGATACTCACACAATCCCAGTGCCACATTTGTCACACATAGGCAACTTCTGAGCATTTCCAATCGACGCAGCCACTTTAGTGACAGGAGCTTTAACACTTCTGAATCCTGAGGGCTTGTTGGGATCCCCTGAAATGAGGGAAACAAACACTCTCATTGGCCAGGAAGGGCAGAATTGTATAAGTATCACTCAGCTTTTCAGAACCACTTATAAATATGTGTTCAGGCAAGGCCATGGGAACTGGAGTGATTCTGCTATGTTATCCTAGGCACATTACTTAACCTCTTTGGTCGCCACTTTCTTTTTCTATAAAACAGGAGATTGACTCTTAGCCAAAAATGAAAGGCCAAACAGCCAAAACAATCCTAAGCAAAAAACACCAAAGCTGGAAGCATCACACTACCCAACTTCAAACTATGTTACAAGGCTACAGTAACCAAAACAAAGTACTGGTACAAGAATAGACACATTGCAAATATATAGGGCATACTTGGGGGGAAAAAGGAAAAAAATTTTTTTTTTTTTTTTTTTTTTTGTGACGGAGTTTCGCTCTTGTTACCCAGGCTGGAGTGCAATGGTGCGATCTCGGCTCACCGCAACCTCCACCTCCCGGCTTCAGGCAATTCTCCTGCCTCAGCCTCCTGAGTAGCTGGGATTACAGGCACGTGCCACCATGCCCAGCTAATTTTTTGTATTTTTAGTAGAGACGGGGTTTCACCATGTTGACCAGGATGGTCTCAATCTCTCGACCTCGTGATCCACCCGCCTCGGCCTCCCAAAGTGCTGGGATTACAGGCTTGAGCCACCGCGCCTGGCCAGGAAAAAAATTTTTTTAAATTAAAAATAAATAAAAATAGCCGGGCGCGGTGGCTCACACCTGTAATCCCAGCACTTTGGGAGGCCGAGGCGGGTGGATCACGAGGTCGAGAGATCGAGACCATCTTGGTCAACATGGTGAAACCCCGTCTCTACTAAAAATACACAAAATTAGCTGGGCATGGTGGCACGTGCCTGTAATCCCAGCTACTCAGGAGGCTGAGGCAGGAGAATTGCCTGAAGCCGGGAGGTGGAGGTTGCGGTGAGCCGAGATCGCGCCATTGCACTCCAGCCTGGGTAACAAGAGCGAAACTCCGTCTCAAAAAATAAATAAATAAATAAATAAAAATAGAAAAGAATAGACACATAGGCCAATGAAACAGAATAGAAAACCCAGAAATGAGACCACACACCTACAACCATCTGATCGTCGACAAACCTGACAAATACAAGCAATAGGGAAAGGATTCCCTATTTAATAAATGGTGCTGGGAGACCTGGTTAGCTATAAGCAGAAAATTGAAACTGGATCCCTTCTTTACACCATACACAAAAGTCAACTCAAGATGGATTAAAGCCTTAAATGTAAAGCCCAAAACTATAAAAACCCTAGAAGAAAATCTAGGCAATACCATTCAGGACATGGGCATGAGCAAAGATTTCATGAGGAAGACCCCAAAAGCAATTGTTAACAAAAGCAAAAATTGACAAATGGGATCTAATTAAACTAAAGAGCTTCTGTACAGCAAAAGATACTATCATCAGAATGAACAGACAACCTACAGAATGAGAGAAAAGTTTTGCAATCTATCCATCTGACAAAGGTCTAATATCCAGCATCTACAAGGAACTTAAACAAATTTACAAGAAAAAAAACAGATCGGGCACAGTGATTCATGTCTGTAATCTCAACAGTTTGGGAGACTGAGGCAGGTGGATCACTTGAGGTCAGGAGTTTGAGAATAGCCAGGCTAACATAGTCAAAGCCCCTCTCTACTAAAATTACAAAAATTAGCCAGGTGTGGTGGCATGCACCTGTAGTTCCAGCTACTCAGGAGGCTGAGGCAGAAGAATTGCCAAGATTGTGCCACTGCACTACAGCCTCGGTAACAGAGCAAGACTCCATCTCAATAAAAGAAAAAAACAACTACATTAAAAAGTGGGCAAAGAACATAAACAGATACTTTTCTAAAGAAGATGTACATGCGGCCAATAAACATGAAAAAAAGCTCAACATCACTGATCATTAGAGAAATACAAATCAAAACCACAGCGAGATATCATCTCATGTGAGTCAGAATGGCTATTATTAAAAAGTCAAAAAACAACAGATGCTGGCATGGTTGTGATGAAAAAAGAACACGTTTACACTGTTGGTGGGAGTGTAAATTAGTTCAAACATTGTGGAAGATAGTCTGGTGATTCCTCAAAGACCTAGAGGCAGAAACACCATTCAACCCAGCAATCCCATCACTGGGTGTATACCCAAAGGAATATAAATCATTCTTTCATAAAGATACATGCACGCTTATGTTCAATGCAGCACTATTCAATATCAAAGACATGGAATCAATTTAAATGCCCATCAATGATAGACTGGATAAAGAAAATGTGATACATATAACACTAGGGAATACTATGCAGCCATAAAAAGGAATGAGAACCTGTCTTTTGCAGGGACATGGATGGAGTTGGAAGCCATTATCCTCAGCAAACTAACGCAGGAACACAAAACCAAATACCACATGTTCTTACTTGTAAGTGGGAGCTGAATGATGAGAATAAATGGATACATGGCGTAAAGGGGACAAGACACACTGGGCCTATTGGATGGTGTGGAGTGGGGCAGGGAGAGCAGCTGGAAGAATGGCTGATGGATGCTGGGTTTAATATCTAGGTGACGGGATGATCTGTGCAGCAAACCACCATGGCACATGGTGACCTATTTAATAAACCTGCACATCCTACACATGTGCCCCTGAACTTAAAAGTTGGAAATTTAAAGACAAAGTTTTTAAAAAAGAAATCCACATCACAGAAAGAACAGAATCATCCGAGTACAGCAAGCTACAGCGACAGCCAGATGACAATCATCTCCTACAGAGCAGAGGAAGGAGCCTTTCTGTAGTCAGCCTGGTGCATATAAAATAAGCTCCTAGTAGCTAAATGCTGAGCTGCCCAAGGCCCAGCTCATCACATCTTAGGTAACAAAGCCCTGTACCATGGTGGCTATTAACAATGGTAAGCTGTTGATATTGCTATTACTACCATACATTCAACTTGCTGTGCTTCCACAGAACTTACCTTTGTACTGTGGTTTAGCCTTGCAGGATTGCTATGTTTGTCAGCTATGTATATGTCTCTCTCCCTAGACTGCAAATTAGTTGAGCACAAGTACCTTCTTTTATATACATTTCGATACCCCACAGAGCCTAGCATGAGGGCACAGCAAATAGAGGCTCAATAAATACACTGAAATAAATGATAAAATGACATGACAGATCCATGATGGTGCCTTTGTTAGTCCAACATGCTTTGGCCCAAGACACTAGAGAAGCCTCTGCACAGGCATGGCTCTGAACAGGCACCTGTGAGCATCCCGGGCCCCAGAAGAAATTTTGTAAAATCCTCAGGCCAGGCTCTGCCACAGACCAGCTGAATGAGCAGCTCCAGGTGCAGGAGATTCAATTCTACGCTCCCGGCTAAACCCACTTATTTAGACTAAAGCAGCTGCTCTCAAATTTGATTGTGCGTCAGAATCACCTGGAGGCCTTGTTAACACGCAGATTGCTGGGCCCCACCCCAGAGTTTCTGATCCAGAAGGCCCAGAATGGGGCCTAAGACTTTGCATTTTCAACAAGTTCCCAGGTGCTTCTGGTCCACTGGGCAAGAGCAAAGAAACAGCTTCCTGTGCCAGGCGAGGGGATGAGAAGAGGGCCACCCCATGACTGCAGTCACTTCGGGCAATCGTGGGGCTGATGGATGAGGGCCTTAGCCCTCTTGTTTTTTCAGAAATTGAGTCTCTATATGCTGACCAATCCTTCTGAACCAAAAATAGAGACACGTGTTCACACAATGGACATTTATTTATTAATTTTTTACCACTGTGCCCGGCAACACGGGGTATTTAGAATACATGGTTGACTATTTGACCACGATTACCCCGCCCCTCTCTTGCCATGCTTACCTTCAGTCAGTGGTTCCCTCCTGGGGGCAATTTTGTCTCCTAGAGAGCAGTTTCGAATGTCACACTGAAAGGGAGGGCCACTGGCATCTAGTGGGCAGAGGTCAGGGGTGCTGCTGAACATCCCAAAATACACAGGGCAGCCCCACAGCAGGGCCTCATATGGCCCAAAATGTCAGTAGCACCAAGGCTGAGAAACCCTGCTCTCAATGGAGTAGACTTCCCCATCCCCAGACTTTGGCCAGTGTGAGCAGATGTGAGCCTTGCTTAGGCAAAAGCACTAAGGGCAACACTAAGTGTCGTGTGGTGTAGCCATGACCCCACAGAGCTATGGCCTCTGCCATGAAAACAGCAAGCACCAGGTGCCTCTCCCTTCCCTGGGCTTAAATGAAGAGGACTCAGGGGGCCTGGTCCAGCCCCGCCAAGCCCAGCAGAGCCGCAGCTGTCCAGCAGCCCTCATAAATACAGGTTACCCACTGGTTTGGGGTACTTGGCTGGCTTATGGGGAACAACAAGAGAGTATATGTGAATGCAGCCTGAACTCTCAACAGCCCTAACAGTCTGAGCCTAAGCTCAGACTTAGGCTTCCCCACTCCAAGCTGGGATGGTTCATCACTGGGAACTGATGCCCACAGATGACCACCTGGCAGCACATGAGATGGGGCAGAGATTAGGAGATACCATTGTTTTAAGTGGTGAGCTCTACAGATGGGCATGGGGAAGGCTTAGTTAGGCCTACCAGCAAGTGCATAAGAAGAAACCACCTTTGTGCTTCTGTTCTCCCTGAGCCCAAGGCACCTTCTTGCCTTTCCCAAGCCTTCCTCCCTTCCTTTGGGAGGAGGACAAAGCTCTAATTTTATTCATTATATATTTTACCTGTATTTTTTAAAATATTGCATTTAAATGTCATTGTTGTCTTGATTATTTTTTCAGTGCCCCCGTAAATTCTGCACTCAAGGCCGGGCGCAGTGGCTCATATCTCTAATCTGAGCACTATAGAAGTCCAAGCGGGCAGATCACTTGAGGTCAGGAGTTCGAGACCAGCCTGGTCAACATGGTGAAATCCCATCTCTACTAAAAATACAAAAACTAGCTGGGCATGGTGCCACATGCCTGTAGTCCCAGCTACTCAGGAGGCTAAGGCAGGAAAATGGCTTGAACCCAGTGGGCAAAGGTTGCAGTGAGCTGAGATCATGCCACTGCACTCCAGCCTGGGCAACAGAGCAAGACTCCATCTCAAGGGAAAAAAAAAAAAAAAATTGCACTCAAAGCAGTGCCTCCCTGACCTCACCCTGATCCTGGCCCTGCCTAGAGAGATCTCAGAAGGGCCTGGGTGGGCATCTTCTCCAAGCATCATGCCTCAAGCATCCCAAACAGATTCCCTCATTTTCTGGCTGATGGTGCTGAAGCCACCTGGCTACCTGCCCATGACAAGAAGGAAATGGCAGCATCTCTGCATACCTGGGCAGTTTGCAAAGGCACTGACTGGGCTGAGAACCAGCTCAATGAGGTCAGGCTCTCTTACGCAATGGGCTTTTTCACATCACACACTCAATCCACAGAAAAATCACCAGGAAAGAAGAGAGGCTGCAAAAGGGCAGAATGAAAGAAAGGTAGGAGGGGCATGCAATCTCCACCTGGTAGGAGAATCCACATCTGTTTCTAGAATGAAGAGACCTGACCTGGACAAAACTGGGCACAGATGGGCCAGAGCAGGCTGCCTGCCCCACAAGACTCGCTGCGGCTTTTTCAGCCCTGCAGCGCCACCTGCTGGCTTCAAGGTTTTTCTCTTGCTTATCCAGCCAACAAGGCTAATCCAAAGAAATCTCTCTTTCTTTCTTCTCAACTAGCTTACGTTGAAAATACTAGCTTCCTGTAATCCCAGCACTTTGCGAGGCCGAGGCGGGTGGATCACGAGGTCAACAGATCGAGACCATCCTGGTCAACATCGTGAAACCCCGTCTCTACTAAAATACAAAAATTAGCCGGGCATGGCACACGCCCCTAGTCCCAGCTAGTCAGGAGGCTGAGGCAGAGGAATTGCTTGAACCCAGGAGTCGGAAGTTGCAGTGAGCAGAGATCGCACCACTGCACTCTGGCCTGGGTAACAAGAGCGAAACTCGCTATCAAAAAAAAAAAAAAAAAAAAAAAAACTAGCTTCCTTTGGACTCCAGGCAACTACAAAAATTTCCAAAGGTCTCTTCTTCCAGTGAATCCTGTATCCCAAATATTTTTTGAAAAAAAAAGTGAAAATTAGCTCAATAAACCACAGCTGTTTTTCTATCCACTTCACTGTTCAACAACCTTGCATGGCTCCACACTCCTTTAGAATCAGGCCCATGATTCTTAACCTTGCACCCAGTATCTATCTTGCACCCCATATCTAACTCAAGATCACAGGAGCATTCACCTGGAACCCTGCGCACCAGCCAAAATGAGCCTCAGCACTTGCTGAACAAGTGTCCAGCTTTCTCATCTCAGAGCCTCTGGCCATGACTGCTCCTTCCAAATCTCCAATCATTAAAAGCCTCCTTCTATGGACAGATGAATAGATAAACTGTAGTATACATATACAATGGAATAATATTGTGCCTTAAAATGGAAAGGATTTCTGACACATGCTACATGGATGAACCTTGAGGATATTAGGATATTACGCTAAGTGAACTAAGCCAGGCCCAAAAGGACAACTACTGCATGATGCCACTTATGTAAGGGATTTAGAGTAGTTCAATTCATAGAGACAAGTAGGAGAGTGGTTACCAGGAGTTGGGAGGAGGGAGGGATGGGGAGATACTTCTTAATGGGAACAGTTTCAGTTTTGCAAAATAAAAGGATGGATGGTGATGACAGTAGCATAATCACAAAATGTACTTAATACCACTGAAAATCATATTAAGATGGCAAATTTTCTGTTACATATTTCACCACAATTTTTATTTAACATAACGGCTTCTTCTGCCTGCAAATTTTGGAATTTGATCCAGAACAAAAAGAAGTTTGAGGAACCAAGAGCCCTAGTCTAGAGGCTGAATTTTACCCAAAATGAGACAGCCCGTGTTGGGTCTTCAAGGTTTATGACCAAACCCTGCCGTAGCCAAGCTTCCTTCGGGGGCCTCACTCACTGTGCACCCAGCAGTTTACAGACGCAGCTTCACTTAACCCTGTAAATAATCCCATGAGGTCCTAGTTACTAGCTTCATTGGACCTGTGCAGAAACTAGAGCTTAGAACTGCAAGCAACTTGCTGGAGGTGTCACAGCAGGTCCGAGGCAGATCCTGGAGGCCAGTGCTCTTTCTGGTCTGCAGCATTGCTTTCTGAACCAGAGGCCTTTCTGAATGACAGGACCCTTCATCAACTGCCTTTACTGCCTTAACCTTTCACCATTTTAGCTCAAATAACAACAGGCATTTGGGGCCAGGTGCTGTGGCTCACATCTGTAATCCCAGCACTTTGGGAGGTCCAGGCTGGTAGATCACCTGAGGTCACAAGTTCAAGACCAGCCTGGCCAACATGAGAACCCCATCTCCACTAAAAGTGCAAAAATTACCTGGGCATGCTGGTGCATGCCTATAATCCCAGATTCTTTGGAGGCTGAGGCAGGAGAATCACTGGAACCTGGGAGGTGGAGGTTGCAGTGAGCCAAGATCGTGCCACTGCACTCCAGCCTGGGCAACAAAGCAAGACTCTGTCTCAAAAAAAACAGGCATTTGGTTTTCTTCTCCCAAGAGCCTTCTACATATAAAGAATGTTTAGTATGGTATCTATCCTGTTACAGTCAGTAAAGATTTCATGCAGGTACACATTAAAAGACACAGGAGAAACTACAAGATTTGCTATCTCCCTCTTTTCTTCTAGCAGAATCTTGATTCTCTTTGGGGCAAGAAGCATCAGACGAAGGGATAAACTTTTTTAAAAAATAATCCTAATTCCCAGACTCTTGTTTACCTAGGTATAGCCACGTGACTAAATCATGGTCAATAAAATGTAAATGGCAGAGTAACATGGGACTTCTGGGAAGGAGAATGCTGGCTCATCAGAAATAGGGACGCCCTGGTTAGCCCTATCTCCCTTCTTCCTTCCTGTCACCTGGAAGTAAGTGTGATGGCTGGAACACCAGCTGCCAACCAGGACCACAAAGTAACTTTGGGAATGGAAGCCACAAATTTGGTGGCTAGACTGCAGGATAGAAGTCCAGATCCTGGCCGGACGCAGTGGCTCACACCTGTAATCCCAGCACTTTGGGAGGCCGAGGTGGGTGGATCACGAGGTCAAGAGATCGAGACCATCCTGGTCAACATGGTGAAACCCCGTCTCTACTAAAAATACAAAAAATTAGCTGGGCATGGTGGCACGTGCCTGTAATCTCAGCTACTCAGGAGGCTGAGGCAGGAGAATTGCCTGAACCCAGGAGGCGGAGGTTGCGGTGAGCCAAGATCGCGCCATTGCACTCCAACCTGGGTAACAAGAGTGAAACTCCGTCTCAAAAAAAAAAAAAAAAAAAAAGAAGTCCAGATCCTGAAGAGCATGGAGCTTCCAAATTCATGTTCAGGTCCTTCTCTGTGAGCCCAGATGAGCTCTGCAGCATTTTTGTCTATTTGGGCACGGATGAACTGACCTTGCCTCTCATTGAAGGGTTTCACATCCACATAAGAGTAAAATAAGCTGTGGTTTGCCACATGTTTTAGCAAAGTTGTCATCCTCAAGGGTTGGCCCCAAAGTTGTTCGTCAGGCAAAGCTAATACTGGAACTTGATACGAAGTATGGCTCGTTACTTCCCAGCTGCTCAGCTACTCCAAGCAAAAGAGGAAAGCAGTGGTAGAACAATAACATTTTAACCTAAAAGAAGCACATGCAAACACATGGCCCATCCTTTCCTAATTCCTCACGGTTGTATATTGCCACTCTCTCTAAAGAAACCACACAAACGGGGAGGAAGCTCGGGTGTCAGGTGTAGTCAGGGAACTTTCTGCTCAGAAAGGGCTTCCCAGTGAGCTGAATCTTCAGCTGTGGACTCTGAGGAGGGAGGTTCATCCTCCAGAGGGCACTAGGCTCTCAGCCAACATGTCAATCCTTTTGCAACCTGGCTGAGGCAGGTCTCACGCTCAAAATCACAAGATGTCCCCTAACTGGAGCATCTACTGTCTTTTTGCAGATGGGTCCATGAGAGAGATAAAGAGGGCAGAGAAAGCAAGATCACACTGAGGTGCCCAAGCCTCAAAAAAGGAAGAGACTTTGGGAGGCCAAGGCGGGTGGATCACGAGGTCAAGAGATTGAGACCGTCCTGGTCAACATGATGAAACCTCGTCTCTACTAAAAATACAAAAATCAGCTGGGCATGGTGGCGTGCGCCTATAGTCCCAGCTACTCGGGAGGCTGAGGCAGAAGAATTGCTTGAACCTAGGAGGCGGAGATTGTGGTGAGCCGAGATCACACCATTGCACTCCAGCCTGGGTAACAAGAGCAAAACTCCATCTCAAAAAAAAAAAAAAAGAAAGAGAGAGTGTGAAGGGCTGGGCATTGCAGGGACTAGGGACGGATGCAAAACCCAGCTCTCTGGAAGAGGCTACTCATGAGTGTCACAGGGGGTGCGGATGAGGATCCACCTGGGAGGAGGCGGGTGTCAGGGCTGCTGATACACAGGTCGCCTTTGTGAGGGGAAAAAAGCATCCCTTCTTCAATACATCCACCTGTCACAATTTCTCAACCTATACCATTGTTATTAAGTGAAGATACTTGTACTGCTATCCATTTAAACATGATCATAAGTCTTCAGTGAGAAGCATGTCTCCTGAGACCTGCAGCACCCTATGGGGTGGCCCTAGGTGCCTCAACATCAAAGCTCACCCCAAGGACAAGAAAGCTTTTCCACAACATTTCAAACATCACAATAACTATGCAGCGAGTACTCGGTTACAGTGATGGTGTTTTACACAACTTAGGCCATTTCATGACCACGACAATCTTAGAGGAAAGGATTGCTATCCCTGATGGACAGATGAGAAAACAGTCCTGGGAAGGTTCGGAGATTTGCTGGAGGTCACAGAGTAAGAACATGGCCACAAGGTGGTGGTTGTGGGGGTGGGTCTCAAGCCCTCAAGAGGGCTCTCACAAGCCCTAAAGCAAAGCCAGCCCCTGGCTTCACTGAGGGCTGCTTCATCCTCATTCTGCTGCTCATTGCCCACAGCCTTCCTCACTCCTTCCTCAGCCACCACCAAGGTATTGTTTCTGGGCTCAAAGCAAATGAATGGCCAAGACACACCAACAGGTTCCCACAGCAGTCAGGCTCACCCCAGCCTCTGCATGCTCTTGCTCATGTGATAGGACACAGTTGGCCAGGCCTGGAGTTTCTTAAATACAGACCCGGGTGGGGGAAGTGTGATCAGCACTGTCTCTTCCCCTTCTCTCTCCTCCTCTCTCTATCGCTTTTAAGGAATTTCAGCATTTTAAAAGGCCATGCCCTCCAAAACAGGCTCCAGGGTGTGTTCACCTGTGCCTCCGCAATGGCTGACTCTCACATCTGACCGTGAACAAGAGCCTCTAACTGCGGATGGAGCTGGTTACCTTTTTCTTCAGACTCCAGGATTTCTTGCAAAACCAAGAAAGACGTGGACTGTTTCGGGGGCTCATTCAACTCTTGTTTCTCCTGAAGCATCTTGTAAACTTCAGATTCTTTGTCGATGACAAGGCCGCTTGGAGGCTGAGCATGGTCTAAGCTGTAAAGAATGTTTGAAAAATTGATTAGGACATGACAGAGGTTAAAAATAACTTCACTGGGAACCTCCTCCAGGCAAAGGCACCACTGATTTGAAGGATAGATAGAATACCTCCAAGCCCTCTCCTAACTCAGCCATAGATCTGCTGCCAGCACAGTGAAAGTGAGACGTCTTTGTAGTCAGAGCTGGCTGCCGCTTCAATACAATCAGAGGCTCTTCTTCTAAATAGCTTCGGTAGTTCAATTACCTTTTGGCCTAATCCCACGGAATGGGAATGCTCTATCTCTTTATAAATTATATCAACAGCATTATGTCCAGAGAAAATTTAGAAAAGAAAAAAATGTCACACAGCCCAACCACAAAGAACTCAGCCAGGTCCCTCTTGTATGGGCCACAAACATTGCTTTCATGAGCAGGAATCTCATGTTCTGCATTCCTGACTATCTCACAGTGCTTTCCCTGTCTATAAATACCTCCTGATTCTCAGGGCCAGGCGCTTGGGTCTCCTCACCTATAACACAGAGGTAACAGTACGTTCCTTGCCTGGTTCACAGGTTGGTGGTGAGGTTGGGACATGCAAGTGCTTTGTAAACCATGAAGTGTTCAGGCCCAGGGACGGGCAAGCCAGGCCTTGTCTTCCCTACCTTTCTCCTGTCATTCTGGGTGACCCAGAACAGGGCAAGACAGGCAGAGCCCACCTCTTTTCCCCAGGACTCCACTTTTTAAGCAGTGGACGGTGACAGGGAGGTAGTCTCTCATCAGCTATGCCTGTAAATCTATCCTGCATCTGACCCCTTCTCACCTTCCCACCTGCCTCAGGTCCAAGCCATGCCATCCCTTTCCAGCAGGGCTGACAAGATGCGTAACTTGTCTCTGCTATCACTAACGGTCCAAGGACAGTCTTATTTTTGACTAGAGGCCAGAGTGATGGCCTCTATCCAGAATATCAGAGTGATATTTTTTATGTTTTTAGAGACAGGGACTCACACTGTTGCCTAGGCTGGAGTACACTGGTGCAATCACAGATAACTGTAACCTCAAACTACTGGCCTCAGCAGCTAGATCCTCCTGCCTCAGCCTCCTGAGTGGCTAAGACTACAGATGTACCACCATCCCCCACTAATTTTGTCATTATTTTTGTAGAGACAGGGTCTTGCTGTGTTGCCCAGGCTGGTCTCAAAGTTCTGGCCTCAAGTGATCCTCCAGCCTCAGACTCCCAAAGCACTGGGATTACAGGCATGGGCCAGAGTGCCCAGCCCAGAGTGATATTTTAAACACATGAATCAGACTGTGTCATGCTTCGGCTCAATGTATTCTCATTTGACTTAGCACAAAATATTTAGTTTTAATAATAAAATATATATTTCATCAAATTCAACTTTTTTGGAGTAAATGTTATCACAGAGGAAAAAGTCCCTAACATATGTGTCCCAGGCTTCTCCCTCCAGACACATCCCCTGCCAGCCCTGGCTCACTCCACTTGACTGAGACCAGGCTTCCTGCTATGCCTGGCAAACGCTAGCCTCACAGCCTGTGCCCTCACTGCACCCTCAGCCTGCAATGCACTTCCCAGGTGTCACCATGGCTCCCATGCTTCATCCAGGTCTCTGCTCAAGTGCACTCCTCAGAGTGGCCTTCCTGACCCCGACTTAAAACAGGCCGCCACATCGCCCACAATCACTCTTAACTCCCCACCTACTCTCTCAGCATGTATTCTACTTGTATTCCTTTATTTCTTTGTTGCCTGTCTCCCCACTGGAAAGTAAGCCCCAGGAGTGGGGGGATATGACCTGTCTTGCTCCCCATCATATTTCCAGGCCTGGATCAGTGCCTGGCACAGGTCACAGCTTAGCAGGCATCGAGCAAGTGAATGAGCACTGCAGAGTGGGTCCAAGGCTTCCTTCCGCCTTGCTGCGCTCTCTCTGTTCCTGCGGGCTCACGAGGTCCTGCAGGGCAGCCGGCCTCTGAGGGCTGTGCCAGGGACATGGGCAGCCCCACCTCTTGGCCCCCGATCACCTCCTTCCTCTCAGCCTGAGCTGCTAGGGAGGAAGGCCAGTGTGCCCAGTGGAACCAAAGAGCAAATATCAGATGGAGGGGCAATTTATTTATACAGATGATAGGTTTCTGCACATAAAGAATTATGCTTCCTCAGTTAAAAAAAAAAAAACTATCAAGTCTCCAGCTTTATAGATGCAGGCAGTGGCCAGGAATGGTTTTATTCAGCAACTCTAACCAGTCTCTCTTTAGGGCTGGCGCCACTTTCACAGATGCAAATGAATTGTATCAATCATGCTTATTCATTTCCAGGGTATGTGTTTTCCCTGAGTAATTCTCTGCCGGTTACCTTTTCCTCTTTCTTTCTCCCTCTCCTTTCTTCTTTTCTCTTTTCTGAGACAACCTCTGGGGCACATTCAGTCTTCAGGTTCCCAGCTAAAGGCAGAGTCAGTCACAGCAATCAAGCTCCAGGTGCTTCCCTTCCACTCCAACCATGTCCTCACAATAGAGGAAAAGGTACCCAAAGAGTGACATATGCTTTGTGACTGCCAAAGAAGGTCAGAATTTCAGTAGAAAGGCTCATTGGTCACTCCTGCTGGCTGCGTTTGGGGGAGGGAAAGCAGCTATCCCTGCCTGTCCTGCCCGCTCCAGCTGCTCTCTGCTTGGCCTCTACCCACACCTGCAGGGAACTGTCGGCAGGCGATGGAACCACCTGGAGTAGCTGTTGTAACCAAGGGTCTTTCTTTATCGCATGTTTCCAGCCCTTTCTTAAGAGTTATACGCCTGACTCTGAGTCCTGAGTTTGGAACTTGCCCTATGATAAACATATTACATTATTTTTGGATAAATCTTTTTTCTATTATACTTAGAACTATTTTAAAGTTGAGATCAGATTATGGAATGTTCTTGGGAAAGATTTTTCCTCTTCTTTGGTGTATGTTATGTCTGGAAGCCACCAACAGAACACAAAAAAATGACAGAGCCCAAACCACAAGGCCATCACATATTCTTACAGAAAATCATCTTGTGAAGGATTTCTGTGATTTAAAAAAAAAAGCTTGCTATTTTTCTCAAATAATTATAGTATCTTTATACCACTGGATGATTTATAAAGCACTTTCCATTTCTATTACCCTACTTCAGGCATGGGTACACCTGACTCAAAAATAACATCCTAAGATCCAAAGTCTAAGTCTTAGACACTAGACTACAATGTATTGACATGATGCCACAATATCTTAAAAGATAATGACAAAAATATGAAGAAGAAATAGAGCAAAAAAAATCTCATTTTTATATTAATAACAGCAATGAAAAAAATACTACAATCATATGGCTTCAGAAAATATAATACACACCACTCAGTCTCCGGGAGAAAAAGTTTTGAGGGTAGAACAGCGAAAATAAACACTTTCTTCTGAACCCACTCTGTACAGCTTTAATAACAAAATACAAAATATAAGCAAATTCAACCCCTTTGAGTAACAATACATTACACAGTTTCCTAGTTCCTCTTTCTCCCTGGGGGCTGATGTGTATCAGTTTCCTAAATGTCTAACATTTTCTCCCACTATTTTAGGACCTGACCTGTGGGCCCCAGGGTTGTTCTGGCCAAGCCACTCCCATCCCAGCCTAACGAGGTGGCTGACACAGCCAGGAACAGGAGGGTCCCAGTGGTCTTTAGAATATAAGAAGAAACTCCCCTTGAGCCCACGTCCCGAAGGAGGATTTTGGAGACTGAGCCTGCAGACGTTATGCGATTCTCACACCTGCTCCAGCCAAAAGGGCAGCTGGGGTGAGGGTCAGAAGGATAAGGAGGATGGAAAGCAGTGTGCCCATGGCTCTGGGGCACGGGTCAGCCCAGCAACCCTGGGATGAAAGTCTACTCCACCAGAGCCATGAAGTGACCCGAGTAAGGACATAAAGGGGCTTTTTTTTTTTTTTTTAACTTGGGCCATCATCTGTGGCAGCCACTTAATTCTCTGTACATAAATCTCAGCTAAAACAAGACAGCCATAAGAAAAAAATTCTCATTGCTGACACAACCTTAGTAGGGTCATTTTCTCACTTAGTAAGAAAATTTTGATACTTTAATAAAACAAACATTAGAATAGAAAGGGGAACTATGTGAATCATTGAAAGCATCCGGACAGGAGAAGATGGTCTCCTCATAAAAATCTTTTTCCTGTCTGAGAAGATGAAGTAGACATATTTTTGCATTTTACCCAGTACAACCCAAAACCCTGTACATTACGTATAAAGCAAACATGAGAAGACTCTGACAGGGCAACAGAAGGCAGACTGGCTGGGGACCCTGCGTCCTGAGAACCATGGTGGTGAGTTCCCATGGTGCTCTTGTTGCCTTGGACATCCTGGACATGGAGTTGAGGGCAGCAACCTGGAAAGCAATGGGCACAGACAGAAGAAGTCTCAAGAGAAGGCTGCTATCTCTGACTCAATGATCAGAAAGGGGCAGCCCAGCAAGACACAACACATTGAAACAATAACCACTGTTCTCCAGCCAGGAAAGGCCAAGGGGAGAGTCCAGACTTCTAGTCTCACCAGGCTATGATAGGGTTCCCCAACTACCTCACTGGGGTAGGCTCAGAGAAAGCCCAGTAGGGAGTCCCGATTTCATCCTTACCCAGCTGTAAAGAAGAAAACCTAGGAGAGAATCAGGGCTAGTGGAGGCCATGTGGGGCCAGAACTCACATCCCATCCAGCAGGAATGAGTGGCCCCAGTGACCTCAGGTGCGAACAGACGGCAGAGTGGGGAAACTGGACTTTTTATCCCTACCTGTCAGTAATGAGTCAGCACCCCAATCTCCTATCTGAGAGGAAGCCAGTGAAAACAGAAGGTTTTAATGAGATCCAGAATCTAATAACATAGTAACAAGAATGTTCAAGATTCAGTTGAAAATCACGTCTCTCAGAAGAACCAGGAAGATCAATAAAAGATGCCAACACCAAGATGACAGAGATGTTGGGATTACCTAACAAAGATGTTAACACAGTCATCATAAAAATGTTTTATTATATTACATTTATATATTATAATAAATGTTCAATTACAATGAACAATTATGAGCACACTTGAAACAAATTTTTTAAAGTCTCAACAAAAAAACATATAAAGAATGAAATAACAACTGAAACAAAAACCACAGTGGATACACTCAACAGCAGCATGAAGGAGACAAAGGAAAGAATCAGTGAACTGGAAAGTAGAATAATAGAAATTATCCAATTTCAAGAACATAGAGAAATAGAATGGGGCTGGGTGTGGTGGCTTACACTTGTAATCCCAGCACCTTGGGAGGCTGAGGCAGGTGGATCACCTGAGGTCAGGAGTTTGAGACCAGCCTGACCAACATGAAGAAACCCTGTCTCTACTAAAAATACAAAATTAGCTGGGCATGGTGGCAGGTGCCTGTAATTCCAGCTACTTGGGAGGCTGGGGCAGGAGAATCGCTTGAACCCAGGAGGCAGAGGTTGTGGTGAGCCGAAATCAGGACATTGCACTCCAGCCTGGGCAACAAGAGCAAAACTCCATCTCAAAAAAAAAAAAAAAAAAAAAAAAAAAAAAAAGGAGAGAAAAAAGAAATAGAAATAAAGAGCCTTACAAACCTATGAGAATATATAAAAGATCCAAAATGCATGTCAATGGAGTTCTGGAAGAAGAGAAAAAAGGGGGGACTAGAAAAGTACCAGAAGAAATCATGTCTGAAGGTGTCCTAAATTTGGTAAATGACATAAAGAAGTGAAGTGAATGTGAAACATAATAAACCTAAAAAAATGCACACCAAACACATCATGATAAATTTCTGAAAACCAAAACAAAGAAAGAATTTTCAAAGCTGTAAGAGAAAAATGACACCTTATCTAGAAGGGGAAACGAATTCAAATGACAGCAGATTTCTTATCAGAATCCAAAAAGAAAAGAAGGAAGTAGCACAATGTTTTCAACTGCGGAAAGAAAAAACTGCCATCCTAGCATTCTGTATCCAGTGGAAATATCCTTCAAGAATGAAGGAGAAATCAAGACATCCTCAGACACAGGGAAACTGAGAGCATTTATCTCTAGCAAAGCTAGAGATAAATAAATGTTTAAAGGAAGTTCTCTAAATAGGCCAAAAAATAATAATAATAATAGAAGGAACCAGCCAGGCACAGTGGCTCACCTGAGGTGAGGAGTTCAAGACCAGCCTGGCTAATGTGGCAAAAACTTGTCTCTACTAAAAATACAAAAATTAGCCAGATGTGGTAGCAGATGCCTGTAATCCCAGCTACTCAAAAAGCTGAGGCACAAGAATCACTTGAACCCAGGAGGTTGGAGGTTGCAGTGAGCAGAGATCACACCATTGCACTCCAACCTGGGTGGTAACAAGAGTAACAAGAGTAAGACTCTACCAAAAAAAAAAAAAAAAAAAGTAACCTTGGAGTACGGAGAATGGAAAAAAAAAATAAGCAAAAATATGGGTTTTAAAAATACTTTCCCTCTTAACACATTCTAATTCTTTTTGACAGAGCAAAAATTATAATACTGTCTGATGTGGTGGCTCACCTATAATTCCAGTACTTTGAGAGGTCAATGCAGGAGGATCGCTTGAACTCAGAAGTTCAAGACCAGCCTGAACAATATGATTAAACCCCATCTCTACAAAAAAAAAAATTAGCCAGTCATAATGACACATGCCTGTAGTCTCAGCTACTCAGGAAGCAGAGGTGAGAGGATCACTTGAACCTAGGAGGTGGAAGTTGCAGTGAGCCGCTGCACTCCAGCCTGGGCAAGAGAGAGAGAGACTATCTCTAAGTAAGTAAGTAAATAAATTAAATAAATAAATAGATATTACAACTGATACCACAGAAATAAGGACAATAAGAGACTACTATGAACAATTACATACTAACAAATTAGAAAACCTAGAAAGAAATGGATAAATTCCCAAAAACATATAACCTCCCAAGACTGAGTCATAAAAAAATAAATAAATAAAAATCTAAACAGGCCTATAACTAGTAAGGAGGTTGAATCAGTAATGAAAAACATCCCAACAAAGAAAAGCCCAGAACCAGATGGCTTCACTGGTGAATTCTATCAAACAATTTTAAAAGAATTAAAACTAGTCTGAGGCCGGGCGCGGTGGCTCAAGCCTGTAATCCCAGCACTTTGGGAGGCCGAGGCAGGTGGATCACAAGGTCAGGAGATCGAGACCATCCTGGTCAACATGGTGAAACCCCGTCTCTACTAAAAATACAAAAAAAAAATAGCTGGGCATGGTGGTGCGTGCCTGTAATCCCAGCTACTCAGGAGGCTGAGGCAGGAGAATTGCCTGAACCCAGGAGGCAGAGGTTGCGGTGAGCCGAGATCACGCCATTGCACTCCAGCCTGGGTAACAAGAGCGAAACTCCGTCTCAAAAAAAAAAAAAAAAAAAAAAAAAAAACACTAGTCTGGGCGCTGTGGCTCATGCCTGTAATCCCAGCACTTTGGGAGGCCAAGGTGGGTGGATCACGAGGTCGAGAGATCGAGACCATCCTGGTCAACATAGTGAAACCCCATCTCCACTAAATACAAAAACTTAGCTGGGCATGGTAGTCCCAGCTACTCGGGAGGCTGAGGCAGGAGAATTGCTTGAACCTAGGAGGCGGAGGTTGCAGTGAGACGAGATAGCACCATTGCACTCCAGCCTGGGTAACAAGAACAAAACTCCATCTCAAAAAAAAAAAAAGTTGAGAGAATGCTTCCAAACTCATTCTATGAGGCCAGTATTACCCTGATACCAAAACCAGACAAACATATTACCAAAAAAAAAAAAAAAAACTATAGACTGATATTACTGATGAATATTGATGCAAAAATACTCAACAAAATACTAGCAAATCAAATTCAAAAGCATATTAAAAGGATTAAACACCATGTCCAAGTGGGATTCATTCCTGTAATGCCAAGATGTTTTAACCTATAACAATCAATGTAACACATCACATTAACAGAATGAAAGGCAAAAACCACAGTCATCTGAATCCAGAAAAAGCATTTGACAAAATTCAACAAACTTTCATGATAAAAACACTCAACGAAACAGGAATAGAAGGAAATTACCTCCACATAATAAAGTCCATGTATGACAAGTCCACAGCTAACGTCTTACTCAATATGAAAAATCAAAAGCTTTTCCTTTAAGATCACCAGCAAGGCAAGAATGCCAACTTTTACCACCTCTTTTCAACACAGCATTGAAAGTCCTAATCAGAGACCTTAGGCAAGAAAAAGAAATGAAAAGCATCCGAGGCCAGGCACTGTGGCTCACTCCTGTAATCCCAACACTTTGGGAGGCCAAGGCAGGCACATCACAAGGTCAGGAGTTTGAGACCAGCCTGACCAACATGGTGAAATCCTGTCTCTACTAAAAATACAAAAATTAGTTGGGTGTACTGGTGCACATCTGTAATTCCAGATACTCAGGAGGCTGAGGCAGGAGAATCACCTGAACCTAGGAGGAAGATGTTGCAGTAAGCCAAGATAGCAACACTTCATTCCAGCTTGGGTGACAGAGCAAGACTCCATCTCAAAAAAATAAAATAAAATAAAAGGCATCAAAATTGGGAAAGACGAAGTAAAAATTATATCTGTTCAAAGATGTAATAATCGACACAGAAAATCCTAAAGATTTCCCCCCGTTAACACACACACACACACACACACACACACACTATACACACTGTTGGAACTGGAATAAATGAATTTAGCACAGTTGCAGAATACAAAATCAAAAAACAAAAAACAGTTGTTTCTATACAGTAACAACGAATAATCCAAAAAGAAAACTAAGAAAGCAATCTCATTTGTAATAGCATCAAAAAGAACAAAATACTTAAGAATAAACTTAACCAAGGAGGTGAAAGACTGGTACACTCAATTTTAAAATTATAAAACATTTAAAAATGTAAAACATTGTTGAAAGAAACCAAGCAATGTACAAATAGACAAAAAGACATCTTATGTTCATGGAATGGAAGACTTAAGATTGTTAAAATATCTATACTACCCAAAGCAATCTACATCTTCAGTACAATAGCTATCAAAACCTTAATGGCAATTTTTGAAGATAAAAAAATTATAAAATTATTATTATAAAATTATAATATGAAAAATCAAAAGCTTTTCCTTTAAGATCAGCAGCAAGGTGATTTTATATAATTTTAGATGATTTTATATAATTTTAATTATATACAATTTTAATTATATAAAATTATCCTAAAATTATATAAAATCTCAAAGGACCCCAAATAGCCAAAACAATCTTGAGAAGGAAAAACAAAAATAGAGGCCTCACACTTCCTTATTTCAAAACATATTACAAAGCTATAGTAATGGAACAGTATGGTACCAGTATAAGACAGATATAGAGACCAATAAAATAGAATAGAGAGCCCAAAAATAAACCTTTGCATATACTGTCAAATGATCTTCGACAAGGGTGCCACAGCTACACAATGGTTAAAGAATAATCTCTTCAATGGTGTTGGAAAAACTGGATATTCACATGTAAAATGATGAAGTTGGACCCTTACCTAATGCCATATGAAAAAATAATCTGGCTAGACATAATGGCTCACACCTGTAATCCCAGCATTTTGGGAGGCCAAGGCGGGTGGAACATTTGAGATCAGGAGTTCGAGACCAGCCTGGCCAACACAGTGAAACGCCATCTCTACCAAAAACTACAAAACAATTAGCCAAGAGTGGCAATACATGTCTGTTGTTCCAGGTACTTAGGAAGCTGAGGCAGGAGAATCACTTGAACCCAGGAGGTAGAGGTTGCAGTGAGCCAGAATCATGCCACTGAATGGCAGCCCAGGTGACAGAATGAGACTTCATCACAAAAAAAAGGAAGAAAAAATAGTTCAAAATAGATTAAAGACCTAAACATAAGACAAGAAACTATAAATATAAAATCTCTAAAAGAAAACATAGGGGGCCAGGTGCTGTAGCTGATGCATGTAATCCCAGCACTTTGGGAGGCCAAGGTGGGAGGATCACTTGAGCCCAGGAGTTCGAGAACAGCCTGAGACTCTGTCTCTATTAAAAAATAAAAATAAAAAAAAGCTTCCTAACACTGAATTTTGTGATGATTTCTTGAATATGGCACCAAAACACAAGCAACAAAAGCAAAAATAAGCAGTACTACATCAATCTTTAAAACTTCTGCACCAAAAAGGAAACAACAGAGTGAAAAGGCAACTTACAAAATAGGAAAAAAAAATTTGCAAAACATACATATGATAAGGAATTAATATCCAGAATATATAAAGAACTCCTACAACTCAACAACAAAAAACAAATAACTCAATTAAAAAATGAGCAAAGGATGTGAATAGACATTTAGCCAAAAATGATTAACAAGCATATGAAAAGATATCTAACATCACTAATCATTAAAGAAATGCAAATCCAACCAAAATGAAGTATCACCTCACACAGGTTAAGAGGGCCACTATCAAAAAGACATAAAACAAATGTTGGTAAGGATGTGAAGAAATTGGAACCCTTGCATACTGATGGTAGGAGTGCAAACTGGTGCAGCTACTATGGAAAACAGCATGGAGATTCCTCAAATAATTAAAAATTTACCGTATGATTCAGCTATCCCACTTTTGATTATATATAAAAGAAATGAAGAAGGATCTCAAAGAGATATCTGCACACTCATGTTCATTACAACATTACTCACAAGAGCCAGGAGATACAAGCAACATAAACATCCATAAAAACATGTGTATACCAACCCAAATGCCCATCAATGATAGACTGGATAAAGAAAATGTGGCACATATACACCATGGAATACTATGCAGCCATAAAAAAGGATGAGTTCATGTCCTTTGCAGGGACATGGATGAAGCCGGAAACCATCATTCTCAGCAAAGTGACACAAGAACAAAAAATCAAATACCACATGTTCTCACTCATAGGTGGGTGTTGAACAATGAGAACACATTAACACAGGAAGGGGAACATCACACACTGGGACCTGTTGAGTGGTAAGGGGGTTAGGGGAGGGATAGCAGGGAGTAGGGGGATTGGGGAGGGATAGCATTAGGAGAAATACCTAATGTACGTGACAGGGGAATGGATGCCGCAAACCACCATGGTCTATGTATACCTATTAACAATCTTGCACAATCTGCACATGTACCCCAGAACTTAAAGTATAATAAAAAAATTTTTTAATAATTATTATCTTACATATACTAAATTTTCAAAAGGATCTTTACCTCTTGGAATAAAATTAGCTCCTGACATATATGCTTCTTGTCACTTGAAATTTTCCAATGTGGGCCGGGTGCGGTGGCTCAAGCCTGTAATCCCAGCACTTTCGGAGGCCAAGGCGGGTGGATCACAAGGTCAAGAGATCGAGACCATCCTGGTCAACATGGTGAAACCCCGTCTCTACTAAAAATATTAAAAATTAGCTGGGCATGGTGGCGCATGCCTGTAATCCCAGCTACTCAGGAGGCTGAGACAGGAGAATTGCCTGAACCCAGGAGGCGGAGGTTGCGGTGAGCCGAGATCGTGCCATTGCACTCCAGCCTGGGCAACAAGAGCAAAACTCCGTCTCAAAAAAAAAAAAAACAAAAACAAAACAAAAACAAAAAAAAGAAATTTTCCAATGTGATATTAGACTGCCTCATTAGAAATTGAACATATTATTTAATGCTTACCAGAATAAAAACAGTGATTAAAAAAAGAAAGAAAAAACCATGTGTATTAGCGGGTTTTCACACTGCAGATAAAGACATACCCAAGACTGGGCAATTTACAAAGAAAGAGGTTTAATTGGACTTACAGTTCCACATGGCTAGGGAGGCCTCGCAATCATGGTGGAAGGAGGAGCAAATCACGTCTTACATGGATGGCAGCAGACAAAGAGAGAGAGCTTGTGCAGGGAAGCTCCTCTTTTTAAAACCATCAGATCTCATGAGACTTACTCACTATTATGAGAACACAGGAAAGATTTGCCCCGGATTCAATTACCTCCCACTGAGTCCCTCCCACAACATGTGGAAATTCAAGATGGGATTTGGGTGGGGGCACAGCCAAACCATATCAACATGAGTAAAGAAAATGTGAAAAAGAATGGAATATTATTCAGCCTTAAAAAAGAAGGAAATCCTGTCATATACCACAATGTGGGAAAACCTTGACAACATTATGCTAATTGAAATAAGTCAGTCACAAAAAGACAAACACATGACTCCAATTATATGAGATATCTAAAGTAAACTCTTAGAAAGTATAATAGTGGTTGTCAGGGGCTTGAGAGACGGGGAAAGGTGAGGTTGTTGTTCAATGGGCATAGAGTTCAGTTTTGCAGGATAAAAAAGTTCTAGAGATGTGTTGCCCAGCAATGTACATATAGTAAACATTAGAGTACACAATGATTAAGATCATAAATTTTATGTTTTTTTAACATAACAAAAGAAGACAAACCCATAGAACAGAAAAAAGAAGGGACAAACTATTGATACATAAACTTACTGATACAAAAACCTAAATAAATCTCCAAACAATTATACTGAGTAAAAAAGCTAATCCCAGGTTACATACTGTATGATTCCATTAATATAACATTCTTGAAATAATACAAATATAGAAATAAAGAGCAGATGAGTGGGCTGCCATGGGTTAAGGAGGGTGAGGGAATGGGGGGAAATGAGTGTGTATAAAAAAACAACATGAGAAATCTTTGCAGAGATGGAAACATTCAGTATCTGGAGTGTATTGATGTCAATATCCTGGTTTTGTTACTATTATGTTTTCAAGATGTTACCATTGAGGGAAATTGGTATAGCATATAGGGGAGCTCTCTGTATTATTTCCTACAACTGCGAGTGAATCTACAATTATCTCAAAATAAAAATTTTAATTAACTTTAAAAAATCTTTTCCCCAAATGATGGAAGTTAAGTGCTAACTGGAAACACAGTAGAGGAATACTTGTTTTTTATGTCGGTAGGGGTAAAGGAGGTAGTCAGACTCAGAAAAATCTTTCCTGTCTCATATTCCAAGAAATGAGATGTCCCAGCCTGATTACCCCAATGTTCCCATTTTGGGAAACGTATGTAATAATTTTCAGAAGGGAAGCCTGGCCTGTATGCTTCCTAAGTTTTGGTCTTCAAAGACACACAGAAAGAGGAACACCCATACACCAGAGCCAGTTTTCTGTGGGTGGCGGCAAGTTGAGCTAGAGGGGCAAGTGGCCTTCATCATAGAGGTGTACTTCTGTTTCAGCTCTGAAGAAGCCAGGGTTGATATCATCCTTGTGATAGCAATTGAATAGAAAATGACGCATCCCTTTATTTCCAGGGCAGCTGCTTAGAAATCTCCCTCATGAGTGTGTAGGAGAGCTATTATTACCTAGGGCCTAGTGTGTTAGTTACAGGAGCTCTCCAATCATTCCACAAAGGAGAATACCACCCCATCAGTAAGTGGATTAGCTGTGTGGTCTGGCTGAATTTAAGCTACGATACCGGGAAAGAAAGAAGTATACCAGTCAGCCATAGCAAAATCTTCTCTATTACATTTGTCTATGTGCCTCCACACTTCTGTAGTCGCCAGTTCTCAGAAGTGATGAGGATGGAGTTCCTCACGGACAGTAAAGTCAGCAATAATTAGCATTTACTGAGCACCTACCAGGGGCCAGGCACTGTGCTGAGTGGTCTGTGCACATCCCATTGCATTGTCTCAACAACCTGGTGTTAAAGGAGTTAGTATTATTTCCACCTTAGAGCTCAGGAGACTGAGTTTCAGAGACGTTACATGGTTTTCCCTAGGTCACACAGCTAGTAAGAGGCAAAGCTGGAATTCAAGGCTCAGGACCTCTATCTACAAAGCCTTTAGGAAGTATCAGGCAATATCATATAAACGATGAAATCTGGGTTCTGAATTTTCTGATTTTGACCACGTCCTCTCAACTCAATTAAAAGAGATCAGAGGAAAGGGGCTAGCTTTCTGCTGAACTGACATTTTCTTCATCTACCTGGTAAACAGTAGGCACTCAATAAATGATTATTATGCTGAACTGACCTAGAGGAAAAAGGCCGCTGAGGACCTCCCCCTCCACTGCATGCTCTGAGAGGAAGAGCAGTAGAGAAACCCCCTCACCTGCCATGCCATTTGGCAATGCTGTCTCTGTGCTTAGCTGAGGGGGACACAGCTCTATAAAGACCTACAAAACAGATAGCCACAGACACGCCACAATGCTATGAAGAGCATGGGACAAAGAAACCCAGGGAAAGCCCCAGAGAATGCGTGATGACCTCAGATGCGAAGTATGTAGTGAGCCAATTCTGGAACCTCAGCGAATTTCACAGACAAAACAGTGGGAGGGAGGGAGCACTTGGGACTTGTGTTGACTGAGCAAGCAAAGTTACCCGGTGACTGCTGGGCTCACGGGAGAATCTTCCTTTGTGGGAATGCACTAGAAATACAGCAGCAAGCCAAGATGCCCCTCCCCATACAGGCAGCATGGCCAGTTAGGTGGTTCCTCTGCCTTAAGCTGTTGGTATTCCCATTGTTTCTGGATTCATCCCCAAAGAGTGTGGGATGGAACAGAAATGGGATGCTCTCTGCTGAGAAAATCTGCAAAGAGACAAATTTTGATATTCGGAAACTACTGCAGCCAGAGTCTGGTCCAGGGGCTGGAGGAAAGGCTTGCACAGCCGCCTGGCAGTTTCAGACTGGGGGAGGGAGCAGGCAGAGAACATGAGAGAAGAAGAAAGACATTAATGAAGGAAAAATAGCCAAGGCCATACTAAAAATACTTCCCAGGCACATAGTTCTCCCAATACATAGCAGCTCTTTCAATTAAGGATGTGTCATTTCCTGGGTTATTAAGTCCAGATCATGGAACATTCCACTCTGGGACAGTAAAAGAGGGTCACGTTCTCAGCCTCCCCAGCACCAAAGCAGCTAAAAACAAGGATCACAGCCCCAGTGTTTCCACCACTCCTGAGCGGCTTGGAAGCTTCCCTTCAGGGCGTGTCTGCGGAAAGCCTACGGGGCCCAGTATGACATTGTTTCTCAGGTATCTCAGATGTCCCCACGGTCACCTGGAAGGGCATCATCATCTCAAGCCAGTAAGCCCTTGCAAGAAACAGAATTTGGGGGAAGAAGAAGTATTGGTGGCCACTTTGCCTTGGTTACTATGATAAATGACCAGTAACCTTGAATATATTCTAAAGCCGAAGTCACATGGAAAAGTCTGCCCTACTAGACTCGAAGAAATGCTAAAAGAAATCTTAGTGTCCTCTCAGTGTCAGGCATGGGGACCCACATGCCATGGGTGTCCAATAACGTCTGTCTCTCCTTGGGGAGGGAAGGGGATACTATATGCATGAATAGCCAAGGAGCCCTTGAGAGGAGTTGCTACAACAGTCCTTTCCAAACATTTAAGTAGTTTGGAACCTCTGGTATCTTAGCCTCTCCTAACCTGCGTTTGAAGCCATTGGTTTGCAATTTAATTACCATGAGAGTTAAGCAGGTAAAAGGTGAATTAGGGAGAAACTGAATGGCAAAGTGGGCTTCAGAGTCAATACAGAAATTGAGGATTCCAAGTGGGAAAGATTCTCAGAGCTCAGGCAAGTCTGGAGCACACAGTGCTTTCCAACAAAATTTAAATGTTACCAATACTCAAAATTCAGGAGATTTCAGATAAAAAGAGGCTTTCCAACTTCTGTTTTAATGGAAATAATCAGCAAAAATAGGACCTGCACGTAGCATGTGGCTGGAGCTGAGGAGCGGCGTCCCCTCTGCACACTCCAGCTGCCACCCCCAGCCCCACCCCCACCCCCACCTGGCACCCTTGTTTACACTCAGAGCTCTGCCTCGGTTCCTCATCCTGCCTGCCACTTTTGGGTATTTGAGCGGGCAATTCCTTTCCTGGTCCATCCCCTTTACACCCACAGAGAAGTGGCCCCATCTCTAACCCATCCTCAAACCCAGTTCCTTTGCTGGTATTCCCAGTGTTTCTAGATTCATCCTCATAGAGTCTGAGATGGAGCAGACACTGGGCCCCTCTGCTGGGCAATCAGGAGACTCCAACAAAGACTCAAAAGGCTTGGTGGCTCACGCCTGTAATCCAGAACTTCCGGAGTCTAAGGTGGGAGGATCGCTTCAGCCCAGGAGTTCAAGACCTGCCTGGGCAACATAATGAGACCCCAATCTCTACAAAAAAATTAAAACCTAGCCAAGTGTGGTGGTGCACACCTGTAGCACCAGCTACTTAGGAGGCTGAAGTGGGAAGATCACTTGAACCCAGGAAGTCGAGGCTGCAGTGAACCATGATCAAGCAACTGCACTCCAGCCTGGGTGACAGAGCAAAACTTTGTCTCAAAATAAATAAACAAAGACTCAAAGGCAGCTGCAGCCAAATGATCTGTGACAGAAGAGGACATGCCTCCTCAGTCCCCAGCAAGGTACTTCCTTTTTTTTTTTTAAAAAAAAAAAAAAGAAAGAAAGAAAAGAAAAAGAGAGAAAGAAAAAAAAAGGTGGGGATGAAGGAGAGGAAGAAAAGGAAGAAAGAGGAAGAGGAAGAGGGAGAGAGAACGGAAGTGTTGCTTTATTGCCCAGGCTAGAATGCAGTCTAAAACTGGGGATGGAAAACCTCTTTTATACCGAAAAGTACTTCTTTAGACGCATGTCCCCTTTCCACCTGCAGCCCCACCTCTCTCCCAGTTCAGCCTGCCCCTGTTCCCAGATCAGAGCCTATTCCTAAGGACAAACATTTATATTTTCAGAGACCTCTCTTTTTTCATGACTTCTGGTCCACTCTGAGGTAAAAGCAAACACTGCTTCACCAAAACTGTGCGGCATGCAGTATTTCTCCCTTGCTTAGTTCAGACCATGAACACAAGCACGGACTACTCCAGATTCTCGCAAACACTCCCTAACTAACAGTACTGAAGCATTTCTTGGGAAGCAACAGACCAGTCAAGGGAGGACTATGGTCAATTAGAAGATGATGACCACAGAAATCAGGACATAAATAAAAACAGTTCTGGAGGATTAACTGATTTGTTTGTACCTGACACAATGCTGGGCATTTTACATGTTAATTCTTACCTTTACAGCCACCCTACAAAGCAGGAGATATCATCCCCTTCGTATAGATGAAGAAAATGAACATTGAAGTGTTCTGCTAATGTAGTCATTTTTCTCCCTGTGGTAGTGGCTGAACCCTCTTTCACCTGCCTGGACAGCCTGGTCCTGATGTGAAAAGCCCCTCCCAGGACTGGCTCAGAGGACTCCTGGGCTACTTACGGTCTGCTGTTCACCTCCACCCCACTGGCAGCAGTCTTTGACTCCAGGGCGTTGTTGAAGTTGGAGATATTTTCAGAAGAGTAGAGGCCAGCTGGGTTGTTGTACTGGTTTGTGATGACCCTGGCGGTAGTGCCGGAGGCAGGTGAGGCGGTGAAGGGCATGGCACTTCGGTTGTGGGCACTTCCTATGTGCAGAACCTCCTGCAGGCAGGGATCAGAGGAGAAATCAAGGGGGGCATCCAATGCACACCCCTTGATGGGCAGTGCAGGCTGAGTGCCAGGGAGAGGGTGTTTCTGCTGCTAAGATGGCCCTAGTTCAACACAAACTTTAGCTGTGGGGCTCTGGCACACCCACTGACACACGGGCAATGACTGGGGCAGTTCCTCACAATGGGCGCGTGTGCAAGTTCACACCCCCTGAATCATCTCTGCCTTCTGATTCTTGGGGCCCAGCAAAGCCTACCCTCTGGGCACCCTTAGGCAGGACAGCCCTTGATGCTTTGGGCTGTCAGATTCAAGTCAGAGCTGAAACAGGCTTTCAGGGCACATACCAAAGGGATGAAAGCACTAGGTGGAGAGGAACATGCAGTCACTTTGGTCAGTGCAATGCAGGGGATGATAAAACGTGGAGATACATTCTCCAGAAGTGTGCAAGTTAGACCAGCAAGATAAGAGGGTATGGTGTCAGAGGGGAAGCAGCTGCTGACTAGGCAGAGATGGCCTCAGTCTCCTGCAGAACAAGGGTAAAGGGAATTAAGGATCTATTATTTCTTATGGGAGAAAGACAGGGCTAATCAGACAGAAGGTCAGGGAATACCTGTCACAGGGGCGGTACCCAGCAGAGCTGCAGAAAAGGACTTTGAGTTCCTTGTGCTCTCATTCCCCTCTTTCTGTAATTTGAGAAAGTACCCTCCACCCCTACCCTAGACCTGCTAGGAGTCAGATGAATAATTACTACAGCTACCACATCTCAGAGCTCCTTTACAAACCCTCAAAACCACTTTTGAAATTAACATTCTTGTTTTCTAAAACTACAGCTTTTCTACTTTTTCTTACCCCCTGCCAGCGTCACAGCTTTTCTGATGGCCCAATTACCAAGGACCTTTCTATATGGGTATCTGGATCAACCCATGGCTTCTAGGCAATGCATGTTCTGTGCAGCCTGCTGAACTCAAAATGTGTCTTAGTGTCTGGGTTTTCCAGAACAATCTTCCTGAACTCGGGTCTCTTTCTTAAACACCCAGGCCCAGAACAGCTGCCACTCAAAAAGTTCCTGTCGTCTATTGCACTTCCTTTTTTTTCTTTCCTTTTTTGTTAAATCTGCAAGTCTTTTATGCTTTCTGTAAAAACATTCATGAAAACTAACAGCTTTATTGCATAACTAACTTAAAAGACAACAAGCTGAAAATATTTTTATGTTTAATATTTTTCTTTTGGCTGAGTGCAGTGGCTCACGTTTGTAATCTCAACACTTTGGGAGTCCAAAGCAGGAGGATTGCTTGAGCCCAGCCTGGGCAACATAGTAAGACCCTATCCCTAAAAAAAAGTTAGACAGGCATGATGGTACATGTCTGTAGTCCCAGCTACTTGAGAGGCTTAGGCAGGAGGATTGTGTAAGCCCAAGAGATGGAGGCTGCAGTGAGCCATATCACACCACTGCATGTCATCCTGGGTGACAAAGCAAGACTCTCATCTCTAAAAAAACAAAACAGGGCAGGTGTGGTGGCTCATGCCTGTAATCATAGCACTTTGGGAGACCAAGGCAGGAGGATCACCTGAGGACAGGAGTTCGAGACCAGCCTGGCCAACATGGTGAAACCCCTTCTCTACTAAAATACAAAAATTAGCTGGGCATGGTGGCACGTGCCTGTAATCCCAGCTACTCAGAGGCTAAGGCAAGAAAATCACTTGAACCCAGAAGGCGGAAGTTGCAGTGAGTCAAGATCTCGCCACTGCACTCCAGCCTGGGCAACAGAGCGAGACTCTGTCTCAAAAAAATAAAAAATAAAACAACACAAAACTTCAGCAGTTATCAATGAGTAGTTAAGTAAATTTTATGGCACAGCTACCTGAAGAAATCATACATACTAATTAAAGGCCATGGTCATGAAGACAGAGCAAATTTACAGATGGGTGGCCTGGGACCCTTGCCTGCATACCGCAGTCAGGGTGGTCATTCTTTCTTCTTCTCTCCATCTCCATGACAATTCCTAGGAGGAGCAGAGGATGCGGAGCCCCAGGGAAGAGTCTTTATTTTTCTGTCTCGGCTCAGTTTTTCCCTGCAATTTCCTGTTTGGCCGTGAGCAAGGGATACCCCTCTGAGCCCATTTTTCATCTTTAAAATGAAGAAGATAAAACCTTCACAAGGACTTTGTGCAAGTTACTAGAGTGTCAAGTACAGTGCCTGGCCTATGAGACATATGCAAGCAGGGTCCATTCCCTTCTCCCTCCACAGAAACAGATTTCCAATTAGAATGGAAGTCAATGGAAAATTCAGGTTGCAAATTCTGATTTCACTTTATAAAGAGTCTTTCAAGAATGTATCTGGTTTGTACATAAAAGGAATATCTCTACCCTCGTCTGAATACTGACTGGTCTTTCCAGAAAGCAGGCAGATTCAGGGCTTGCTTTTGGAAGGGATGATGTAATTGTTTGGGCTTTGTATTTATCAGTCTCCAAGGAAACTCAATAATGAGGAAATACAAACTAGGTGTGTAACTATGCTGACCTCAGATAAGCTGGGGTGTTGGTTGGCATTACATGAACCAACAGATCTTTTTATTATAGATGAACTCTGCTCTTACTCATTTGTCCTCTACTTTAGAATGGCTGGAAGTAAAACACTCTGGAAAAATGACGGTGAGAAGTTTTTCTTACAGTAATAAGGCATTACTGGAATCACAAGAAAAATATTAGGTTTTAAAGTATTTGAGAATTTCTGTCATCTGAAGAGAACTATCCAAAAGCTTAACACAGGTAACTGGTTTATAGATTTAAAATAAAAATCGAATATACTACAAATGAAAACTATAACTGAAATGTGCATAATTACCTTATTTACATAAAAATGAGGATTTCAGACAGACCATGTTAAAATGAAATCATTCCTTGTATGTTATAAAATATGTCAAAATAAAAATTTAGCAATTAAAATTTAACATTTATAATAAACTTAATGAAGTAGCTGAGAACTCCCAAGGAAACTGAAATTAATTGTGGCGTGTTTTAAATTAGTTTGCACAACTGCCAGGGTATAGACCAAGTACCATTTTATGAACTTTCCTGAGAGGAGTTGTGTAGAATAATATGTTCACATCAGTTTTGAAATGATGCAAAATGATCCTTACTGTGACTCTTGGGATTTTTAATAATTATTTTTGCTATCTTAATGGAAAAAATTTTGTGTGACTGCATTTTTGAAATTTTAATGGATTCTATTTGAGAAAATATGATTTATACCCAACCACCCAATTAACACACACTAATATACCAAGTGAGTTCAACTTCATAGAAGTTTCTGTTTTATGTATAAAAGATAGTTAGCTAGCCAGGCTTGGTGGCTCACACCTATAATCCCAGCACTTTAGGAGGCTGAGGAGGGCGGATCACCTGAGGTCAGGAGTTCATGACCAGCCTGACCAACATGGAGAAACACCGTCTCTACTAAAAATACAAAATTAGTTGGGCCTGGTGGTGTATGCCTGTAATCCCAGCTACTCAGGAGGGTGAGGCAGGAGAATCACTTAAACCTGGGAGGTGGAGGTTGCAGTAAGCCGAGATTGCACCGTTGTACTCCAGCCTGGGCAATAAGAGTAAAACTCCATCTCAAAAATAAATAAATAAATAAATAAATAAAACACAAAACTTCAGCAGTTATCAATGAGTAGTTAAGTAAATTTTATGGCACAGCTACCCAAAGAAATCATACATACTAATTAAAGGCCATGGTCATGAAGACAGAGCAAATTTACAGATGGGTGGACAGCTAGCTATATATTGTATTTTAATTATATCTTAACTCACCATAACAACTAAATAGTATCCCAGATTTTTAAAAAAATAAGTTAAATTCCAAATCTTCAACTTGAGTTAAATGTATAACCATCGCAAACCAGTCTAAAATTTTCAAAAGGCATTATCAATTTATTTATTAATTTGTCATTTAATAATTTATTAATGTATCCAACAGACATATACTTTGTGACAAGTAGCATGTTGGGTGTGAGGAATTTTACAAAAGATATTCTAAACATCTTTGTTTGTCTCTTATTTCAGAAACAACACCCATGCATTGTAGGTAATTTAGAAGATGTATATAAGGCAGAAAGAAATACAATCACCTATAATTTACCTACTGAGAGATTTATTTACAAATATGGGATCTTAGGGCAGTCTACTGTCCTGAGAAATTCTATCTGGCTGACAAATTGTACACTATGTACTGCTTTTTTTATATTAATTGCTACTTTAGTAATTTTAAAGTCTCGCTAGAAGTTTCACTGTAACAAAAATAGAGATTTCCACTCCATGGCTCATGGAAACCAGACAGGGGCATACAATGGGGAGAAGCAGGGCTTCCTATTACAAATCCCCCTATTTCTTCTAGACTTCTAGGCCTCTAGACCTAAACTTATTTTCATCCCTGTCATGATTCATTTGTTGCCGAAATCCATAATGAGCTGAGTAGCTCCCTGACTTCACTGTGATCCGGCCAACCCTTCCCACGCAGGAAGGCTTCCACTGGCTTTCCTTATCGCCTTCCGACCCCCTGCTTCCAGCCCAGGACACAGCGTCACTGCCCTGGGGTTTTCCAGCCCTTTCCTCCTGCGGTTCCCTTACGGGAAGAACTGAACAAGAGCCAGATAACCAGCAGTGACAGTGGAGGGCTGTCCCTACAGTCTTATCCCCAGGCCTCCAGGGCAGGAAAAACAGGAATGTGCTGAGCAGTGCCATGAATGGCAAAGTGCTGGGTGGTGAGAGCAGCAGCCACCATCAGCAAGGACTTACCTGGGGTTCAGAGGCTAAATTCATCTTGTATGGATGACGCTTCCCTTCCTCCGTCACCAGAGGAGACCAGACTTTATGTTCAGATCTGCAACAGATTAACAAAGCTGCTGTTTCACCCATGCTAAATAAATAGTAAAGAGAAACTGGAAAAATGCCCCCTCTTTCCTGGACTAGCCTCTGAACTAGCACCTTCCCGTCAGCCCTACCTTCCATTTGCCACCAGGTTAATTTTTTAAACACCCCAATGTGGGGCCAGGCGTGGTGGCTCCCACCTGTAATCCCAGCACTTTGGGAGGCCAAGGCAGGTGGATCACCTGAGGTCTGGAGTTCAAGACCAGCGTGACCAACATGGTGAAACCCTGTCTCTATTATTAATAAATAAATAAATAAATATACCCCAATCTGATAACACCCACGGCTGATGGCTCCCCAGCACACCCCCAAGGGGCTTCCCAAGCACTTCATCCCCCCTCACCACACTCTGAATAGCTGACACCAGCATCGTGGCCCTCCTCCGTGTTCCTGAGCATGACTCACACTGCCCTATCTCTGCTCAGAGTAGAAGGGGCTTCTCCTCTGTCTCAACCCAGTGTGTTTGCTCCAGACCAAATAACCAACATATTTGTGAAGCTTATTTGACCCACATGAAAATAATGCTTCTTGGCTGGGCACAGTAGCTGACGCCTATAATCCCAACACTTTGGGAGGCCGAAAAGGGTGAATCACTTAAGGTCTGGAGTTTAACACCAGCCTGGCCAACATGGCGAAACCTCATCTCTACTAAAAATACAAAAATTAGCTAGGTGTGGTGGCATACACCTGTAATCCCAGCTACTTGGGAGGCTGAGGCAGGAGAATCGCTTAAACCCAAGAGGTGAAGGTTGCAGTGAGCTGAGATCACGCCACTGCACTTCAGCCTGAGTGGCAGAGGGAGACTTTATTTGAAAAAAAAAAAGGAAAAGAATGCCTTTTTTGCACTTATAAATGATTTTCTTTGTACCAATCACAGTGCAATGATTTTATTTGAGTCTTGGTTTTCACTAGTATAGTCATTTCCTCTCTTGCAGGTAGACCATATTTATTCTTTTTTTTTTTTTTTTTCAAGACAAGAGTCTCACTCTGTCAGCAGGCTGGAGTGCAATGAATGGTGCGATCTCAGCTCACTGCAACCTCCGCCTCCCAGGCTCAAGCGATTCTCCTGCCTCAGCCTCCCGAGCAGCTGGGATTACAGGCACCTGCAACCCCGTGCCTGACTAATTTTTTTGTATTTTTGTAGAGACAGGGTTTCACCATGTGAGCCAGGCTGGTCTTGAACTCCTAACTTTAGGTGACCCACCTGCCTCTGCCTCCCAAAGTGCTGGGATTATAGGCGTGAGCCACTGTGCCCAACCATACTTATCTACATACTTCACAGATGAGAATCTAAGCAAAGGGTTCATGACAAAGAGCTGTGGCAGCTAAGGTTAGTGAAATAACAAATGATTAGAATGAAACATCTAAACTTGATGCAGTGGGAAACAGGGAGCCACTGAGGGTTGAACCAAATCACTTCTGAAATCCTGCCCTTCCAAGGCTAAACAAAAGAAGAACGGAAATTCTACCCTAATTACAACTCTGGAGGTGCTGTCCTCACTCATTCTTTTATCCCCAGCTCTCCCTGCTTGTCAACTTAAAGTTACACTCAGCACTCTGCTGCTAATGTGTTGAAGTTTTTCTCTGTTATTGCAATCTCCTGGCATGGTACCCACTGCTCAGCATAAAGCAGTAAGAGCAGCATCCTAAGGACATCTTATTTTTTTTTTTTTTTGAGATGGTTTCACTCTGTTGCCCAGGCTGGAGTGCAGTGGCACTATCTTGGCTCACTGTAACCTCCACCTCCTGGGTTTAAGTGAGTCTCCTGCCTCAGCCTCACAAGTAGCTGGAACTACAGGTGCATGCCACCACACTCGGCTAATTTTTGAATTTTTAGTAGAGACAAGGTTTCACAATGTTGGCCAGGTTTATCTCAAACTCCAGACCTCAAGAGATTCACCCTCCTCAGCCTCCCAAAGTACTGGGATTACAGGCAGAGCCATCACACCTGACCAGGACATTTTACTTACTCAAAATTTTAGTTAGTTGAGTTGGATGAAGTGAAAAGGCAGATATCTTATTGAAAGAAGCCCACATCATAAGAAGCATTGTGAAAATTAGATGGGGGCCCAAGCACAGCGGCTCATGCCTGTAATCCCAGCACTTTGAGAGGCCAAGGTAGGTGGATCACCCGAGGTCAGGGGTTCGAGGCCAGACTGGCCAACATGGTGAAATCCCATCTTTACTAAGAATACAAAAATTAGCCAGGTGTGGTGGCGCACATCTGTAAAACCAGCTACTCAGGAGGCTGAGGCAAGAGAAACACTTGAACCCGGGAGGCTGAGGTTGCAGTGAGCTGAGATTGCACCACTGTACTCCAGCCTCAGCAACAGAGTGAGACTCTGTCTCAAAAATAATAATTATAATAATAATAGAGGGGAAACAAGCAATCTGAAGTTCAAATGCCACAAACCTCTACATGGCACTGAGCTAGGAGGCCTGGGGGATTCTGAGATAGAGAAGGCAGTCCCTCCCCACAAACAGCTTCTAGTCAATCAGAAATGAACAAAACGTTTCCATCGGCTTCACCTAGCTACAGTGAGAGTCATGTTGTCTACGCAGCCTTTGATTCTGTTCTGAGCTTCCAAGTGCGTCATATTGCTAGTATTCTCCCCATCAATGGCTGTGATTACATCTCCAATACATAAATCAGCTAGAGCTGCCTTGCTTCCAGGAGTGACCTAGGAAAAAAAAGGGAGAGCAGGCTAGTTACTATTTGTCTGCAAACCACTAAGTTACCACCAAGTTATGTATTCACTGATATGGAGCAAAGCCCTGAAAAAGAAAAGCGGGCTGAAATCATAAGCTTAAATAATAACAATCATTTGTGTTATCATCTACCAAGAGTGCTTTTCTAATATGGTCTGATTGTATCCTTATATCGACCTTGTGAGAAAGAAGGACAAACAGCAGTCCCCATTTCAGAGACCAGGAACTGAGGCTTTGAAAGACCTGGGACTTACCCAGGATCGCCCAACTAGTATATTATTATATTACTAATCCTCCAACTAGTGTATTACTGAGCCAGAACACAAACCCTGAACAGATCTGATGTCCTTCCCACTGAACCATGTTTGCGTCCTTAAAATTACATAACAATTACAATTCTAAAAAACACGTGCACATTTAGAGAACATTATAACATCCTATTTCTTTAAAAGTTTTAATAATGTTATATATGCAAAAGAAAGTAGAAACACTGCACACTAAACTGCTCACAGTTATACAGTTTTGCAATGTTTCTTACAATAATACTGAATTACTTTTTAATTTAAAAATTGTTAGCCAGGCATGGTAGCTCACGCCTGTAATCCCAGCACTTTGGGAGGCCGAGGTGGATGGATCACCTGAGGTCAGGAATTTGAGATCAACCTGGCCAACATGGTGAAATCTCATCACTACTAAAAATATAAAAAATTATTAAGGTGTGATCTCAGCTACTCGGGAGGCTGAAGCAGGAGGATCGCTTGAACCCAGGAGGTGGAGATTGCAGTAAGCCAAGATCTCGGCACTGTACCACAGCAGGCAACAGAGCAAGATTCTGTCTTAAAAAATAATAATAATAAAATAAAAATTTTTAAAACTTGTTAAAAGCAATCAAGGATATGCTAAAGTATGGTGGTATAGGTTTATACTGGTTTACTCTCCCAGAATGACTAGGACCATCCCCTATAGGTGGCTGGTCTTCTGCAGGCTATGCTTCTATATTTATTTTTTTTGAGACAGAGTCTCTGTCGCTCAGTCTGGATGGAGTGCAGTGGCGCGATCTCAGCTCACTGCAACTTCTGCCTTCTGGGTTCAAGCAATTCTCCTGCCTCAGCCTCCTGAGTAACTAGTACGACAGGTGCTCACCACCACATCCGGCCAATTTTTGTATTTTTAGTAGAGATGGGGTTTCACCATGTTGGCCAGGATGGTCTCAGTCTCTTGACCTCATTATCCGCCCACCTCAGCCTCCCAAAGTGCTGGGATTACTGGCATGAGCCACTGTTCTGGGAGCTGATGCTTCTAAAACCAATGGTTCCAAATTGATAGATCACTGATGCTTGTGGGAAGCCAATCAATTACTGCCATAGGTCCTTAAATTCATCTGCCTATGGAGAAAAAAATGAGGACACAATACATATCACTGACGTACAACTATTTCTCAAGAAAATACAGATGCTTTTATGACGAACGAGATCCAAACTCATTTTGAAATAGTACTCACTTCAGAGTACTATTTCTAACCAAGGTATCTGGTTAGATTTTCTAAACCAAGGTATACTAAAAACATTACTATCATCCCAGGGTAAGTTCACATTTTTTCCACAATACAAGACCTTCCTGGATAGGAATTCCAAGCCCCTCCTGAGCAGGGTGGCTGTAACACCCCCAGGCTCCCAGTCCCCACAAGGCTCTAGCCACCCTTTGGAGAAGGCCCTTGACTCTCGGGATCCAATTGAGGAAGATCTTGCGAACACCTGGGTGTCTCCTCATGGCTGAACCACAGGTAACAGGTTCTTCAAGGCACCAAACCAGGACACACAATTTGGGCCCTAAACCTCCATATCTGATGCAGTTTTCAGCAGCTACAGTTTCCAATTAGCCCTCAGCGCAGCTGGTGTGGTGCCACGATTATGGTGCATTCCCCATCAGCACTCTGACCCCATAAAATGAGGACAAAATAAGTTGATCCTTGAGGTCCCTTCTGGCCTGTACATACTATGACTTTATCAGGCAAAACTCTCCTGGAATGTGGCAGGATGTGGAAACCAGTACCGAGATCCTGACCTCCCAACCCTTTCTGGCTTTCCCATCATTTGTTTACCAGAGATCTGAGTTTTAGGAAATGAAAGCCTTTTGATTCGAGGTTCCCATCTTCCCCTCATCCAGCCGCTGAGACAGGACTTTTTATCCCGGCAAGCACAGGCCACTCTCATTTCAGTCAACAATGGGGAGTTAGCTTCTGAGTCATCCAGTGCGTGCAATAAAAAAAAAAAAAATTCCTCTCATTTTCCGACCTATCGTCCTATCGTCCTGAGATGGCTGATCTGGCACATCTTCATACACATTTCACTGTTACTAAAGGACAACGCAGCCTCATTTTTTAAATGGCCATAAGCATCACTTTATTTGGGATTGGCAATGGTTTTTGACTGGCAAACTCTTAACTCCAAGGAGAGCAGCCTGAATCAAGGAGAATAATGCCTGATTAAATTCATTTATCATGGCTAAATCTAGCAGTTTCAAAGAGCAATCCCCTTCGAACAAAATCCAAAATCTTTAACAAGGCAACTAAAGCCAATGCCTCCCTCCCCACCCACATCATGCCTCTTCCCCACTGGGCTCCAGCTACAGGGCCACGAAACTGTCACACCTGCTCTTACCTCTGCCTGATTAACTTCTCATCTTCCAGGTGTCCGCGTAAACAACGCTTCTTCTTAAAGAGGCCTTCCCTGACCTCCAGTTTATACCCTCACAGTCATCCTTGTAATATACACTTGGTTTTACTTCATGGCACTGGTCACTGCATGTCTGTAAACCTCTTTGGTGGGTTGGTTTGTTTAATGTTGAAAGACCCTCTCAGCAGCAAGGTGCATCAGCGCAGGATTCTGCCTGCCTCCTCTGCTGTGATTTGCAAAAATTTTAACAGTAACCTCCAAACTATCCTTGGTCATTCCTGGCATCAACAAAGCTAACTTTGGGAGTGTCGTTTAAATGATAGATGCACGTTCCAAAACTAAACTGTCTTTGTATAACTAATGAAAGGCCACCAGGTCAGGAGGATGAGAGGGGCTGGAATTCTGCTAAGATGCAGGCATAGTTAAATGATTACCAGCTATTATTCCAGAGCTCACAATATTTGCAACTTCCCCATTGTAGAACCTAAGATTGAATAACATCCCTATTGTAGAACCTAAGATTGGCCTTTCACAATGTCCTTTCAGGCTTTTGCATTTCTGACTACCAGATGCCCCCACCAAGAAGCGAACTCAACACACCATTTTCCACACCCCTGTGATGGCATCCCCCACCATTCACCTTCCCTAGCCCCCTGCCTGCCAAACTATCTTTGAAAAACCCTAGCCCTCAACTTTCATGGAGGCTGATTTGAGTAATAATAAAACTTTAGTCTTCCAGCTCCATGTGTATTAAACGTTCTCTAGTTCAAATCCCGTCTCGATAAATCAGCTCTATGTAGGCAATGGGCAAGAACCCATTGGGCAGTTACAATATCCTCAGGACTCAATAACTGGAACACAGTAGGTGCTCAATAAATATCTGTATAATAAATGATTGGCTCTAAAACACCTAGTGTTGTTAAAAATGTAATCAGTCTGCTTCATTGTATCCTTTAAAATGTATTATTTCAAACACATTTAAAATATTTTTATTTCAAAAATCAAATAATCATTTCCCTCTACATTACTGTCCTGAAGCATGACCACTCACAAAACTAAAATAATGAGATTGGAACTGAAGAGGTTGAGAAGATGAAAAAGAAGTTTCCTTTCACTTTTTTACACTGAACTGCGGAGAAGTCCAGAATCTCCAGCATTTGGTTCCACCTGCTTTATGGGAGACACATTTCTGCTAAATATATCCCAACAGGTCCAGGACAAGCCAGAACCAGTCTTAGGAGCTCCAAGCCTGAGTAATTGAGGTCTGGTCATCCTATCTTTCAGTCTAATTTCTTTCTTTCTTTCTTTCTTTCTTTTTTTTAAGCCAAACAGGTAAGAAGCCAAAGGAAATCTCAGAAAGTCACAAGACAACATCAGATAGGACTTGAAAGAAATTACACTTACAGATTAAGTTCACATTCTTTTATGAAATATCTTTTTTGTGGAAAAAATGGATTTAAACAAATTATGGGATTTGCCTTTTCCAAAGCCCTTTCATATACAGTCTCCTATTTGAGATAATAATATGATTACCTCACCAGCAACATATTAAACTTTACAGATGAGGAAATTGATATTCAGAGAAGTTGTGAGTGGTTCAAGTTTACACAGCTAAAGGCTGAGCCTGAACTTGAAAGGCTCTCTCATTGCAAATTCCATTCCTTTTTGCTTTAGCACACTGCCACAAGCAGAGGCTCCAAACTCAACCGTTGAAGCCAAAAAAAAAATCCAGGCGACTCATCTGCAGTGGCCTTCTACATAGGACCTTGAGTGTCACAAACTCCTGCTGCTGGCTGAGTGTCTCCCCACCATAGGATGGTCACTCTCCGCCCTGTACTGACCTCGGGCCCAGTAACCCCACCCCTTATAAAATATACAAATGGTAACACAGAAGTCACAAGGGTTACAGGAGAGAAGGCCTGTGCCTCCAGCACTGGGTAGTTCCTGTCTTGAATGGTGGACTCCAATCCTTGCCACATACTATTCATCACAATCATTATCATGACGACAACCATCAGTTAATGAGCATTTATGTACCAAGCAAGACAAAGTTTTTAGCAAGGGTTAACTCACCAATATTCACATGATGCCACCAGACAGACAATGTTACCTGCATCATTACAGATGATGAAATGGAGGAACAGGATTTAAGCAGTTTGCCTGAGATTGTATAGCTGGTGAGTGGCAGACCACCAACTAGGCCATACTGTTTTCATTTCCTCCTGACCATCAATTTCCATCAGAACCAGCTTATAATGGAGTCAGCTTCAATTTCTTAAAAATGAAAAATTCTGGGCCAGGCATGGTGGCTCATGCCTATAATCCCAGCACTGCAGGAGACCAAGGTAAGTGGCTCGCCTTGAGCTCTGGAGTTCGAGGCTAGCCTGGGCAACATGGTGAAACCCTGTTGTTACAAAATACAAAAAAAAAAAAAAAAAATTGTGCCAGATGTGGTGTGCACGCCTGTAGTACCAGTTACTCAGGAGGTTGAGATGGGAGGATGGCTTGTGCCCAGGAGGTGGAGGCTGCAGTGAGCTGAGATCGTGCCACTGAACTCCAACCTGGGTGACAGAGTGAGACCTTGTCTCAGAAAAAGAAAAAAAATTATATACTCATCCCTATTAGTTCAATGAACATCCCATTGCCAGGCTTCTTCTCCAGAGACCATACAACTAGATGACATAAGAATAAATGGAGACAGGTATGGTGGCTCATGCCTATAACCCCAGCACTTTGGGAGGCCAAGACGGGCGGATCACATGAGCTCAGGAGTTCTAGACCAGCCTGGCTAACATGGTGAAACCCCATCTCTACTAAAAATACAAAAATTAGCCAGCTGTAGTGATGCACACTGCCTGTAATCCCAATTACTCGGGGGACTGAGACGAGAATTATTGAACCCTGGAGGTGGAAGTTTCAGTGAGCTGAGATTGCATCACTGCACTCCAGCCTGGGCAACAGAGTAAAACTGTCTCAAATATATATATATATATATATATATATATATATATATATATATATATTATACTATATATGCTATACTATATTTATATATATATAGTAATATATATACTATATATACATTACTATATATATATGTATATATAGTAAATAGGTTTAGACACAACAATTTCCACTAGCGAACAATCTGTCATTTTCTTCACAATTCATTCTTGTGTCTCTCACTCTTTGTCCCCACCAGCACCTCTAGGCAGACACTGCTTGCTTAGAGGCCAACCCGTTCTCTACTCCAAGTTCATAATGCATCTTTAAGACCTGTCCACTGCTACCAGTCCTGAGCACATAAGAAGGTTTTCGAAGTTTAATTGCATTTCTAACTGGTGTAAATAAAGTAGGATGATGATGTAGCTCTGCCACTTTTTTCAACTTACATTTAAATCACTACATACCTAAGTGACACTACTACTATACAGAACTGGATGCATACCCATCGGCCATGACAAAAAGATAACCCTCGTTGGCCCGGCACACTGTTCACGCCTGTAATCCCAGCACTTTGGGAGGCTGAGGCGGGTGAATCACCTGAGGTCAGGAGTATGAGACCAGCCTTACCAACATGGAGAAACCCATGTCTCTACTAAAAATACAAAAATTAGCCAGGCGTGGTAGCACGTGCCTGAAATCCCAGCTACTCGGAAGGCTGGGGCAGGAGAATCACTTGAACCCAGGAGGTGGAGGTTGTGGTGAGCTGAGACTGTGCCATTGCACTCAAGCCTGGGCAACAAGAGCGAAACTCCATCCAAAAAAAAAAAGACAATCCTCCTCCTCAGTGACAATAGCATGTTTCTACTTCATCCCTCTCCTGTTCCCTCCTTCTCTCTCTCTCCCTCTCTTTTTTTTTTTTTTTTTTTTAACATATGGAACACTTTACGAATTTGCGTGTCATCCTTGCACAGGGGCCATGCTAATCTTTTCTGTATCCTTCCAATATTAGTATACGTGCTGCCAAAGTGAGCATCCCTCCTTCTCTCTCTGTTCATTCACTTATCAAACATTCTTATGCACATTCAGAAAGACATTGTAACTTGTTCATTAATATGTGGTTTCTGGAGTCAGATGGCCAGGGATCAAGACCTGCTTGATTTGTAAGCTAAGTGTCCTTGGGCAGGATATTTCACCTCTGTGTAAACAAAGATTCAACAAGGATGAAAAGAACAGCTTTGACATCAGAAGGCTATTGTGAGGATTACGTGAGGTGACTCAGGCAGGGTCCCCACTGTCAGGTCTCTAGAAATGTGAGCTAGTATTTGTAGATTCCAGGAACCACACAAGGAACCAGAATGCAGCTGCGAAAAGGGTAGTGCCTGCCATCAAGAAGCTCACAATCTCCTGGGGGAGGCAAACGGGCAACAGCTGATGAATATTGTGCTAGCACCAAACAAGGCGATAGGAGCCTAAAGATGGAATCACAGAACACTCCCTGGAGGAGGTGCTGCTTAAATCTGTGCAAAGCCACAACAGATAAAAAGCAAAAGGAAAGAGCATGCCCAGTTACAAGAAAATCCTGTGGACTGGTATGGATGAAATTTAGCAAGTGAAGGGAGAGGAAGGGGATGAGGCTGAAGATGTAAACACAGACTAGGAGACCAACTAAGAAATTTAAACACAGCGTCTGACATTGACTGTCCAGTTAACTGCCAAGAAACAACCACTGAGCCTTAGCTCTGCTGAGATTAAGGTGACTGTATTTGACAGATACTCTCTAATAGCTGCTCAAAGAAGCAAACCCATTCAAGGGGTCACCCGTTCAGCCGCTAGGCCAGCCATTCTGTGGCTGGCTTTCCCTAGTGGATCTTTCAGAAGGCAGTCCTACTTAAAATTTCATGTTCCTCTGACAGCTAGATGGGATTCCTTTAACTCCCTGGCTCAAGATTGAAAGCTAGAGGTCCATGAAACAGACTCAGCCCACAATCTTGTTTTTTTCTTACATTTAAATTACATGCCAATATTTATATACCAGCAAATTTCACTCAAACCCCTCGATTCTCAGCTTCTTTTGAAAAATCAGAAAATCTGGCATTTCTGGGCCTAGATTCCCATATGGCAACAATCAGCATTAAATGAGGAGCCGCTGATCCTCTAGATGAGACACATGCTCTCCATTTAGCCACAGGTTCTACCATGCTCTACTGCCCCAGCCACAGAAACCTGGTACTTGTTACCATTTATCATCATTCTTGCAGTTACTAATTTTCAGACTACCTCACCCTCTAGTCAAAACTCATTTATTATGGTATATAAGTTTCTAGCCATTTTTTCCCATTCTAATATACACCTATAATTATACTTTATACCACCATGTAACTACCTTCTTGACTCTTCTAATACAGCATGGGGAAAAAATAATTGAGCAGAGCTTGCTGGGTGAGGCAATTCAAACCCCAACTCTAATGCTTTCCCTCTCTACTGCCTTAAAGAGTGCCATTTTTAGGGGAAATCATTTTGGAGGTCTGGTCCATCATCATTTGTTGATTCAACCAACACACTGAGCTCTGTATGCGACATGCTGGGCTGAGTCAGAGTTCACTGTGATTATTCAGGGGAGCAAAATGTTGTCCCTGTACTAGGGAATATAATTTGCCTTCCGTAAAATTACTAAAGCAGAAATGAAAGCACCAAGAAAATGTAATTGCCAAACAAGACAAGCAAATTTCTTACATGATTCTCACAAGCAAAGAAACAGTTTTGGTGGGCAAAGAAAGAAAACAGAGCAGAGATCCCATTCGGAGCTCACTGAGACTCAGAGATGAGGAAAAATATTCTTTACCAGGCAACTTCCTGCTGCAAACAGGCCGTAAGCTTCAATTCTAGGCAACATAAACCCAATGACAGCTTCTTAAAAGTTTCATTTTTTAAAATGCTATTTTACATATATAACATACACAGAATTTAACAAAAATGAGTAAGTATAAGCATATTAGTCCTTTTTAGGAAATTTTCTTCTTAAAAAAGCAAATTTTAGCCCAGATACAGAACTCACACCTGTAACCCCAGCTCTTTGGGAGACGAAGGTGAGTGGATCACTAGAGGTCAGGAGTTCGAGACCTGCCTGGCCAACATGTCAAAACCCCATCTCTACTAAAAATACAAAATATTTAGCTGGGCATGGTGGCAGGTGCCTGTAATCCCAGCTATTCAGGAGGCTGAGGGAGGAGAATCATTTGAATCCAGGAGGCAGAGGTTGCAGTGAGCCAAGATCACATCACTGCACTCCAGCCTGGGTGATGGAGCAAGACTCTATCTCCAAAAAAAAAAAAAAAAAAAAAAAAAATTAATTCTTATGTTGCTCCTAGCCCCTTCATACAAATGAGTTTGTGACCACTGGCTCAGTTTAAAAGTTACAGAAAGCACAATTATATTTAGAAATACCTTGTGACTAGGATTACCAAATGTCCTGATTTGTCCAAAACAGTGACCTATTTTCCCAGCTTAATTATCAAGAGCACCCCATTTCATTCTCAGAAGTACTCCAACCTGGATAATAAATAATACTGTTGCCTTTTTGACAGACGTGGGGGTTTTAACCAAATATCTGTCAATGGTTTAAATGGTTCTAATGCAGAGGTTTTTGTTTTCTTTTGTTTTATTTCTTTTTCTTGAGGGAAGAACTGTCTCTATTCAGAAAGTTTATTTGCGGATGGGACTGCAGGTCAATTTCCCGACTCTTCATGGAACATTAACTTTCCCCCTTGGAGTTGGCACCTAAACCTCAAGCCAGAAATCAACCCCACTCACCAATACTCAGGCAACTGTGATATTTGCAAGGGTGAGGCAATGGTTTTGAAACAGGTTGGTCATCAGATCCCACAGGGGCAGGGATTAAAAATACAGATAGAGGCCAAGCGCAGTGGCTCACGCCTGTAATCCCAGCACTTTGGGAGTCTGAGTCAGGCAGATCACCTGAGGTCGGGAGTTTGACACCAGCCTGACCAGCATAGAGAAACCCCATCTTTACTGAAAATACAAAATTAGCTGGACATTGTGGCACATGCCTATAATCCCAGCTACTCAGGAGGCTGAGGCAGGAGAATCGCTTGAGCCGGGGAGGCAGAGGTGGTGGTGAGCCACCAAGATCCTGCCATAGTACTCCAGCCTGGGCAACAAGAGTGAAACTCCGTCTCAAAAAAAAAAAAAAATAGCTAGAGCTCCGCACCCAATCTCAGATCCACCAAAGACAGACTATACAGTGAGACCCAATAACCCATACCTTTTTAAAGCTTCCCAGAAAATGTTAATGCTCATCAGGTTTGGAAACACCAAGAGAGATTATGACTATCTTTTCCCCTTTTCTCTCCCTGAATGCAGTTAAAGTCACCAGGTAGACAAAAAGCAATTCGCCCCTAAAATCTCAGCTCTTCCAGAAACGTCTTCAAGGGCAGAACATATACTCCTTTAAAAGACATAGAAAGTCCTTGAAAGGAATATCCATTAGAACAGTATTTCTCTATCTCTTACCAAAACAGACAAAAAAAAAATAGGCCAGGCAGGGATGGCTCATGCCTATAATCCCAGAACTTTGGGAGGCCACAGCAGGAGGATTGCTTAAGCCCAGGAGCTTGAACTAGCCTGGTGACACAGTCAAACCCTGCCTCTACAATAAATCAAAAATTAGCCAGGCATGCAGTCCCAGCTACTCAGGGAGGCTGAGGTGGGAGGATTGCTTAAGCTGGGAGGAGGCTGAGGTTGCAGTTAGCTATGATAGCACCACTACACTCCAGCTTGAGCATCAGAGCAGGATGCTGTCTCAAACAAAAACAAATAAACAAACAAATACAACGCTTATAATGTTGGTTCACACCCCTGAAAATGCTACGCAAATGGAGCATTGTATAAGTAATTTTGTTGTTGTTGTTGTTGTTTTTAAATAGAGATGGGGTCTTGCTGCGTTGGCCAGGGTGGTGTTGAACTCCTGGCCTCAAGCAATCCTCACACCTTGGCCTGCCCAAGTGCTGGTTTCCTAGGCATGAGCCACTGTGTCTATCCAGTAGAAGTATAATAATTCCAAACAAGATATCTAAACAACCTGTGGTTCCTATTTTCCCGTGGCCAGAAAACTCACAGCTAAATGTAGTGTGCAATTACAGAACCAAATGATTTAAAGTTCCTGGCACATCTCTCTTCTTTCCTCTTCCATGTTCCACTTTTTTTGTTAGCTCTTATGTGTGCTCTGGTGTTTTAAATATGGTATGTTTTGGTTTTGTCAGTTGCCTTAAATCTATCCTACAAGTAAATCAGAGAGACAGCCTAGATAACGACAGTTACAATTCAGCATTATATACATCTGCAATAAAGAAATGTGAGATTCAATTTCAATCTCAATGCTACGTGACTTTAAGCATAATCTCCGCTGATTTGATACCTGTGTCAAGGTATTTGGGTACAAATTTAACAGATTCTAATCTGGGGATAAAGTAGAACCCAGTCCTGCAAAGAAGCCATTTAGATGTGGAATTTGAACTCTCTTTAGCCAGAATCTTCTGACTCAGTTTGTTTGTGGGTGGAGGCTATGGCACAGACTTCACAGCTGCACTGTAGCTGCAAAAGCTCTATGTGCTTATACAGGGTGACCTGAAAACACAAAACTGTTTCAAAATGTTCTTGGTTAGTCTATAACCATTGACTCAGGAAAATAAGGCAATAAAATAGGGTAGGTGCTTGCAGATGAATTGCACCTTAATCCATCATACTTCATGGTGCAAAAAGAAGTTATTAGTGCTAAGGGGTGACAGTTCAAAGAGACCTGCTATTCTCTCAGGGTGAAAGCTTGACCACCATTTCTCAGATAGGAATATAATAAAGCAAGTAGCAAAATAGAATACCCTGACTAATTTCTTAAGAAGTTATCAGGGCCAGGTGTGGTGGCTCATGCCTATAATCCCAGCACTTTGGGAGGCTGAGATGGGCGGATCATTTGAAGGGAGTTCGAGACCAGCCTATTCACCAAAATGGTGAAACCTCATCTCTACTAAAAATACAAAAATTAGCTGGGGTGATGTTGCATGCTTGTAATCCCAGCTGCTTGGGAGGCCGAGGTGGGGGATCACTTGAACCCAGGAGGTGGAGATTGCAATGAGCCAAGATCATGCCACTGCACTCCAGCCCAGGTGACAGAGTAAGACTCCCATCAAGAAGTCAAGTTCCTCAAAAGTTTCCAAACAAGCTCCTATGAACCCTATGTGCTTTTAAATAGCTCCAATACTTACTACCCATAACCCAAAGCCTAAACACTCACTAAACCTTGAGTGACTTACTCTCTTTGACTCTGTATCTTCATTTAGCAAATGAAATTTATAATGCATCAACCTCATTAGGTTGTTGGAAGGATTAAATGAGATTGCATTTGTAAAGAGTTCAGAACAATGCCTGGCACTTAATAAACACTCAATATATAGTAGCTACCATTAATATGTGTTTAATAGTACCACTAGGCTCTCTCTATAATCACGTGAATCCTCACCACAACCTTTGAAGACAAGCACTATTATTCCCACATTGCAAATGAAGACACTGAATTTTCAGGAGTTAACCTGTTCAAGAACATACAAGCTAATAAATGGACAAAATAAGGTTTGAACCAGATCTAGCAGTTGTCAAAATGTGTTTTTCCCTTGACATTAAGATGTCTTTAATTCTTGATTTGTTACAGTAAAAATAAGGCAAAAAGCACAAAGCAATGAAGTCCAAATAGTTGACTGCGATATAGTAAGTTGGGCTTAGAAATGCTACATGTATGGAAAAAAGTCTGGAAACGTTTACAGCCAGCTGTTCATTGTGTTTACCTCTGTAATGTAAGACTGGGGAAGCCTTTTACCTTATGCTTTCTGTAGGCTTATATTGTCTGATCTTTTAAACAATTACGTGGGCTTCTATGTAACCTTTATTGAAGCATGACATGTATACAGTACAAATAGTAACTATACAGCTGATTGAATTTTCACATACAGAGCACACCCAAGGAAACAGCATGAGATAAGGAAACAGAACATTACCTCAACTACTAAACCTCGCTTGTGCCCATTTTCCATCACTGACCTCCTGGCAAAGGTCTGGCACAATCCTGACTACTAACATTGTAGATTAATTCTGTCCAATTTTATATAACTGGAATCACACAATATTTGCTCTTTACTCTTAGATATGGCCTTTTTCTCTCAATGTGTGTGTGTGTGTTTCTGTTCCGTGTCATTGAATGTAGTTGTAACTTCTTTACTCTGGCTGTGATGTTTTATATCATATAACTATGTATCTATTCTATTGTTGTTAGCCATGTGAACCATTTCAAATCTGGGGCTATCATGAACAGTGTTGCTTGGAAAATTCTCAAACTTGTGCTTTAGCACTCATGTGGACCCAATTTCTATTGAGTATTTAACTAGAAGAACTGTTGGGTTATATGGTATGGGTATGTTCAGCTTCAGAAGCATGAGTATTTTTTTTTTTTTTTTTTTTTTTTGAGACGGAGTTTCGCTCTTGTTACCCAGGGTGGAGTGCAATGGCGCGATCTCGGCTCACCGCAACCTCCGCCTCCTGGGTTCAGGCAATTCTCCTGCCTCAGCCTCCTGACTAGCTGGGATTACAGGCAAGCACCACCATGCCCAGCTACTTTTTTGTGTTTTTAGTAGAGACGGGGTTTCACCATGTTGACCAGGATGGTCTCGATCTCTCGACCTCGTGATCCACCCGCCTCGGCCTCCCAAAGTGCTGGGATTACAGGCTTGAGCCACCGTGCCCGGCAGCATGAGTATTTTTTATATTTTTTTTAAAGAAATGGCTGCAAACCATTTGCTGCATCAACCAAATTTAATCTATCTATATGCATTTTCTTTCTTTCTTTCTTTCTTTTTTTTTTTTTTTTTTTGAGACAGAGTCTTGCCCTGTCACCCAGGCTGGAGTGCAGTGGCGCAATCTTGGCTCACTGCAACCTCTGCCTCCGGGGTTCAAGTGATTGGCTCACTGGCTTCTGTATGCATTTTCAACATCTTTATCTAAACTACATCCTATCTATGTTCTTACTGTCTACTTTATTGAATGGCCATGTCTATAAAAATTAGTCCTTGAGTCTTCGGTCAGGAATCTGGCTCCTACAAGACCACTGTGTTCATGAGAAAATCACTTTTAATATTTATGGCATTTACCAAGGAGACAGTGTACTACATATGGGAGAGTATAACACAGAACTCAGCTACAGATGAGCAGCCCAATTTACCCATGGTGAGACTAACAACAGTATCAACAATCACACAGGGTGCTAGCATTCATACTGGAATTACATTTTTGGTCTTAGGTTTCATGGGTATATTGCATTTTGGAATTAGCTTGGCTACCACAAGATGGAACTATTCACTACCTGGTCATCTTCATCTACCACAAGAACCATTCCCCAATCCCCTCCTACCCCTGCAAGCAGGTCTTTCTCTAGCCAATCCTTCCACTCCTCTGCTCTTCTGTTCTTCACTGTCCACGTGGGCATGGAACCTCATCTGAACTGTAAATTATCCCAGTGGGGCCATGACCTCCAGTTTATTGTTATTTTTGTTGTTGCTGTTTTTGAGATGGAGTCTCGCTCTATAGCCCAGGCTGGAGTGCAGTGGCCCGATCTCGGCTCACTGCAACCTCCACCTCCCAGTCCCAGTTCAAGCAATTCTCCTATCTCAGCCTCCTAAGTAGCTGGGATTACAGGCACAAGCCACCATGCCCAACTAATTTTTGTATTTTTTAGTAGAGATGGGATTTCACCATGTTGGCCAGTCTGGTCTTGAACTCCTGACCTCATGATCCACCCGCCTCAGCCTCCCAAAGTGCTGGGATTACAGGCGTGAGCCACCAGACCCAGCCAAACTTCCAGTTTTTCAGGAGGGACAAAGAAGGGAGATGCTGATTTCTGAGGTACTCTGAGCTGAGGTCACCTGGCAACTGGAGATTCACCCCAGCCAACCTCAGGGGCATGAGAGACTCCAGGGTGTAGAGCCCAGAAATGTCTTGTCCCTCATGTCGAAGCCTGAACCACGCTTAGCACTTTTCAGAGCTGTGTGCTGGGTAACACAGTTAGCAATGAAACATTGACAGTTATGGCTTATTAGGAGGCAGAATACAGTGGTTAAAGCTGGCCTGGGAGTGAGTCTGCCTGGCTTCACTTCCCAGCTCTGCAATTGTCTGACTTTGTGTCCTGTGTCCCTCCGTAATGGGTTATGAGGAATACAGAAGAAGATAATGTAAGTGCATGCTTAGCACCGAGCAGGCACTCAAAAAAATGTTAGCGGCTATTAAAATATTACTATGGCATAAAGATTAAAACTATAGGCTTGAAAGCCGGACTGCCCAGCCAAACTCCAGCTCTACCACTCACTGATATATGATGCAGGCAATGTACTTAATGTTTCCATGCCTCAGTTCCCTCATCTGTAAAATGGGGATCTTAATCCCACCTCACAAAATATGTGTGAAGATCACTGAATGTATAATGGTCTTAGAATGGTGCCTGGCATATTAAAAGTCCTATATATATTTTAACTATGGTTATTATTGCAAGCAGATCAAATAAATATTTCTCACACACATCTTTCAAATGTAAATGGATGCTGCTGTGATTAACAAAACACAAATTCATCTGAAACATTACGGAATTCATAGTGTTTTCTAAATCACCTTATGATTGAAGGTACAACTAATACCATGAAAGATTAGGACACTCTAACAATAAAAATGTGGGCTCAGGCCAGACACGATGGCTCACACCTGTATTCTCAGCCCTTTGGGAGGCAGAGGTGGGCAAGTCACTTGAGGCCAGGAGCTCGAGACCAGCCTGGCCAACATGGTGAAATCCCATTTCTACTAAAAATACAAAAATTAGCCAGACACGGTGACCTACACCTGTGATCCCAACTACTCAGGAGGCTGAGGCAAGAATCACTTGAACCTGGGAGATGGAGGTTGCAGTGAGCCGAGATCAGACCACTGCACTCTTACCTGGGCAACAGAGGGAGACCTTGCATAAAAAAAAAAAAAAAAAAAAAAAAAGTGGGCTCTCATATTCAAATGAAAACCCCTGGGTTTGCTTGCTTGTTTATTATTTTATTTTATCTTTACCAGGAACTCAACCCAAGAGAAGACATACGATTTCCCCAGATCAGCCACTGAGGTGCTCAGGACTAGAGCTCAGCTTAAGTCCCTGCCCTGGACATTGTACCAGGTGGCCAACTGAATCCTGGAAGCTTCTCCAAGGGTTTCCCCTGAGACCTATTGGAAGCGAGATCATCCGTTAAAAATTAGTTTTCTGACATAGCCACTTTTGCTCCAGTCTCTACCCTGTTCTTTACAAGGAAGTTTAGTGGTAAATCAGCCAATGAGAAATTATGTAAATTCAAACAAATTACTAATCTGTGGGCACCTAAGCTTTCCTATTTGCAAAAGACAAAGAATGCTAGCTTTCCTCTCCTCTGCGGAGCAAGAGGCATGGCCTAAGAATGTGCCAGTCCCATCCTGGTCCCAGCACAGAGCAATTCCTTGGTGCTTTTCCCAGTCCTGGTCAGCCTAGAAGAATATGACCCCGGTGGTTAGATGACACTCTCCCCTCAATCATCTGCCAGGCTGTAATATCCCAAAGCCATTATTCCCTCTTGCCTCCTGAAACAAACCAGCAAGGTTGGCATCAGGAGTTTGGGAAGGGGAAAGTATCTGGTCAGAGGGTTATAACATAGTGTGCTAAATCTCATGCCAGTGGGCTCAGGCATTCACTTACAAGTCATTCTCTTTGATTTGTCCTCTTCCCCCTCTCTCCTTAGGTCAGCTGTGAGCAGCTGAAGTCGCCAATATTTCCCAGATGATCAATTTCACAGACTAAGAGCATGCAGCACAATGGACATTAAAACATAAGGAGCCGGCCAGGCGCGGTGGCTCACGCCTGTAATCCCAGCACTTTGGGAGGCTGAGGTGGGTGGATCATGAGGTCAGGAGATCGAGACCATCCAGGCCAACATGGTGAAACCCTGTCTCTACTAAAAATACAAAAAATTAGCTGGGCATGGTGGCGCGTGCCTGTAATCCCAGCTACTCAGGAGGCTGAGGCAGGAGAATTGCCTGAACCCAGGAGGCGGAGGTTGCGGTGAGCCGAGATCGCGCCATTGCACTCCAGCCTGAGTAATAAGAGTGAAACTCCGTCTCAAAAAAAAAAAAAAAAAAAAAAAAACATAAGGAGCCTTTTTGGATATTTCTTGCTTTTCATAATCTGACAGACAAACCCTTCTCTTTCAATCTTTAGGACATGATATAAAATCTATTTGAATCCGGAAATACCACTCTTAAAAATCAGAAATGACCTCTGGCCACAGTATCCATTATTAAGCACCCCTTGGGATACTTGAGAAAAGAGCATAAGCATTCGGCACAAAACTGCTCAGCTCATAGCAAAGGGTTCCCCAGGAATCAAGAGACAAATGAGCAGCTCCTCCAACTAAGGGCATCCCTTGATCTTGGCCTCGCCCTTTCCTGTCTTTTATCAGTTGCTAAGAGAAAAAAACAGTCAACATAAACTGAGTTGCAGTGTTGGCCTGGGTATAGATTCTCTGAAGGCTTTCCTTGAAAGCAACTAGAGGGAATCAGAAATTGACATAAAAAATTGTTTTTAATTAACAAAAAATCTCAAGGAAATGGACAAGGGTTGATTTGGAGCAGGAGCTGACAGGAAAAAATCTCAGAGAACAGTGGCAAATGTGTGGCTGGATCATCAGGGAATTCAAGGCAAGAGCACTAAATGAGAACGTGTGTAAATGAAGAAAGCTAGCCCATGTCCACTTAGAGCTGGAAATCTGGATTTAAATTTTAAGTTGATGATACTAGATGAAAACATCAAAGAGCTAAAGAAGTTGTTCACACCCACACACGCACACACACACAGTGTGTGTGTTCTGTATGAGTCTGTTCAGAAACAGGCAAAATTAAGCTATAGTATTTGGGATACTATGTAGGTGGTAAAACTATGAAGAAAAGCACGGAAGAGATTACCATACGTCATGATAGGGTTACATTTAGGAAACTTTTGGGTGCTGCAATATTCTATTTCTTGAAGTGGGTGGTGATTATACATCATTTGCTTTAAAATCATTTGCTATGCATTTGTGTTTATGAGATTTTTATTTCACAAATTAAAAAAATAAGTTAAAAAATAAAAAATATTTCAAGTACATAAGATTAGCATTATATTAAGAAGCTTTAGCAGTTTAGCAAAAAACTAGAGCCAATATCAGAATAATTCATGCAAGAGAAAGCAAACATGGTTATTTAAATAAAAGGCACTCCTCTCCCAGCCTAATTTTATGATTTGCTTTTGTGGAAAGATTCAAAGTCTACATATACAAAACCATACTAGCAAACTGCCCAGGATGATATATAATGTAGCATACCTACCAATCAGAAAGTGTGTACAGCTCTTTGCCAATGCTCACATTTCCTCACTATCACTATTTACAGAGCACTCTCACATACCTTAACTCACAGCCAAGGGCTGGTGCTATCCCCGCTGTAGAGTTTTTTTTGAAAGTAGCCTCAGACAGTGGGAGGTTCACCCCAGGAACAGATCAAGTAAGAAGCAGACACCAGACCAGCACCAGATCTCAGATGGCCACCCCAGCGTCCCTTTATGACAATGACTTTCCCATTCCCAAGAGGTGAACAGGCTCACAATTTTTTCATGTGTTAATAAGGAGCTGAAGAAAAACAAGTAAATTACTGTCAGCATGAAAATGTTACCTATTCTGATTCACTTTCACTTTTCAATTAAAGCACCTGCCAAGGGCATTATAAAGATTAGCTTCTCTCAGTAGACCATGAACACCTTGAGAGTGGAGCTGTGCCCCCTCATTTCTGAGGTGTTTGAACAGTTTCTGGAATATGATATGTGTTCATTAAACATGTGCACACACCATAAATAAATAATATAAATAATAAATGAATGAATGACTATATGAAGGTAAAAACCAATGAATTCACAGTGTGGTGCTTTCCACCCCATAAGACTTTTAAAAGCAGCTAAAATGAAAGGCAGTAACTGCCCTTTTAACAGATTGCCAATACATCCACCACTACTTAAAAAAAGATTTCATGTCATATATAAATCTCAGAAGAGGAGAGGGCTAACAGGTTAATTATAGACACAAAGAACAGGGACAAATGGACGATGAGGTAAGCGAGTTGAAATGTGCAGAGGCAATGTCCTCCCTGGACAAGAATTTATTAATAAGCCTGCAAGGATTTACCCAGCCTGGCCAGGTACAGGTCTGCACCAAGCTTGGGGACGAGGGCCCAAATCTGAGGAAGGAACGGTTCTTAGCTTGAGGAATTCGGCTGGTGGCTGGAAAGGCAGTGTGTATCTTTGAGAATAATCAGAGGTCTCTGTGGGACAAGGCAAACAGGTGGAAGATAAGGCCCTAAACATGGCCCACCTACTCTTTTGGGGGTGCGATAGTCAGAGAAGACCTTCTCACTGGGCCAGGCCAATGTGGAAAGAAGCATGGGTAGAACTGTGGCTGGCAGACAAGTCAAGAGGAAGCCACCAATTCTTCTCCTGCACCTCCCACCAAACTCCTTCAGCTGCTGGAGGCAGGGGCTTGAGTCAAAAGGATCCATAAGGATTATTCCCCTTCTTCTCTACACTACCCCCAACCCCAGGTAAAAAGAAGGATGTTGGCCGGGGGTGGTGGCTAAGGCCTGCAATCCCAGCACTGCGGGAAGCCAAGACTGGTGGATCATGAGGTCAGGAGTTCAAGACCAGCCTCACCAACATGGGGAAACCCTGTCTCTACTAAAAATGCAAAAATTAACTGGGTATCATGGCATGTGCCTGTAATCTCAGCTACTCAGTTGGCTGAAGCAGGAGAAACGCTTGAACCCAGGAGGCAGAGGTTGCAGTCAGCCGAGATCGTGCCACTGCACTCCAGCCTGGGCGACAGGAGCGAGACTCTGTCTTAAAAAAAAAAAAAAAAAAAAAAAAAAAAAAAAAAAAAAAAAATGATGTTTAGAAGGCCTGGGAAACAAGCTGAAGGGCAGCTTCAGCAGGCAGATGGGCCCAAGAATGGAATGTGCCGCCTCCAAGCAAGGAGTGGCCAGGGGTGGGGAGAAAGGGGACTTTCTTTTCTCCCTTTCCTCATTCGAGGTATTTATTGAGTCTCTTCTTGGTGCTCAAGCACTGAATGTGAGTGATCATTTCTCAGTGGGACATCAACCTTGTGTTTGGCCAGATTCAATGGTCAAAACCAGGACCTCTGAACACTGAGTCTGGGGGGTTTCACTTTGTTAGGGAGCAATGGTTCTGGTGGCCCCTGATTCAACGTGAGCCCTTCTAATAGTCGAGGCCCCTCTGAGATTTCAAGCACCACCACCCCACCCCCAGGTGGAAACCCCACCCCAGTATCTCCTTCTGCCCTGAGGAAAAGGGCTGGTGCGGGGACGGGGAGGAGGCAATCTGGGAATGCTAGGAAGAAAGAGGGGATGGCCACTTTCCGCAGAGGGGAGAAGAATGACCAAGAGGGTTTACTTGAGTTTATTTGTTGTGTTTATCTCCAAAATCCAGCACATTTTCCAAAAGGCATTCAAGGGGAGAGCCTCAGCGTGGATCAAGTCCAAAGAGGGGAAAACCAGTTTTTTCGGTTTTTTTTAGGTTACTCTCACTTACCCTCCACCCCAGTAAACTTCCCACCCACCCCACCTCACTTTCCAGGTCTTTCCTGTTGCTTTCGGCTGCACTGAGATTTGGGAAGAAGGGAAAAGTGCCATCTCCCACCGCGCGGGATCTCCGGGGACCCTTGTCTCCTCGCCGGTTGAAAAAGCACTAACACCCGCCCCGCCGCGCTTCCGGGGCCAAGGAACGAAAACTGCCCTCTTTTTTCTGGCGGACACGGAGCGCGCCCGCGACTGGCGGGCCAGCCCGGGAGCTCAGCCTCCGCGAAGGAGCGGCGGGGCCCGGGCGCGCGAAGAGCGCTCAGCTCACAGCTCACCTGGACTCGCCCCGCGGCGGTCCCGACTCCGTCCCGGACGGCCGCGCGGGGCCCGGGTCTCTCCACGTCCCCTCCCAGAGCGCCCCACTTCCACGCGCGTCCCAGCTGCTCTTACCCGGGAAACGGCGAGAGGCTGCTCGAAGTCCTTGCCGCCCACGAGGCGGAAGCCCCACGGCCCCGGGCCCTTGAGGACGATCTGCTGGGTGGTCATGGCGCGGCTGTGGCGGGCGACGACCTGCTGGGACGGACCGGCAGGACGCGGCAAGGAGTGCAGGGCTTCCCCGGCAGCTGTCGGAGAAAGAGCTGGGCGGGGCGGGTCCGGGGAGCCTGGGGCCGGCGGGGGCAGGGCAACCGCGAGGGCCCGGGCGAGGGCGGCTCCGCCCAGGCCGCGTCGCCGCCAGCCGCCCCGCCTGTCCTCCCGCCCGCAGCCGCTCCGCGCCCCGCGCGCCGGCCTAGGGGTCCCGGCCCGGAGTCCTGCGGAGAGAGCCCGAGTCAGGTGCGGGGCCGGGGCTCTCTGCAGCTCCGCCCAGGACCCCACACCGCCTCCCTCCCTCCTGCTCGCACGGCCGCACTGCGGCTCTCGGCCAGGGCAGGTGCTAGGTGAGAGGGAAGCAGTTACCAACAGCGAAACAAACTCGCCCCTGGTGCTTTGTAAAACGAGAATTTTTTAAAGTGCTGTGCCAACTCAGCCCTCTGAGGTCAGCTCCGACTTCCCATTTGCTTTTTATAAACGGTAATGATGTTTAAAAGGTGCTTTCGAATGATCTCATTTGTTGCTGAGGCAATCGAGGCGTTTAGTCCCATTTTACAGATGAAGTAACTGAGTCTGCCTGAGGCGACACCCCTCGTCAGCATCTGGACCACTGCCCGGGCCCTGTGCTACAGAACCCCATCCTGGAACTTTCATAATGCTGATGAGACCATCGCACAGGTTATAACTGAACTTCAAGATCTTCCTAGAAATCTTTCCTCAAGACTGGAGTTCGCTGTAGGTTCTGACTTCAACAATTCAAACCTCAAGTTTGGGGCGGTCCAATGGCTACTGTGCAAGAAAAGAGCTGAGTTCGGATACCTGGATTCCCAGCCTGCACGAGCTTTCTAGCCAGGCTCCCTAACGCCCTCCCGGTGGAGTGCATTCTCCACGCCGGACCAGACCGCGTCCCATGCTGCCCTTGGCATCCCCACCTCACTACAGGTAAAAACGCAGATCCTTACAACGCCTACAGGGTAGAATGGCCCCAACTCCCTCTCTGCCCCCGACTCCTCCTGCCCTTTCCCCACCTGCCCCCCACTCTGCCAGGCTATCCTCCTTGCTCCTGACTCAGGGCCTTGCCTCAGGGCCCTGTCTGCAATGCTCTTCTCCCAGACATCCCCACCACTCTCAGTGTTCACGTGTCATTTTCTAGGGCCTGGACACGTGAGTCATGCCTGGAATCACGGCACTTTGGGAGGCTGAGGCAAGAAGATCAGTTGAGCCAAGGAATCCTAGATCAGCCCCAGCAACATGGCAAGACCCTGTCTCTACAAATAAAAATAAAAAATTAGCCGGGTTTGGCGGCTCACACCTGTGGTCCCAGCTACTTGGGAGACTGAGGTGGGAGGATGGCTTGATCCCTAGAGGTCAAGGCTGCAGTGAGCTGTGGTCATACAACTGTACTCCAGCTTGGGTGACAGAGTGAGAGCCTATCTAAAAAAAAAAAAAAAAAAAAAAAAAGCAAATGTCATTGTCCAAGGCCATTTCTGAGTACCATTTGAGATATTCTCTTTAGAATGCTCTATTACCTTCCCCTGCCTAATTTTTTCCTTTGTATTTATCACCATCTGACAAACTCTATATTTTGTGTATTCATTTGTTCCACCTCCACTCTTCAGCATTCATTCCATAAGGACAGAGGTTTTTATCTGTTTTGATCACTGCTGTGCCCTAGTACCTAGAATTGTATCTGCCACATAGTACTTAATGGATGTAACACACTGGCCATCCTCAGGACCACTTACCCTCTCTGGGCCCAGTTTCTTCGCAGTTTTCTTGGCAACCATTCATCCTGGCACCCAGGCCCCAGCACAGAGCTTGGCATAGAGCACATGCTCAATGAGTTTCTTCAGTGCACAGCTCTGTCTCCTTGTGATTCTGGCCTACCTACTGAGGAGCCCTATGCACAGATTTACACATAAAAGGATTATCTTGCTTGTCCAATTATGTCACAGCACAAATGCCTATGTTCAGGAATCGTTTGTTTTCTTTTAGAAATTAAAGCAGAGTTACATTATTACACAGCCCTCGCAACTTCTTGCATCCTGATACTCTTTCCTAAACCTGAGAAAAATGGATGGTGTTATAGCCAGTCACCAGTTAGTGCTTTATGAACACCAAAAATACATTATCTTTGTTCAAGATTGATTAGAAAGCATGACAGTGTTTCAGGTCCCTGCAGAACCTGCAGGAATCACCAGATGCCGAATCTCTCCTTAGATGTGTGACCATCTGGAATATTTTCTGTCCTCTTGGTGCCTAAGGACAAAACAGGAGAAAAGGGATGAAAAGCCTCAGCTTCTGTGCTTCTGAGGGCAGAGACTATCTTTCATTCATTCCAAGTGCCCTGCTAGCACGGACTTCTATCAGAGTAGGTGTCAATAAGTGTTTATTTCATACAATAGTCTATACAGACATAGTGTGCTAGTATGTTAGCAAAATATCTGTGCGACTTGAGTCCTCAGTTGCTTTGTTGTTAAATGTTCTCAGTTGTAGTCTGGCTCTACACTGCAAGAGCTATAAAACAGTCAACCCTTTGACCCAGTCATCCACTTTCTGGGCAACAATTCCAAGGACATAATTTTTAAAAAGAAAAATGCTGTATGTATACAGATATTTATAGCTGCATTATTTATAATGATCAAAAAAAACTGGAATCAACCAGTAACAGAAAAGTGGCTAAATACGGTATGGCTGTAGGAGGGAAGAGTTAATACAGCACGAAAATGATAACCATGAAGGCTACGAAGAGACAGGGAAATGTGTTTTCAACATATATAAAAAGGGTGGAACAAAATTATTTGTATCCTATGTTAAAAAAAATAATTGTGAAGCCAAGGTGCATCGATCAACTGAGGACAGGAGTTCGAGACCAGCCTGACCAACAGGGAGAAACCTCGTCTCTTCTAAAAATACAAAATTAGCCAGGCATGGTGGCACATGCCTGTAATCCCAGCTACTCAGGAGGCTGAGGCAGGAGAATCGCTTGAACCTGGGATGCGGAGGCTGTGGTGAGCCAAGATTGTGTCACTGCACTCCAGCCTGGGCAACAAGAGCGAAACTCCATCTCAAAAAATAAAATAAAATAAAAATAATAAAATCATATCTACCTCCTGAAATTAAGAGAAAGCAGGAAAACTACTGGCAGACAGAATGAGAACTTTTTTTAAATAACTGCCTCTAATAATTATGTAAATTTTTCAAAATAAACATCAAAATGGTTCCAGCTCCTTGGATGGAGACTAACTGCTAGTCTTTCTCAGGATAAAGACCTGATGATTTATCTTTTTTTTTTTTTTTTTTTTTTTTGAGATGAGTTCTCACTCCATTGCCCAGGCTGGAGTGCAGTGGCATGATCTCTGCTTACTGCAACCTCTGCCTCCCAAGTCCCAGTGATTCTCCTGCCTCAGCCTTCCAAGTAGCTGGGATTACAGGTACCACGCCTGGCTAATTTTTGTATTTTTATTAGAGACGGGGGTTTCACCATGTTGGCCAGGCTGGTCTAGAACTCCTGACCTCAAGTCAGGAGTTGGCCTCCTTGGCCAACTCACCTTGGCCTCCCAAAGCTCTGGGATTACAGGTGTGAGCCCCTGCACCCAGCCTCCATTTATCTTCTTTATCTCTTCCTTTCTTCCCCAGCCAGCTAGCTCTGAACTGGGCACACAGCACATATACTCAGAAAATACCCAGAAACAGATTGACAGCCCTCACCCCAAAACATAAACCATCTGCTCTTACCTTAAACAACATTACTTATTTATTCATGCTTTCCAGTTCCCTCAGACCCTGGATTCCTGCCCAGTGCTAGTTGAATGGCCTTAAGCAACCTCTCTGAACTTCAGTTTGCCTTATTTGTATTATTATAACATATTCCGTGAAAGTTTGTTGACCTAAACAGCCTCCATTCAACATCTGGGTATTCGCGGGCAGGCAGGGAGAATGAGAAGTGGAAGCAAGGCAGGTGGAAAATGCAAGGGTGGGACAGTGGTCTCTCCAGCTCTCAGTCCAGTTTTACAATGTGAACTGGGTAGGAAATGGTTGCTGCCCTGGCTCCCCCAGCCTGGCCTCTGCAGAGCTGGCAACCCCCACTTCCAGGGTGCAATTGCCAGGACCCTTTAGAGCCACTGTGTGGTGACCTTCCTGGAACAACAGCCCCCTTTCTTAAAGACAGTGCGTCTAGGATTGTGCTCAGCTTTACAATGAGTCTCGTTGACTCTGCAGGACAAATCCTGGACTTGCCCAGGTGACTCAACGGAGGCCTACTGGGACCAAGCGAAAGCATGTGACTCCTGACTGGGAGGTAAGCTCTGGGTTCTAAGTGAGGCCTGGCTCTACCCAGCCAGCCAAAGAACCAGCGGAAGTTGCAGTTTCACCACGGCTGACCGTGGATAGCGCAGCGCTTCTCACGTCTCCAAACTGGTGCAACTGCCTGCCCCGGACGCCCTGATCAAACAAGCAACTTGCTTCTCTTTCCTGTGAAAAGAACTGAAACTCAGGCTCAGAGCCTCGCAAAACAAAGACATCTTTACCAGCCCGGTGCTATCCTGTGTCACCCCACTCCCAGAGTCTGCGCGTCTTTGATGGAGCCCCCCTCCCACAACTCGTTGCAGCGCTGCTCAAGGCAGCTGTCTGCATGCGAGACCTGGCAAGGAGAGGTTCTCCCTGCGCCAGCGACTTATCAGGGAATTGAGCTCCCAATCCTTTTCTCCCGCTTTCCACTCTGGCTCGGGAAATCTTGAAGTAGCCACTGGGGATTAGGTGCCTCTGGGATTCCAATTGCACAAAGCAGGCTCCGTGGGCATCTGGACGTAAACACACCTACCTGGCACAGACCTGGCTGGCATTCCCTCAGGACTGGTGAGGTGAGAGCAGATGAACTGCCACGTCTGAAGCCTGCCAAGTGCCTAGTAGAAAAAGAACTGAGGGGTGAGCCCAAAGGCCATAGCTAGGTCACCCACCTTCCTCCTGGTTCCCATTCCACTTGGACAGGTGGTACCGGTACTCTCAAAAGCAGAGAGAAACTTGGGCCACAATGTCTCAAGCATCCTTGAATATCAAAAGGAGAAGAAATTTCAAAACAGGATCATAGATAGGGTAGCTCAGATTCAATGCTTGTATTTTTAAAATAAAACAAAAAGACAATGTCATATATTAGTATTAATGAATTAGGCCAGGCACAGTGGCTTACACCTGTAATCCCAGCACTTTGGGAGGCCGAGGCAGGAGGATCGCTTGAGCTCTAGAGTTCGAGACCAGCCTGGGCAACATAGCAAGACCTCATTTCTACAAAAAATACAAAAGTAGCTGGATGTGGTGGCACATGCCTGTAGTCCGGGCTACTCAGGAGTCTGAGGTAGGAGGATTGCTTGAGCTCAGGAGGTTGAGGCTGTCTTGAGCCTTGATTGTGCCACTGCACTCCAGCTTGGGTGACAGAGGGAGACCCTGTCTCAGAAAAAACAAAGCAAAATGAAACAAACAAACAAAAAAAGCAGTGACTGTAAGTCAGAATATGCACTAAGTACTCTACAATGCATTTCAAATGCATTTCATCGGAACAAGAGCCCAGTGAAGTGTCATCATGCACTTTTCACAAAGGAGAAGGCTGAGGCACCGAGGCACCGCCCAGAACCCCCTTCATGAAAGGATCCGATCCGTCCCAGGTGCTAGGAAGTAGACATCCTTCAACATTTAGTTATTTTAGAGACTACCTCTACTACGGAGCAGCTTTTCCCAAAAGCACACCTTCCCTAGGCTGCCTGCACGGGTCACACATCACCTAGGTGGGGGTGAAAGACTGGCCATATGAGCATAACATGGGACAACTCTGATGGGACATTTTGACTCCAGAGATCCCCATGGAATCAGTCAAGGCTGTCAGGCTGACATGGCAGCTCATTTTCCTCCGTCCAATCCATCCTCTTCCCCGCTGCTTTCTTCCGCGGGTGTTGAGCCTGAGGACCTTCTTTAATAAACATCCTGCATGATAAACTGTCTCTGGGACCAGGAAATTCAGCCTGCAACAGGCCCAGAGACTACGAGACTTCCCTAAAACTACTCAGTAACCAAGGAACAAGGCAAAGGAGGCAGGAGCAGGGCTGGAGAGGCAGGGGAAGAGCTGTTGAATGTGAAGGGCTTTGCAACAGAGCAGGTCATTCAGAGGATCTCCTAGGACCCCAAGAGACCCTTCAGGTCCACAATTTATGGAAGTCCAAAGGGCTAAATCTTCCTTCTCTACTAGCAGGAATGCCCACAGCCCAAGTATCAGCACCTAGGAACTAGACTAAACCCTTTCAGGGATGGCTTTTTCAGTTTTCTCCATGGAGGAAGTGGAATTTGAAACATACTTTAAAAGTATGAGCAACTGTGGAGGAAGAAAGGCCATACAAGCAGCAGGGACAGAATGAACAAGGTAGTGGGAAGGGAGCGGGATGGCCTGGTGGAATAATATTGATGATGCACAAGCTGGAAATTTTGCTGGGGAGGGCTCTGAATGTCAGTAATCTGATGTGGATGCAGTGGGGACAGGCAAAGGCTTTCCTTCACCCCCTCTCATTCCACCCATACACTCTGTCTCTGTAACTCCATCCTCCCCCACCAATCTATTTCCTCTCAGGGTTTGCCTGTGCTGCTGGCCTGGTCTGGCCATAGCTGATACTGAAGCTACTATTTATAGCATTTGAGGACAGATAGAGTGGCAAGGCCAGTTTCCATGACACCAGGGCTCCTAGAGGGTGACTTCCTCTCTGCTGGGTCCTCACTCACCTCGTCTGGGTCCACATTCTCTCCAGTTACCTCCAACACTGCTTCCAGTGTCATTCCTTGGGTAGCATCAGGGCTACTGCTAGGTGAGAACACAGCAGTAAACCAGCTAGCAGTGACAATGCTGGCTCCAGGTACCACCACCATTTCCCCCTGTCCTCCCATCTTCACACTAGGGCACATACCAGGCTGGAACTCAGCCATCACTGCTGGGTAATGTGGGTCTGGGGTCCTCTTCTACCCCCAGGCCTGCCCACCTAGCCTCTGCCTTCAACTCCTACCTACTGACCGCCTGAAATTATGAATCCCAGAGGTTAAGAAGACAAGATACAAATGACAGAGGTCTGAAGATAGAAGAGGACAGAAAAAACAATAAAGGTGGAAAAATCACAATGAAGGTACCTATTAATACTATCCTAGCCAGATTTAGCTCCTATTTGGAGTCTTCCAAGCATGGTTAAAAGAAAAAAGAGTTCTTCTATTTGTCAGCTATGAGGATTTGACAAGTCATTTAGACTGCTAGAGCTATTTCTTCATTGTCTTTTAGTCAACAACTATTTATTGAATGCTTTCCATTGGCTATATACTGTTCCATGTATTAGAAAATCAACAGCAAACAAAACTGACCAAAATGTCCTCCCTTGTGAAGCTTGCATTTTTGTGTAAAGGGCAAACAATAAAATAAATAAGTAAACCATATGGTGTGTTTTGTATGTGTATTTTCATCTAGGTGTGTGTGTGTTTTTATAAGTATATACATGAATATACAGGTATATGTATGTGTATTTGCGTGCATGTGCTTTTCAGCCCAAAAGGCCTAAATGCAAAAATATTCCAGAGTAATCTGCACACCCAGTACACATACCTTGGTTTCTAAATAAAAAGGAACCATGCCCCCTCAGAGAAATTCCAAAATAGGTAGCTGTGGCAGGATAGGTACAAGATGAGCCTGGAATAGCTTATTATGTATAAAGTAAGAAAGTACTTAAAAAAGTAAAAAGGGCTGGGGGCATGTTAAAGGAAACAGAAGCCTGGCTTCAGGGGGCTCCCACTGGCCACATATGTGGCAATTGGAACACTAAAATGATACAGAATTGGCCAGGTGTGGTGGCTCATACCTGTAATCCCAGCACTTTGGGAGATCAAGGCAGGCGGACCACTTGAGATCAGGAGTTTGAGCCCAGTCTGGCCAACATGGTGAAACCCTGTCTCTACCAAAAATACAAAAATTAGCCAGCTGTGATGGTGCATTTATGTAATCCCAGCTACTTGGGAAGCTAAAAAAGGAGCATTGCTTGAACCCTGGGCAACAGAGGTTGCAGTGAGCCAAAATCATGCCACTGCACTCCAGCCTGTGCCAACAGAGCAAGACTCCATCTCAAAGAAGAAGAAGGAGAAGGAGAAGGAGGAGAAGGAAAAGAAATTATAACCCATTGGAGAAAATAAGAATCCACAAGTCCACACAGACAATAAATTGATGAAAGGATGGATGGATGGATGAAAAGCGAGTGTTCTTGAATGCAGTAGAACTAATATGCCAAGTGATAAATGGAGGGGGAGTGCAGGAGTTTCAAAAACATCATTTGGCAACCATAATAGGAAAGATGACTTAGACAAGAATTATCACTACAGGTGGCACACACCTGTAGTCCTGGCTACCCAGGAGGCTGAAGTGGGAGGATCACTTGAGCCTAGGGAGTTGAGGCAAATCCAAGGTGAGTTTGATGATGAACGGGATGCTTGTATGGTCTTAAATATCTCCCTACAGATTGCTTATTTGATGCAATGGAAAAAACAGCAATGATGTGTCTTAGTCTGTTGGGGCTGCTCTAACAAAAACATCAGAGACTGTTTACCTTGTAAACAAAAGAAATGGATTTTTCACAGTTCTGGAGGTTGAGAAGTCAAAGATCAAGGCACTAGGGGATTATCATGTAAGGGTCTTTCTCATAGATGGCATCTTCTTGCTATGTCCTCAAATGGTGGAGGAGGCAAACAAGCTCCCTTGGACCTCTTTTGCAAGGGCACGAATTCCTTCTTTTTTTTTTTTTTTTGAGCTGGAGCCTCACTCTGTTGCCAAGTCTGAAGTGTAGTAGTGCGGTCTCGGCACACTGTAACCTCCGCCTCCTGGGTTTAAGCATTTCTGCCTCAGCTTCCCAAGTAGCTGGGATTACAGGCATGCACCACTGTGCCTGGCTAATTTTTGTATTTTTAGTAGAGATGGGGTTTCACCATGTTGGCCAGGCAGGTGTCGAACTCCAGCCCTCAAGTGATTTACCCGCCTTGGCCTCCCAAAGTGCTGGTATTACAGGCATGAGCCACCCCACCCAGCAATCTTTTACAAGGGCACTAATTCCATTATAAGAATGGAGGCTTTATGATCTAGTTATCTCCCAAAGGCCCCATCTCCAAATAGCATCACTTTAGGGGTTAGATTTCAACACAGAAGCTTTGGCGGGAACACAAACATTCTTTCTGTCTTAGTCTATTTGTACTGCTATAGCAGAATACCTGACACTGGGTAATTTATAAAGAACAGAAACTTACTTTCTCACAGCTCTGAAGGCTGAGAGGGGAGAAACACTATGTCATTACATGGCAGAAAGACAAGAGAACCAAACTCTGTGCGAAGCCTCTTTCCTAAGGGCCTTAATCTCATTCATGAGGGAAGAGTCCTTATAACCTAATCACTTCTTAAAGGATCCATCTCTTAATACTATCATACTGGCCATTAAGTTTCACACCTGAATTTGGAAAAGAACACATTCAAACCCGAGCATGGACTATAGCATGATACATGGCAAATTCCAAAAATACCTTATCGGAGATCAAAATTAACATTCCCCTGAGGGGCAGAAGAACATCATGTAACTCAGACATGCTACTTTGATAAGGACACACCTTGTGCTACCTTCCAGAAAGGAATGAATAACCTGAATCTAATCATAAGAAAACATCAGACAACCCCCATTAATAAAACTGAATGTGGGTGGACTATAGTCTTCAAAAAGGCAGTGTTCTGAGACAAAGGCTGTAGTTATGTTTCAGATTAAAGGAGTATAGGCCAGGCACAGTGGCTCAGGCCTGTGATCTCAGCACTTTGGGAGGCCAAAGCAGGCAGATCACTTGAGCCCAGGAGTTCAAGGCCAGCCTGAGCAACATGGTAAAACCTCATTGCCACCAAAAATACAAAAATTAGCTGGGTGTGGTCCTACTCAGGAGGCTGAGGTGGGAGGATCACTTGAGCCTATAGGGTTGAGGCAACAATAAGCAGAAATCAGTGAACTTCAGCCTGGGCAAGCGTGTGAGATCCTATGTCCAAAAAGAAATCAAAGGAGGATGAAGAGATAGACAACTCAAGGGTAAATTTGATACTCGACTTGATCTTGTACTAGAGGGGAAAATGCTATAAAAGACATTATTAGGCTGGGTGTGGCAGTCCACGCCTATATCCTAGCATTTTGGGAGGCTGAGGCGAAAGCACTGCTTGAGTTCAGGAGTTCAAGACCAGCCTGGTCAACATGGTGAAACCCCATCTCTACTGAAGATACAAAAATAGTAGAGGATGGTAGCAGGCACTGTAATCCCAGCTACTCAGGAGGCTGAGACAGAAGAATTGCTTCAACCTGGGAGGCAGAGGTTGCAGTGAGCTGACATCTCACCATTGCACTCCGACCTGGGCAACAGAGTGAGACTCCATCTCAAAAAAAAAGAAAAAAGAAATTCTTCTATCAATTGATGAAATTGGATGAAAAAGATTAAAGTGTTGTATCAATGAATGTTAAGTTTACTGATCGATAACTGGACTGTGGTTATGTAAGAGAATATCTCTATCCTGAGGAAATTCACACTAAAGTATTTAGAGATAAAGTGCCACAATATGTGTAATTTATTCTCAAATGGTTCAGAAAAATGTTATGTGTATGTGAGTGTGTGTGTTGAGGTCAGAATGGGCGTAGGAGTAAATGAAACAAATGAGATAAAATATTAACAAAAAGGGGATCTGGGTAAAGGACACATGGATGCTGTTTCCTCTGTCCTTATTCTTGTAACTTTTCTGTAATCTTGAATTTATTCCCAAACAAGATGTTTTTCATTATTTTTTATTTTTTTGAGGCAGAGTCTCATTCTGTCTCCCAGGCTGGAGTGCAGTGGTACAATCTTGGCTTACTGCAACCTCCACCTCCAGGGTTCAAGCAATTCTCATGCCTCAGCCTCCTGAGAAGCTGGGACCTACAGGCATACACCACAACGAATGGCTAATTTTTGTATTTTTAGTAGAGACAAGGTTTTGCCATATTGGCCCAGCTGGTCTTGAACTCCTCATCTCAAGTTATCTAACTGCCTTGTAGCCACTGTGCCCAGACCATTATTTATATACCTATATATAATTATGAAAGGAATTGTAACCCATTGGAGACAATAAAAATCCACAATCCATACAGATAATAAATGAATAAATGAATGGATGGATGCATGGGTAAGTGGTTGGATGGTTGAATGGGTGAGAAGCAAGTGTTCTTGCTTACAATAGAATTCTAAATGCCAACTGATAAATGTAGGGGAAGTGCAGGAGTTTCAAAAACATCATGTTGCAACCATGATATATATATTAGATATAGAAAATATTATTACATGTAATTATTAGAGACAGAATCTAGCTCTATCACCCAGGCTGGCGTACATTGGCACAATCTTGGCTCACTGCAGCTTCAGCCTCAATCTCCTAGGCTCAAGTGATCCTCCTGCCTCAGGTAGGACTGCAGGTGCATGCCACCATGCCTAACTCAAACAAAATGTTTTCTAAATATATATATATATATATATATATATATATATATATATATATATGATAAATCCATGCTGTTATGTTCTATGGAGAAAAACAAAGCAGGGTCAAAAATAAAGCAAATGCCAATAACAAGAGTAATGAAAGAAAACTTCTCTGGGAAAGTGATTTGAGGAAAGACTAAACAAGGTGAATGAGCAATCCATGGAGATATCTGGAGGACAGGCAGTCCATGTGGAGGAAATAATAAACTCCAAGATGGGAACAGCCTGGAGCATTCACCAGCAAGATGGCCAGTGGGGCTGGAGCTGAGGGACTGTGGGAAAAAGTGGGGAAGATGAAGTCAGAGAAATAAGAGAGTCTGACTGGGCAGTGCCTCATGGGCATTTGAGAAGCACCAGGAGTAGGAGGGAAGTCATGAGGGCTTTGTGCAGAAGATTAACATGGTCTGACTTGTGTTTTCAGCACTCTGATTGCTGTGTTGAAAACAGATGGAGCAGGCAAGCCGCAGAAGCAGGGGAGCAGTAACCGGCTGTTGTCATCGTCCAGGCGAGAGCTGATGACTGGCTTGGGCCCAGGGTGGGAGTCGAGGAGTCTGTAGCAGCGCTTGGATTCTGGCTATATTTTAAAGCATCTGCTGAGGGATAGGAAGTAAGGTATAGGAGGGGTGTTTGAGGATGAGTCATGTTTTTTGGCCTGAAAAGAAGCTACAGGATGGGATTGCCATTAACTGAAAAGGGGAAGCAGCAGCTTTTGGGGATACTGCTGAATTGAGGAATTTAGTTTGGGATATATTTAAGTTTCAGACACCCATGAGATACGTCAGTGGAGAGGTAGAGCAGGCAGTTGTATACAGGAGTCTGGATTCCTGGGGAGAGTCCAGGCAGGAGATCAGCATATAGAGGATATTCAGACACAAGAGTGGATGAGAGCACCAGGGAGTGGGAAAAAAGGGTAGGGCCTAGGAAATGAGAAGGAACTAACAAAGGACACCGAGAAGGAGCAGGGAGAGCCTGGAGAGGGTGCGTCCTGGAAGCAGGGGAAGAAAGCCTCTGCAGGAGGCAGGAGAGGTCAAGTGTCCTAAATGCTGCTGAAAAGTCAAGGAAATTGAGAACCGAAAGTCAAGCACAGGGTTTAATACTGGGAAGGTCATTGAGGGTCCTAAGAAAATGGTTTTGTTAAGGCAAGGGGTCAAACTCCTAAATAGAGTGGTCCCAGAGGGGATGAGAGGACTAGAATTGGAGATAGCAAGCATCGACAGCTTTTTTGAGGTGTTTTACCTTAAAGGGAAAGAAAGAGATGAGGCAGGAGCTGGAGGACGAGCAGGATCGAGAGAGGTTTTTCCTTAACTGAAAAAGGGGGGTAGGCCTTCTCGGCAAGGTCATGGAAAGGCTGCTGTAACTGTATACAGGACCCTTCATTGTTTTTAAGTAAATGGGGCACTATTATTACTCCTCTCTCTGGCCTGACCCTGCCCTGGGTTGACCTTTCAATGCCCGGTGGATTAAAGCTTAGCTTCCTACCTGTCACGTTACTTTTTGCAGCTCTCCGGGAAAGGTCTCTTCTCTCTCTGATTCCACCTCTTTCCATGGCCCCTTTGGACTTTTCCTCCCATAATTTGCTAAACATGCCTCTAGATGCATACCAGCTGCCCGGGCATGCCCCCTTTACCACAGCTGCCTTCACTGACTACCAAAGCCCTGTGTTAAGGAGGCCCTCTTCAATTCTCTGAAAACTTTTCAAAAATACTGAAGTCCCGTTCACCTGCATTTGGACTCTCAAACTGAAGGTGACAAAGGCACCTCCAAATCCACAACCATTTAGTGGGTAGAAAGCGTTTTATCATAGAAGACGAGATTTCAGGCAATGGTATTGGTTGAGGGAGGGTGTAAGATGATGGATTATTAGGGACAGAGAGGAAGGACAAACCCAAGATAATTTTCAAGGAAGAGCCGACAGGTCTTGTCAACAGTCAGATGACAAATATGTAGGTGTCAAAATTGTTAAAAACAGCACACCCTTTGATCTAGCAGTTTCACTTCAGGAATTTATCTGGAAAAAAAGTAGCCATTCAAGGTGTTGAGAGTATGGAAAATGATGTTCATTATCGAATTCTCTGTAATTGCAAAATACTGAAAACATCCCAGGTATCAATAAAAGAGCAGTAATAGAGGGTTGCTAAATATACCACGGCATGTTCATCCTACAGAACATTATGTAATCATTATAATGATGATGCAGACATGAGTATATATTGTCAAGAAAGGACTTTTTTTTTTTTTTTTTTTTTGACTGTCACCCAGGCTGGAGTGCAGTGGCGCGATCTCACCTCAATACAACCTCTGCCACACAGGTTCAAGCGATTCTCCTGCCTCAGACTCTCGAGTAGCTGGGATTACAGACACCTGTCACCATGCCCAGCTAATTTTTTTGTATTTTTAGTAGGGATGGGGTTTCACCATGTTGGCCAGGCTGATCTTGAACTCCTGACCGAGTGATCCACCCACCTCAGCCTCCCAAAGTGCTAGGATTACAGGTGTCAGCCACTGCGCCCAGCCAGGATGTTTTAATCTAGTAAGTAAAAAAAAGCAGTTTATACACATATAATTCATATATATATATATATATATATATATATATATATGTTTGGTAGAGCACTTTAAAGAGGTTATGTTTCAGCAGTGGTGATTATACAATTTCTTTTTTTAAGATGGAGTTTCACTGTCACCTAGGTTATGGTACAGTGGTGCAACAGCAGCTCACTGCAGCCTCTGCCTCCCAAGTTCAAGTGATTCTCCTACTTCAGCTTCCTGAGTGTCTGGGATTACAGGCACATGCCACCACACCCAGCTAATTTTTGTATTTTTAGTGGAGATGGGATTTCACCATGTTGGCTAGGCTGGTCTGGAATTCCTAACAAGTGATCCACCTGACTTAGCCTCCCAGAGTCCTGGGATTACAGACGTGAGCCACCACACCTGGCTGATTATACAAGTTTTCAGTTTTTTTTACTTTTTTTTTTTTAGACAGAGTTTCACTGTTGTTGCCCAGGCTGGAGTGCAATGGTGCAATCTCGGCTCACTGCCACCTCTGCCTCCTGAGTTCAAGAGATTCTCCTGCCTCAACCTCCCAAGTAGCTGGAATTACAGGTGCCCACCACCATACTCGGCTAATTTTTTTGTATTTTTAGTAGAGATGGGGTTTCACTATGTTGGCCAGGCTGGTCTCAAACTCCTGACCTCATGATCTGCCTGCCTTGGTCTCCCAAAGTGCTGGGATTATAGGTGTAAGCCACCATACCCAGCCCGTTTTACTTCTTAAAGTTTAGCTAATAACTGTTTTGTTTATTTTAAAAAGTGGAGGGGGGAAAAAAAAAGAAAAAGTGGAAACAAGTAATTTGCCAAGGGGTGATATTTGAAACAATAGGAATAGATATGATTACCCAGCTAAGATGAGAAACTTGGAAACATTCACAGTTAGGGAGCGAGAAGAAGGTGAGAAGCCAGAAAAGAACTCAAAGAAACTGAGGGAAAAGGCAAGAAGATCTCACAGAAACCTAAGAAAAAGAGCTCCCAGATAGGGCTTGCTTAAAATGCCCACTACTGGCCGGGCGCGGTGGCTCAAGCCTGTAATCCCAGCACTTTGGGAGGCTGAGGCGGGTGGATCACGAGGTCAAGAGATCGAGACCATCCTGGTCAACATGGTGAAACCCTGTCTCTAGTAAAAATATAAAAAATCAGCTGGGCATGGTGGCGCGTGCCTGTAATCCCAGCTACTCAGGAGGCTGAGGCAGGAGAATTGCCTGAACCTAGGAGGTGGAGGTTGCGGTGAGCCGAGATCGCGCCATTGCACTCCAGCCTGCGTAACAAGAGCGAAACTCGGTCTCAAACAACAACAACAACAACAACAAAAAAAAAAACCCGCTACTGATTGGCTCCTCCAAAGCCAGTCCCAGCCTCTCTGCCTTGTCCACTTTCTGGAAACAATTTCTTAGTAGTTAGGAGTAGCCACATGATCACCTCTAGCCAATGAGATGCCGGGGGGCTGAGGGGACACTTTTAGAAAAGATTTTTTTTTTCCTGAAAACATGCAAAGAGAAGACCTCTGTCCTGTGTTGTTGCCCCCTGCTTCCAGCCTTTGAATGCAGTTGTATGAGGATGTGATCTTGGAGCTGCCGTGGTAGCCAGATTGCCATTATGAGAGAAAGGCCAGGGGACCTACTGACCCGGAGCCCTGTCTTCTATGAGATAATGAGGCACATCTGCATCACACAAGCAGGCATTCATTGGGCCATATGTTACTGCAGTTGGAGTTATTCTTCATTGATACACAAAATACGAGTATAAGTTTTTGTCCACTTTCAGCTTTGCAGATCCATAACACCACATATGGGAGCCACAGTGCAGGTGACAAAGGGGTCAGAGTAGTGGTCAGGAAATACAGACTTGAAGCTGGACCACACTTCCGAGGGGTTTGTGAGTGGTGGAGAATGAGATGACATGAAATTGGCAGATTTCTTCTACGCCATTGCTGCCGTCTTGGCTCTGGCAGAAGACTACCTGAGAAGGGGCATAGGCCTTTTATGCAGCTTTCAGTGTTCAAGCACATACTAGGTGCTCATCAAATGGTTATAGCTATTATTCCATGGGGTTGCTTTTGAAGATGTTATAGTCTTTGGGTAAACTTTAGGTGATCCAGAGGAATACTGGTCCACTGTGTCTTGCTCCAACTGCCTGTGTCTTGGAGGCAGTAGAGTGTGATCAATGGAAAGAACACTAGACTGAAGCCATGTACTTGCACATATACCCTGGGGCAGAGCTCCTCTGTGTCTCAGTTCCTTCATCTGTCAAAGGAGGCAAGAATACCTTCCTCACCGAGGTGGTATTAAAAGTAGATAATGCATGGGAAGTGCTGGTATACAGTAGGCAGTAGAATGACCGGGGAGCTTCGATATGGACATTGCAGGCTGCCTTCCAAACACTCCTTTTTCTTCCTCTTTCCTAGCAGAACCTCACTTTGGTCCAGGCATCTTTCCCTCCTAGATGAAAAAACCTGGACTCAGACAACGTGTTTGGCATTTCTGAGGTCTCACAACATAGTAAGCCTAAGAGGCATTTGAACCCAGGTCTTCTGATGCCCAACCCATTGTTCTTTCCAGTGTCTCTCCTTTTGTCAGGACTTAGTGTCTTTATCCAATACAACCAAATACTGGAACTTAGAAGTTCTAAACTGTAGTCTAGTCCTCCCCAAATGAGTGAGCCAAGCATGAGACAAAGGCCACAAAGGTTTTTCATTTTTCTTTTTTTCTGAGACGGAGTCTCACTCTGTCACCCAGGCTGGAGTGCAGTGGCACAGTCTCAGCTCACTGAAAGCTCTGCCTCCAGGTTCAAGTGATTCTCCTGCCTCAGCCTCCCAAGTAGCTGAAATTACAGGTGCCCACCACCATGCCTGGCTAATTTTTGTATTTTTAATAAAGACAGAGTTTCACCATGTTGACCAGGCCGGTCTCAAACTCCTGACCTCCTGTGATCCACTCACCTCAGCCTCCCAGAGTGCTGGAATTACAGATGTGAGCCACCGCATCCGGCCAAAAACCACGAAGGATTTTACAACCTAACCTTGGAAGTGATACAGCGTCACTTTTCTGCAACATTCTATTGGTCACATGGACCAACTCTAATAGAACGGGGAAGGAGACCACACAGGGCATGAATACCAGGAGGTGAGGGTGAGTGGCGGCGTCCTTGGATGCTGACCACCACAAGCAGCTTCGTATCATTTGAAAATAGTTTTGACATTATGAGTCTCCTGAAAGGGCTTGGAGATTCCAAAGGAACCATGACCCATGCTTTGAGATCATCAATTTACATTATGCTACTATTGAAGACGATTTGATCTCCCTTTTGCAGATTCATCTGTTTGTCAGATATTACCTGAAAAACAAGTAAACCATAAGAGTACAGAGACTCTTAGTCTACTTAGTATTTTGCCCCTGACAAGGCCCACCACCATGGAGTGAGCGTCCTGGAAGAGCAGTGCAGTTGTCCTCCAGGACGGACTGCATAGTGTCACACTATTGTTCAGAGCTTCTCATCATGGGTTTTTGCATCTATGGATTTATCTTAAATGTTCTATAATATTTTCAATATGAAGCACGATGTTGGCTAATTTGTTCCAAAAATTACCTGCATCAAGTGATAAGTTCTTTGATTTGTCCTGAAAGGCCTTGGTTAAGTGTTTCTGAGAGAGGTGTGTTTCTATGTGCTAAGACTTGGCAAATACTCCCATATACAACTCATCCAAACATCCACTGTGACTTCTGAGAAATGAATTTGGTTCCTTTCCATTAGAGTCCTGATATTTTTAGCATGAGATACAGTTGTGCTGTGCCCCCCGGTCACATTGGGCCCCTCCTCTGGGACTTCTCCTCCCACTGTATTCTCAAGACCTTGGCTAGCAAAACTTCAGCACACAGCCTGCTTTCAACCACACTGAAGTTTATACTGGGACAGGACAACAGTGTTCCATGTTCAAAGTTTGTTACAATCACTCTCCAAGTCCAGTGGACCATTGAGTTGTTATCTGTCCAGCTTCCTTTTCCCCTTCTTAGAGCAGACACCCCCTCCCCTGGCCATTCTCTTCTTCATTCCTTGAGGTTTTGGTTGAGCTGCCAATCATATTCCAGCCTCTTTAGTCAAAATGATTAGTTTAGGGAAGAGTAAATATCCAGGCTGAGCCTGCCAGCATCTGGAGTTGTTTACAGCGAAAACCAAATAAAAAGGTCCTTTTGCCTTGAGAATCTGGAATCAGAGTTGGACAAAGGCAGCTAGAGCAGCCTGCAGCCATGCTTTGCAGTGTTCCATTCAGTAGCTGAAAATGTAGCCAAAGAGAATGCCAAGAATAAGACAAATACTGATGAGAAAATTTGAGTCTCTGGATTAACTCCTGACTGAGGGTAGTTCCAATGCCCTTTGATGAGTCTCAGCCAATGCAGCAGTGTTGGGTTTTTTGTTTGTTTTTTAGAGGGAGTGCAGTGGTGCAATCTCAGTTCACTGTACCCTCTGCCTCCTGGGTCCAAGTGATTCCCCTATCTCAGCCTCCTGAGTAGCTGGGATTACAGGCACTTGCCACCACACCCAGCTAACTTTTGTATTTTTAGTAGAGACAGGATTTCACCATGTTGGCAAGGCTGGTCTCGGACTACTGACCTCAGGTGATCCACCCACTTTGGCCTCCCAAAGTGCTGATATTACAGGCATGAGCCACCACGCCTGGCCTAGGCTTCTACCATTTAATCATTGAAAAGGCCCTCCCACAATTGACTCTTTGGGCAGTAATTATACTGTGAGAGATCTGCTCCCCACAGGATCATGTACTGAGAGAAAATAACAGAGGGCTAAGAATGCAGGGAAGATCTAGAAAGAGTATCAAGAAGGTGCTGGCCAGCCAACAGCAGGTGAACCAAGGAGCAGCAATTCATGGAAGCGGACAAGGTAGTGGTTTTAATTGCGTGGTGGGAAACATACTTCCATGGACTTGGTGGGAGTATATTTGGAACTTCTGGGAAGGCAATTTGGAAATCTCTTAAGGTTTGAAATGTTCCTGCTCTTTGAGCCAATAATTCTCCTCAATGCAGCATTGTTTGTTGTGGTAAAAAGCTGGCAATTACCTCAAATGCTTGCATCATCAATAGAGAATGGGTTAACTAAATTATGGAAACATGTCCAACTTCTATTAAAGGAAAGTAGAAGGGTATGAGACTACAGAAAGCATTTCAGAGACGTGTGTGTTTAGTATGTGCAGAAAAGCAAGCTAGGAGGACCATATATAGGAGTGATCTCTGTGAGAGGAGCATCATTACAGAGAACTTTCGCTTTCTATGTTTGTATGAAACTAGCATAATTTGAAAGACTAATTTGTTGTTTCTGCCACCGTAAGAAAATGGCATGTTTCCCTTCTTTCATTGTTGGCAGAACTTATTCTGAGTTCTAGGATCTTTGGCCTCAAGGGCTCATTTATCCATTTATTTGCTCAACAAAGGATTGAGTGCCACATTAGACTCTCTCCTGGGTGCCAGGCATATATTAGCAAAACAGAGTCACTAACTCCACAGATTTTACAGGATTGCTTGTGAAGTCAAATCTCAGATGGCGGTAAGTATTATGGAGAAAAAGAGGAAGAGGGGGGTGGAACCAAGGGACGGGGACAGTAGGTTCCCATATATGTAAAACAGTAACAGAAAGCCTCATTGAGAAGCAACATGAAGACCTAAAGGAGGGGAGGAAGAAAACCATGCAGCTCTCGGGGAAAGGGCCTTCCAAGCACAGGGGATTGCAAGCATGAAGACCCTAAACCTCAAATGTGCTTGATAAGTCTGAGGCCATAAAGAGGGCTGTGTGGCTGGAATGAAGGAGATGAATAAGGGGGAGGGGGAGGAGCAGTATGTCTATGGACTTGCCCTCGTACCACTCTTAGCTAGTGGAGAAGCCACTAGAGGGTTTTGGACCAGTGTCAAAACTATCACTCTGGTTCCTCTGTCTAGACTAGATTAGAGGGGGCAAAAGCAGAAGCAGAAAGACCAGTTAAAAAGTTACTGCAATGATCCAGGTGAGAGAAAATGGCTTGGGCTATGATGGTGGAAGTGGTTGGGTTCTAAATGTAGTTAGGAGGTAAGCTGATGGATTTGTTGAAAAGAAAGATTTGTAGGGCCTGTGATTCAGGACATAGTGTTAAAGACTATCCAGACCCTTGAAGGAAGAGACTATTAGACCCCTTTCCCAGACCTGTTTGAGGCCCACCACCACACCCAGCTAATTTTTGTATTTTCAGTAGAGATGGAGTTTCACCATCTTGGCCATGCTGGTCTTGAACTCCTGACCTCACGATCCACCCGCCTCAGCCTCTCAAAATGCTGGGATTACAGATGTGGTCACGGAACCAGGCAAGCCAGATTAATTTAAGTGCTTATCAATTTGAGAAGATTTTGGGCTCAGACGATGTGGTCTTTTAGATATACAATCATGTCATCTGCAAATAGAGACAGTTTGATTTCCTCCTTTCCTGATACCCTTTCTTTCTTTTTCTTGCCTGATTGCTCTGGCTAGAACTTCCAATACTATATTGAATAGGAGTGGTGACAGAGGGCATCCTTGTCTAGTGCCTGATTTCAAAGGGAATTCTTCCAGCTTTTGCCCATTCAGTATGATATTGGCTGTAGGTTTGTCACATATAACTTTTATTATTTTATGATACGTTCCATCAATACCTAGTTTTTAGCATGAAGGGCTGTTGAATTTTGTCGAAGGCCTTCTCTGCATCTGTTAATTATGTGGTTTTTGTCTTTGGTTCCATTTATGTGATGGATTACATTTACAGATTTGCATAATGTTGAACCAGCCTTGCATCCCTGGGATAAACCCTACTTGGTCACGATGGATAAGCTTCTTGATGTGCTATTGCAATCTGCTTGCCAGTATTTTATTGAAGATTTTTGCGTTGATGTTCATCATGGATAGTGGCTGGAAGTTTTCTTTTTTAGTTGAGTCCCTGCCTGGTTTTGGTATCAGGATGATGTTGGTCTCATAAAATGAGTTAGGGAGGATTCTATCCTTTTTTATTGTTTGATACAGTTTCAGAAGGAATGGAACCAGCTCTTCTTTGTATGTCTGGTAGAATTTGGCTGTGAACATGTCTGGACCTGGACTTTTTCTGGTTAGTAAGCTATTAACTGCTGCCTCTGCTTCAGCCCTTATTATTGGTCTATTCAGGGTTTCAACTTCCTCATGGTTTAGTCTTGGTAGAGAACAAGTATCTAAAAATTTATCCATTTCTTCCTGGTTTACTGGTTTATGTGAATAGAGCTGTTTGTAGTAATCTCTGATGGTAGCTCGTATTTCTGTGGGATCAGTGGTGATATCCCCTTTACCGTTTTTTATTGCATCTATTTGATTCTTCTCCCTTTTCTTTTTTTAATCTTAGGATAGAAAATCAATGTGCAGAAATCACAAGCATTCCTATATACCAATAACAGACAAACAGAGAGCCAAATCAAGAGCAAACTCCCATTCACAATTGCTACAAAGAGAATAAAATACCTAGGAATACAACTAACAAAGGATGTAAAGGACCTCTTCAAGGAGAACTACAAACCACTGCTCAACAAAATAAGAAAGGACAGAAACAGATGGAAAAACATTCCATGCTCATGGTTAGGAAGAATTAATATTGTGAAAATGGCCAGACTGCTCAATCTATAGATTCAAAGCTATCCCCATCAAGCTACCAATGACCTTGTTTGCAGAACTGGAAAAAACCTTAAACTTCATATGGAATCAAAAAAGACCCCACATAGCCAAGACAATCCTAAGCAAAAAGAACAAAGCCGGAGGCATCACACTGCCAGACTTCAAACTATACTACAAGGCTACAGTAATTAAAACAGCATAGTACTGGTACCAAAGCAGAGACGTAGACAAATGGAACAGAACAGAGGCCCCAGAAGCAACACCACACATCTACAACTATTTGATCTTTGACAAACTCGACAAAAATAAGCAATGGGGAAAGGACTCCATGTTTAATAAATGGTGTTGGGAAAACTGGCTAGCAAAGTGCAGAAAGCAGAAACTGGACCCCTACCTCTCACCTTCCACTAAAATTAAAGATGGATTAAAGATTTAAATATAAATTAAAGATTTATAATTTAATTTTAAATCAAAGATTAAAACATAAAACCTAATACCATAAAAACACTAGAAGAAAATGTACACAAAACCATCCAGGACATAGGCATAGGCAAGAACTTCATGACTAAAACACCAAAAGCAATGGCAATAAAAGCCAAGATAGACAAATGGGATCTAATTTAAAATTCAGAGCTTCTGTACAGCAAAAGAAACCATCATTAGAGCGAATTGGCAACCAACAGAATGGGAAAAAATTTTTGCAATCTACCCATCTGACAAAGGGCTAATATCCAGAATCTACAAAGAACTAAAACAGATTTACAATTAAAAAAAAAAAAAAAAACCCATTCAAAAGTGGACAAAGGATATGAACACTTTACAAAAGAAGACATATATGAGGCCAATAAACATGAAAAAATACTCATCATCACTGTTCATTAGAGAAATGCAAACCAAAACCACATTGAGATACCATCTCACACCAGTTAGAATGGCGATCATTAAGAAATCTGGAGACAACAGATGCTGGAGAGGATGTGGAGAAATAGGAACACTTTTACACTGTTGGTGGGAGTGTAAATTAGTTCAACCATTGTGGAAGACAGTATGGTGATTTCTCAAGGATCTACAGATAGAAATTCCATTTGATCCCACAATCCCATTACTGGGTATATACCCAAAGAACTATAAATCATTCTACTATAAAGACACTTGCACACGTATATTCATTGCAGCCCTGTGTACAATAGCAAAGACCTGGAACCAACCCAAATGCCCATAGATGATAGACTGGACAAAGAAAATGTGGCACATATACACCATGGAATACTGCACAGCCACAAAAAATGATGAGTTCGTATCCTTTGTAGGGACTTGGATGAATCTGGAAACCATCATTCTCAGCAAACTGACACAAGAACAGAAAGCCAAACACTGCATGTTTTCACTCATAGCTGGGTGCTGAACAATGAGAACACGTGGACTCAGGGAGAGGAGCATCACAAACTGGGTGGCAGTTGGGAGGGGTAGGGGAGAGACAGTGGGGGGTGGGGAAGAATAACATGGGGCTAAATGCCAGATATAGTATGCACCTAAAGTAAAATAAGTAAATTTAAAAAAAAACAAAAAACAAAAATGAAGTGCTATGTCATTTCCCATACCCATGTTTTGTGGAACAAATCAAGACTCATTATACATAACTTAAAATGTTTTACTTTTGTTTTTAAAGACATTTGTGCATTACTTTTGTTACCATAATAAAAAAAAACATATTTTAGAAATAATGGTAAAATGGGGCCAGATGCAGTGGCTCACGCCTGTAATCCCAGCACTTGGGGAGGCTGAGGGGGGCGGATCACCTGAGGTCGAGAGTTTGAGACCAACCTGACCAACATGGAGAAACCCTGTCTCTACTAAAAATACAAAATTTGTCGAGCATGGTGGTGCATGCCTGTAATCCCAGCTACTTAGGAGGCTGAAGCAGAAGAATTGCTTGAACCTGGGAGGAAGAGGTTGCAGTGAGCCAAGATTGCACCATTGAACTCCAGCCTGGGCAACAAGAGTAAAACTCCATCTCAAAAAGAAAAAAAAAAGAAAGAAAGAATGGTAAAATGGTCAACAGTAACCAATTAATTCAAAGGGTCAGGAGTTAGGTTACTGAGAAAAAAGTAAGGTAAGAAGTGGTATCATCAAGGAGGTGATAGAAGGCAGATGGTAAACTATTAGGAATGGAAAGAAGGGTAAGAGAAATTGAAGCAGTGAATTTAAGTCTCATTTGAGAAGCTTGGCAAAGGAAGAAACAATGAATGACCAGAACAAACATATGCCACGCAATTCTGAATAAAGTTTATTAAATAATATGTACAGCAAATGTAGTAATTCAACACATCTATCAGTCCACTGCAATGAAGAAAAATAAATGAACAGAAAAATCTATGTCTGCATAGTACATGCTCTCAGTGTGTAATTTAAATGGCAATACTTTAAATTAATTGGTTATATATAATGTCAGTTATTTTTCTTTCAGAATATAATCTTTTTGGTAGTAACCTATTCTAGCAATAGGACTTAATATGACTGCAGATAAATAGGACTGCAAAGAAACAAAAAAAACCCCAAAAGAATGAAATTAAAAAGAAAACAAAACTATAACTGAGATTATAGTTACCTTCCCTCCCTAGTAGAATAATTATCATAAATTTTAATACTTTACAGTGGCTATTTTTGGGTTAAAAATCTGTAGGTGAGTTATTTGGAATTCCTTCATTTAAGTAAAAATGCAAAAAAACTTCATGACTTCCTTACTTTACCCCCCTTCCATTCAAATTTTTAAAATTATATTTCTATACAAGGTAGGTACATGGGCTATACAAAGTTAAATATACATATTTACAGTCCCACTTCTTAAGCACATGACTTTTTTTTTTTTTTTTTTTTTTTTTTTTTTTTTTTTTTTTTAACTGATCCCAGAGAGACTGCAAAAGATAAGGAGTTTGGGGCTTGCCTTTACCCGGAAGCATGGCTAATATATCAAAATGTGTTGCAAGGCATGCCGCCAGTGAGTTGCACTTGCTATTAATAAACCTGTATAAACATTTCAGCATAAAAATAGGTACTTTGTATTACTAAATGTCTGAAGACAAAAGAGCAATTGGAAACTTCTGTTCCTTGTTTCATCATACATAGGAAGGCGAAGTGATGCAAATTTTAACACATGATTTTATTAAAGACGGGCAAATCGGTGAGGCATACCCGAACTTCTGGAGATACACAAATGCGTGAGGCTGGCATCATATGCAAATGTGGCTTTACAAATTGGTTTTATTTTCTAGCTGTATTTAAAGACATGTTCAAAACTACCTACCTAATCAAGAAGCACCCCTCAAAAAAACTGTTCGATAAGACAGTGTTGTTAATGGTTCATGTCTAAGAAAGACCAGGAAACACATTAGCCAATACATTCCAAAACAGGTGAAATGCTGCTGTGCAAACTGCACGTGCATATGCATTTTTACTATATTCCCTCAGAGACAGTTAAAAAAACAAAAAAAAACAAAAAAAAAAAAACAGTGCTCTTAGATGGTGGAGCAGACCTTCCAAAGCCATAGGTCTTACTCTCACTGGGTCTTAAGGAAAATCAGGAAGTCTCCTTCTACCAAGAAAGCTCACCTCCTCCAGTTCCATAGCCTTTTCCATTGGGATTCCCAAAAGGCCCTGCTCTGTCCTACTTAAAAACAACTGTCTGTGGGAAGAGGTAACACATTACTACTATCAATCATTTACACCTTAGTGTGAATGAACCAGCGGCAGCTTCTTTCCTGACAAAATAATTTGAAAGAATAGGGAGAAAGTGAGGGTGCTGTGGCTGTCTGGTGGGAGGTGGGAGGCTGGTGGGATCCTAAGATAGGTATTTGTGACAGCAGCTGAAGAACAGGTATTGAAAATCAATTTTGCCTACCTGTAAAGACTCCAGACCTTGGGACAATGGTCCTGGGGTAATTCTGAGCTATATGCAGACAGCCAGGGGTTCCTGTACACACCCCTATCTCCTAGAATTGCTACTCCTACTTGTGAACTTGGATGTGTACCTGTGGGGAAGACGAGAATTTGGAGACTCTGGAAAACATTCCAAGTATTTCCAGCTATGAACTATCCTCAGACAAAGGTTCTTCTAGCATCATAGTTGTTTAACAGTGAGCTAATGGAGACAGAAATATGACAATGCTTTCTAGGATCCCTCCAGGGAAAATTCATCTCTTCCTCCCTCACATCCTTCTTAGCACATATCACAGTCTCTCTTGATTACGCTCTTTTTCCTGTGTCTGTCTTCCCAGTCACCTCTGAGTTCCTGGTGGGCAGGGAATGGGCCATTTCTGTAGTTGTCTCACTAAGGGGTCTAAGAGAGAGGCCAATAAACATCCTTGAATTGGACAGAGTTGTGACCAAGCACCCCAGGCGTCACAGGGGCCTCTCTCTTCTGGTACAACCCCCTGGACAGACGTCCTGGTTGCTGCTGGTAGTGGCAGAATTGCTGCTTCAGTCGGAAGGGAAGCCTTGCCAGGGTGTACTCAAATTCACAACCCCGATTACTACAATTTGTGTGATCCTTGAACTCCCACAGGGAGTAGATCTGGAGCCACGGCAAAGCCTGGGCATGTCTTGCTTATCAGTGGGCCCCCGGCAGCCAGCGTAAGTTGGTGAATGTAAATTAATTGTTGAACATCATTTTGGTTTTCTGTGAGAATAGGCCTCCCAATTCCAAACTGTCCCAGACAAACATAAGCCAGAAAAGAAAAGTGAGCAATAGTGCTCTGATAACTGCAGCGGCGCTGTCCTGAAGATAACATTTATAAAAGCCAGGGATGTGGGAAAATAATGGACCATTCAGTGGCCTCGGGAGCTACAGTGCTTCCTGACTTAATCACAGGAAATACACTTGGTAACCTATCTGCTTGGCCATCTGCTCCCCAGTTCTCATGGGCAAACCTTGTGTGCTTTTCTGTCTGAACACCACGGCAGTCAACAGCAGAGCTGTACGGCAAGCTGAATGCATCGGGAGCCCAAGTTTTGCCTCCATTTCTCCATCCACACCTCAGCAAGTTGAGTGAGGATTTGGTGTTGGGCAGTCTGGGGGACTCCACCTTTGTCTAGGGACAGCCTAGGCAGCCCAGACTGACCTCCAGCAGTATTAAAGGATCAGCCGGCTCCAGAGGAGCTGGGAGATGTAGGCTGGGGGTCTTGGTGCATTCTTAGACCTGAAGCCTTCAGGCTCAATAATTCCTTTGAGATGGGAGCTTTCACAGGCTGGGGCAGCAGGAGGCATTTCTGACTAACTCTGCTCCTGGACTATGCTTCAGGTCAGATTACCCAAGAGATGGAGGGGAGGGGAAAAGGCTGGAGTGGCTCCCAGAAGTGACTAAGTAAATACAATTTGCCTCAATTCTTTTTGCTCAGCACACTAGTTCGGCCCTGTCTAATATACAGTAACCTTAGACAGGCTTGGGCTTTAAACACAACACTTCTCTGTCCCTGTCCTTTGCTTCTTACTTTATCCACTGTATTAATTTTCCTACTGACTCAACTAAAAAGATCAGTTCATGAATGATGCTTCATCCTCCAATAAAAATAATCTCCATGGTTTTCAGTCTTCTTATAGATACAAAGGTTTTACATAGTTGCCTGGAAAAGTACCAAACTGCCTTGTCCTTCTTGAAGTACCTATAAAAAAACACACACATATAAAACATGAGAAGACCCACTCACATGAGTTGAGAGAGCACATTGCAGATTTCTGCTCAAACGCCCCTTGGTAACAGTCCTGCAGCTTAGAGAATACCACATGGGTTCCAAAGTCCTTTCCCCTATCTTATCTCACTTAGCCTGCCAAATAATACTGGGTGGTAAGCAATGCAGGTATTTCTAATACTCCTGTTTTTCAGAAGGAAGAACCCAGGTTCAGAGAAAGGAAGTTACATGTCTGAGGTCCCACCGCTTCGTAAGTATGAGAGGCAGAATCTAAACCCAGGTCTTCTGCCTCCCAGTCCATTGCTCTTTCCAACACTTCTGCTTTGTGGAAGAATTCATACATTTATCTGACATAAGATGACACATGGGATTCAGATTTTCTAAACTGTGCAGTTTCTAAAAGCCCATTGACTATGGCCACCCATCAAAAGGACATTCCTACTGAGCTTGTGCCTAAGCTCCCAACTGAGTCCCTGTCTTTGGTACCAATCTTGTTAGGGCTCCTGCTAAGCCAGGAGCACGGAGCCATCTGGGAACAAAGCCCTTCCTGGGCTGCTGCACATGCAGAACTGCTGATCCTTAATCTAGTTCCTTTCCTTAGGATTCTCTCTCTAAAGCAGGAATGGCAGATATGTGTTGTGTCATTATCATCCTCTCTTGAGCAGACATCCCAATTTGATCATTACACCCTTATCTTAACTGGCTTAGACTTGGCTTTGGAATCCTATTGTACACAGCATCTCAAGCAGCCACTACTAGTGGGTTGGAATTACTACCCAAAGTCAAACTTCTAAGCTAAAAAAATATCTTAAAGCTTAGGACACCTAAAATATCTAATTGAATTCCTATGGAAAATAGCCGAGAAGGTTAGAGAAGTGAGATGGTAGGGTCCAGAGACAATAAGAAACTTGCCTTGGCCCACATAGCTAGTTAACATCTTTCCTTACGGATGATAAAGGTGAGTTCTGCTGGGCTACTTTATTTGTAGTTTGAAAAGGCTACTTTTCAAAGTGACTGAGAAGGCTGGGCGTGGTGGCTCATGCCTACAATCCCAACATTTTGGGAGGCTGAGGCAGGTGGATCACTTGAGGTCAGGAGTTCGAGACCAGGCTGGCCAACATGGTAGAACCCCATCTCCATTAAAAATACAAAAATTAGCCAGGCGTGGTGATGCAGGCCTATAGTCCCAGCTACTTGGGAGGCTAAGGCAGGAGAATCACTTGAACTCGGGAGGCAGAGCTTGCAGTGAGCCAAGTTCATGCCACTGTACTCCAGCCTGGGTGATGCCTCCATTAGAGAACCAGTGCTCCTTCCCACACCTAAGTTTCCATTAAAAAAAATATTCCTGAAAGAGTTCAACAACTAGTGCATACTAGGGCTGCACTCTCTAAAATGATAGCCACATGTGACTTCTGAGCACTCGAAATGTAGGTAGTCTGAAATGAGCTGTGCTGTAACTATAAAACATACATTGGGTTTCAAAGACTTAGTATGAAAAGATGTATGTAAAATAACTCACTCACAATTTTTAATACTGATTACATGTTCAAATGATAGCAGTTTGAATACACTGGGTTTACAAAACACATTAGAATTAATTTCACTGGTTTCTTTTTACTTCTTCCTCATTTTTTGAGACAGAGTTTCGTTCTTCTTGTCCAGGCTGGAATGGAAGGGCACGATCTCAACTCACCACAACCTCTGCCTCCTGAGTTCAAGGAATTCTCCTGCCTCAGCCTCCCGAGTAGCTGAAATTATAGGCATGTGCCACCATGCCAGGCTAACTTTATATTTTTAGTAGAGATGGGGTTTCTTCATGTTGGTCAGGCTGGTCTCCAACTCTTGACCTCAGAATTTTAGGATTACAAGCATGAGCCACCGTACCCAGCTCTTTTTACTTCTTTTTAATATGGCTTCTAGAAAATTTTAAATTTCATACATGGCTTACATTGCATTTCTATTGGATTGCACTGCACTGGAGTGGTCACTGACTTCTCAGACCTGACTTTCTACTGAACAGAATGACTCAAGGCAGTGAGAGCCATAGGCTTCTGGGGACCTTGGGAGGATGCGGTCATTCTCTAAGAGGCTGGTGAGGACAAGGCAAATCTTTTTGACTTCTCATTCACATTGAGGTCTTGCCGTCCTCACCACTCCAGTCCAGATATTATTTTGCTTTAGCGAAGCTTTGCCAGAAAAATCAGGGGAGAGCTGATCTTTAGAAAGATCATGAAGGTAAAGCCACTTGTATAGGGAGAAATTGAGGCAAAGAGTAGGTTAGTGTCTCCCAACATTATATTCATGCCTGAGCAGAAAGAACACAGATTTCAGGAGAGATGGGTAGCCTGAGTTCAAATCTTGACCTCATTCTTTGCTACCCTGGTGATCTTGGCATAGTTACTTAACTTCTTTGGGCCTCAGTTTTTGAATCTGATAAGTGAGGATAATTCTTATCTTACCAGGCTGTTTGTTGAGAGAATGTCAATAAAAGCATACCAAATACAGTGTCTTATTTGTAACAGAATCTCAGTAAATGTTGATCTTTCTCTTTCTTGTAAAGGCAAATCCTTTAATTAAGCAGGCTGCTTTGATTAATATTATTGAAAGGCTGGAGTAAATAAGGTCTTTAGAACATCTACACATATGCCTAAGTTTCACGGTAAGAGACAGAGGCTCAGTCAAAATTTTTTTATATTATTTCATAAGGGTTTTAAAAATAAAAATTACAAATGAAAACCAGATACATGCACAATATAAATATCAATGGAAACCCAATTAATAAATGTGACAACTGCTCTTCTGTGCAGCAGATTTGGTTTCAGGTCCAACATTAGCAACATCCACACCATCTAAGAGCAACACAGACTGGCAGCCCAGCCTTGCTGAGGTCATAAAAAGCAGAGAAGCCTCTTCTTTCTGTGCAGAGAAGATTGCTTTGCTTTTTACATGGCTCATATCTCCCAGTTATTCCTTCAATACACAACTAGTAAGAAAAACATAATGAGATTCTTACCAACAAACCATCCATCGTCACATTTTTCCATGACATCAACAATGTCTCCATCTCGGAGTTCCAACTCATCATCATTCTGTGGTATATAGCTATATAATGCTTGATAGCTAAATCTATATATGAGAAAAATGAATATTAAGTGACTCAAAGGTTGACAGAATTAAATAATGGATTTTTAAACTTCATTACAAGTTCAATCAACATTTCAGTAGAGTTTCCTACTTATCAGTGGGGATAAAAGTATTTTATTGACTATTTCCCTAACAACTTAGCATTTGGGGAGATGCATTCAACATATAAGTTAATTAAGACTTAGGGATGGAGAACTTCTGACAAGCCATGATCAGTCCTCTTAGTTTCTTCTTCTTTTTTGTTTGTTTGTTTGTTTGTTTGTTTTTGAGATTCCTCATCGCTCAGGCTGGGGTGCAGTGGCATGATCTCAGCTCACTGCAGCCTCTGCCTCCTGGGTTCAAGTGACTCTCCTGCCTCAGCCTCCCAAGTAGCTGGGATTATAGGTGCTCACCACCATGCCTGGCTAGTTTTTGTATTTTTGGTAGAGATGGGGTTTTGCCATGTCAGCCAGGCTGGTATTGAACTGCTGACCTCGTGATCTGCCTGCATCAGTCTGCCAAAGTGCTGGGATTACAGGCATGAGCCACTATGCCCAGCCTCTTAGTTTCATTTCAAGCCATTTTATCTAAAACACCCGCTACTCTACCCTGACCTCTGCCTTTAAAGCAGTGGTCCCCAGCTCTTAGGCACCAGGGGCTGGTTCCATAGGAGACAATTTTTCCACAGACGGTGTCGGGCAGGGGGAATGGTTTCAGGATGAAACTATCGGGACATTAGATTCTCATAAGGAGGGTATAACCTAGATCCCTCATATGTGCAGTTCACAATAGTGCTCATGCTCCTGTGAGAATCTAATGTACTGATCTCACAGGAGGCAGAGCACAGTTGATAATGCCTGGGGATTGGGGACCCCTGCTTTAAAGTAAACCAAGCCTTTTCCTTAATATAGGATGATATATGTAAATTATCAAGCATAATCGGAAAATTATTTAGGCCCAGAGACATCACAGTCTGGTCATACATATGGAGAACATAAAACACTGGTTTAAAAAAAAAGTGTGTGTATATAATAGCCATATATCATATATATAATAGCTATATATATGGCTAGTAAAAGTACATTCCAATTGCCTCACTGTTTAGCAAAACTATCTTGAGTTTCTTTACATGCCTAAACACATTTCATTCACTGCTTTTAAATGTGGACGTCATTTTCCTGAAACCCTTGAAAGCTTTTTGCTTTTTTCTATCCCAGTGAGAAATTGAGGGCAAGATTTTTATTTACTTGCTAGCTGGCCTAAGGCATTGGGTTTGTGCTGCTTTGTCTGCTATAACACCCACTGGAGACAGCTGGACTGCTTGTGGTGAAATCTGATCCTTGCTTTGGCATCAAGGAAACACTTTGTTTTTATTTCTTTCTTTCTTCAACAAATACATAAGAGGCACCTACTATGCACCAACTTCACAACTCTGTTTACTATTTTGAGACACAACAGTAGCAGGCAAAACTGTAAATGAGCCAATCATCCACCATTTCCAGTAGATGTCAATGAATTGCAGTGTGCAAGCAAGAGGGACTAGAAACAGGCAAGTGGAGTCAGTTCCCAAAAACAAGAGGTTCATTCTGCTCTGCTACAACCAGAGGGACAACTTCACTCTTCATATTTATCCAAATACATTGATAATTTGGTGGATGGATCTGGTTGCCGGAAGGAAGGTCTCAAATGACGAATTAAGAGATGCAGATTGATTAATTATAATTGGTAAATACTTTTTTATTTTCATGTTTCTGTATTTGCCTGCTGTCTCCTACTCAATTTGGATTCCCCTTCTGGCCTCCCCATATATGCCATTGCCAGCTTCTTAGAATGCCTGGGCCCTTGAATTCCCACCATGGCAGCTTTGCCAGCCTCAGCTCTGGGAAATAACTCCAATATCTGCTTCTCTGTTTTCACTCCCAGACAGTGGAGACAAACTGGACAAAGTCCCACACTCTTGCTGCTTGGGTCCCCCAGTCAGCTCTAATTTAGAATGAACCTCATACTCCTCAAGACACTGTCACATGGGGTCCTTTCCCCAGCAATCGTGTCAATCCTGGTGCCTCACACTCAGCCAAGGGAGCTCTCACTCTGCCCTGACTTCTGGAGATGGAAATTGGCTGTGGGTAGCACCTTAATCCTCTCCCCTCAGATTTCAGTTTCTGTGCCTCTACTCACCTTCCCGCCCCTGCTTCCACATGCGAGGAAAGAAGGGTCCCTTCTCCAGGCCATGCTGAACCCCCTTCCTAGGCTCTGCCTTCACTTATATCTTATCTGCATTAGTTGGCATTCTCCTCTGGTACAAATGTGCTTGTCTCTGCACCCTAAAAACATCTCCCATCTCTACTATTCCCTTTATCTGTAGCCTCCCCCGCCCCCCGCCGCCTTCCACTCACCATCGATCCTTCCTAACACAGCACCTGCCGCCAACCCTACTAACACTAACACTGCTACATCAGAAGTCACAGTGATTTTTCCAGTCACCATGGAAAATGCCTGCTGGACATTTCTCATTTCCCACCCTTGGCCTCTCTGGGGCACATGACACTGCTGACCAGATGCTGTAGCTGTTCTGTGAAAGTGAACATCTTTAGACCCTTACCGGCATCTCTTGCTGCCCCTTCCCAGTCTGTGCGGCTGGCTAGGCTTCTTTACCTGTATCTCCATTGGTAATCATATGCACTTCCATGGTTACAGAATGCCTGCTTTGTCCTGGCTCAGGCCCTCATGGCTTCTTAGCTGGATTGATGTTTCCTGACACACATCTTTGTCCCTGGTCTATGAAATCTACCCTCCACTCTGTTGTCAGAGTTATCTCCCTATTTCAAAATTGATCAATATGTTCTTACTTCAAAAATCTTCAGTGGCCCCCTAGTACCTACAGAATAAAATCTAAACTTACTTCAACTGCATTCTGGAATCTGCCATCTGGCCCCACCCCACCTCTGAGCTTCATCTCTATCTGTTCCATGACCCGTACATAGCAGATACACATGCCTCATCAAGTTCTCCAAATACCACCCATTCTATCCCTTTGTACATGTGGTCCTCTCCTCTGGGAAGAGATATTCCTCCCTTTTCTAGCTCTCAGCATCCAATTTGTCTCTCAGTGCTTGGTACAAATCACTCTTTCTCTCTGTGCACAGAGTTTTTTCCTATGTGCTTAAAACATAGGAGGTATCCAATAATTTTTTTATGAATAAATGAATGAAACAACCATTTCATTCATGGCTGATCAGAATTAACTGTTCCTTCCTCTGTGTTCCCACTACACTAGAAATGAAACCAGTCAGCACAGCTCTCATTTGCCATTCTACAGAAGTTAAGCTTTACCTGCCTCTTTCCCAGAAGTCTATGATGGTCTTTATTTACCTGCCACCTGTTTTCACCTTGGCAGATGGGGAACACAGCCTTCATTAGAAATCCTCAGCAGAGAACGTGGGAGTAATTCACTCACTCCCACAAACGACTGCCCCATATTCAGCCAGTGACCCACTTTCTAAAACCAGCAGTCCTCTGAGAACATGAGAATCGAAGTTCACCAGGAATACTTACAAATCTTGTGAGGTTTGACTTCTGTCGGGCGTGATTCTTCGCTGCTGGGCTTGAGGTTGCTGAGAAATGATTAAAGATGATTTATTGTCAGAAGGGGATACCTTGTGATGAAAGTCAAGGGGATGAGAAACAGTGCTGCAGTAATGAACAGATTTTTCGGCAATGTTTATGATCTCATTGCAAACCGCTTCCTGTGAGGTGGCCCCGAGATATCCAGAAACCCCAATAAAACAGTCAACATGGGGACAAAAAAAAAAAGAAAGAGAGGAAGAGATGTAACATTCCAGATGAAGCACATAAGTCCAGGGAGAAAACAGAGTTGAAGATCCAGGTTAAAAAAATAGATATTCCAGTAGTGGAGTGCAGGAGTGATCCAGGCGTAAGCATGGAAAAACAGGTAAGATACAGAAGAATTTGGAATTTAGTATGAATATTAAAAAAAAAAAAAAAAGGCAGCAGCATACAAGCCTGTAATTAGTGAGTAACTGTTACAAATGTAATACTTTAGGGTAGAAATGCAAGTATGTATCCCCAATCATGCACTAATATATTAATTTAATCCCACATATAGGCAGAGTAGAAATACTGTCTCTAAACTCCTCTGCTTTTTTCCAGGGGTTGGGGGTAAGGGAGTGGCCTAACATCTTGCTCTACTACAACAGCCACAGAATTCTTATAAATAATGATTCTGTGGGTTAACCAGGCATCACTCTAGTCTAGATTCTAGAAGGATCAGCAAGGATCTCTTTAGAAAAGCTGCAGTCTTATTCAACAGGCATCTTACCACATAGCTCTTTTCAGATTCTGTGAGATCAGGTCCTGCTCTCAATGAATGATGAGAAAGCTGTGATCACCAAGCAAATTATAAGGGAGACATTTTAGCAGATGTCACATTGGAAAGGATTCAAAATAAAAGCATGAGCAAATCCACGTACCACACCATCACGCTTGGATGACACCGGATACTGGCGGCCTATGGCCACCAAGTCTCCACAACAACACGGTGGATGCACAGAAGAAAATGCAAATGGAGAGTTAGAAGCAAGCATCCAGGAAATGAAATGAGAAATTGGAAACACGGCTGCAGTGAGGTGAGGATGAACAACACAGGGTCCCCAGATTGGCAGGAGAGAGACACAGAAAGGCCGTCTTAGCCATGTCCCTCTGCACACATTGGTCCTCTCACACTCAGCTAGTAAGCATCTAGGGGAGGCTGCTGAACCCAAAGCCAGCTTCGGTTATTTTATTCACTGGAAGCTCCTTCCAGCAGAGCAAGTTCATAGAACCACTGGGTCTGCTATATTTCAGAACTTATAAAAACTGAAACAGGGGATAACATTTTTGAAAACTTCCTTGGCAATATTTGAAGTGTAAGTATCAACCAAGACCATTCCTCTGGAAAATCTGCACATGACATACTCCAGTGAGGTATGAGATGAGTTCAGACAGCTTGTAGGACAGAACTTGCTTCCAGAAATAGGGCTGTGTGTGACCAAACTGTCACTCTTCATTTACCAACCCAGGTATCACATGGTGACATAGAAACACAGGTGCAAGAGCAGACCTGCCTTTGGAGTGGGGCTTCCATTGCAGGGGCCAAGTCTTCACTGGAAGAATGTTTGGAACTATGTCCCCCAGAGAGGATTCAATTCCAAGCTCTAGGAAGTTTTTCTAAATAAATACTTTGAAGAGCCATTCTTGAAAAAAAATCTTCCAGATAACATGCAATAATAGCAACAGGCCAGCCCGGCATGGTGGCTGATGGCTGTAATCCCAGCACTTTGGGAGGTCAAGGCGGGAGGACTGCTTGAGCTTGGGAGTTGGAGACCAACCTGGGCAACATGGCAAAATCCCGTCTCTACAAAAAATACAAAAATTACCCAGGTGTGGCAGCATACACCTGTAGTCCCAGCTTCTTGGGATCAACTGAGCCCAGGAGATTGAGGCTACAGTGAGCCATGATTGCACCACTGCACTCCAGCCTGGGTGACAAAGCAAGACCCTGTCTCAGAGGGAAAAAAAAAAAAAGCAGTAGGCCACAGCTCCAGGGCCTTCTAGACAGGTGCTTAGAAATCTTTTGTGTATGACCTACTGTTTCACAGAGAGACACAGACAGAGTGCGAGCCTCCCTTGAGGTCACACAGCAAGTCAGTGGTAGGTTTGTCTCCTGGCTTCATCTATTGGCCCGCCTGACCTTGTCTTTCATCCTCAGACTATCTTCTACCTTATCAGTGTGCTCACTGAACTCATCTTCAGTGAGTCCCTCAGAAACCCTGGAGTCAGGCAGGACAGGGTTTATCACTGCTTTCTTTAAAAACCCAGGAAGCTGATGCTCAGAGGGGTTTCATGCATTCCTCAACATCACACAGCCAATAAGAGGTAAAGTGGCTTGGCTGCTCTTTCCACTCCACCAGACCACCCCCTCCTGTTCATCTCTACTGTAAATGTCCTCGGTCAGTAGCACACCCTGCAGGACTAACTTCCATGGCAGGCATCTCCACAATACCCCAGTCCTTTTGGGAAGCCTCTCCAGGTTCTCCAAACCCCTTCTGAAGTGCAGTCATTCAAACCAGTCACCTTGTACTCTGACGGGAGTGAAGGGAAGAGACAGAACTAAAGGGGCCATGACATGCTTCTTCTACAATGACTCTGGATGTTAGGTCTTTGCCAGGTGACTGGGAGCTGACCTTCTGTGGCTCCACTCACCATCCACCCTCCACTCACTGCCTCTGAATTAAGGTGTCCATATCACAAAGGAAAGCACCTTCTATGTGGGCTTTCAGAAGAATGAAACTTATTCTGGGCACTTTGAGTGGGTGACAATGATATGCAGATTTCAACTTGACAGAAGGGAGAACTTTTGAACAGTCCAGCAATACAAGGGGCTGCCTCAAGAGGAAATGATTTGCCTGCCACAGCAGCTGTTTAACCTGAGGTTGCTGTGGACTATACTCATTGGGATATTGTAGAGCCAGGCTTCTTAAACTTTAATGTATGCAGCTATCATTTGGGATCCTGTTAAAATGTAGATTCTGACTTGATACACCTGGGCTATATTGTGAGATTCTGCATTTCTACTTGGTAGTGCAGACGCTGCTGGTTCACAGACCAACTTTTGGCAGCAAGGGTGCAGTGGGCCTCAACTGCCCCACATTGAGATTCTCTGGCTACAGCATCCCAAGACCGGTGGTCTGGGTCACACCTCATGAAAACAAACGTTCTCATAAAAAAACAAAGTATTTCCAAATTCCATGGTGGCCTCATGACCTCAGGTCAAATGTGGTATAAAGAGAGGATGTAAGCAATCTCCTGGCAAGATCTCCATGGCTTACAGAAACCTAGCATCCTTCAATCAACTTCATTCATCCCAAAGGAGTGACTGGAATCAACTGTCTAGCAAATAATCCGGTGCTGAAAACAGGATCAGTGAATCAGATATATTAAAAAGAACCTGATATTTTATAAGCAGATATAGGTCCTTTACACATCTGACTTTTGCACTAACCTTCTGACTTCAGGAGTCCACAATAAGGAATTTAAGGCTCAGAGAAGTTCCAGCCCAGGCACCATTTTTTTTTTTTTTTTTTTTCGAGAAGGAGTCCTGCTCTGTCACCCAGGCTGGAGTGCAGTGGCACAATCTGAGCTCACTGCAACCTCTGCTTTTCAGGTTCAAGCAATTCTCCTGCCTCAGCCTCCCAAGTAGCTGGGATTACAGGTACAGGCCACCACACCCAGCTAATATTGTTATAGTTTTAGTAGACACAAAGTTTCACCATGTTGGTCAGACTGGTCTCAAACTCTTGACCTCAAACGATCTGCCCACCTCGGCCTCCCAAAATGCTAGGATTACAGGCATGAGCCACCACACTCAGGCCCACTTCTATACTCTCTTGTCCTTTCAGGAAGCATCTTAAAGTTCTCCAAACCCCTTCTAAACTGCAGTCACTCAAACCAGTCATCTTGGATTCTGACAGGAGTAAAGGAAGAGACAAAACTAAAGGGGCCATTTCGTGCTTCTTCTACAATATCTCAGAATGTCAGGCCTTTGCCAGGTGGCTGGGAGCTGACCTTGTGAGGTTTGCACAAGGCAGTGTGAGAGCTGAGCCCTTTGATGTCTAATCTCCATATACCACCTGCCACCTCCTTCTTGGGTCATGATTAGATTGCTTGTGTAACTATGATGGCAACACCCAATTTCTGCGTCATCTGAAAACAGGCACTATCTATCATTCCCTTCTTGCATGCTTTTTACTCAAGGTGTTCAAAGGCATTTCCTTATATAAAATATATGGTATACAGTAATAGTGTCTGATCATTAACTGTGAACTTCAGTACTGGAAAGGATGGGATACTGAGGCCCACCTTGTACCTTCCTTGGTCTCAGGCCATACCCAAAGCTAAGGATCATCATCATCATAGCTTTAACGTTTGTATAGTACAAACAACCCCCTTCCTGAGACGTAGGGATGACTGGGTACCTCACTCAGGGTTTGTTGAATAAATGAAGGAAGAAGGCAAGACAAACATTTATTCTATTGGCTAAGACTCAATTTCTCTCTGTTTAGATTTAAGTGAAATGGCACATGTAATTGAAATGTAAACCAGTTTTTTTCAGGGGATGAAGACATGGCATGGGAGTAGAACCTAAGTGGAAATGGAAACCATTACTACCCATCACAAGAATCAGCCCTTCATTTTGAAGGCTGTGCATCCTCAGATTTTTTTCCCCCTCTAGGTATTTTTTTTCTTTTCCTGTCCCCATTTTCTGATCACTTTACAGCTTTATACGGTGCTTCTTCTGGACCTGTCCCATCCATGACGATAGCTAGTAGCCACAGCTGGCTGCTGGACACTTCAGATGTGGCAGGTACGAAGTAAAATGTACTATGTATGAAAACATAGACTGGGTTTCAAAAAATTCGTACAAAATAAAGAATGTAAAATCTCAGTAATAATTTTTAGATATATTAGGTTATAATATATTAAAATTAATTTCAGTTGTTCCACTTTACTGTGTCTACTAGAACATTTTAAAATCACACATGTGGCTCACATTATATTTCTACTAGACAGTGCTGCTCTGAACCCTCCCCAGATCCTTAGCATCTGCCCTTATTTAAGCCTAAGAGAAGATGCAAGTTCTACCGAGGACTTCATCTAAGGTTAAGAATAAAGGGAATATTATCTCATGCTAAGGACATTTCCGACTCTGGTGACGTGCCAGTTTTTCACATGTTCACAAAAACAACCAGCCCAGTACATGGCACACACACACACACACACTGCACTCCCCTCCTTTCCACCATTAATAGTGAGCAGGTGACAGTCCTTGATCCAGAAACTGCTTTCTCCGTATTTGTACGCAAGTCGCCTCTCCTGGCCTGGAGTGCTGGCTTCATCCTCCCCAAGAGGGTGACCTTGCATGTGTCCTTGCTATTGCCCTTCTACTTTCAGTTCACAGAAATCCCCGAGAAATCAGATCTTAGCCTCCCTGGAGCTGTTAATCCCTCTGGATCCACAGAACACCTGGCACTACCGCTGAGTTACTAAGCATCCTCTTCCAGCTTTGGGTGTGTGCCAAGCCCTTGTGGGCCCAGATAAATTGCATATAGGCTACACAACAGCAGGAAGTCCTGAAGATGTGGACAGGACAGAGAAACTCAACTTCTCTATGGCCCCAAATCCCCTCTAGAAATAGCACAAGGCTCTGCCTGAGTCTAACAGAGATGGGATTCCTCCAGTCGTCTCACACCCCAAGTCTTCTCAGACCCCACCCCACCTTTCTGGTGACCTACCCTGACCTCCCAGCGGGACAGTGAGAAAATCTGGGTTCCAGGCCATGCTCTATACTAATTGATTACTTGTGAACAAAATGCTTAACTTCTTAGGACTTCAAGTTCTAAAATACATAAGAGGATTGGACATAATTTACATAAATGTCTTTTTTGGCTTTAATGCTCCATGATTGCAATGTGCCTGTCCTATGGGTTAAGAAGTAGAAGTGGGTACGGCTGACTTGGCTTAACGGAGGCAGTACTCTACTCATTGCTTACTGAAGACTGGGTGGAGGAAGGCTTTTGACTGCAGCCTCTAGATACGGATGTAGTGCTCACTTCTGGAAGTATCCCAAGTGATTGCCCCAGGATAGTGACAGAAGATTTGCACCTACTGATGGGCAAACTCTGCTAGAGGAGTAGAAAGTCCCAAACAATTCAGTCTCCTGGGTTTCAGCTCCAGGAAACCACCAGAGTACCCTCAAAACAGCCTCTTATTCCACTGAGTTACCTTATCGAGTTTACTGAGAAAAAGATCACAGCTTAAATATAAAATTAATTACAAGCAACTAGTTCGATTGCTTATCACCTAGATTTTATTTCCTAGCAAATGACTCCCTAGACAACACATTAACCTTGTTGTAATTTGAATCTGATTACAATACTACACTTATTGCCTTCTCTCCGTAGAGTATCATAAAGTCTTCTCTCTCTTTCATAAAATAGTAAGGGAAGTAACGGCAGATACATAGTCAAGTGTGAAGAAACCAAAGGCTTTCCAAGAATAGTGTATACCTTTATACTGAAGGTAGAAGAGACTAATTTGGGAAGCACAAATTCCAAATTTTCTAAATTCTAGATTTGTGTAACCCAAAGTACAATAATTTTCCCATTCCCTACTTTCTTCTCTTTTGCCCCCATTTTTCTCTCTTAGGTGGAACAGGGTAAGGTGGATAAAGCAAATTACTTTTGTTTCATTTCCCTGGTACTTCAACATCACACAAGTATTTATGGTCCCATTACATGCTCTGCGCTAGCTGCTTTCATCTCTATTATATTTCATTTAATTCTCAGAACTCAAGAAGGTGGTCAACATTTATCTCATTTTACAAATGAGAAAACTAAGACCTGATGTGTCTGAGCTGGGAATGTGAACAGTTAGTAGTGGGACATCCACCTCTCAGACTCCAAGGTCTAGGCAGTCCACCATACCCCAACCTTTGAGGTTTGTGCTCTGCCCGAGGAAGGTATCAGAGGAGCTAGAGAGAGATGCTGACCAACAGGTCACCTTAATTTGTCCAACAGCCTGTGGCCGGGACTTTCTACTGATATGCATGCACCATTCTCCTTACATCTTTATTTTTATTTATTTATTTTTTTTTTTTTTGAGACAGGGTCTCACTCTCTCACTCTGTTGTCTAGACTACAGTACAGTGGTGTGATCATGGCTCACTGTAGCCTTGACCTCCCAAACCCAAGCAATCTTCCTATCTCAGCTTCCCAAGTAGCTGGAACCACAGGCACTCGCCACCATATCTGGCTGATGTTTTTATTTTTGTAGAGACGTAGTCTCCTTATGCTGCCCAGACTGGTCTCAAACTCCTGGGCTCAAGAGATCCTCCTATGTTGGCCTCCAAAAGTATTAGGATTATAGGTGTGAGCCACAATGCCCAGCCAGTTTCCTACCATTAGTGTTGAGAGAATTCCTGCTGCTTATTTTTGTAAGTACTGCAGCCAATGTCTCTCCCCACCCGGTAAGCTGTTAAACCCTTCTATTTAGAGATTTCCCTTCTGAGTGAGTCAAAGGAAGATGTTTCCTACATTTACTTGAGTATCTTAACATTTGAAATTTATTTTTTTTCTTGCTACATCACATGCTTCCTCTTCTATTTCTGATTGCCATCCTCAAGGCAGGCCTATGCCTCTCTTCTTATTTTTCTGGGAACTCACCTAGTTTCCTTGTATTGAGAAGCGTTCCCTCTGAAGTCACATCTTTCTGTCTTCAGTTGAGTCATGTTCCCTCCTCTCCTTTCTCTAAGTCTATAGTCTATTCTCATGCTTCTTAGACACAGGCTTTGAGGACACATAGCTTTCTTGTATACTGAGATTTTATTTGATTAGCTTCCTTCCCTTTAGGAACCAAACTGACATCACAAAAGTTTGATCACTTTCCTCAGGCCATGGGTTTCTCATCTCACTGTGAAAGACTGTAGGTTCTTAACCTGGTGGTCTGTGGACTCTTGGAAAACTCACAGATGAACTTGGGTGAGGGCCTCTTGAAACGATGAAAACTGTGTCACTCTCTTCACCAAACTACTGGCCAAGAGTCCTCAGCTGACCTCAGATTCCCAAAGGTTCCATGATCCAGAAAAAGTTATCAGTGACTGGAGTAGAAGATCTCTAAACGTTCTTTTTAATTCAAAAATTTTAAGACGTACTCTCACAAATTGTAAAAACTCTTAAAAACCAAGGCCGACGCCAGTCAGCAAATAGTGCTTCTGTCATGGAGCAACTCAGTAAATAGTTGATCATGCAAATAAATGATGGGATTTTCAAAATCATCTTCCCTTCACTTTCTTTTTTCTTTTTCTTTTTTTTAATGAACAATCAGTTTGATGTGTAACTGACTGTGAACAATGAATTGAGATAACTCACTACCTTTGGACCTGTCCCCTTACTTTCCTTTTCTTCGTTTACCTTTTTTTTTTGACAGAGCCTCACTGTGTCACCCAGGCTGGAGTGCAGTGGCATGATCTTGGCTCACAGCAACTTCCACCTCCTGGGTTTAAGCAAGTCTCATGCCTCAGCTTCCCGAGTAGTTGGGATTACAGATGTGCACCACCACACCTGGCTAATTTTTCTATTTCTATTAGAGACAGGTTTTCACCATCTTGGCCAGGCTGGTCTCAAACTCCTGGCCTCAAGTGATCTGCCCACCTTGGCCTCCCAAAGTCCTAGGATTACAGGTGTGAGCCACCATACCCAGACTACTTTCTTGATTGTTCTAAATGTTATTGGCCAAAATTGTGCCCAAGAAAATCCAAGAACTTGGCTGATAATTCTGAATGCTTGGGCATTTTGTATGTGCATGTTTTGATCCAATAAGTTAAGCTGTCCATCCAAAAAAAAAAAATTAAAAGAAAAAACTTCAATTTTTCCATTGTGAAGGTCTATAAGTTGATAATAAATTCCAGACTTAAACTTTTGCCTGTGTTCTTCTTTCTCATTTCAACTGAAATTTATGCAGGATTTTCACCTAATCAGAGGATAGTAAACCTAAAAAGAATGGCATTTCTCTTATCTGAATCTTTTGTTTATGGACAGAGACACTGTCAGAAAAGAGAAGTGACTCAACCAAAGGTACTTGGCAAGCCAGTGGCAGAGCTGGAGCTAGAACTTGGGAACTCTGCTCTCAATCCAGTGCTCTTCCCACCCCACCCTGATTTCCCTGAAGACCCTTGCATTCATTTCATTCACCCTCTTCTGCTGTTCAGAGAAAAAACACACCTAAAAACATGAGCAACTGACTCAATGTGAAACCAGTTCAGGAGTGAAAAGTCAAACCATTTTACAGGAAGTGTTCACACATTTGCAGAGTTGAGGGAGTTGGGCAGGTGACTGATTCAAAGGGTCACCGTGACTCCTGACATAAACTTCTCCAGAACCCCCCTCTTTCTGTTCACCTGTGGACACCAGAAGCCTCACCCAAACCAGTGTAAGGTCTTTTAGGCTGACTGACGGCACCATGGACACCATGGCAACCCCTGTAACCCGCATGTACATCTCTGGAGGGCCTCCAGGAATTAGAAAATCTGAAGTAACTGGAAGACCATGAAAAGAGGAAGAATGATTAACCCTTGCAGTGCCTAATTAACTTGAGACATTCTCTGGTGTTCCTTATTCCTGCCTCAACTGATAAGGCAATTAGACTTTGTAACCGACCTTGAACAACCTTGTGACTCCAGACCCTAAGACCCTCTCCCAGTCTGCAAAAACTATCCTAAACTGTAACGTCTGTAATTTTCCACTGCCTACCCCAAAGCTATAAAACCAACTCCTATCCCACCACCCTCTGCTGATTCTCTTTTCAGACTCAGCCCGCCCGCTCTGGGGTGAATAAACAGCCGTTTACTCACACAAAGCCTGTTTGTGGGGGCGGCGGGGATCTCTTCATTCAGAGCCCACGTTTTAACAAACAGGAATGCTTCATTCTCCATGTACACCTTTCATGGTCCTACCTCTGGGCCTTTGCTTGGGCTATCTGCCTTGAGTGCCACCCTCTTACTGTACCCTGGTGGGAAAACCTTATTCTTTAAGACTCAGATTAAATGCTACTTCTTTGAGGAGAGCAAAATCACAATCTAGCAGGCAAAAATTCTTTATCTGAGAAATTTAGAAGGGAGCAAAAACCTGGTGACCATCAAACAGGCCAAATTCCTTATCTGGGAAAATCAGAAGTAATTAGGCTTCCCTATCATTTAAAGCAGGCATCTGGTTCCAGATTTCTTTCCCCCCAATATTATAAGTAACTAGAATTTCTACACATCTCTGGAATGCCATGCCAAAACTCATTGTGCAACCCTTGCTGACGTTAAGGCACCAAAACATCTACAGATGTAATCATTTATCATGAACTATGTGGGTAGTATGGTCCAAATTACCCTTAAGCTCCTGCCTAAAGGCCCCCAAAGAAAATCCGCTCCAGTGCGCTTGGTTCTCTCTCACTGACTGCTGCGCTGCATCCCATCCTTTTTCAGCGTACTTTCTTTCTAATAAACTTTCCTTCTTCAAACCTATATTGTTATCAGTCAAGTCTTCTTACCAACACTCAAGTCAACCACCTCCCGATGCTGGGGCTCCGACACCCTGCCCAGCAATTTTCTTCCAGGTAACCACCTTCCTCCCCAGTTGCTTATTATTTCTCCCCATCTTGAACTTCCAGCGTGTACTGTTTGTGACTCTCTTTCCTTATTTGCATTATAATTCTTTGTGAACAGGTCTTACTCCCCCAGTGGAGATCCTAAAATCCTTTAGTTGGGGTCAGTCATTATTTGTCATTTCTTTTTTTGAGATGGGGTCTTGCTCTATCACCCAGGCTGGAGTGCAGTGGCCCTGTCTCTGCTCACTGCAACCTCCACTTTCTGGGTTCAAGCGACTATCCCACCTCAGCCTCCCAAGTAGCTGGGATTACAGGTGCGCAGCACCACACCCAGCTGATTTTTGCATTTTTTGAATAGGTGGAGTTTTGCCATCCTGGCCAGGCTGGCCTCAGACTCCTGACCTCAAGTGACACACCTGCCTTAGCCTCCCAAAGTGCTGGGATTACAGGTGTAAGCCACCATGTCTGGCATGTGTTTTGTTTTGTTCATTCAGCAAATATTCACTGAGTGCCTTCCATATATCAGCTATCATGGCCCCACCCTTGGAGCACTGATACTGTACCGGAACACAGGCAAGCAAAGTGGGCAGAAAGAGGCTCGCCCAGACCACTGCAGGGGCTGTGGCAGCACAAAGTCGGAGCACTGAATCCAGTCATGCAGGGGAAGGGGAGACTGTCAGGAAAGGCATTAAAGGAAATCTGAATATTTTACATACTTCAAAATATATTTCTTTGACATATGTTGAGATGGCTGTCAGAGAGCCAGCAAAAAGAGGTAGCTCTGCAAAGCTGTCTTTTGTGCAGGAGATTTGTATTTGTAGAGGAAAACACAAATACAAATCCTGGCTGCATCAGTGTACCGATGCAGCCAGGATTTCTCTGAGGCTTTCCTTTGCCTAGATCTAGAAAAGATTAACTGACAGTCTGACACCTTTAAAGGCCTAAAAGAAACATTTACCATCTATTCTCTCTGAGGCTGCTACCTGTGAACTTTCATCTACATAACAAGACCCCCTTTGCCAGCCGAGCCTTCACTTTTCTCCTCCCATAACCTGTCTTGCTGCTTAAATCTGATTTACCGGCCGGGCGCGGTGGCTCACGCCTGTAGTCCCAGCTACTAGGGAGGCGGAGGCAGGAGAATTGCTTGAACCCAGGAGGCGGAGGTTGCGGTGAGCCGAGATAGCGCCATTGCACTCCAGCCTGAGTAACAAGAGCGAAACTCCGTCTCAAAAAAAAAAAAAAAATCTGATTTACCACCATAACCTGTCTTTGGCCATCCTCTGAGACCCCATTCTTCTGTAGCCTCAAGGTGGTATAAGCTTCACACTCCACTGGGTGGTTGGGTCTTCATTCTGAAGGATCTCATTTCACATAAAACTATAATCAAATAAATCTGTATGCCTTTTCTTCTACTAATTTGCTTCTTGGCCAAGCATGGTGCCTCACACCTGTAATCCCAGGAGGCCGAGGTGGGCGGATCACTTGAGGTCAGGAGTTTGAGACCAGCCTGGCCAACATGATGAAACCTTGTCTCTACCAAACAATACAAAAATTACCTGGGCGTGGTGGCATGTGCCTGTAGTCCCAGCTACTCAGGGAGGCTGAGGTGAGAGGACTCTTGAACCTGGGGGTGGAGGTTGCAGTGAGATCATGCCACTGCACTCCAGTTTGGGTGACAGAGTGAGACCCCATCTTAAAAAAAAAAAAAAAAAGAAAGAAAAGAAAAAAAATATTTTGCTTTTTTAGGGAAAGCTTCAAAGGACAAAAGGAAAACTTTCCCTTGGCCCCAACAGCTTCCTAGAAGTTACATCTAAATGGAAGCTTTGATTTTGTTCACCCCTCTTTATCTCTTGCAGCAAAGTGCATGGAACATCCTAAATGCTTGAAAGAGTAAATGATCATAACATTTCAGAATATCTTTTCATTTAAGGTTCTCAGGTAAAATTCCCTCTCATTATTGGTCAGTTCTCAACCTACTTCCCTAATACCTACAATGAAAGTGAACTTTTAGTTCAGTTGTTTAGTTCAGCAAGGAGAATAATGGCTGACAATTTTCTTGATACATGAACTGGTCTGGAATGCATTTTTCCAAATAAGCAACACAGACTGTGGTCACGTCATCCTGATGGGGCTGCCAGAGAACAGTTGTCATGTAAGTCCTTTCCATTTTTAGCATGTCTGTCACCCAAAGGGGGCCCAAGACACAGGAGCCCCTTCTGAAGGACCCCGTTTCCAGAGCTGTCAACTCCTGCTCCAGCCACAGGAGGGGAAAATGAGGGGGCTAAACAGGAGGTGTGCGCAGCGGCGCTTTTCACACAAACGCCAGCTCTCAAGGGGGAGCGAGCCCCAGGCCACAGCCTGGGCACACCCATGGAGAAGGGGCTTGTGCCAGGAGGGCAGGAGGAAGGGAGGGGACAGGAAGCGGTACACTTGGGGTCTGGAGACCCACCAAGAAAGGAACACCAAGTTTCAACAAGCCTGGCTTTCCAATCAACATAATCTTCAGTATTGCCAGCTACTCCACTCCTATCCTGCCTTAGGAAGCAGGAAGCATATACCCCTAACCTTACCCGGAGGTCCGGCACCGTGCGCACTTCCTGTACACACGGGATGCTGGAATTGGGCCGGGATGATGACTCACTACTGACAATAAGGAGGTCCCTGGGAGCGTTGGGTTGACTTAGAGCATTTATAGAATTGTTCCTGTGTCAGAGACATTTAATACTTTCCAATTAGCCACTTCACCACCTCTTCCATTCGTTCCTCAACCTGTTCCAGGGCCAGGAAAAGCCTTTGCCAGGTATTGCTGCTTTCCTGCAGCCCCACACAGCAGCAGGAGACCTTACACATGGAGCCTTGGCACACGCCAAGCAACACCTTCCATTAATTACCTCACTGAATCCTTATGACTGCCCTACCAGGGACCAGCTGCTTCCATTCCTGCTTCGCATGTTAGAGGTTAAGTGGCTTTCTAGCAAAAGGCTAAGCCTGATTTCTTTCTTTTTTTTTTTTTTTTTAATGAGACGGAGTTTCGCTCTTGTTACCCAGGCTGGAGTGCAATGGCGCGATCTCGGCTCACCGCAACCTCCGCCTCCTGGGTTCAGGCAATTCTCCTGCCTCAGCCTCCTGAGTAGCTGGGATTACAGGCGTGCGCCACCATGCCCAGCTAATTTTTGTATTTTTATTTTTATTTTTATTTTTTTTGAGACGGAGTTTTCGCTCTTGTTGCCCAGGCTGGAGTGCAATGGCGCGATCTCGGCTCACTGCAACCTCCGCCTCCTGGGTTCAGGCAATTCTCCTGCCTCAGGCTCCTGAGTAGCTGGGATTACAGGCACGCACCACCATGCCCAGCTAATTTTTAGTATTTTTAGTAAAGACGGGGTTTCACCATGTTGACCAGGATGGTCTCGATCTCTCGACCTCGTGATCCACCCGCCTCGGCCTCCCAAAGTGCTGGGATTACAGGCTTGAGCCACCGCGCCCGGCAAGCCTGATTTCTTATAAACTGCCCCATGCTGGCTCACCGTCAGTGATCCCCACTCCTGATGTGTTGGTCCACCGGCCCACATGTGCTTGGCTGGAGCTGGAGGTCTGGCCTAGTGTGTCTCAGGCCTCTGTACTCCTGTGTCCCCTGAGCATGTCTCTATTATTGCCCTGGTGATATTGCTGTGTTTGCTAGGCTCCTTCTTGTTTTGAGGAGCCTTGATCTTAGGCTCCCCAAGAGGAGAGACCAATGACCCCTGTATTCTGCCCAGAGGCTGGTAACTGCAGGCCTTATTGATAGACTGAATAACTACAGCCTCAAGGGAAACTGAGGATGCAAGCCTAAGGGTTAAGCACTATTTACTGCAGATATCATACATACTAGATACTTAATAAATGGCTTGGAGACATCTTCAGGAACTCAATCTGGGTCTAAGGAGGTTCTAAGAATATTCTCAGTTCTAGAAGCAGTTTTAGATCACCCAAGATAGTGGCTCTGTAGCTTCCATTTACGAAGTGCTGACCATGTTCCCAGGATCATAAGCCCTTATGCTAGGTCTTTCACACACATTATTTCAAAGAATCTTCTCAACCACTCTTTGAAGTAGGTGCTATCACCTCCATTTTACAGATGAGGAAACTGAGTCTCAGAGAGGAGAAGTAACCTCCAAGTCACTATATAGTAAGAGGTGAAGCTGGCATCCAAAAACTTCTCCTGGCTGCTTCGGAGAAGGTGCCCGAAGTCTTTGACTTTCACAGTAGTAAACAGCGTAGCCAAAATCAGAACTGTGATTTATTTAGTTGCTAGGTTCATTTCTCCAAAAAAAATTTCAGGCTTCAAAACACCCTAAGGCTACCTTTGTCCAAATGCTGGAATCTTTGTAGCTGACTCAGAGATAAGATGGGACACTCACCCAAAACCCTGGGGTGCCTATTCAAGGATACCCCACATCATCAGGGCCCCAGGAGACCTACATTCTCCTCTCCAGAACCAAAATGCCTTTGTTTCATGGCAAACAAAGGCCCTGCATTCCCACACAAACACGAGACAGGACGAAGACCTGACAGAACCGAGCACTAGCAGAGCACCATGGGTTATGGACACAAAGTGCATCTTACATAAAACCAAACCACACCACACCACACCAAAGCCTGGTGTTCTCAGCTGTGTTAGTCAAAGCAAACCGAGGCTCATCTCCAAGGCATACATGGGACGAGAGGCAGGCCAGGAGGCATCCAAAGTAGAGATAACTTCCCAATGACCTCAAGTGGCCAGATATAGCCTGTCCTTTTCCTCCAAATGTATCCAGTCCTGGCACCTGAATTCACATCCCCCCCTCCCCGGCCCCCCATTCCCTCTGGAGCCATCTCTTTGCTCCTGAGGCAAGCAAATGGTCTCACCAGCATTCACTTGGCCTCCGTAGATGGACCAGGGGCGAGACGTGCAGCCCACCCTGCCAAGTGAGACGCCAAGTGCACACGCGGCATGCTGCAGTCCTACCTGGCTCCCACCTCTGCGAGCAGCTTTCCTCCCCGCCTGCTCGCCACCTCTATGCCGCTCTGTCTGCTCAGCCTCACTTCCTGGAAAAGCGCTACCCAGGGGCTTGCCGGGCCGGCTCTCCTCAGGGGTGTTGAGATCTGAGAGTCTCTGTTCAGTACTCAGGCACCTGACCACGTCTGAAGGCTTCAAGCAGCTCTTCTTAGAGATCTTGGGTCCACCAGGGCCTCTCTCGCCTGCCTCCCTCTCTGCTTTCCTCTCATATCGTCCGCTCTCTTCGCGCCACGGCTGCCTGTTGCTCTGGCTGCTAAAGGCATCACTAAGCTGGGAGATGACACTATCAGAGCTCCCCAGCGGCAGCTGCGAGAAGCTATCTTGGTGGACGCCACCGTCTCCATTGATGTGAAGGGAGGCCTGGGAACTGGGTGCTAGGGAGTAGGTTCTGTGCAGGGAAGGTAGGGCCAGTGGAGAAGCTACTGATCGTGGGGTAGGACGATCGGACCAACTCAAATGCGGGAGGCTGAGAGACAGGGAGGGACTGGCCCTCGGGGACAAGGCGAGGTGGTCAGTGTTATAGACAGAAGTCTCTGGCAGAGGAGGCAAGGGTGGGGTCAGGGCCAGAGAACGCCTGCCTGGGACCCCCACAGTCAGTGAGATCCACTCAGAGGTGACAGCGTGCATCTCAGGGGACAGGGCTCGGCGGGAGTGGGGCAGAGATGAGGGGGCTGGCGTGATGAGCTTGCTGTGACTGGAAAACTTAAAAAGAAGAGAGAGAGGAAAACAAAAGAAAGAAGCAAAAGGTACACGTGTCAGCATAAAGGAAAAAGAAGGAAAATAATCATCAGGGGTATATAAAGAGGAATGAAATGGAGAGGATGAGCAGGACACTCTGGTGTCCAAAAAGGAAATCATTAGGTTACATCTGGGGAGAAACCGGGATGTGGGTGACTGTGCGTGTGAGCACATGTGAGCCTAAGCCTGATGTGAACAGGCAGGGGGTGGAGGAAGCAGCAAGAGGTGTGGAGACGGAGAGAGGTCCCGTCAGAGTAGCAACGGATGAGGCCAGCCTGCTTTGCAGAATCAGATTTTCAAAGGGACACACTGGAAGCTCTTCACCCCGGCCTGCCCCGCCCCTGTGCACCAGATCCCTGACCCAGAACCATGGGGAAAGGTGGCCCAGCACTCCCGTGGCCCTTCCCTGGGGTTTTATTTTTCTCTGGGAGCTCAGCAGAGTCTTCCAGAGAGGAGTATGAGTAGTGTAGTGATTTTGTTTTACAATCACTCTTGGCCACAGTCAAGTGAAGAATGTAGTTGAGCTTTCTGCATCCTTACAAAGCAGAATGTCCAGCTCCAGTCACACACCCTGTCCTATAAGACAACAGGATGCAGCTATCACTGTGCAGGAAGCCCTGGGTCAGGCCATTTAATGCTTTCTGCCAAGAACCCTCTACTGGGGTCAGTGATGAGCAGGTGGGAAAGAAGGAAATGATTAGAGGACCAGACAAGAGGCACCGTCTCAGGGTCACCCTGGACCCCCACGTCCTACTCTTGTTCCTCTGCAGACCTCCTTACAACTTACATGGTGGTTTGGCTAGGCTCTTTCACAGGACGTCACCCCACCATGTCACCCTGAACTCAAGGCTCGGACATTTTCTTGGCTTTGGGAAAGTGGAGATTGGTTTGGAATAATTTATATTTCAGAACAAGTTTGTTTATAATTGACGTTTTGGAAAGCCAACATCTTATTATGCTTATAAACCTACATCCTTTCAGCCCACTGGGACTGAGATGCTATAAGTTACTTGTTCTAGTCACCTGGCTCCAGTGAATGCAAAAAATACCTTGGATCTGGTCTAGGCGGCTGACGAGAACCTGGAAGTCTCTCTTTCAGCCTTTATCTTCTGCAGGCCAACTTTGGCAAAGATGACTGAGGACCACACTGGACCATAGGATTTATGACACAGTGGGGGTACCCACACCAACAACTTACCCAGGAGGGACCAACTGATAAAGGCTCTTGTTCCCTAGTCACCTTATCCCCTGAGCAATTACCTGAAGCTCTTCTTTTCCCCCTGAGATAATATTTCTTCAACCAAGCACTGGAAAATGTCATTTGTATGCATGAAAACAAGGTCCAGTGTACAGTCTGCTCTTCTGCAGACAGTTAATTGCAGTGCTCAAAAACCACCCCAGGGAGGTCTTGTGCCATCAGCACTGTTGACTATGAAAACTCACATGCTGAGTATGAAAACTGGTGACAAGAAGGTTAGATACCTGTGGGCTCGCAGTGGCACTGCGACTTGGGGAGGAGGAGAAAGGCAGGTCCACGTAATCCACGGGGTTTTTCACCAGTGGCCGCTTGATCACATCCACGTAGGTGATGGGGAAGATGCCTTGTCGGGATGTCCCTGGGATCCTCCCTTCGTACCAGTTCTCATCTACCTGCCGGAGCAGTGTAATCCTTTCACCCTGGAAGACACAGCAAAGCGAGGGTCCTTGTCCTAGCATGCCTCTGCACGCCTAGGGCCTCTGCCTACATGCCTCAACATCCTGCATTGTTTATCACATCCTTTGCTCAGGGAAAACCTTCCCTGAGGCACCTGGAGGAAATGAACATCACTGGGATGAGAATGCTAATGGCAGTGGAGCTACCTTGATGCGGGAAAGTTCAGCTTGGTTCTTTAAGTATTTTAGTAAAGGACAAGATCAGATTCTTGCCCCTAAGCCAGTGAGCAAATGTAGTGTTACTGACTCATCTAATGTGAAACAAAGAGATAATTCAATCTTCATCTCTAAGGCAAAGATTTTGACAGGTTTCTCTTTTTTCTTTCCTTTGTAGCGTGGTAGCTTTTAATGTATCATTATAGAAAAATCAGAACACAAATAAACATAAAGCGGAAAATAATCATCACCCATCACAATGTCACTTGGGGATAAACACTGTTAATATTTGGCATATGGACTCCCCAGATTTACTTCTATGTATGTGAATTAAACCAGCACATATTTTATATTATGAAAATTGAGTATGGGCTGGGGGCCAGGGGAGGGATAGCAGAGGGTGCGGGGATGGGGAGAGATAACATTAGGAGAAATACCTAATGTAGGTGACGGGGGGGATGGAGGCAGCAAACCACCATGGCATGTGTATACCTATGTAACAATCCTGCAAGACACGGCACATATACCCCAGAACTTAAAGTAAAGTAAAATAAAAAAAAAAAGAAAATTAGGTATGCACTGTATTTCCCTTTTCCAACTTGCTTTTTTAAAAACACGTAACAGCACATAGTAAACCTTCTTTATCAAGAAATACAATTCTACACTTTTAATGGCTTTGCATAGCTTAATGGACCACTGCAGGGTATTCTGTTGCACACACATATAATGATTTAATTACTGATCCCCTGCTGTTCGGCAACTGGGTTGCTTCCAGTATTACATAACATGGCCCATCTTTTTTAACACATGTGCTCACTTCCCTCAATCCTCAATAAAATCAGTAACTTAACAATGTTAGCAAGCCAGAGAATTTTGCCACATGGAGTGTTTGGATTCTGAGAGGAACAACTTCTCTGCAGAGTGTAATTTTGTTCTGAATAAACATGATGATGATGATGATGATACTGGCATCTCCTGTCTACTAAGCACAAACCAGATACCATATGTCATGGTGGGGGTTTCACATATGCTGTTTCACCTAAGTCTCTTACAACCACCTAGGAGAGAGCCATTTATCTTCATTTTTTTCTGTAAGAAAATAGTGGCAGCCAGGTGTGGTGGCTCACAACTGTAATCCCAGCACTTTCAGAGGCCTAGGCAGGTGGATCAAAAGGTCAGGAGTTCAAGACCAGCCTGGCCAATATAGTGAAACCTCATCTCTACTAAAAATAGAAAAGCTGGACATGGTGGCGTATGCCTGTAATCCCAGCTACTCAGGGGGTTGAGGCAGGAGAATTGCTTGAATCTGAGAGGTGGACTTTGCAGTGAGCCAAGATCGAGTCACTGTACTCCAGCTTGGGCAAAAGAGTAAGATTTCATCTCAAAAAAAAAAAAAGAAGAAGAAAAGAAAAAAGAACATGGTGGCTTGGAAAAAGTATTTAACTCCCACAATCTGCATAGCTGATAACCTGCGCCTTTTGGGTTCAAAGCTTTTCAAACTTCTGGTATCGATGGAATTGTTTTTTCCACTAGGTCACACCAATATATTGTCAAACCCAGTCACCAACACAGTGCATTTTCACATCATCAGTTGCTCACTGAGTGTTGGTTGAAAACAGTTTATAAAAGATGTCTAAGACTCCAGAAATACTATCTTTAATCAGTGAGCTCAATGTAGTTAAACCCTGACATTAGCCTAGGGTTTATTTAAAAAATACCTTACCTCAGAAAATTTGCCAGTTGCCCTTAATGCAATTCTTTTTTTTCTTCAATAGAGATGGGGTCTTGCTATGTTGCTCAGGCTGGTCTTGAGCCTCTGGCCTTAAGTGAGCCTTCTGCCTTGGTTTCCCAAAGTGCTGGGATTATAGGCCTTAATGCAATTTTTTTTTTTTTTTTTTTTTTGAGACGGAGTTTCGCCCTGTCACCCAGGCTAGAGCGCAGTGGTGCAATCTCAGCTTGCTGCAACCTCTGCCTTCCGGGTTCAAGAGATTCTCCTGTCTCAGCTTCCTGAGTAGCTGGGATTACAGGTGCCCACCACCATGCCCTGCTAATTTTTGTATTTTTAGTAGAGACAGGGTTTTACTATGTTGGCTAGGCTGGTCTCAAACTCCTGACCTCAAGTGATCCATCCACTTTGGCCTCCCAAAGTGCTAGGATTACAGGCGTGAGCCGTCACCCCCAGCCCTTAATGTAACTATTGACTGGCATACTTCTCTTAAGGGTACAGCCAGCACCCCCAGACTGGCATGTGATAGCAATGCCACACTTCCCCACGTAGCAGTGCCATCCAGGAGAGCCCCAAAGCAAGGCATGAGAAGGGCAGCTTACCTTTCTGAAGGACATTTCTACTTGTGTATCACCATTAAAGTTAAACTTAGCAATAGCTTCTCCATATTCCAAAACCTGCACTGGTGTCAACTTTTTGGGCTGAGCCTTCTCAGCAGGAGGAAGAAGCTGAGAAAGGGAAAAAGGTAAAAGAGAACAAGGGACGAGAAGAAAGCAGGGAAACAAGAGGAAAAGGAGGAAACAAAACACAAGCATTTGGTAAATAAATGGTGCTTTGGACATGGTCAGGCTTTTCCTTAGAAAGAAAAGGGGCTGCAGTACCTCAATGTAGGTGCGTGGGAAGATTCCTACCCGGCCGTGGTGTTCTCCTTCATACCAGTTCTGATCAATTTGCTTATAAATGTAAACAATATCTCCCTTCTGCAGAGGAAGCTCCCTGTCGACAGAGGGTCAATGGCATTTTAGCAGATGTTTCAATATGTGTAAGATTAAGACACTTCAGTTTTGTAGCAAAAGAAGACATTTAAGTGGGGTCAAAAGGGACAAATTCCAGAGAGGGGGCTCCATATTTGGAAGTAAAAATCCTGCTATTCAGGAAATTACATCACATTTGGCATTTTTCCAGTCTTTTGCAGGATGGATGTTAACATTCAAATTGACTAGCCCTTGAAAGTGCTCAAAGGCCTTATTAATTTGTTGTGGTTTTCTAAATGCATTTTTTGTGAATGCTCTGTTATGCTCAGAATATTTGCGCAACACAAAGCAATGCACCCAACTGCCTTAACTGATGTTTGTTAAATGAAGAAACATGTCTCCTTCAGGATACCTTCATGATCCTTGTCTGTGCAAGGCATGCCTTCGTTGCTTTAAATTGCCCTCAAATTATTTGTGATATACTGATACCCTTCTATCATTCCATCTATTTCCCACTTGCCCACACATCCATCTTTGTATCATCATGCAGTAGAAAGGTTCTGAAGTTAGGCAGATCTGGTCCAAAAGCCAATTCTGTAATTTACTAGCTCTGGGACCTTGGACACAATACTTACTCTGAGACACTGTTTCTTTAACTGAACTTGGGAGCTAACTCAGAGTTGCTGGAGAATGCTTTGTCAATTAAAAAATAAACACCTAGGACGGTGCCTGTTGTATAGGTAGGTAACACTCAATAAATGTTAATTCTATTGCCTTTTTTTTTTTTTTTTTTGAGTCAGGGTCTCACTCTGCTGCTCAGGCTGGAATGCAAGTGGCATGATCACAGCTCACTGAAACCTCAACCTCCTGGGTGCAAGTGATCCTCCTACCTCAACTTCCCAAGTAGCTGGGACTACAGGCATGTGCCACCGTGCCTGGCCAATTGTTATTTTATTTTTATTTTTTTGTAGAGACGGGGTATCACCATGTTGCCCAAGCTGATCTTCAACTCCTGGTCTCAAATGATCCTCCTGCCTCAGCCTCCTAAAGTGCTGAGATTACAGGCATGTAGCCACGGCACCCAGCCTAATTCCTTTGCTTTTTAACACAGAATAGGGATCTTGGAAAGAAAAGTAGATTTTCCTTCAAATGCTCTTTGGGCTCCTTTTCAACTTTTCCATATCCATTCCTTTGCTTGCCTCAGTAATTTCATATATATATAATTTTTTTTTTTTTTGAGATAGAGTCTTTACTCTGTCACCCAGGTTGAAGTACAGTGGTGTGATCTTGGCTTACTGCAACCTCCGCCTCCCGGGTTCAAGTGATTCTCCTGCCTCAGCCTCCCGAGTAGCTGGGACTACAGATGTGCACCACCATACACAGCTAATTATTGTACTTTTAGTAGAGATGGGTTTTCATCTTATTGGTCAGGCTGGTCTTGAACTCCTGACCTCGTGATCTACCCGCCTCTGCCTCCCAAAGTGCTGGGATTATAGGTGTAAGCCACTGAGCCCAGCCTGATGATGTTAATTTTTAACCAGGACTCTTCTTTAAAAGAAAGAGAGAGAGAGAGAGAGAGAGAGAGAGAGAGAGAGAGAGAGAGAAGCAAATTTTAAACCAAATGAAAACTTGAGGATGAAAATTATAACTTTTTCTTGAATTAAAAAAAAATGACCTAGATCTTTTTCATTTGAGTCAAACCAATAAGATGAAAAAAAAAAAAAAGGTCTCCAACTGTAACTTGGAAGACATGTGCTCACTTTGCAGGATGCCAGGAAGCCCCACGGTACATGAGGGGTGCTGGCTGAACAAAAGAGGGCACATCTGGAAAACTACAGAAAGTCAGTTCTGTGCTGAATAAAAGCAGAAGGCAGTTTGTGGGCCTCACACTGGTAAACAGGATTCTAACCCTCAAGTGGTCCATAAAGGGGATGTGGGCATTTATCTCTGTGAGAAAGAATGTCTTGGGCCACATTTTTGCCACAACCCTCTTTGGGGGGGTATTATGAATTCCCCTCCCTTCAACCCCAACCATGGGCACATAGATGAGCAAGACCCTCAGCATATTCACCCCTGTAGGACCCACTTGTGTGAGAGAGAGAGGAACTGAGGGGTCTGTAGTTGTGGCTGATGGAAGTCTACCATAGGGAATTTGGGGCTGCATTCTTCCAGTACTATGAAACATACCCCTAGCTCCCAAAGAACCACGTGACCAGGTCTGCTGATGAGAGGGTTTGAGTAACATGATTTGCTTTAGATCTTTTTTGGAACATCATGGTGTACATCAGCATACCAAAGGCTCTGAGAAGTCCAGGGGAAAGAAACCTGTTTAACTTTGTTGAATCAAGTATTCCACAGCATGCTTTTTTTTGAGACAGAGTCTCACTCTGTTGCCCAGGCTGGGGTGCAGTGGCATGATCTTGGCTCATTGCAACCTCCACCTCCTGGGTTCAAGCAGTTCTCAGGCCTCAGCCTCCTGAGTAGCTGGAATTACAGGCAATTGCCATCATGCCCAGCTAATTTTTGTATTTTTTGATAGAGACAGGGTTTCACCATGTTGGCCAGGCTGGTCTTGAACTCCTGACCTCAAGTGATCCGCCGGTCTCGGCCTCCCAAAGTGCTGGGATTACTGGCATAAGCCACCACACCTGGCCCCGACAGCATGCTTATTTGAGTAAGTGACTATGGGGAAGTGTAAAACCAAGTGACTGAAGGGCTTGAAAAACTATGGAGCTAGGATTAACTTTTTCCACTAAATTTTGTTGACTTCTTTTTGAAGGCAGCATGTTGTGATGAAAACACGGAGTCAGGAGGAAGGAACCCACTCTCCTGCATTAGCAATGTTGATAAAAGGTGACAATTTCTGTGGATCTCAGCTTTCTCACCTGTTCTATTTGACAGAGTTGTTCTAAAAAAAACAATTTAGGACCATGAAATCTGAGAAAATATAATATTATCATCACTATGTCATTTAATAAATCTCACATAGACTTTTCTCAATTCAAAGAAAAAAGGTACCTACTTAATTAAACTGCAAATTAATTTACATATCTGTTATCCTGTTTTGTTTTGTTTTGTTTTTAAAGTGGGAAAGAGGATAATATATTTTGAATACTAAATTTTGCTACACTACGCAAAATGTTTTACAGGTATTACCCCAGCTTCCCTGCAAGAGAGGCATTTTTACCCCTCTCTTGCAGATAAAGAAAACTGAGTGGGGGAGAATTTGCTAACTTGACTACAGTCACAGAGATGGTAAGTGACACAGTCAGGATTTGAACCCAGGACTTCCTGATTCTAAAGCCACAATGTTTGCAGTATGTTACCCAGCCACCTCCTTTAGCTGACAAACTAAAGGACTATAGTAACACATACAAACCCAACTGCACCAGGTTTGTGCCTAAGTTCTGGACACTGTGGCCTGGTCACTCATTTTGCAGTTGAGGAGATTAGAACCCAGGTTGTTTAGCTCCACACAGCACTTCCCAGCATCTGAGGACAGGAAGCTCTCCCTGTCATCACCAGGTTTGCGACTGTCCATCTGCAGGATAATGGGATGGCTGCTGATCATCGTACTTTCAGCTGCCAGTGAGAACTCACGGACTATTTTAATCCATAATTAGATTAAAAAGCCAGCTGTTTCCATATGGAACCTAGTCTTTGGTAGCATTTCCCAAATCGTGTTGTAGGTTCCTTTCTTGAAAGACTTCTGGAGCTATTAATATGCCATCAACAAAGTATCTTTTCAAAGTGGGCGGGAGGTATAGATATAGCACGCAGTGTTTCCCAACTCATTCTACAACAGAACTCTCTTTTTGAGAAACATCTTAGAGGGCTAGCGCTCTGAGGTACACACATAGAGAAACGCTAGTCTCCTGTGGGTTCATGCAAGACTTTAATCTCTTGGGATGCTGTAGCAAAACGGGTAAAGTTATCTTCCTAGAGACTGGTCTAGATCCTTCCACAGAGAAGATGGGTCATATCAAGCCACCACTTAAGCAAACAGAACTCCTACATAGGAGGAGGCAGGGTGAGACAGGGTACAAGAGCCCAACCTCTGCCTAAGTTTGAATTCCAACTCTATCACACCAGCTTGAGCAAGTTCTTAACCTTATATAGTCCCTTGGTCTCTTCATTTGAACAGGGAGGATAATCACAGCACCTACTCTGTAATGAGTATGTGTACTTAGAATAGTGCTTGGCACATAGCAAACTCTATAAACTACTGTTTTGTTTTTTAACAATTTTTACCATTTTTATTTATCCAACTGTTCTCTGTAAACAAACTGTTGTGTTTCAAAGAGGCAGCTAAGAAGATAAACAAATATGACTGGTGGCACTTACTTTAGTGTCTGAGCTTTAAAGTCAAACTTGGCTCTGGCAGGTCTCATCTGAACATAAGAAACAATGACAAGTTAAAATCAGGATTCATGCACAAGAAGGACACATTTTCACAAATTTCTAGAAAGTAAAGCAGAAAAATTCACTCTAGCCAGTTTGTTCTAGTGTAGAAATCTGGACAAAATTGCATTTGTCTGACCTTAGACACTACATAAATGTTTAGTCAATTATGTATGTCGTGCATGAGAATCCCCCTAAAAAGGGCCAGATGTGGGGAAGAGATGGTTAGAAAGGTCCCAAAGCTGAAGGACTAGTTCCTCAAAACATGCTGGCCATGGCTATTAAAAAAACATACAAACAAACAAATTAACAAAGTTAGCCAGAAGTCCTAGGATGTCCCTTATCCACTGTCTAATTCCTCAGGGACATCTATTTGCTTAGATTATGATATGCAAGTAGATGAAATGCCAATTCACTTCTCACATCTCCAAATGCATATATTTCTTAAGATTTGTGACATCATCCAAAAAGCCAGATAAAGTGGTCTCTGAGCTCCAGTGACTCCTGAGAAGACTTCCAACCCTGCTGGGTAGCCCTGTCTTCCCAGATGCCCAGGTCTGAGTCAGCCTCTGCCCCTTCTCCACTTCCTGGTCAAGTCTGTTGTTAAGTCTAGAGGGACCTCCCTCCATATCTCCACAACCCTGTTGCTCAAAGCTGACGTCTAGTTCCCAGTGGCACAAAGCTTCCTTAGATTTCACATTCTCTTCACTCTAATCTATCACCCAGGAGCACAAGTAACATTCCTAACATTCTTCCTCGCATCTCTTCCTTGCTTTGAAGTTGGCTGCTGCTCTCAGCTTTCTCTCAGTTCAAATCTCAACTCCTGCCACAGGTGAAGGCCTTTGGGTGGTTTCTCCCTACTCCTACCAAATTGCCTCTATCTCTACTACACTGTTCCTGTTCCAGTCAAATCTATTTGTTATACCTCAGCTGAACCCCCTCCTACCTCTCCTCTCTCTGGAATTTCTTTTTTTTTTTTGAGACAGGGTCTCGCTCTGTCGCCAGGCTGGGGTACAGTGGCATGATGGCTCATTGCAACCTCCGCCTCCCAGGTTCAAGTGCTTCTCCTGCCTCAGCCTCCTAAGTAGCTGGGAATACAGGTATACGCCACCACCCCTCTCTAATTTTTTTATTTCTTGGTAGAGACAGGGTTTCACCATGTTGGCCAGGCTGGTCTCTAACTCCTGGCCTCAAGTGATCCACCCGCCTTAGCCTCCCACAGTCCTGGGATTACAGGTGTGAGCCACCATGGCCAGCTTCTGAATTTTTTTTTTTTTTTTTTTGAGACAGGGTCTTGCCCTGTTATCCAGGCTGGAGGGCAGTGGTACAATCATGGCTCACTGCAGTCTTGACTTCCTAGGCTCAGGTAATCCTCCCACCTCAGTCCCCTGAGTAGCTAGGATTACAGCCACACACCACCACACCTGGATAATTTTTGTACAGACAGGGTCCCACTATGTTGCCCAGGCTGGTCTCAGGTTCCTGGGTTCAAGCAGTCCTCCTGTCTTGGTCTCCTAAAGTGTTGGGATTACAGCCATAAGCCACCATGCCTAGCCTTCCACAGGTATTTTTTTTTTTTTTTTTTTTTTTTTTTTTTTTTTTTGAGACGGAGTTTCGCTCTTGCTACCCAGGCTGGAGTGCAATGGCGCGATCTCGGCTCACCGCAACCTCCGCCTCCTGGGTTCAGGCAATTCTCCTGCCTCAGCCTCCTAAGTAGCTGGGATTACAGGCACGCGCCACCACGCCCAGCTAGTTTTTTGTATTTTTAGTAGAGACGGGGTTTCACTATGTTGACCAAGATGGTCTCGATCTCTCGACCTCGTGATCCACCCGCCTCGGCCTCCCAAAGTGCTGGGATTACAGGCTTGAGCCACCGAGCCCGGCCAGGTATTTTTAAAGTCTGCATTTTCACAATGATGTTTTCATCTATCTGCCTATCTATACCATACATATTGGGGCCAAGTGAATGATCACCTTATAATCAAGCTAAAGCCATACAATTTCAATACCTGTGTTTGTGTCTGGAACCAAAGAGCATAATTCACAGTTACAGGTGAACAAGAAAAGAATGGATGTGGAGTTAATGATAAATGACAAATTCACAAGAGAAAACCAAATGACCAAAATTATAAAGATAAGAATTTCACAGTGATTCCAACAGAAAAATACAAGGAATTAGGTTACCTCCTGTCACCCAGCTGTAGAGCTGTGTGAACTTTAAAAAACTTATACTAAAGCAGCACCATATTCACACTTTGGTAACTGAGTTCTGTCAAAACAATAGCTCATGTCAATTAAATTAATATAATTATATAGGTGTATAATTTATGATTAATTTGTAAATAGACTTAGGTTAATAAGGGGTGGTGGTTAGACTTTTTTTTTCATTAAAGGTTCGTTGAAGTTCACCGATTCCATTGAACTCTTGAGACATATATGAGAGTCACTGGTGGTTATACAAAGTAGCACCCTCTCTCTGTTTATCTCCCTATAGCTCCCCAAGACTGAATCCATTTTTCCCTCCTCTGGCTTTCTCAGTATCATGTTACCTATGACAGGGGAGAGACGACTGTACTTTAGTAACTGCAGTAAGTGCTACGAAAAGCATATGGATTCGGGTATGAGAAAGCAGCATGTTGTGATGAAAACAGTCTCCCTCTTCCACTATCAGCTCCCCAAGGGCATACAGACTGAGTTCTTTCTGCCTCCCATAGGCTCTTACACAGAACTAGTGGTCACCCACGTCCTATTCAACAGGACTGAAGTGCACTGACACAGTGGGGTGCACCTGGGATGTGCTGGTTTCTACTTTTTCAAGTCCATCAGTCAACTTCTAGGGTAGTAATTCTCACAATGTGTTCCCTAAACTGGTATCATCAATATCATCTGGGAAACTGTTACAAATGCAAAGTTTCAGGCCCCACTGCAGAATCAGAAACTTTGTAGATAGGACCCAGGGTCTGTATTTTACCAAGGCTTCCAGGGGATGCTAACCACTTTGGTCAGAGTTTAAGAAACGTTGCTCTACAAGGGAAGTAGGCTCACTGGGCAGAGTTTGCCTGCCTCTGTCCATGGTTATTCCACCCATGGTATATTTGTTTCCATATATCATTTACATGTGTAAGTGTGGAGCCCTAGTGCCTTTACCTGTTCCCATCTTCTTCTACTTACAAGCAGGTAGCACTGTGGGTGAGGACAAACCATGCCCAGAGCCTTCTGAGAAGGGCTGTTTTGAGGAGGAGCTGGAATGTGGAGGGCTCAAGGGCTATCTTTTCCTTGCAATTAACAGTTGCTAACTTTTGCTTCTTTCTTGGTAGATTTTCTTTTTCTCCATCACTTTAGAGTCTCCTTCTCCACTCAGCTTTCTTTTTTCTTTTAAATTTGAGATAGGTTCAAGTTTCTTTAAATTTGAGACAGGGTCTCACTCTGCCACCCAGCTGGAGTGGTGTGTTCATAATTCAGCCTTGAACTTTGAGGTGAAGTGATCCTCCCACCTCAGCCTCCCAAGTAGCTACGACTATAGGTGTGTGCCACTAAGCCTGGCTAATTTTTCAGTTTTTCATTTTTTTTTTTCTTTTGTAAAGATGAGGTCTTCCTATGGTGCATAGGCTAGTTTCAAACTCCTGGCCATGAAAGATGCTCCTGGCTCGGCCTCTCAGTATGCTGGGATTATAGACTTGAGCCACTAAACCTAGCCAGCTTTCTTTTAATTTGGTTCCTTCTTTTCACTATCTCTTCTTCCCAGACACCTCCTGTTTCTTTTGAGACAGGGTCTTACCCCTGCTCAGGCTGGAGTGTAGTGGCATGATCATGACTCTGCAGCTTTGACCTCCCAGGCTCCAGCGACCCTCCTGCCTCAGCCTCCCAAGTAGTTGGGACTACAGGTGTGTGCCATCATGTAGGGCTATCTACCAATCTATCTAATTAATTAATTAGAGATAGGGGTCTTACTATGTTGCCCAAGCTGGTCTCAAGCAAATCTCCCACCTTGACTTCCTAAAGCACTGGGATTACAGGTGTGAGCCACTATGCCCAGTTGTATTTCTTAAAAAAAAAAAAAAAAAAAAAAAAAAAAAGATAAATAGCCAATGGTGCTCCTGTTACTCAAAAGATAGAAACATAAATATTAATCTGCTGTATTGAAAGGTTGTAAAACAGTACATACTTTGGGTGTTACTCCCCCATTCCCCTACCTCCCACCCTAAATCCCAGATACACACGTTTTTCCTAAAAGAGATCATCTTCAGTGGGGTTACTTAAGGGTTACATGGCAAAGCATAAACTCTTACACAAAATGCAGCATTTGGCTAGCATGAGAATTCTGACACATCGACCTTTGTGTAGGAGGCCAAGACCTGGATAAAAATCACTTCAAAGTTTGTTCTTCTTTTTCCTTTATAATATTAAGCTTTCATAATCTAGGCTGGGAAATGTCAAAACTAAAAGAACGAATGAAATGTCCCTTGGAGAACTCTCTTACCCTCTGTGGGTTTTTCCTAACTGAGAAAGTCTTTGGGCTTCAAAATTCTTCAGTGAGGCACAGTACTGCAGCATACTGAACACACAATTCATCCACCTACATGTGAGCAGCAGTATTGTTCTCTAGTTCAATATGAATGTCACAAAATTTGGAGACCTTTGTAAATGGCATAAAGTATTGTTAAGCTAACTTTTGTAAAGTTTCATTTAACCATCTCTTCAAAGAAGAATTGTGTAGTTGTCCACATCACAGCTACCAATGCATATGGACTCAGGTATGAGGGTTCTAAACAGAACGCACAGGCAACACAGTAGCATGATAAAATGCAGGATATGGAGGGCTGGACTCATGAAGGCAGCCGATGCTCTAAGGCATGCAGTAGGGGTGTGTGCCAGCAGACCCCAGTCCCCCAGCCAGGCATGCTTGAACATACAGAGCACAGGACATAATGGGGTCATGTCTATTTACCAGCCACAAGAAGCCAAAGCAAGCCTAAGGGAAGCCAGGATGACAGATGCTGTTTGGGGAACTACATTGGCCTACAGAGGGCAATGCTGAGGGGAGGCAAATAGGCAAATATTGCTTTGGGTCAAGCAGCAGATTGAGGTGACCAAAACAGACCTCTGACCCAGATTTCCTTTTTGCGGTATCGTCTATATTGAGGAGGTCCCCAAAGCGCTCATTAGTGATAAACTGATGGTGCGTCGGAATGACGCCCGTGTGGCGTCGAGCTGCAATATCAGCCTCTTCTTGCTCGCGCTTAAGTCGTCTCTGGTCCGCTAAAAGTTTCTGCCATAAAATTGCATAAAATAGGCAGTGAATCGTCCGGTCCAGCATATCAGAAAACTACCAACAAAAGTCATTAGGGAAGAAGGTGCTGGGTGAACAGGGCAGAGGCATTAAGGGTCAGCTGTCAGAGGGGCTTCAAAGCCACAACTACTACGCTCCAGTCGTAACCACCCTCCATGCACTGCAGAAAGGAGGCAGCTCTTCACTGGGAAAGTTGGAATAGGGGAAGGATGATTCCACATGATTACACTCTCCAGCAAACCACCTAACCCCAGCTCAGCCCAAAGCCACCTGCTCCTGGGAGCAAAGGCCAGGTGAGCCCAGGGGCACATCCAGGGCATTCCCAAGCATGCTGGGCTGACAGCAGGAGGCTGGAAGTACCATCTCTACCCTGTTTAGGCAGGGATATATTCCCACAGCATATTCCCCCTGGCAGGACCAAGGCTGGCCAATTCCTCCTGCCCATCTCAGGCCTATTAAACCTGCTATAGGCTTTTGCTAGTGAAGTCTATGGCACCAGGTCATTTTTGCGCTTCCTGCATCTACTACTTTAATATGCTCCTGACAGAGTGGAGTAGCTCATTTTGGAAGACGATGCTCCTTCTAGGCCAGCCAGCTCTTCCTCTAGGCACAATTTTTAGAAGGCCTTAGGATATGCACCAAAGGCTAATTATGTGGCTGACAGAGAGCATCAGTTGCTTTCTTACTGAATGATTTGAAATAAAGCTGAGTTAAAGGGAATGACAGAGAATATAAAGATTAAAAAACCCTAAGAATAATGGTACCTGGGGTTAGAAGAAATATTCTCTCCTAGAGTAAGGAAAAAGCAATCTATTTCTATTTTTAAAGGCTTCTTTGAAAAATCAAACAATGTTGCTTTTTACCAAATATTCTGAATGCCTATTAAAATGACCCCATGGAACAGAATTTTAATATGTTTTCCGATACATAGCAATCTTACTTTCCTGGGATTAACTTTCCTTGTAGGAAAGCATGAATGAGAACTGATCATTCTTAGCACTGGATAATTCCAGCAGGCAATTACATGCCTCATGACATGCAGCCCCAAAGGATGATGGGCCCAATTTTTCTCCAGGGTCTACAAATAACAAAGCGACAACTCATCAAGTGGCTGTGGGAGTTCCAGTACTCAAAAGTAAATTGTAAAGATTAAATGAGAAAAGACATGAGAAAGTCCTTCGCAAAGCCCAGTGCCAAAGAAAGAGTACTGGCCAGGCATCTGGAGCCCTAGTTTCTAGCTCTGCTATGGGTATAGGTTAACTTACTATGCAGCCCTGGGCAAGCTACCACCTTGTTGTGGTCCTTGCCTGGACTAAACAAGGGCTTGGCTACACGACCACTAATGTCCCTGCCAAGACTGACATGTTCTCATGTTCTGAAATTCTGTTATTATCCATGTTAGTGATAAAGCATTTGTAATGGGAAGGGCCTGACTGACACACCATGAGCTGGGAAGTGTGAGCTGTTTCTGTAGCCATGGGAATGGAGTGATGCTTGAGACTGCCACAGTTCTTACTCAATCCTTTGTGTTCTGGCTGGAGTTCAACATAATCAATGGAAGTAGACATCGAATGGGGCAAAGCTCCCAATCTAGTAATTGAATCTGACCTTAGTAAGTCCCTCGACCCTGTAGTTTAACCATGTAAGTCAAAAATCATGGATAAAGACATAAAACTTTTAAGGATCTATGAGCCAATGTTATTCAGGAGACAACAGCTCACCTTCTTATGTAACTTCTAACATATCAACTGCTAAACACTAGATAAACTACACCACCCATGTGATAGGCAAGGATTGTCCAATAAAACCTCCTAGGTCAGAGACTAGGGCTTAAATTACTAAAATGGAATTACATCTTCCTTCATCATAGCAGCCCAGGCCTTGAGAATCTTGTATCTTGTGGCAGGAAATAGTTAACAAAGAGCTATAGAAATGAATCTGCTCTGTGGCCTGATGGACACTCATCATGAGTTAAGTTACTACAAATAACAACTGTACATCAAATGCTTCCTCTTGTTTCTTTTCAGGGACAGGTGCAAGTTTCTTACTGAATACTGTTCAATTATACCCAGAGATGGGAAAGGTATGGTGGTTTCTTTCTTTCTTTCTTTCTTTCTTTTTTTTTTTTTGAGATGGAGTCTTGCACTGTTGCCTGGGGTTGGAGTACAGTGGCGTGGCCTTGGCTCACTGCAACCTCCACCTCCTGGGTTCATGTGATTCTTCTGCCTCAGCCTGCTGAGTAGCTAGGCTTACAGGCACCTGCCACCCCACCCGACTAATTTTTTGTATTTTTAGTAGAAATGGGGTTCCACTATGTTGGCCAGGCTGGTCTCAAACTCCTGACCTCATAATCTGCCCACCTCGGCCTCCCAAAGTGCTGGCATTACAGGCATGAGCCACCACGCCTGGCCATGATGGTTTCATTTTTGTCTTTTGTTTCACCATCTAGAAGCAATAATTATCATCATCCCACTTGTCCCCAAGTCAGCCTTAGCCTAAATCCTTCAGGAAACCCCACCTAAACTCTGGAACTACTCAACAAGACAAAAGCACAGAGAAAAAGGGCTTCAGACTTGAATATGAATGGGACCGAATGGTGCACACATGCACACATTCCCCTACTGCTACCAGGTCAAGGTGAGTTTTCCATCTCTTAATTCATTTCAGAAATATGGGCATGGGAACTTGTTTAATCTATAGGACTCTTTTTCTTGGGGATGTGAAGCCCAGAAAGCATACATCATCACAACGATTTATTCCAGCAAAAGCTTGTGATTTTTCCCATTTGGCTGATGCAAAGAACTACCTCTTCCCAAATCCCCAAGAAAAGGGACTCTTTCCCAGGCCCTGCCAGTCACCCCATGTCAGGACAGGCATTTCAGTAGTTACAAGAAAATATCCACATTTTGAAGTTCTTGGCTGGGGTTTGGTATCTGCCTTCTTCTGAGTTGAAGGCAACAGAGTTATAGGCAACTTCCTTAAATTATTTTATAAAAGGTATCAAGGTCATTGATATTTTTCGTTTTCCTCTTTCTCCTATTACATCCTTCTCAATTTGAACAAAGCTTTGTGCCAACAGAGGGATGGGCAGTATTGGAGAAATAATGTGGGTGGATTTCCTTGGAGACTACCAAGGGTGGGGCTGAGGGGGATGAAAGAGCAAACTCTGGTTTCTAGCTTACAAGGCATTAAGTGTAGCAGTGGACAACCTCTTTCTGTATCTCCCATGCAGCAGTGCTGGCTGGAACTGGCATTTATAACCTAGTGCCTGTGGGGAAATCAGTTCTACTTTCTGGAAAAGTCGACTAAAAGAGGAGTGACTGAGCCTAGGTCATATTAAAAAAATCACTTGTGAAAGCCTCAATTTTTACTTCCAATTGCTAGACCATGTCACCTCTCTGACACCTTCTGTCTAGAATCTTTATTTTATTCATACATTTTTTCCAAGCAAAACCTAAGAGATTTGAAAGATGGGATTTACCTCCTTATCATCATGACGTCTTCGAATAAATTCTTCTGTGGATTCCAAGTAATCAGCTGGTATAAAATGTCTTGGCGATTCTGAATCTTTAAAACAACAAAGTAGAGTTAAAAGAGGCAAAGATTTAGCTGGAAACCAACTTGGGAAGAGAGTTCACCTTTCATCTATCATAAATATCAAAATTTTAATAGACATTGTTGATTAACGATCAATGGTCAAATTCTGACGGAAAAAAAAAAAAAACAAATTCCACCCCCTGCCCCACTTTTTGGATTTATTTGTGAACTAGTTTAATGCAAAGAGAACTACTCAGAAGGCAAAAGGTGAGCTAAATGAGAGGACTTTCTTTGTAAAGTGTCCCTACAAAGAGGCGTGCAGGACCTTATAGGGACAAGTCACACACACACACATAGGGCCACTGAGAGAGGCTGCCTCTCAAAAAACCATGGGGTACGCTGGGAACTGGTGCAAACAGCAAGGGGTTCAAGAGTTCAAATGAACACATTTCTCAGTTGAGCTAAACGGCCAATTTTTCTTTCGAAACACAGTTTGGTGGTTAGTCTAAATGACATGGGGGTTTTGTTTTTAAAGAAGTGCAGCCACTACGAGCCATGATTAATTGCCAAGCAAAACAAACAGAAAACAAAAGACAGACCAGAAAATGAGCACCAAGGGCACAGAGGAGGAAGGGGAATGCAAGCAAAGTGGAGGACGGGGAGGTGAGACTAGGCAAACACACAAAATGCCACCTCCGCGGGACGGTGCCAGTTCACTTTGAGGGTTGTTGTTCCTGTCCAGCCTGTGGTCTGAGTATGGCACGGAGTTTCCATTATTAATGGCCCTCGGGTAGTCCTCCAGGGCTGCGGGTCTCTCCTGAGAGGGTTCTGAGCTGCGGCTAAGCCTGGCCATGGTGTGTCGGGAAGACAGGCGTGTGGGAACCACGGGCTTCCCCCCAGAAGGGGGCTGGTCCTGATGGGGCTGACTGGGTAGGTCTGGCTTCTGGCCCACCAGCAGGCCTGAGGAGTCACCAGGGGAAGGTTGTCTGGGGTGGTGCTGGAGGGGCTTTTTCAGCCGGAAAGGAAGGGGGCTCATTAGGTAGATGTTCCTGAGGAGGGTGCTCTTGTCCCCTCTGGAATCCAGGCGCCACTCGGGCTGTCTAGAGGTCTGCTGCTGCTCATGCTTCCGGATGGTGGTGAAGCGGGTGTATGAGGCCGGGCAGGTGCCCTTGCACTTATTGACGCGATGTTTGGGGAAATCTCCATGAACGCTGCCGCCACTGCCTTCTCTGCTGTCAGTGGAGATATTTGAACAGCGGTCCAGGTCATCGGAGCAGGTGGAGAGGGGCTCAGAAGGCACAAGGCCCTTGAAGCCCAAGGCATGGTGCGCCATATTGCTACACGTTGGGGAGGCATAGACCCCACTGGAGTTCATCCCATCCATCTCCTTGGGACGAAGCTTGGTTGACTCAAGGAGGGACTCGGCCGAGCGGGCTGAAGTCAGGCTTCCCCGGGACAGCACGGGTGTCGGAGACTTGCTCAGCCTGCCGGACAGGTCCAGGGACGGCATGGAACGGGACCGCTGAATCAACTGCTCAAAAGCCGTGATGCGGGAAGAGACGGTGTGCTTGGGGATGTGTTCTGAGCCCTCCTGGCTGGGGCCCAGCTCACCCCTGGACAATGCCAGGCCACTTTTTTCAAAGTGGGAGGCGAGATCCCGCACACTCGAGGAGGAGGAGATAGAGCCCAGGAAGAGGCCAGCTCGGTTGATCTGGTGCATGTCCCGGTAGAGCATGGTGAACTGCATCCCAGCCTTTCTTGAGAGAGGGCAGGGCCTCCTGCCGCTGGTGCCGTACTCCTGGAGGCTCATGGTGCTGCTCGACTTGCTGTCATAATCCCGTCGGGAGCGCATGAGCAGGTTCTCGATGCTCCCTCCCACTTGGAGGGGGAGGTCTCTTTTGGAATCATTCAAAGAACCGGAAACACAAAGGTTCTCACAGCTTTGAGCCTTCTCTGAGGGCAAGAGGATACTCTTCTGTTCCTGCAAAAGAGCGCTGGGAGCAGAGAGCCTGGGTTTGAATTTGGAAGGAAGGATTTCCGAAATGCAGGCTTTGGCAGCTGACAGGGGCTTCTTTTGCTTACACACAGGGCCTAACGCATTGCTAGTGTTAAACGTTCGGCTATGGACTGAAGATGAAGAAATCATGTGAGCATTCCCACCTTTACGATCCACTGGTAAGCATGCAGAATAAAATAAATAGACCCATTAGGTTAAAGCTGAAAGCTGCTAAAAAGAAAAAGGAGAGGTAACATGCTCATTGGTCATAAGGGCTTTTAAAAAATTCCCAGTCGATGTCTGGAAGCAAAATAATCTGTGCTGCAAAGCAGGTGCAAGGATGCAACAACAAAAAAAATGGCTACTCTGCTAGAGTTAGGAATGGCTAAAGCTCAGCTAATTTCTAAGAAAAGGTAATTAGGATGAGAGAGAGAAATCTTCAAGGAGAGCAAGGTGGCGGGGGTGGGGGGGGGTAGGGGGGGTCAAAGAAAGGGAAACTATTAAAACCAGAAAGAAAAATGGCCGGTAAGAAAATAGGGAAGGGAATTTACGAGGGCTCCAAGGCCTGGATGTGGGTCTGAACGAGGCGGGACTCATCCCCATTCCTGGAGGTTCACCATGGCTGACGCTCAGTGGATGGAGGTGGATGGGAGACGGAGGCCTGCAGGCTTCACCCAGTTTATTACCTTTTGTGGAAGCTGAGCTGGATGGTCGCTTGAGCCCACTCAGGCCCTGAAGAGGGATGTCGCCACCTTCCAAGACACTTTTGTAAATTTGTCTCTCATTCTCCAAGCTAGTGAGATCCCCAGGAGCCCCGTCTGATTCCCTCTTCACTGCATGGAAGTTGGAAGAATATATGCTATGAACAGGTAGTTTTGAAAGAAAAAGAGAAAAGGGAAAAAATGAAGATAAGAACAGGAGTTAGCGCTTTTGACATTTTTCAAACAGCACATTACCTGCTGAGGACAAGAAATATACCTCCTGGCATCCTGATCAAGCACTGTCCTTTCTAAAGAGTGCTCTTATTTAAAAACACATTTCTACAGACAGGCCCATGGAGCCCTGAATGCTCAGGAATCTTGCTCAAACAGCAAAGTTCTCTAATTGAGATGGCTGCATTTGGGCTTTAAAAGAAAAATTCTATCGAACGCTGCCTGGGGAAGAAGGGTTGGAGGAAGGATGGGGGAGACGGAAGGAGAACTACACACAGCAGGAGGGCCGGAGGACCCAGTGGCTACACGCACGATGGTGCAGTCAAGGACATGGGTGGTGCCTCTGTCATGTAGCCAGCCAGTATCGGCTACTTCAAGTTCACTACCTGGATTATTTTTCTGGGTTATTCTTCATAAGCACTTTGGAATATTAAAATCAGCAATGAAAGGGAGAGGCCCAACTGTCTTGGGTCTCCAGGAAAATCAGTGACCAAGGGAAATTGGAACCTGGGATTCTATGGGCTCTTAGTATCACATCCAGATTTGCCCACTTGCTTCTTTCAAAGCTTGTGTTCAGAACATTATAACATATAGTATGAGTATAAACAATTGCTCATTCATAGCCTCCATTTATTTTTTTATCTCATTAAAATCTAGGTATTTCTACAAGTTACCACAGATTCCTTTTGGAATGAGGTGAGGCACAGAAAAAAAAATTAAGAGTACTTACTCACTGAGTCCCTCCCTTCTCCTAATCCCACTTTTCTATGCCTGCCACTCACATACTGTCATTGACACACATACACACAGGCACACAGACACGTACATGCACAGACATGCGTGTGCACACACACACCCCTCAGTTAAGTGAATGACTCCTGTCCTGCAGAAGCACATAGTCTTCTGCCGGGCTGCTTTTATTCCTACCGAACTCAGTTTACTGGTATCAAAATAGATTTTTCAGCTCTGAAGACCCATTACTAGGTGGAATTCCTTCATCCCTCTGTTTCATTGTGAATATCATCTAATACAATAGAACAGCTTAAAGAATTACAAAGTGAACACCCATATTGTCCCCACCTAGCTTCTACGGGGGCCATGAACTACGACTGCTTGATCACACATCTGTCCAGCTGTATTTCCCTCTACTCATCCAGCAATGATCAATAATGCAATGCTTTTACATTCTGGGAAGCTGGCCTTTCCAGCCTCTGAGCCCCCATGGTTACCAAGAATGACAGCAAAAACAACTCCACACACCTCTTGGTGAGGCGTCCTATGTGGTAGGCACTGTGCCTATTGATCATTCTCGCTTCAATCCTAACCATCCTACTTCTGCTATTTTTCAGATGAGGAAACAAGGCACTGAGAGATTTGGAACTTGAACCAGGCCGTCGAGCACTACACAGATAGTATTCTAGTATTCTCTCTCAGCTCCTGTTTTAGTTTACTATTTATTTTATTATTACTATTATTATTTTTGTACAGATGGGGGCTTGCTATGTTGCCCAGGCTGGTCTTCAACTCCTGGCCTCAAGTGATCTTCCCACCTTGCCCTCCAACAGTGCTAGGGTTACAGGCATGAGGCAATGCACCCAACCTTCAGCTGCTGTTTTATTAATAGATAGAACACTTCCCTGCAACTGAGAAGGCAGTGGCTTGCACACCACAGGAACCAGAGGGAACTCAGAGATGCTCCAGCTCTCTATATGCCACCACTGCTGAGCATTACTCACCATGAATACACCCCTAAGACAAGTGGCACCAGAACCCAGGAGTCAGAAACAGAAAAGAGGTGGGGACTCTGGCAGAACACCATGACATTTCCACCTTAGAATAATAAAGTCCCCTGGGCAATACTATTGCTTCTGTCACTTGTAATCCCCTCACAGGAGCTGCCACTTACTGAGCCTCACCTTGTGCCACTTGGGGCTAAGGGCTTTATGTACCCTATTTCAGGTGACTGCGGGGGTGGGAGTCAGAGCTCCCCCAGGGTCCTCCTTCATTCACTCTGGCCTGGGTATGGGGATCAAATGCTTTTCCTCTTTACTTAGAGGAGATGGAAGAACCTGAGGGAAGCTTGTTCCATCATGCCTCTCAGCCATAACTGGCTGCCTGACCTCACACCTCTGCTCTACCTCACCAACAGTCAGATCTCATCCCACCCCCACACCTCAGCCACCTCACTCTCTGGCTTTATTCCACCCATTATCACCATTTTTTCCAGCTTCCTACCAGAATGATAAAGCAGCACTCAGGAAACCCCTCAGAATGGATTTGCCACAGCCAATTGTTTTTTTCTCTGATACCAAAGCTAAGAAAACATGCTTTTTCCAGATGTGTAACATTTTGAAACCGAGGCACTCCTTGTTTAAAAACAATACCTAAGAGCACTACAGCAATGCTGTGTCACCCAGGCTGGAGTGAAATGTCACAATCTCAGCTCACTGCAACCTCCGCCTCCTTGGTTCAAGTAATTCTTCTGCCTCCGCCTCCCAAATAGCTGAGACTACAGGCGACTGCCACCATGCCTAGCTTTTTAATTTAACTTTATTATTATTATTTTTTGTATTTTTGGTAGAGATAGGGTTTCAGTACGTTGGCCAGGATGGTCTTGAACTCCTGACCTTGTGATCTGCCTGCCTTGGCCTCCCAAGTGCTGGCATTACAGGTGTGAGCCACTGCGCTCAGCCACAACAATGTTTTTAAGTGTATCATATCCATCAGCTGTTCTAATGCTGAAGAGAGACCGTCTGTTTCACTGTACAAAAAGGGAAACTGAGGACCAGAATGTCAAAGCCATTTGCCCAAGGTCACAGAGTACTTGCTCTGTCCAAGCATATCAGAGATGGTAAGAGAAGGAGCCTTATCCCCTCAGCTGGTTGAGAAAGGCCCAATCAGGAAAAGCAGCTGAGTACTTAACAAAAGAAGTTAAGTTCAGAAGCTCAGCTCTGAGCAGCCTTGATTAAGCCAGACTTTGGTTCAGGAAGAGCAAGCCAGGAAGAGCTAGCACAGAGGATTCAACCTCTGGCTGAGATGCAAAGCTGGCTGCTGAATTTCGGGGGGATTCAACAAAAACACATTCACTGGAAGAATAAAGTGAGATAACAGAGGAATCATCCTAGGGCCAACTGTGGCCCATTAGCACTGGACAAGTGATGGGCCAGTTGTGCTAATGGGCAGGCTCTGGAGGCTGTGGACAGAGTCCTGGGACTCCAGCAAGGAATGTGGATCAGTGGAGGCAAACCCACTCTCGTTTAAAAACTTGCAAACAGTCTGTTTCTCTTGGTCTCAATTTCTTTCATTTGCAAAACTAATAGGCATGGGGAGATTGTACAAGAAATCCACTGAAAATCTGTTATGTACACAGAACTTTCTTTTGAGCTCCAGACACATAAATTCAACCACGTTCTAGACATCCACCTGGATGTTCCTTGGGCGTCTTAAACTCAACATGTTCCAAACCATCTCCCAACACCCGACCCAGAAAGCTTAGGAAATCGGTCTCCTTCCCGCTGTCCTTGCTCCTCAAGCCTAATCAGTCACCAAGCCCTGCTTTTTCCCTGTCCTTGACACAGCTCACATTAATCCCTTCACTGTCCACCTCCCGCCTTATCATCATTTACCCACAACTGTGCCACAAACACACATTGCTCCCCCAGTCTCCAGCTCTGATGCCCTCCAGTCATCTCTGTCTAGAAAAGGTATCATGTCATTCTACTGCTCATTTATTAAATCAACAAATATTTACTGAGCATCTAATAAGTGTCACTCTCCTACGTGGAGATCAACAGGCAACAGAACAGACAAAAAGTTCCAGCTTCAAGAAGCTTACATTCACCATTCAAAATCATTTGGTTATTTCAAGAAGAAGAAAAAAACCTAACTTGTTAACTGTAGCTTTGCAGGAGGGAGTCTAGATAATCCTCTAAATGTTTCATTTCATAGCCTTTTGTACTGCATGAAAAAAATATATTTATAATGTTATTGTTATTCACATTTTATTTGCAGCTCCTCTATAAAACTTAACCTTTCTTCCTCCACAAAACAATAGGTGCTCACTCCTCCCTCCTGGGCCCCATCATTGCATGCACCCCACTGGATTCTGGTTATTTAAAAATCTGTCTCCCCTATTACACCTGGAACCCCTTGAGGCCAGGAAGTTTATCTTCTTAATTTTTGCATGTCTGATGCCTTGGATGGTTGGTTGGTCAATAAATATTAGTGGAATAAAAGATTCTACAAAAATTAAATGCCTACATGCATACAGATTTCTGACACATTTGTAAGGTCCAGGCGAATCTTTACTGTTTCATATGGTTCTTCAGGTTATGATCTGTGTTTTGTTTCCAAATCAGATTAAAAGGAAAAGGTGTTCCCAAGTCTACCATCCCCATACAGGGAAGAACAACTTGTTCTCGAGTGCCACCTGCTGGTCAAATAGAGTAAAGCTCTTTGGTTAGGCAACACTGAAATAAAAATAATTAGTTCCCTCTACTGATTCATAGATCTGAAATGCTAGGAAAATAAAGTATAAAACTGGACACACACTCTGATGGTAACTATAAATATATATATACATACACACATACACACACACTATATATATGTGTGTGTGTATATATATATATATGGAGAGAGAGAGAGAGAGAGAGAGAAAGGCAAGGACTTGTAGTTGTATTAGGATATTGGGATTATAGGTGAATTCCTTCCTCTCTGTTCCCAGTTCTTTTACTATATCATATGTAACCAGTGTTAATTAATAAAATTCTCAACTGAAGTCTGTCCAAGATATTGAAGTCGGCTTAAAACAATGCCATCACTTCTCCAGTTGCCCACAAAATTGTGAACCTGGGCCACCTGTGACTCCTCTTCATTCTCTGGGTTAAGGTCAAGTCATGCCAGTGTTTCTGCCTACACATCATTCCTGGCCAACCAGTGAAAGGGGCCAGATTCAATTCACCAGTTGCCTGCCTCGGTGCTAACCAAGTTGGATTTCAGTTAAGTAAGATCTACCGATGCATCCATTCATTGAGCAAACATTTTGGGTCAGGCACCCCACTTAGGCTGGTTCCTCACCAATTTGATATTAAAAATCTTACTCATTTGGATAAACTGGGGGAAAACCAAGCCTAATTACTGAAGAATCCACAAATGGTAGAATAGCAGGAGGAAAAATCTCATTTATTCCTGCCAAATATTTCATGAGAGCTGAAAAACAGGCTTCCAAGACCTATTTTCAGTGATATAAATAAGAACTCTTGGTAAATTAATGGATTGAATATCTTCATGCACATTCAGAGTGAAAACAATTTGCTCTTTTAATCAGCTTACATTAGTACCCTCCAATCCTGCTAACCCACTATCATAAATAGTTCCTTAAACCAGGCGTCCCCAAACTGTGGCCCCCGAGGCCATTTATCCAGCCCTCCGCCGCACTTTAGGAAGGGGCACCTCTTTCATTGGTGGTCAGTGAGAGGAGCACAGTATGTGGCGGCCCTCCAACAGTCTGAGGGACAGTGAACTGGCCCCCTGTGTAAAAAGTTTGGGGATGCCTGCCTTAAACTGTGGTGTGTGTGTGTGTGTGTGTGTGTGTGTGTGTGTATGTGTGTGTTTGAGACAGAGTATCTCTCTGTCACCCAGGCTGGAGTGCAGTGGTGCGATCTTGACTCACGGCCAACCTCTGCATCCTGGGCAAGCAATCCTTCACCTTGGCCTCCCAAATAGCTGGAACTACAGTCCTGTGTCACCAAGCCCAGCTAATTTTTACAATATTTTTTGTAAGGAGGAAGTCTTGCCATGTTGCCCAGACTGGTCTTGAACTCCTGGCCTCAAGTGATCCACCCACCTCAGCCTCCCAAAGTGCTGGGATTACAGGTGTGAGCCACCGTGCCAGGTAAAAATTGTTTTTTAAGAGCTCAAAATCATTAAGCCTTGGTATGTCTTCTGCTAACTTATTACCAAATTTTGAATCAGTATGGTGCAGATGAGTTTACTGCCAACCCCAGTCCCTTGGCCTAGAGCTTCACTCTTCCTAATCTGGATATGGCTCTGCCCTGTACCTGCTGTGGAACTATGGCATTATACTGCTTTATGATGTGCCTATTTCCTCATCTATAAAACAGGGATTAAAAATTATGCCTGATTGGACAGGTGTGGTGGCTGACACCTGTAATCCCAGCACTCTGGGAGGCCAAGGGGAGCAGACCACCTGAGGTCAGGAGTTCGAGACCAGCCTGGCCAATATGGCAAATCCCCGTCTCTACTAAAAATATAAAAATTAGCTGAGTGTGGTGGCAGGCCTGTAATCCCAGCTCCTTGGGAGGGTGAGGCAGGAGAACACTTGAACCTGGGAGGCAGAGGTTACAGTGAGCCAAGATTGAGCCACTGCACTCCAGCCTGGGCAACAAGAGCAAAACTCTGTCTCAAAAGGAAAAAAAAAATGCCCCATTTTGGAATGTTCAGAGGGTGAAATGAGGTAAGGTAGATAAAATACTAAGCACAGGGCCTGGCACATAGTAAATGGCCGATAAATTGTTAAAGTGAAGCTATTCAATACCTGTGCTCTTTATCCTGACTGCCTGTGGTTGCCGCTTTTTCTCCTGAATACTTGTAACCATCATAGTCTACTTCATTCATTTGCCACTTTGCCTTTTCATTTACTAAACTTATTTTGTGTGTGTGTGTTTTGTCCCCAAACTATTAAGGGACTATATCTACATTCCTATTAAAGTACAGAGCTTAGTGCCTTGGATCCAGTAGAGCCAGGGAATTCACTCGGCCAGCTACCCCATGAAGCCCTTTCTGCCTTGTGCAGTTTAGGGCGATAGAGGTGAGGAGGTAAAAGAGGGGAGCAGGCAGCAGGGTTCACACGGGCAGTTGGGGATGCCAAAGTGACAAGCTGAGAATAAACAGGTGGCCTGGGGGACCAAGGAGAGTTTGCTAGGAGCTGTGGTCTTGATGACACCCTTTATCTGCAGGTTGCCTAGGGTCATCTGGTGGGCTTCACCTCTGAAGGCACATCTCTAGGACCCAGAGGACCGGTGACTTGTTGTCATTTTTAGAGCTGAAGGCCCAGCTCAACTGGAAGCTCTTTAAAAGGGAGTGAGCTGCAAAGCCAGAGTGGGGGGCAGGGGTCCCGATGCTATACCTGAGTCCTGACACCTGTCATATTAGTGACTTAATCACCAACCCCACAGTGAACACAAGAGACTTCACGCAGTCCCTCTCCGAGGTGGGAACTGTCCCCTAAGGCAGTCCTCCTCTAGCTGCTGTCTTAATATATCTTCTTAATTTCTTCTTATGCTCCTGGGCATATTAATCATGAAACACATATATTTATAGAAAAAATTAACATAACGTATCTAGAGCTTTTGATCACTACCTTAAAAAGATTAAAGTTATTAAAGTTTTTCAACTTTTCCTCCAAAATACCCAAATCCCTGCTGACTTTCAAATGAAACTCTTCTTGTAAAGCACATTCTCCAGCAATGAAAGGAGGATGTGTCCCAGAGACCACAATATCTGTCAAAAAAATTTATAGACTCAGCATCTCTGCTCATTGTGGATTGACTCAACCTTAGTAGAATAGGTAATAGGTGTGCCTTCCCCTCATTGTCCTATTTCAAAGAACAAGACACATATGTGATTGTGATAAAATAAGAAAAGCTCCTACCAAAACAAGCTCCTTTCCTAAACTCACTGGATGTGCCAGGCACTGTGAAGACTTGGGCCTTGCCCTCGAGGAGTTTATAATACACTCATGATTATAAAAATACAAGAGTAGAACTCAGGTATACAGCAACAGAAGTAAGGGCCATTGAGGTACTAACATGAGCCTGGGTAAAGGAAGGCTCCATGAGGGCCGAACTATACAAGCTAAATGTTTGCTATTTACCACATATAGAACAGGAGGTGAGGGTAGCACTGAACACTTTCAGCTGGGATAACAGCTTCACAGCAAAGTGCTGAGAAAGGCAATTTGCTATAGGATTCAGGATGGTTTGGTAGGGGGAAGAGGCTGGTCGTTACCCCAGGAAGGAGTAGGGTGTGCATGCATCATCCAGACAGAGTCCAAAGAACTGACGGAGGGTAATAGATGCCCGTCTCTGTGAGCATTGGGTAAATTAGCCCTCTCGGCCCCACCCTCCCCTCAACCCCTTCATCCCTCCCTCCATCTTTTTTTTTTTTTAAGATGGAGTATGGCGGGGTGTCTCAAAAAAAAAAAAAAAGACGGAGTCTTGCTCTGTCACCCAGACTGCAGTACAGTGGCACGATCTCAGCTCACTGCAACCTCCACCTCCTGGGTTCAAGGGATTCTCCTGCCTCAGCCTGCCAAGTAGCTGGGATTACAGGTGCAGGCTACCAAGCCCAGCTATTTTTTATTTTTATTTTTTAGTAGAGATGAGGTTTCACCATGTTGGTCAGGCTGGTCTTGAGCTATTGACTTCATGATCCACCCACCTCGGCCTCCCTAAGTGCTGAGATTACAGGCGAGGCACTGCTCCCGGCTGAGAATTAATTTATTTATTTTTTATTTTGGGGAGAGAGTCTGGTTCTTTCACCCAGACTGGAGTGCAGTGGTGTAATCTCAGCTCACTGCAGCTTAAATCTCTGGGCTCAAGAGATCCTCCTGCCTCAGCCTCCCAAGCAGCTGGAACTAAAGGTACACGCCTCGCTAATTTTTTTTTTTTTTTTTTTTTTTAGAGACAGGGTCTATGTTGCCCAGGCTGGTCTTGAACTCCTGGGCCCAAATGATCCTCCTGCCTTAGCCTCTCAAAGTACTGAGATTACAGGCATAAGCCACAATGCCAGGCAAGAACTTTTATTCTAAACTTAGACAAATAAACTCACATTCTAAAGGTAAAGATGCCAAAATAGGGGAAGTTTATAAAAGATAATATAAATCATCACAAAATTAATTTAGAAGAGGAGGCAAGAACAGAAGGAAAATAATTTGAAGAATACAATTAGATCACTTCTTATCACCAAACTATACATCATTCAGAGCCATTAGGCTGATACAAACAAAACACACTTTGGGTCCAAAATATAAGCTTCTCTATTTCCATTTCTGACATTTAACATATTAAGCAACATAAACAAAGTAAAATGGCAACTTACTATCCAGGAGTCTCTGAAGAAATTTCCGGAGTGGGGCTGATAGCTGAGCTCTGTAAATGTCCAAGAAAGAAAAGAAAGAAGAAAAAAATAATATAGATGATTTATTTTGACTCATATGTTTCAAGTCAAGAGGAAAAAGAGAGAGGTCACTTTCTCTTCCTAGTTTAGATAAGGACCTCTGGAAGTCAGGGGGGCTGGATGGAAAAGGTCTTCAATGCTGGTGGAGGGCGGTGCTCTTTCTCTGGGAGGAGAATGTAAGGGCAGGTGGGCTCTCCTACTCCTGGTCTTTTGCTTTTCAGTGTATGCACCCAAGGCCCTCTGGGTGGGTCAGGAGAGGGCCACCTGGCTCATACTTGTCTTCCGTCACAAGTCACCGGGCAGATAGGCCCTCCAGTGGGCCAACATGCTTTAATGACATGAATGGCACATCCTCCACCAGCTTCTCTGCAGCCCTCAGAACCCCCTCTGAGCCGATTGCAGATCCCATCATGCACCCCAAATGCCACATCCAGAGAGAAGGTCACCCAACACTTTAGGGCCAGAATGCACAAAAGTGTATTTTAACATGCTACCGTGTATTTAGATTATTTGTGTGTGCTTATGCATAACTGTGTATGAAAATTTAGGAGTGCAGAAATGGGGAGAAACGCAATTTCACCAACCCTATTAATGATCATTTCAGCATAAATAAGGGAATGCTTTATAAAATTACCACGCACCACGCAAAAGGAAGAAAACAACCAAGAGCTACATGCAGAAAAAAAGCAACATAATTCTGTAGTTTAGGGTTTCTGTTGTTGTCTTGGAGAGAAAAACGCAAAGGGTTTGATATGCCTGTTTTTAAAAATAAGGTAGTAGTTGAATAAATCAATGTAAAGGTTAATTTTAAGGATAATCCTACCTTACCTAATGGCCTCATCTCTAATAACCATTTTAAGAAAAACTAGCTATTTGGAGAAGAGACAGTTAAGGAAAGGAGAGAAAGAAAAGGAAGAGATAGTCAAAGAGAGAAAAGGAAATGACAGGGCAGAGGCAATCCCACCCGCATAGCCCTCTGCCTGCTGAAACCTGTTGGGCTTGTGAGCTGTCATTTACGAGGGCACCTCTGCACCGGGATGAGGACTGTACCCCATGCCACCCCATTATTCCGCAGAGAGCACACCCTCTGACCTCCAACTCCATCGTCCAGCCTTTTTGGCTGCACTTTTTAGCCTCCCTGCCCGCCCATCCTCTGCTTCCTTGGTCTCCAGCCTCTGAACAACTGACCTGTGTGGCCTTCCACCTTGGAAGACCTTGCCCTGGTCTCCATCTTGAAAAACCTTTGACCCTGTAGAGTCCTCTGGGAACACTCTCCTTCCTGCCTGCCTGCCTGCCTTCCTTCCTTCCTTCCTTCCTTCCTTCCTTCCATGGTCACATCTTTTCATTCAGTGCTGTACCCCTGCAGGCTCCTCATTCTCTGCCATGAACTTACTCACCCAGCAACCTCCAAAGACTTCGGAAACATCTTAGTCATCACATCCACTGGCCTTCCTGGGAGTTCATCTTTCTGGACCTCTGGGAAGATTTCACACTTTATCCTCTTGCTTCATCACTCGCTTTTCTCTCTCCCTCTGTGAACTCTGCTTTCTCTCCCTCTCCCCTTCTCCTATTCCATGTCACCCAACATCCCCATAGGTAGTTGTTAGTTTCACATCCTTTCTCTCAACACAATTCCCTCTTGAGTCTGTCATCTACTCCCCAGCCGGGTGTCTTCATCTACTCCCAGGGCTTCAAACATTGCCTGCACTCAAGTGACTCCAATCCCCATCTTAAGCCCATGCCTCTTCCAAAAACCCTAGTCTTAGACTTCCAACTGCCTACCGGATATTCCCTATATGACACCCAACCAACACCTCAAAGGTCAGTTACCTAAAGCCAGCTACCTCACCTTGCCTCTGCCCCGATCGTCTTCCCAGATTTCCTCTGTGATGTGCTCAAGTCCTCATTCTTCCAGCTGCCTGGCCAAAACCCCAAGGTTGTCTTTGTCTCAATCTCATCCTCCAATTCTTTGCTGTTTACACCAGTCAATTAAAAAGTCCCACTGCAACATCCTCAGTGACCTCGCTCGGACCTGCTCTCCCCACTGCATGCTGGTGCACCCACCCAGCATGGGCTCTCACCACAGCCACAGCCACCACTCTCACTCCAGGACTAGCTGTGATCACTTCTCACATAAGAACTTCAATTCCACAGTGGCTAACCTGGTTCCTCCACCCTAATTGGAAACTAAACCCCTAACCCCACTCCGCCTGCCCCGCCCATCACCTGTCTGCCTCACCCGTGTGTGCAGTGCCTGTTGTGGCTCCTTCCGAGTACTGAGAGAGAGCTCGGACCTAAGCCCCGGTCCTGCTGGCTTCCTCATGCTCTGCTCTCTCTGGATTCCCAATTCCCAACACCCTCAATCAACCTGTAGCTCCTTGGCTCCTGATTCTCTTATCCCAGACCCCTTGGCTGCTGCCAAATCCCCAGTCTCTTCACCCCTTTCCTGGTTTGAGTCTCTGCTGCTCTCATGACTTTTGTGCCCAAATCACTGGGGCTGGAGATCTGACTCCCATCAGCAGTTTCCTCTGTTTCTGTCACAGTTTGTGGACCTTCTTAGCTTCCTCAGCTTCATATTCCTTTACTGTCTTCTTCTTTTTTTTTTTTTTTTCTTTTTGAGACAGAGTCTCACCCTGTCACCCAGGCTGGAGTGCAGAGGTGTGCTCTCAGCTCACTGCAATCTCTGCCTCCTGAATTCAAGCGATTCTCCTGCCTCAGCCTCCCGAGTAGCTGGGATTATAGGTGCTCACCACCATGCCCGGCTAATTTTTGTATTTTTAGTAGAGACAGAGTTTCTCTATGCTGGCCAGGCTGGTCTCGAACTCCTGACATCAAGTGACCCATCTGCCTCAGACTCCCAAAGTGCTGGGATTACAGGCATGGGCCACCGCGCCCGGCCTCCTTTTGTATCTTCTCTAAAGATATCTTTTTCTTTTAAGAGTCTCTTTTGTTTTGTCAGGGAGCCCTACAGGCAGCACTGGGAACATTTGTTTTTTTCCTCCTTGGAAACCTACTTACCACAGTGTCTCTCTTTCTCTCACTTTCTCTCAAACACCCTTTAATAAACCACATTTTGACACAGCTCCCTTTAAAATATCAATGCAGGCTTAGTTTCAAACACTTTTTTTGTGTGTCCAGGCCATCTGACCTCTGAGAGCATCTTTCACTGAGAACTTTCTGACCTTTAAAATGACAAACACTACTACGCTGACAGCGCCATGCACAGAAAGGGTACCCAGAGCACGCTGCTGAGTTTTTGAAACTCATCTCTGAGCTTGGTATCTCCCAGGGCTGCCAAAAAGACAAGGAAACTGCCAAAAATGGCTCCCTGAAAATTCAGAGAAGGCGCCCAGAAGCGAAGGAAGGGAACTTAAAAGGTCACCCCTGGAAAGCAGAGAAACAGAATAAGGTAGGAGAGTAGTTTCAATCTGCAGCCTCTCTGCATATAACTGAAGAATCCCCTTTAAGGAAGATGCCAAGCTCAAAAGAAAACCAAGCAAAAATGAACTGGGCAGGGGTGAGGGAAGGGTCCAAAACAGGAGGCAGAAAGCCATGCAGCCTAAAATAACCAGCATCACCATCTGTCACCTCAGCTACATAAAAAAACCACAGAACAAAGAAAACAAAGCACAGCTTGAAAAGGAACTGATGGCATGAGAAAAACTAGGAAATACCTGTGGCACGTTTGCACTGGGTGCTTTATTAAGCGTCTCCATTTTTTCTAAATCTGCCTCTAACTCTGTCTGGCAGAGGTTGAGATCTTTGTCTAGATTAGTCTGGTTCAAGAAAGAAAAGATGGGAAAGAATGTTTTAGTTTAGAGGAAAGGGAGAAAGAATGGAAGGTTAAGTTAGAAAAAAATGATTTTTTTTTCTTTTTTTTTTTTTAGTGTTACACTTTCATAAGGCCAAGATAGCACAACTAAAACACGGGAGCTTACCAGAAATTAATTAGACATGAAAACAGAGAATGTAACATTAGGCAATGTAAAGCAGAAATCCTGAAGTAATCAGAGCTTCAAAAATCTATTCTACTTGCTAAGGAGAACTACAAAAACCTACCTTTAAAGAAATGTCTATTTTCTCTTTTTTCAGAGTGTGGTAACAGTGACAAATACTCAATGTCAGAAGGATATGTAATTGCCTTAAAAACCTCTAAACATTAGTATATGTCTTAGAGAATTTGTTACATAGTTTTATTACCAAGCCAAAAAAAAAAAAAGCATCAAGTTTTTTAAAAAGTGATTTAAGAAAAAAACAAACCCACAACACACTCACACTAACCAAAGCTAGAGAGCACACACAGTCCAACAGAGGAGGCACAGCGGAATTACCTTTCTATCCTCTCTAGGAAGGATAGAGCAGTCTCCAGGAGTATAATCCCATATCTTTTTGGGAGGCTGACGGGAAGCAGAGGAGGAAATGAAGAAATGAGCATAAAGACATAAAGACAAACACGGAGACTGGCTCAAACAAGGAGGGGCACACTAGGAGAACTGTATCAACACAGAAAGGTGAACTCAAAAGCAGGGGAGTGGGTGCTGCCCATGGACACGAGGCTGCCTGCAGGAGGGGAAGCCTGAGGATTTGGGAGCTGGGACCATTACCTAGGAATTTTGCTTCTATGTCTATGTTTCAAAAGCAACTCATTGTTGAATTCTAAATATTGAAAACTTAAGAAAACAAGGCGGGGGGCGGGGGCGGGAAGCATTAACACAAACGTAAACAAAACTAGAAAACTTTTAAATTCCTCATTGTTCTTTTCAAACTAAGATTGACACTCAAGATTCCACATTTTTGAGGCAGTCTTCTGCTGTAAAATTTATTGTGTATTAACACGTGTGTGAATTTAGAGGTGTGGTCAATGGACTGAACCAAATGTACTTTCCACGGTTTGTAACAACGAAATCCATGTACAAAATGGTTGTTAAATAGTGCACTAGACAATTTCATACCAGAAGTTTAAAAATCTCCTTTTACAGTTTAACTAGACCTTGATAATACTATTAGTGGTAAAGACATACTTTTCATCCTCTTCAGAGAACAGAGTTTAAAATTTAAAGAGGGGAATGTAAGGTTCTTTTTGTTTTGTCTTTTAACCCTTTAAGTCAGATTTAGAGCTGCATTCCTAAGACAGAAATTTGCCAAAAGATGATTGTAAGCTTAATGAGGAAGGAGTCCCGAGGGTGGGACATTCAGAGGTTACAGGTGACTTCTAACCCTGGATCCTCTCTTCCACTTGTTCTGCCTATTTAGAATTGTATTTTCTTACATAATGACCTCTAGGGTGGTAAGAAATAAATCATTAACAGCTCCTAAAATTTTGTGCAAATTTCATTACAGCCAACTCTATGGAAGCATTCAAATCGGGTTACATTGTGAAATTCTGACTTGCAAATGAGAAGTAATCTGATTCCAAGATGTGTTCACCACTGACACTCACAGGTCAGTAATGTCATCTCCGCACACGTATATTCTGCATTTCGTAAAGTAAGTGACACTAACAATTACCATTCATCTTTAAGCACTTAATACACTTGGACTGTTCACCTGCAGAAGTAGACTTTTTGAAGTCTAATGACTTATGGTCATTTCTTTACTGCAATAAACAGAACAGTGTTTACAAATTAATCTTGTTTTAAATAATCTTTCTAAAATGGTCCCTGGAATCTTGAACTATTTGCTATTCTAACAACTTGTTAGAGCTAAATAGCTATAGTTTTAGTCAGCATCTTGCTGAAATTTTAGTTCACTTTGGATGGCTTAAACAAAGAGGTGGAGGAAGCAAGGAGTTCAGGGTGTATGTCTAGTGTCAAAAGTTCCAGCAGGTCTTACTCAGGGAAAGTGGTCCCCACTTGGTGTGAGGAAAAAACAAAAGTAGAAATGCTGATTCCCATGATCTAGTAGGAGTTTTAATTTGACTCTGCTTCCGAATGGCTGAAAAACTTTCCAAAAGAACTTCCATGGTTTTTACCACTTTTATTTATGTTTCTTATTCTTCCGTGGCAGAGTAGTTGGGGAAGGAAGTGAAGAAAAAATTTCTCCTCACCACACCTTCCTCCCAAATCCTGTTGGTTCAACTAGATAATAAGCCCACCTTTAGGATGCCTCCGACCATAAGGAGCCATTCATTTCAGGGCTGTCCCTCAGGATGTGGGCATGGAGTTTGTTAGTTTGGCAAGTCTTCACAGTACTATTTTTCAAAGTAAGACCTACACAAGAGGGAGCCATCTCATTAGAAGAACTCTGAGGCCTGTGCAAAGAATGCATGTGGCTTCAGAGAAAATGCTATTTTGAAAAAGCATCTCTAAGTCTTTAAATAATTAAAAGGCTATTAGAGCACTGGGGTAGGGATACAAGCTATAAGAAGGTCCCAATATACAATTGGACTGTGTTCTCAACATTTCTTTGAAGTTATCTGTGTGGTACCTGGACTGAAGTTTTTGGCAGCAATCACATTAATTTATCAAGCTATGCATGGAGACTATTTCATGTATGCTGGTATTGAAATACTGTATATTATCCTCAAAAATTATTTGTAATGATAGATTCAGTAAAACAATAACAGCTAATTAGAAATAAAAATTCTACCACTTTTCCTGAAAGCTAATATTCAAGGTAAAACTAATTTAGTCATTTAGCAGATGAGATGGCCAGAAATTTGTGGATTCTGAAACAGACACCAAAAATCAATGGCATGGACTCTATTAAACATAATTGAATAGCTTTTGCTTTCCTTGATTAAAGTATGGCATTGTTGCTTTATCCACCAATCATGGTCTGTTTGGGGGTTAGGAAACAACGACACACAGCAAAAGCTTTTTTTTCGTGATGTAATTGGTTTTAAGAAAAAGAACAAAAGAGAAAGGGTTAGGATACTGTTAAACACTACATGTGGAAAAGATTGCCTAAGGCAGACTTAACTGATATCTGAATGGTGAACAGCGGAGAGAAAAAAAAAAGAGAGAGAGAGAGAGAGAGAAAGGAGAAGAAATGAGGTGTGCACCAATGCTTTGGGGAGGGGAGGAGGGTGCAGACTTTGGGTCAGATGCGTCCCTCTCCACTGGTCACTAGGTGGCGCTGTTCATCCAGGACAGCTCAGCTGCTATCGGGAGACAGTGTCTAGGAGGGACCAGAAGAGAGGAACAAGCAGGCTGTTTGCAAGTCTGGTGCTCTTAACTCAGAAGATGCCTGAACTTTCAAAGCTCAGCACTGCCAAATTAAAGAGCAATTTCTAAGCACCAGCTTAATTTCTCTGTTTTAATAAAAAAAATCTTAAACATTTTACTGAACTATAAAGTTCACTCTTGTCTGCAAATAAAACTATCAACCCAGAACATAGAAACTCAAAAGCTGGATCCAATGCTTAAAGTCTCATATAATCATCTAATAAAATGTTTTTATACGCTTCACTCCTCCACCTGTACATTGTTTTTGCGGCTGTAATAATTAAGATTTTGAAGTAACTAGAGTTTTAAAGTCAGTTTCCAGTCATCTCTAGAGGAAGGATGAGCTCAATTCTCCCTTCTATTTCATATTCCTTTGGGTGCAAGGCTAAGAAAATCCTCCTTTAAGTGCCAAAAAGCAATCTGTACGAAAGCCAACTCAGAGATATCATGGGGGAAGAATAGGTTGAATACTAAATATGTTAGAATTCCTTAGTCCCATTTCAAACTTTGGGAAATATCCTACATCACAGAAATCATTCCCTAAAAGTCACCCATAATGGGGTTGCGTTAGTGGGTCACATCTGCATAAAGAGGTCCTTGCTGGCCTGCTCTGGGACTTCATTTACATATGTGCTTTTAAAAATACTATTTAAAGCAGAGACAATGCTGGTCTTCGCAGTATATAATGCATTTTCAGCTTGTCTTTAGCCATCCACAAGGAATGTAATATTTGTTGTTACTGGGGGAGGTCTAAGACAAGCAATGATTATTAGTGTTTCTCTGGGATATTCCAGCAAGATATACTTCCAGAGCTCACTGTCCTTTCTCAGTGAAGCAATACAAAAGAAAGCTTAGAGGTTGTAGCGAGAAGACACAATCCCACTACAGACAACCAACGTGACTGGCCCCACTTCCTGAATTCCTTACAAATATCTGATCTTTAGCAGCAACAATGCATCCACAGCATTAGTTTAAAAGGTGTATAACCACTGAAGCTATTAAACTTACCGGTTTCCCAAACTCCAATTCCGAAAAGAATTTATACCAAGGTTCATTCTTTAAATCTATCTCTTCTGGGCTTATATCCCGACTCTATAGGGGTTGGTGATAGGGAAATGGAAGAAAGAGAAGGATAACATTATGCAAAGATTACATAGGAACAGGCCAGTAGAGATGCAGTGGTTTCCAGGTATATACAGCAATTGCATTTAAGAGCAGCAATCATCTGTTTTTACTGACATCAGTAAAAACAGGAGGGAGAGGACAGTGAGTGAATCATTCTCAGCCCTAAGGCAGAGGAAAATGGACTACAGATGGAGAACTTTGCACCACACTGCTGCATATACAACAATTCTGAATCTGGGCATAACAGCATTCTGCAATAATTTTCAATAATGTGGAAGAAAAGAAAGCCCTTTACAGAGAACTATTAGTTATACGCAAATTACCTGGTGAGCACACCAAACATTTAGCCATCTATGCCAGTTGAGTAGAGCAAACGATTTTTATGGGCTAGTACAATTTTAGTACTTATTTGCAAAGCTGCCTTAAGGTTTTCAAAATAAACACAAATATTGACACTTTATAAAAAGCCAATTGGTTAATACTGCATCTTTAATGGCACATGAGTAGGTAGGAAACCATGTCCCGTACACAGTAAAGTGAAAGTGAAGAGTGATATAAGACAGAGGACACAGTGAAAAAAACATTTTAAACAAGCATCCATGGCGGATGAATACAGACAGAATAAACTTCATGTTTTAACAAATAAATGTTAAAGAACTGAGGAAAAAATAAAGTGAAAGAAAAGCTAGACGAGACAGATAACAGAACGAAGGGGAAAAAACTTCTGGGTTACGTCACAAAAATAAGTTAGATTTCTCACTTTATATAACACTATGAGGTATCAATAGACTGATCATTTGATTCTATGGGATATAATATTTAACCAAATAAGGATAAAGTTCTGGCACCTTATTTCATGGAATAACACGTTTCGGGAAATAACTAGTTGGAAAATGAAAGCGTGCATGCAAAGCCAATCAGGTTTTCCCCTTAATAAACTGGAGAAATGTTTCTATCAGGCAAAAGTGTCTGAGGTTCATGACTAATTAAATATGCATATATGTTTCAAAAACTTTGATAATCACAAAGAGAGAGATGGGGTGATTTTCTACAATAACCTGAAATATAAAATGCATACACTTTCTACTGCGATTGAAAATACTGCACAACAAACTTCACTACTTCTGGACTATAATGCCTGAGGGAGGGGGCTGCCATGCCTGGTGTGCAGGTCTTTAATGCTGGTGCTTCACAAAGCAGCTCTTCCTGAATGTACTTTTCTTACAACGTAGTTAACATCCCTTTTGCAGCTAGTAGAAATGGCTGCTAATTTCCTTAGTGACCTTTACCAATCCCTTTTTCTAAGATCTTTAAAAGAATCTTTAGCATTACTTTCACTTTTGCTATAGGTAGAGGAAGATATGGAAATATGGCAGGGAACCTTTTAATTGAAATCAAGCTGGGTTGAAATTGGAGGAAAATACATACTGAAACACTAGGTCTGTCCTCCTACATCCAGATAAAACCTACCCAATTGCCTTTTTAGACTTAGGGTTTAAATCCTGAAGGAGAAGTCTTGCCCTCACTATAGTAAATGGATTCTATATTTATTCAATTGAGTGAAAGGAGGTATAATACCCATAGGAACACAACTATTCAGGAGTGGTAGACATTGGAACTTTCTAGATCCTAATATGATGAGGTTTCATGAAATCTATTTCATGTTTGTTATTTTTACAAAGACTATTTATAAACTGCCCTCTGGGAATAGGTTAGGCTTTCCCCCACCCCCCTTTTTTTTTAAGACCAAGTCTCACTCTGTTGCCAGGCTGGACTGCAATGGCACGATCTTGGCCCACTGCAACCTCCACCTCCCAGGTTCAAGCGATTCTCTTGCCTCAGCCTCCCAATTAGCTGGGACTACAGGCATGCACCACACCCAGCTAATAGCTCGGTCTTGATCTCTTGACTTTGTGATCCATCCGCCTTAGCCTCCCAAAGTGCTGGGATTACAGGCATGAGCCACCACACCCAGCCTCTTTTTTCTTAAATAAAATGAACCAACTCTTTCTGGAAACTGCCTGAAAGTTTTGGTACTCATGATCCTGAAGTAATTAACTCATTTTATTCCCAAAGGCTGTCTGCAGATTGTTTTACTGTGGAGGTTAATGCTGTGCCAATAATAGAATCAGGAGGCTATGTCAAACAGTGTGAGGCAAGAGCAACTGGCCTCAGTCCTTTGAGCTGCCCAGAGATAAAGCTAAAAAGGTGATACCACACAGCCCTCATGTCTGCATTTGATTTTGCCAAGTATAACTCAGCTATGCATCCTATTACGGAACAGACCAATAGAAAACGTCCTTCTGGATGCAGAGCAGGAACTCCGACCTGCCAGGCAGGGAAAACTCCATAATGTCTGGTGAAGTTCTTCAGTAGTACAGGCTATTCTCTCAGTTCAAAAAATATCTTTGAAAAAGGGCAGGTAACTCACCAGAAAAATGCCAGCTTCTCCTCAAAGATAGTTTTGCTTCTTGAATGGAAGCCAGAGACTAACTTCAAACCTGAACGTAGTATGCTTGTGCAGCACTTTATAATATTCACAGTTCTTGTACCCATATTATCACATTTGACCCACACCATCTTCCAATTCCTAGGTCAATATTCTTTACATTATGCCATATTTCCCTTTGCATATTCCACATGACGGGGGGAAGATTCACTAAGTTTCTGATGACAACAAGCTAAAGCAGGGGCTAAATGACCATGCTAAAAAGCCAGGGAAGAAACTCAAAGTGAGGGTGAACTGGGAAAAAACCAAGCTGGATAAATCCCCTTGCTTTACACTTCCAAATATATACTCTGTCTGTAATCACTCTCCTAATATCTGTCCTTCCTATTATACATGCATGGGAATGGATTGTCTAACCCAGGGCTTGTGCATAAAAATTATTCTACATGCATGTATATATATTTGTTTAACTGAACTGAACTTCCGTAAGAGACTTTAGAGGAAGGTATAAAAGAATGTGTCCTGAAAAAGGCCATTTCTGACAGAGCAAGGACTGACCAACAGATCCCCAATTCTGAGGCGAGAAGAGAAAAATGTATCCTACTATGATAAGAGGGGACTAAGCAGAGATAAAGACCCTCATATGTGCCAGGTTTGGTGGTTCAAGCCTGTAATCCCAGCCCTTTGAGAAGCCAAGCGGGGCAGATTGCTTGAGCCCAGGAGTTTGAGACCAGCCTGGGCAACACGGTAAAATCCCATCTCTACAAAGAATGAAAAATTAGCTGGGGCCAGGCACAGTGGCTCACAGCTGTAACCCCAGCCCTTTGGAAGGGCAAGGCAGGTGAATCATTTGAGGCCAGGAGTGCAAGACTAGCCTGGCCAACATGGTGAAACCCCATCTCTATTAAAAATACAAAACTTATCTGGGCATGGTGGTGCATGCCTGTAATCCCAGCTACTCAGGAGGCTGAGATAGGAGAATTGCATGAACTCGGGAAGCAGAGGTTGCGATGAGCTCAGACTGCACCATTGCACTCCATCCTGGGCAATAGAGTAAGACTCTGTCTCAAAAAAGAAAAGAAAAGAAATTATCTGGCCATAGTGGCACGTGCCTGTAGCTCCAGCTAGGTGGGAGGATAGCCTGAGCCTGGGGGGTCAAGGCTTTAGTGAGCCATGATCGTACCACTGTACTCCAGCCTGGGTGACAAAGTGAGACTCTATCTCAAAAAAAAAAAAAAAAAAAAGAAAGTAAGAAAGACCTTCTTATGAGTCTTTCAAATAGATTGCTAGGTCATCAAGTTGTAAGTCTTCTATAGGAGGTTTTGAAGGTAGTACAGTTGTTTCTTCCATCTGTCTGAAATGATTTGGGTATGCTCCAGGGGCAAGGTGCGCTCTAGGGCAACTTTTAGCGTTTGCCTTTCAATCCCTACTAACCATGTATGTGCCTATGAAGTCATGATTTAAATTGCCAGAGTTAAGCAGACATAAGTACCGCAAATGGAAAAAGCTTTTTTATCCCCCGCAAGATGAGGTAGTGCATATCTGAGAGCAGGTTTAGATTCTACATCTGTCACTAGTTAGTATACTTACCCACAGTTAACAATGAAAGTGTGTGTTTTTGGGGATTTGGGCGGAGGGGGTGTAAGCTCAAATTCTGGCAAACCAGGTAATAGATACCAAAAGCCAAGACTCACATGCCGAAACTCGCACTTTGCCTTTTCTGTCCGTGTTATAAAAACGGCAGGAAACAAAATCAAACATAAAGGATGAATTCAACTACTGTGAAGGGCAGACTGTCAAAAGATTCAGATTCAACTCAAGTTTCTCTCTAAAATTAAAAACTTCTCTTTGGAGAAACAGAGCTAAATTGGGTGAAAGGTACTGAATGAAACTATTGGACATTCCTTCTTCTCGTCCTCCCGGGCCTGCCTTTGGTGTTCAAGCCCCGTTAGTGGCATGGCCTAGGGCTTGGTACCACACAGAGGAGCCTTGCAATCCATGTGCATGCTCCCGCCACTCCCCACGAGGGTCCCGTGAGGCACTATGAGTTACTTTTCAGGGTCTGTAAAAGCAACGTAAGTGATCCCAAGAACTATGGTATCAAAGATTCTCACAAACGATGGCGGTATCAGTGAGAAAAACTAAACTATGTCTTTCCTAGATCTGAGTAGTGGTTAAATGACTAAGAACCAGGGAAAGGACCTAGAAACAAAAGAGAAATTAAGAAAAGGGAGCCTCCAATAAGCGCCATGAAAATCTACAAATGGCAATGCCGCCAAAACAAAACACCCAAAGGTCTACAGAGTCCCTGAAATCATTTAAATGTATTAATAGGTAATGGTGGGTCCCAGACTTATTATTGGTGTTAGGAATAATGACTGTCTTTGCGGGAGCATTTGGGCACAAGGTTACCTTCCATATTTCTACCTACAGTATCTTCTAACAGCAGAGAAGCTCCAACGAAAGGCAGGGGTGGGGAGAAGGCAAAATTCTGTGCTTGACTCTGAACTCTCTGCTTGAAATAACTGTGGTGCACCTTGAACGCTTAAGAATAACACCTCTAAGTATTTCTGTAACCTGTTGACCTTTTTTCCTAATTAAAATGACTTATCCTTCTGTGCTTTTAGAGATGTCACATTTTTATCTCAGCAGAAGTCAAATCGATTCTTCCTTCAAAACATGTAGAGCCAAAGAGGTGGAGGGAACATAATCTGAGCCTGCATTTCAAAGGCCTGCTTGTTCTGTACACACCGTGGTGACCTCATTTTAATAAAGACCAACCCGCAGCATAATGATTCCATCCTGCTGTCACGCTGGAAGACTGCAATGTTTATAGAGCTTTGGAGAACCCTTTTAACTAGGATCACAATTCTGAACCAGCTTTTCCTGATAAAGGGTGAATAAAATGATGCATGATTGGCAGGTATGAAACTAACCAGTGTGTAAGAATTCTTCCTGTTTCACAGAAGAGGCCGCTTTACCAGGATGGTCTGCTATACCCATACACGCCATTTTCCCCACTCATAATTGCTTAGAGATGTGAACTTGTGTAGGGAATCATAAACCAGGCTGAATATGAAATTAGTCCTCAATATGGCACTTGTTGAAAAAGGAAGACCTAAAAGATATATTCTAACAGCCTGGGGCCTTTTCTCCAAGTCACAACATCCTATTCATTAGGTAGCTTTTAATGACATTCTAGTAACTTGTACAAAATTTATGCTCATTCAGAGTCACTTAAAAAAAACTGGACTTTAGTCCACTTAAGGACAAACCTGATAAATGAACAGTTAAACATTTAAAAAAAGACAGCAGAAAAATCAATCTTCATGTTAGTAGGAAAATTAATATTAGTTAAAACCATGCACAAAAAGAGCAACAAAGTCACAATAAGAGGATTTTTTAAAAGCAGACTTGCGGGGCTTACTTTACGAACACCTGAAAAATGAAAAGGGCAAAAGGACTTCATTTTTGTCATTGTCTTCAAAACAAAGCAAGTCTATCTCAAGGGGGAAAGAATGGAATCCAACTGCACGATGCATTCTGATGGAAGAACATGGGCAAGGTGAGACAAAAGAACTTTAATATGCACATTACCATCTTTTCGTTGCTCAAAACGGAAGATTTGCCCGGCTGATATTCGTAAATGCTTTTGGGCTCTGCACGGTATTTTCTTGTATCTACTTTCTTATCTGGGGGTTCCCAGTCATTTCTGCAGAAAGAAAATTCTATTAGAGCTATTTTCATGACAACTGGCATTAGCTTCCGACACAGTCTGACTTTGGACGGCTGTAGTGTATTCAGAGAACTTTTATATCCAAAGCATAGAATCAGAGTCAGGGCAAACAATTGAGTTGTGCTGGTTTGCTTCTCAAAACAGCCAGTGAAACTTCAGTTTTCGCCTCACTAAAGGCTTGAGGTGTCCTCTGCTCAAAACCAGGCAGCGAGAAGGGGAGAATAGAAAGCAGCAGGGAAGGAGGCAGCAGCAGCAAAGCTGGCTCTGGAAACATCTTTCACCTTGCTTCGCTCTCATGCACGTTTCATCCCACAGACATGCCTGTACTTCCCGCTCACACTAGCGCAGTGAGAGAGAACACAGGTCCTGGAGCCAGTTGACTGTGGTTCAAATCCTGCCACACCCCTTGCTAGCTAGGTGATCTTAGACAAGTATTTTGCCTCTTGGTACCTCAGTTTCCTCATCTGAAAAATGGGGTTGTTGTAAGGACTAAACAATTTACATGAGACAGCACATGTAAATCACTAAGCAGAGTGCCAGGCCCATAGTAACCACACAATAAATGTTAGCTGCTACCGTGATTGGATTCTTCCCTATTCCACACCCCTCCAAGCTACCCACCAACATCAGCCTTTGGCATAGATACTTAACCTGGCATCCAGTGACGGATTTCAGAGGACACAAAAATCCTTGGAAATAGTTTGCAAATTTTTTAAAACTTAAAAAAAAAATTTTATTTTTGTGGGTATATAGTAGGTGTATATATGTATGGGGTATGTAAGATGTTTTTCTACAGGTATATAATGTGAAATAAGCACATCATGGAGAATGAGGTATCCATCCCTTCAAGCATTTATCCTTGAGTTACAATAAGTTAAGTTATACTCTTTATTTTAAAATGTGTAATTATTGCCGGGCGCGGTGGCTCAAGCCTGTAATCCCAGCACTTTGGGAGGCCGAGGCAGGTGGATCACGAGGTCGAGAGATCGAGACCATCCTGGTCAACATGGTGAAACCCCGTCTCTACTAAAAATACAAAAAAACTAGCTGGGCGTGGTGGCGCGTGCCTGTAATCCCAGCTACTTAGGAGGCTGAGGCAGGCAATTGCCTGAACCCAGGAGGCGAAGGTTGCGGTGAGCCGAGATCGCGCCATTGCACTCCAGCCTGGGTAACAAGAGCGAAACTCGTCTCAAAAAAAAAAAAAAAAAAAAGTGTAATTATTATTGACGATAGTCACCCTGTCATGCTACCAAACAGTAGGTCTTATTCTAACTAATTTTTGTACCCAATAACCATCTCCACCTCTCCCCCAAACCTCCACTACCCTTCCCAGCCTCTGCTAACTATCCTTCTACTCTTTAAGTCCATGATTTCAATTGTTTTGATTTTTAGATCACACAAGTAAGTGAGAATATGCCATGTTTGTCTCTCTGTGTCTGGCTAATTTCACTTAACATAATGATCTCCAGTTCCACCCATGTTTTGCAAATGACAGGATCTTATTATTTGTTGTGGCTGAATAGTACTCCATTGTGTATGTGTACTGCAGTTTTTAATTCATCCACCTATTGATGGGCACTTAGGTTGCTTCCAAATCTTAGCTATTGTGAACAGTGCTGCAACCGACATGGGAGTGCAGAAATCTCTTCGATGTTCTGATTTCCTTTCTTTTGGATATACACCCAGCAGTGGGATTGCTGGATCAAATGGCAGCTCTATTTTTAGTTTTTTAAGGAACCTTCAAACTGTTCTCCATAGTGGTTGTACTAATTTACACTCCCACAAACAGTGCACAAGAATTCCCTTTTCTCCACATCCTCACCAGCATTTGTCATTGCCTGTCTTTTGGATATAAGCCATTTTAACTGGGGTGAGATGATATCTCATTGTACTTCTGATTTGCCATTTCTCTGATGATCAGTGATATTGAGCACCTTTTCATATGCCTGGTTGCTACATGTATATCTTCTTTTGAAAAATGTCTATTCAAATATTTTGCCCATTTTTTGGATCAAATTATTAGATTTTTTTCCTATAGAGTTGTTTGAGCTCCTTATTACAATCCAGATATCAATTCCTTATCAGATGAGTGGTTTGCAAATATTTTCTCCCATTCTGTGGGTTACCTCTTCAGGTTGTTGACTGTATTCCCGGCTGTGCAAAAGCTTTTTAACTTGATGTGGTCCCATCTGTCCATTTTTGCTTTGGTGGCCTTGTGCAGTATTACTCAAGAGACTTTTGCCCAGATCAATGTCCTGAAGATTTTCCCTAAGGTTTTCTTGCAGTACTTTCATAGTTTGAAAACTTAGATTTAAGTCAGTAAATGATTTTGATTTTTCTGTATGGTGAGAGATAGGGGTCTAGCTTCATTCTTCTGCCTAACCAGTTTTCTCAGCACCATTTATTGAAGGGACTGTCTTTTCCCCAGTGTATGTTCTTGGCACCTTTGTGGAAAATGAGTTCACTACAGGTGTGTGGATTTGCTTCTGGGCTCTCTATTTTGATCCATTGGTCTATATGTCTGTTTTTATGCTAGTACCAAGCTGTTTTGGTTACTATAAACTCTAGTTTGCAATTGTTTTATTTTTACATTACTGTACTTTGCACTATGATTGTATTAAGTTTTTCATACAAGGCGGTAAACTTCTTGAAGGCGGAGACAATGATTTATATATACCTAGATCCTTCCTTAATATATGGTTGAATCTGCAGAGAATACACCCAGTGGGTTCTTGATGAAGGCACCTATAAGGGATTTGTGGGTATACTCAGCTTGCTTTTCAATTAATTATCAAACTCCTCAGGTAGATGCCACTTAAGTTTGTGTGCTGCTTGTAAAACAGCCATTCATTTGCCTATGAGGTTGGAAAAGGTACAGAGACGTGAAACGGGATGTGTATTTAAGGAAGAAGTAAATAATTTTGTTTGCCCAGAGCCTTTTGTGTGTTGAGAAGTGGTGTAAGCTGGGGCTGGAAGACGCATGGAACACCTGTCCAAACAGCAAGAGAAGGCTGCTTTAGGGAGCATTTTTAGAGATAAGAACTCAAGTCAGGTGTTTGAGATCAGCCTCGCCAACACGGTGAAACCCCGTCTCTATTAAAAAATACAAAAATTAACCGGGAGTGGTGGTGCACACCTGTAGTCCTGCTACTTAGGAGGCTGAACTGCTTGCACCTGGGAGGCGGAGGTTGCTGTGTTGTTCAGTTGCAGGCATTAAGAGATTTACTAATGCTGTCATTAGAATAAGTCCAAGACTTCTGTCTCAATAATACATGTTGCATGAGTAAATGGACATTAAAAAGTGTGGCTTCATTTTAAAGTTATAGTCGTTGCTATGACTATGTGAGCACAGTACGCACAAAAGAATATGACAACGTGACAAATCTTGCAGTTAAGATTTCTCTTGTGAAAATGTAAAAAGTGATAATCAACATTAATTAAGTCCATACTCTAAGCCAAGTGCTACCAGGAATGCTAACACGCATTATCTCATTTTATCCTTGCACTATCCTTAATGGGAATTGCGCTACTTTTATTCCCATTTTACAGAGGAGGACATTGAGACTAAGAAAGAATAAGTCACTGCTAATAGGTGACAGAGGACAGACTCAAATTCCACATTCCTAAGAATGGAGGCTCCTAGGTCTCAATGAACACTGATGAAGCCCAGGCGGGATGAATGAGAGACAAGGGGGCGCTTACCTTTCTGGGCTTGATTTCAGTGAGGAAGAGCGGGCTGGGAGGGGTAGTGTGGCTGACCTCTTGACTACCTTCTCACCATCAATGTAGCTCATCTCACTTTTTGAGCGAGGCACAGAAAGGGGAGATTTTGCTGAAGAAAGACAGTGCAGACAAAAGACTTAAAACTCATGAAAACTGAAAACAGGGTGATATCTTCCCTCATCCACCACTTTCCCTTCCTTCCCCACAACCAGGTTATTCAAAGTCACTTACTGTCTTCAGAAAACGAGTATCTTGGAGAGTACAGATCTGAATCATCATCTATTGAACAAAACAAAAGGTAGTCAGAAGAAGTCTGTCTAAGGTAAGAGAACCACGTTGTATGTTCACCATTTCCACAGTCTGGTACCAGCATCCAGCCCCACTAGGGATCCCAGCGGAGAGAAGAGTGAAGCGCCGGAAGCTACACCACAGCAGAGCACGTTCGAGAGGAGCAAGCTTTGTAGAGCACACCCAACCAAACCTGCAGTCCAGGCAGGACAGTCACAACTGGCGGATGATGCTGCCTGATATCAGAAATGCATGGGGACAGACAGCCAAGGGTCCTCCTCCAGAGAATCCCCACAACCAAAGCTAGAATGCAGGGTCTGGCTGAGTGGGAAGCAGGGGCTGAGATGGATCCTTGACAGCTCCCCCAAGCTCAGTGTATGGTTAAGCCCATGAAGTTCAACAGTCTTGAAAGGCCTCTTACCAAGGCCTCAGGCTGCTAATGGATGGGAAGGAGGCCCAGAGGGTGGGTTTTCCAGCTCCTTGCCTCAGCTTTGACCTATTTTATATGGTAAGCTTTCACACACAACATCATTAACAAAGAAGTTCTGCAGCTAAGAGAAGAATTTGAGAAAACCTTCATCAAAGTTCGTTTTGATTCCACCTCAACGCGGTTCCCTGAGTAGATTTGCTTCCTTGGAATACAACAAACCAATGGTCATATGGTCTCCTCTGCAAAAGTACTATTCGGAGTGAGTATCTAAACTGCAACTCTGGAGCAAATCAAACTCACACGTCTCTATGGTGGAAGTGGCTCTCCAAAGGCATGATACACATTCTTTTGTAAGCTCAACACTGGGCTCTAAACCTTGCAGAACCTATACAAGATCTGAACCCCTTGCAGAAGTGGCTGTATCTTCTGAACTAAAAGTCAGACCACAGGCACACTGATGGAACGGGTTTTTAAAGTGGGACTGTCCCAAAAATGCAATCTAGTCACTACAACCATGATGATCCCTCCAAAGCACTACTCCAAAGAGAGTTAGTCTGAAATAGTTAGCTTTTCCCATTGTCTAACATCTTGCTAATCTGTATTAAAAATTCAAAAACGTGGAATGAAGACCCAATTCATTTACTAAAGTTCATGACAACTTGAGCAAAGCATATGAACTAACCTGCAAAGACAAGTCAAAGGATCCACTCTATGGCAGTGGCTTCGTGTTAATCAAGTCCTTGTTTCTATGCAAATCATTTTAAGTTTCAGAAGAGATAAGGCCAGAATATTTTATGAAATGTAAGTAAGCTAACATTGCTATTATTTTGAGTAAAGTATTATTCAAACAACCTCGCTAACAATCACTCCTTCTTATTCCCCATTTTTATTTGTCTTGGATCTCCCTTGGCCCACAGAAGGGACAGGCATCAGGTACCAGGGACAGGTATCAGTTTCCCCTACTTGCTTCCTTCACTTTTAAGAATTTATCAGCCGGGCGCGGTGGCTCAAGTCTGTAATCTCAGCACTTTGGGAGGCCAAGACGGGTGGATCATGAGGTCAAGAGATCGAGACCATCCTGGTCAACAAGGTGAAACCCCATCTCTACTAAAAATACAAAAAATTAGCTGGGCGTGGTGGCGCATGCCTTTAATTCCAGCTACTCAGGAGGCTGAGGCAGGAGAATTGCCTGAAAGCGAGAGGCGGAGGTTGCGGTGAGCCGAGATCGCACCATTGCACTCCAGCCTGGGTAACGAGAGCGAAACTCCATCTCAAAAAAAAAAAAGAATTTATCAATATCAAGGTTGAACAGGGCTTAAGGTTTTTTCTACCAATACAGCCAAGCCTTTCACTATTTTAAACTGAGTGTGTTAAGTGTATTTTATGTTATCTTCTGAAAACAGAATGGGGAATGAGATAAAATAGGATCCAGAAAAAGATTTTCTGAAAGATTATTCTGCAAAATTGTGTGTTGCCAGCTTTTTGTTTTTTTAAACAGAACATCTGATTATACTGACAAAATGCCATGATGTCAAAGAAAACTAAAAATGAGCTTTGATTACAGGGACTTGATTAGAAAAAAAAAATGCTGCTTGCCCCAAATGAAAAGTTAGCTTAGTTAGAAACTGATGTATGCACTGCCTAAAATGTAGCCTAGCATTTTAGCTCAAAACTCTGTACATCTCTGAATCATGGAGAAATTGCAGCTTATTAGTAGACGATGAAATTTGTAACTATTAACCTGGTTCATGAAGTAAGAAACAAAGTTTTCACTGAGTGGAAAGGGATGGCATTTAAATATTCAGTTTTGTTTGTTTTTTTAAAGCCTGAACTCTTCAAAAAATGCTTCTCTCTAGAGCTTTCTAATGTGGAACTCTAGGTTTATTGGAAGAAAATGAGAAATATTGGCTGAGCGTGGTGGTGCACGCCTGTAACACCAACACTTTGGGAGGCTGAGGTGGGCAGATCGCTTGAGGTCAGGAGTTCAGATCAGCCTGACCAACATGGCAAAACCCCAACTCTACTAAAAATAAAAAAATTAGTGGGTGTGGTGGCATGCACCTGTTGTCCCAGCTACTCAGGAGGCTGAGGCAGAAGAATTACTTGAACTCCCGAGGCGGGAGGTTGCCGTGAGCCAAGATCGCATCACTACACTCCAGCCCGGGTGATAGAATAAGGGAATTCTATGTGTCTCAAAAAGGAAAAAAAAGGAAGAAGGAGAAAATGAGAAAGGGTTCTCACAAAATGGGAAAAAAATAGCACTACTTGGGAAGTTTAACAATGTATGCACTTTGAAAAGGAGAGGGACAAGCAGGAAAGTCGGAGTTGGGGGATGCAGGTAAGAGAGGCATCTGAAGAACCGAATGTGTTTAAAGCTCCTTTCTTGGATGGCAATGGTGCCTCACACCTGTAACTCCCGTGCTTTGGGAGGCTGGGGCAAGAGGATTGCTTGAGGCTAGAAATTCAAGACCAACCTGGGCAACATAGTGAGATCCCATCTCTACAAAAAATTTTTAAAAAATTAGCCACTGCAGGTGGTGTGCACCTGCAGTCCTAGCTACTTGGGAGGCTGAGGTGGGAGGATCGCTTGAGCCCAGGAGTTTGAGGCTGCAGTGAGCTATGACTGTACCATTGCACTCCAGCCTGGGTGACATGACAGAGCAAGACTTTGTCTCTTAAAAAAAAAAAAAGAAGCTTGTTTCTTATTCAGTTGTGAAATCTCACCTATGCCAGGCTAACACAGGGCATGGGGGTCTCTTTGAACAAGGTTTCAATTCTCTCACAGGGTCCACAGGTTCTGACATGTTTCATTTCAGCTCATGGACTTTTAAGAGGACAAACTGAAGTCATAAAGATTCATCTGAACAACTGTAACACAGGTCAAGTTTTAGGGCATGTAAAAATCTATCTTTTTAATTTCTGATGCTTGTCTTATAAATCTAATGGAGGAATATTTTACCTCAGCTTATGATAAAAATAATTGTAGCTTCCATTATTAAGTGACTAACAATGGCTGGCAATTTACTAATGTCATCTCACTTAAACCTTGCAAAAAACTCCAAGAGGAAGCAAATCCCTCATTTTACAGACAATGAAACTAAAACCCGAGTAGGTTAAGAAGATTTGCCCCTAGCTGCATAGTGAGAAAGACAAAGCAGGCATGGATTCAAGGTCTTTCAGATTCCACTTCTCTGTCATCTCGTAGCCCTGTGACAGAGATGCCTACTGTGTTCTGTCCTTCACCCCAGCTTCATCTGCCCAATCCTGGGAAAGCTGAAAAACTGGCTCTTCCATTATCATTGTCATTATGGAAGAGGCAGAGAAACATGTTGTCTTGAAACTCAAAGCATGCACTGCATTGCTGGCTGGGCCAATTTCCAGCCCCTGAAGCCTTTGCCCTATTTTTGCATCCCTTGCCGTCAGTGATGTTTAATCAAGTTTTCTGAGTTGCCTCATATTTCTAGTTTTCCTCTTGCTAGTCTCCAGGGACAGGGGGTAACTGAGTCACTCTTGCTACATCTTTTTTTTTTGAAATGGAGTCTCACTTTGTCACCCAGGCTGGAGCGCAGTGGCGCAATCTCGGCTTACTGCAACCTCCGCCTCCTGGGTTCAAGCAACTGTCCTCTCTCAGCCTCCTGAGTAGCCACCATGCCCACCTAATTTTTGTATTTTTAGTAGAGATGGGGTTTCACCATATTGGTCACGCTGGTCTCGAACTCCTGACCTCAGGTGATCTACCCACCTCAGCCTCCCAAAGTACTGGGATTACAAGCATGAGCCATCTTCTATTAATAGTTGCTGCTCCTTGCTGCCCTCTCCTGGGAGGCCAAGTCCACACTGGGGATGATGGGTATGCAGTTAGAAATACCAAGGAATGGGAAAACAGTGTAAGAAGCATGTCTGCATTTCTCTACACTAGAGCTAGCCAAATGGGACAAGTATGCTTAACCATAGTTAAGAGACGTTAAATGAAATGTTTCACAAATTGTCTATTACGTAGCACCTGAAGCTCTGCCTTCAGTATTTCTCCAAGGGCTCTTTAAAACAATGCCAGAGTGGCTCAGCTGTGCACAGGTCGTGTGGTTTCTGCTCATGGTGGAACTGCATGCTAATTGTGCTCCTTAGAGCGCCAAGCAGCAGACATCAAACCTTGGCAGCAACACCCAGACTTTCCTTTGCCAGTGATTTCCAGGAAGCTGTAACACTGCATGGGATTTCCACAGGGTAAACAACTCACTTAAGCCTCTGAAGGTCCTGCTGAGCTCTAATGTTTACACAGTGGTTCTCCTCTGGGCTTCGGCAATCTCTCCTTGGTAGCTCAATTTGGGAACTGCCACTCTCTTACAACTGCCAGGAGCCACATAATTGTCTTTTCAACCACGGTAACTTTAAATAAGCTTCTAAATCACTTTTTTTTTCTTTTTCTTGAATTTATAAAAATCTCAAAGACAAGTGAAGAAAGTACTGTTTGAAAGTTGTTCTAAAAAACTACATAACTGGCAAGGCATGATGGCTCACGCCTGTAATCCCAGCACTTAGAGAGGCCGAGATGGGTGGATCACGAGGTCAGGAGTTCAAGACCAGCTTGGCCAACATGGTGAAACCCCATCCCTACTAAAAATACAAAAATTAGCTGGGCATGGTGGTGTGTGCCTGTAATCCCAGCTACTCGAGAGGCTGAGGCAGGAGAATTGCCGGAACCAGGATCCAGGAAGCGGAGGGTGCAGTGAGCCGAGACTGCACCACTACACTCCAGCATGGGCTATAGAGCAAGACTCCGTCTCAAAAAAAACACAACAACATTACTGAATAAAATGGGATGATGGGCAAAAATCATTTGTATAACCACTTGCCTGTATCAATTAAATTTCGATTTTATGCACTTCTCAGGCCTTTAAACTTAAAACAATTTTGCAAATATTAATGGATCATTTGTAACACAATCTTTCTTCCATTGCTCAACATAAATCCTTCTCTGGCTTTACCCCTCACACGAAGAGAAAGGATAAAAGGGTAAAGATAGTCATATGCAGGCCGGGTGCAGTGGCTCACACCTGTAATCCCAGCACTTTGGGAGGCCAAGGAGGGCAGATCACCTGAGGTCGGGGGTTCAAGACCAGCCTGATCAACATATAGAAACCTCGTCTCTACTAAAAATACAAAATTAGCCGGGCATGGTGGCACATGCCTGTAATCCCAGCTACTCAGGAGGCTGAGTCAGAAGAATCACTTGAACCAGGAGGTGGAGGTTGCAGTGAGCTGAGATTGCACCATTGCACTCCAGCCTGGGCAACAAAAGTGAAACTCCATCTCCCAAAAAAAAAAAAAAAAAAAAAAAAGTCATACACAGCCCCCATGAACAAAAACAGTAGTCACAGTAAAAAACACAGATGTAGAGTTGGGTACCGAGTCTGCGTGGGATGGGAAAGGAAGAACAAACAAAAGGGCAAGGACGTCAGGAAGCCCTTGGAGCTTGGGGGAAAGCCATACAAAGCCATCTACGTTTTAGTTAAAGGCCATCAAGTTTGTTTGGTTTTTTTTTTTTGGTTTTTTTTTTTAGAGACAGGGTTTCCACTCTGTTTCCCAAAGTTCGTTTTTGTTTGTTTGTTTGTTTCAAAAGAGACAGGGTTTCCACTCTGTCACCCAGACTCTGGAGAGAGTACAGTGGCATGATCATAGCTCACTGCAGCCTCAAAATCCTGGGCTCAAGTGATCCCCCTGCCCTGACCTCCTGAGTAGCTAAGATTACAGATATGGAAATCAAGTTCTAAGGATGCAAAAAAAAAAAAAAAAAAAAAAAAAAAAAAACCATGATAGGGTGTACAGTACTTATAGAAGACATAGTCAAAGAAAAAATAGAATTCTGAAGAAGAGAATGAGGTGGAGCAAGAAAGAAGTTAAAGGAGAAAGTTTGGGAGAACCATAGGGTTAGGAAAAGACTCACCGTCCTCATCTGCTATTGAATTACTGGATGGTGAAGGTGGAGAGGGAACAACTGCTACCGTTTCTTAACTATCCAGCAGGCCAGTCAATGGCTTTTGCACTTACTAGGTGGAGATCTCCCGGGCAGCTCTCATTAGGAGAGCAAAGGTGACCACTGCAAGCGACTCAGCCCCTCCCCTGGGCAGTACTGGCTGGAGTTTGGGGCAGGAGGCACAGATCCTGGCCAAGCATCTTCACAATAGAATTATTTGCTTAAACTCAGGCAAAATAAAGCTATTCTTAGAAATCCTGTAAGGCCAGTAGAGAATTATTGTTAACTCAACTACAGCTGTGTCTGAGAAGATCAGCCTCTTTAAATCCTTGCCTTACTGCAATCTCTTCAAGGAATGAGGAAGAAGCACTGAGACAGACCATTTTGACATCACAACCTAGGGATGCCTAGAGGTGGTGTCTTGAGTGACATCACTGAGAGGTAGCAGTGGCCACCACCAGCCTGCAGTGGTAGAAGAGGCATCCAAACACATGGGGGAAAAAGATGGTCTCTGGGGCTTCACCTGGACTCACCTTCTTGCTGACATAGTCCAGTGGGTCCTCACTGGCTAAAAAGTCAGAAGAGACCATGGACCATGAAGTAACATACCAGTTACTTGGTTTTGCTGCAAATTCTGAGCCATTTATTTGAAAATATTTTCCCTCTTCTTGACATCTAATGTGCCAAGTGAGCCAACATCATTTGGGGGTGTTCAGAATAAGGGGGCTAATTCTTTGGAATCTACATTCTCCATTCTCATCCTATATCCAAATTCCCAAAATTACATCTGGGCAAGTTTCTTCATCTCTTTTTGGGAGGTGGGAAAGAATGGTACTTCCCCATCCCAGTGGTTTTCAATCCTGTCTGTGTCAATCACTTGGGGAGTTTTCCTAACTATATATTCTTTTTTTTTTTTTGGAGACGAAGACTCACCCTGCAGTGCAATGGCACGATCTCAGATCACTGCAACCTTTGCATCCTAGATTCAAGCAATTCTCCTGCCTCAGCTTCCCAAGCAGCTGGGATTACAGGTGCCTGCCATCATGCTCAACTAATTTTTTTGTATTTTTAGTAAAGATGGGGTTTCGCCACGTTGGCCAGGCTGGTCCTGAACTCTTGACATCAGGTGATCTTCCTGCCTCAGCCCCGCAAAGTGCTGAGATTACAGGCATGAGCCACTGCACCAGGCCACTAACTGTATATTCCCAGGCACCATCTGAGAGGCACCGACTCAGCAGACTGAGGCAGGACTGACTCGGGAAGCTGAATGCCTAGAGTCGGATACCAGAGAGCCTCTGGGCAAGAAGGTGACAACCAAGAACACAGAGTCAGGAGAAGGAAAGGACTCCACAGGAAGTAGAGCAGCGTGAGTAAAAGCCTATGTTTACACAGCCCCAAACACCTAGGTTTGAATGCTGGTTCTGCTACTTATTGTGTAATCTTGCATATATTAATTACTTAACCTTTCTGAGCCTCATACTCCTCATTGATAAAATGAAGACTTATTTCATGGGGCTGCTGAGAGAATGAAAATGAGATAACAGGCCGGGCGCGGTGGCTCAAGCCTGTAATCCCAGCACTTTGGGAGGCCGAGGCGGGTGGATCACGAGGTCAAGAGATCGAGACCATCCTGGTCAACAAGGTGAAACCCCGTCTCTACTAAAAATACAAAAAAATTAGCTGGGCATGGTGGCACGTGCCTGTAATTCCAGCTACTCAGGAGGCTGAGGCAGGAGAATTGCCTGAACCCAGGAGGCGGAGGTTGCAGTGAGCCGAGATTGCGCCATTGCACTCCAGCCTGGGTAACAAGAGCGAAACTCCATCTCAAAAAAAAAAAAGAAAGAAAGAAAATGAGGTAACAATGTGATACATTCCACACAGAAGCTTGTATGTGGCAAGAGTTCAATTAATGATAGCCACATAGTCACTGAGGTGATAGTTATGTTATAAGACTATTACTATTAATAGGATTACCACTGTGAGGGGCTGAAATGTTGGCCACCACACTGCTGTTCCTTAAAGCAACAGGGGAGAAGGTGGGGTGGCTGCATTTCTGAAGCTATTTCCGCACAGTTTGCCCCTCTCCCTTCTGCTAACATCTCTTCCATCCCACAGACGGCAGTCTCCAAAGATTACAAAATTAAAAGTGACTGCTCCTTCTTGGAATTTCCAAAGTTTTCTTTTTTAAAAAAGAACAGTTTTAAACCTCATTGATTGAGACATGATAATTCTATTTATATTCTAAAAGTCTGGCCAGAAGTTTGCTTTTTCACTGTAGCTGGGGGAAAAAAGAAGGTTGCTAAGCCAGCATAAACAAACTTTCACACAGTCCCTTACTATTTAGGAGGATCAGCTTTGAGATATTTAGAAATGTCTTTTTAATACTGTATAAACAACTAGAATTTAGACAGAGAAGGCAGTCCTTAGGCTAGGTTTTGATAGGTTTATTACAAATAATTCTAGTTCCATATTCTGAATTAAAACCAAACAAAAAAACCCAGCAGTAAAAACAACCTTCTTCCCAGGACAGAGACTCTGGAATGAATGACGGCTCAGATTTCTCAGTCCACGCTGTTTCTTAATGCACATTCACATCTATGGGAAGAGACTCCGCTAGGTGCCATCTGTCTTGAATGCCTTTCTTTGAAAGGCTTACATCTTTCCTATGTTAAGAAGGATGTGCAAAGAGTGAGCGCAGAGCCACTTAACGGGAGCACAGGGCTGGAGCAGCACCACGGACAGGGCTGATGAGGCCCTGCTGGAGCTCACAGACAATATGAAAACCACAAATCAAGGATCCAGAAATGCAGAGACTTTCTTGAAACTTAAAAAAAACAACAACACACAACTCAAAACCAAAACCCTGTGATTATTTAACATGATCTAGCGCAAATGTTTCCTTCATTTATAAGACGCCTTGATCTAACGGAGTACATCAGTGATCTATGCCTGGATATGTCACCTAGGCAGGAGTGAGGGCGTGAGATGGAATTTATCCTATTTTTAAAAGCTCTCCAGGGAGGATGACTTTTTAGAAACTGTGTTAAAGTCTAGTCATCTTTGCTATTAAGAATTTTTTTAATCTCCAAACTAATTTTTTCCTTTTTATTCTTTAAGAGTATTTCTCCCTTTTTCGTCTCTGAAAATAAAAAAATAGTAAGGTTTGCTTCTAAATTATATGTGACAAGTTTTCATGATATCCCTTATTGTTTTTGCCTCTATGCAAAATAAATCCAGTTCCCGCATGTGCTGGACTTGATGCATGCCAAAACTCAGGCATGGTCGTCAGCAGGGGTTGCTAGGTGTGGTAGTCGATGACACAGCTCTGGCTGTGTGGCCGTGAAACCCCATCTTTCAGATCAACGGTCAAGCTGACTACAGAAGCTGTGAGTGCTGTCTATGGCTGGCCTAAGACAGTCTTCCAGTCCAATAGGAGCCACTGTTCCTCTGCACAGGACTTCTTCAAGTGGGCCTTCCTTTCCCTGTGTCCATGGGATGTTGTGCCTTCTGCATGTTCTGTGCCTGTTGCCTTGAAGGAAACTCTATCTTATGAGTGGGCTGGGTTCACAAGTCCAAGTAAAGCACAAATTTAAAAAATGCAAATAGTCAAACTTACTCTGAAAAAACTTCTCCCTAACTCAACTTAGTCAGTTGTTACTTCACGAATGCTTTTGTGTAGTAATCAGTACCATGAGACAGAAAGACTAGGCTCTTTACACCAAATAGACTCTTGTTGGCCGTGAGGAATCCTGATCAGGATTAAATTATCAGCTTTTAGTTCTGTAAATCTGGTTTTGTTCAGTAGATCTTTCTTTTCATTCAAAATGGGCCCCAGGCATGAAATGGTTAAAAACCAATTACTAGGGCATATGAAAGACCAAAAATGGACTATGGTATTTTAACTAATACTATACCCAACACATCCCAGTGTGTCATCTCATATATGACTGATCAACTAGAGTTTGGTAAGTAAGTGAATAAATAACTTTAACAACAATGAGAAGGGCTGAGAGGGATGGTCTGCTGAGCTGATTAGAGCAGAAAAGCATCAAGACTGTGGCAGTGGCACTCATCCCCAAGAAATAACTCTGGCTCCACAGTCCAAAGCCTTCACTCATCAGTGTTTTCCAGGTATTATTGAAGATCCATTATGTACCAGCAAGGTTTTCTGTGGCATTCTAGACACATGCTCTCACAACTGCCCCCACACTGGACACAGTATGCTAAAGTGGTCTTGCTGAACTCTACCAGATGGGAACTTCTGAGGACAGGGTACATGTCCAATTCATGGCATTACTTCCAACAACAGTGCCTGGCACACAGCAAGTATTCAATAATACTTGGATGAATGAGGTTCGGAGCACTCAACATCTCACCCTAGAACAGTATTTAATAAAACTTCCTCCTCCATACCACATCTACTCGCCCTCTTCTGGGTCACTCATCCAAAGATCATATAATCCCTGCTATTAGGATAAGTCTCAAGATGTTGCCCATAACTCACATTTTAGAAACTCCCTTGACACTTAGACTTTTTTCCCCAGAAAGAATATTTCTTAGACACAAATGTGGCTATCTTCCCTAGCAGGTCAAATTCCTATCCAGCTCTTTCATAAAATGTTTTCCAGATTCACTAAAACCCTTATTTTCAAGAAATGTCATCTCCCATTTGACTGAGTCTTATACCTGGATACCTGTTAAGGAATTCCCTACCAAAGAGAGATACCCTGAGGGCCCCAGCAATGAGTTAGTTGCAGGAGTGAGAACCAGGTAATTTTCCTGTTGACGGCTGGCAGATCTACCTCCTGCCCACCCACTATGATGACTCAGCTTCCCTGAGTCACTGCTCAATCACCAGCATCAGGTGACCACCTCAGGTACAAAGCCTTGGGTAGTTGGGTACAGGCAGCTTTTTTTCCAGAGCCCCACATGTTCAAAGCATTACAACTAAGCTAACACTGGCCACCCCATTAATCATGTAAACCCTAGGGGAACAGGACTGCAATACCATCTGGATAGACTCCGGTGATACAGTCAGCAAGGAGTGAGACACCACCACAAAACACAAGGTTAAAGGGAAGCAAATGACTGGGAAACAGCCCATAGCTGCCAGGAAAAAACCCAAAGTGAAAAAGAAAGTAGCAGCACCAGTACAAAGAGAGGCACACAATTTCCCTTTAATTACCTTCAGATTTAGGACTAGGAGTAGATGCAGGAAACTGGTAGGTAGGAGTGTAAGGATTGTCCTCTGTAGCAGAGAAAAGCAGTGGATTTTGAAACTATCCACCAGGAAGTAGAGGAACTGACAAATCCCAATGGACTCTGAATGACTGATTACCTATTTTAGTGTTATTAAGGCACACGGGCATCACACTTAAAAATAGATTAATGAATTAGAAAGGACTTGGTTATTTTAACATAGCACATCATGCAAATGAGTGAAATCAAATTTTCACCAGCCAAAAACGTCTATGAAAACAAAATCTAAAAGCCAAATCTTATGCCTACAATGGAACTATAAGAATTAATTTAAAGCTAGGACAACAGAGATGCTGTCTAAGTTTATGGTACCTTCAGAAGTTTGCTGGATTTCAGGAAGTTCAGGGAATTTGTACGTAGGGAAATAAGGGTTTTCTTCAGGAGTGTCTAGGCAGAGGAGCAGGTTTGGGAGAGAGAATAGAGGAAGATACAAATGGAGAGAATAAACGAGTAGGAATCCACATACAACTTAGGCTCCTTGGATTCTGGAACATACTAAGCTTCACCAGTGATATGAAAGAAATTCAGACTGCTTTTAAAAATCCAGTCCTTTTGCCTGAATTACCGAGACACATTGGAAGAGACAACATCATTACTTTTGTTGGACAAAGAATTGCCATGAACAGGCTCCAATGGGCAAGAAACGTTTAACATAAAGCTTCAGGTTTTTACTTTTGATAGGCAAGAAATATTAAGTATGATAATAAATAGTAGGTAATAAACATGCTATCCTAAAATGATTTTTTAAATCAACACGTATGTTGTAGACATTCAGCAAACAATAGATCATTAATTTTTCAAATACCTCTGCCTACCTTTAAGGCAGGTAGTTTCATTTAACACCTAAAATTTAGGTTATGAACTGTAACATGAGAAAACAAAGCTGCCTGTGGGGCAAAATTACATATTTTGCACATTTACATGCATCCATGTCTCTGCAATTAGACTTCCAAAGCGGGGTCTGAAGGTGACAGAGTCACAGATTGCATGAGGAAACAGGCAGTGGCTTCAGGAAGTGATGAGTGGAGCTAACCCCATCTGATCACAGAAATCCAAGCATTTAATTTCACCAGTGTGACCAAGCTCATCCATCCAACCACAGTGGATTTACTCTTGACTTGGAAATGCTAAATGCCTCAGTATCTAGAGCACTTCAATATTTAGAAACAGTTTGAACAGGGGCACACTCAGGTTCATTTTGAACCCAGCAGGAGTTAATTAACAGTGATGTTAGTTGGCATCTGCAGATCAGAGAGATTGGACGTAGGTGGGAACACTGACCAGAACACTTTCTCTTTGCCTTCATGTGTCATCCATGCCAGGCAGCCAGACTGGATTTGGGGAAGGGGAAGGACAGGATGCTTTGGCCATGGGAGGAGTGGTACCCTTCCCACAGTGCAGTTACATCCTGCCTATCAGCTGGCTGGCAGCACAGTCAGCGATGGGAGCCGGTGGGGTCATGTCCTGCCCGAGCACTGGCCTGTGGTTCTCCATGCTGGGTCACCTGCTGATAGCCCAGCCGGCATATGATTTGGAAGCACTGCTCTTTCAGCTTGAGCGGGCTGTGGTGTGTCAGCTCCTGACTGACTCTCAGGGCTCCCTGCCAAGGGCTGGCTCTCAGCTGGGGAAGATTATTGTTCCTATCAATACAGCCTTAGAGGTGCACTATGCATGCTACTTCATAAGGCCAAATATGTTCTCCTTTAGGCCCTGTGGCATCCCCTGAAGGAAAGGAAGCAGAACAAACACAGAAAGGTACATGATTGGCCCAAGGTTATCTGAGTGCTTGGGAGACTGAATCCAGGTGAGAACAGTGTTCTTAATTCCCAGTTCTGTGTGTTCTCAACTCACTCCGCCCACAAGGCAGTCATGGGCTGACACAGGGAGATGTACCTAAAGCTGGAAGCAGGTGGGAGATGGAGCTGCTCACATCCCAGGCAGACAGATGCTGGAGCACTGGGCTCTCAGCCTGCTGCATTCCACATCTGGGAGGGAGGATTGGAGAGCAAACCTCAAATTCCAACTCTGAGGCAGGCACACAAGTGCTTCCTCCCTCCTATGCTCTGAAGGTGCATGGCTGGGCTCAGGCAAACCAGTACCTAATGAGGTCCAACTGCAGGACCCAGTCTTCTGGCATCCTAGCAAAGTGAGTTCAGGCCCACAAAACAGTCAGTGCACTGGCACATCGCACAGCACAGCTTCTACAAATGAAAATCAGTACCTCTGTTTAGTTTGTGGATCTGTTTAAACATAGTCTTGTACCAGTCTTTTGATCGCTCAGTGTTCTGTAGAAAAACAAAGGAAAAGTAAAATAAAATGAATATCTTGATGCATTTTAGACCTCCTATGATTTCAAAATCAAAATGGAGAGTAGTGATATCTGAATTCAAAACTCAGCCACATTTATCTTTTTTAAAAAGGCAAAACTTTTCAGAAAGAGAAAACCAGGGGTCTGAAACCTCAATCTACAGAGTACTATTTGGCCAAAAGGACACAGATTTTGAAAACAGTGGATGAGGATCCACTTGAAATGTATCCATTTTTAAATTTTTAAAATTTTATTTTTAGAGAGAATCTCTCTCCATATATAGACTGTGCCAAACTGAAGGAAAGTCTCCTAGAAATGTAAGAGACAAAGAATATTTGCTTGTCATGCTGTGCCCCCACCCATTCTAGATTATTCAGTAGAAATGTATCCGAGTCACCTTATATAGGGCCAGATTTAGAATGCATACATTAAAACATAGCTCATTATAGCATCTACTGCCAGAGTTTTCACCCTAACCACAATGTTGGAATGGTTGGTTGGTTTTTTTTAAGATAAAAATAAAACAAGAAAGGTGACAGATAGGTGGCTAGAGAAGACATTTTCACTCCCACCTTACAGAAGAGGAAATGAAATACAGAATGACAAAGCAAACTGCCCAAGGTCACAGAGCTGATGAGAAAGTGAGTGGAAGAGCCATCCAACATGATGGTTAGGGGTATAGGTTTGGGAGTCAGACAGACCACTCTGTCACCCACAAGCTGTGCAATCTTGGATGAGTAACAAATCCCTCAGAGTCCCCGTTTCCTCATCTATAAGATGGAAATGATATTAGTATCCACTACTAACTTGAGTGAGTGATGTTTAAATGAGATAATGTACTCAGCAAATGGTAGCTGTGATTTCTCTTAGGAATAACTCTCCTTCTATATTATTACTTAGGACCAGAGAAGAGTTCTTTTGAGGCTCAGCCCACTGTGGTTTCTATCGGCCTCCTCCAAAACCACACATTTGTTAAAAGGAAATCACAGTGGGACATACTGCAGCCAATGGTCTGGTAGACACATGGGAAAGAACGAAAATTCACCCAAATCCAGTTCCAAAAGTTGGGCTTCCCCGGAATTCCTTAGAGCCTGCAGGACTGGCAGGCCTGTGCTGCCAGGGAGAGCGGGGTCAGGGATGCCGTGGGACCCGCTCTGTCCTGGAAGCGTGGCTGGCCGAATACATTCCAAGTTCCCTTAGAGTTCCCTACTCACTATGGATGACAAGTGATCTCCCATCCACGGGGATCTTCTTCCTGAACCTATAAACAGGGACCTTGGGCCTCACACTCTCCCCAAAATTATCTAACCCTAAAGTCAGGAATTTCTCAACACAGTGCAATAATGAAGAAAGACTGCCCATAACATTGTCCCTGGAACACTCACAGACTCAAAGCCTCTGAAAAGTTCTGCAGCAGAGAAATCTCTCTGACTTGATTCCACCCAGCTTTTCCTCATGTTTACTTGACCATGAAATCATTTATTCATAGGACTTATACCATCCAACACCCACTTTGGGAAAAGCAATTGGACACCAAGCCTGGAGAACAGCTCCTGGGGGCTCTGGCACTCATGGGGCTTACAGAGACGATGGTGTGATGGGGTTCGCATGTTTTCGGGGTGTACACTTGTCACAGCTCAAGATGAAGCCTAAGAAGGACTTCTAGTTCAATATGCATACCCGGAGTGGGATGCCCACTTCATCCATGGAAACATCGCTTAGGTCCTGAGCGCTCTTCACCACCCGCCTACTGTCATCCTTTGCTCTTTTTTCAGCAGCCCTGGCAGGTGAGGTGGGTTTTTCCTGGGTTGGTGCTGAGTCCTGCTCTCCCACTCTTCTTTCTGAGACAGTATCTGGAAATGAAAAGCAATTGTTAAGCTGAAGCTCTTTTGGTAGCTGCAAAGTAAAACACTTCTGAACAGGCTAGCTGTGGGGGGAGCGTGTTTGCTAATTCTCAACTGGAATTAGTTCTGCTTAGAGTAGGGGTCAGCAAACTATGGCCCATGGGCTGGCCACCTGTTTTTATAAGTAAAGTTTTACTGTAACACAACCATGCCGATTCCTTTACCTATTATTTATGGATTCCTTTGCATTACTATGGCCGAGCTGAGTAGCTGTGACAGAAACCATATGGCTTGCAAAGTCTAAAATAGTTATCATCTTGTCCTTAAAAAAAAAAAAAAAAAAAAAAACGCTGGCCAACGGTGTGATCAGAGCTTTGCAGAGGTATGCACATTGTGTTCTGGTCAACTGAGTAGTTCTGACTATTCTAGAAATTAAGGAACAGGTAGAACCACAGGAGGGGGCTGAACATTACTTGAAAGCTTTTGATTCCTCTTGAGGAAGTCACTTAACTTTTCTGTGCCTCAGTTTCCTCATCCAAAAACAGGGATAACACTTCTATTGGCAAGCTCACAGCAATGTGGTGAGAGGACTTAACAGGATAACTTATGCCAAAGTGTTCAGGAAGCTGTTCATTGCTAAGTGTACATTACAGATTATTTTTGTTCAAGATTGGAAGTTACAGAGGACTAATAAAGATACCAGATATGATCTGCAGATTGTAAAATTACTTAATAGAATCTGGTTTCCAAGCTATGACATTTATTTACTGGGCAGACATTGTGCTCTGCCTTGTGAACATGAAGGTGAGTATTCCAGAATCCTAGCCTTCAGGGAGCTTACAGTCCAGCAGGCAGAAAAAGCAAGTGAGCCAGCAATGAGAATGCAGGGTGATGAGGGCTGATTCTCAGAAGAGAAGCCACCCAAACTCACAGAAAGTGAAGGGTGCTCCAAACAGAGGGAACAGCTTAAATACTTGAGGGTCTCTGAACTACTGAGCTAATTATGTGCCAGGCATTGCACTAAACTCTTCATATACATTATCTCATTTTATCCTCCCAATGATCTGTGAGGAAGAAACTATTATCACCTCTTTTTTTTTTTTTTTTTAATAGTTAAAGGATCAATACACAGAGAATTTAAAGTATCCTGCCTGGGGCCACACAACCAGCTCATGGCCAAGCTGTGATGTGGCCTAATGTTCACCTGACTCTAGCAGTCCTCTCTGAACCACATCCTGTCTTGCCTCCTCCAAAGACAGTACCAAGGTTTCAAGTCTGGGAGCCTAGCCTAATCCAAATGCAGAAGTTAGAATTGGGTTGGGAAAGGGAGGGGAAAATGGCTGCATCCATTTGAATCATGGTAACCTTGTGAAGACAGCAAGACACTCAAGTAAGAATGCCCTAGAGACCCCTAGAGGAAATATGGAGGGGCCAGGCATTGCACTATACTCTTCATATGTTTATGAAGTGATGGCTGATGCCAGAGAGATGGCAGAGCTCAGTGGTGGACAGAAGCGCTAAAGTTATGCATGGAGGGACACCACAGTTACACCTGCAAGGCAAAAGAATCCCCAAAGGAATGCAAAGTCGTCCGAGGAGATGAACCAGGAAAATACACAAGGTGCCACTGAACCAGGGAAGACAGAACTCCAAGAAGTGGGTGGTTAAGTGTCTCAAAAAAAAAAAAAAAAAAAAAAACCCACAGAATGTGAAGCAGAGGAGGCGGCATTAGATTAGGCAAGAGAGAAGTCACAGGAACACTCCAAGGGAGCAACTTCAGGAGGGCAATGGGGGTGAGTGCCAGATTGCAGGGAAAGGGTTGAAGGTGTGAGCAGGAAGCTGGGGGAGTGAATGGGGAATTCAGCACAGAGGAAGGAATGTGTTAGATGGTAATTAAAGAGGGTCAAAAGATTAGGGGCAAAAAGCTTTAAGACGGCCAGGCCAGGTGCAGTGGCTCATGCCTCTCAACACAACAGGAAGCTGAGGCAGGAGGATCGCTTGAATCTAGAAGTTCAAGACCAGCCTGGCAACATGGCAAGACCCCATGACTACAAAAAATTAAAAAATTAGCCAGGCACATGCCTGTTGTTCCAGCTATTCAGAGGCTGAGTTGGGCGGATCTCCTGAGCCTGGGAGGCTAAAGCTACAGTAAGCCATGATTATGCCACTATATTCCACCCTTGGCGATAAACCGAGACTCAGTCTCAGAAAAAAAAAAAAAAGTTTAAGCCAAGGGAGCCTAAAATCCTATCAATGAGAGTGAGGCCCATGAGGTAAAGGATGAAGGGCATCAAAATGTGCTGTGGCAATTAGTAAGTGCTCAGTTAAAACCTGCTCATTGATTGACTGAGGACAGGTTCTCATCTTTGAGAAAGGATAAGGTACAGACTGTTGGCCGGGGGACAAACCTGGGAGCAAAGAAAGAATGTGAGGACACAGACAAAGTTGTAACAAAGTCAGAGATGCCTGTGAGTGGAGGAGATGCTGGAGAAGCGCGAGAAACAACGACGTCAGCATGCTCAGGTTCTACGACTTTCAGTCTCCTCCGTGGGGCGACTGCCCACACCCAGAGGATTTCTAAGCTTAGTAAGTGCTTCCAAAAGCCTGATCCCTGGCAGCATCACCGTCAATGTCAAAGGATGTTAAGACCAGATTGGCTTTATGGAATGGGTTCTCATGCCCCCGGAAAATTCCAATGGGAGGCCAAGGATTTGGCAGGAAACCTGGAAGAATAGAGGGATTTTGAGTTACCCGTTCTACCCTTAATGTGGCTCTGCCGAGCACTCTCCTCCCACCTGGAAAGGCCTTCTGTTGAGTGTGAACAGAAGGGAAGAGATGAGGCTGACTTCAAGCTCAGTCTCACCTGGGGCTTTAAGATCAGGCTGAGGATCACAGACATGCCATTCTCAGGGTTAGGGCAGGTGGTTCTAACAACAGTCACTTCACTGCAAAATCAGGCTGACAGTCCATGGATTTGTCCTAAAGCTTTCAGAGTCCTTTTGATCTACAAAAACTAGCCATGAATTGTTTTGCTTGAGAAGCTTGTGGTCATATGACTCATCATTGAGTGGATTTCAATATACAGAGATCTCCTGAAGAAAAAGCGTCCCTTTATACAACGAAAACCTAAAGTGACACTTAACTGTACCACGCAGGTGACAGGACCAGGCATTGACACCTGTATTACAATGAAGGTTTGCTGTTTTCTCGGTAGGAAAAAACTGATCCTTCACATAACACCCTGGGAGCATTTCCTTCTAGCCCTTTTTTTTTTTTTTTTTTTTTTTTTTTTTTCCTAATTACACAGGGTCTCGTTCTCTCACCCAGGCTGGAGTACCGTGCCATGATCATGGCTCACTGCAGCCTCAACCTCCCTAAACTCAGGTGATCCTCCCAAGTGGCTGGGACTACAGGTGTGTGTAACCACACCTGGCTAGTTTTTTTTGTATTTTTTGTGGAGACTGGGGTGTTGCCATATTGCCCAGGCTGGTCTCAAACTCCTGAGCTCAATGAATCTGCCCACCTCTGCCTCCCAACTGCCCACCTCTGCCTCCCAAAATGATAGGATTACAGGTGTGAGTCACTGCACCTGGCCTCAGTTAATTTTTTGTATTTTTTTAATAGAGCCGAGGTTTCACCATGTTGCCCAGGCTGGTCTTAAACTCCAGAGCTCAAGCAATGCCTGCCTTGGCCTCCCAAAATGTTGGGGTTATAGGTGTGAGCCACTGCAAATCTAGCCTCCTAGTTTTATACTGTGCCTTAAAAAGAAAGGTTCTGAGCCACTAAATAAATGACAATACTGACAACCTCAGATAGGGCCTCTGTTTGCAGGAGGTGGGATAGCCTCCCTTCTCTTCACATGGAGAGCTGGTGACTGAGGATTACAGCAATGCTTACACTTCTCTGCAGAAGAACGATGGCCCCTCTATACCTATGCCAGCCACGCTCTCCCAGGCCTTATCTTATTATCCCATCTGTCTCCCCAAGGGGACCAAGAGGTACCTGAGAACACCATGTAGGCTTCATTCCCAGATGACTCTCCCTGAACATCAAACCCCATGGAGGCTCAACAAAAATCTGCTACAGAGAGGGAGTCTGGCAGCCCTGGAGTCCCGTCCCCATAGGTGATGGATATGCTTACTTGCTGTAAGAGACTGGAGAGTGCCAACCCAGCCAGCCCTCTCCCTTTCGGGAGCTCCTGAACAAAACGGTAGTACTTCTTTTAAAGCATAAACTAATATTTAGTGAGCACCTACTTTAGGCCCCACTCTATCAAACATCATCAGTCGATCTGTCCCAAAACTCAGGGAAAGCAATAGCATTAGGCTATTTTAGAGCCAAGGAATGAACCTGAGCTGCCAGCACAGTGGCGCCATCCTCACTTTTTCTTTTGTCTTTTTTTTTTTTTTTTTTTAACAGATGTGTACCACCATGCCCAATTAATTTTTGTATTTTTAGTAGAGAAGGGGTTTCACCATGTTGGTCAGGATGGTCTCCATCCCCTGACTTTGTGATCCACCCACCTCAGCCTCCCAAAGTGCTCGGATTACAGGCATGAGCCACCCCACAGTCACATTTTTACTTCTCAATGCACAAAACATCCTCCCCCTTCCTGTCACAGTAACACCTCCTCCAGGCTGGGGCAAGGATTACCACCCTTGTCTCCCATATGAAGAAACTGGCTTAGAGAGAAGTCACTCCCACAGAAATAGCTCCAAGAAGAAGGAGCTAGGACCAAGCTCTACATTTCCTAATGTGTGGCTGGAGGCCTTTTTCATCTTGTCTACCCTTCTTTCAAATTCCCACCAACAGGAAGGAGCCCACAGGAGCCACCTTTTTTTTTTCAGAGCCACCACTCTTAGCAACCTGAGCTGGGGCCAGGGAATGAAGCGGGCTGAAGAGTGGCAGCTGGAGGAGGGGCAGCCAAGGGCACCTTGAGCTCAACCACAGCCTGTCTTGGTCTCACAGCCAAGTCCTGATAAGGCTGAGAGGGTGTGAGAACCCCATGTCCTCCCCACCCAGGCTCACCACCAATCACAGAACAGCAGTGGCAAGAAGTTGCACAGAAATCATGTAGCAGCTATTCAGAAAACAGTGGCTTCTGTTTTCCACCAATCAGATTCTTAACCCTGAAGTTCATGAGTGTGTGCAATTCCACAGAAATCATGTCCACATGTTTACACATGTATGGCTTTTTTTGTTTTGTTTTGAGAATCAATCTATTGCCTTCAATAGTTTCTCTAAGGAGTCCATGACCAAAGAAAAGTTACACACTTTTGCACCACACAGTTACCACCACACTATTCGCTGCTCAAGGTCAGCACCGTTCTCTGATGTAACGTCAGATCCCAGCTCAGTGCAGGATACAAAGGAGGCCCTGAATACAATGATAAGTGAACCCACAGAACGCTGCCTGGTAAATGGAATTCACATCTATTAAGCCACACATCTATTCATCAGCAGCTCAGTGCTGAGCTGTTAATGAGCAGAATCTCATTTGATCATCATACAACCTGGGAGTCACGACTGCTTTCCTCATTTTACAGTAAGAAAACTGAAGCCCAGAGACATTATATAACCTGCCTAAGGCAGCACCAGACCCAGGATTCAAAGCAGAATGGTTACAGGAAGCCACAGGAAATAGCTACACATTTCCCTTCCTGGGTTCGCTCCCCACTCTGACATGGTCCCAATCCTACACACTTTATCAGGGGGTGAGCTAATTCTATTTGTATATGTCTGATTATATTTGCAGTCACTCCCACCATTGTTGACTCTTGCCACCGCCACACTCAAGTGTGGTCAGCACAGGGCAGCATCAACATCACCAGGGAGCTAGGCAGAAATGCACATTCTCTTGGCCAGGCACGGTAGCTGGTACCTATAATCCTGGAACTTAAGAGGCTGAGAGGGGAAGACTGCTTGAGGTCGGGATTTGAGATCAGCCTTGGCAACACAGTGAGACTCCATCTCTACAAAAAAAAAAAAAAAACCTTAAAAAACTAGCTGGGCATGGTGGCGCATACCTGTAGTCCCAGCTACTGGGGAGGCTGAGTTGGAGGATCACATGAGCCCAGGAGTTCCAGGCTGCAGTAAGCTATGATTGTGCCACCGTACTCCAGCCTGGAGTAAACAGAGCAAGACTCTGTTTCAAAAAAAAAAGAAAAAAGAAAAGAAAAGAAAAAGAAATGTAAATTCTTACCCATAACCATTAAATCCAAATCTCTAGGGGCACAGCCCAGGAACCTGACTTTTGACAAACTCTCCAGAAATTTCTGATGCCAACTCAAGTTCAAGAAGCAGATTTATTACACTGACTTCTGGGCACTGCTGGTCTGAAGGTTCTCACCTGGACCCACCACCTCAGGGTCATCTACCAGCATTTGGGCTTGCCACCCAAAAAGGAGAGAACTTACCCACATCTCTCAACCCCTGACTCCTCACATCCCAGATGGAAGACAGAAGCAGCAGAAAGATGACCTCTTCAGAGAGGCCTGCCATGAACACTCATCTAAAGTAGGACTCCTGGTTCTTTTCACCTAGAACATGCTGTTCTTACCCATCAAGGCTCTTATTACAGTTCCATGGGACATGTTTACTAGTGTGGTTCACTGGTCTGGTCTGTCCACCAGCCTACAAGCTCCAGGGAGGCAGGAACTATGCTTATTTTCATCATCTTGGTAGTCAACAACAAAGACTCCCCCAAAACACATCAGAGGCTCTCCGAAGATTTTGCTGATTGAACATCGGGTGCTGACCGGAAGACAGTTTCAACAGGAACAGGGGTTAACATGTAAATAAATATTTCTCACCTACCTGAAAGGCTACTGAGTCGTTTTTGCTGTTCTGTGATTTAAAAAAAAAACAAAAAAAAAAAAACATGGTTTAAGTGAGATTTATACAGTACATAGCAAGACCAAGAAGCCCTGTCATAACTAGTTATGATCTCAATCCTGCATCCTCTCACTGTCCTCTGGACTTAGATACTACAATGTGCATGAAGCCATCTGACTGCAGGCTACCTGCATCATTAGCATGCATCAGCCACTGCATCATTAGCGTGGCTCCCACTACACCAGTGTGGTATCTCCCAGCCCGCCCCACTCCCAGATCTGCACCAGGATTCAGGGGACTGCCACAATTTTCTAGCTGTTTACATCTTATCTCAAGATGATTCCATCACAGAAGGGAATCCACCCAACCTTCCAGCTTCAAGTGAGCAAGACCTTATATGACCCCAGTCTTGGTACCTTTTGAGGGAAATGTAATTATAATCATAACCATGTCAGTGACCATCTCTTGAGAGCTTGCTGAATGCCAAAAGTTGTTTTAACGCTTTTACAAATAACACTTGTAAACTTTGCAACAACTCTAGCAGTTAGTTGGCTACAATTATTCTTTCCCATTGTACAGAAGAGAAAACTAAGGCCTAGCCTTAGCCACTGTAGTAATCTGGCTTGTCCAGAGTACAAGAGAAGTCTTTTAAAAAATCAGCAATGGTTGAGAGACTTCAGAGAAGGGGTACAAATCACCCAAGATAACTCTGAAAATCAGCTGGATCTAGAACCTGGATTCCTGACTCCTAGTCCAGAGTTCATTCCAATTCTAGTCATCAAGAACCTGCTGGTCCTGTGCACTGAAGGGCTACTGGTTTCTCACCATCCTGGGCACTCACATGGAAGGGAAGCCACTATGTCCTTTGCAGAGTCCTATGTGTACGTGCTATGAGATGAGAGCACAAAAATGACCTTTACCTTCCACAGCTGCTAAATATAAAGCAGTCACATAGATAAAAATAGAAAGTTTGCCAACCCCTGGGTACTGTCTTCATTCCCCTTGGCTGCGTCCCCACCTTCCTGCTACAATCAGTATGAACCCGAAGTAAACAGCGATCAGCCCAGGAGCTCACGGCCTGGGAAGCGGTGGCTGGCCACTTCTGCCACGTGGATGAGGTTCGTGCTGGCTAAACATGCAGAAGCCCAGTGCAGCTCGGCCTCAGCTCTGCCAGGAACTTCCAGATGACAATGGCCAATCACTAAACCTCCCAGCCTCCATTTCCTTGTCCATTATGTCAAAGTGTCCTGTGGTACTAAGGAGACCTATGGTTTCCACACACTATTTTGAAGGCTGCTGAGCTTCAGCCAGCAGAAGTGAACGTATTCCATTTAAAAGACCACGTTGTCAACATGGCAAAACCCCATTTCTACTAAAAATTACAAAAATCAGCCGGGCATGGTGGCACATGCCTATAATCCCAGATACTCCAGAGGCTGAGACACAAGAATTACTTGAATCTGGGAGGCAGAGAGTGCAGTGAGCCAAGATCATGCCACTAATCTCCAGCCTGGGAAATGGGGAAAGACCCTATCTCAAAATAAATAAATAAATAAGACTACTTTGGCCAGGCACGGTGGCTCATGCCTGTAATCCCAGCACTTTGGGAGGCCAAGGCAGGCAGATCCCTTGAGCCCAGGGGTTCAGGACCAGCCTGGGCAACATGGTGAAACCTCGTCTCTTCAAAAAATATTTGAAAATTAGCTAGGTGTGGTGGCATGCATCTGTGGTCCCAGGTACTCTAGAGGCTGAGTAAGAGAATCACCTGAGCCTGGGAGGTCGAGGATGCAGTGAGCCATGATTGCACCACTGCACTCTAGCCTTGACAACAGAGTACTGCACTCTAGCCTTGACAACAGAGTAAGACCTGCCTAAAAAAAAAAAAAAAAAAAAAAAAAAGATGCAGTTGTCTCCAGTTCTGAGGTGTGAAATGGCCTTTCTTTCCTAGGATGACATGCAACACAGATAACAGCAGCCACTTTTAGTGCTGTTATTTTAAAGCATTAGAATGAAACTAGACTGTTTCATGTGTCCGTAAGGTAAGTCTGGGAACCTCTGAGCTCTAGTTCTCAATGTGGTCTAAGCTCACTGAAAATGCAGAATCTCGGGCCGGGTGCAGTGGCTCATGCCTGTAATCTCAACACTTTGGGAGGCCAAGGCAGGCAGATCACAAGGGCAAGAGATCGAGGCAATCCTGGCCAACATGGTGAAACCCCGTCTCTATTAAAAATATAAAAATTAGCTAGGCATGTTAGCAGATACCTGTAGTCCCAGCTACTCAGGAGACTGAGGCAGGAGAATTGCTTGAACCCGGGAGGGAGAAGTGCAGTGAGCTGAGATGGCACCACTGCACACTCCAGTCTAGCGACAGAGCGAGACTCGGTCTCAAAAAAAAAAAAAAAAGAGAAGAAAAGAAAAGAAAATGTAGAATCTCGTCTCTTCCACCCCAAACCTTGTGAGGCTGAATGTGCAGGTTAACCAGACTCTCAGGATCCTAGGCACATAGACTGAGAAGCCCTAAGCAAGGGGACTCACACACCTCTTTTAATCCTGAGAGTTTTCCGATTCAAAGCCTCCCTCCCAGACTGATGGTAAGTGACTCACCTTCAAACCCATGTGGTGTGAAAACTCAGGAAAGAGGGAGAAAGGGCTGTGTTGTTCACAACTATCAGTGCCAGCCCAGAGGCTGAGTGCCCCTCAGTGCCTTTCTAGTAGGAGGAAGCTGGCTTGGAGAGACAGGATTATTGCCACACTATGCCCTGGGACAGTCTTAAAAAAAAAAAAAAAAGGGCAGTGGGTAGGCACTTCTTTAGTATGACTAAACTGGAATTCCAGAAGTGGAGTAAAGTTATTCCCTCAGGAAACTTTGCAATAGTTAAGAAATTATTTTTAAGGGTACTGTTTATGAAGCAAAGCAGAGCTGCCTGGTTAGGCAAATTCCAAAGCAATGCCAAAAACACTTGACCTAAACTCCATTTATGATTAGTAACACAGGGCTGGGCCAGCGAAGCTCTTCTATTCTTCTTGACTCTTCCTGTCCTACCTGCTTAGTGAACATATGGTTTTGCTCTTTATGGAAAGCTATGATTTAATTCCAAAAAATTAATGCCATTTCTTGTATCCTTTTCTGAAGGATGTGTGACTCAGGCTGCACAATTCTGATTTTTAAACCCAAGGGCAGGACTTGGACAAAAGAGAAAGACATTTGGGTAAATAAGAGGAATCAATCTATTCAAGAAAAAACAAAAAGGAACTACAGGCATTTCTGTGCCCAAAGATGTCTCACAAGGTGTCATCAGAGGGACTTGGCAGAAGCAGCTGACATTACACTTGGCATTTCCCAAAAACCAAGTTGCCTTGGAAATAAATCTCATTTCTAAAGAAACTGTCTGTCCTTCTGGGAACTAACTTGCTTCTGTTTGACTGAATTTTAAAAACTATATATGAGTCATAAGGAAGTTCAGAGAAACAAAATTTTACTTTGTCCTGTATTACAGACACTTTCTGGGCAAGGAGAGCCACTGCCAGTAAGGCACATGGCACCAGAGGAGGCGAATGGGCTCCTTCATGGTTCATTGTGGGAGCTGGGGCCCTTCTGTTCTTTCGAAGAACACAGATTCATGGGTGAAAATTAATACAGGAGCTACACATAGTGAAAAAAATAATGAAACTACTAAAACAACCTTAAGATTTTAGTGGAAAACTCCAAAGTGAAAGAAAATGTTTTATTCATCTGCTTTTCAAGTTAGAAGGAGAAAACAGAAAAACTCTATTTAGTATGAAAAACAATTAAAAATAGACTCCAGTCCTATTCTCATTCAAATTAATGCAGAGAGGAAGGGGGAGGGGAGGGGAGTGGAGGAAAACTATGAAGCAGGAGAGCACAGAGTCATCAAGAAAAGGATGATGTGAGCTCTGAACAAAATAATTAAACCTCCACTGTTACTGAAAATTCGGACGAATGAGCCCTTTCTACAAGCAGAAACAGCTTGAAAACCTTACATTTCACGCTACAAAGGACTTTTGTAAAGAGAAAGTGTATTTCTCTATGGAATTCCGAAAAGGAAAACTTGGGATTTTGAATCACCATCTGGAATTTTAAAGCAGAAGGGTCAACATATACAATGGCTACCCCAAAGCACTTCTGTTTCACCCCACCTCAAGGCTTCTCTGCTTTTCTTGTCTTTTTCTTTTTCTTTTTTTTTTCTTTTGAGACAGAGTTTCGCTCTTGTTGCCCAAGCTGGAGTGCAACGGCGTGATCTCTGTTCACTGCAACCTCCATCTCCCATCAAGCAATTCTCCTGCCTCAGCCTCCCGAGCAGCTGCAATTACAGGCATGCACCACCACACCCGGCTAATTTTTAGCAGAGACAGGGTTTCTCCATGTTGGTCAGGCTGGTCTTAAACTCCCAACCTCAGGTGATATGCCCACCTTGGCCTCCCGAAGTGCTGGGATTACAGGTGTGAGCTACCATGCCCAGCCTCTGCTTTTCAGAGAAGTAGGAAAACCAACCAGAAGCAGTCAGAGACATTACAGAAAACAAACACAAAAACCCTAAGCAGAGCTGCCTAGAACCACATAGTACAAATGGCTGGCAAGAATGAAGGCCAATGAGTCGTCAAGAATAATTCAATAGTCTCTGTTTTCAAGGTTACAAAAACATGTTTTATATTCTAGAAAATGGTCTACACGATATGTTTTCTTTTTTAAAATTTGGTACTCTAAATTCTGCTCTCTAGAAATTTCATTATGTCAAAAAACTAAATCATTTCAGATACTATTTAAAAGAGGTTTATTGTACCTAGATTTTTGAAGCTAAACCTCTAATTACAATCAAGAGACACAAACTGTTTCCTTTCTTCTTCTTTTTATTTTTTTATTTTTGGATGGTATGATTTGCAGAAGACAATCATGAACACCCAAGGAGTAGAACTAACCCAGCTTACTTATTCAGACAGCTGACATCACCTCAAATCAGGGGCCTCTGTCTGCCGGAGTTTATTTTATGGCCCACAAGAGTGAGTAAACTGGGGCAAATGGCCTTGGGAAACAATGGGATTTGTGAATATGTATGTGAAATAACAGAATTTTCGACCCAAATACCATGGAATAGCTACGCCGGTTCCAGTGGGCTTGGGAGTGGGGCACGAGACTCTCTTACCTCGATTGTGTTGTAAGAGCACAATAGTAGGATTGACAATTGTTGTGGAGGGATAGGCGGACGAAGGCTTGCTAACTGGTGGAAAGGCTTGGGAATCAGTTCCAACAAGGGAAGAAGAAACTTCATTTAGTAGAGGACTGGAATCCTGAAACAAACAAACAATGTAACTAACTGTAAATATAAAAAGCTAGCTTTAATGTTTTTTAAAAAGAAGAAATGTAAAGCTTTACGATCATCTTAATTATAAAAAGAAATGCAATCCATGAGACACGTCATATCATTAATTCCAGTTAGAATTTTAAGCTGGAATGGTTATTCTCTGTGCTGGTGTTAGTATAGGGCAGAGGAGAGGGAAGGTCAATGTTACTGCAAGTCTCAGCAACATCATTCATTATGTCCACCTGCTAACAGTTGTGGGTCAATCCGGTTACTGAAAAACCAAATTCAAATCAAAGTAGAATAACATGCAAAACCCATGCAATTCCAAATGCGATCCAAGAACGAGAGCTGGCTTAATTGGAAAAAATCAGGGAAGTTTAGTACACTGTACAGAGAAATGTAAGACAACGTGAGGACAAGAAGACATTAATGTAAGAACAGGAAGGAGTTGAGCAACCGTTTTTTTCAGAAAGCTACTCTTAGCATCAGCTTCACTGAGCAATTTTCCTGGTGCTTGCTTCTGAGATTTGGATATTATCCTATCCTACTGTGACATTTTTTTACTCTAATATTAAAGTGACAAGATCTCTAAAGACTTGTGAGAATCCTGACCTTAAAAACTGAAGCGTCTGCCAGAAATGCCAATAAAATCATTAATACTAACATTATAATCTGCATATTGGGGATAATGCCAGTCTTTTAAAACAAAGTAACACCCCAAAAGGTAGTAAGGATATTTAGACAGTTTCCTCCATGATGTCTATACATTTCCATTTTTTTGAGTTTATAAACACTAGATTGAGGATGCTCTTCCTAAAAAGCTTTAAGAACAAGATTTTGATAGTTGCTCTTGAAGCAATAATTATCTTGAAGCAATAACCAGAGATCAACTCCTGTGAAAACACCCACAGGATGAGGGCCACCCCCTCACTCATACCTAGCCCAACACCCTGCAGATAGCAGGTGCTCAGTAAATGCCACATGAATGACAGGCGGCATCTTCCAGCATTGGTGTGTCTGAGCAAATGTTTGTAGCAAGAAAACAAATGCTTATCAAAAGAGGATGTGGGCATCAGCACCCAGGACAGCTCCCAACACACAGTAGGAGTGTCACAGCACTGCCTAGCGCAGTATATCTCTTCTGAAAGTCCGCTAAACAGCTGCCACTATTTAGTTATGAGGGGCAACTCAATTTCATGAATAAAACCTTTTCTCAAGACTTGAGAAGCACAGTATGATTTTATACAAAAGTGCCTCAACTCAATTCCTCTATTTAGAAAGTGAAAAATAATTACACTTTTCCTAATTTATCTCCAAAGTGATATAATGATGATAAATGACATATCATTAAAAACTCTCTGAATGCATCCAAGAAACACAAAATATCAGGCATACAGCTCTTTAAAGTATAAATGTCTAATGTGATGTTTGGGTGGATCACATGAACATTAAGCATTTTACAAATTTTACTTTGTGTCTTATTTCTGGAACATCACAAAAACTATTGACTAAAAGTGCTCAAACCAATTAACACAACTTTTATTCTTCCTTCTTTCTCTCAAATAGCTACAGATGGAGCAGGCGTCAGCTCACAACTCAGATACCATTCACAGAGCAGGAGGAGGAATCCAAGTCGTTTCCTTTTTAACCTCTGCTACCCAGGGCCAAACCAGAAACTATCAGGCCAACAGAGGTCCTTCTGGGAGGTCTACACCAGGCTGATTAGTCAGGTTTGAGAAATCGAGGACACTGTCCCAACTAATCTGTCCTAGTACATCTAAAACAAACTTGATATGAAAACCTAGGTCTGCACAAATGATAAATTATAGGATGCACAATAAAACTGCTCAAAATGGTCTGGAGGACACTAAACGTAAGACTCACTTTACCCACTGCTCCAGGCAAACATAATCTGTGTCAAAAGGAAGATGCCTCAACTCCCCAAAACAAGAATGGCTTCTAAATTCTAAGTTCAGCTGAAGGTAGAGAGGAATAGAACAGGGAATAATCTAGCATTTTTATCCAATGGAGCTGAGCTGCAAAACTCAAAACTAGAAGATATCCAAGCCTACAGGTCATGCCGGGCCTGGTCCTGACCTAACTATATTGCACAGCTCTAGAGATTTCAGAAGAGGGCCCAGCTCAGGACATAACAGTTCCCAGCTTTGATGTGCTTGATGCTTCATTATGATTTATCTAACAAGCCAAATAAAAAGTTTCCTTCCTGCTTTCTGCATGACTGGCTTTGACTTAACAAGCCATTTGGAACAGTTTTGCAGGCATACCTCTTTACACAAAGGTATGTCAGTAAACGCTTAGTTCCATCAGCCAATTGAATGACCCACTAGATGACTGTGTCTCAAAATGTAGTGTGTGGACCCCAGCATCTGAAACCCCTGAGCACTTCTTACCAAGTGAGATTCCCAGGTTTTTCTCCAGACCCCTCAATCAGAAATTCTAGGAGTACAACCTGGGCGAGACCATTTAAACAAGCCTCCCTGACCCTCAGATGAGCCCAAGTACACAAAGCTTGAGAAGTGACCTCCTACCCCAAAAAACCCTTTGAGAACAAGGCCCTGACTCATGGTTGTACCCATGGTACTGAGCAGAACGCCTAGACCATGGCAGAAACTCAATGATGAATTGCTAACTAACCAGTTACTTGCTTTTGAGTGACTCTGGCCCTCGTTTGCCAGGGCAAGTCCTCAGCAACATGGCTAACATTCACTAGCCACCTTCTCTATGTCAACCCCTGTAACGGGAACTTTTACTACTCGATCCCACTGAACCCCACAGCCCTATGAGGAGATTCATGTATCCCCATGTTACAAGTTGTACTGAAGTTATCAGATTCTCTCAATTCCCAAGGCTCCTAAAGAAAAAGGAGACCCAAGCACTTTGACAGCTTTTTCTCTAAAGCTCTTGTGCTTTCCCACCTGTGATGGGAACTTATTCCCCCATCCCCCAGGATGGGACCGGAGGCATTGGGCCCTTTGACTTCCCATGACCACTGATGACCCGTTTTGCCACAAAATCTCCTGGGCCCTCCTCCTCAGGGGCTCTAGCAACTGCCTGCCTTTTGAGGTAAAAGTCCTAACATTTGTACAGGGCTTTCAGACCCACTTGTTCACTTAAACTCAACTCTCTCATTTAAAAAAAAAAAAAAAAAATCCTAGTATCTGTCACTTCTGTATACTACAGAGAGTTTATTTACTCACTAGGTCAGCAAAGAGTGAGTCTTTTCCTCCCCAGATCTCCCCACTTCCTGGCAACTAGCGCCCACCACACCTGCCGTTGCTTTTCCCTAATTCTTCAGCTTGCCTCGATTTGCCACGTGACCACCCGCCTGGCCTGTGAAGAGCATGGCTAGTCAACGTCAAGGCCACAGGTAACGTCTTCTGAGGGAGAAAGACGTGTATTCCCAACAGGACAGAGCAGACGAGGCACTGCAGAGATGGGGAACGGCCCCAGGGAAGACACACAGGTAGCATGCACGTGAGTGACAGGGGACACGGCTCCAGTCAGTCATCACGCAGGCACAGTGGCAGTCAGAGCTTTCCTCAGAACTCAGCGCTTCAGTGAGAGAGGGGATGTGACTGCTGGGAGGAGACATTCAGGAAAGCTGTGGGGAAGGGAGTCCAGCAAGCTTACGGTACTCGAAACAGCTCCCGTGAGGTCAGGCTCCGAGACTCTGTGGAGGTCCTCCGGGGCGGGAGGGACCAGCGGAGGTGGTGGTGAGAAGGATGGTGGCGTCTGGCTAATGGGGGCAAAGGAGCCAGTGGTGCGGGCTGGCTGGCTGTGGTGGGGCCACCTCTGCAGATGAGGGGGAATGAAATCATCTAGAGTCGGGAAGGTCAGAGGTGAGGCTGCAGAGGCGGTCGCTGGGATTGTGGGGACGCGGCCAAGAGGCCCCAGAGGTGCTGGCGATCTGGCCGTGCCTTCTTGCCCTCTGTCAGTGTTAACCAGGTAGAGAGGGACAACTATTACCTCCGGCTGGGCTGCACTGGAGGAAGTGGCATCCTGTGGAAATAAGGGGGTCGTTATGGAAAGGGGAAGGACATGAGGAAGGAACTCCAGATTTAAACAGTTGAGAGTGGGCATGCAGTGAGGTACTCTGAGAAACATTTAATCAGTGCCCTTTCCTCAGGGTACATGAGACAGTCGGAGCTGGCCAGCTGGCCTTCTGACACTCCATGACACAGAGGGAACCCAACTCCACTTTTCATCCATCTATTTTTGAATCCTTTTAACACTGTATGAGGGAGGAAGGGAGAACAACAGAACAGGCAGGCAGGCGGTGTTTAACCCCACAACCCTGCCATAGAGCCTAAAAGCCTGAGAGTAAATACAATTCCTTTGGCACCTTGTAAAAAAACATGAACAATGCATATCTCACCATGTTATTAGTCTCCGGATTCTACGCTCCAGCATACTTACACATTTACAGAAAAGAGAGACAGACAAAGAGAGTACTGTGCTGAGATGTGCAGACAGAAGAATTCGGGATTCAAGCCACAGCAATATTAATGAGGAAAGGGAGGGTAGGACAGCCCAGTGAACAATGAGCTGCTCTCATCAGTTTTGAAAGAGACAGTGGAGAAGACACACAAAACATTCCTCATTTCTTGCCTTGGCTGGATAACTCGGCTGCAAAAGGTAAGATTCTTTGCTCTTCTGTTTTTCGGAATCAGAGGTAACCTGGGGGCCTAGTACAGGTGGTCTCACATCTGAGAAGGAAGCCCGCGTCCCCAGGGAAGGACTCTCGCCACGGTTAACGGCATCTTTACGGATGTCAAAGAACAGCTCGGGAGGGTCAGGAGGAGGAGCAGGGGGTGGTTTTCCTGTGCCGGCTGTGCAGGAGACAGGGCTGGGAGCCAGTGCTCGGGTGCCTGCAGCCTCCGAGGGAGTGCCTTTGGCAGGGTCACGTGCAACACGAGAGGAGTTTTCTGACGCCGCCAGGCAAATGTTATTGGATAAACAAGGTACATATAAGCTGCTGACCTTTTTATTCCCAACTGCCTCATGACATGGGTTAGAGCTCACATTCTTATGATAAACTCTCCGGGTGGCTGCACAGTGCTGCTGGGGTTGGGATGAAGCACTGGGAAACGTGGAGTCCCAAAGCAAGGAACCAGGGCACACCACACCTTTGGGAGCCGATCCAGCTGCCAGGAGGACAGAGACGGGCTGGGGGTGTGAGGGGTTCTGCTGGCTGGGGGTGCCGAGTGGGACGTAAGGCTTTGGTGAGCTCACATAGAGAGAATCCTTGTAGATATTGCGGATGGTGGGGGACTGCCATGCAAAGCGGTCCTTTTTAGGAAGAGGAGGGTATGGGGGAGAGAGAACCTTTAGCAATATTTTCAAGATATGTTATCAAACAGGGAAAAAAGAAAGAGGAGGGGAAATGGAAAGAAGGACGATCATTAGAAACAACAGCATTACATGATCTGAAGCCAAAACAATTCTTAGCATGTTTTCCAGCAAATCCTTGGGTTAGACTCCTCACAGTATCCACAATTCTCTCTGAGTGAAGCCAAAGACTGAATCCCACTCACCTGGAGAGGCAGGCCCGACTCTCCTTTGCATACAGGGAGGCTGAGCCCAGCCCATAGCAGGCCACATTCTACATTAATTTTGATACCAATCCTTGGCTGACTGCATCTTTATTAGATGCCCTGACCCAAGAAGGGCACCAAGTGAACTAAGCACCAGTGGGAGAAGCCCCAAAGCCCCCAACTCCCTCTTAAACTCCTTCGCTCAAGATTTACCTTCAAGCCTTTGGCTTTAAAAATTTACGTTCACTGAAACTCTTTTGAGTGCCTTTCATTCTTTTCCCTTAGGAAAAGAAGAATTGGAAGAACAGTCCTTATTTGTGTTCACAGGAGACAGATGTCTTGAGTCACTGAGATTTCGCACTCAATTCCATAAGCATAACAAATTAAAGCACCCTGAGAGGAGAATGCTAAGGATTTTTGAATACACATGTGTTCTTTTCTCAAAAGAAATAATTTGATGAAACTAATTATTAGAAAGAAGACAAGCATGAGATTAAAAGCACACAGTCTCCCATTTTTGATGCACACAAAAAAGGGGACCAGGCAGTGAAGGAGTTAATTGGCCTACCAGATTGGACTGTGCCTAGTTTATCAAAATTCAGCCCCATCCCAATCTCATCCAACCCACTACCACACAAAGGGGATCAGTCCTAGAGGTAAATGATCAGCCTCAGACTCACAGCCTAAGCCCAAAGCTCTGGCTACAAGTCAAGAGGTACACACAGCATTCCCTTGCTTCTCAACACTGCTCCTCCTTGGGTCTCAGTGGAACAGAGGGTTGGGAAATGGGGTTTCCAGTCAGATTCTCATGTCAATGAGAGTCATCTGCCAACCTGCAGCTCAACTGAGAATTAGACTATGAGATAAGGAAACTTCATTTTGCTAGATTTTCTTCAGTGGCTCCTATTCTTAAAGATACCCCAGTTCTAGAAGAAAACCAGAACTGTCCTCCAAATTGCACAAGTGAAGCATATTAGAGTTTGGTCAACATCAAGTGAATTTTGACCAAAAATGGGGAGGGTGCAAGAATGTGGGTCTATTTGGAATTTATTTATTTATTTATTTATTTATTGTTATTTATTTATTTATTTATTTAGAGACAGAGACTTGCTCTGTCACCCAGGCCGGAGTGCAGTGGCGCAATCTCCGCCTCCCTGGTTCAAGTGATTCTCCTGCCTCAGCCTCCCAAGCAGCTAGGACTACAGGCGCACACCATAACGTCCTAATTTTTTTAATTTTTAGTAGATATGGGGCTTCACCATATTGGCCAGGCTGGTCTCAAACTCCTGACCTTGTGATCCACCCTCCTCAGCCTTCTAAAGTGCTGGGATTACAGGCGTGAGTCAATGCACCTAGTTAGTTTTATTTTATTCTTATATTTGTGGCAAACAGGTGACAAGAAGAAAGAATGTTAGAAAGAGCGAATAGGTAAAAAATATTTTAAAGTTTTATGGGTTGGGCACTGTGGCTTAAGTCTGTAATCCCAGCATTTTCGAAGACCAAGGCAGAAGGATCGCTTGAGCTCAGGAGTCTGAGATAAGCCTGGGCAATATAGCAAGACTCTGTCTCTACAAAAAAAATTTAAAAAGAAATACCCAGGCATGGTAGTACACACCTGCAGCCCCAGCCACTAAGGAGGCTGATGTGGGAGAATTGCTTGAGCCCAGAGGTCAAGGCTGCAGTGAGCTGTGATGGCACCTCTGCACTCTAGCCTAGGTGACAGAGCAAGACTGTCTCCAAAAAAAAAAAAAAAAAAGTTTTATGAATCCAGATTAGAACATCAACCCAGAAACAGTAAACAACCTATTCCTTAAACTCAGTTTTCAAGGTACAAATAAGCTCATTAGAGAAGCAGCTCATTTGGATATCACTGGGTAATTCAATGCCTAGCCTTTCACAGGGCACCTAATGACAGTGGCAGCAGATACGTACCAGACAAAAAAAACTAAAATGAACTGCTCCTCTCTAATAGTCAGCAACAGCAAAAGCTTTCAGGTGAACTCATTTGGTTTCAGTGAGCATGTTTACAGACTAAAGGATTCTAGAAACAAATCACTTGGGCTAGCACGCACCGAAGGGACTGCTAGGCACGCTGATAATGGCTATAGGGAGGTAAGCAAAAGATCATTTTGATTTGAGCTCAGATTTACTTTTACTGTCAGCTCAAATGTCCCATATGTGATTTCTTCTTGTCCAAAGATAGAAATCAGCTTCAGTGAGTTTCTAACTTATTTCAGCTATTGCCATATATGGTGCCAGGGATGCATTACATCAGCCATGAGCCTTCCCAGGGCTTTGACCCTGTAGAGAGGACACTTCCCCAGAGGATCAACAGTGCACTCAGATCCAAAGGTCTCCTGCCCTGGGGCTTCTTTTAGTCCTAAAGAATTGTTTTGTATTGTAAACACAATACAACACACAGGCAGGAACCACACAGGCAGTTTGCATTCTGCCCAGTTGACTACAAATGAAATTCTATGTATCTTTTTAGAAGGTGGGTCAGTGAAAATATAAGGCTTCTGGAATAAGCTAGTATGTTTATAGTTTATATATTTCTATCAACTACTAATTCCCTTGTATAAGCCAGTGCATACTTACAGCTCTGGCAATGACTATACAGACAAGAAGTCATGTTTCTAGTGTGTGACCTAAAGGTTCCTGAAATTTGGATGGCTGATTTTACACTGAATATGCAGGATAAAACCTCTTTATCAGCAATTTACCAGGTTCCCTTAAAGGGAATCCCAGTACAAAGAAAATTATTGGATAGTAACAGATAAGAAAACACACACTGTAAAAGACATTATAGGGTGTTCACCCTTATAAACTGAGGGCAGTGTTTCACACAGTGATCTGAACACAACAGAGATGCTCAATAAAGCTGTGTTAAATAAATGTATTTTAAAAGAAGTTGTATTTACTTCACACACTTTTAAAATTATCTTTTCAAAAAAGCTGCTTCAGAAGCCAAAAAGAATTACTGAGTTACCCTTTGAACTAAGTCACTGATAGTGGAAGAGGACATGCTTCTACATTTGGTCTGAATTAATCAGCACTGTTTCTTAATCTGCACAGAGCTGATGGCACCCATGAGATGGCTGAAAGGAAGTGTGTCTGCCACAGGCAGCACATTTATACACTGTGAAAGGGTTTAGGAATGGGAAAACCATGGCAAGTCATTTACCAGACAAGTGACCTCCCCAGTCCCTGTGTCTAATGAGAACTTCAGAAAGCGAGGCTCTTTCACTGCTCCTGGTTCTAACCAGTGACCCTAGATGCATATGGTCGTACCTAGGGAGGAAAGTCATGGCAGGTGGCAGAAAGGCTAAATGTGTTTGTTGCTAAATGTGTTTGTCGCCCAAGGCAGACAATTAAGCAACCAATTCTATGCTGGGGAAGACAGGCATCTGTAGAGAGAGAGAAAATCATCTCTGATTCGGCTTCATTTCAGCAGCAAGTGCAATTTTACATCCTCAGAAGCAGGAACCAGAGGATCATTGGAGAAGTGGCGTGGAAACTAAGAAAAACCTGCAGAATTTCTAGACTTCTTGTGAGTTCTGCAGACACCTTCACAGAAGGAAGGCACAGGGAAATAGACCACACAAGGAACACATTTCTGCAATTGTTCTTGAGCAGCACAGCTTCCTTTAAGAGAAAGGACTAGGCTAGATGTGGTGTCCTACACCTATAATCCCAACACTTTGGGAAGCCAATGTAGGAGAATCGTTTGAGGCCAGCTATTGGAGGCCTCGGTGAGCTATTAGGACACCATTGCACTTTGGCCTGGGCAACAGATAGAGACCCTGTCTTAAAAAAAGAGAGAGGCAGAAAGAGAAAGAAAGGTGGGGGAGAGGGAGGGAGGGAGGAAGGGATGGAGGGGAGGGGAGGGGTAAGGAGGGGAGAGAAAAGAGTAGTAGTCCATCCCACAGATGTGGCTCCTGTATGTAAAAACGTTCATCACAGATCACCTAAATTAAAACATGGTCTATTCCCTTCATCAAAATGACAAAGTAACAACAGAAGAGGGAAGGAAGAAAGATCAGGAAAGCCACCTAAGGGGGAAAGACTTAAGCAAAGGTATCCTTACTCCAATTTGTACAGCTGTGGGAGATTTTCTTTTGTAGGATAGAGCTGGGCTTCACTGACATTTTGCCTGTTCCTGAGCTGCTGGACTTAGGGCCTGGCCACAGCTACCTGATCTGAATCTAAGGATACTGCTGCTGGAGTTCTTACAGCCCCATCTCCAGAAAAAAACTGAAACAAACAAGATATATTCTTCTCTTGAATATTACACTCTAAATAATAAAATTTTTTTAGACATCTCAAACCTTTTTCCTATGTATCCAAGGCTAAATGAATTCCCTCTTTCATAACACTTCTACATACATAACAAACCTAGAAAGCCTCGGGGCCTATTTCCAACACCCTGGTACAGACCAGCCTCATTCCATGCCTCTGCTCCCCTTGACCTCAACTTCCCCCTAGCTTGGCCCTTGCAGAGCTTATCCGGAGTTGTCCAAAAGCTTGAAACCTATTCCATTATCCAGTTGGGAAAGCAGGAAGTCACCGGCCTAAGAGACTCAAGAACAGGTACCACTCCACCAGTCCCGACCCTCCCCTTGGGCACATGCCTACCTGGGACTTGTCGGAAGGTAGGTTGGGATGCACACTTCTGTAGCCCTTGGCAGCGAGTGAAGAGGGCTGGGCATTTCCATTGGCATCAGCATTGGAAGAAGGCCTCCACTCATCTGAGAAACAGGAAGGAAAAAACCTCTCACTCACAGGGAATAACTCCCTGGTTCCCCTCTAACTCAGGGGTCCTTGGTAGAAAGCCAGGACAGTGAAAACGCAAGAGAAACCATACCTGCTGACGAAGGCTCTGGCTCCAGCCCTACATGTGGTACAGAAAGGATAAAAGCAAGAAAAGGGGAAAAACAGAAATGGTTACATTTGCAGGAAACAAGCATGAACTGCATAGAAGGATGAAAACCCAGCACCCCGTTGTCTGACACAAAATGCCCTCAGTCACGATGGCCTGATTACCATAGGAACCCACTCGAAACCATGATGTGCTCACAGGCACTGACCTTTGAAAACACAAGGCTCACATTCACAGGGATGAAGAAACAATTGTTACTTGACATTCTTGTTTTACAGACAAAAAGGCAACAGAATTCTCTACTGGCTAGTCCCTACTCACTGACTCTCATTCCCCTTCCTGGTGCCTGCTGTGGGCTCAGAATGACCGCTCCCAACTAACAGGCCCAGGAGAGACAGAAGTGGTTAACACATTTTCCAGGGATGTTGGTGCTGGACTAAGGGGCAGAACATGACTTAAGCCAAGAGGTATCTGCTGTGATAAAGACTTTTTCTTCCTGTCTGCTTTTCTTCTTTCCATTAAATGAGCCACATAAACATTTCAAAATCTAATCACCCTTCCTGAGTATTCATCACATTATAAAGCATCCTTGTCTCCCTTCAGCCTTCCCAGCCACTATTTGATGCATTTCAGAGATACTAAACCTCTCCTAGTTTGATCCACATATGAGGCAGCAGAGTGCAGTGGTTACCAGCCCAACCGGGACGGCAGCTCAGCCTCAATTCAAATCCTGGGTCTACCACCTAAGGGTTCTATGACCCTGGGCAAGTTATAAGCCTCAGTTTGCCCATCTGAAAAATGGAGATAATGATATGCCTGTTTTATAAGTGTTGTTAATAAGAACATATATGCATGTGAAAGGCCTGCCTGGCAAAGCTCAGTAAATATTTGCTATTTATCATCATCTTCTGTATCATCTCTTGTCTCTACTCTCTATCCTTGATCTAACCTAGGGGTCCACAGACTTTTTCTATAGAGGGCCAGATAGTAAATATTTTAGGTTTTATGAGCCATATGGTCTCAGATGCAAGTACTCAGCTCTGCTTTTGTAGGACAAAGGCAGCCACAGATGATATGTAAATGAATGAGCATGGATGTGTTCCAATAAACCTTTATTTATAGACACTAAAATCTGAATTTCATATAATTTTCATGTGGCATACAATACCATTCTTCTTTTGATTTTTCTTTAAACCATTAAAAAATGTAAAAGCCATTCTTAGCACGAGGGCTGTACAAAAAAAGGCACAGGCCAGATTTCACTCACAGCCTCGGTTTGCCAATCCCTAACCTGGCCAAGCCTTAACCCATTCTCCCCGGCTGCCTCCTCTTGCCTCACCATGTAGAGAAAGAGGGACTAATACTGCAGTCTCATTGCCGAAGCCTCCAGTTCAGTGTGGGTTCCTCCAGGGCTGGACGTGGGCTTTCCAGATGCCAAGTTGAGATTTACAGACATTTACTCAACATTTCTCTAAGTGCCACTGTGAGTCACTGCTACACCCTTGTAGTTTGAGTTCAGTGTACACAACAACTCTGTGAAGTAGGTAATCACTGTCCTTCATGGATGTGGAAACAGATAGGCCACCTGACTTGCCCAAAGTCACACAGCCAGGAAGTGACAATGCAGTCAGCCCAAGTCTCCAGAATCCAAACATATCACCCCCGCCAGCCACCAGCCTCACTGTCAGCCATGAAATGGATGCTATGCTTCAGAGAGTTGATGGGAGGTAAAAAGAAAAAGCAAGGCAGGATAAAGATTCTGAGTGATGTTAAATTTCACTTTCTCATTTATAAAATATAATCCTTACCCCGTACTCCTCACAGGGAGTATGATTCTCTGATTCTCTCCAATTGAAGAACTGGAGAATCTTTAAGAATAAAAGATCAAGTACATGAAAGTGCCTCCGAGTACACCACACTCCCTGTTGCATCCAACCAGATCCCTGGCCCAGAGCTCCCCTCACACCTGGCAGGCCATTAAACACCAGGTGACATGCTCTAACAAATGGTCCACTGTCCTTCCTCACAGCTGTGACTTCTGTTCCACCTTCTAAGTTGCTATTTCTAGTCTACCTTTGTCAAATAAGTCTATCAAATTTATTAGATTTGTGCATATATGAAACATCAACAGGTTCTGAGTGCAGGGCTATCTAATGAAGGATGTAAACTTTGTACATGGAATTGGGAACACATTATTTTGCCCACTTTCTGGTTCTCAGTTGGGTTGGTTCTATTCAAGTGACACTAGCAAACAGCGATGTAATGGAAAGCTGAGATGTGAACTGTTCTTCCAAACCTCCAGGTATCATGAAGGGACCATCATTGTGACATCAGATTGCCTAGTTTCAGCCCTGAGTCTCTATCTTGCTAACTGTACCTACTGCAGCAAGTGACCTGGCCGCACCTGTGAAATGGAGTTAATGTCTACCTCTTTGAATCATAAGGACTAAATGAAAGTATCTGGCATAAAGCATGTGCTTTGCAAAATCAGAATTCAAAGCATAAGGGGAAAAAACCCATAGACAAAAATGAGCATTGTTGATCTCTGCCATGTGATAAATAGCTTTAAGAACACAAGATCCTTAAGGATAGATAGATCTCATTCCAAGTTTTTAAAACTATTCTCCTTACCCTACCCTAAAAAGGCAGTTCCCAGGACCTCTTAAATGATCCTCTCTTTTTTGTTAAAGGACAGCTGTATTTCTGACATCTTATCATCCTTCATCTATTACCTCATCTTCTGAACCTGGAAGGTTGGTAGCAGCCTGGGGCCATTTGTGCCTGCATGCAGCAGTATGAAATTTTGCACACATAATCATCCATTATTAACTCCTGATTGAATAGACTGTCAAAATGCTTCTTTCAATAAATGTTACCTTAGAGCTCCCAAGGTTGGGAGAATGCCTTGGAAAGTTGGATCCTAGAGAGCTTTTGCAGTCCTGAGAGACCTACCATTTCCGCAAGAAGCATAATTTACTTGGCCTTATCTTTTCCTCCAGCTGTTTTTTATTTGCAATCTTTTCTGGCCTGTGGCTGTAGCCTCCTGATATTTTATTTTATCTCAATCTATGCTCATTTCATTTTGACCTATTCTAAAGTCTTTTGCTGATCAGTTCTTCTTGGGATCTTAGGATAATTTTCATTGAGTTATCTTGATGTGTTCTCATGAGAGTATTCAAGAGGTAGATGAGAGGTGTTATAGTAAGTCTAAGGGTGTTCCAAATCTTATTTGTGTTTATTTTGTATTCATGCTGTAGAGAATTTAACTTTATCCAACAAGAGGTCTGGCCTTTGCCCTCAGGTTCTGGGATGTAATCCCTGGGCTCTTCGAAAGTCATGCCTGATAGGAGTGACTTTGTTTATCTGGGGCTTTGAGTCCACCAGCTATGTGACTTGGGATGGGGGCTTTGGGCCAGCAGGACCTGAACGGATTAGGAAGTTGGCCTGGAGACTGAGATGCATATGTAACGGAGCCACAGTAAAAACCCTGAACACAAAGGTTTGGGCACATTTCCTGGTTGACAATGCTCTGAGAACACTGTCACACATCACTGCTGGGAAATAACATGTCCTGCCTCCATGCAGAGAGGGCGACAGAAACTCCGCATTTGGTACCTCGCCCAGACTCCAACCTGTGTACATCTTCTCTGTATCCTTTCCCTGTAATAAACCATAACGCTGAGTGTAGCTTTCAGTAAGTTACGTGAGTTCCTCTAGCATTTTACCAAACCTGAGAGTGGATTTGGGAATCCCCTGAACTTGCACTTAGTGTCAGAAGGAAGGGTGAACTCTTGTGAGGACTCTTCCCTCCAACTTAGCTGACCCTAATTCTCACACATGTACTCATCAAAAAGACTCTCATTTAATGAAAGTATGGGGTACCTTTAACTGCTTCAATGTTAACCTTCTTATGGTACCTTTTTGCTACTGCCATTTTTCGAGAACAAATGTGAGAGTCAAACCAGAGGAAATAATTTGACTGCAGGTCTAAGAATCTTTACGTCCAAAGCTAACTTTGCACTCAAGAATCAGGCAATAAGGACTGGAGCCGACTGGTACAGAATTAACAAAATATAAGGGCTTAAGTGACCTTGGCATCTGAGTCAGAACACAGGAATTGATGTATCAAGCCACAAGATCTTCAGATTATACCAGACAAGAAGCTTCGTATCACACCCACCACCAGCTCAGACTCCCTGTCTGGAGTGAAAATATCCTGACCTGGGACATGACCAAGTCACTCTTGAACCAACATGGCCAATGCTCAGACCTGGTGTGGCAATGAGGTGAGCAGGCAGGGATAAGGTGATGAGGCTTCTTGGAGGGGAAGGAAGTCAGTACTAAGATTACTCCCATTCCTTTCAGATTGTTCTGATCCAAAAACCAAGGTCCACAATCAGAGATGAGGCAGCTGATCAGGAAGCTGTGGTCAGGGATCTTGAGTTAAGCTACCACTTGAATGGAGGAGTCTGGAGAATGAGTGTTAACTGCGCAGTTTCAAGGGCTCTATCTGTCACTCCACCCCCGAGAATGTCTCCATTCTGTGAAAGTTCATTTGGATGCAGATGGCTTCCAAATCCATGCACTGGACTCCAAATTTCCAAATTCCCATTAGAAACATTCTCCTAGAAGTCCTTCCCTTGACAAGAAACTCAACATGTCAAAAAATGGAATTCAACATTCTTTTCATCACTCTTCACAAATCCCCCTCATCTCCATGAGTGCCACAATTACTCTTCTAGCCAACAAGGGAAGACATCTCCTGGAGTCTTGCCTCTCTGTGGTCCTTAAATACACCACGAGGAGCCCCGGTCATTTCATTCTCCAAAAGACACTTTTACCCTCAGCCTCTTCTCTTCATTCCCTTTGCCACCATGCTAGGATCAGGCCCTCATGGCTTCAAACTGAAATTATATTTAACAAGCCTCTTGACCTGCAGGAACTGGAATGGTTATCCTTAAAGGGCACTTACTTTGGGCCTGTGCTAAATGCTTGGCACGAAAGAGCTCATTTAACCACCCAAAGTGCTAGAATTATAGCTCACACCTGTAATCCCAGCACTTTGGGAGGCAGAGGCAGGTGGATTATGAGGTCATGAGGTCAAGAGTTCGAGACCAACCTGACCAACACAGTGAAATTCTGTCCCTACTAAAAATACAAAAGAAAAAAAAAAATTAGCTGGACATGGTGGCAGGCACCTGTAGTCCCAGTCCCAGCTACTTGGGAGGCTGAGGCAGGAGAATTGCTTCAACCTGGAAGGCAGAGGTTGCTGAGAGCCAAGATCACACCACTGCCCTCCAGCCTGGGTGACAGAGTGAGACTCTGTCAAAGAAAAGAAAGAGAGAAAGAAAGAGAGAAGGAAGGAAGGAAGGAAGGAAGGAAGGAAGGAAGGAAAGGGCAAGCTCATTTAATCTCAACAAACTCTATTACAGTCACCTCCAATTTACAGATAAGGCAACTGAAGCCCTGTAAAGTAATTTGTCCATGTCATAAAGACAGTAAATGGCAGAGCTCAGCCTCAATAGAGAACTATGTGATACACAAGAACTATAAATAGGGGCACCTCTGAAATGCAGACATCAGGGAGCCATGTAGGGACTGGAGCTTCCAGTCTAGGCAAACAGTCAGCAACCTGGTCACCTATAGGCATTGAAGAAGGTGGCAAATGAGGAGCAAGTCAGAGAGAAAGCAGACAGAGCAGCTAGGGGACAAAGGCTGTCCCTAGAGAGAAGGGAGGGAGCCAGATGCCATCTAACATTAGCTGTCCACAAAGGCATTGAGAGTAGGAAGCAATCCTTGGCAAGAGCCATCCACTGCCTCACCCTTGGGCTCCCCGTCCAGACTAGGCATGGCTGTCTGCAAATACTGCTGAAAACTGTTTTTATGAAACCAGGGAAGGCCCAGGAGCTCCCAGGCCCCAGGATAGGACAATAGACTATGGTATGGGCCAGCAAGTTGTCATCTGGAGGTTCACATGGACACTGCCAGAGTCAAAAGCCAGCAGGATGCTAGCCAATGGGTAGCATGGTAAGGGGACAAGATTCCCATTCCTCAACTGTCTACACTCACATCCTCACTTCTTGTTTTTCTTTTTGAAATAGCATCTTGCTCTGTCTTCCAGGCTGGAGTGCAGTGGCATGATCTTACTTCAAGCGATTCTCCTGCCTCAGCCTCCCGAGTAGCTGTGATTACAGGTGTGCATCACCATGCTTCGCTGATTTTTGTATTTTTAGTAGAGACATGGTTTCATCATGTTGGCCAGGCTGGTGTAGAAACTCTGGCCTCAAGTGATCCGCCCACCTCAGCCTCCCAAAGTGCTGGGATTATAGGCATGAGCCACCATGCCCAGCGCACTCACATCCTCTTTTAAGCCCACTCCCCAGCGTTAACTCATTCTAGCCTGCTTTGTACCCTTAATGAGCATGTGGGTTTTTTTCTGTTTCCTCTTCTCAAATCCAGCTTGTTCCTTTTCATCCAAACTGCCCTCCTGTACCGTCTTAAATTTATCCCCAGTCAAAGGGATTCCATGTGTGTCAGGCTAATTTCCAAACTTCCTAAGGTCAAGAGCATTCTGGACCTAGAAAGGCTTGGAAAGCATCTGACCCAAGACCCTCATACTTGATATGAGCTCAAAGTCACTAGGACTTACCCACAGCCGAAAAGCAAGGTGGCTGACTGCAAGTCCACACCTGACTCATGCTGCAATAACATACTGCCTTTTGCCCTCACCTAATGCACCTAGAATTGCTCTATTTTCCTCCTTTCTCATCACAATCCCAAGTAACTTGCTTAGCACCTGGCACACAGATAATGCTGAATGAATGTAAGCTCATTTGGATTTGATGATCTCGATTCACAAAGATGAACTTACTGTAAGGTGTGAATGACTAATAGCTATCCCTTAATTCTTCCGAGTATAGTATTTGCATTTTAAAATAATGTGGTTATGGTTTGGTGAAACAGATTTGGTGAAGTTTCTTTTCACCTAATTAGTTGGTAGAAATTTGTAAGACACAAACATATTTTGGGATAAGACAGTGTTTCCAACAGTGCCTCAAATCCATACACAGGGCAGGGCATGGTGGTTCACACCTGTAATCCCAGCACTTTGCAAGGCCGAGACAGGTGAATCACTTGAGCCTGTGAGTTCAAGAACAGCCTGGGGAACATGGCAAAACTCTGTCTCTACAAAAAAATACAAAAACTAGCTAAGTGTGGTGGCATGCACCTCAGTACTTGGGAGGCTGAGGTGGGAGAACAGATTGAGCCCAGGAGGTCAAAGCTGCAGCGAGCCATGATTGCATCACTGTACCCCAGCCTGGGCAACAGAGTGAGATCGTGTCAAAAAATAAAAAAAATTTTTTTAAATCCACATGGTACTGGGAAGCACTGGTACAGGCGTGTACTTGGTGGACCTATGTGTTCTATGTCAATGCCACACTGTAACCACTAGAGGGAGCTCCAGGCTCCCTCTCCATTTGCAATCAGAGGCTAGGACATGCGGTTTGTAAGGTCATTCGCGCCAAGGGACTGCACATAAGGCCTTTCTCTTTGCATCATCCCTTAGGGACTCTCTCCTTTTCTCCAGACGCTCTCTAGCTTGGGAGCTGGGTCTTCCTAGTTAGGCTTGGAGAGGCTGGATGAAGTTAGCCCTGGTATAAAACAACTTTGCCTTCTCTCCTCACCCCTACCTTTCTGAGAGCAGAAAAGCAAATTGCAGCAAGTCAGAAGTCAGGGCTGGGCTCAGGAATACAGGACCAAGAAGCTACTCTGTCCACTTTTAAGGTTGTGGGCTGCTCGAGCCTCCCTCAGCCTACGGATGAAGAAGCCCTCACAGGGACCAACATCACTAGAAAGGGGTTTGTACTCAAACCCTAGCCTGGCCTCATCCCGCAGTATGTGTCCCAACACCTGTTATGGGTGGCTGGGCAGGAAGAAAGTCAGTTTCCAGGATGCTAGGTCTGGCCATTTCCATCCTACATATCATGTCTATCTTATCACAACACACCACTCCCGCTGCACTAGAGGGGTCTGCGCACCCTACTGTCCCAAGGGAGTGGTCCTTCCCTCCATTCAACTGCTCCCTCCATTTCCTTCAAGAAAGTAAGCTCCCACCCCCTACAGCAGCAGCTCTCAGATACGGTCCTTATACTAGCAACATCAGCACAACCTAAGAACTTATCAGATATGCAAAACTTCAGACCCTACCTCAGACCTGCAAGTGGGAATCCTACATTTGAAAACTCTGGACTGGGGCCCAGCAACCTATCTTTTTACTCCAAGTGATTCTGATGCAGCTGAAGTGTGAAAGCCACTGCCCTACAGAGGGGAGAGGCGTTGTCTCACCCTAAACTAACTGTGCCTGATCTCAAAGTCAGCATTTGTCAACTCCCAGAATACCTGGACCATGGAAAGTCATCTCTGGCGAAGCCAAAATAATCGGACCATAATCAAATAGCAGGTAACATCTAACAGTCTAGTCCAGATGTCCCCAAACTATTGCCTGCGGGCCGCATGTGGCCCCCTGAGGCCATTTATCTGGCCCCCCATGCCGCACTTCAGGAAGGGGCACCTCTTTCATTGGTGGTCAGTGAGAGGAGCACAGTATGAGGCGTCCCTCCAATGGTCTGAGGGACAGTGAACTGGCCCCCTGTGTAAAAAGTTTGGGGACACCTGATCTAGTCCATACCACCAGGCATATACACAGTGCTTCATACACTTCTTTCTCAAAATGATCCTACGAGGCAGATGCAGTTACCAACCCCATTCTACAGTTCATTAGGGTTGGCAGGGTGTACACAGAGATCTATTAGAATCCCAGTTCTTTTTTCTTTTTTTTTTTTCTTTTTTTTTTGAGATGGAGTCTCTGTTACCAGGCTGGAGTGCAATGGCGCAATCTCGGCTCACTGCAACCTCCACCTCCTGGGTTCAAGCGATTCTTCTGCCTCAGCCTCCCAAGTAGCTGGAAATACAGACACACGCCACCACACTCAGCTAATTTTTGTATTTTTACTAGAGATGGGGTTTCACCATGTTGGCCAGGCTGGTCTTGAACCCCTGAGTTCAGACAATCTGCCAGCCTCGGCCTCCAAAAGTGCTGGGATTACAGGCATGAACCACTGAGCCTGGCCCTGAAGTCCCAGTTCTAAACCTGAATACCTCAGGTTTCTCAAGTGATGAATTAAGGTGGGGAGATGGGCTTCATGTGGTTTCTTCAATCTCCCTTTGCTCCTAGTTTACACTGGGCCTTGAAACTACTTCTCCTGATCCTGCTCCCGCAGCTGGCTGGTGGCCATCCCAGGCCTGAGCCCTGCCCACCTCTGCTTTCCCAGGAACAAGCAAGGTCATCTACACTTCTCAGTCTCCCCTAGCCACAGCTCCAGCCCAGCCCTGCCTGGACAGGCCACAGCGAACCTCTAGGATTCAGGGATGAGCTCTGAGAAGCCCAACCTCTAGCCCATTTCACCGTTTACCCCCCATGCCCTAAGTCATTTCCGTCTGCAGAGCACTGGCTCTTGCCACAGGATGACCTGCTCAGTCAAAGCTACCATAAAGTGGTAGTCATTTCTGTGCCTTCATCTGCAGCACGTGACTGTTAGTTAGGGGTTTTGACCACTATCCATCAAAAGGAGCTGACTATCCCAGGGAACCCTGAGAGAACCAGGAGGCATCTGATGAACTCACACCCTCCCGAGCAAAAACACCAGAGCATCTGCCCGCCCTTCCCATGTGGCTTTGAACATCTCCCCCAGCCTCAGCGCACCTGGTTTGCTTTCGTGTTGCGGGGTTTCCTGAGGACTCACAGGGCTACTGCTTGGTGTTTCCCTATAGGAAGACGAGGCCCGGAGAGTCACTGCTCCCTTTCCAGTGCAGATTTTCGTAGGATCCATGTCTGAAAAGAAAAGGTCCAAAAGAGAAAACTGAATCCAAGATTCCTGAAAGATTAAAGGACAGTTGGTTAGCAAATTGTTACAGCTAGGCAATGAGATGAACCTGGTTACAGCCACGCAAAGTCTTCAAACACTTGTGGCCAATGGATATTAATCTGTGAGTGGTGGAGAGGGGCAAGTTTTCAGAGGTTTACTGTGCATCATGAAGTTAGGGGAACATGTCGGCAATGGTGAGTTCAGAGTAAATGGATGAGTTACAATATCAGCTGAAAACATTTCAAAATAAAAGCAGGTTTATGCCTTTGATTAAATGACATTTGGGTTGGTGAGCAGACTTCTGACCAGTTAGTAAGGCACAGTTCAAGAAAGTTTATGAAAGATGTCTCAAGCTTCCAGACCATCCTTCTCATTGAAAACCAGGTTGGTGATGTAGGGAAGTGGGGGCAGGGGTGGTGTTCTATGGAGAACAACTACTCCTTGCAGTTTTCCAATGGGAAAAGGAAAAGCAAATCTCCTTGGATCAGCAAGTCAAGACTCCCAAATTGCTGAGACAGAAGGATAAGCTGCCTGGCGAGAAAGCTCATGAGTAACAGCCTCACTTTCCAAATGTAACAAAGAAAACTCACAGCAACAAAAATGACCCAAAAGGCTAAATCCTTCAATGAGCAGTGTCCACTGAGCCTCAGCTGTCTTCCCAGGATCCTGGCATCTCCTACAGTTTCACTAGGACCTAATAACAGGCCTGGGTCAACTTTGAAAGTTTCCTTGAGAAAGATTTCAAAATACGCTTCAAAAGGTCTGAATGCCATCCTGCAGAAAATCACTCACAGGCAGGCAGGGAACCAGGGCACACCACACAGTTCCGGGAGGCACACACTCCAGTGTTTCTTTATGCGCAGCTGAGCTATGCAGAACACCACAGTTTTGTTTTGTTTTCTGACTGCTCACAGCCTAGATCCCTGACCCAAAATTGTCACAATTAGGATTACAGGTTGACATTCAAGGTGTGTGTTTGGGTATGTGAGTTCAGACGTCCAACTCACCCCCATTCCCGTCCAAGGGCAGGAAGAAGCAAAGCCTCTTCTCTCCTTGCTTTCCATGTCGGCAGCCCCCTTCCAACAACTCAGGGAGAATGATCATTAGCATTAGAGAAGAGAACAGACCTGCCTTGTCAGCACCTCTTGTATTGAACGCAATGCATAAAACCCACAACGTGTGGTGAGGCAAGCATCAGCCTTGGAGAGCATCTGACCTATCCAACTCTATCAAAAGGCTAAGTGACTGATGTCACCAAACTAGTGGGAAAACTGGTTCCTGGTCACTTCAAAAGGATGAAGGGCAACTGACGGGTGCAGCCCATCCATAGGTTCCTAAACACACAGCCCAGTTACTTCTGAAAGCGCCTTTGGATAAAGTACTACATAGGCCTCATATGTCCCACTTTGTACAAAACTGACATCTGAGCTGTAACTTCCCCAACCCCTGGAGGGGAGAGGCAGGAAGCGACTGCAGGAAATCGGGGAAGGCACAGGGGATGCTCTGGGATGGCCCAGTGAGCATCACAGAGGCAAGTCTAGGTTTGACACCTAAGGCAGCTGCTTCAAATTCAGCCCAGTTCAGAGGTTCTCTGTGAGACCGGGTTAATTCTCAAGGAGACTGCAGTTTCTGCTAAAGTACTTGGAGTTGGAAACCTCTAGGGAGAGCCTAGGATGTCCATGCACCTCAGCCCCATCCCAAAGTGAAAGCTGAGGCTCTCGACTGACCCTCCTCCTAAAGGAAAGAGGGGCAAGGCCTCTGTCCTAAGTTCTTCCCCACACTCACTGGCTCCCAGAAAAACACACACAGACATTCACGTACACACACAGAAGAAAAAAGGAAACAAGCTGAGGAAGTGAAACGGAATGCCTCCTAAACATGCAAGGATTCAGCTCAAAGCGTGTGTTAGAAGAAAAGAAGAAAGGAAAACCATGCCATGATCCGCTCACAATTAAAGAAAATCAACCGACCCAAGGAGATACCTGGAGGGAGAACTAGGCCTGAGGCGTTTCTCACTGTCTTCACAGGAATGATTTTAACAGCAGAAATAGAGCGTGCACGTAAAGGGTAGGCAGTTGCTGAAAACACAAAAGGGTAAATGGTGCATCCAGAAGAACATTTGGGAAACACTCAGGCAGTTGAGGAACTGGGCAGGGACAATAGGAGGAAGTCGCCCACACAACAAGAACAATACAAAGGGCAGTAGATGCAGTAATTAAAAATAACCTGCTTTCTCTCTTTAGAGTTCTAGGCCAAGATGACAGACCCCTCCCCGCCAGTAATCACCCAAATACAGCTGGTCAGTGTTGATCAGTGGCTCCTGCCACACCAGGAGCTTGCCAAGGCTCTGGACAAAGATTTACAGAGGCACAGATGGCCTGGCAAACAGAGGAAGAGGAGAGCACTCAGGGTCCACAGGGCCTCTTGGGAGAAGGCTGGGGAGTGGGCTTCAAGGAGGAGGGCTGTGGCCCGTGGGCTCCAGATGAGTGAAGGAACAAAGGAATAAGATCATGAGCTGCTTGGTCCCTTCAGCCATCAGAGCTACTTCCCCCACAGCAAAGCTTCTGGGGTCTTGTTCCTGCTCTGACAATCACAGCCCTCTGGACCCAAGCAAATCAGAACCCCCATCTGTTGGACAGCAGATGGCCTTGCTTAAACCCACCCTTTCCTGGTCAGGAGGTGCCAAGTGTCCAAGAGCATATGTAGTCCTTGGGCAGCACCCAAGTGTACAGCCCAGGACCTCAATGCCCAGCTGAGCTAAGGCAGAGTAGGGCTGCCTGCCCAGGATGCAGTGAAGGCCACCGCTCAAATGTCCTGGGTGCCCACACTTATCTATCTGCAGGGTCTCTGGGCTCCCTGCCTGCCCAGATTCTGTAATCTCATGATAGGCACATCCCTAACTCTTCTCACAATGAGCCTGTTGTGAGGCCTCCCCTCGTACTCTCTCTTAAGGGCAGCACATAAAGAGGGCTGGGAGTTCTGTGCAAGGGTGCCAAAGTCAATTGTGGCCACAGATCTATAGAATCACAGCAGGTAGGGCTGCCTGGGACCAAGATCATCACTGCAGAGTCAGCATCGTCCTGGTAAGCCTGTCAAGGCAACGGAAGGGAGGCCTGTCGGCCAGGGGCAGTGCACCTTCTAGTCCGTCCTGCTGCCAGCTGACCTCGTAAGGTATGGGGCAGTCACACGGCACCTGGCCATCAAGGACTAGGTTGCGAATGACACTGCTGCATGTATTAAAGACAAATGTGCTCTTACAGCATCCTTCTGTCTGCTCCACCTGGGAGGTGGGCTTGGGGGAGACTTTTGTAACCATTTTCAGAGGGAGCAAGAGGCTCAGCAAACTGCTCAGGCTCATTCAGTTCTCAGACAGAGAGGCTAAGACTGGAACTCAGCTCTCCCAGCTCCAGTTCAGTTCCTCAGGCCACTCTGATGCCCTTCAGATGACTTCTGCCTGCTTGTTTCTGGACAAAGGTGAGTCTCACCAAGGAGAGAATGGGGCCCACTCCACATGCCACCCTCCTCCACATGCCTTAAGTCTCTTGTATAAATGAGTTCACATGGATGGGGTTGATGACCCCACAGGTTTTAAACACACAGAGCCCCACCCCTTCCCATGCTCCTCACTGGATGCTAAACACATGCCTGCAGCCACTCCACAGCACTGCCCCTCAAAGTTCTCTAAGGACAACTTGGTAGAGACTGTACAGGACTCCACACCAGGGGTGCAGAAGGGAGGCCAGACAGGGAGGCAAGAACAGGAGCGTGGCAGGTCCCCTCCTGCCACCAAGGAACCCACCCCCATACCACCTGGGCCCTGTACCCCAACCCCTCCTAGTCTCTCGGCATACCCTCTACAGCTGCTTCCTCTTAGTTCACATTTTGCCTTGTCTTAAAAAGAACACTTTGCTGATCCAGATGGAAATTACAAAGGTCAAAAGGCCAAATTGTTTGAAATTATTCTTTGAGAAATGCATCTTGACTTAAATGCCCAATGCCAGGATTCTCACCCTTCCTCTTGTATACCGTAAGATATAGTTGGCTGAGTGGTCATTCCAATTCTGAATTTGAGGCAGAAATAAATACAGCAGATCATAAAATTCCCTCATCTGGTAGATAAGGGAACCCACATCCACAAAGATAAAGGATCTCTCAAGTGTCCTGTTCATGAGCGGCAGAGCTGAGACTTGAACCCATGCCTTGTCACTCCAGCTGGAGTGTCCATCACACCACACAGTAAAAGTGGCACCATGGGACCTGTCGCCAGGCTATCTGTGCAGCCACACTGAGGTCAGGATGAAAGTCTCCAGGCCAAGGAGTACCTCAAAGTTCATCACATCCATCATTCATTTCACATTTAAATCTTTTCTCCTAAAATTTTAAAAAACTGAAACTATGAGAGGATGTGCATAAAATTAATGCCAATGAAATAATTTATTTTAATGATTTAGGCTCTTGCCTTAGGGTCAGGACTGTGAACACATCACTGTTTATTATGTATAGGTGAAGGTGAAAGGCTGAGCAATGGTATTTCAGGCTGATAAATGCCATCTGAACCAGACATGAAGCATGCCTTGGTCCATGTATCTGATCAGTTATTCACAGCAACCTTGTGAGCTAGGGAAAGTTTTTAATACCTCACAGTGGGAAAATGGCAGTCTCAGACTCCTGAAATACAAGAACAGGTTCCGAGTCTCAGAAAATCAGTGTGGGGAACAGGTCTCCAGTTTATGTCTTGGTTAGACCAGTGATGTTCACACCAAGCAGATGGGATGGCCCCAGCCTGCAATAGTCCACAACTTTAGAAATGCTTTGCAGTACAGGCCGGGCATGGTGGCTCATGCCTGTAATCCCAGCACTTTGGGAGGCCAAGGCAGGTGGATCACCAAGTCAGGAGTTCAAGACCAGCCTGGCCAAGATGGTAAAACCGTGTATCTACTAAAAATACAAAAATTAGCCGGGCATGGTGGCAGGTGCCTGTAATCCCAGCTACTTGAGAGGCTGAGGCCGGAGAATTGCTTGACCCAGGAGGCAGAGGTGGCAGTGAGCCAGGATTGTGCCACTGCACTCCAGCCTGGGAGACAAAGCAAAACCCCGTCTCAAAAAAAAAAGAAATACTTTCCAGTACTGATCCAGACGTCTCCCTAAGAACCTTACCTTTGTCTTGCCCATTACTGCTGGGTGCCAAGCCATTCACCACAGCTTTCGAACCACCATCACATTCTGCAAGAAAGAAAGAGAGCATGAGGTTTGTGAGTATGCTGCCCCAGCGCTTACTGAGTCCTACATGGCACCAGGTGCTGGGGTTGGAGTCAGGAGGAAGCAGAGGGGTCCTGCCCTGTCAGATACTTTCAGACCTCTAGGCCCTGGTTCCTATGAAACCCTCTGCCAAGAATGTTTCCTCCTCCCTTCTTACCTGATGGAAATTCCATGCACCCTTGAGGCTCTCCTCAGATTTCATGTCTTCTGTGTTGGCTGAGAGTTTCCTGAGTTCTGCTCAGTTACAGAAACTGAGGCCTTCCCTGTTCACCTGCAACCTAAGCCCCACCCAAGTCCCCATCCCAAAATAGATGGAGGCAGGCCAAGAAAGGCAGGCGGGCAGGCCATGTCACCCTGGGAGATGTGTGTTGGAGGAAACCCCTTCAAGCCCAGAGTTAACCACGCTACAAACATAATCATATTTGGGTTTTTAAACACTGACTTGCCTAGATCTGAGGATCCATGCTTATCATTCCATGATTAGCATCTCATTTTATCCTTAAGACTCAGACATCGAGAACTAGGATTTAGAAATGCCTATTTTATAGATAAGAAAATTGAGGCAGAGAAGATTCCAGGCCTGCCCAAAATCACTAGGCTGAAATCTGAACTTTGGTCTGCCCATATCACAGCTCATCTTCTTACTACCCAAATGGGATAAACATTTGGGTTTCCTGATGTACACATATAGATATATATATTCTATATCTCTAAATGCTGGGACTGAAGCTTAGTCTAACACCCCTGTAATTCATTAGGCTGAGACTCAACCTAAGCTCTTAACAATCAGCATCCCCAAAGGGTGGATGCCTGCTGGACACCACACCGACAGGTTGGTCTGGATGCTGCCTGTGGCCAGACACGAGCTGGATCACTGCCCCACCTGGTGCCTCGATGCCCTCATGCTGGCCCCCAGACTGTGTCCTGTTAATTCCCCACATCCACCTACAGGTGAAGGCCAATTCTCCCAGATATCTCCCTTGAGCTAGATGTGTGGAAGGAGGGTGCTGGTGAGAAGGCCAGAAATCCACGTACCTGCTCTAGTTCCTTCTGTGACTGTGGCCTTGCTCCAGGCCTCCCCAGGCTAGTGTGGCGCAGCCTCTGAGCTACCAGCAGGCCCAGCCCCATGTTCTTCCTTTCTTTTAATTAAATGTAACAACCAAACTTGAAGAAATTTTAGAAAAGTAAACTCCATCTCCTGAAACTCAAACCTCTGCAGCACAATGTTGGTGTCCAACTTCCTGAGTTTGATTCAACAACACTACATACTAGCTGAGTGATCCCAGCCATATTATTAACCCCTCAGGGCCTCAGTTTTTCCATTTGTGTAATGAGGGTGGCAAACTGCGCCCCGCCTGTGAGGGTTTTCCAGGAGAATGTAACAAGATCATACAGGTGAAGAACTTCTCTTGGTGACTGCCAGCCCTGTACAAACTTGGGATAAAGAGAATCCACCATTTTTACACTGCTCTTTCCATCGGTGATTAAAACAAATATTTTCCATGTAGCTACTTTTCTCTTAATGACTATTTTAATAGCGGCATAATATTCCATCAAGTAAATACACATAACGTACTTATTCATACCTCCCCACCACCACTCCCTGCTTCATGTGGGTGATGTTTTTGTTTCCTTGGAATTAAGACAGAAATTCCCAAGAGTGGGATCATCAGGTCGAAGGCTCCAGAATTTCTGAACTCTTCCTAGGCAATGCCTCCTTCCAGCCGCCGACCTGAGAGAGCAATTCTGGGGAGAAGTCTCCCGGGCTTTTCCACACCCTTCTTCCAGGTCCCTCCCTTCCTCCTTCTCTGGCCCTTAATGCCAGGAATGGTAATGCAAAGTTAGGCCAGTTCCACCACCAGAAGAGAAAGTAGCTTTAGGCTACAGAGAAAAAATTAAAAGCAAAATAAAGCAAAACACCATGGCCTGTTTTAAATGACAATAAAAGCAAAAAGCCAAGGAGACAACACAAAACCAGTTATGAAGCAGGAGCTACTGGCAGAACCAAGCCCGCTGGAAGGGGAAAAGGTGCACAGCCTCTTCGCACACAGCAAAAACACTCAAGGAATTGCTGAGAAGCCAAGTCCCTGGCTTTGCAGGGAGGAACTCTGAGCTTGTAACGGTAGGAATCCAAAGATGAAGCGTTCGCCATTCCTTGGACATGAAGTTCAGCCCTTGAAAAGCACTGCCTAAGGCCGGGCACAGTGCCTCACATCTGCAGGTGGATCACCTGAGGTCAGGAGTTTGAGACCAGCCTTGCCAACATGGTAAAACCCTGTCTCTACTAAAAATACATAAAAGAAAAATTAGCTGGATGTAGTGGCACATGCCTGTAATCTCAGCTACTCAGGAGACTGAGGCAGGAGAATCACTTGAACCCAGGAGGCAAAGACTGCAGTGAGCCAAGACCACGCCACTACACTCCAGCCTGGGTGACAGAGCAAGACTCCATCTCTAAATAAATAAATAAATAAATATATAAATAAATAAATAGCATCACCTCACTTAATCCTCACTAAATCCCAATGAACTGGTGCTTTTTATTATGTCCATTTTTGCAGAGGAAAATGCACAGAAGGGTCCATCACAGGCCCAAGGCTATGCAACCAGTAAACAAGGAGGTCAGGGTGTGAGCCTGAGCTATTCCATCCCAGAGCCTTCCTAGGTCTTAACTACAAATTGTCCTACTCAGAACTTAGCAAATAAATGGAAAAGGGTGATTTTTAATCCACAGAGGTCACTGACAACACTCAGAAAATACTGCAGGACTGAGAGACCCTGAATAAGATATCGACAGGGTCATCCTCCCACCCCACAGCCTGCCCCACCTATAGGTCTCAGGAGGCTCCAGGGCATGTTCAGTAGCCTAGGTGGGCCTTAATCTCCAGATGGAAACTCCTCTGCTCCAATTTTGGGCTGGAAAGCTGACAGCTCTTGGCTGCATGATGAGCAGGGATCTGTTCCCCTCTCTGTCTTCCCTAACCCATGTTTTCTACCCCAGCTCAAAGCAAAAAGTACTCAAAACTGATTATTTCTTTAGGTCTTGACTTTTACTACCAAAGGCAAAGCAAAAGAGGAAGCAAACTGCTGTACTATCCCAGATGAAGGAAGCATTAGATTAGCTCACATCCTGCAGCAATTATGGCCAATCTGTTTACTTTTGCTGCAGTCACTCAGATTAAGAAATGCCAAGGAGATGAATACATATGTCAAATTTTATCAAATTGTAAACTTAAAATATCTGTGGTTTATGGTATGCCAGTTACATCTCAATAAAGAGAAAGAGGGCTCATGTGCATGTAAAGTGTATTGCAGAGTTCTTTGGCAACAGCAGTAAGCACTCAAAAAATCATTAACCATGAAGGTGATGATAGTGATGATGACAACTTATGACAAAGCTTTGGCACTCGCCCAGGTTGCAAAAAATAAAAAAACGCCACTGGGGCCTTTGGAGTACGTGGGAAATCTGGGTAAACTGCCCAGTTTGGTAGACATGACAAGAGAAAGATGAGTTTAAAATGACTTACCAGAGCTCATGGTGGTGGCAGGACAAGTCGTCTGCAACTGGGGCTCTGAACTGCTCTGTAGAAAAACAAATACCACACAATGCAATTGATGAATGGCAGGTTCGCGATCAATCCCAATGGTTAGTATTAAAAATGCAAACACTGTAACCCTTGATAAAACAGAGCTGAACCAGGAGTCACCTGGCCAGGCTTCTAGTTCATGGTCACCCACATACTATTGTGACCTTGGGTACATCACCCAACCTCACTGGTTTCAATATTGTTGCCCATATTTGTTCTGATGTTATCTAAGACCCCTTTCAGATCTAAAATTCTATTAAAAACCCCACACTATTTAAGTGCACATGGTTTAAAGTGAGGGTAAAGGGCAAAAACACATTTTAGAAGAAAGAGGTAAAATCACAACACAAACCGATTTGAAAACTTAATGATTCTACTGAATGCTTATTTATAGCTTACTATGCACAAGGAAATGTTCTCAATGCTTTAAATATATTAATGCATTTGACCCTCACAACCCTATGAGGTAAGCACTAATATCATGTTAGTTCACACAGATGGGGAAACCGAGACACAGACAGGTGAAGCTGTGTGCTTGCCGCAGTGAAGGAGCTGATACCGGAACCCAGACAGCCTGACTTTCTGATCCAAGTTCCTATGCACTGTGCTCTACTACCTGGAGGTGGGAACCAATACCTGATGTTCAAATGGATAACCCCTTTATTTAGTAGGGTTTCAAATTGAAGAACGCTTAAATTGTACCGACAATGCCCTAATATATGTCCAGAAGATCTTTTACCGAGTTATAGTTTGCATACAACTAAATATATCCATTTTAGTTGTATAATTCGATGCGTTTTGACAAATGTATACATCCTATAACCACCACTGCAATCACAATATACAGCTTTTCCATCACCCCAAAAAGTTTCCACGTGTATCTCTGCAGCCAAGTACCATCTCAGTTCTCTGTTAAGGAATGATGTGTTTTCTATTACTATTGTTTTACCTTTTCGAGGATTTTATATAATGGGTATCATAGTACAAGTAATCCTTTGTGTCTGGCTTCTCTCGTTTAGCATAACACTTTCAAAAAGCAACTGGTTAGATCTGGCTGGGTCAACTTCTGGACTCTTTTCTGTTACAGTGAGCTGTCTTTATCTAATACACTGTCTTGATTACTACAGTTTTACATAGTCTTGAAATCAGGTAAGGTGAGTGATATAGTTTGGACATTTGTCCCTGCCCAAATCTCATGTTAAAATGTAATCCCCGATGTTGGAGGTGGGCTTGGTGGGAGGTGTCTGGATCATGGGGGTGGATCCCTCATGGCCTGGTGCTACTTTGCAATCGTGAGTTCTCACAAGACGTGGTCATTTAAAGTTGTGTGGCACCTCCCCCACCCTTGCTTATGCTCTTGTCATGTGACACACCTGCCCCGTCTCTTCACCTTCCACCATGATTGGAAACTTCCTGAAGCTCCCCAGAAGCCAAGCAGATGCCAGCACCATGCTTCCCATGCAGCTAGCTTGCAGAACTACGAGCCAATTAAATCTCATTTCTTTATGAACGACCCAGTCTCAGGTATTTCTTTATAGCTATGCAAGAATGGCCTAATACAGTGAGTCTTCCAACTTGGTATTTTTTTTCCAAAATCATTTTGACTATTTTAGGTCCTTGGCATTTTCATATAAAGTTTAAAACTACCTTATCAATTTCTGCCAAAAAAAAAAAATTCTGTTGGGATTTTGACTGGAATCATGTTAAATTTATAGATCAATCTGTGAAAAAGTAACATTTTAACAATATTGAGTTAATACTGTTTTATTTTGCAGATAGAGACGGTATTTCTCTGTTGCCCAGGCTGGCCTCAACTCCTGGCCTCAACTCCTTCCAGTTCATGAGTATGGACTAGCTCTCCCTTTATCCAGGTATTCTTTACTTTCTCTTGGTAATGTTTTATAGTTTTCAAATTACAAGTCTTGTACATACTTTGACTAGTAAGGTCTTACTGAACATATCTGAAGGTCACACAATCTGAAAAACAAGTCCTCAGGATATGTAGAACCTTGATATTTTAAGTGTGGTCTACAGGCCATCAGCATTGGCATTAGCTGGGGGCTTAATGAAAATGCAGACATGGCCGGGCATGGTGGCTCATGCCTGTAATCCCAGCTCTTTGAAAGGCTGAGGCTGGCAGATCACCTGAGGCCAGGAGTTCAAGACTACCCTTGCCAAAATGGTGAAACTCTATCTCTACTAAAATACAAAAATCAATTGGGTGTGGTGGTGTACACCTGTAATCCCAACTACTTGGGAGGCTGAGGCAGAAGAATTGCTTGAACCTGGGAGGCAGAGGTTGTAGTGAGCTGACTTTGTATGTGCCACTGTACTCCAGCCTGGGTGACAAAGCAAGATTCCATCTACAAAAAGAAAAAAGAAAGAAAGAAAATGCAGAAGCTCAGACCCCATCCTGTATCTACTGAATCAGAATGGGCATTTTAACAAAATCCCAGGTGCTCCCTTTGCATTTTAAAGTATGAGAAGCAATGATGTAAAGGAAATCCCTGGTTCACAAATTCTATAATAGGGATGTGAAGATACAGTATAAAGGTCTGCAAAAAGAGACATGCTTTGGCTTCCTTTAAAAAAGAAAAAAAAAGCTGAAGTTGGACACTGGTTTCCTTTCTGGATGGTTGCTTTACTTACTGTCCTTGTAATTAACAGAATAGAATACTACCAATGAAAAGGAAATCATTCTAAGTCAGTCCCTGCAGCCCAAATCAGCAGCAACTTTGCCTCTGTCACTGTCAAATACATCTGAGACTATCTATGACCTTCAAGAGCTGTCCCCCGAGACAGTTCTGTAAGGTGTGGAAACATCTGTTCCTTCAATTGAGAAACACACACCTGCTGTTATCTGTATGTCCTCATGTTTTCCAATCCTAATTTTTGGTACCTTAGTTTGCCTACCAGGATCAAAAGGGTTGCTGTGATACCATCCAAATGTTTTTATTTTATAAATAATTTTTTTTATAATTTTCCCCACCATATAAATAATTTTCATGAGCAATTATATTATGCTAAGGTTTTATTCTTTAATTTTTTTCTTTTCTTTTCTTTTCTTTTTTTTTTTTTTTTTTTTTTTGAGACAGGATATTGAGCTATCACCCAGGCTGGAGTGCACTGGTGTGCTCACAGCTCACTGCAGCCTCACTCAACCTCCTGGGCTCAAGCGATCCTCCCACCTCAGCCTCCCAAATAGCTGGGACCACAGTCATGTGCTACCACGCCTGGCTAATTTTTTAAATTTTTATTTTGCAGATAGAGATGGTATCTCTCTATTGCCCAGGCTGGCCTCAACTCCTGGCCTCAAGCAACCCTCCTGCTTCAGTCTCTGAAAGTGCTGGGATTACAGGTGTGAGCCACCACTCCTGGCCCTTCCTCAATTTTTAAAGCATTATTAAAGAAATCTTTCTGATTCAACTGTGAAGCTACCTTAACTCAAATTATTTTCATTATTTTTTAAGTCGTTCCTAGACTTTAGATACATAAATAGCATATACACTGTTGTAAACATAATATCTGGACAGCTCTGTGTTCCAATTTTTAAATGTTTCATGAACATTTTTCTCAGATTCTATATATTCAGCATATCAATCATTTTAATGGCTGTATTTCATTGTAATGACACTCCATAATCCCTTTGTATAGCTTAGTTTAATTCATCTTAATTTAAAAAAACAAGTACAAAGCATGGAGATGTCTTATGAACCAAACAAAAAGGATACCTCAACTCATACGTGATGAGTAATCACTGTCATATGTGGGTAGCCCTTTGCACATTTCACATTTCTCAATATAGAAACTACTAAGTGTCAGCCCATCTTACAAACTGACCTAAAATAGACATGGTCAGGGATAATATTCAAAATAGTTAACCATCATTTTGCCACAAATGTCTACCAACTGGAGCAGACACCAGCTGCAGCACTCTCTGGGAGGCCCCTCCCTGTGACTGCTATTAACCATTTCATGGCTGGAAGGTGAGAGGGTAGAAAGGGAATGGATCCTGGGTGTTATCGGACTATTTTGATATTTTAAGAGCTAGTATGACAATAGTAGGTGACAATGACAATGCACAGGTGAGTACCAGCTCTTCACACGAGGACTTTTTGAGTAGCAGGTTCTGTTGTGTGTTCTCACTCTGCTGATTAAATCTGCAGCAGCTGATACTAACAAACAAGGGAGAGTTTAAAACAAAATCAAAAGTACTCAGGATGAACAGGCTGATTGAAGAAAAAGAACTGCAGCAGTGGCATCAGTGCCAAGGACAGCGCCCTGGTCCAGTCCCCCTGTGTGGTAGCAACAGCAGCAATGTCCTATCCAGACTATTCCAGGGCCTGATTCTGGCTCTGATCCCAGCCAGCTCAGCCTCCTGGAATTCCTGCCCCAGTTCTGAGTGCAGTTCTCCAACCTTCCATGAACTCCGTGAACTACCCAAGATCTTGCCAAAAAACCCCTTTTCAGTTTGAGTTCACCAGAGGTGGTTTCTGGTTATCTGCCACTCAAGAACCTTGACCAGTAGAATATGGGAGGGAGACGCCCCCAAGGTTCCATCTGAAGAGGAGAATCTTCATTCCTCTCTCCTTGACATGAGGCTGACCAGATCTGAATCTCAAGTGGTTCGGCAGTGGTTGTGTCTCTACAAACTTAAGTGCTCAGAGCCTGGACAGTGACGATGCATCCATGGAACTGCACAAACTGAGCTTGACCAGAACATGAAAGCTTTGAAAATCATAGTCTAGTCCCTGCTGTTTACTTAGAGATAATATGGGCCATTATAATCAGATGTAGAAGTTGAGAGTTTATTTTACATAAAAACCTCTAACACTTAATGTTTATTTAAAAACTAAGCTGTAAAGAGCCTGATTTGGTTAAGTACATGATGGTACGTCTTTGGAATGTCTCTTACAAGTCCCCTCCAAATGAGCCAGGCATCTTTGGGTAGAAGCCAAAAGGACCAACAGTGTACCATCTAGTGGCAAAATCAGATAACTGCAAGTGTGCAGTTAATTCCCTTAGTGAGTTGTAGGAACCTATAGCAGTGTCACAGCTGGAATGTGCCAGCCGAGGGTCAAACTGCCAGTCCATGCTTTGAGCAGCTTGGACCTGCCATACTTGATCAAAGTGCCACAGCATCAACACAGACATTCCATGAGAAGAACAAGATGTGAAGCGGCCAGAGTTGTTAAGAAATCATCCAGATAATTAACGGTTCCACATTGTTCCCCACCTTGCCAATCCCATGACCCTATGATTCTATGATAAGTTTTGATGACACAAAATGATTAATTACTAAAAAGCTAAAGTTACACTCATGCTTCCAGCTGAAAAACAACTAAATATGGATTGTTTACCAGGGAAGGAAACAAGGTCTTTATATGGATAGTTTAGGGATATACATACTAGGGAGAAACTGAATATGTCTATAAAAATGAATTCAAGGTCCTGCAAGGTTCTTGGAAAACAAAGAGCCTTTGGTGAAATCTCCTAGCCAGCATGCTCCAGCTTCTCCTATGCACTATGGTGTTTTGCCTCCATACCTCTCCCATCCCCAACAATAGATTGTAAATTATCTGGAAAGGAAAAACTGTATCATCCTCAGCACTGGGCATGCAGTAGGTGCTCAGTCATGGCCTTTTCCCTCGCCTCTGTTTAACCTTCAGAACCTAACTTCGGAGACTTACCATCAAGATAAACAACAGCCTCCTTAACTCCACTATGGCTCTTTAAAAGGAAGCCAGCTCCCCACTTGAACAAAAGGCAGGTTATACCCTAGCTCTGTTATTTTTTTTCTTTTCTTTTTTTCCTAGTCTAAGGTATTTTGTTAGGCCCTAGCTTTAAATCCAATCTGGGGCCAGGCACAATGGCTCACAGCTGTAATGCTGTAATCCCAGCACTTTGGGAGGCCGAGGTGGGCAGATCACTTGAGGTCCCAGTACCTCAAGGCCAGCCTGATCAACATGGTGAAACCCTGTCTCTACTAAAAATATAAAAATTAGCCAGGCATGGTGGTGAACACCTGTAGTCTCAACTACTCTGGAAACTAAGGCAGGAGAATCACTTGAACTTGGGAGACTGAGGCTGCAGTGAGCTGAGATCGCACCATACTCTAGCCTGGGTGACAGAACAAGACTCTGTCTCAAAAAAAAAAAAAAAAGAAAAATCTGAGACTGGGCATTGTGGCTCACACCTGTAATCCCAGCACTTGGGAGGCCAAGGCAGGTGGATTGCTTGGGTTCAGAATTCAAGACAAGCCCGGGCAACATGGCAAATCCTGTCTCCACCAAAAATAGAAAAATTAGCCAGGCATGGTGGTGCATGCCTGTAATCCTAGCAACTCTGGAGGCTGAGGTGGGAGGGGCGCTTGAACACAGGAGGCAGAGGTTGCAGTGAGACAAGATGGTGTCACTGCACTCTAGCCTGGGTAACAAGAGTGAGACCCTGTCATTAAAAAAAAAAAAAAAAAAAAAAAAAAACACCTAATCTGGGACTTGATTTTATATTTGTGCAGCTACTTCCAATGGCTTAAAAAGAATAGAGACAGCATACAGAGCCCAGAATAAATGCTTGGCCTTATTTCTTTGTACTGTGCTGATCCACTAGCAGAGCCACATTTCTCCAATTTTTCAATAGCTCCTTCTCTTCTCAATCTCTATTAATGTTATTTCTCTTCAAATGCAGCCTCTACATTATTGCAAAGGGTGCAGAAGACTCCTCGAAAAGCCAGAAAGGATAAACACTGAGTCATCAATACTTCCTTTCAAGGGGAAGAAAGTAGGATAACTTGACCCTGACATTAACTTCAGTCTAGAATCCCATGACACTGCTGGGAGCTCAGAACACAACAAGCACAAAGTTTCTGTGAAAAGACCAATGTTTCTGGAGAGGGAGCAATAGGAAAACACATCAGAAAGGCCATCCTCCACATCCTCTCATTTCCTCCTGGAGTCCCTCCAACCCAGTTTCCGTTCTAACCAATTATTTGAAATGGCCTTCAGAAAGGTTTCCAGTGCACATGCATGGCCAAGTCCGACGGTTTCTGCAGTGGTCGGGGCTACACTGATCTTTCCACTGCACTTAAGACAGTTAACTCCTTCCTCCTCCCCACACTTTCTGGTCTTGATTTCTAAGTGTCATTGTGAACTGATTTACACTGGGCCATAAGGATCCTTCTAGAACAGGGCCTCTTCAGTTCTTCAGAAGTTTAGGGAACCAGAGGGCCCCTAAGCTAGTCTTTATTCCGTTCCAACGACATGCTCACTTTAGAACCAGAAGCATCTATGTAGGTTACCCAGCCCAGTTTCCTGGTTTTCCAACATTGTTTGAAGGAGGTTCCATGAGCCCCCTCCAGCCACTGTGCTGGCACCCACCTACATACTCCCCAGCTTTCTTCAACCTGGGTCAAATTTCAATAGGGGAAAAAATCCACAGGGTTCCCATATACTCAGAGGGGTTGGCTCGGCAGTATGAGGGCAACGGAAAGGCAGCAAAGCTTCCGGGAAAGAATATTACATCTAAAACACAGGCCTGAAGATACCATTCAAAAACATTTCTTTAGTACCTACTCTGCACCCAGGAAAGTGCTTAGCCCAGGGGAGACCAACATGATCAGATTAGACAGGATTGATGTCTTTGAGGCCATCACAGGGTTGTAGGGTGGCAGATCTGGCCCATTTAAATATAATACAATGGAATAACCCTTCTGCTAACAATCTGGCTTAAGTGACATGGGAGCGCAAACGGAAAAGGAATAAATTCTGCATGAGAGAGAGAAAATCAAGGAATGAGTAAATACCAAAATTTTCAAATGTTCAATGGCATGCCTTCTAAAATCACCTCAAATGTCACACTTTTGGAAACACGGATCTAAAAATTCAAGTCCAAATTTAAAGTGCCATAAGGCCCTGCAGGATCACGTCCCAGTTACTTTTCCAGTCTCATCTCCCTCACATCCTCCCATGAGTCCGAAACTCTGCATCTACCATACTTGCTATTCCTACTGAATTCTGACAAGAGTCCCCGTTTCCAAGACTTTAATCTTGTTGCTTCCCACTAATGCCCTTTCCTTCATCTCTCCCAAATTTAAGGCCAATCCCAATAGCCAGAGGCACTCACCCAACAAAAACTAAAGGGTTTTATTTCCATCTAGTTTTTATTTTATTTTACTTTATTATTATTTTTTCTGTGGTTACACTGGCTGGAAATAGTTTTGGTTTCGATCCCTATTAAAAGTCATGAAGATGAGGAACTCTTGTTTTCTTTGTGACAGAGTCTCACTCTCTCATCCAGACTGGAGTGCAGTAGCACAATCTTGGTTCACTGCAACCTCTGCCCCCGCTCCAGGTTTAAGTGATTCTCGTGCCTTAGTCTCCTGAGTAGCTGGAATTACAAGAGTGTGCTACCTGGCCTGGCTAATTTTTGTATTTTTAGAAGAGACGGGTTTCACCATGTTGGCCAGGTTGGTCTTGAACTCCTGACCTCAAGTGATCCACGTCCCTCGGGCTCCCAAAGTGTTGGGATTACTAGTATAAGCCACTGCACCCAGCCAGGAACTCATTTTAATAAGACCTATTTATGATCACAAAATTCAGAAAGCCCATGCCCAAACTCCACTAACATTATCAAACTCTCATTCCAAGTCCACGTCAGAGAATGGGCAGATTTGGAGCTAGAACATTCACCACCGATAAATCTGTAATCATTTTATGTTTTTTACCTTTTATACTTGAGTGAAACCTTTAAATAAACATAAAATCTTGACTTCTGTCCCAACAAGCAAATTCAGCCCCCCAAACAGTTTCAACTCTTATAAATGCAATATTATTTCAGCTTCAAAAAACAGAATTTAAGAGATAATTTGTAATTATATATTACATTGACTACATATTAAAATGCATGGCTTGCAGCAAACAAAACAGATGGGTTAATATCCTTAATCTAATGTCATCATACTAATTGCCAAGAAAAAATATTTTTAGAGGCATGAAGAAATTATTCCCGGAAGAGAAAATGCAAATAATAAACAAATCTATGAGGAAACATTTACTTAACCCAACTAGTTAATAAATATATTAAGTCCTGGCACAGTGGCTCACACCTGTAATCCCAGCAGTTTGGGAGGCTGAGGTGGGCCAGATCATCTGAGGTCAGGAGTTCGAGACCAGCCTGGCCGACATGGCAAAACCCTGTCTCTAATAAAAATACAAAAATTAGCCAGACATGGTGGCAGGCACCTGTAGTCCCAGCTACTCTACTCAGGAGGCTGAGGCAGGAGAATCACTTGAACCCGGGAGGCAGAGGTTGCAGTGAGCCAAGATCATGCCACTGCACTCCAGCCTGGGCAAAAAGAGTGAGACTCTGTCTTAAAAAATATATATATAGTGACTAACCATCTTTTCTACTTATTACATTAGTCCAAAAATTTAAAAAAACTAATAATGTGGGAAAATGCAAAGACACTGGCTTTCTCCTATACAGCCAGTGACACTACATTTTTACCATTATGTTCAGCAATACACACCAAGAGCTATGTACCGGATATCCTTGTGCTTTAGGAGAATCTAGTCTAAAGAAAGAAAGAAACTTGAATGACAATCATGCTATATATACAGAGATGTTTACCATAGCTTTATTAATCATAGTGAAAGCCTTGAAACACTCTGGTGTTCAATAACAGAGGAGTTAATTACCTGACCACATATCCACTGGGGGGGACTGTTCAACAGTTATGAGATTAACTAACATAGACCATACAACACTGGAAAAGATTTCTCATAAGATGAGGTGACTAGAGCAGGGTATAAGTCTGTGTGACATTTGTGACATATCTAGGGTATAAGGCTGGAGTTCAGTGGTGTGATTTCTGCTCACTGTGACCTCCATCTTCCGGATTCAAGTGATTCTCTTGCCTCAGCCTCCTAAGTAGCTGGGACGACAGGTGTACACCACCACACCTGGCTAGTTTTTATATTTTTAGTAGAGATAGGGTTTCACCATGTTGGCCAGGCTGGTCTTGAACTTTTGACCTCAGGTGATCCACTCGCCTTGGCCTCCCAAAGTGCTGGGGATTACAAGCATGACCCACCATGCCCAGCTCTGTGATTATAATTATATAATAGGAAAAAGTACATGCATATCTTAAAAAGAAAATATGTCTAAACTCTAATAGTGATTGTGACAGCATGGAATTATAGATAACATTTTTTCTGTTTTCCAAACTGTTTATAATATGATTATAATACATTTCTTTTCTTTTCTTTTCTTTTTTGAGACGGAGTCTCACTCTGTCACCAAGTGCTAGGCTGGAGTGCAGTGGCGTGACCTCGGCTCACCGCAACCTCCCCCTCCCAGGTTCAAGCAATTCTCCTGCCTCAGCCTCCCGAGTAGCTGGGACCACAGGCACGTGCCACCACGCCCAGCTAATTTTTTTGTATTTTTGGTAGAGACGGGGTCTCACCATGTTGGCCAGGATGGTCTCGATCTCTTGACCTCGTGATCCGCCTGCCCTGGCCTCCCAAAGTGCTGGGATTACAGGCGTGAGCCACCGCGCCTGGCCTATAATACGTTTCTTTTCTAATGATAAGTAATTTTTTTTTTTAGCTCCTACACAACATTTGATATGCGATTGTGCAATATTCAGAACTTGAAAGAAAAAATTCCAGGAGACAAGCTAAAAATGCCACTGACAGTCATGTCCATTAGAATACGGCAGAGCCACGTGATGCAATCTTCCAACAACTTGTGGGATTCCAACATTCATCACCAGTGAGTGCTTTTGTTTAATGAAGCCAAACCACTCCCATGAAGTTCCTTAGTAGGACAAAGGGGCAATAAACGGACTCAACTGTTCAGCCAAATTTCCTAAAGAAGCAATCGCACCAAAACATTTCATCTTAAAATAGTCAGCAGGGGCTGCCAGGTGACAACACACAAAGTACCCCCACTTCTCCCTAGGCCTGCTCATTGCCAAGTCCCTGCTTCTAACTCGACTTCATGCCATTCCAGAGCCCTGAGCTCCTTCTCAAATCCTTTATATGTAAAACTCTGGGCACACACAGTTTCTAAAACACGCATTGTTAACCAAGACAAGCCTTAAATGCAAAAACTGGCCTATTTGTGTTTCCCAAATATGGTTGTGTCTACAGAACAAAAACAAAGCTGTCTAATTGTAGCATCCAGTACATTTGGAGCCTTCTCCTTAGACAATCCAGATAACTCACAGTAGGGCAAATTCCCAAATTTATGAGATAAAAGCAAGACATCTTAGCTCTGTTTAAATCATAAATACAGAACCTCAAATTAATAAAGGCAAGCTGAGGACACAGAAGTCACTTTTCTTCTGAAGCACTCACTATACAACATCTACCAGTGAGAGATCATGAATGAAAGCAGTCTGGATTCTCAGAAGAATCAAAGTTGGGCCATAGTCCATAATACAGGTAAATGAAACGAAGAACTTCTGTGTGTGGCTGGGGGGGAAAAATGCATTAAAAAGCTGAAAAGCAGTCTGTTGGAGCTTGAAAATGGGAAAGCAGGGTGGGTTTGATATGGCAGGAGAGGTCTCCGCTCTTACAGACAATCCACAGTTCCCTCTCCACTTTTCTTTTAAACCACAAAATCCCTAAGGCTATGTATTTACCACATCATATATTATACAGACATCTGCAGTACAGGCCCATACCATGCTCAGGAATGAGGGAACAGAGGCTCCCTTCAGTAAAAAGACTTTGGGTATTTTGCAAATACATAACTCAAATACCTCAATTCATAATACTGGCTTGTTCAGGAATTGCTTATTTTCCTTAAGAAGTTTTGAACTTGTAACTGAATATATACTAACCTACCAAGAAGGTAACATGAAACACTGTAAACACCATCTTTTCTGAGAAAACCTCTCTTCTCGGTGGCATTTATTTAATAACTGAGGTGGAACACATATATACAGGCCCAAAATCAATAATCCCTGAGCACAGGCTCTGGGGCCATGGACCATGTCAGATCACAGCACCTCACTGCACTAAATGCAAGACCTTGCCTCCCACCACTCACTCACCCAGTGAATTATATCATGCTAGGAAGTCCCTTTTCTCTATCCTCATTTATTTTTACCCTAATTTTGACTAAAACTGCCTATTTTTGAAGATATCAGGTATAAAAGCTATATCCAACCTCTGAAATTACAGTACAACTTTCTGAAATGAGTTTTCTTCAAACCAAGATAAAACCACTAAAAGGCCAGGTGCAGTTGCTCAAGCCTGTAATCCCAGCACTTTGGGAGGCCAAGGCAGGTGGATCACCTAAGGTCAGGAGTTTGAGACCAGCCTGACCAACATGGAGAAACCCTGTCTCTAAAAAAATACGAAAAAATTAGCCAGGCGTGGTGGTGCATGCCTGTAACCCCAGCTATACAGGAGGCTGAGGCAGGAGAATCGCTTGAACCTGGGAGGTGGATGTTACGGTGAGCCAAAATTGTGCCACTGCACTCCAGCCTGGGCAGCAAGAGCAAAGCTCCATCTAAAAAAAAAAAAAAAAAACTAAAACATTCAATATAATATCAAGCTCACAGCAAAAATTCAATGAAACTATATTTTTTTAAACTTATGTTGTCTCTCAGACTACCTGGAAATAGGTTGGCATCTATTACACATTTATATATTTATACATATATAAACTAGTATCTATGTGTTTATATTCACACAAACACACATATAAACATACAGACACACAATTTGCCTATTTTACAGGCTTAGAAGGACCCTGGCTCAGTGGGCATCTGGCACACAATTTTGACTTGAGTTGTATATGTACCTAGTGGCTGCAGGGAAAAAACAAAAAGCCGGGTCAGAAGAACTCAGTTTGAATCCAAACTTTGGCAGGGCTGTGCAAACTGGAAAGTCCCTTAATTTGTTAGCCTCAGTTTACTCATCCGTAAAAGGAATTTAAAATACTACTTTAGTCCAGGCACGGTGGCTCACACCTATAATCCCAGCACTATGAAAGGACGAGGCAGGCGGATCACTTGAGGTCAGGAGTTTGAGACCAGCCTGGACAACACAGTGAAACCCCATCTCTACTAAAAATGCAAAAATTAGCCAGGTCTGTTGGTGTGCACCTGTAATCCCAGCTATTTGGGAGGCCAAGGCATGAGAATCTCTTGAACCTGGGAGGCAGAGGTTGCAGTGAACCAAGATTGTGTCACTGCACTACAACCTAAGTGACAGAGCAAGACACAATTTCAAAAACCAACCAACCAACCAACCAACCAACCAAATAAACAAAAACTCTACTTTCATTAAGTTCCCCCCACCCCCACCTCCATGATGGTCTCACTCTGCTGCCCAGGCTGGAGTGCAGTGGCACGATCTTGGCTCACTGCAACCTCTGCCTCCCGGGTTCAAGCGATCCTTTTGCCTCAGCCTCACTAGTAGCTTGGACTACAGGCATGCATCATCATGCCCGGCTAATTTTTGTATTTTTAGTAGAGACGGGGTCTCACCATATTGGCCAGGATGGGCTCAAACTTCTGACCTCAGGTGATCCACCCACCTCAGCCTCCCAAAGTGCTGGGATTACAGGTGTGAGCCACCACACCCAGTACATTAAGTTGTTCTTTAAATTTTAATGTACAGTTGACCCTTGAGTAACATGCATTTGAGCTGTAAGGGTCCAATTATATGTAGATTTTTTCAATCAAACTTGGATAAAAATGTAGCATTTGTAGGATGTGGCACCTGCATATGTGGATGGCCAACTTTTCCTATATGTGAGTACTGCGGGGCCTGCTGCAGGACTTAAGTCTGCTCAGATTTGGGTATGCATGGGGTCCTGGACCAATCTCTCTTGCACACCAACAGATAACTGCATATATGAAACTGTGTAAATTGTTGTGTTACAAAAGGAAAAGTATCCTAGGAAGGGTATTGGGTCTATTCTTTGTTATCCTTTGTTTATTGTATTAACCGACTAATGACTGTGATCACTGTATATCTGACCATGAGGTCGGTATTACCATACTTACCTGTACCAAAAAGCAGGATTCAAGAATCAAACAATCCATTTCCAGGTCTGCCTTCCTAAGCCAAGTCTGTCAGTGAAGGACATTCTTAATAAAAAGTATTTTGTTTTAAAAGACTTCACAGTTGTTCCCTCCTTAGGTTCAGGTGCCAAAGAACCAAACCATTATTATCAAGATGCACTGATTGTGTATGCATTCTGTGCAAGGCCCTGTGCTCACACTACAGAAGCAGAGGTGAACCATGTCTTCATTTCCCAAACACTTACTTGACACATCATGTCATTTCTATTCCTCGGAGCACCTAACAAAGTTTCTACACCTATTCTGCAAATGAAGAAACTGAGCTTCAATAAAAGAAGACTCATCGAAAAGTCTTGCAGAAGCAAGTGGGAAAGCTGGAATACAGGTCCTGGCTCTGGCTCCTCAACCCAGGCTCCTTCCACTTTGCCACGTGGCCTCAGCCAAGGAGGCACAAAACAGTTCCTGCCTGCAGCAAGATGCTCTTATACAAAGGTTGCCTGGAGAATATACAGACCTAAAAAAACAAGACAAGGGGATCATGTTTGGGTTTTTTTTTTTTTATCAAGCTGTGGTAATAAAATAAAATAACCAAATTTATCAATCAAGACAAGAGATGATGCTTGCCCTCAGAGACTTTATATTCTAACTGGAGAGATAATACTAACCCTTGAAACCTTAAAGACTCACTACAAACAGCATTGGAAAGTATCCATGGACTGCCCTCTGCTGCAGGTATTTTCCAGCTAAGAGAAATACCAAGTGTCACAACTTACCTGGGAAATACCCAGGCATATGCTGACAAAAGCACAAAATAGCCCCGTAGTTCTCATGGTATCAATTTCTTTATAGAAAGTCTTCATTAGGAGAAGTTAAAAGGGGATAAGATCACATACAGCATTTTCTAACAGACTTTAGGAAGCAGCAACACCCACCAACATCCCTAGATTTAGTGTAACTTGGATTTGAGTTGCTGTTCTGATGCTTACTAGATGTATGTTCTGCGGATAGTCAGTTAACCTTGCTAAGCCTCAGTTTCCTCATCTATATAATGGGAATAATAACAGCCATCTACATCCAGTGCCTACTACAATGTTGGAAAATGTTTAATAAATTTTAGCTGCTTTCAGCATGATCATCATTATTAACAGCATCTGGCGTGGGAGTCAGACCCACTTTCTCCTCACCTGGATGTTCTATTTTAACCATAGACAGGTGAGTCTTTTCAAGCTAATTAAAAGAACAGTCTCGCCGGGCGCGGTGGCTCAAGCCTGTAATCCCAGCACTTCGGGAGGCCGAGGCGGGTGGATCACGAGGTCAAGAGATCGAGACCATCCTGGTCAACACGGTGAAACCCCGTCTCTACTAAAAATACAAAAAATTAGCTGGGCATGGTGGCACGTGCCTATAATCCCAGCTACTCGGGAGGCTGAGGCAGGAGAATCGCCTGAACCCAGGGGGCGGAGGTTGCGGTGAGCCGAGATCGCGCCATTGCACTCCAGCCTGGGTAACAAGAGCAAAACTCCGTCTCAAAAAAATAATAATAAATAAAATAAAATAAAAGCTGTCAAAAAATCCTTTAGAACTCAAAGAAGCTTGCTAACTAAATAAAGACACTATGATCTCAACCACTACAATGGAATAAAAGATGACAGAATTCGGGACATTTAGGAGATCATTTCCAAACTAACAAATGTTAAAGAGAATAGTTCTAAATACAAAATAGCCTTGTCATCACAATTCACAACTTGTATCAATGGAATACACCATGTTAGAAGAAAAGAACTATGGATTCCATTCCAATTAGTGTAAGATGCCTGTGGCAGGGGCCAGGGAGGGAGTGTGTTAAGATCTTGGGAGACTAATTAAATTATTCACACCCAACTCTGTTAGTAAAGAATTCTAGGTGCTCAGGCAGTGACTCTACCACTGTACAGATTCCCTACATGCAAAACGGGAATAAAAAGCAGCACTAACTTTCCTGTTGTGAGGATTCATCGAGACAACCATTTACCCACATAGCACAGTGCTTGACACACAGGAAGAACTCAGTAAATGGTCACCTATTGACTTAATTGGTTTATTTATCCTGTTCTAACTCCAAAAACGAAGTGTGAGGAGAGTCAGAAGTAGAAATCCTGGTTAATAAAAGGCTCTAGTTAGTCACCGTTTTACTGTAACAACAATGTACTGGATGGAGACAAGGGCATTGCCAGGAATGAAGGCTTTTGCCTTGGGCAGAGAAAACTCAACACAAACCTTGTAGTGACCCCATCCAGCACCCTGCGTTTGTACAGAACTTTGCAGGCTACAGGACAGCAGTGCCCTTGGCTGTCTGCAGAACAGGCCAGTAATTGAGTTCAATCTCAAAAAACAAGAACAAAAACAAGGCAATACGGTCTTTAAGAATGTTTCATGAGGCCAGAGGACTCAGAGCATCATAGAATTTCAAGGCTGGAGACTTCTCCACTATGTAATATATCCATGTAACACAACAATACTTGTACCCCTAAGTCTATAAAAAAAATAAAATATCCCTACCAAAAAAGAAAAAAAGGCATTTCAGGGCTGAAAAGAACCACAGTTTCCAAATGTCATGGGCTTCACAGTCCTGATCAATCCACTGAGATGAGAAAATGCAACATCCAGGTACACATGCCCCCTAAAACAAAGAACTCTCATCCTGCCAAGCCCTTCCACAGGACAAGGGGTAAGCCATGTCAGCAGCAGATGTTGCAATTACTATGTCTGTAGTCCTGCTCTGCTTTCTGGATGTTACACTCCCTGAAGACAGTCATCTATGTCTGGCTGTATGGTGTTTGTTCAGTCACTTCAGTCACGATGGCACTAAAACATATCTAAATTGCTGTAAAAATTTCATTGTGGCATTCCCTTCCTCTCTTAAAAAGGAAAAGCCAGCAGTTGAGAATTAAAATCTAGGGTTTCTTAACATTTACATAGGTTCAAGTGTCTCAAAAACTAAAACTACATATGCAAGTACTGAGTTGGAGAATAAACGACTATCTAACTATGTCCATCTATCTAGACAATGGGCCTTGCTACGTTTCCCAGGTTAGCCTTGAACTCCTGGCCTCAAGTCATCTTCCCGCCACAGCCTCCCAAGTAGCTGGGACTACAAACATGCACCACCTCGCTCAGGTCAGCTTTCTCCTTAAAAGAAAAAAAAAAAAAGTCAGCCTGACACAGTGGCTCACGCCTGTAATCCCAATACTTCAGGAGACCAAGGCAGGCTCATCACAAGTTCAGAAGTTCAAGACCAGCCTGGCCAACATGGTGAAACCCCATGTCTACTAAAAATACAGAAAATAGCTGAGCATGGTGGCACATGTCTGTAATCCCAGCTGCTCAGGAGGCTGAAGCAGGAGAATTGCTTGAACTGGAACCTGGAAGACAGAGGGTGCAGTGAGCTGAGATCACACCACTGCACTCCAGCCTGGGCTACGGAGCGAGATTCCATTTCAAAAAAAAAAAACAAAACCCCTTTAACTTAAAGCAAGTCCACAGACAAATGTCCTTTGGTGCTTCTGAGCTCATTCATTCAGTTCACTAAATATGGGGCATTGAATAGTGGATCTCACTGTTTAAACCTACAGTATATCTTGAATATCTGGAGAGCAAACCATCAAAAAGTCTGACAGACGGCATTTTAAGAAGACTGTACACATGGGGGAAAGGATACAGGTCCTGTACAAGAATCCCCACCTCACCTCCCCACTTACCTTTTTTTTTCCAAGTATGCAACAAAAATCCTTTAGGAAAATGTAACTTTAGAACTCTTGGGTTGGTTCCCAACATGCTTAAAGGGAGCTTTGGTATTTGTGGAGTTTGGTGAATATATTACAGTCCTGGAGGAAATCCAGCTTAAGAAGCATATAATTGTAGACTTTTTTCCTATCTGTTTAATAATAAAAGTACAAAAATAAATAAGCTTTTTCTTCTGTAAGAATGTAAAGTCTAAGTTAAAAAGATTTTTATACACTAGATTGTAAGGGGAAAAAGCTAAAATACGTGTCTTAAGCAATTACTAAAAACAGAAATAAAAAATACTTGAACTCTTGGAATGGTAATGAAGCATTTCAAATTCCCCTCTGTGAATATCGCAGCTCTAACAACTAACCAGCAAGCTCAAATGCAGAAAATCAGGTGCAGAGAGGCCTTCGGGTGGGGGCGGGAGGGCATGAAATCCAGGATGGCTACACAAGTTTGCCAACAGGCTTTGCTAAATTGTCTGACCAGTGGTTAGGGACAGAAAATCCCCAGCGATTCCAAAAGTTACATCTACATGTGATTTAAAATACACTCCTAGTTCACTGCTGGTTACACCAAAGTCCAAAGAAAAGAAAAGGAGGAGCCGGCAGGCTCAGGAATGTGCCCTAGACACTGACCACATGGAAACTGGCTGGAAAAGCCCTTCCTTGGAGTCACTCAGCAGTCAGCATTTATTCCTTTAATAGGGACAAGCAGCAGAGTCCTTCCAACGGGGGAAACCCCGCCGTGGCCCCTCAGCTCTGCAACCTCATTAAGTTCAGAGTGAAGCCAGCTGCCAGGAAAGCAAAGGGTGACCCAACCATGGCTCTAGAAATTCCTAGCAAAGAAAATAAACTGAGTGCCTGAGAGCTCATAGATCACAGTGCTAGAAGGGAGATTTCAGGCAACTGTCAGGAAGATAAGGAAATCATCCTTAGAGTGTGACTCTTCCCATGTGAAGATGCCTTTGGAGTGTTGGGGCTGCCCGGAGCGGCAAAACCAAAATGCTGCCTAGTCAAGTACTTCTAATCCTGCCTGAAAACAAAGGGTGGTTTCTCTGTAGGATGTGTGATGTCCACATTCAACCTCCTTGACCCCACTGCTGCCAAGGATGGACAGGAGATGGAGGGAGATGAGACAGAGGAGCGGGAAGTCCCAAAAAATGAGCAAAATGGGGGATGAGAAGGAAACCAATGTGTCCCCGCCCAAACACTATTTCAGCAGGGGAAAAAGAAAGACCAATTCTTTACAAGAATCATTAAAATTACAAAGACATAAATATATGTAAGTGTGTTCACTAAACAGAGATTAAAGTTTTATTTAAATCTTATTTCTTCTATCACCAAAATCTACACAAATGACAGTAAGAAATTATGTTTAAGCACAGATACACTATGTGAGATCACTTTTAAACTCAAAGAAGTTTTAAGATACTCAAAGTGATTGCTTCCCTCTAATCCCAATTGTCAGTCCCTTAAAAATATATTTAGGCCAGGCACAGTGGCTCATACCTATAATCCTAGAACTTTGGGAAGAACAAGCTGAGGAAGAACTCCTGCCTGAGCTCAGGAGTTTACCACCAGCCTAGAAACATGGCAAAACCCCATCTCTACAAAAAAATACAAAAATTAGTCAGATGTGGTGGTGTGTGCCTGCAGTCCTACCTACTTAGAAGGCTAAAGTTGGAGGATTGCTGGAGCCCAGGAGTTTGAGGATGCAGTGAGCTGTGATCGCACCACTGCACTCCAGCCTGGGAGGTAGAGCAAGACCCTGTCTCAAAAAAAAAAAAAAAAAAAAAAATTAATAATTTTATAAAGAGTATGGCCAGACACAAACTGACCCCCTTTTGGCTTTGATTTCTTTACTTTAAAAGCCAAAAATGCTGCTTAGTGTATGTATGTGGTTGGAAGACCCTAATAAAACCATCATCATCTTTTTGGCAGATAACTGAATATTGTCTTTACTTTTACCCCCAAATAAATTCTATTTATTGAAATAAATATTAGTTATAATCCTTGATATAACATTGGGTCTCTGTCTTCATCCCCTTTTCTTCAAATTTACTATTTTATGAATTCACAAAATGACTTAATAATCAATGATTTTCTCAAATGCAAGTTTTCTTATTGATATTGAAAAGGTATTTTAAATTACTACCTGCAATGCTGGTTCCAAGTCAACTCTGATAAGTTGGAGAATTTGGAAAAACAACAAGAGAATTTTTAAAGTATTCTCACATGTAAGAATAACTAAACTTCTAACTTGTACTTTGAAATTCAATTTTATTGCACAAATTGAAGACACTATCCACAGTGCCTTGAAGCCTCAAATCTCACTCATAAGTAAAAATATGGACCCAAAATAAGTCAGCTTTGCTCTCAAACTTTCATTACAAATTTGTATCCTCTGGATTTAAAAGTATCTTAAATTGAGATAAAAAATAATCTTTGCAAACATTCCCACTGCACTAGAGAGCCTCAAAAAAACTGCTTTATATGGATCACCTGGGGAGGCACTTATTTAAAATGCAGATTACAAGTTCTGTGGCCTAGATATGCTGATTATGAGGTTCCAAGGGGACCCTGGAATCTGCATTTCTGGCAGATGTCATTTAGGGCTATACTTTGAGAAATGTTGGTCAATACAACCAAGTGACTTGAACATCAAGTATTAAATGCTGATGCTCAACCCCAAACTGTCACACAAAGCTGGAAATGTTCATTAATTTGTACCATCATGCTGAACGTAATTTATAATTTGTACTGATTGTGTCAGAATTGCATTAAGCAGGGAGACAGCTTTTCCTTTCTTTCCTACAAAATGTTCACAATGAATAAAACAATGTGCAAATGTAATTTCACTTGCAGGGCCTGCCAGTCATGACTGCTGCCCCATCTGCACACAGTCTGGCATAGGGTTTCCAAGTGAAACGTTTACTAGGACTGCATTCATCCATTAACTTAATATTTCTAAGCCTGGATGTTTAGGAAAGCAAAGAATTAAAATGCACCCTACATTTAAGACTATTTCATATCATAATCCATAAAATGACTATAACCCTAAAAATGGATATATCTGACACATCTGTGATGCCATCTAAAGAGCAAATGTTTGCTTTTTAATTAGACAGGTTTTGATTTCTAACAGTCCATTAATACTTTATTCTATCATATTGTTTTCAAAGGAAAATTTTCATTTTGCGTCACTCTTAAATTCCCAACTTCTCAATGTGTTTTTACTAAGTATATTCATTTTTTTAGTATAGTCTTTATTAATTATTCAGCAAAAGAAAAAGTTTCTTAAAGAAAGCAATTAGAAAAATAATTAAAACCACAAAATTCAAAAGTGGCCATTCAAGTATCAAACTTTTTTTAAGAAGAATCTTTTTCATCTCATTTCAAGAGTGAAGCTCTTTTTGAATAGGTTTATTTTTTTAAAAGCATTTTTTAAACTATAAAAGAAATATAAGCACACAACTAAACATCTGAAAATGAAATTTTAAAAAGATCTGTAATGTCACCACCCTAACACAATCTCATTATTTTGTTGAATTTCCCTGTAATCTTTCTTAATATAATCTGGTTATGTTCACAGTGTATGTATAGCATTGTCTCATAAGTATTTTCCTTCTTGCTATAAAAGCTTTGAAATATGGTTTTAATTCTGCGTGTTTCTATATAAAGAGTTTTCCAGACTTTAGAAATCTGTTGAACTACATTTCCACAACGACCACTTATACCCTGCTGAACCTACCTCTGATCCAGATAATTGCAAAATATTCAGTACTATACCACTCTTCAACATGCAAACTTTTTTCCTTTGGTCAGGGAGGGGGCATATACACAAGTTCTATTTCCCAATTCATTTGAAGGGAAGCTAAATTTGATGTACTTTACTTATTACTGGGGGGAAAAACCCTATTGTTATCATCAAGAGTCTCCCCTCATGCTAAGCACATTAGATACAACATCTCATTTAATCCTAGTAGCCTTACCGTGTAGGCACTGTTACCAATTTAGAAAGGAGGCAATGATCCAGCGTCTTCCCTAGGGTCACCATACCAGTAAGTGGTGGAATTGTGATATATAACATAATCTATCTGGCCCTAAATCCCAGGGCTCTTAAGAACTTCCATGCCTCATACTACAAAGCTGTGCCTTGCAATGCATTTCCCTTCCTAGCACTCACCTCATTTTAAAAAACATCTTTCCATTGCATTCATTTGTATGGTGATTAAAAAGAATGTGCCCAACAAATTTGCCAAGTGTTTACGGAGTGTCTCCTTGATGCCACATGCTGTGCTCAGTACCAGGCTACAGAGATGAACATTATCACTGCCCCTCAAGGGGGCGCTGGTCTTATAATCCAAGGTACAGAGGGTGCTTAAAAGCAAGACACTAATTTTTTTTTTAAGCCACGTGACACCTGGCCAGTGTCCCACTGATGATGGCTGCTGAAAGAGTGACAGTAAACAGAAGTTTGTCCTCAGCCCCATGAGCAGATACAAGTGATCCCTTCCATCCAAGAGATAAACTGAGAGCTAGTGAGGACACTTCACATTGCTCACTCTGACTCCTTCACAACATGAATTCCAAAACTGGGAATTTTAGGTTCTGCAAATGGAGACATTAAAAGGGAAATGCCAGTGTAAAGTAAAACCAAGTTTTGGAAAATTTGGAAAGGGATTTTTAAAGCCTTTGGATAGTTATACTACTGGAGTCACCCTCAAATTCTAAGTGGCTGTTCAGTCCAGCTGTTTACTCACTTGACTTGGCTCTGGTCAACTCAAGTGGAAAAGATATCCCAAGTTCCAATAAACACAAGGCTCTTTTTAGCACTGGCAGAATGCTGGAGGGGGGCTTGCAGGAGGGTTTTTTTGGCTAAGTTTGAGCCAGATTCTTAACAGGGAGGCAGTATCTCCCAGGGCCCACAAGGTAGTGACAGGTAACCAAGGTGAGAGAACCCTCAGGGAACAGGTCCACCTAAGTAGCCCATGGTCACAAATGTCTCGTTCTCCTGCCATTGTTAACCCCTGGCAATTCCATGCTTTCTTTTAATGAGAGAGTCCTGTTCCTTCTATCTGTGCCTTCATCTTCTCTCAGAGACAAGGCAATTAAGAATCTAGGCTCAAGCGGTAACAGTGGTTCACGCCTATTATCCCAGCACTTTGGGGGGCCAAGGTGGGAGGATCACTTGAGGCCAGAAGTTCAAGACAGCCTGGCCAACATGGCAAAACCCCACCTTTACTAAAAATACAAAAATTAGCCAGGCATGGTGGCCCATGCCTGTAATCCCAGCTACTTGGGAAGCTGAGGAATGAGAATCACTCGAACCCAGGAGGCGGAGGTTGAAGTGAGCAGAGATCGAACCACTGCACTCCAGCCTGGGAGAAGAGCAAGACTCTGTCTTTAAAAAAAAAAAAAAAAAAAAAAAACGAAAGAAAAGAAAAAGAAAAATGAATGTAGGCTTGATTTCAAATACCAGCTCCACCACTTACTGTATGGAACCTTGGGCAAATTATCTGTTTCTTCATCGGTAAAACAGAGTAAACAGAGCACTCCTCTCAGGTGGTTACTACAAGGCTTGAGAAGGATATTATAGGTAAAGCCATTAAGAGCACCTGGCAGAGTCGGAGATGGTGCAAGGAAGTGTTTGATAAACAACAACTGTCACTCAGGGCGCTCGCTGTCTAGCCCACTCTTTGTCCCACTTATGTGACAGGTCCTGTATCATTTATTCTTCTCCAAGCCATGCATAACTCTCCGAAGGAGGGACTGAATACTCTGCACACTCTGGCATTCTCTCTGCTCTTGCAGAATGGCCCACAGATACGTTTTCGTGGTTTACTTAGTTAGCTTGAGGGACCTTTGAAAACATCCAGGTATGAGATGCTCTCTTATGCTTACTTGGAACTATCTCAGGACCCTGTGAAGTAGAAAGTAGTCACTAAAAAACACCGTTGGGTTTACTGTGTCGGGAAAGACGTTAGAAATGATGTAGCTGGACATCTTTGCTGTACAGTATAGATAAGGAAGCAGTCCAGGTAGAAAAGGAAAAAGTTTACCCACAAAGTCAGAGTGAGCTTGGGACCTGGACAGGAATGAAACAAGGGCTCTAACTTTTAGCACAGCACTGCTTCCCCCACAGGATGCTGTCCTGAGTCAAGTCGTAGGTTACTGGCTTCACCTTCTACAGACCAAACGGTAAGGAGGATGTCCTGCTAGTGTCACGTTTAAAGAGGAGCAAAATTCTTTAGCCACTGCAAACATGCCTTCTGAATTTTAACACAGTGCCTTGGATGTAGTAAAGGGGCAGTAGAGATTTTGTTGATTTGATTTCACATAAAAAGGCAAAAGATACTAGGAAATATACCCTCACTTTGAAAATATCATCTCAATTCAAACACTTGCCATCTACAGAGTTAATGGAATGTTGTAGATAATATACTGATAAATTAGCAAGTCCGATTTCTAAAGAATGAGAAATATCATGAAATGAAGTATGATAGCATCTGTCTCTTTTTATTTATTTTTTTTTTTTTGAGACAGAGTCTCTATCTGTCACCCCCACTGGAGTACAATGTCGCGGTCTAGGCTCACTACAGCCTCTGCCTTCTGGGTTCAAGCAATTCTCCTGCCTCAGCCTCCTGAGCAGCTGGGACTACAGGCATGCACTATCACACCCGGCTAATTTTTTGTATTTTTAGTAGAGACAGGGTTTCACCATGTTGGGCAGGATGGTCTCGATCTCCTGAACTCATGATCTGCCCACCTCGGCTTCCCAAAGTGGTGGGATTACAGGCGTGAGCCACTGCGCCCGGCTTCATTAGCATCTATTATTGAATCTTCCTATGGGCAAAAAGGCATCTATACGGCATCACTTTGGGCATTGATGATCATGATTCTGTGATGCAGCACATATCCCAGACTTGTTAGGACATCCCCAGCTTCGAATTATCTATCTCTGTCCCAATAATTAAAAATTATTCCCAAATTCCAACATTTCAGAAACTAATAACTAAATAAATCAAGACAGTAAGGCTTATAAATAGAAATAAATCTAAGCCACAATACTGAGAAACCACAAAAGGAAGGAAGGCTCACAGGCTTATCTACAGAAGCATGTGCATACGAAAGAGAGCTCATTATGTCTACAGCTATAGATGTGACACATATTTGTAAGAGCCCCCAATGTGGAGCCAATGTGACAGCAGACACAGCTTGAGCAACAATGCAAATTCGGCAACCAGAATCTTTAATTACCCGTATTCATGAGAAAGAAGCAAATGGCAAGAAAGGTGGATATCACAGACTTTTTTTTCCTAAGGAAAAAAATCAACTTTCTAGGTGTATTCTGGTCAAAAAACACTGAACTCAAGCTCCTATACTTGCTACATTATCAGACTGAACCATCGCAAATTACCTTTTTAAAGTACAAAATAGTTAAATATTGTAGTATCACATTGTTCAAACTAACACATAGCATTATGAAGAAACAGAAGACCTCAGTCATCAAAGAGAGCCGCCAACATGGGTTCGGAAAAATCATCTCTATTTTTAAACGATTTTCTTCAATGAGTTCTGGGGTACAAAAAAGTAGGGTGATTTGGGGTTAACAGTTGTGTAAGTTACCAAAAACTCCATTGACCACTCTTCATTTTCTAAGCATTCCTATTAAAGTTTTACTGCAGAATAATTTATGAGATGTCTGAGGCGTGTTGTGAAAAAAAATAAGTCTGACATTTAAGACTATTTTAAAACTTCTCTCTTGTAAAAAAAAAAAAAAAAAGCCAGAGGTGTGGCAAGTTTGGGCCTTGCCTGTGCCTGGGGGAGAGCTGGGGTTTTCAGCAGTTTGGGGCAGGGAGCTGGCCCAGCTTCAAAGGCCATGGCTGGCTCTTCACGCACCCTGAGGCGCTATTGGGCAGAGACGGCAACTCTGTTCCTATCTGGGGCCCCAGCCCTCTGTTTGCCCTTCAAGGTTCCCTGCTGTCTGAGGAAACACGTGAAATATTTCCGTGAAGGGCCGGCTGTGTGGAAGCAACAGGAAATAAAGGTTTACCCCAGTGACTCCCCACTGACCAAGAGGCGGGGGTCCATCTGAGAATCACAGTTTTCCAAGTGACTTGTTATTTTTACCAGATGTTTTCAAAGGCAGGTCTTGTGCACGGGATTTGAGAGGTGTTTTTGTTTTTTGGAATAGAAGGTACTTAACCTTAAGAAGTATTCTAATTGAGCATTGAAAGCCAACCCAAATTCAGACTGATATTGGGGAAAGAAACCTCCATGGAAACGTAACTTCTACATTGTCTTTGGGCTTAAGAGAAATTGAGCATTCATATACGTTGAAACTTTCCAAAGGAAGTAAAATTGGTTCTTAGAAAATTCAACCTTTACCATCTTCTAACAAAGGTGTTAGGCTAAAGGGACTTCAACGGAACAGCATGGCCCAGATATAAAAATTGGTGGTCAGCGGCACCCTCAGATCCCATGGTGACCCCTTCTCCAAACCACCTGCACTGCCATTTGGTTAAGGCACCTGCGCAAGGAGCACCCTTGCCTTCCACTCTCACTGTCAGGCCTTCCCAAGCAGTGCTCCCCATCTGAAAAATGTTCCCTTTCCTTCCCAACGCCTATGAGCTATGCTGCCACAGCATGTCCTTTACACGGCTCCCATCTCTCCTCCAGAAAGATTTTCTAGGATGGATAGATCCTGGGAAAGAATGGATGACAGATTTCCACAGCCCCAACTCACCTAGACATGAAAATTTATGTTTACAATCTTCATTTCTTTCCCACATACGGAACCTGCACACTTTTCTTATTAATCTATTTATTTGCCTATGATGCTATTTTCTCCTGTCTACAGATAGCTCAGTGCAACACCTCCAGCTCCAAACATGAGCTTCTACAAAGCAATGTTTTCAGGCTCATCACATAGAGAAAGACTGAAGGAAATAAGGGGTCTCAGCCTAAACAAATGTGAGCCAGGAGGTGCAGGCTGGGGGCATGTCAGGGCAGAGCTGAGTTCCGCCTCCTCCAGCTGAAGTCCTGTCTAAGAGGATTTTGCTTTGCCTCTTTGGGCTTCAGTCTCCTCTTCTGCAAGGTATGAAATAATACCTCTTTTGGGACTATTATGATGACAATGAGATACATGTAAAACCTTGGGTACATAGAGAAATCAAGCCCTTCGTCATCGCTGATGCTTCTCCCAAGCCCTGCCCACACCATTTATAAATAGTTCCTTCATCAAAATCGCCTTAAATTACCTGATTTAAATGTGCCATATGTTTCCTGCCAGGCCTCCAAAATGTTCAGTAAATGACATTTCCCTTTCTTTATCTTCCCCTAATATACCATTTTCTACCTAAGAAAAACTCACTTCTTTTAAAAATGTAACCCTTTACTGTCTAATGTTTAGTTACTTCCAGATCATCTACGTGTTCAACTTGTTTTATAAGCCTGGTTTACCCAAATTATAGATTCTGGCACCATGTCTGACTGAATCTGTATGTGAAGTTTCTAAATGTCTCACTGATTTACAAGGTCATAAAAGCTCGAGGCTCAAAGCACCCTTAGATTAGCTAAAGCAACATTTCCCAAAATGTGTTCCACAAAACACTGTGTGTTCCCGGAAAAGTTAGCAAGTATGCGGCAGAAAATATGTTTCAGGGTCTTGCAAGTTTGCAATATCCATGAGAGACCTTCAGTGACATATTTAGGCATCTGAAAAGTCTTGCCCAAAAGAATCCTGTTTAAATTAGCCAAAGCAGCATTTCACCAACTTACTTGGCCACAGAACCCCTCACCCACCCCTACCCTTAGGGTACCCATTAACATCCTGCGTAATCGATGTTTATAAAATACTCCTAGAAGAGGAAAGAAGACAGACAAATTCACTTTCCCAAAGTCAGTCAGAGAGTAAATGGTGCAGCTGGCTTCAAACCCAGGTCTCTCTGACCCTCAGCCCTCTGCTCTTATCACCGCACTAAAGATTCTCAAAAGTCAGCATACAGCAGTCACCAGCAGGGCTTGTTAAAGGGTAGACTGCAGAGCCCCGGCGCCAGGCTTTCTATCTACTTCCGTGGGTCTGAGTGCATTTTTAACTAGTTCCCAGGTGATGCTGCTGCTGGGAGGCACCTGTGGAGAGCCACTATATTACATCCATCTGTAGGGGTACAGGAGATGGGTAGCGCCTTGCCCTGAAGAGTAAAGAACCTAGGTGGTTATGTTTTCATAAACACATGAAAACACCTAAATGACAACAGGTTTAAGGAACCACACTTCAACACACAATTCCATATCTAACTAACTGCCAAAAGTTCCCGAGTCAGAGAACTACAAAAGTTGGACAATGAGAATTGAGCTAGACCTGAAAGGACAGAAAGGCCTGTGTAAGAGATTCCTTAGAATAGGAAGAGCATTCTAAGTGCAAACAATGGTTCCTATTATCCCAGTATTTGTGTTTGTAAAATCATAGCCTTTGGAGCTGGAAGAGACCTGGCCTGTATGTCTTTGGAGAACACTCTGGTTCTTACATTTAAATATGGGTGTGACTGCTATCTCAAAAATTCACAGCAAAACACTTAATGCAAAATAGAGTAGTTCCTCTACAAATAAGTGATGTGAAGGAGCTGGCAAAGGTCTTCCTGCTCCCTTTCTATCTGCAGCTTCACTTCCTCAGGTCAAACCTCCACTGCCTCACAGCCCATCTCCAACAACCTAAACCAAGGACCACTAAATCTGCAAGACAACAGCCCATGCTTTCCTTAAAAAGTGGGGGCCAAAGGAATCAATGTAGTTCTCATGCAAGTGCCATTCTAACAGAGCTTCGATGAGATGAAAGTTTCTTGACAATGCCTCTACGCCCTGCCACATTCGCCAACAAAAACCAATAGAATCTGGGGAAAGGGCCAGGCGCAGTGGCTCATGCCTGTAATCCCAGCACTTTGGGAGGCCAAGGTGGGCAGATAACCTGAGGTCAGGAGTTCGAGACCAGCCTGGCCAACATGGCAAAACCCCCATCTTTACAAAAAAAAAAAAAAAAACAAAAAATTAGCTGGACGTAGTGGTGGGTGCCTGTAATCCCAGCTACTTGGGAGGCAGGAGAATTGCTGGAACCCATGAGGCGGAGTTTGCAGTGAGGTGAGATCATGCCATTGCACTCCAGTCTGGGTGACAGAGTGCGACTCTGTCTCAAAAAAAAAAACATCTGGGGAAAGGATTTTGTGAGTGGGCCATGGCAAAACGCTTCAAAGGAATAATGAAGGTTGAAAATACCATTCTCTATTATCACTTCAGGGGCTACCGTACACCACTGTGCCCCCAATTCTGATTTTGCAATGCTGTTGCTAGTTACTGCTGTCAGCGAAACAGTAATGACCTCCTTGGAGTAGGGAGATGGTAAATCTGCCTCTAATTCACTCATGTGCAGGCATTCATTCATTGAACATTTGGTTAACGGTTAAGGTAGGATGCAAGTGACAACAATTGAGCTATAAACTGCCCTCCCAGTAAAAGCAGGAAAAGCACATGGGTAAATCATAGGGCATGAGTCAGGAGGAGAGTGGAGAGGAAGAACACTGAGGTTAGGGTGGAGGAGGGGTCAGGCACAGTGGCTCACACCTGTAATCCTAGCACTTTAGGAGGCCCAGGTGGGAGGATTGCTTGAGCCCAGGAGTTTGAGACCAGCTTGGGCAACACAGTGAGACTCCATCTCTATGAAGAATAAAAATAAAAATTAGCTGGGCATGGTGGTACACTCTGTAGTCCCAGCTACTTGGGAGGCTAAGCAGGAAGATCACTTGAGCCTGGGAAGATCAGGCCGCAGAAAGCTGTGACCACACCACTGCATTGCAGCCTGGGTGACAGAGCAAGACCCCGTCTCGAAAAGACAAGGTGAAGGAGGGTACTTTCAGGGAACTACAGGGCAGTGACAGGAGGAAGTAGAAGGCAGGAGAGGGAAGAGAAGAACAGATGGCCCTTGAGCCCCTTTCCTGTGCTGCACCCTGCTGAGTCCTTCGCCTACTCTCTCCTGTCATCCTTATAAAGTTCCATGAGGTAGAGCCATTTGTAAAGGAAGAATCAAAGCTTTGAAAGCTTAAGTGACTTGCCCATGGTCAGACAGCTAACAAACCCCAATGTGGCAATTTTAGCTCTGGTTTGTCTGAATCCAACTGGTGGTCTTTTAAGGTGACGTAAGGCCCTGGAACATCCACCTCCAAAGTCTGCTAAAGCAGGGTAAAGACACTGTCTTTTCCCAAGATTCAACTTATAACTTAAAACATGATGAAATCATTCACTAAATATTGACTCATACACACACACGAGCTATATATTTGCCTAAATGTAAATATTTAAGTATTGTGAGGTTCTAAAATAACTATGAATGGAGCAGGGGGGAGTTAGACCATTTGTTTAAAATTATCACCATTGACAATATATTTTATACCTCTAAAGGGGTTTGAATACATGAGTACAGTGGCCTGAAAAACCATCTTCCCTATTCTCCTCCAGGATGTTACACAAAAGCAACAAGGGAATGACAAAGGACAGAAAGACAAATGTGACATCTGAATAAGTCAAGGAGAGAGATATAAGCCGCAGACCCAACAACTGTGGTACAGCTTCTAAAAGCCACTGAGATGGTTTAGAAACTTGCAGAGATGAGAACAGCTTAGGATTCATGTGTTTCCAGATCATATGAAATAACACCAGTAAATACAAACAGACCTGTGTCTACATGTCCGGCATAGGTCTATAAGCGCTAGCTAGACTAGATAAACACTATCTTACACATGAGGACACAGTGACAGAGGGATAAGTATATGGCTAAGACCATATACTTCAATAGTAAATGAAGAAACTACAGTTTAAACCCCAGGCCCTTGGGCTCCAGAGCCCTGCTTGTAACCTCTGAGACAAACTGCCTATCCTACAGCAAATGTACAAGATTATTAATTATATCATGATTTTATGGGCAAAGATAAAGATACCCTAACTACTGTTCATAGGCAATTGTTTATGTATTACGGCACATCTACTCAATGGAAAACTAGACACCTGTCAAAGAGAATGAGGTACCTCAATGTGTGATGTGGAATAATCTCCAAGATTATAGTTAAATAAAAATGGTTCAAAATATTGTAGATTGCTGGGCATGGAGGTTTATGCCTGTAGTCCCAGCACTTTGGGAGGCCAAGACAGGTGGATCACCTGAGGTCAGGAGTTCAAGACCAGCCTGATCAATGCGGTAAAACCCCGTCTCTACTGAAAATACAAAAACTAGTGGGGTGTGGTGGTAGGTGCCTGTAATTCCAGCTACTTGGGAGGCTGAGGCATAAGAATCGCTTGAACCTGGGAGGTAGAGGTTGCAGTGAGCCAAGATCATGCCATTGCACTCTAGCCTGGATGACAGTGTGAGACTCCACCTTAAAAAAAAAAAAAAACTGTAGATAGTCTGATGTCATGTGTATGAAATATATATATATACATATATATACACACACATACACATACACATATTTATAAATGTCTAGAAAATCTCCAGAATAGTATAGAATAAAATGGTGCTCAGGATTGCTTCTGAAGCGAGGTACCTAGATATGAGATAAGGTACATGAGAGAGGTAGAAAATTTACTTTTCACTGAAAACTTTGATAATTTTTAAATTTTGCACATGGTCAATTTTGTATATCACCTACTTATTAAAAATTCAAAAACAAATTAAAACTGTTTTCCAACCTACTGCACAGTTTTGGGGAGGATGAATAGAATAAAAGTAATCAGAACAGTCTCATGACAGACTCTATTCATTCCTTAGACAGAAGTGAATAACTTGCTGCAATTTTTCATAGTAGAGATTCTGAAATGCTTAGAACTTTAAAAAAAAAAAAAATGCCATCTACTTTCTTCAGCCAAGACATTTGTTTCTTAAAAATGTAGAAGATAGATAGCAGGAAAGAACTCCCTGGACAGATTATAGGAAGAAGTAGTTCAATGTTTGTGCATGGGGTATACGTGAGAGATCACAAGAAATCCTTCAAAAACATAAAGATGGCAGATAATGAACCAGCACCACCACTGTGGCTGAAAAAGAAATGAGTATGTCACCTCCATGCCACCAAAGAAACAGAGTCTCTCATGTCCCACAAAGCATGCAAGGCATCTTGTCTTGCCAAATTTAAACAGGGATATTATTTTTAAGCTACTATAATTAGTTTCCATTTGTCTGTGAATCAGCCTTTATGAGGCAAGAGCATCTAAGCCCCATCAGATGAAACAAGAAGCCACATCATGTCTGTTTATTATTTTGAAAAGAGAGGGTGCCAAGTTTCCTGTAACACCCAATTCAAACACTGAAATTTGGAGGACAGAATGTCCTGTTGTCCATGTTTGAAGATAGGAATATATTTTCATCTAATACATCAGAGTCCCAGGTTCAGCTGGCAACAGGAAGGAATTGAATTCCATAGCTCAAAAATAGGACTTAAGTACTAAAGCACCTTTCATTGCTCATATAGGATAATATTTATGTTTTAACCTCTCACGTGGCAGCATGTTTTAAAGTGCCCATGTTTATGAACAAACATGAGAACGTTTTAATCTAAAGATAACTGCCTAAGCGAAAAGAGACTGGCAAGTGTTTAAAGCTATGTTTACACTCCCTGATATACGGCTCTCCTAATTAAGTTTCCAAAGAGCAATGAAGAGTTCCTATTAAAAATAGAAAGGTAGGGGGAGGGGAGTGTTGCTATTTAAGCCTGAGCTTCCCTCAAATGAGATGGTTCCTCTAAGGGGTTCTGAAATCAGGTTTTGAAATACGGTAGAATCTTCTGGTATCCAAAGGAAGTCCAGCCAGAGAGCAGGTAACACTAACTTGAATGCAGTTAGAATCTGGACGAGGTTTAAACTGGCTTCCTTAGTAAGTCCCAAAGACCCAATGAGAGGGCACAAGCTCAATGGCATCATTCACAAAGAACATGAGTTAGCAGTATGCCAGCAGATCTGGCACATGGTGTGGGGGCAGTGGTGCAAAAGAGGGAGATACACTAGTCACTTATCTTCAGATTTATTACAGCAAAGCCTTAATATCTTCATGACCTTGATAAATGTGTAAAGGCACACCCGTATCTTTTATAGCAAGTAATAACATTTGCTAGTTCCAGTTATAACGTTTACTACTAGCCAGGTTCCCTTCAGCAAAACCACGTTAGCCTTTCAGAACTTCATTTTTTCTCAAATACAAAACCAGCAATAACAAATAGGGAAACCTCAAATACAAAACCCTCAAATACAAAACCAGCAATAACAAATAGGGAATGAGGCAGTGGGGAGTGACACTTGCCCTGGATCTAACCTCACAGGATTTCTATAAGAACCAAAATCAAATAATTAATAATAGTTTCACAGTGTTTAAGGTTTAGTAAATATGGATATAATGCTTTCTTATGGCTGGGATGAGGTGCTTGACAATTCTTACAACTAACAACCCTCTGATAAGGGTACTATTATTATCCTTGTTTTATAGATAAGAAAATTAAGGCCCAGAGAGGTTCAATAACTTGCTGGAGATTATGATACTAGTAAGTGGGATTTGAACTTTAGCAGCCTGACTTGAGTTTGTGGTACTATATACCACAATATGCAGCCTGTCATAATTATCCTATGAACATTAATATTATGTAATAACTAAATTTATGTTTATCTCAATTTCACAAATGAAGAAAATGAGGCTCAGAGAGGTAAGTCACAAGCCAAGATTGTCAAGCAAGCAAATGGCAGAGAGCTAGGATTTGAAACTGAGTCTATGTGACCATAGACCCTGAACTCCCAACCACAAAGTTAATAAACTTCAATCCACAAATATTGACTCTGCATCTACTGCACTCCAGGCTCCAGGTTCTAAAACACTATTCTTCTTTAAAAAAAAAAAAAAAGATAAGGTGGCAGTTGTTCACCCAGGAGCTAAAAGGTTTTCACATCATCTCCAGGCCAGATCAGGCCCACTCCCACCCTCCAGGGCAAAGTCCCAACCTCGAACAGCAGGTACCCAGTGATAGCCCATGCCAGTAACGACAATGATCACAGGAATTTTTAAATGTTGTGCTCTCGCTTTGAAAGGGAATTAGACTACTCAATCTTGAGGGCAAAAATGTCCTACAGGTCAAAATGCTAAGTTTCTAAAACAATGTGAACAGATATGGCCTATCTCAACAGGTGAAATATTTGAGGCACACTGTTCATTCCTACCAGCCTTTCAACTCCCAAGGTAGGCTGTGCCCGACTCAACCTGGTTCTCCCCGGGCTTTCCTGATAGTCTTTTATCCAGGAAAACCCCTCAGTAGGCCACCCTAGAGGGCAAGGACTAGGTTTTATACTCTCGACCGATACAAACACACGCCGTGGTTCTAGCATAGGGACTTGCAAATAAAAGGACCTCATGTCTTAGTGGATTCAACGGATGGAACAATATTTTATTATTTTAAAAGTACACTCATTTCCACTCCATAAGTGTTGCCAAGCAGCAGTCCCTGCACTGCTAAAATGATGATGTGAGAATCATTTTAATTAGCACTTTCATTGTTTATATGCAAATGCACATTCCTAAAGTGGGTTCTTTAGAAAGCTTTCCTAAATCAACATCCCTCACAGTGATTTTTCTCCTTAAATCCCTTTCCATAGACAGTAAAGAGATAAATTTCAACCCAGCCTGAGTCTTAATGATCCTGAATCTTTAATAATGGAATGAAGGTGCTTATCTCTATAGGAATGGCAAGTCTAAAATGAGGAAACATGAGGCACTTCCAAGCACCAAGATAGAGCTACTCCTTTGACTTAGTCATCCCAAAATAGGATGGGCGACTCCAAATGAAAGTATACTCCCAACACTGTGCTGCAGAAAAGTGAACAGTTGGCGGCCTGGGTCCCCCTGGGACAAACTGGAGAGTCTTCAGGGTCATCACAAACTTTCTAACCTCCTCTTTTCCCTTCCCCAAATACTCTACTCCCAGCTCAGGCAGCCCAGACTCTTGGCCAGTCTATCCCTAGCCCATTCCTTCCTTTAGTCTCTGACCTAGGGGCTGGGCAGCCTTGGTCTTGTGCCTCAGCTCAGGGAGAGGCCCAGATGCTCCTGGAGAACACAATCCTGGCAGAGGCATTGGTGGACCCAGCCCAGGCCTGCCCTGGGTGGGAGTCCCAAAGAGCTGATCTCTTGGGGAGTAGGAGTGGGAATAAGTTCTGGGTGGTCAGCACAGCTGAATCCTGACCCAAGTCACTAACTCAGCCCCATTCAGTTATGCCTGGCAGCCCAGGGCAAGTCACAGCTTAAAATTAGAGAGAACACCACAGTGTGAAGCAAAGTTTTTGGAAGGGCAAATGAGGAGTCAGAGGTTATCTGAGCTTGGAGAAAAACTCTGTGGTCCAAAGAGGGTGGAGGAAGTTGGGAGCCAGGAAGGCACTAAGAAAGTCCTTTAAGTGGCTACAAAGCACTCCTAATGTTGGAATGCTCTATCTGCATGTCTGGGCCACAGGAAGAGGGAATGGAGTCAAAGCTGAACAAAGGACAGCAGCATTTATGGTCAGAAGAAAGTCCAACAGGCTAAGGCAGGGGTGTGCAATCTTTTGGCTTCCCTGGGCCATACTGGACAGAAGAATTGTTTTGGGTTACACATAAAATACACTAACACTAGTGATAGCTGATGAGCTAAAACAAAAAACAAAACACACACATACACAGACACACACACACACACACACACACACACACACACACACACACAAATCCCATAATGTTTTAAGAAAGTTTACAAATTTGTGCTGGGCCACATTCAATGCCATTCAGGGCCACATTCAGCCTGCAGGCCTCGGGTTGGACAAGCTTGGGCTAAGATCTGGGAAGAGTTAAAACATGAGAAATCAGAATAACCATCAGGGTTTGTTTTGGGGGTTCTCTTTAAAAATATCTATGATCAGACCAAGAAGAAAAGCAGAGTATAAAACAGGATGAAGAAGCCCACATCATGTTATAAGACAAGCCACTCATCCCTGTGTTGCTTCCACCTCCTCCAACTATGAGAATGATCTTACTGGAAAGGGAGACTCTGGCAAGAGGTGACTGAGACAGAAGATGGGTGTGATCTAGGAGAGCCCCAGCCCCTTTAAGTGAAAGCTATTTCTTTTTAGGTTTTCAGGCTCAGATGAACCATATCCATAGACAGCTAAAAGAATGTGAACTGTCACTGATGACTCACTATCAGTAATCCTTCAGAAACCTCTGAGAAGAGGAAAGGTGAGGAAAATTGAGGAACTAAATAATTAACATTAAGAAGGGTCTAGAAGTATACAGTAAGAAGCTTGGCATCAATATCCCGAAAAATTCTAGCCTGGAATATTAAATAGATGGATAGCTAAGAAAAAAAAGCAGTGACTCTTTCTTTTGGTGTCACTCCAAGAACTGGCACAGGCTCACTGTGAAAAAGTATCAATTAATCAATTCCCTTTTTAAAAGTAGAATTATTAGAACAATAGCTCAGATAAATGTAACTTCACAGACAGGATCCCACAGAGTTCTGGGACCCCCACAGAGCCCCTTGTCTTTCATGTATACCCATAATTCCCTGGCACTACACAGAAAAATCATGCACACCTGGAGGAGAGCTTGAGGTTATGGTACAAGGAAGGCCACCACTTAGGAAATTCCCTAAAAGTCACAACCAAGCAGTGTCATGGCTGACACCTTAGAAATACATGCTTGTTAAAGCCTGCTAGTCCAATCAGTCTCTGGGCTGTCATTCTCAAAACTAGCCGCCATAAAGACCACTGCTGGTGGGAGGGGAGGGGGGATGTCAAGAGCATTTTAAGTGTGGTGACACGCCCTTCTCACTCAGTGACCTGTGACTGCCAAACCAAGATCCCTGAATGGAAACGCCTGGTTGGAACTCCTTCTTAGCTCATCAGTCAGACAAGCATCTTTGGAGCTATTTTTTCCAAGGAAGGGGACGTCCCTGAAGGAAATGAGTAGATGCCAAGCAGAGAATATAGCAAATCAAAATACTTCCTGACACAGCCAAATCCTTGGCTGATGTACTTCCAGCTCAATGCCTGGAACTCAAGACCAACCCAGGGAGGATCAGATGCAGGCTCCCATGTGGCTAGAAGCCAAGAAGGTCCAAAGTGGCTTCAGAAATCTCTAAGACTTGTTGCAAGACACAGGATTTCTGAGCTAAAGGGAGAATTGCACATCACCTTCTTACTTTAAAAAAAAAAAAAAAAATTAGGTGAGGGGCATATACAAGTGCTGAGGGAAACAATATTGCAGAGCTCCTTAAAGTGGTGAAGGATTTAAAGACTCTGGTCTCCAGGGCCCTTTTCCCCAAAACAGGCATTTTTAGCCATGCACTGTTTAGTTAATTAACACAGGAGACCAAAGGTTCAAACTAATCACCCCCACTCCCAGTACTCAGTCCTGGAACTGACCCTGAGGTACTTCGGACCAGGGTGATGGGGAGAGAGGTCAGATGATCCACCGCGATCTGGAACCAACCTCACAAAACTGCGTCATCCATGGACAGGCTGTAAGGGAACTAGCCACACCCCAGCCTCAGTCTCGCTGCAAATTTAACCCTAAACAGAACATACTAAAGGTCAAGTGTTGCCCAAAAGCTCAGAGACACACACTCTGGAGAAGGGAGACATACAAACAAGCATTTCTAGATGGCCGTCTTGTATCCCATCATCCAGGGATGGGTCTGGAAAACAGCAGACTGATACTCACACTCACTCAATTTATCTCTCTCTCTCTCTCTCTCTCTCTCTCTTTCTCTCTTCCCTTTTCAATGTTCTGTCAGTTCTTCTACTTGCCCCAAGAAAGAAACTTCCATTGTGCACTACCAGTCTTCAACACATGCTAAATCAGGGCAATGCGGAGACAGGAGTAGCAGTGATGGCAGCCAAGAGGAGATGGGCTGAGGCAAAAGGCACTGAACATTTGAAACCACAAATCCTGAATCTGCAATTCCTCTATTTACTTAGAAACAGTTGCTGATACTTACCCTGCCCAAAGATAAACTAGGACAAACCGGAAAGGGAAGGGGAAGCAGTGAGGTAAGGGCTGTTGTAAACCTGGCACCATGCATGCAGAGGAAAAGCTCTCCGCGTCGTCAGGACATCCCCATGAGAAAAGTTAGATAACAGTGATATTAGATGAATAGTGATATTAGGTTGTATCCAGGCACTAAGCAGAGGCAGAGGGCTGCTAACTTCACACACATAAAAAAAACGTTTAGAGACCACTGTGGTGTAGCAGAAAGAGCACAGCATTTAGAGTCAGAGGAGGTGAACCTGAGTCTTGGCTCTGCCTGGGTATGTGTGATACCAGGCCAGCCATTCAACCCCTCTGAGTTTCAGTTCTCTGTGAACTATGAACCAAATGACTTAGACTAGCTGATCTTGTAGGTGTCTCTCAGCTCTCTCATTCTGTTATGCTACTAATGATACAACGAAAGAGTTATACATCCATTCAGCAAGCATTTCCTGAACACGTTCTGCATGCCAGGTGCTGGGTATTAGGGACAATCTTGCACCCAAGGAATCTTCCGATCCACGTATGTGAGAGACTTATAAATGAGCCTCTACAGTACAAAGGGAGAGACGTGTGGACAGGGTGAAGGGTTCCAGCACAGGACAGTGCAGACCGCAATCGGAAACAGCTGCCTGGGAGTGATTCCTCAGCTAACACTTCAGGTAGGAGGCAACTGGGCCAAAGGAAAGAAAAAAAGGAATAGTACGTACGCATATAGTATGCACTTAAGAACGGCCCAGTAGGGCATGCAGGGTGGGAGGAGTGCTAAGAGATCAAAGGCCCTATAAGCCAAGCTAAAAAGAGCTACTGCCAAGCACCCCCAGGCCCCTGTGCCTCCCCTGCGGTTCACTTCAACAGCTCCCTATATGGCCACATCAGGGTTCAGAAACAACTCCTCCAAGTCCCCTTATGTCGACAGCCAAGCAACCATCCCAGCCCTGCCCCCAGCCCTCTCCTTTTGTCCCCGAGTCTCATCTAGCTCCACCTGCCACCCTACACATCCAGGCCACACCTGCTGACACAGAAACTTCCTCTCAGGCACCAGGCAGGCCTTGCTTTCAGCTCCTGCTCAGCCCCCAATGCCCAGCCCATGTCAGCTGTTCCAAATAGTTTCCATCTTCCTCAGAGCCACAGCCACATCCCTCCCACCCACCCCACTCTCATGCTCAGCCGATGATTCCCACCTCCTCTGTTCCTGGGAATGACTGTCCGGCACAACTCCCATAGCAACCCTCCTGCCCACTTGTCCTAAGCTCCTTTCTAGTGGTGCAGACAAAACCACAGGTTATCTCTGCTTACAAACACAAAAGAAAGCAAAGAGAAAAACTGTAAAGAAATAGAGAATGCTGTTGCCCATGCACGTGACTAGATTCTGAAACAAGCACATTTAGGTGGGATAAGGTATATGAATGGACTCCACATGCCAAAAGGCCCTGCGTAAATATTAGAGCTACTCCATATGTATTGGTTGAATAAATGAATAAACAAATCAATCTAAAGAGCTGCAAAATACAGAGTATCATCAGACATATGAACCAAAAATGGAGTCTAGAACTTGGCCAAGAAAATCTTTTCTAAAACCAGAGTTTTCAAAACTCTGGTCCCTTCTTTGCTCCTACACACACAGCCCACTTAATGCCAACCTGAGCATCGCTGAATCATTTTAATGATGTATTTTGGCTATTTTGGAAATAACTTCCTAAAACAATATATTTAGTATAAAATATAAGCACAACAGGTTTAGTACATTGCACATATAGTACACTATGCTTTGTGGGTGTATATATACATTTGTACCATGCTGTAAGTGCCATTGTAAGCTCTTAGCCAATGACTGCTGACACAGGCCCACAGCAAAACACCTCCTGCAGCCTCCATTACACCATCCTGTGCTGAGCGTGTTCTATAAAATGCTTTGTTTACTCTGCTAAAGCCTCTGTGCCATTTATTTTTTGTCCTGGTCACAATTTTGACTCAACACAGCCAAGAAATGGTGTTCAACTGGCTTTAGACCCACCACAAAAAAATAAAGGGAAAATATAACCTAGGATTGTAAAAACCAAGTATTAGGGTAGTCCAAGTCTCATGAGCACCAGTGAACATGGGTAGGCTTACAGACCTCTGAGCTCTAGTCATCAGAAATATTCTGCAGGATGACAAGAAGATGAAAACTCTTCTGCCTGATTTACCTCTGTACTATCTACTAAACAAAGCTACAGAATTTCCTCCCACTTCAAGTTCAGGATGATACCATGAGCTGCTGAGTATATAACGCACTATATTCAGTTCTTCTTTCGTGTTTATTACAGGGAGCCATGAGAAATAAATGATGGCATTAGGAACCCTTCTCCACTGGGACTCTCTGCTCTTCAAATCCCACAGACGTTGTTACGTGGCCAGTACCCCAGGTGTCCCCAGCACTGAGTGTGTGCAGCATGTGACAGAACAGCGGAATTCTAGAATGTCAGAGCTTGAGGAAAGCCAGACATGATCACATTTATATCAGAAACAACTAAAACTCAGAGACAGAAGGCTGTTGTAGGGTTGGTTGTAAGTCACATATACCAAGAGTCTGATGAATTCTCACCCCAAAACCAGGAAGCTAAAAGATGAAAAAGGTTGAGATTTGGTCTCCATCAGGCTAGCATTTAGTCTTCAGCACTCTACAAGAATGATTTCAGGATGGAAAAGGCAACATGAGAAGAAACAGAAACTTCAGATAACGATGGCTCATAAAATAGGAATGATTCGAATTAAGTTCACACAGTTATTCAAGTTTTAGGTTGGGTGGGGTTTTTTTTGTTGGTGTGAAGTTCCCTTTCTAGAATTTGCAGATGCTTTAGAAGATACTGGACCCAAAAAACTAATTATTTGTTTCATTAAAACACTGGTAACTTCTATTAAACAGTTTTATATTTTTGTCTGACTATAAAAAGGAAAAAAAAACTAAGAAAGGTTCAACCCCTTTGAGTTCAGTAGTTCACTTCTATTTGAAAAATAAAAATGGAAATATCTAAGAGCCAATGTCATTAGTAAATTTGTATAAATGTTTCCACCATGGTATTTTTATGAGTAAATCACATTATACAAAGGATACTGTATGTTTCAAAACTAATGACCTGATATTTGTAAAGAATACTTTTTAAAAATTACCTTATTGCTTTCTTTCCTTCCCCTTAGTTACAAACACAAGAATTTCTTTTTTTTTTTTTTTTTTTAAGATGCAGCTTCACTCTCGTTGTCCAAGTGGAGGTTGCAGTGGGTCGAGATCATGCCACTGCACTCCAGCCTGGACAACAGAGCGAGACTCCATTTCAAAAAAGAAAAAAGAAGGATACCAAAATCTTGTGTTTTTTTTTTTAACCTAAAGATCTCTTGACTTTTTTAGGATAAGATTTTAAACAAATAGTTAAGTCCAGGGTGACAAAACCAAAAGCCTGAGAGGATCAAACAGGTAGCAAACAGGTGATGTGGGGCCACAGCAAACTGGACTCCCTCCCCTGAGGGGACAACCTCTGCTCCAGTCCCGCCCACTGTCCCATGCAAGAATAAAGCCCAAGACTGCTAGATCTTCTGTTTTTTCACAAGTAGCTAGAAATCAAATTATGTGAAATTTTCTGCTACTTTTTTTTTTTTTGAGACAGAGTTTCGCTCTTGTTACCCAGGCTGGAGTGCCATGGCTCGATCTTGGCTCACTGCAACCTCCGCCTCCTGGGTTCAGGCAATTCTCCTTCCTCAGCCTCCTGAGTAGCTGGGATTACAGGCACGCACCACCATGCCCAGCTAATTTTTTTTTTTTTGTATTTTTAGTAGAGACGGGGTTTCACCATGTTGACCAGGATGGTCTCAATCTCTTGACCTCGTGATCCACCCGCCTCGGCCTCCCAAAGTGTTGGGATTACAGGCGTGAGTCACCGCGCCCGGCAATTTTCTGCTACTTATTCATTTATTTTTATTTATTTTAGACGGAGTCCTGCTCTGTCACCAGGCTGAAGTGCAGTGGCGCCATCTCGGCTCACTGCAATCTCCGGCACCCAGGTTCAAGAGATTCTCCTGCCTCAGCCTCCGGAGTAGCTGGGATTACAGGCACGTGCCACCAAATCCAGCTAATTTTTGTATTTTTAGTAGAGACGGGGTTTCATCATGTTGGCCAAGATAGTCTCAATCGTGAAATTTTCTAATTTTTAAAACTCTAGCCACTACTTTAAAAACTTTAGAATTCTGGCCACGACTTTAAAAACTTTTAAAACACTGGTATTCTGTGGCCAGCTAGCCTGCAACCCTACCACACGAGACAAAAATGCTATAAATATGATTAATTCAAGGAATAAATACAATGTTTAGAAACATGAATTCTGCTGAAAAATGAAATTAGCTGTTAGAAAACAGGAAGAGGCTGGTGGCTCACACCTGTAATCCTGGCAGTCTGGGAGGCAGAGGCAGATGGATAGCTTGAGCCTAGGAGTTCGAGACCAGCCTGGCCAACATGGTAAAACCCTGCCTCTACAAAAAATACAAAAATTAGCTGGGCATGGTGGCAAATATCTGTAGCCCCAGCTACTGGGGAGTTGAGTGGGAACACAGTTTGAGCCTGGGAGGTCGAGGCTGCAGTAAGCCATGATCGTACCACTGCACTCCAGCCTGGGCAACAGTGTGAGACCCTGTCTCTAATAAAAAGAAAAGAAAAATGGTAAAGGTCCTTCTGCATCCTTTTTTAATTAAAAGGATTAGCCACTTATATAAGAGACTATTTCTAGCTTTTGAGTCCATGTTGGGACAATTCTGGAAGTTGAAAATTTTATTGAACTTAGGCTGCCCTAAACATAGCTATCTTTCCCAATCTTTCACCTAGATCTAATTAGAAAAGCCATCTTTTACAGTGAGCACCTACCTGCTACATAGAGTTATCCAGAAGCAGACACATTTAGAATGAAATGTGTGACTAAGCATGATAACTGGGCAGGGGAATGTCATCTCCTAAAAATGTACAAGTGTTATATACAGAAATTGTGTATGTGCATAGGTACCTTAAAGGGTTTCCTGACCCTTCACCCAAAAAGCCTAAAAACCAATACCTTACTGATTATGATAGTGAATGTTGAATTATGCAAAGTTCAACAAGCACAAATAATACAGTCATTTTTTCAAGCACACCTCTGCAGGAACCATTTTTTATTTAATCACTGCTGTAATCAGCAGACTAGAGAAATTCTCCCTGACTGAGGAAAACATGGAGTGAGTCATCTGTATGTTGATAAGGAGACAGCAGGCTGAGGGCACTGCTGTGAAGTAGGCATCAGATGGTGCCTTGTCTAAATTAGTCAGTAGAACAATCAGAATGATTTCTTCCCATGACATGCAGTAATCACCAGAGATGATGCTGATCTCCTTGTTCTAGTGATGACCCTAACACAATTTAATGTTTACTTCTCTGAACCAGGACCAAAAAAAAAAAAAAAAGACAAAAAACATATTCCACTCTCTATTTGTAGTCATTAGATGGAAAAATAGAAAGTATCTTGTTTTTACATGTGGCCAGCAAATGTGATACAACTTCCTGCTTGCTTAAAAAGTACAAATTCAAATGTGTAAATCTCTTGGAGAAACACCAACACCTAAGAGATGTCACTGTTGCATGAAATGAATACCATGTCATTGTAGGTCACAATAACTTGGGCCAGAAAGTGGCCTTATGAACCTCTGGTGACATAAAGCAATATGGCAGCCCAAGGAGATACATCTAGACAACCACCCCTGAGAAGCTGCCCCCAACAGCACACACTCCAAACAGCAGTGTGGTGGCTGGCATCACTAGGTTCTGGACACTGAATTCTACACTACTCTTTCAGAGAGGTGGCAACTTATGCAAATTCTATTTTGAGCATTTTCCTAGGGTAGCTGGGATTCTTAAGACAAAGAAAATGGGTTTGGATTGCTTTTTAATGTGTCTGAACTCCAAGGTTAAAAACTATCAACCACAAAGGATTCCAATCCTGTTCTGTTCCACAATGCAAGAAGACCTTGCTCTAAAGGGCAGCAGTGAGACGTTCAGTTGAAATGGCCATAATTTGTGGGTCAACTCATGGTAACTACCTCATTTCAAATCCATATTTGTCTACAGCTGCTGAATAAAAAAATATATTGAGCACATACAGCTTTAAATCCTTTTCAGAAATAAGGATAAGGATAAAAGAAAGAAATTGGCCTGACTGACATATCCCCATACATGCAAAATTTGAAACTCAAGTCGAAGTACTCCAGTCCCAAGTTGTTAATGAACATGAAGTCTCCAACCTGTTAAAGGCATTGTGAACAGGTGATGCCCTCAATCAGAAGACACATGCAGCAAGAGCAGTTATAAAATCAACTGGTGAGGAAACTTTCAATGTTTCCAGATCATTTGCAAAGAATAAAGGGGATACTATTATTATCCTTTTTAAAGATAACACACAAACATAACACAAAAAAAATTTAAAGTAGCTATGCATCTCAGGCCTCTGTTCCTGAGATGGTCTACAAGTATACAAGCACTGAAGACTATTCTACAGCCTCAGCAGTTTTTTGTTTTGTGTTTTTGTGTTTTTAACTTAAGAAGGATACCACCAGTTTTTAAATGTCCCACCACTTAAGTCTCCAGGGGCATGGGAAGATTCCATACTTTTTTTAATTCCTGAAATCACTTACTGAAGAAGGAAGCAGAAGGAAAAATCCTCCCCCTATGATTTCCAGGAAGTTTCATTCTTTTTAATTTTATTTAGGTGCCACTCTGTGAGAAAAGATAACAAACGAAAACCAGGGTTGAGGCCATTCCTCATAAATACTGCTCCCCTGAAACCCTCATTTGCCATAAACCATCGGTCATAGACATAGAACATTACACAATCAATGCTCATTTTCTAGAGATTAGATGTTCCGGAAGTACCACTCAGAGTGTTTTCACTCAAGCTGGAGAGTCTTTAAATACATGTAGAAGCAAGTCAGCACTGCCCATACCCACGGGAAGGACAGACCCCATTCTAGAATGCTGCTGATCACCCTGCCCTCTCTTTTGTCATAATTTCCACAAAAGGCCTGAGAAGACCACATGGGGTTGAAGTTGAGGGAAGGAGTGAAAATGTTTTCAAAGAAGGAAATCTTGAGGATATTCAAAAGCTTTTGGGGCACGGGGATTGGAAGTTTCCTAAACTGAAAGGATCACAAAGGCAGTCAGAGGGAGGAGGCAGACACACTTTGGAGCTAGTGATGGTGGTAGGAGGCAAAAATGTCTATGGCACCTGGAGACTGCAAGACTAAAGGAACTCACTAGGAGCCTGAAAATGGGAAAACTAAGGCGCCCAGTGAGAAGATGGAAGGAGCTCAGTAGGACAAATTGTCCATGAAACAGACAAAGCAAATATGGAGCAGCTGCATTTTATGCCAGAAGCCCACAAATAGATGACCAGAATATGAGTCAACTAATTTTCTCATATTAGTCAATGGCAGGTGAGGGGTAGGTGAAATGCATTCAGTTACCACAAACATCACACTGTATTTTTTATCTTGTGCATTCATCCTTGATATTTTGAAGATAATTGTATCTTCTAACTTATGGCCCTGTAAATCACAGTGCCTGTTGGGCCTTCTTCAGAAAATTTTATCACATTTAACTTTTCATTGAAAAATTACTGATTTTCAGGTATGTTTTCACTTAGTGAACCCTCAATTAATGAACTTTTGGATGACGTAATTGTTGAATGAGGAAAATAACTAAAATGTATTAAGAGTAAATTAAACTTAGTCATTGAAATGGCTTGTAGAAGTTCCAGTGCATAAGAGCAATAGCTTACAGGCTATTGGCAAAGGCTGCTGGATCTTCCTGCTTGCTAATAATTCACTCAGCTGACCAGATTTATGATTATGCAATCTTAAAACTAGTTTTCTTGATTTGGGGAAGTCACAGCATTTCAAACTTTTTATATAAGGTGAGGCTTTATGACTACTTTTATATCATATTATCTCATTTGTATGATTTATATTTGCATAAAATGAAAACCATATTCATTAGCATGTCTTCACATTTACATCTTAGTAGGGACTTTATATGGAAAATCTACCCTTTGCCTTCGCCTTCCCTCTTTTCTCTGTCAAAAATCCTACGCATCTCTTCCTTTCTCTCCCTAGATGATCTCATTCAGTTTCATGGTTTTAAATATCATCTATATGCTGATGACTCTGAGAGATACCATTTCCAGCCCCAGTCAACTCTACATCTCTATGGGAATATCAAATGGGCATCTCAAACCTAAGATGCCCCAACAGAACCCTTAGCGTCCCTCTTTGCTCCTTATCTCAGTGAACAGCAATGTCATTTGCCTAGCCAAAAACACCGGACTAATCCTTGACTCTTCTTCTTGCTCACAAGCCACATGCAACCCAGCAGGCTCTACCTTCAAAATGTGTCCTGAGCCTGACCACTTCTTCATATCAGTCAATGCTCACTACTCTAATCCAAGCCACACCCTAATCTCCTGCCTGGACCACTGAAAGGACCTCCTATCGGTTATACAGATTCTTCTCTTGCCCCTAGAATCTATTCTGCACTCAGGATCCAGAGGAAAAATGTTAAAGCACAAAGAAGATCACATGGACTATGAAATCCAAGCACTCTCAAAGTAAAAATCAAACTCCTTACCATGGCCTGCAGGGTCTGGCTCCTACTTATCACTCATCCTCCCTATAAACACCCACAGCCCAAGTCCAGCTAAACTGGCTGCCTCTGTTCCTCTACCATGCCAAGCTTGTCCTGCGTCAAAGGCCTTTCTTTTCACTTACTCTTCCCTCTGCTTGAACACTCCTCCCCTGATTCCTTGACACCACTCAAGTGTCTGCACAAAATCAATCTCCTTCTTTTTCTCTCTCACACGCACAGAAGCCTTTTCAGACCATTCTTTCTAAGAGTCCCACCAGCCCCTCACCTTGTTTTACTGTTTTCATAGCACTCATTACTACCTGAAATTATATTGTCTATTTAGTTATTTGTTTGATTTCTTCATAAGTATTGCTCACAATACTTAGTGAGCACCCATCAGGTGTGAGGTACTCTTCTAAGAGCTGAGGATACAAGAGTGAACAAGACAAGACAAGCAAAAATCTCTACCCTCATGGAGTGCACACTCTTATTTATCATTCCCATTCAAATCAAAGGTCCAGAGAGGCACAGACACAGTCTGCCTTATGACCGCTGAAGCACCACCCCAGGGCCCAGAACAGGCATTGATACTTATTTGCTGAATGGGTAAGTGTCCTGCTACCTGATGCCATCTGCTTCCCTGAGGACTTCCACCACAGAGTTTTTCCTGCCTAGATGGGAGTCAGGTTCTGGGACTCAGAATGTCCATTGTGTCCCCTCGGACAGGGCAGTCTAGACAGCCAGGCTCCTGTGGCTGAGCTTGCTCCCTAATCCTGGGCCTGCTTATCCTAACTGACTACCCTTCCTTCTTGTCCCAAACCCCAGCACCTTGCAAGCTCACCAGGTAGCCATCCCACTGGGATCTGTCTCAGTGGGTCATGAGAGCACCTGATCCACATCGTTGGCACTGACCAGGGAGTCAGTGTTAAACAGGCCAACTTTTCTCTACAAAGAGTAGCTGAAATAAAGATGTGTGGGTTGTTCGGCATCCCTAGCTCATGGTGGTCTTTCCCCTCGATATCTCACCTAAGACTTCAACATCAGCTAGCTAGCATCCCTGAAGGCACTCTCACCTCAGCACTGGAACACACTATTATTAAGGACATGTTTTTGCCTCTTTCAACTGTCATAGAGGCAAGACGTGTACCTGCTGTGATGAGTAATTAAGTTTCTTGCAAAAAAGGAAGAACATTTGTTAACTGTGAAATTATCTGATCTCAAATAAAAATAAAGGTAATTGTGAAATGTCATTAATTTATCTTTCAAGAAAATGGCAGCTATACTGGTAGGAAGGAAAAGAAAGAGAGACAATGCAAATCTCTTAAAGAACACTCTGGAAGTCTCAGAAAATAAATATTTAAAACCCACTGTTGGCTGGGTGCAGTAGCTCACGCCTGTAATCCCAGCACTTCGGGAGGCCAAGGAGGGTGGATCACAGTTCAGCAGATGTAGATCATCCTGGCCAACATGGTGAAACCCCATCTCTACTAAAAATACAAAAATTAGCTGGGTATGGTGGCGTGTGCCTGTAATCCAGCTACTCAGGAGGCTGAGACACGAGAATCGCTTGAACCCAGGAGGTGGAGTTTGCAGTGAGTCAAGATCGTGTCATTGCACTCAAGCCTGGAGACAGAGTGAGACTCCATCTCAAAAAAAAAAAAAAAAAAAAAAAAACAAAAAAAACCATTGTTTCCAACATTATCGGTTTTCACACTTTAACGTATCTGTTGGCTGAGAAGTGCCCTGCTTGAATACCACTATGAGACTAGCAGATGAAGATGTCTATGAACATTACAAAGCCAAGGCAGGAAGCCCCAATCTGGTGGTCAGTTGAACTGGGCTGAGTATGGCAGATACACTGTAACACTTATACCTGGAACTCCAACTTGAAAAGTATGTTAATAAAGTTAATAAATGTAGGGAGTAGGGGGAGAATTGCCTTGCTCTGCATCTCAGAGCCAAATAGTATTACCTTATATTTGCCCAAGACTTTACTCTCCCTGAGCAAATATAAGCATTCTTGCATATATTATTTCTTGCACACATTATCTCTTTTAGTCTGCAAAGCAAACATATCCTGTAAACAGCAGGATAGGTTTCTCTGTCTGGGGCCTGGGAGGTCAAAGAATTCACCTACAATTCCACAGTAAAAATTGCAGAACCAAGTAAGTACCAAAACCCAGATGTGCCTAGGCCCAGCCCAGTATCCTTCCTTCCTTCTATAAAAGAAAGAACAGCATGGTTCTCTGCAAATCACATTCTACAGTTAACAAAGTATTTCCCTTCACTGAGAAGCAGCAAAAAAAACGCATATATTCACCAGTGGTTTAAGGTGGTGGGAAGATGCATTGGTCCAGGAGCTCTGGGCAGAAAGGTTTCACGAACTCTTCCAAAGGATGCCAACTCCTGCAATGACAAAAGTACAAAACACCTGGTGTGAATCACAGGCACCCTGGGGCCTCTCCCCAAGGGGACTCATTTAAACATCAATTGCCAGGCAATTTAGGCTTAATCCCCTATCTCTTTTAGCCCAACTCCCTTCCCCACTCTGACTTCCCAAAGTAGAAGAAGAATCTTTAATTCACCAGCTGAAATGGTCCCCATGAGAACTATAGAATCTTAGGCAGAAGGGAGCTTTGGAGTTCATCTTTAACAGAGATCACAAACTGAAAGCACAGTGGGTGACATCCAGCCTGTGGAAGTGTTACATTTCATCTATGGATATGTTTAGAAAATCTGAACCAAACATAAAAATCAGAGATATCACATAAAAACTGACTTCTGGCTTCTCTTAAAAAAAAAAAAACAGACCTGTTAACATGGCCCATATTTAGTCTGACAATAATCAGGTAGTGCTAAGCATTAACAGCAGTCGCCCTTCATAGGCAGGCTTGGCTGCTCCAATATACCACAGTCCCCACCACTCCCTATTGTCTCCTCAACACAGAGAAGAACTGGGGTTATCATTAGTCATTGCCTTTGCGTTATTGTTTTTCTTGTGGTACAGAAATATTTTCTTCTACTTATAATTCTAACAAAAGTGGGAAAACAAAAGGGTCCTAGTTGCAAAAAAAAAAAAAAGGTAGAGCACATATAACAACTCAAGTTGGTAGCCTCACTCCTGCAGGAGTGGACAATTGCAACCCCCAAACAAGCACAACACTCCCATTTTACATGAGTTGAATGTAAGCAGGAAACTGACTTGCCTGCTCCCATAGTTAGATGCAGAGCTCAACCTGCGTCTCTCGATTACCTAATCCAGGACTCCTTCACTACGCTACATACTAGTCTTATACTATAAGCAAAAAAATACAATAAACACACACAATTAACTAATTAAAATTAATTATCAGAAATAATACTCAGCTTCCAGAGAAGTATTAAAGTCAAGGAAATACAGTTGAAGCACTGCACTTTCCACTAAAATGCTTGCCATACATCAAAAATGCTCAGTGTCCCAAACTATCTGGAATGTGCTCTTTATCCTAGAAAAATCTCCCTTAACATGCATCTTGAATACAAGACTGTAAATAAGTTTATGTACAAGGTAATAGCACTGTAATAAAAAAGCAGTGTTCAACAATAACATCTTGATAGGAGTTATTTATATCACTCCCACAAAGAATTTATGGATTCATTCACTTAACAAATATTTATTGAGCCCTATTACATACCAGGAAGTATGCAACGTGATGGAGATACAAAAGTGAACAAGACCCTCAAGTTGCTCTGTCTGAATAAACAATAGATCCAGACACTCAAAATGAATGATAAAATAATGGGTAAGTGTAGTGATCCGCAGTAAAATGCTCTTCTCCTGAGCTATACCCTCTATGGTAAGTGTAGTGATCCCACTATGCACCTGTGTTATGGGAGCACTGAACAGGGGCACCTGATGCGGTGGAGGTGAAGAGATACTTTCTAGCATAGCCAGAGGCCTCAGGAAATCCTAAAGCTTGGATGGGAGTGGACCAGGCACAGTGAGGAATAGAGGACAAGAGAGGCAAAAGTAAGGAGGGGAGAACAGCCCCCTCCAATTTGGTCTTGTTCAGATCTCTTATTAGCTCTGGGTCTTAGAAGCCCCTGCCTGATGCCACATGACCCAACATCTGCTGGGACTTGATCCACAGCCCTACATATGCACTTACAGAAGTTTATCTTGATAAGTGCCCATATCAAAAATGTTACTGATTCAGCCCTGCTCCCTGGCAATGCCTACCTATGACTCCCTGGAGTCTGCTGTCCCAGAGTCTACAGGGCCTAAGAAACACGGTGGTAGAAATACTAAGCCTTTCGACCAGGTACGGTGGCTCACATCTGTAATCCCAGCACTTTGGGAGGCCCAGGCGGGCAGATCACGAAACCAGGAGATCGAGACCATCCTGGCTAACACAGTGAAACCCCATCTCTACTAAAAATACAAAAAATTAGCCGGGTGTGCTAGCATGCGCCTGTAGTCCCAGCTACTCCGGAGGCTGAGGCAGAAGAATTGCCTGAACCTGGGAGGCGGAGGTTGCAGTAAGCTGTGCTCGTGCCACTGCACTCCAGCCTGGGCAACAGAGCAACACTCTGTCTCAAAAAAAAAAAAAAAGAAATAAGAAAGAAAAGAAATACTAAGCCTAAGCCTTTCATGATGTACAGAAGAGAGTAAATAAAGGCGTTTTTCTTATACCAGTCACAAGGCTGCCCTGTCTATCTCCACCCCAGGGCCTGGATTTCCACAGCAAGAAGCTACTATGCATTTGAGCCTCAAGCAGGAAGCTTTGTGAAAAAATGTTCCAGAATATCAGCCCATCAAAATCCCCACATGGAGTTATCCTTTTCTTCATAGATAAGAAAGAAGTGAGCCGCCAGTCCTGATCTAGGCTAAGGCAAAGCCAGGGAAAAGCACTCCAAAACAGGCTGGAAAGTGGCACGCAGAGGAGGAAAGACCAAACGTGTGGTCAATGCTAGGGTTCCGGTTCAAGGCCTGTACGAGGAAACAAGCAGGCAGCATTCGCCTGAAGAATCAAAAGAGCTTCCTTGGACCAGTAACTAGTGGTCAGGTTCCCAAGTATGGCTGAAAATTAGAATCACCTACAGAATTAATCCACTATGTCCCACAGTCATTAAATCAGAATCTTTGGTTTGGAGGTCCAAGCACTGTCCAGAACCTCTCCACAGGTGATTCTGACGTCCAATACGAAAAGGGTATATTTCACCCAGAGGTCTCAGAAGCTCCAAAACAACCTCTTAAAGGACATGAATTCATCATCCTCCAGGAAGGAGCCAAGGATCCAGACTTTAGGGGAGTAGCACATTTTGGTATGTTTACCCACTCTCTGCATCTCACTATGACAACCATCACAACTTCCTTTAAATAAATGTCTTAAAAAAAAAAAAAATGCCAGCAGCCAGAATAGCAAATGGGTAAACGAAGGGGCCTTCCTCTTTCCCCGTATTTCTTGTATACCATGACCCAATGTCAGTGCCTCCAGGTAGACGATTGGGGGTGTCCAATCTCAGCAGCTTTCATATACCTCTGTGGGTTCGCTGCTCTGGCAGAACAAAGGCTGTGGGAGCATCCAGTCATCCAGGTGGCCTTCGAGGAACAGCTCTAAGGCACAGAGCACTCTGATCAGGTCCTTCCTGCCCACAAAAGGGCAGGACTCTACCGATCAGTGCAGTGTCTGGAAACCTGCCACGCCTGGCTGAGCACTTCTCTTTCCAGATTTCCACTTTGTGGTCATGTAACGACCTGTGCTATCTCAAGCCAAGACTGGCAAAGTAAATGCCGTGCACCACAAAGATGATGGACAGATTGGAGTAAACTGGCTCCCTGAATGCACCGGCCTGCAAAAATCTCTTCCCTGACATTACAAGGTATCACTAGGTGACCGTCAGGCAGCCAGCGCCAGAGAAACCCACAGCTGACCAAAGTCAGTCTTCCTGATTGGCAAGGCCCGGCAGCAATCCACACTATCCTTCCAAAGAACAGGGAGACAGGCAGGTGTCCCCATCAACCTAAGGATCCTCCATGTGAACCATAATGCAAACTTGGAAGAGCATGGTGGAGGAGGAAGTTTAGGAAAAGCTCAGAATCATGATTTGCCCCCTCCTGGTGGTCCTCGGTTTTTAAAAGCTTCACTAATTTTCCTTGCAGTACTGTTATATCCTGGCCTAAAACAAGGCATTTCTCTGATACAACCCTCCAAAAGACCTCACAAGAGTTGTCCTAGGCCCTGCCAAAGACCTCGATCCATCATCTCCCTTATTCCTCCCCCATCCCAAGAATACGGATTGATACCAGCCATTGTGAAAGTCACCTCTGCCACCCTCATTCCTACCAAACATCAATCCAGACTGTCCAAACCACTGTGGACCACTCTGGCCTCTCCTGTTACAAGTTCTCATAGCTCCATGTATCTCTCCTTCCTACCATGAATCACTTACATTTTCACATTGTTGTCCCACTAACCTATATACGGACAGGGATCCATATAATCATTTCTGTTTTACCTTGTTACTGCTGCCGTTTTACAATTTTACGGGGTCTTTGTTTGACTAGCTCACTGTATCCTAATATAGTACCTTTGAGCCCTCTGGTTTCCTTCAAAATACACCCCAAATTTCATGCCACTCAGCTCAGACTTGGTCCCTCTCTCCTTGTTCTGGATCCAAAGCACAAGCTGCTTTCTGAGCTCATGGCATACTCTCTTCTTCTTTTCCCTCCACAAATTCCAACTCCTCCATCAACTAACCCAGGCAGTCCAGGGGAGCAAATACCCAACTGGCCTTGAGGCTGACCACCTTGGGAAGGAAACAAATCAGAAGTTATCCATTTCATGTTTGGGGAGTGATTTTTTTTTAAATCACACTGCATTATTTTATTTAAGATGATGTTCTAATATGCAAAATGAATCCCTTTTCTGACCTTGAAAAGCACTTCTCTCTTCCCTAACAAAACCGACTGGGGCCATAACCAGTGCCAACATCTCCAGGACCCGAACCCCGCTGAAGCTTCCCGGGTGCTCAGTGCTGAGGTGGCTCCCACTTCCCAAACACCTTTTGGCTCTGTTTCAGTTGCCCAGCTGTCCTCCTCTTGCATCCATTGGCAAAGGAAGATGGTCCTTGAGAGCTTTTTAAAGCTCTTCCACCTACTCTGCTGATTCAGCAGGAGGGAAAATGAATGTTTCCAAGTTCTCTGAATGACACAAAGCTCATGAAGTACAACCAAATTAGTTTAAAATCGCAAAATGAGTTTAGCTCTTCCTTTAAAAAAAAAAAAAAAAAAAAGGAAAGCATGCCTACTTCCAATGACTCACAATGACTTCACAATTTTTCCTCCACTAGGATATGTATTCTTCCTCCCAAAGCTAATGGTTCTCTCTCCTCCCTCTTCCATTTCCTAAGACAGTGTAACTGGGCCAGATTGCCAGAAACCTGTTCTGATTTGAGACACCCTGAAAAATTTTTGACAAAGCCCAAGGTACCCCATGCCAGAGGGTCCTTCCCACTAAGGTCCTGTGCATTTGCTGTTCTCTCTGCCTGCAAAGCTCTTTCCAGGTTTCTTGCCAGGGAAAGAAAGCATTCTCACTTTTGAGAGCTCAGATCAAATATGCCTTTTCACTGAGGCCAGCCCAGACTACCTAACCTTACTCTCATCAGCAAAAACTACCTTTTTTGTAGACCCTCTCACAATCTGTAATTATCTTATTTATCCATATTTCCCTTTAAGGTGCAAAAATTCTGCCCAACTTGTTTACTGCTGTACCCTCAGCAATACAATGCATAGCAAGTACACAGTGAAACACTGCTGAGTGGGTGGGCAGATAAACAAGGAGGAGGAGGCAGGCCAGTGGGAACAGGGCTGAGAGCCCTTGAAAGACACCCCATGGCATCTTCATCATGGTATGAAGCGTGGGCAGGACTTCATCATGGCCTCTAGAATGGGTCTCTTGCTTTCTCTTTCCTTGATTCTTCTCAATATGTTGCTACTTAGATACTGGTTCCACCACCATATACTCCCAACTGCTCAGACCTAGGTATTTCCCAGGATACCCAATTCCCATGTTTGGCGTCTCTTACTCTGCCTCCATTCAGCCATCTTCAGCTTGAAAAATTCAGATATCCACAGGGGTATCTGACCTTCTATGACTTCACGACCCTCAAGGATCTGACCCAAGCCCACTCCACGAACCATATCTCTGATACCCCACTTGGTCCTCCATCACCACCAGTGAGCTCATGGCCCAATTCTCTGGATCCACCATGCCTAAACCTTTGCTCAGGTCACTTTTACTACTTAGAACATCTTTCTGCTGCCTCATTACCTGTTAGCTTTCTTTCTCTCTTAAGCTATCCCTCACCACCACCACTACCACCCCACCCCCAGGCTGGGACTGATACCCTTTCCCTCTGCCCCACAGTCATATTTGCCCTCAACATCTGGAAATTATCTTTAATCTCTATTTCCCTCAAATGACTGCCCCTTGATGGTTCGGACCCCTCCAATTCATCCTTGTTGGCCCAGAGCCTGGCACATAGTAGGCACTCAATAAATATACACTGAACTAAACTACCTTGTTTTCTCCTTGACAGTTCCCATTTCCAAAGTGACTCCTTGCAGAGCGTTAATACTCAGCACAAGTAACAGAAATATTTTGTTATTATGCATGCTTACTAAAGCCAACTGAAAAGAAGTAGCTGGGGTGGTGGTCTTATCATCATCATCATCATCATCATCATCATCATCATCATCATCAACATCATAAAACTGAAGATCTGAATGCTGAGAGGCAGAAAGCTATGTTATAAAGAGTACTGGTTCTGGGTTCAAGTCCAGACTAGGGCGCTCACCAGCAGTATAATCATGGCCATCTAACCTTCCTTCTCTGGCCCTAAGTCTCTTCCTCTGTAAGATAAAAGGCCCAGTCAGACATGAATAGTCACATACTGTATGATTCCATTTACATGAAATGTCCAGAATAGACAAATCCATAGAGATAGAAAGTAGATTGCTGGTTGTCGGGGAAAGGGGGTAGAGGGAAATGGGATAGGAATGCTAAATGAGCTTCTTTTTAGGGTGACAAAAACATTCTGGAATTAGTAATGATGGTTGCAAACCTTTGTGAATATGCTAAAAAAAAACCAATGAATTGTTTATTTGAATGGTTAAAACAGTGAATTTTGTGTTATGTGAATTTTATCTGGATAAAAGAAAGAAAGGGCTAGACTAGAATAGAGGTTGAAAAATTGGAGATCCAACAGGCCACACCAGGCCTATGGCATGTTCTTTAGACCTAAACAAAGTTTTCAATATGTTATATTTGCACAAATGATTTAAATGCCAAAGATTTTCTTTTTAATTATTATTTTTTTTTAGAGAAAGAGTGTCGCACTCTGTTGCCCAGGCTGGTTTCAAGCTCCTGAGCTCAAGCGATCCTCCTGCTTCAGCCTCCCAAAGTGCCGGGATTACAGGCACGAGCCACAGCACCCAGACTCAAAGGTTTTCTTGATTATGGCGGCGATTACATAAATCTGCACAGGACTACATACACATATGCACACACACAAATGAGTACATATAACAAGCGAGATCTGAATAAGAATTATAGATTGCAGCAATGTCAGTTTCCTGGTTTTAATGCTGTACAATAGCTATGTAAAATATTAACACTGGGGAAGTGAGGTGAAGGGCATGCAAGATCCCTCTGTACCATTTGTTGCCACTTCTTGTAAGTCTATAATGATTTTTTTTTGAGACAGAGTCTTACTCTGTCACCCAGGCTGGAGTGTTGTGCCATAATCTTAGCTCACTACAACCTCTACCTCCCAGGTTCAAGCGATTCTCCCTGCCTCAGCCTCCCTAGGAGCTGGGATTACAGGCTCCCGCCACCATGCTCAGCTAATTTTTGTATTTTTAGTAGAGACAGAGTTTCACCATGTCGGCCAGGCTGGTCTCAAACTCCTGACCTCAAGTGACCCGCCAGCCTCAGCCTCCCAAAGTGCTGGGATTAAAGGTATAAGCCACCGCACCTGGCATTATAATGATTTTTTAATTACAATACAATTTATAAAGCTAAAGATTTTACAACTTCAAAATGTGGCTTCTCCTTAAAAATAACAGGATTTGGTAATGCTGAGCCTCAAGGATAACAACTGGAAGGATCAAGGTAGTAGCTGCTGCCCTGTAAGTGGCCATGGCTCACCGATTCATCTCCCTAACACCAAAGCTGAGTGTTGGTTGCCACTGATCACAGTTGCATGCACTGGTTTTTCTCTTACAAAAGGTAAATATTTACCTATCAAAAATAGGAAAATGAAAGCCAAGAGTCTTGTGTTTCCAGAAAAAAGGAAGACCACAACATTTTTGTGAGAGAGGAGAACATTCCTAACAGTTCGGTCTTCAATCGCTTACCCTTCATCTCGTGCTACCTGCCCAACCTCTGAAGCTTTGAGGTTTAGACCCCTGGGCTCTAACTCTGTTGGGCCGTATTTCTTACTCTAGGTCAGCAAATAAAATTTAAAATCAAACCACTGGAAAAGAACACAGCTTAAGTATACAATATCTCATTCTCCCCTAAGTATGTTGGTTCTTTCATCTCACCTTTCCTGAGAACACAGCATCCCACTCTCAGCCATCAAAAGGAAAGGTTCCATCCCTTATGCATGATCACATCCAGAAAAAAAAAAAAAAAACAGGATTTCTTTTCTCCACTGAAACTACAGTTCTATTTAGTAAGGTAGGGAACAGACCCTTAGGGTGTGCATTCCCCCACCTTTCTTACCACTCCACCACCCCACCCACTCCCAGAGAACATGCTTGGAATGCAACTGTCCCTGAAAAGGGGGTGGGCATAGTCACAGACAATCCAAGTAAATTGCAAATGAATGTTTTTAGCACAGCCATTTCCAACCAGGTTATACAAAAAGACCACCTGGGGCTCCAGCCTGATGGAGGAATTTTAATATCCGCTCCTCAGGTGACACGTATGCAGTCAGTCCAGCATGAATCCATCCTGCAGTGCCTGGAAATCAGTGATCTAGAAAACTCTGTCCCCTGGCTACCTGGACAGCAGGGTAGGACATACCTCTCCAGCCACAGGTGGCCACTGAGCCCTTGAAATATGGTTAGTGTGACTTGAGATATGCTGTAAGAGTCATGTACACACTGGATTTTGAAGACTCAGAATTTGAAAAAAAGAATGTAAAATATCTGAGAGGTTTCTTTATACGATAACATATGGAAATGATAATATTTTGGATATACTGGGTTAGAAAAGAAGTTGTGAAAATTAATTTTGTCTGTTTCTACTTTTTTAACGTAGCTACTAGAAAGTCTTAAATTACCTATGTAGCTCAAATCATATTTCTACTGCACAGCCAGACTCAAGGAGACACTCGTCATTCTAGAGTGGGGATTACAGTCATAACTGAAAAGGCAAGAAGGCTGGCCATGCTGGTTTCCACCTACCAGCTGTGTGATGTTAAACAAGCTTTCAATCTCTGATGTTCAGTTTCCTCCCCTGTACACAGGCATGATAACATCCACACCCTGGGCTGCTGCTGAGCACAAATAAAAGAACAGAGCTGGAAGCACTAACCACACATCTTCTCACACAGCTGGTACCCAACACCTGCAGACTGCCGGCCCTTCTTCCCTCCCCGCCTTCTTTAAGGACACAAAATTTGAGTCCAGTATCATCTGGCTTCAAATTTACTAACCACAACGTCCAGTTCTGCACAGTGGAAGCAAATAGGACAGTGGTTCTACATCTACAGGGTAAAAGGATCACCTGGGCAGCCCGAACTGCTCAGAGATTCTGACTCTGTCCATCTGGTATGGGTCCAGGTATACACATTTCCATCTGGTATGGGTCCAGGTATACACATTTCCCACAAGTGCCTCAGAACATCCTGATGCCTGGGGTCTAGAAGTCACTTTGAGAAATATTGACACAGCTGAGAAATTGTGACCAATCTCGGCAAGACTCCCTGGGGACTTCCCCAGCCAGGCAGACAGACCAGCCTGAACAAGGCAAGTGTGACCCATGGCGAGACCAGGAACTGGTCACAGGCCTTTCCCCAGCAGAGGGCTGTTTTCCTGAGATCTTTCAAACATAGGTAGGAAATCACCATCTGCCCTGGGCATTGCTCCAAACATCAGAAGGCAGCTGACACTTCCTGCCCTCACACAAAGCCCCTTGAGGTAGTCAAAAAAAATGGACAATTTCAAGGTACCCAGCAGCTTGGCCATTGGGCTAAAAAGACCTTGGTGGAGCCAGGCACAGTAGTGCAAGTCTATAGTCCCTGCTACTAGGGAGGCTGAGGCGGGAGAATGGCTTGAGGCCAAGCGTTCAAAGCTGCAACGTGCTATGATTGCACCTGTGAACAGCCACTGCACTCCAGCCTGGGCAGCATAGCATGACCCTATCTCTAAAAATAAAAATAAATAAATAAATAAGTAAATAAGACCATGATGCTTATTTACTTACCAGCAGTACCAGGCGGGTCTTTTTTCTGCCCTTGCCTGGTACTCTTGCCTTAACACTCTGCAAGTCAATCCTCTGGATGCTACTCTTTCAGAAGCGTTGCTCTGCCCTTCTAGGAGCCGACAGAAAGAAGCTCCACGCACAGACCTGCAAGTCCCAGCAGACTGTTTATTCTGGGGCCTTTAGCCACTCAAAAAAATCATCTCAATGAACGTGAATGTTGGACAGATAGTGCACACAGATCGATTCGACCCCAGGAGGCACAAACAGAAGAAAGCACTCTCTTTATCTAAGCCAAACAGTCACTGCTCTGTCCCTTGGTTTAAAAATCCTCTCTGTGCTAAACCACCTCCACTTCAAAGCAGTACAAAAGAGCAATTTCTTGGAGAACAAAAATTAAAATATCCTTCCCCAATAATATTTCTGTCAGTAAAATGTGGCCTAGAAACTCAACATATTCTTCCTTCTCAAAGCAAATTTCCTTTCTATTTATGGAAAAAAGACAGTCTGAATAAATTGCCACATTTCCCCACTAAATTCAAACTGCCTCAAATTATTTTTGAAGATAGGGTAAGAAGTAAATAAGCACTGAATCTGAGAACTCTGACATATGTCTTTATTTTTAACACAGGAAAATGATCTGAGATTTGTGCAGAATGAAGTTAACACTAAGTACATGCTGACTTCAGCAAATCATTCCTGGGCCACCCCCCACAGAGCATGTCCCCCAGCGCCCACCTTCCAGAGTGTGCTTCTCACCCTCTACTGCCTCATCGTTAGCCCAGATAGAACAGACCAGTGTCACCTGAACATAACTGGGGATCCACATAGCCCATTGTCCACTTGGTGGCCATACAAGGAAGCAATCCAATTCAAACATAATAAAAATTAACTTAAAATGTTAGGGGATCTCTTGTTGAGCACCAGAAGGAGAAAATTAAATTATTAATGCATAAGAAAGTATCTTCAAAATGCTTTCTCCTTCTCTACCACTTAATATCCTAAAGAGACAGCTCCTCTAGAAACTTCCTTTTACTTTTCATCTCCTCACTCTTCCTAAACCCCAGCTGATAAACACTTTCCTCTCTCTCCTCCTTTCCTTTGATCTCCATTCTCTCTTCTCACCTATAAGTATTGGCCCCTTTCAGATGCCAGTACCTGCTTACACATACACACATACACACACACACACACACACACACTCTCTCTCTCACTCTCTCTCTCTCTCTCTCTCTCTCCATTCCCACTTCCTATTTCTCTAATTCACCCTCTACTCATTGTCCTGACTCCATATGAAAAAGCCCCAGGCACTAAACTAACCAAGAGAAACTTCTCCTTAGAAGGCAGAGTTCCTAGGAAAGCTGAGTAATAGAAAACAGAATTCTCTTTAACAGAGGGAAGAGGAGAAAGTCCATGAACACTCACACTGGCATGTGGCAAGAGGTGGTGGGTGCTAGAACCTAATGCCTAGTAGCCCTAAATGTCACCACTCAGATCAGCTGGATCCAGCTTCAGAAAAGATGATTTTTATATCCAAGTTAGACCTCTGCTGCAGAGGGAACCCCAGAAACAACATCACCCTGGCCTCCAAAAGCTTCTCAACACACTGTTTGGCTATATCCATCTCTACATTACCTGGGATAAAGCAGTAAATAGAGAGGGGTATTTCCCAGGCCCCTGCCTACAGCAGGTTCCTCTTGGTGCTCAGAGAAGTTAACAATGATTTGAATGTGGGGAACTGTGGGCCTAGCACCATGAAGAACTTCTAAAATGGCTCTGCTTATGCAAATGGTTCATTCCTTCATTCTCCATGCACTGAGGAAGTTTGGGAGGCAGTGAGGATAAAAACAGGAAAACTACGATGAATATGACGCAGGCTCTACTCTCATGGATTAGCTATGTGGCCTTGGGCAAGTTTCTGTACCTCTCTCAGCCTATTTTCATTTCTGCACAATGGCATGGCTGGCCATAGGTGATCAAGTTCCTTTCCAGCACTGCCGTTTCACAGCTCTGTGATTTTAAGGATACCTGTCACGGAAGTCGTGGCCAAACAGGCGGGAAAAAGGACAGAGAGAAGAGGGGGTACAAGCTATTACAAAACCTTAATTATTACTTAACATTGATTGGAGCTCTAAGAAAACATTCTCGGCCGAGTGCAGTCGCTCACACCTGTAATTCCAGCACTTTGGGAGGCCAAGGTGGGTGGTTCATGAGGTCACGAGTTCAAGACCATCCTGGCCAAGTTGGTGAAACCCCATCTCTACTAAAGACACAAAAAATTAGCCAAGTGTCATGGCTCATGCCTGTAATTCCAGTTACTCAGGAGGCTAAGGCAGAAGAATTGCTTGAACCTGGGTGGCAGAGGTTGCAATGAGCCATTGCACTCCAGCCTGGGCAACAGACTGAGACTCCATCTCAAAAAAAAAAAGAGAGAGAGAGAGAGAGAGAAAGAAATAAAGAAAGAAATGAGGGAAGGAAGGAAGGAAGGAGGAAGGAAGGAAAGAGGAAGGAAGGGAAGAAAGAAAAGGAAAGGAAAGGAAAGGAAAAGAAAGGAAAGGAAGGAGGGAAGGGAGGGAGGGAGGGAAGGAAGGGAGGGAGGGAGGGAAGGGAGGGAAGGAGGGAAAGAAGGAAGGGAGACAGAGAGAGAGAGAGAGAGAAAGAAAGAAAGAGAGAGAGAGAGAAACATTCTCTGCAGCTCCAAAAACTGCATGTGTCAAGTGTGGTCAGCAATCACAGGTCAGTTTCTGCAGCTCCAAAAACTGCATGTGTCAAGTGTGGTCAGCAATCACAGGTCAGTTTCTGGGACCCCTAATCTTAATAAGAGAAAGATGCGCACACTATTTCTAGCAGGCCATTCACTTATGGGCCACAGGAAGACACCTTAAGGGCAGTGACTTTCTCACACTGTAGCAAGACCCTCCCCATCCTAGTGAAGTCCAGAGTTCATTCTTCCTGGTCTGCAGATGAGCACATAGGGTCTGAATGACTCCCCACATCACAGAGTTTGTTGGTAGCCCAGATTGTCTGACTTCCCAGCTCACATTAAATGCCAATTAGATAACTGTGTGGGATCACTGCAAAGCACAGGCACTTAGAAACCCACACGCAGACTTACCTAATTGGTCCAAGAGGACGGGGGAGGACTCTGCAAACCAGGAGCCAAGAGCAGCCTCTCCCTTCCTTCACCACCCTGACAAGCAGGTTGCTCACCAGCCCTGGGGGTTAGTATCCACCTGCTACCCTGTTACATGTACAAACTTCGATATTTAAGCGATTGCAGGTGGTGGCTCATAATCTAGAGCTGAAGATCTTAACCTGAGCACCAACTAAAATTACATGCAGACTCCACTACTTTTTGTACATGTATCCCTGGACAAATCTTTTAACATCTCAATGGCTCAGTGTTCCCTTCTGCAGGACAGAGATTACAATGCCTACACCTCACAGGGCTGTGACGAGCATCAAAAGAGGTAAGACAGCTAAGTGCTTGGCACAATGTCTACAACATAAATGTTAGTTTTTATCATACAAGTTTTCAGGAAAAAGTGTCCAAAGCTTTCATCAGGTTCTCAAAGGGGTCCACGTTCCAATAAAAACTAGTAACTCTTGGCCAGGCCCAGTGGCTCACGCCTATAATCCCAGCACTTTGGGAGGCTGAGGCATGTGGATCACCTGAGGTCAAGAGTTCAAGACCAGCCTGGCCAACATGGTGAAACCCTGTCTCTACTAAAAATACAAATGTTAGCTAGCCGTGGCAGTGATGCCTGTAATCCTAGCTACTTGGGAGGCTGAGGAAGGAGAATTCTTGAACCCAGAAGGCGGAGGTTACAGTGAGCTAAAATCGTGCCACTGCACTCCAGCCTGGGCAACAAGAACAAGACCCCATCCAAAAAAAAAAGCCCTACGAACTCTTGTTCTACACCTACCCTTGGAACAGAACTGAGGTTATTCTATAAGAAGAGAAGTCTCCCCTCTAGCTTCCTTACCTATCCAGATGAAAGGGATGGGAGGCTTTCTATGGCCCCTTACTCCTGGAGGGTTAGGGAGAGTGAGGAGATGAAAAGTAAAAGGGAGTTTCTAGAGGAGCAGCTGCCGGTATGTATGGGAAACGAAGTGGTAGAGGAGAAAGGATCTTAAAGATATTTTTCTTGCATTAATAATTTAATTCCCTCTCTTTGGTGTTCAACAAGAGATCCACTAACATTTTCAATTAATTTTTATTTTGTTTGAGTTGGATTGCTTCCTTGTATGGTTACCATTCTTTGTTTTCACAGTTCCTCAACAGGAGGTTCAGAAAAGGTGACCAGATTACTGGAATGCAGAGCTGGGAGGTGCCAGAAGCTCCTCCTTCCGTGTGTGTTCTTCGGGACTCCATGGGAGTGGGTTTATTCCTAAGTATGTGGAAGCTGGAGTTGAGATTTGTTCCTTTCTCATTTAGATCAGGACCAAAAGGGGTTGGAAAAGGCATTTCCCAGCCAAAAAAAAAAAAAAAAAACTATTTCTTGCCTCCAGCATCAGAAGGAAAACGGGGATTCTGGGTCCAAAACACAGAAGAGCTCTAATTGCACAGCCTCAGCCTTGGGTCCAACACCCAGATAATTCCACTCAGGTAGAAATGAATGTGGAGGACACAGATGAATGTTTAACACAAGAGTCAATTCAAACACCACACATCTTTACTCTCAGCTGGAATAATATCAACTCCATAAAGACTCAGGTAACTCTGATAGGCAGTTAAGTCTATCTTCGATTGATCGGGAGTGGAGAAATATTATTATTACTTAATAAACATGATGTTGGGTTAGATGACATTTTTCAGAGCAAGGGGAGTTTAGAAGAAAAATAAGTAAGTATAAAAAGAAGGGCATCTTTGATGTCAAGAAGGCTAGGAACAACTGTTCCCATGGCAGCCCTGGCTCCCGACTTACCTAAGCTCCAATCTGTCATCCCTCCTGTATTCTCTACCTTGTTATCCCATCGCCAGACTGAGAATGAATTTCAAAGCAACCATGCTTTTCTTACAAATTATTTTCTCTAATATAAAAATAATCATGTTAATCATAGAAAGCTGAGAAAACAAAGGAAGTCTCAAAGAAAACACAGGAATCTGTCTACCAATGTTAACGTGTTAATTTACTGCTGCCAATCTCTTTTTCCTGTTTTAAAGCAAATGATTTTTATCTATATTTCAAGACTGAATATCACACTAAATTTCCTAAGCTGGCAAGCATTTCTGAAGATTCAGTAAAAGCAGCAAGTCCAGAAAAGCTTAAAACTTGTTGGCAAAATTAAGACAGCGCAAATGTGAGTGTATATGTGCATGTATGTGCACACACACACACACACACACACACATGCACGTGCAGGTCTTGCCTCTCAGAGGCCTCTTAAACTCTCACAACACAGGATGGTCACTGGCCACCCCTGAACTAAGAAGTTTAAACTTAGAGGATCAAAAAAGAACCCCACCCAGTAAAACAATGCTCTTTAAGTATCAAAAAGCCTAGCATTTCTAACAAGCATTTTTAAAAACCTAAAACCTATTATGTGTATCTTGGCACCAATCTGGGTCAGTTCCTGGTGGGGTTCCGGGATAGAATTTCAAAAGATGCTGTAATTATTCCTCATGTCACTGATACCATTCTATCAGACTCAAATAAATCAAAATCATAGTAAGAAAAACAAAACTGAACCTCCGGCAATACACTTATTACTTAGAAAAGAAGAGTTTTCTAAATACTGAGAAAACCAGCTCCTTTTACGGTTGCCTCATAAAATCATTTCTAATGCCACTTATGCCAGAGCTATGGAAAGAATAATTTGCTTTCCGGTTTCAACAAACTGCATCTAAGTGATTTTTCCAAAGAGAAAGCATTTGAGGGCAAAGGTATGAGAAATCCTGGGGCAGGTAGGAGAATGTATAACAGCTGCTTGGTTTTTTTTGTTGTTGTTTTGAGACAGAGTCTCCCTCTGTCACCCAGACTGGAGTGCAGTGCATGATCTTGGCTCACTGCAACCTCCGCTTCTCAGGTTCAAGCGATTCTCCTGCCTCAGGCTCCCGAGCAGCCGGGACTACAGGCGTGCGCCACCACATCCGCCTAATTTTTGTATTTTTACTACAGACAAGGTTTTAGCATGTTGACCAGGGTGGTCTCGAACTCCTGACCTCAAGTGATCTGCCCACCTCCACCTCCCAAAGAACTGGGATTATAGGAGTGAGCCACCGCACCCGGCCAGCAGCTGCATGTTAGACTCACTTTTTTTTAAGACTCAAATACAGTTAGAAGATACTTGTGCTGGTATTTACAAAACTGTTCCTCCTCCCTAACCATATCTAGTCACAGATGGGTGAGGACTTGGGAAAGAATACAGGCACTTAGAGGTGAGTAACGGGTAGGCCCTGGGATTATAAAGCTGCCACCACTCAAAAAACCTGTTCTTAACCATTCTGCTATCCCTTCATCAAAAACAGCCTAATCTTACCCTTGCATAAAACAGGATCTTTTCCTCTTGAAAGATATCAATTAATAAAATGTCTAAGTAATTTAATCTTCAACTTCAGAATTTCATTTTTAAAGGTATCACAGTATAGCTCTTACTTAATATCTTTCTTCTCCCAAAAAAACCAGAATTTTTAAACTAAACATACATACATGATCACATAGAGGAAGAAGTGGGACACAGAAACTAAAGAGCAGCCAGGCACAGTGGCTCATACCTGTAATCCCAGCACTTTGGGAGGCCAAGGAGGGCAAATCATCTGAAGTCAGGAGTTCAAGACCAGCCTGGCCAACATGGTGAAACCCCATCTCTACTAAAAATCAAAAATTAGCTGGATGTGGTGGCACGTGCCTATGATCTCAGCTACTCGGAGGCTGAGGTAGGAGAATTGCTTGAATCTGGAAGGCAGAGGTTGCAGGGAGCTGAGATCATAGCACTGTACTCCAGCCTGGGAGATAGAGCAAGACCCCATAAAATAAGGAAGGAAGACAGGAGAGGGGAGGGGAGGGGAGGGGAAGGGAGGGGAGGGGGGCGGAGAGGAGAAGAAGGGGGAGGGAGGGAGAAAGGGGGGAAAAAGGGGGAAGGAGGGAGGGAGAAAGAGGGGAGAAAGGGGAAGGAGGGAGGGAGGAAGGACAGACAAGGAGGGAGGAAGAGAAGGAAAGGAAAAGGAAAAGGGAAGGAAAGGAAAGGAAGAAAGGACGAGAAGTTAAAGGGCATCTAAGCCAAAGTAGTGGCCCAGACTTTTTCTTTTTTTTTTTTTTTGAGACAGAGTCTCACTCTCTCGTCCAGGCTAGAGTGCATTGATGTGATCATAGCTCACCACAGCCTCAAACTTCTGGGTGCAAAAGAATCTCCTGCCTCCATCTCCTGCCCGAGTAGAGGGGACTGTAGGCATGCAACACCATGCCCAGCTAATTTTTTTATTATTTTGTAGAGATAGGATCTTGACATCTTGCCTAGGCTGCTCTTGGACTCCTGGGCTCAAGCAATCCTCCCACCTCAGCCTCCCAAAATGCTGGGATTACAGATGTGAGCCGGCACTCTCATCCCAGACTATTCAGATATATAAATATTTGTCACTTTTTATGGAATAAAGGCTGAATATGGTATTTTTCTACACTGACTAAATCTCTAGGAAACAGTTTCCTAAAAAAGGTCACTGCAATGTTCTCAACTAATGGAGTATGGGATGCTGAAAGTTCAAGTCAGACTCATCTAAACCATAAAAGCCAATCAATAATGTTTCTTGCACTTGTATAGTGGCTGTTACTATGCAAAATGCATCTATTATGTACTCCATTTTATGCCACTTACGTCAGAACAAAAGGAAGAGTAATGTATTGACTGGTTAGACAAACTGCACCGTCAAGAATGCTCCTACCCTCTGAAATGGATGAAAGTTCCAGACAAGAATGTCAGATCAGCAGAAAGAGCTTTCCAATGAGAAGAGCCATCCAACATTGGAAAGAGTGGCTCCTAGAGAGTGAGTTCCTCCATGCCAGAGGTACACAAGTAGAGTTGTAAAAGCCTGTGGCTTCTGGCCTGGTGCAGTGGCTCATGCCTATAATTCCAGCACTTTGGGAGGCCAAGGCAGGCAGATCACCTGAGGTCAGGAGTTCGAGACCAGCCTCAAATTTTTATTTAAAAATAAAAATAAAAACTTTGTGGCTTCCAACTGCCCTACTAACTTTAAGATTCAGAGTCTTCAAGTTTTTTACAGTGGAAGCCATGACAGCATTGCCCTGTTGGCTTCTCTCATTGCCCATTAATGAGAAAGATGTTAAGCTCACTGACATAAGTCCCAGTGAAGTCTTCTCCAGAGCTCAGAAGGGCCATAAATAGAGAAATAACGGGCAGGAGGTGGGAGTTATTCACCAGAGGAAGCAGGATAAGCCCAGAGGAATGGCCTCTGGAATTATACAAAGAATTTGGAGGTGACTGGGGGTGGCCCTGGGAACAAAGTGAAACTGTCAAAACTCAGATAACAGTCCACATTCCTGACGCTGGATTGTAGCAGCCCCTCTGGAAAAGGCAACACTTCTTGGGACTTTATATAAATCCAGCTGGGTCCCTGGCTGGGAGACTCCACCACTGCCCCACAAACCCTGTATATCACCAAATATCAACAGGAGTCTTTTGAGAGTTTCCTGAAACTGAGAGTTCAAGGAGGGTGCCTTCGAGGACAACCCCACCCCCACGTTAACCAGAGGCCAGCAAACAATGAACTAGGGCGGTATATTTTCTCTAAACTCTATTTTTATGACCAAAGCAAAGGATAATTGGTAATCTGTAATTTGGTCCAAAAAAACAACCTGCAGGAGATGCCTTAAATTCAATCCAGATTCTGACAATCCCCTGGTTTTATTTGGTCTACAGAGCTCATAGCAACAAATGGCCCAATTCAAGCCAATAATTTAGAGTTTTGGAACAGACTTTAAGAGTCTTATTGGCAAAATCACAAAAGGCCAAAGAATGCACATGTTACTCCAAATAAGGAAACCTTGTCGCTCTCAGATAAGACATGACACCCAGGATTTTCAGAGAAGACAGAATTTTTCTTCCTCTAAAAAAAAAAAAAGAAAGAAAGAAAGAAAAGAAAAGCCAGGAGATGGTACATAGGGAGGGGAAGGGAAAGGAGAATCAAATCTTCATCTTACATGGTGACAAGTTAATAGATGATGTCCAAAAGGTTGTAAAACATACAGGTTACTTTCAAATGTGGAAACAAATATCAAAGGAATCAGCTAAGATTTTAAAGGGACTGCCACCGGGGCAGCAGGGAGCTAAAGGTGACAGGGCAGGAGACTGTGGTCCTGTAGAAGGATGTGATTCTTGAAACTCTATGCCTGTGTAACTTTGGTTAAAATGACAAATTTTAAAAGCTAGAAGAAAGCAGGGAAGGGCTAATATACACTTAATGTATGCATTTCCAAACTGAAGCTATAAAAGGTAAATAATACTTTAGGTAAGTAAATCATACATTAGGTAACTAATACTATATTGAAATATTGTTTCTCTATATGTTTCAAGCAGAGCATTATATCATCATAACTCTTTCTCTGATTAAAGTAATCCTGTTCACTGTTTTTAAAAACAGAAAATAACTCACTCTTCCAAAAAATAAAATAAGAAAGAAAAATAGTCATAAAATTACCATGCAGAAAAAACCTGCTGGATGATATAGAGGTATTTCCTTTTCTGTGTGTGTGTGTGTGTGTGTGTGTGTGTGTGTGTGTGTGTGTGTTCATATAGCAATCCAGGCAATTTTCTTTAACTCTTTGTGCTCATTTAAAACAATAAGGTTTTTGTTTGGAGAAGAAAAAGTGTTTTCGTTTTTTTTTTTTTTTTTGAGACAGTGACTTGCTCTGTCACCCAGGCTAGAGTGCAGTGGTGGAATCTCTGCTCACTGCAACCTCCAGCTTCTGGGTTTAAGTAATTCTCCTGCCTCAGCCTCCCAAGTAGCTTGGATAACAGGCACCTGCTACCACGTCCAGCTAATTTTTGTATTTTTAGTAGAGACAGGATTTTACCATGTTGGCCGGGCTGGTCTTGAAGTCCTGAGAAAAAGCTTTTTATTTTGAAGATTATTAAATAAATTGGGTCTTTGCTTCTTACAGTACCATCAGTCAATATCAAGTGCTCATTCTACAAGGACAGGTAGGCATGTCAGGTTGTCAAAAGTTTTTGGAAAGTAAAGGTGTTAGCAGGCATAGTGGTTCATACCTATAGTCCCAGTTACTGGGGAGGATCACTTGAGCCTAGGAGTTTGAGGCCAGCCTGGACAACACAGCAAGAGCCTGTCTCTGTTTCTTTTTTAAGTGGAAGAAAAATGAAAGCAAAGATGTGATTTTTCAGAATTTCTGAACATAGAAGATCCTTACTACAAATTGGTTCCACCTCAAATTCTGCTGTTTCCTACGTTGGCTCACAAGCCCACTCATGCGTGTTTCTCTCTTTCTGTGCAAGCCTCTTTTTGCTTTCTCCTTCTCCCTACAACCCTATTTGTCACTAGCTTTCCTCTCCACCCCAGCTTCCTGTTTTATTCCCCTCTCTCACTCCTGTACCTTTTCCATGCCACCTGTAACCTGATGCAATATGGAACTAAGATCACTTTCTTACTACATTTTCAAAATAGAATTAAATGTTCTTCAGTTTTAAGTTATAAACTAAAATACAAAGCATTCTGTTTATGACTTTTTCTTTTCCTGAGCAACAGGACCTCACTCTGTTGCTCGGGCTGGAGTGCAGTGGCAAGATATGGGTCACTGCAGCCTCAACACCCTGGGCTCAAAAGATGCTCCCACCTCAGCCTCCGAGTAACTGCAACTACAGGCATACACCACTAGGCCCAGCTAATTCTACTTTTATTTTTGCAGAGATAGGGTCTCACTATGGTGCCCAAGCTGGTCTGGAACTCCTGGCCTTAATCGATCCTCCCATCTTGGCTTCCCAAAGTGCCAGAATTACAGGCAAGAATCATCACGCCCAGCCTGTTGATACGTCTCCTACAGCCTATGTTGCTGCCTTGCTTCTTGCTTGTTGTTTTGTTGTTTCTCAACATCAAAGGTAGCTGCAGTCTTTGGGACTGAGTTGGAAAAACCCTTAGAAATGAGAAAAGCCCTGACTCAGGCCTGGAGAAGCCAGTATAGACACGGAAGAGGCCTTGTATCAGGAAAAGGGTAGTTTTCTAGAGGAGAGACGGCTCGTGGGAAGAGGGCTAGTGTCAAAGCCAAGTGACTCTGCTCCTGAGGCACCAGCCTAACATCACTCCAGACAGGAGAGTCAACTGCCCCAGAAGGCAAACCCGAAGCTATCCAGCATGCTAAAGAACCACCTCTTCCTCCAGCCCTCTAAGAAGGGCCTGACCCTTTTTCTGATCATCCAAAATGGCTAAGTCTTTTTTCACAAGAGCTTCTTTTAAAATCAGGTCACTCCCACCCTACACATACAGGATTTGTTTTGTAACCTAGATGCTAGGCACATCTTAAAAGACCTGTTAGGTCCTGATCACTCTTTAAAGTGTCAGCTCTCTCTCCCAGCTTGGAGAGATCTGCCCACTTCACAGGGCTGCCCTCCAGAGCTCCAGTGTCTGATCAAAAATGACCAGGCCCAGGCATGGTGGCTCACGCTTGTAATCCCAGCACTTTGGGAGGCGAAGGCAGGCAGATCACATGAGGCCAAGAGTTCGAGACCAGCCTGGCCAACACAGCAAAACCCCATCTCTACTAAAAGTACAAAAATTAGCCAGGTATGGTGGCACATACCTGTAGTCCCAGCTACTCAGGAGGCTGAAGGCACAAGAATTGCTTGAACCCAGGGGGCAGAGGTTGCAGTGAGCCGAGAATGTGCCACTGCACTCCAGTCTGGGCAACAGAGCGAGACTCTGTCTAAAAAAAAAAAGACAGGGCAGATCCAGGCACAATTCTAAACACCATAAGAAGCCTCCTGAATCGAGGATGTAAATCTGATTTGATAATTCAGCCAACAGTGCATCTATCTGTAGCCTTATCATCCAGTCCTCACATCCTATTTCAGCCACAGACTCCTGGTTAGATGCTCTTCTGGTTAGATGCTCCACTGAAATCAGCATACCTGCTGCTGTCTCTGCAGCACATCCCTGGGTCCATGTCAAAAATAGAATCCGAGTTCTCTGACATGGCTCACACTCCAGGAAATTACACTGGAGTACACAGCTGCATTCTTCTTGGTAACTATTTCCAAGCCATCTCCGTATGAAGATACATGGTTGGTGTTGGGGAGGAAGAATAGGAACACCAAAAAGGCAGTTCAGCTTTCTCTAAAAGAAACTCAGGCAAATAGCTCCCGTTCTGGGAAACCAGTAAATTTCCAAACAGTAATTTTTCTACAAATGATGTCGGAAACTTGGGGGGGGTCAGGGAGGAGTAATGGACCAGTTCTCATGGAAGAGCAGCAAGATGAGACAAGTTTTCATACAGTGGCAAATGTTCCTTTTGGACTTGCTTCAAACCTGCGTGTGGGCTGATTCTCCGAAATAAACAAATTCTCTTGTATAAGGTTATGGGGTGACTGGGAGGGTGAAGATCCTGATGGAAAGAAATCACCCACAAGTCACCTTTACCTAAATGGGAGGGTCAGTTCTGCCTGTCCTGGGTCTTGACGCAGTGAAACCTCACCAGGGACATCAAACTGTCCATGTAACCCAGATGGACGGGTATATGCTAGAGTTAAGTTCAACGGAACCCTTGACTGGTATGGCATTTCAGAGCATTGACACACCTTTTGATCCAGCAAAGAGCCAATCCTGGCTTCAATCAGCACCCATAAGCCGCTGAGGGAGGCACAATGTCCCGAGCAGCAGTTGGCCAAACACATGTGAGGGAGGTGCAGCTGCCGAGCCTTTCGTGTTTACCAGGAAGAAAGAGTGTTGATTTTGCAGATTTTTGATAATGTTTTCACAGCCAGTGTTATTCCCAGCCCATTTTTAAATGCAATCTGAACAACACCCCTTTCCGCATCGGTCTCCTTGTCCTTAAATGGTTCCTTCTACCTCAGGCCAAGAAATCTTTTTCTCTCTACAGGCCACACATCAGTTTGGCTGAGGGAAGAGGAGAGGGAAATCAGGATCGCAAGAGAATCAGGTGCAGACCTGGGAGAAGAAAATTAAATTCAGACATGGGACACCTGGGCTTAGGATCCTAACACCAAGGAGCTCACAATCTCTGTGGGTCAGATGGGATCATCTAGAAAGGACTCATGCAAGTCTAACCATCTTTGGACCTGTGGTTGTACTGTATTGATTCCATGTTCTCACTTTAAGTGAGCTAACAAAATGCAGCAAGCCATGAAAATTTAAAAGGACTAGAATGAATTAAGAAGTTATTTAGACTGAGAGCAAAGAACATGCAAAGCAAGCGGCAATCTTGTTGGATGGATCTGGCACGTCACCACACAAGCAACCCAGGCTAGAAAGAGCCATTGACAAAATGCTGACAGTTTGCCCAGGTCCTTTTGAATATTGGGTTCTTGGATTATTTCCTAATTTTTTTTTTTTACACAATCTTGAACATTGACTATTATGTAAAAAAAAGGAAACATCTGAGGGGAAAAATACATCCTCGGGAGACACAGGAAGAATGCTGTTTGAAGTAAGAATCTTTTTTCTCTCTGTCTCTCACACACACAAACTCATACACACACATTCAACTAGCCTTATGAGTCATCTGCCATGACTGATGCCAGCTAACTCTGTCCTAGCCAGCAGCCTCTGCCACCCACTGATGCGGTAGAACAGTGTTTGACCAGCTCCCTTCCTGATGCTGGTTTATTTCTGGCTAAAACCTCCGGTTTCAGTTAGGACCCAGACTTGCCCTGGGGTTCTCCCTGGAAGTACTATTTGATGGCACTGACACTCAAAGGTCTATACCTAAAATGTCTTTGCATCTAAGAGATATTGCAGAGATCAAGCCAGTTCTAGACCCTTATTGTCATGGTTTTGACATCTGTCAAAGCAAGTATCAAACAGTCATCACTCCACCCCAGAAATATCACAGTGAACCAAGCTACCCGTAATCATTGATAACTGTATGCCCAACACCATGTAGATCCCACAACCTCTGTGATGCTTACAATATAATTTCAGAGAAAAAATCAGCCCAATGGAAGCTAATCAGACAGCCATACAAGGCAAAAGAAAAACCAAAGACCCATCATCATTCATAGAGAAGTTGTGAGAATGAACCAAGTGTGGGCTACAAAAGTCACTTTGACTTCAGATTCATACAGGCTTTGAGGCAGGAGTAGAGTGCATACAAGGCAGAATATCAATGGAAGACATTGCAGGTAAAAAGACCTCTTTAGAGGCCATAATGGAAACTCTGCAGCTGGCTGACCAAGAAAGCGACCATTCAGCAAACCCCACTCCCCTCCCACACCATGACTTTGTCTCTCAAATATGGGGTTTAGGCTTTCAGGTACAGACTCTAATGAGGACAGTTGTCCAAGCAGGGGCTGGTGGGTGCTGGGTAGCTACAGCATCCACCACATGTCAACAGACTGAAAAGCAAGTCAAATTGTCTTTGGTTATCTCCCTAAGTTATAATTCTCAGACCCCTGCATCAGAATTTCTGAGATCTCTTGAGACTAAGAAATCAAAACGTTAGAAGGGATAGCCAAGGAATCTGCATCTTTAACAAGCCACTCAATATGATCCCAAAAGTGCAAAAATTGCTGATAGCTTGCTCCAACCTGCCCTCTTCTGAAATGGGGGGTAATTTTTTTAAAAGGCTGCTTATCTCAATTAAGAAAGAGATTTAAGGAGAAGTCACACATGAGCTGGGGTGGGGAAGAAATGTCGCTGGAGCAGGAAGTCGGAAATCTCTTAGGATGAGAAAGTAGGAAATCTCTTAGGATGAGAGACAGGAAATCTCTTAGGATGAGGCCACCCAGCCCCAGAAGGAAACTCTCCCTTCACTGCACCCTTGGAAAATCATAAGAAAAAAGGTGATTTCTTTACAGAAGCCCAAGGGGGTTTGAGTTTGGATGGATCTGAGTTAGCCTCAAGAATGAAGGAGTTCACCAATGTGGATAGGTCTATCCAAGTTTGGCCCAAAGCATCCTACAAGAGAGGTACTTTCTGCCCCATATACCACAGCCCACCGGTGACAGCCCCACTGGTGACTGAGAGAAGCCATCTTAAATCCTAAGAGATCCAAGGAAGCAGAAAGGCTGCCTCCACCCCACTCCAGACATCACAGTCCCTGACCTAGGGTTGCCAATGCCAACTCAGCTCTGTCTGGCCACACGATAACCCTGAACTGACATCCACACCCACTCTCCGCCAAGGTCAGTGGGTTTCACCTGTCACTCTCTAGGCCTGAGGCAGCGGCTTGGGCCTGGCAGCTCCAGATCTGGGTGGTGTAGGTCTCCAGGTGTGGTCAGCAGCCCAGCAGCACTGCCTGGGAACCTGTTAGAAATAAAAATCCTCTGGCCCCACCCAAGAGCTTCTGAATTAGAAATTTTGGAGGAGGGGCCGAGCAATCTGTGTCTTAACAAGCCTTCCAGGTGACGCTGATACAGCTAAAGTTTAAGAGCCAATCTGTTATGCTACTAACAATAATATGAGCCACGGTGGTAAATCAACAAAAGTAGCATCATAAACACAGGCCTACGAAACACTTCCAAATATATTATTTTAGGGACCCTCTTCTAACCCTAAGCCTCTGTAATTCCATTTGAATCTCACAGCAATGCGGAAGTAAATAAGCTACATTATTCCATTTTACAGATAGGAGATTGAGGCTCAGCTAGATGAAAGATGAAGTAACTGGCATAGATTACCCCTACCCAGAGCCCACTCATTAACAAACCACATGAGAGTTAGAGATTTAACTTTAAATAATTAAAAGTTACCAGCCCACACCCATTTTTCCCCCACAGTCCACAGGGATGCTGGCCACAAAAGGGGTGAAACTGACTTTCTTTTTATCTGGTCCATTGTTATTCACCTCAGGTGACTATTTCCAAAACCAGCTTCCATTAATTCTGGATTTGAACTGAAAAAGTGATTTTAAAACCACTGTGAGACAGATCCACTTAATCTCAATGCCAGTCTGACAACAGCCCTCAACCGATAAACCAGACATGTGCCAAAAGTTCATTCTCAAGTTGGAGGATTGGAACTCAGATTGCATTTTCCCATGGACATGACATGGTTGGATCCCCAGGTCAAGCCACAAAGCTGTCTGTGAGGAGAGGCAGAGGACACAAGTGTGTTTGGCAGTGGGCCAAAGGGTTAAAATCCCAATTTTCTAATCAGTAACCAAGATGAGACAAAAGCCCAAGTGACTTAGCCTCTCTTCAAGCGTCAGTTTCTTCGCCCAGGAATCCTAATACTGACCTTGCAGGGTTGTAGAGAAAATTCAATGAAAGTGCATACTGTGGGCTGGGCATGGTGGCTCACCCCTGTAATCCCAGCACTTTGGGAGGCTGAGGCGAGACCATCCTGGCCAACATGGTAAAGCTCCATCTCTACTACAATACAAAAATTCACTGGGTGTGGTGGCACGTGCCTGTAATCCCAGCTCCTTGGGAGGCTGAGGCAGGAGAATCTCTTGAACTCGGAAGGTAGAGGTTGCAGTGAGCAGAGATCGCACCACTGCACTCCAGCCTGGCCACAGAGTGAGACACTGTCAAGGTGTGGGGTCGGGGGAGAAGAGAGAGAGAGAAGGAGGGAGGGAGGAAAGAGGGAGAGAGGGAGAGAAGAAGGGAGAGAGGGAGGGAGGGAGGGAAGGAGGGAAGGAAGGAAATGCATACTGTGTCTGGCACACAGTTGATATTCAACAAGTGGTTGCAGTTTATATTGTTTAACTCCTAAAGTAGTAACCATACTCTATTTTTTCCCTGAAAACTATGCAATTAAAAAGAAATAGCATACCTTTGAAATTATAACAAGAAGATTGACTTCAAGAGGATTAACTGCCTCCTAAAGAACCAAGGAAAAGAAGGAAAGCTATTGGGCTCAGAGAACGGGTCAAGAGTCAGGTCCTGCCACCACCCACTCTTCAACCCTTTGGCCTTCCCTCAGCTCACCTGCCACTAAGGAACCTTCCTGGGACTTCCAGCTTAGGTCAAATCTCTCCAGTACCTGCTTCAGTAGCCCCAAGTACTTGCTCTTCATAGCCTTACACTGATTATAATTTTACCCTTTTTTACTTAATGCCTGTTTTCCCCGCAATCTCACAAACTCCATGAAGTCAGGGCTTAGGTCTGTTTCTGCTCATCAATGTACCTTCCCCTGGTACTTTGTCCTGTGCCTAGAACACAGTAGGTACCCAAATATTTGCAGAATGAATCACACCAGAGCAGGTGGGCAGGGAAGAGGAGGTTGTGTACAGATGACTGCGTATATGTGCAGATAACAAGTTGGAGGCCTGTGACTCAGGGCTACCTGGAGAAGCACACAACTCTTTTTCTGCCCCAATAAAATCAATCTACTGCTGCCATATCACTCAGCCAAAAAGGCTGATTATTAAATGCACAAGTTATGAAATCCACAGGCATCCTCTTCCAATGAGTGCACATGCCCCAGGCTGCTCAAAGAACATGTGCTGAATGAAGCAAAGATGGCACAGGACTCCAGGCAGGTCTGGGATGTGCTGCGGTTCTCCCTACCTCAATCTCAAAGTGGAGGGATGCCAGCCTCACCATAGCACTCTACAGCAAGGTATGGAAAACAATGCTGCCAGCGGCAATGTACTGAGTGTCTACATGTACCAAGCAATAGTCCTGGGTGATCCTCAAAACTTAATGAGGCAGTTATGATCCCCTTTCTACAGATGAAGAAACTGAGACTCAGAAAGACCAGGAACATACTCATGATCACATAGTGAATAAGTAGCAGAGCCAAAACTATTAATAGAACCCGAATCAGATTGCAAGGTGTGTGTTCTTAGCCATATTCAGCCATCCATCACCATATTAGGTATAAGTTTCTCTAAGAGTCTGTGAAGGATGTACAGACTCAGTGCATCACCAGAGACTCAATGCAACATGATAAAACAGAAAAGAGGCATAATTCTACTTTTTTCTTCCACTACTATGTGATCCAGAGTAAGTTATTTTACCTCCCTGGACCTCAGGGAGGCTTCCTCCCCAGTAATGTTAAAGAATGAACCAGATGACCATGAAGAGAAAAGACGTGATGCTGTTGAGCACATAAAAACACCTGCCAGTTAGAAGCACCTGGCCTTTACCCAGGATCCAGCCACACTGCCTCTCAGCTCTCTCTCACCCAAACTGGAGGTTAGCCAGAAACTTAAGCTTTCTGGTAGGGAGGGGAAGAATGACAGGGGCCACTGACTTTTCTACTAGGACCCCTGAAACCTTGGAATGAATCAAAGATAAGTAATAAGGGAAAGGAGACTGTTTACCATATATTTAAACAAACCCAAGCCTCCCTCCCTCCTGTGGGACATTGAAAAAATACCACATGCTGCAAAAGAAGCAGGAGTCAGTCTCCAAGTCTCCCTTGAGCTCATGCCCATCAGCAGTCTTCTGTGCAGCCCCACCGCCCTCTGGGATGTGTTCAACGCACACCCAAGACCAACTGCAGGGACTGTCTTCAGAGACCAAGGCCATCCATCCAAGTAACAGATTTTCCCTCACTTCAACCCCTGCACTGCTGTACACAGTGATCTGGAATTTACAGTCTCTTCTACAAAGCCTTACAAGGTCAAAAATGCTCAAGTTGTATGATTCCTATGATGAAAAGGCTGTGAAACAGAACAGGCTAAATGGCTGATACAAACGCCACTTCAGAAAGCCAAAACCCAATCGCCAAATGCAGTCAGCAACGGGCAGAGCTGGAGCCAAGGCGCCTGGTGCTGGCCAGGCTTCAGCAGCACACAGGCGTGTGCTGCCACCAGCACCTGTGGATGTCACCACCTCCTGCTGGTCCCCTCCAGCACACAGGCCGGTGCTGCCACCAGCACCTGTGAGTGTCACCACCTCCTGCTGGTCCCCACCAAGAGTGAGCACAGTCACCCCAGAACCAAAACAGGAGTCACGAAAGAACTGACATCCATTTGTAGTTGACTCCTGAGCTCTCACTCTTTGCCAAACCCATAGTGACTTTCACACGTATGACAGGGTATGGAGGAAATGGCCAAAGATATTCTGTAAAATGTTCGTCAAAATAAAACCTGAATTTTAAGCAACAGCAGAAGGGGAGGAGTGGAGGAAGGAAGGAAGGAAAAATCCCTCTTCTTTACCGTAATCCTGGGTGCACCAAATCCAGCAATGTACATGAAATATTTCAGGAGCAGGAAAGTAAGCGGAAACTAGGGAAAGAAAGGCGGGGAGAAGGAAAAATACAGAAAGGGGAACAGTGTAAAGAGAAAGCCCCATGCTAAGTCATCCCAACCTGAAGCTGCCTCATAGCCTTGATCCTGCTCTCCTCGCCCCATACTTACCAAGGCCTTTCAAAAGGGAGTTCTGCAATTCCACTCTAACCATCAAACACCAAAGAACCAACAAACCCTGACAAAATAATTGTACTAAGTCAGCACCAATCTCCTGCAAAATAAGAAAAGCAAACTGAAAATATTAAGTGGAACCACCAAGCTTCTAGGCTAGGCACAGTGACTCACACCTGTGATCCCAGCATTTTGGAGCCAAGAGGGGCAGATTGTCTGAGGTCTGGAGTTCAACACCAGCCTGGCTAACATGGTGAAACCCCATCTCTACTAAAAATACAAAAATTAGCTGGGCATGGTGGTGCTGGCCTGTAGTCACAGCTACTAAGGAGACTGAGACAGGAGAATCACTTGAACCTGGGAGGCAGAGGTTGTAGTGAGCCGAGATCTCACCACTGCACTCCAGCCTGGGCAACAGAGTAAGACTCCACTACAAAAAAGAAAAACCTTTTAAATGCCTAAATATACTTAAGCAAACCCTTTTAAATTAAATAGTAAAATGTAACTTTATAAAATTAAAATTTTAAGGTATTTAAAAATAAAGGAAGTGTTAATGCATGCATACTCAAAGGGCACAAAATGCTCCCACAATCTGGCAATAAATGCTTAGGGGTCTAAGAGAATCCAGAAAGACTGAGAATCTAATCTATTAGATCTAGCTTTGGTTCTCCAAATTAGGAAAAAGGGTAGTTGGCAGCTAAACTGAAACCAACAGACTTTTAATCTCTGTAAAATTTGCCAAATGGACATTTCCACAAAAAGATGTTTAAAGCATTTTTTATATATTTACTTGAGTACTCTCAATACCATCTATCATACTGCTCAAATATATTTTAAAAACAACACATGCACAAAGAATGGTTCCATTTCTATCCATGCCCTGAATTCAAAGTAATTACCACAGATGTATTCTGAACCAGAAAACCAAATAGTCGACTGTTTATTAAACACCTAAACACCTACTATGTGCCAGACCTCAGTGCTAAAAAGGTACCCGCTGGCCCAGCGCGATGGCTCAAGCCTGTAATCCCAGCACTTTGGGAGGCCAAGGTGGGTGGATCATGAGGTCAAGAGATCGAGACCACCCTGGTCAACATGGTGAAACCCCGTCTCTACTAAAAAAATACAAAAAATTAGCTGGGCATGGTGGCACGTGCCTGTAATCCCAGCTACTCAGGAGGCTGAGGCAGGAGGATTGCCTGAACCGAGGAGGCGGAGGTTGCGGTGAGCCGAGATTGCGCCATTGCACTCCAGCCTGGGTAACAAGAGCGAAACTCCGTCTCAAAAAAAAAAAAAAAGACTGAATCTGGAATTCAGTCAAAAAAAAAAAAGGTACCCGCTGTACCTGACCCTTTGTCTTCCCAGTCCCTAATGGCCATGATAGGTTAAGAATGAAGAAGGGCTGAACATCACACCATACCTTCAGATACAGCTGATATTTATCAGCAAGCAAAGGGAAACAGTACACAGAGAGCTCGGCACTCAGTGCAACCGAGAAGCGTGTCAGCCCTAAGTTAGCCTTTTTCATCTTAAGAGGCTGACAGAGATGACTCTTTCATCTTCCTTTCTCTCTTGACTTCTAAGCCTATCTTCCCTTTAGGCCTTCCTGATTGAGGATAGAGCTTCCTCCCTAATTCGTTTTTGTTTTTGTTTTTTTCTTTTTTGAGACAAGGTCTCATTCTCTGTCACTCAGGTTGGAGTGCAGGGGCACGATCACAGCTCACTGCAGCCTCAACCTCCAGGGCTTGAGCCATACTCCCGCCTCAGCCTCTCAAGTAGCTGGCACTACAGACACCCACTACCATGACACCCAGCTAATTTTTGTTATGTTTTGTAGAGACAGGATTTCGATATGTTACCCAGGCTGGTATTAAACTGCTGAGCTCAAGCGATGCCCCTGCCTAGGCCTCCCAAAGTGCTGGATTACAGGTGTAAGCCACTGCACCCAGCCTTCCTTCTCTAATTTTATCTTGTTTCTGGTCACCAATAAGACTGAATCTGGCCGGGCGCGGTGGCTCACGCCTGTAATCCCAGCACTTTGGGAGGCCGAGGCGGGTGGATCACGAGGTCAAGAGATGGAGACCATCCTGGTCAACATGGTGAAACCCCGTCTCTACTAAAAATACAAAAATTAGCTGGGCATGGTGGCGCACGCCTGTAGTCCCAGCTACTAGGGAGGCTGAGGCAGGAGAATTGCTTGAACCCAGGAGACGGAGGTTGCGGTGTGCCGAGATCGAGCCATTACACTCCAGCCTGGGTAACAAGAGCGAAACTTTGTCTCAAAAAAAAAAAAAAAAAAGACTGAATCTGGAATTTAGTAGGATCTCAGAGTGGTAAAAAAGTGAAAATGGTGTGTCTGGGAAAAGGATGAAATCACATGACTAACTTCAAGAAGACAAGTTTTCCAGGCTTCCTAAAGCTCAGAGCCAGGTCCCAACGTTAAAGAGAGACAGGAAGGGTGTGAAAGCTCTGACAGGGTCCCAAGGCCCAACCCAGAGGTGCCTCCTTTTCTCCCTTTTCTTCTTCCTGTTGCTAATTATTCCCCTTTTGTTCTATTCAACCCATACTTATTTCTTGAGTCCCTACTTAATATATGTATGTTTCCCAGTTTACCACTGCGTTCCTCAACATGATGCCATCACGCACACAGCACCTGAGATTTCATGAACACAACCCTTCTCGTGGAAAGCCTTTTGTGAAAAATAATCTCTGAAGAGAAATTTCACTGAACATTATTTTATGTTGCTGGACCACAAATCCCACTAGTGCTCCACGCCCCATCAACTTCATGTCAATATTCAGAACCATGGGGCAGATCATTCATATGGGTGCCAAATACTGATAATGAATGCTTGGCCAGAGTTCTGTCTGCATGGCCACTAAGGGGACACACAAGAGCCAATTTCTATGGCTGGCACTAACAATCAAACAGTAATAATGAATAAAAGCAGCCATGATGTATTGGGTACCTGTTTATAGGTCAGCCATTAAGCTGGTGCTTACATACATTATCTGCTTCAATCAATTCTTACAATTGAGACCATTGTTATCATCCCAATTTAATGGAGAAGAAAAGCTGAACTCCAAGACTTTACCCACAGTCACATAGCAATTTCAGAAGCAGCACCAAAATCTGGACCCTAGACAATCCAACAACTACACTTCTTTTTTCCCCAGAGGTGGTCAGGAGTGAGACAGGACTTCAGAATGTCTGGAGACCCTCCTCAGTTCTGGGTGCCCTCTCTTCTGCCTATGAATGAGGCAGGCGGGAACGAATGCTGGGGGTGGGAAATCTGTGTGTCAGAAATAAATGTGTAAACACTTTCTCTATGCCCCGAATAATGTCACTTACCTCCCAAACCATTACCTCATGCTTTTGCACTTGAACATTTGAAAAGCAAGTAATTCTTGCTAAGTAAAATACTTCAGCACGGAGAAGCAAGTTCTCACCTAATCAGGCTGGGTTGTGAAGAAGCAATCTGCGCTATTGTATTCAAGTTATATTCCAAGATTTGCCTAAAACTTTCAGGTTCCAAACCTAAAACTAGACCACTCCCAGGGCTGGGCTATCAGAATTATTAGATTATCTACTTCATCCTCAGCTACCACTAATGAAAATGACAGGGCTGCATGGAACATGGCTCCAAGCTCCCTGACCCTGCAGCAGACTGCAGCTGAGCTCTGCAGCCCTGAGTTCCTAAGGACAAGGACATGCATGTGTTACATTAAGAAAAATAATTATAAGCGGCAGTTGACTCCCATTTGGAAAACCAAAGAAAATAAAACCACATTCATCAACATTCCAACCACAATATTCCAACCACAGTATTATTTTAGGGCAGTTCCCTGCAGTTTAAAAAAAAATACATTTAGCACATGGTTGTAACCGTAGCTCATATGCAATTCTGTTTTGTTGCAACTACTTCTACTTGATTACCAAGGGTCACCTGTTCTATAGAGCTTTTCCCACACATCCACTTGTTCAAGTGAAACAAACCCCTTTCTCCTCTATGCCTGCACTATTCCCTAAACACTTGAATTATGCCCCTCTAAAACGTCAAGTAGCTTACACATCAGGCTCCCCCTATAAGCCACAGACAGCCCTTCCAGAGATATGTTTGTGAGCTTTGATTAATTCTCATGTATCTGGCAAAAGCAACACTAAAATGTTAGTGGAGGTAACACTGGAGCAGCAACACCATGACTGATTTCCACTTTTCGATGTGGTTCCAATTTTTCTTTCAACAACATATAATTTCTTTCATACATATTTAACTGATTATAAAAGTTTCTTAGAATTGCTATTGATCAACTTCAAAATCACACAAATGAGAAAGGGGTCTAAGGGGAGGAGACATGGGCCAATGTCCTGATTTTAAAGCAGGGAAGTGGGCAATCCTGACATCTACAAATAAGTCTGGACACCTACAGACCAATAATGGTTCCTGGCAAAATTATAGAACAAACGGTTTGGGAACATTTTGAAAAAAATGTGAACGCTGGGAAAAGGCAACGTGCATCCACAATGACAAAGGCATGCCAAAAACCAATCGATTTTTCTCTTGTGGTTACCAAGTTGGTAGGTCAGGTGAGATGCCAAAGATATCATGGACCTAGATTTCAGCATAGCATCTAGAAAAACTCCCTATGAAAAACTATCACTTGTAGATAAGATAGTGAAACAGCATGAAGCTGCGTGTACTACTGTCTAGCCAGGTGGTTACTACCCCACTGACCGCGTACATCACTCCCTCCTTTGGGCCGCCATTGTGCTCTGCACAGACACTCTCAGAGCACTTATTAAATTTGACTGAATTACTTGTCTTTCTACTAGACGAGGTGTCAGCAAACAATCATCCACAGACCTAACCCAGCCCATCACCTGTTTTTGCAGTTTTTTTAGGAACAGCCACACCACTTGTCTCCATCTTGTCTGTGGCTACTTTGGTGCCACAATGGCACAGCTGACTAGTTACAACAGAGAATGTATGGCCTGCAAAGCTAACAATATTTACCATCTAGCCCTTTAGAGAAAAAGTGTGCCAATCATGATCTCTTTTCAAGCTGATTGTCTCTTTCCAGGCAGGACAGTTGTCTTATTTCTGTGTACCTTCAGCACTGGCACAGTGCCTGGCATATAATGGGCACATAAACATCTGGTGAGTAAATGCATACACTGGCATCACTAATGGCTGCATGACAAGCTAGAGAAGGGTTACTGGTGGCATGACACAGTATTTGATTCTTAGGCACACACTGTTCACTGTCTTCTAACAATGACTTGACTAGAGATAGACATGAAGGGCAGGCTTATCAAACCCTCAGATGGCACAAAAGTGGGAAGAAGAGCTAATGCTATAGATGACAGAATCAAGATTCAAATGACCCTAACAGCCCAGCATTCTGGGCCAAAAACAAAGGCGACTGTGTAAGTACAGGTGGGGGCAGGTCTCAACTTCCTGAAGTCCATGAGAACTGTCCTGGCAACCATTCATGGGAAACAGAGAAGGGTGCCATCCTGACCACAAGGTTCATCAGAGCCCACTGTGCCCAGAGTAATGCAATCTTCAATGGCATTAAAAGTAGGACAGCATCTGGTTCACAGAAAAAATGGTAATACTCCCACTCTACCCTGCTGTGGTCAGGCCACAAGTGGAGGATTCAGCTCGGGCACCACACTTTTTTTAATATATTGTTTTTAATGGATTCCAATCACATGGTTCAAAAGACACCCAATGGTTTACAATGAAAAATCCCTATTCCACCCGCAACTCAAAAACAACCAACATTACCCATTTCCTTTGCACCCTTCCAGGCATAGGATATGTACTTACAAGCAAATGTCCTATCCTGTTTTTGCACAAATGGTAGCACACCATACAGTTTCACACCATTTTCTCACATAAAAATATATGCTATAGAATCCCATGTGAGTACTTAAAAAGCTGCCTCATTTCTTTCTGTAGCTGCACAGTCTTCAACTGCATGAAGATGCTATAATGTTGGACATTTAGGTTTTCCAGTCTTTTGCTACCACAAACAATGCTGTTAGAAATTGACATACATCTTTTTTCACATATGCAGGTATACCTGTGGGACAGATTCCACAAAGTGGAATTACAGAATAAAATAGATATCTTTGCAATTTTGATAGATACAGTCAAATTAGACACCACCTTTTAAAGAGAGAAATGGACAAAATGGGGTTTTCTAAAAGAGGGGGATGGAATTTATCTTCCAGATGGAAGAGCTAAAGAGCCTTAGTATGGAGCAAAGAGGGCTGCAAGGAAAGGTGAGCACCATCACCCGCAGATACCCACAGCTACCATCATTAAGTTCAGTCCTCCTTCACCAACCCTGCACCTAACAAATGCTTGTGGGTTTATACACATCGTCTCATCAATGGCATGTCACAAAAACCCTGAGGGATGGGCATTTTTTTTTTTTTTTTTTTTTTTTTTGAGACGGAGTTTCGCTCTTGTTACCCAGGCTGGAGTGCAATGGCGCGATCTCGGCTCACCGCAACCTCCGCCTCCTGGGTTCAGGCAATTCTCCTGCCTCAGCCTCCTGAGTAGCTGGGATTACAGGCACGCGCCACCATGCCCAGCTAATTTTTTGTATTTTTAGTAGAGACGGGGTTTCACCATGTTGACCAGGTTGGTCTTGATCTCTTGACCTCGTGATCCACCCGCCTCAGCCTCCCAAAGTGCTGGGATTACAGGCTTGAGCCACCGCGCCCGGCGGGATGGGCATTTTTATCCTCACTATGCAGATAAGGAAACCCAGGCCGGAGTCTTCTTGCCAAAGGCCACAGAGCCAGGAAGGGGCAGAGCTCAGACTCAAACCAAACCAGGTAACTCCAAGGCTGCTGTACCTTATCTTAACCCTCTGTCCCTCCAGGCTGGGACCTGTGGCCGGAGCAGCATTCTCAGACCTGCCACATCTGCAGATCAGCCTCTGCACAGGCCCTGCCCCATATTCTGATCTAACTTTTGAGGGGATGGGGGAAGCAGATTATTTTCAAAAGTGCCCCCTTCTCTCAGGCAAATCCAATTGCAGGCAAGGCTGAGAATTATTGCTCTAACCCACAGCAGTAGTTATCCAACGAGGAAAGGCATCGAATTCACCTGGATAACTTGTAAAACAGAGATTTTGGGGGCCCAACCCTGTGAGTTTCTGAATCAGCAGGTCTGGGGTGGGGCTGGAGAATTTGCATTTCCAACAAGTTTCCAGGTGATGCCGATGCTAGTGGTCCCCAGGGACCATGCTTTAAGAACTACTCTACAGAAGCAAGAGCTACTACTACTCTTAGTAATACACAGCAATTAACATTTTTCAAGGTACGTTATCCCAGTGAGCCTTCACTGCTCTGGAAGGTCCAATGGGATAATGTCCTCTGTTAAATGAAGTGAAAACTGATACTCAAGTGTCTTAGCCAAGTTTGTAAGTGTTACATAACCTTCATTTCTTATTTTCTTTCTTTCTGTAAAATTATTTGGCATATACTCAAGTTTTCTGACATATAGTTCAATCTTCTTTCCACTATACTAACACCAGCCTCTAAATTCCAAAAGGGCAAAAACTTGTCTATCTTGTTTATTCTTATTCCTCCTGAACCTAAAACAGTCGGTACTCAATAAATATGCTTGAATGAAGGAATGAATCACGGGATGTGACATGGGTCCTAAATGAGAAAACTGTGATACAGGATGATTCCAGCTCATATTAAAGAATTTTAACAATTAGCCGGGCATGGTGGCTCATGCCTGTAAACCCAGCACTCTGGGAGGCCAAGGCAGGCAGATCATTTGAGGTCAGGAGTTCGAGACCTAGCCTGGCTAACATGGGGAAACCCCATCTCTACTAAAATAAAATACAAAAATTAGCCAGGCATGGTGGTGGGCACCTGTAATCCCAACTACTCAGGAGGATGAAGCAGAAGAATCACTTGAACCCAGGAAGCGGAGGTTGCAGTGAGCTGAGATCACGCCACTGCACTCCAGCCTAGGTGACAGGCTAAGACTCTATCTCAAAAAATAAATAAATAAGTAATTTTAACAATTAGAATAATTCAAAAACAAAATGAACTGCCTCAATAAGTAGTGAGCTCCACATCCTTGGAAAGATGCAAGCAAAGGCCAAATAGCTATGTAACAGAAATATCACAAAGCGACTACACACCCCAAGACAGTGTATAGTTGACCTCCATCACCTCTAACATTTTTCACAAAGCTAAATTTAATTCCTGTGTGATCCAGTAGAGAGGTGGCGCTCTATAAATCCTTCTTGACTAATGGTCAGCTAGCCTGCCAATAGCTTCACTACATACGTTTACACCAATTATTGCACTTCTCAGCCTCAATTTCCCTGGACACAAAATGAAGGGGTTTGTCAATCTCTTGGGATTGTTTAACAAAGTGACTGGCAAATAATAAACAACTAACAGATGTACCAAAGAACTTAAAATGCGTACAACGTCTGCCTTTTCCCCTCTCTGCCATTCTGCATTGCAACTAATCCTGCATCTAATTGATATTTCAATGAAAATTAAACTTGAGGAAGAACAAGGGCAAATTCAAAACCACACTGAGCCACCCTTTGAATTCCAAACCTTTGACAGTTTAATTATCAGTCTATTGTTTTTTTAAAGTCCATTCTTCTAACAACCACTTTCTGGGCACCCACTGTGGGCAGAGAACTGTGCATGACCCTTGGAGAATACAGAGAAGGCTCACACCCAGCTCTGCCTTCCTGGGTGTGTACCTGCATCTACCACATTGTTTAAAGATAGCTCTGAATTTCCCCCACCTGGGTAATGTCAAGGGATTCGTTAAAATTTACTAGTGCAGAATTCTGTGTTTATAGATTGATTTCATCAAGGAAAACTAAAACACAGAATAATAGAATCAGGAATGAATAAAGACCCAGAGGAACAATTTTTCACTTTTAAGATCTAGGATACCACTTTTGAAGGTTTACCTCTTCATAATGGGTCAGAATACAGTGCTGTGCCTGGTCCAGCCCTTGTCCAAAATCCATTTCATTCACACCTAAATTATATGAAGGGGTCATCCTTAGAGTGGTTCTTAGGCAACAGCTTCTCAACATCACCAACACTGTGAAGTCTTACAGGCAACTAGGAGATTTCCGAGAAGAAAGGATAAGAAACTGGGAAGACTCCCAGGCAGCCATTTAAAGGTTAAGAGTCTTAGTTTACTTACTTTGTATATAAAAAACTGTTTCTGGCTGGGCATGGTGGCTCATGCCTGTAATCCCAGCACTTCGGGAGGCGGATGAATCACAAGGTCAGGAATTCAAGACCAGCCTGGACAACATGGTCAAAGCAAGGTAGGTCCATTCCTACTAAAAATACAAAAATTAGCTGGTCATGGTGACAGGCACCTATAATCCCACCTACTCAGGAGGCTGAGGCAGGAGAATCACCTGAACCTGGGAGGCAGAAGTTGCAGTGAGCTGAGATCACTGCACTCCAGCCTGGGTGACAGAGCAAGACTACGTCTCAAAAAAAAAAAAACAAAACTGTTTCCACAGACACAGTACCAACAAATGAGAGCCCACGCAGCAGCTATTAAAACACCGAGAACCTCCCTGGAGGACCCTACAAAGATGGTAAGCTTGAAACCAAAGCAGAGATTCCATTTGTCAGAGAATTTGAAACCTTTGGCTCCAATGTTAGAAAATGCAAATGACCTCCTCAGAACGCAGGAGGCCAAGAGAGAATGACTCAGAAAAGGGAAGCAAGTCATATACTCCAAAGCCAGATATGAAAGGCTCAGATGAGTGCTGTCATGATTCAGCTCTTAAACAGATTCTGACAGCCACATTCAGGTGCCTGTTAACAAGGCTTTTCTTCCTTAAGGAATATCAAAACCAGCCTGCAGAACAGTTCATAAACACACATTGTCAAGATTCTGGACACTTAAACTATAGAGCAGTTTGCAGAAGGCATCATTACAACAATAAAACATTCAAAAAGCTAACATTTTATTTTTCCATGTAGATATACAGCTGAGGAAATTGGGGCGGAAAAGATTGCAGGTTGAAATCTTGTAGACAGAGGTCCCAAAACTCTGAGATGTTTAAGAATCACCTGGAGTGCCTGATAAATGCAGAACCCCAGGCCCAGCCCCTAAGGAGGCTGACTGTATGAATGCAAAAGAGGCATCACCCCATAAGGACTCTATATTTCAGTAAGCACCCCATGCCATTCAAAGGTAGGTGGTCCCTAGACAACTCTTGAGGAAACGTTGACCTGGTCCAATGGGCTATTATTGTGTAAGAAAAATGAAGCTCAAAGTAGTGAAGTGACTTGCCCAATTCTAACTTCCTAGGTCCAATAATGGCTCCACAAGGAAGAAAGCTAGAAATAAGAATAGATGCCTCATTGTACAACCCAAATTTTTGAAGGGCATGGTCAACCCCGAGGGCAGCAGACAGCAAGGTAGTTCCATAAACAGAGTTCTCACCAATGAAAGAACCTGCAAAAGAGGTCCCTGGGAGGAAGACTGATAAGCAAATATCCATAACTGGATTCAGCAGGGTCCCTGTGTTGCTTACCACGGAACTCTGTCTACACCCCAAACACTGGCACCTGCACCACCATTTCCCATTCCCCTGGCTGTGAACATCCGCAGGGCAGGGACTGGGTCCCATCCATCTCTGCATCACCACAGCCACATAGAAAGTCTTCATGAACTCTTTTATTACAAGAATGAATGCTGGGTTGACCGGTGCAGCAAATCACCATGGCATATGTATACCTATGTAACAAATCTGCACATCCTGTACTTGTACCCCAGAACTTAAAGTATAATTAAATGAATGAATGAATGCTGTTACCACCATCTGCACAGAATGCCTTCCAAGAGGCTGGTTCACCTGCTGCACTTCTCTTTGTCCTAGTTCCAGCGCAGGTGTCACCTCCTCTCACCAGACACAACCAGGTGTTCCTTCCTACCTCTCCCAGAGGACCCTGTACTTACCTGTTAGCACTTATCACACAGCTTTGTAATCATCTTGTTTACCTGAGACAACTCCTTGAGAGCAACAATTATTTTCTTTGAAACCTCAGCCCCAAGCTCAGCTTGCCATGCAGAAGTTGCTCAACCAATGTTTAGACGGTGTTCAACAAAGGGAGGGAGGCAGGAAGAATGAAAGGGAGAAACTCATCTGAAATATCTCACTACAGACTCAAAACCCTACAAAGTTGTAGATGTGCTCTGCTGGGGGAAAGAAATACTTCAGTATTTCCTCTGCTCAAATCTGCAGTCAAGTCACCTTCTCTCCAGAGCCACCATGATCAGAGAGCTGTATTGGCAGCACTTGCAAAGGTCCTCTCCCGTCAGTACCCCTACACACGTGTGGTCCACCCTCAACACATTCCTTCAACTCCCTCGTCCCAGCTTAGCCAGAGCTTCCTGAGCCTCAGGCCCTCCCACAGCTGCCACAGTCTGTACCTTCTGTACTGATAACCACGCACTTATTTCTGCCCATCCTGTTCATGTTACCTCCCCTAGGGCGACTGTGGAGGCAGTGGTCCCCACGCAATACTCCCTGGCACACAGACCAGGCAAAGCACCAAGGGAGGTTCTCCAAATGTCCACAGCTAGAGAGGGGCTTTTCAGGCAAAGATGATTTCTCTTTGAGAGGTCAAAGCCAGACTTTTGCCCTCAGCCTGCTCTGCCATGCTCTGCCATGCCCCTGCACTCTAGGCAAGTACCAGCTTGCACTCAGGTAGAGCAGCACTAAACTTCCAACTCAGAGATGCCAAATCTGTGGTTTACACCTGCTACTCCCTCACAAGGCCTTGTGCAGCTGGCCAGGCTCCCTCTGCCCACCAAACTGCCAGCCAGAGCCCCATTTCACATGTGCAGAAACTGCCCTAAAAGGCTAGGCGACTTGCAGGAGGTCACACAGCTCAAAAGCAGCAGAACTGGGGCTCACAGCAAGGTGTACAGACTTTCCACCAAGCACTCACTGCTGCCACAGTGGCCAAATGTATCAATTGTCTCCTGCACCCAGTATGGTTTTCTCACCATCTTAACGGGGGCCTTCCATTTTCAAAGTCAACAAGCCTTGAAGCTTTTTTGAAAGTTTTCCCTATTTGCAGTTTAGCTGCTACATAACAAACCAGATTTCCTGATTCTTTCTCGTGTTTATTATGTTCAGGATATTTTTTCCCTAATGCTCTGAGAATTATTCCCATAGGAAACATTCAGCTCATTTGGAACTCTTTTGACATTAAAACCTCTTTCCCTGAGAACCTGCCTTCAGGGGCATAACAAGGCTGGCTGCAGCTGATAAGCCACAGCATGGCAAGGAGAAGCAACGCAGACTTTCAGGCAGGCAATCCCCCATCCCAGGGCCACCACGGACGGTGAGCTGTGCAACCCACCACAGTCAACTCCACCTTCCCAAGTCTCAGTTCCCCACCCACACAATACAAATAATAAAATCTAACTTAAGGGACTGTTGTTAGGATTTAAGATAATATGCACAGGAGCCAACATGTGCACTGTGTGATTTTTTATTTTATTTTTTTGAGCGGTGTCTCACTTTGTTGCCCAGGCTGGCATGCAATGGTGCAATCTCAGCTCACTGCAACCTCTGCCTCCCAGGTTCAAACCTCAGCCTCCTGACATTGCGTGATCTTAAATCCTAACAATAATCTCTTATGTTTTATTATTTTAACTCTCCCCAGAATAGGAACTGATATTACTTCAATTACATTCAGGCAAAGTCAACTTGGAGGGGAAAACACAATATATGTATTTTTCTCATGCTCCGAGATTTCATCCCATAGGAAATACTCAGGAAGACCTCCTGCCACAAATAAATGCAGTCATGGAGGAGAAATCAGAAATGAAGGGGGCTGCTTGGACACCTTAGGAAGGCAAAGGAGGATGGTTACTCTCTTGGGGCTAAAAGGGCCTCTTAAACACCCTCGTTCACTCAGTCCCAACCCCCACAACCTTTCAGGCCTGTTATCTAAGACAAGCCACTAACCCTCGCAGAGCCTCACTTCCTCACCTGCACAACACAGATAACCTGACCAACAACCCCCAGCTGTCAAGATGGTTGAAGGAAGCGTTTCTCCAAGTGTGGCCTGCATACCACCTGCAACTTGGGCCCCTTGGGCCCCTTGGTAGCCTTCCTGGCCTCTGGTTCCTGCTCCTTCCTTCCTGACAGAGCCTCCATTCTGTCTGGATATCCGCCCCTCCTCCAGATGACTCAGGAAATGGGATACCCTTTAAGTCAACAGTGATTGACCCGGGGAAGACAAGTGACCCAACTCCAGCCAAGAGGGCATGATGAGAAGAGTGCTGGCAGTGCCTCCAAAAGCTTCCTGACTCCTGAGAAGAAGCACCAGAATTCATCTACACCCTTCTTCCTATGGATACTGTGTCTGAGATGTTTGGAAATGCTGTGGCCGTCTCATTTCCAGCTTGCAAATGAAGATAATGCAAAGAATGGCAGAGATGGGAAAAAGCTGGGGCCTTGTTGACATCACCAAGCCACTGAAACAATCAATCCCAAACCTTCCCTGTGTCTGGATTAAGAATCGCCCCATTGCACAATTCCAGGGGGCATGATTTACACTGCAGTCCACATGAAACCACTCCTGCTTGAAAGGCAATGAATTTCCCTGTTGTCATCCTGTGCAGGCTAGACAACCCCATCTTGGATGTTACTCCATCAGGTTGACTTCTGATTAACCACTGTTCATGGAAGGCCTCTAAGATTTCCAGTTTATTGGTTCTTCTTTGTGTAAGAGCCCATACATAAATCCAGCCCATAGGTGAAAACAACCTTGATGTTATCACGCTTCAATTGTCCTACACATTCCTTCTTCTATCACTCCCTCCCTATGGTATAGTATAATAAGCCCTGGGTCTGGGGGCAATGGCACAGGGATCCACCATTTTGGCTCACCACCATCTGAGACATAGGCATGGTTTCTATTTGTAAGTCCCTATTGAATGCTTCTTTCTGAGAAACCGGCTGTATCAGCCTCTTTCTTCAGCCTCTCAGCATCCTTGAACTTTGGAGGCAGGTTCACACAGGCCTGTCTACTGCAGAACATAGCCAATCTGACTTGGGGTTTCTTACCTGTAGCTAAAAAAAATCTGGGTATGACCTGCATAACCTAGTGAATATGTTAAAAATAGTGATTTTTCGGCTGGTGCAGTGGCTCACGCCTGTAATCCCAGCACTTTGGAAGGCCAAGATGGGCAAATCACCTCAGGTCAGGAGTTCAAAAACAGCCTGATCAATATGGTGAAACCCCATCTCTACTAAAAATACAAAAATTAGCTGCGCATGGTGGCATGTGCCTGTAATCCCAGCTTCTCAGGAGGCTGAGGCAGGAGAATCACTTGAACCCGGGAAGCAGAGCATGCAGTGAGCTGAGATCATGTCATTGCACTGCAGCCTGGGCCACAGGGTGAGATTCTGTCTAAAAAAAAAAAGCGATTCTTGGGTCCCACCAGAGAGTAATATGCATTTTTAACAAGCACCCCAAGGGATTCCTGCACGTCGCAAGTTTAAGAACCTGTGGTTTAATGGAACATAGAGATGTCCAGTGTGATGCCAAGCACACAGACGACACTGTGCAACAGTCCAAAATGGACTTACCAGAGAAACACCATCCCCCTGTTAAACTTCCTGAGGCAAACTGCAGAAAGAAAAAATGAGGACAACCGAAAGGGGACTGTGAGCTGTCAAACAAACGGCACCTCTTCCCCAAAAAGGCTGCTTCTGTGTAGTTTTAGGAAACTGTCTGCTAATATTCAGCCAAAATTCTCTTCCAGGACAACCCTCCACAGCTGCGCAGCTGGAGTCATGACCTGGACCTCTGTTTTCATGGACCCCAGCACACAGCACAGCAAAGAGGCTCGCAGCCCCACGACTGGCTGTCCCACTCTCCCAGTGGCCCTTTCAACTTTATTAAAAGGTCACTTTCCTGGCCTGGCTATCTCTTATCCTGGACAGATCACCCTCTGTGGCACCAGGAAACGGCAAAGGAAACTGGGATTTATTAGAAGAAGATAAAAGAAGGAACTGGCTAAGCCATCAGGCTGTCTAGAAATCATTGTTTTTGAAATGTCAGAAATCCAGAGATCCGTAAGGGGTCACAGCTATGCCCCTAATTCCGAGGGGGAAACCAAGGCCAGAGAGGGGGTAGGACTTGGGGCCCCTCATCATGCAGCTGTTTGAACACTAGTCAGAGTCATAGAGGTTTCCTACCATGGTAATGCTAAGGGATGGTCAGGGGACAGACGCTGCGTGGCGTAAATAAAAGGAGACAGGAAGGAGCACCAATTTAGAGAAGCCCTTGCAGGACACGAGTTGTGTGAATAAACTGTGAAGGCCAAGGGCAGCAAAGAAAATCTCACCTGTTCTTTTTGATGTTAAGATCCTTTGGATAGATCTATTTAATTCATTTTGGCTTTTTCCCCCATTCAATAAGTATTCGAGTGACTATTAAATGAAGACTACACTAGGAGTTACAGTGATAAGGGAGGGGGCCAGAGCTAAAGAAAACAGGAATGATCTCAGTCTAACAGTGAGGATAAGGCAAACACAAAGTAGAAAGTGAAAAGCAAGCCCCATTAGGGGAAGTGTCTTCTTCAGAAGACCTCCCTACTCTCCCAAGCTCAGTGATCAGGCACTCTCCACTCTGTGCTTCCCCAGCACCCTGAGCATATAGCTATCATTGCAGCTACAACACTGCACCATATCTGTCTCTTTCTGTCTCCTGTAGCAAGAGGCTCAACATCTTTTTCCTCCTCATATACCTGGCACAAGGAGGGACTCTGTAAGCACTGGTTGATGAAATGAATAAATGAATGGATGATGGAGGGAGAAACGGATGAATGAGTGGATGGCTACAGATGCCAAGGAATTCTGGCCAGCAAATCATGGAAAGTTTCATGAGGGCTAAGGCATCTGAGCTAGACCCTGAAGGATTTAAACATGTGGAGATGAAGAAGAGACCCCTTCATCCAAAGTACCTAGTACCATCTTAGGTAGGCATAAAGCCGGTGCTTCATAAATGCATCCTGGATGGATTTACTACAGAACTGGGTTTTCCTAAGTGAAGGAAGCTAGCCTCATTTCCTATAGTCTATCATTTCTCTCTAAAGAGAAGCAAGCCCTAAACAGCAATTAAATTGATAAACCAAGGGAAAGGCAACTGACTACCAGTCTCTACAAACACTGCTCTCCAAAGACAGTTTAGCAGAACGAGGACACTCCATTTGTACTGATAAGAGTTTTCTAGGATACATGGTTAAGAGGCAAAAGCAATATATATATCACACACATTCCCCATGTATATATCTGCATATAGAAATCTTGGAAGGATATACAATAAACTAATAAAAGTAATTACCTATCTGTTGGATAATATATAATTCATCACCTAAACTGGGACACTTTTGAAAATGAAAGAGGGTGTGATTGATCATTCACTGGAACAAAACAGGGAAACCGGAACTGCCCTGGACAAACTGGTTCATTCTGGCTAATGCGGGCGGGGTAAGGGAAGGAGTGTAGTGGACCCGGGAAGGATAAAAATGAAATTGTTCAATGTGTACATTTTTATAGTGTCTAGGTTTTCAAACCATGTGTATGTACCAAACTATTTTTACATGTAATAATCTTTTAATGGAAAGGAAAAGGCAAAAGAATTTAGCCTTCCAACTCGCTTAGACAAGGAAGCTCATTTGGGGGCCCCACTGAATAGCCACCCTGAAGAGAACCCCCAGCTACGAAATGAAATCACTGCTCCTCGCACAACCCTTTCCGGCACACAAGAAAACAGCCTCGAGAAGAGAGAGCCATACATGGCCTAAAAAGGCTGGGACTCTGCAGGGCTGGCTGAGACGGGGAGCATCGGGGGAATATAAACATTGTGAGACAGACGTAAAGCAGTTCAAGTTTTACACAATCACGGCAACAAAGTGAGATTGATTCAGGGCTGAATTAAGCTCTTTATATTGTTTCTACTTAAAAAGGAAATGTATTGACTACAGTCCTCCTCACAGATTTATCTTTCCTGACACCGAGCACATTCATAACCTATTTTGAATTCCAAGGAACAATGCCGGGGTTTAGGAAAGTGAATACCAGTGAGTTCTACCAGGCCATTTGGGAGGCTGGGCAGAAGCTTCTCTTGACTTTTAATTGCTCAGGAAGTGGGTACAATGTTTTGTTTTGTTTTGTTTCTTATCAGTCATAACCTCAAGTTAGAAAAATGCCTGTGCAGGATCCCTGAACTTTAGAATGGGTCTATCTTGGAAGAGACACTTTGGAGCCTTTTTAGAGATGATGTGTGGGTGTCAATTGGGTTTCCAGTCTCTTTTTGTAACCATCTCCTCCTTTCAGAAGTCACTACAGCTCCTCCAGCCCAGGCCTGAAGTGCCTAGACCAGAGGACACCTCATCTGTCCCCAGGCTCCAGCAGGCACTGTGGACACTGACCTTCCTAAGGCTGGCTTGACCATGGCCCACTGTGAAACCTTTAGGGGTGCCACACAGCCTTGAGGATTGTAGGACTATGTAATTTATCATCCAAGCAGGGACACTGGAGAGGAAAAGGGGCACTAGTAATAGTCACACTGGGACAAAGCACCTGGGAAACTGGACCACAAGGTCATCCTACTACATAGAATAAATCCAATCCCTCTAACAGCTTGAATTCAAGAATCTCCACCATCTGGACCCAACCTATTTCACAACCTTTTTGCCTTCTGACTGTGCCACATGGTCTAATCACAGTGGGCCTGCAGGTGCCCAGCATGCCTTGGCTTTCACTGTCTTCTGTCCATTTGCTCATGTCTGTCCCTCCTCCTGCCTCCACCCATCCTCATGCCCCACCAGTCTAATGCCCCCTTACCCATCTAGGTAGGTCTAAATGTCATCCTGCATTCAAAATGCAATTTAACTAGTGCCATTCATTACTGCACTCACCCAACAAATATGTACTGCCTGCTTACTACAGCACATGGTAAATAAGACTGAAAAACTTCCACCTCTCCCAGAACTTTAATTCAAGTGTTGGGATAGGTGCACGCACACTCACATGACTATGATAACTGGCCCTAAGGACAGACACAGAGTGACGTGCTGGAGAGGCTATCCTGTTATGGCTTTGAACAGACACAACCACCACCCCACAAGGCTATAAGCTCCTTGAGGGCAAGGCCCAAGACGCCCATCTCCCACCCCTGCTGTACAGTGGGTCTCAACAAACATTTGCTAGGTGAATAATTAATATTAAAGAAGCTGACTTACTTAATCTGAAGAGTTTGGTAATAACCAGTTTTCGATTCTCCATTAATCTGTATGAGATCAAAGGAGAACCTGAATTTCCACTGACCGTAGAGGAACACCACCCCAGGTCCCACAACTCTGACTCTCATTCTACCCCGATGCTGGAAGGGAAGTGATTCAGTGCTGCGCTGCTTCACCTGAGGTCACATACCTAGTTAGTGACTGGGCCACTGGAGAGGTCAGAAGGTGATCCAGGAAAGGCTCAGAAGTCAACAACTGGATGAAAAGCCAAAAGAGGCCTCGTGCGGTGGCTAACACCTGTAATCCAAGCAATTTGGGAGGCCAAGGTGGTTGGATGACAGGAGTTCAAGACCAGCCTGGGCAACATGGCAAAACCCCATCTTCCCAAAAAAATTAGCTAGGCATGGTGGCTCACATCTACAGTCCAGTGACTCAGAAGGCTGAGGTGGGAGGATCGCTGGAGCCCAGGAGGTCAAGGCTGCAGTGAGCCATGATTGCACCACTGCACTGGGGAACAGAGTAAAACCTTGTCTCAAAAAAAAAAAAAAAACAGGCAAAGAAGTCACTGGAGCAGAGGGTGCCTGGGAAGGGACACTATTAGTTGGAGTGATCACAGAGCTTCGTGAAAGAGGCCTTAGGGTAAGTCCCAAGTGACAGAAAGAAAGAGGCAGGCAGGGTAAAGGCAGGGCCGTAAGTATGTGTCTGTGGCCAGAGCAGACACTTGGCAAGGCAGTACTAGCACTTAACCAGTGTTACAGACGGAGGGGCTGCTGCTGGAGCAGAAATTAGGACTGGGGAGGTCACCAGCTGAGACATGCCCACAAAGCCACCTTTCCATGTCTGACCTGGAAGAGACTGCGGAAAGCAACGGCAGTCGTGGAAACGCAGTGGCCCCTGCCTCGGCACCGCCCTCAGGAGAGGGGCTGCTCTGACTGACCTGCTCAGCATGGGAGGCTCCAGTAAAATCCAAGGGTCCTGGGGCTCCCCACATTTGTGCACAGTTCTCCTCCAAGTGGACGGGGCTGACTTGCCTTAGATTAAACAGTAACTGGTAACAGAGGAATTTGGCAAGCAGCATACTTGTATCTAAGTGTATCTGCAACGTGTATCCCTTCCTCAGAGGTTTCTGATGCTGAGTAGTCAGAGCAATAATTTAATTTTTTAACAAATAGCCTAACTGCAGTACATTGAGAGGCCAAGGCAGGAGGATCACTTGAGGTCATGAGTTTAAGACCAGCCTGGGTAACATAGGGAGACCCCCATTTCTACCAAAAGTTTAAAAATTAACTGAGTGTGGTGGCATGTGCCTGTGGTCCTAACTACTCAAGAGACAGAGGCAGGAAGTCACTTGAGCCCAGGAGGTTTGAGCTGTGATTGTGCCACTGAACTCTAGCCTAGGTAATAAAGCAAGACCGTATCTCACAAAAAAAAAATAAAAACAAATTTTAAAAAAGTACAATTAGCTGCATCTGAATTCTTATTTCAGTTATATATGAAGTGAGCAAATCAATTTTCAGCAGCCTGGAGTGGATTCCAGCCACCTCTCAACTGCTGCAACTAAGGTACAGCCCTGGGCCACCGTGGCTGGTCACACCTTGCTAGAATTTTTATTCTCAGCCTCCACCCACCACTACCACCACCTTTGCCCATCAAGGCTCAGTCAGTGAGGAATCCAAACTATGAATATTCAGTACGTTACAATGGAAGTCTCTAGAGCTAAAGCAACAACCCAAGTTCCTCAGATGGGACCTTCCACCAGCACTGTGCTCTGAGTGGTAGCAATACAACCAGGTTCCCAAAGGGCAGGGTTTCTCAGCCTCAGAACTACTGACCTTCTGCCTAGGGTAACTCTTACAAGGAGCTATCTTGTGCACTGTAAGATATTCAGAAACATGCATACCTATTGGATGCCAGTAACATTTGTGACAATCAAAAATGACTCTAGACCAGGCGTCCCCAAACTACGGCCCGCGGGCCGCATGCAGCCCCCTGAGGCCATTTATCCGGCCCCCCGCCGCACTTCAGGAAGGGACACCTCTTTCATTGGTGGTCAGTGAGAGGAGCACAGTATGTGGTGGCCCCTCCAACGGTCTGAGGGACAGTGAACTGGCCCCCTGTGTAAAAAGTTTGGGGATGCCTGCTCTAGACACTGCCAAATGTCTCCTAGGGGTAAAATCCCCACTCCCATGAGAACCATTGCCAAAGGATGACCTCTCTAAGTGTGCTATTTCATATACCATCAAATGCTCAGGCACCTGGAAGCACCTCATCCAATAGAATACCTTGGGAGTTAAAGGTAGAGCTTAGGATCTGGCGAGTTGGAGTCCTGGCTCTACATTGTACTAATTCTATGGCTTTAAATAGGTCACTTAGACTCTTGGAGCCTCAGTTTCTTCATCTGCAAAATGGGGACAATTAAACAGCACCTACCTCATGGGGAAGCGATGGCAGTTACATAAAACGACATGTGAAGACTGCCTGGCACCGTGAGTGTTCAATAAAAGTTAGTGATTATTTACAGGCTTGGAAAATTCCTTTTATCCAAGCCTGGAGTTTAGTCTTCTATTTCTGTGGCTTCTGATCTTCCCCCTCCTTCCTATGCTCTTTCCACCTGTTAAATGCCTTAAGTCTCAACCTTTGGTCTGAAAGAATCCTTCCTCCTAGTTCAAAGGCATCTGATGTTAAAGCAAAGGAAAGAAACACAAACACACACACACACACACACACACACACACACATACACAGAAAGAGCCTTTCATATTCAACCTGCTCAGACCAACTCTCCAGACAAAGGTTCCCATTGTTGTCTAAAAACAAACTTTTACACAGGGAGCCTAGGGAGCCTTAAAAAGCCACAGGGCCAGTCTCCAGACTCCTCTAGTTCTCATCCCTACTCTGCCCCTGGCCTTGGCACACTCTCTTCTCCTCTGTGGGCCTCAGTTTCCTCATCTGTAAATGAGGGCTTCAGACTCCGAGGAGCTCTAAGGGCCTCCCATCACTGCTCTCTAAGATCTTGCACAGCACTGCAAAGCTGCAGCAGGCGTGGCAGCCACAGCCACATTTTAGGTAAGTGTTTAACTTGGGAATAAAGTCATGTAGACAAATCATTATCTGTTTTTCCTGTGTTCTCAGAGAGCCAGCAGAATATGGTGGAAGGGGTATTTGTTGCCATTGGAGTCAGAAATCTGAATAAAATGAAATCCCACTCTACCACTGAGACCTTGGGCAAAGTAGCTCACCCCTCTAATCTTACTGCCTTATCTGTAACATGGGATAATAGGAGGCAGAAATGATGTAAAGATAATGAGACAAATTTGGATCATGAAAGCACCTGGCGCAGAGCTGGCGGGCACACTAGGTATTCAAAAAACATATGCCTTCCTTTCTGGAATCTCTTCTGTGAATTTTATACTATAAATCCATGTCATTCTGGAAAGTTCTTTCTTCTCTCCCTTCTCACATGCTATTCGTCCTTCATGGCCCTGTTCCAGTCCTCCTCTGCCAGGAAGCCCTCCCTGTAGACGCTGTCTCTAAAGATCCAAGGCCTTAAGTTTCCCAAAGACTAGCTTTGTGGAGGTTGGGTAGGAGTTCACTAGCCACCAGTTCCCCACCCTGAGAATTTCCTTTCTGCAAATTCAGGAAGATTAAGCCCTTCTCTGCTGTGCCCCAGAATGGTGCACTTACCTCAACATCTCCATAAGCTTAGAATTCATAAACCCCTTGTCAAAGAGTCTCAAAACCACCCTGAGATGGGCAGGTTGAATCAGGATAGTCCCTTCTTCTCCACAACTCTGCATCCAAATTGGTCAGTCAGAGGCCCTTCCCCAGGCTCCTGCTCACTCCAGAAGAACAAGGAACAAGACAATGCATTTCTTCTCTCACTTCTAAGGGATGGCCTCACAAATCCCCAGCCTAGACCCTTTCTCTTGCCTGAGCCCAGGGCTGCAATGACTGCACTGATATGAAATGAAACCATAAAGGCAGCAACTCCTGCTAACAATGAAATGGAGCTCGGGCGATGAAGCAATTGGCCTAAGGTCTCTCCACTAGATCACAACTGGGGGTTAGAACAGGGCTCTTGGGGCCCTCAATATACCAAGTCCCCACTCACACCATCTTTCCTCAATAGCTGGTACCCCTTCTGTCTCAAGTATCTCCATTCTCCCAAGCTGGAACCTTGCCATCACCTCCAGCTCTTCCCTTGCCTTCTCTCATCCTTTGAACGTCAAGACCAGAACCCTTCCGTGATAAGAAACTGAGATGGCCCCACCCTCGCAAGCCCACTGCCTGGTCCCTACCACCTTATGCCCAGGAGCTGAGGCTGAGCTCCCCAGAGCCCATTCCACCCACCAGGGCCAGATTCCTCTGGCCCTACTATGCCTTTTTCATGCCACTCACCTGTCCAACAATCTATCATGGCTCCTCTGTCCCACTGGATCAATCCTGTCCTGCCCAACATGCCCAACCCCCAGAAACCAGTCTTACCCACCCCAGCCAAGCTGGTTTCACCCTGCTCCCCTGTGTGCCCCTCTCTTCTCATGGGGATGATCTCCTCTCTAATCGCTCTCTAGGTACCCAAGTAATTCCCTCCTTTGGAGGGTCCTCCCTTCTCTCCTTTCCTCCCTCCTATTGGTCCTTCAAGGCTCTGTCCAAGTTCACCTTCACAAGGAAGCCGCCCATGAGTATCCATGGACTCAGGGAGTCCAGAGTGCTGACTCCTCTGCACACAATCCCTACTACACAGTTGGGGCCTAAGCCTGTTGGCCTCCTGGCTGCAAGTTGTCACTACACTATCTGAGCTGTATAAGCTTAACCTCATCACCTAACTGCAAAATGACCACCCACCAACATGGTCATGTTCCTTCTGCCTCCAACCTCAGTCTGGCATTCATTCCACAAATGTTATATGAATATCTCTAATATACCCAGAAAATTATTGTCCATGCTCTTGAAACCCTCCTTACCTTTCAAAGCACAAGTTAAATGCTACCTGTTCTGTGAATCCTTCCACACCACCCCCCACCCCATCAGTTCTCTCTCCACTTTGTTCTCAGGCCCTGTTGCCCCGGGTTCTCCCTGAGATCTAGGACTTCTGTTCCTTACTCACAGCTGGGCCTCCCACAATACCCTATACCAAGAGGATGCTCAATGACTTGCTTTCACAGTGAACTGAAACAGAATCTGTCCAATTCTGAGGCCAGTCTGGGCTCCTGGGTGACCTCAAGCTCCCTGCATCCAAATGACCTCTCACTGTTCTTCCAAGATTGGATTTGGGCCCAGAGTGGGTCAAATGACCTCTTATCATTCTTCCAAAATTAGGCTTTCCTCTTTAATTACACCTTATCTAGCCACAGTCTTTGTGGATTCTAATTACGTAATTACTTCAAGCCCTGGGACTTGAAAACAAAAAAAAGAAAAGAAGGGAGTGTGTGTGATTACACAGGAAAGTAAACACACCAAATATGCTTATGCACATATACCATATGCCACTTTCTTCTTCCTATACGATGTTGTAACATGCAAAATGAAACCTGAGAAGGGGTCTAAATCACATTAAAATAAAAAAATCCCACTGGGTAGAAGGAGACCAAGGAGAACTTCACGTCTCCTGAGATGGGCTTTAAAAGAACTTTGAAATCAATCTCCAACGCCCTCCTTTTCCCTTTTACAAGAGAGGGGCCTCTATGATCATGAGCATGTTCCATTTTTAACACATGACCAGGTCTGATCCCTCCTGAGCAAAGTATCTATCCTCTTCTGAATGCCAGGTATTCCTCACGCTGTGTCTCTCCTAAAGCACATTTGCGCCACTACTAGACTATGCCCATGTTGCAGGCAGGGGCCCAGTCTCATCTCTCTTGGTATTCCTAACTCTTAACCCCTCCCAATCGCAGTAGCAGGCCATCCTCCTGCCTTACTAAAGTATGTGCCTTTCCCCCAGTCCACTAAGCCTTTTCATACCACCCTGCCCTTGCATGTGCCAGCCCCTCTGTCCTCTGGTCAGGTTCCAGCTTCCCCTCTGCGTGCCCTCATGGTACCCTGTACTTGCCCTAACATATTGTTCATCACACTCTGGCATAAAAACCCTTTTGACTGTAATCCCAGCTACTCAGGAGGCTGAGGCAGAAGAAACAGCTGAACCCAGGAGACGAAGGTTGCAGTGAGCTCAGATGCACGTTGTATGCCAGCCTGGGTGACAAGAGCAAAACTCCATCTCAAAACAAAAAACAAAAACAAAAACAAAAAACCTTTTGTTTGCCTACCCTTCAGACCAGTGGTCTCCAAACTTTTTGATTACACCTTCCTATTTGTGAAATAGTTTTGAGGATATTTACAAAGTAATTATAAAATCTGTACTCCTATAAATAGGAAAGCTAAATCTTTCCTTTAGTTAAAGTATAAACAGAACTCCAACTGATAAAGCTTTCTTCCTGCACCTCAATGGCTATCCTGACCACTGCTTATTCACTGCTCTAGTTTGGGAGCTGGGTGAGGACAACAGCGGGTGTTTTATTCTCCTTGTATTCCTAGAATCTCTACAGAACCCAAAACATAATAAAGGAAAAAATGAATTAACTTACTGAACAGACAGCAGGGACCCTCCAGTAGGCCAGGCCCATACTAGGTACTGGAGACATACTGGTGACAAGAAAGAGCCCTGGCCACTGTGGTCATAACCCTACAGAATGGTAGGGTGCGCAAACAATGATTTTCCAAACAAGTATAGCAAGGACCACTGAACCATGAGAGAGAGAGCCCTTCAATAGAAGAGTGTAACCTACGAAGCAGGGCCAGAGATAATTTCCCCAGAACATGAGGCTCCAGGTGAGATCTGAGGGGTAAGCAGCATTAACCAGGTAAGAAAGGAAAGCTCCCTTCACACTCCAGGCTAAGGAAACCACACACGCAAAGTCCTGAGGCTGGATGGAGAACAGTAGGCACCAGGGACTAACAGAGGCCAAGAAAACAAAACAAATGAATAAACTAAACTAAGCAAGCCCAGGAAGGATGGCAAACTCTCCTTTACTCCTCTTCACTTGTCAAAACAGGCCACCCCTGACTACAACCCTCTGAAGGACTGGCTCAGCCCTGCTACTGCCCAGCCTCTAAGCCAGACAGAATAGGTGGGCTCTTGGCCTCCCAGCCAGCCCTCCCAAAACTGGACCCCCACATCACCCCTTCTGAGGAGCCCAGGGACTCCGAGAAGACACTCCTGAAAACCATGCATGTTGCCATAGGCACCACCAATCAAAGGCTCCCGAGCAGTTTAATTTTTTAAAGGGAGTGTTAAATATTTTACATCTTCTAACAGCACTGTTTCTTCCTTGCCTAAGATAAAAGGGAACACCCCATACTCCTCAAATGAAGGACTCACTCAAAATAAATTCCAATCTGCAAGACAGTCCAGAGAGCTCAGCAACCCACCGTCAAGGGCATCTTACGATGTCCTCATGACATCCTTACATTCCTTGAGGGAAGCACCTGGAGAGCCCAGAAACATAGGCCACACAACCCCTTCCCTGCTGGAGTTCCTTTGACCCCAGGAAGGGAAAATTATTCACAATGACGCTTCAGGTGAGTATTTAAATAGCCCATGCCTTTAATAATTAAAGGCAAAACCACGAACATAAACTGTAATGCAGGCTGGCGGCTGCGGGGCCTCCTCCGGCAGCAGCTGTCTCAAAGAGGAGCTGTATCTTCTATCAGTGCTCAGGCATGACTAATATTTCCCAGTTCCTAGGGGGCCTCGCCCCCTCACACCTGCCATTGTTGGCTCACTAATGTACCATGTCCAACACAGAGGCCTTGCGAAGCAAACACAAAATAGTCCTAAAAGACCTAACATTGTCTTGGCCTGGGCTCATGGGCCTGGCAACCTGATTTTCAGCAACCACCACCAAACCCTGCTTAGGCCCTCAGCTCTCACAAGCCCCAGCTATCTCCAGCTACTCTCATTTCCGTCCCTGTTGGGATTTTGCTTTCTTTCTCTAGAGCCTCTAATTCACTTTGTCCTGCTTAAGAGCAGTTCCCACTCCTGCCTCGCCTCTCCACTCAGATTCCCCACTGGCCAGGCCACTGGAGCAGCGACTCAGATCTCCCAGCTACAGTTCCAGCCTTTCTTACCTCATCCCTGGCTTCTAGACCCTGCCCAGTCACCTATCACCAGCCTCCTGAGTGCACTGTCTATGAAGAAAGGCCCTGTGATGGCTCACACCTGTAATCCCAACACTTTAGAAGGCCGAGGTGGGCAGATCACCTGAGGTCAGGAGTTCAAGACCAGACTGGTCAACATGGTGAACCCCTGTCTCTGTTAAAGACAAAAAATTAGCCAGGAGAGGTCACAGGTACCTGTATTCCCAGCTATTCGGGAGTCTGAGGCAAGAGAATCGCTGGAATCCAGGAGGCGGAGGCTGCAGTGAGATGGTACCACTGCACTCCAGCCTGGGTGGCAGAGTGAAACTCCAACCCAAAAAGAAAGAAGGGCAGGCCCAAGCCCAGAAGAGTCAGCATGGTATATCTTATAGCAGCACTGGAAAGACTCCCTTACCTCAATGTACCAGGCAAATAGTCTCATTTTCCTCCCTGTCAATTTGTTATAAGCAGTTAAAACCCCTGACCATAATTCTATGCTCACAGGAAATGTCACTCAGCACTGGATCTGTCCCAACTAAAGGCAAATTCCAAGTGGAGAAAAGCAATGTGCAAATGAATTATCTATTTACACAGCAGACAAGGAAAACTGTTTGTATGCTCAGCCACCAGGTTCCAAACAGACTCCAAGCAAAAAGAGAAACTAAATTTCACAAGGTACGTCCTAGTGGCCTTTCATACTAGGAAACCAAGCTCAAAGGTCAGTCCACAGGCTGATGTTAATAATCAATGCACAAGCCATTATATAAGTGCATAACGAGCTTTCACACATGCAAGCAGAAGGACAATTCTGGGATCTACCAAGCACCCATTCCTGTTATAACTGTTATAAGCCAGACCACCACCCAAGATGATAGAAGGTCAAGGCCCAAATAGGAATGGATTGGCAGACAGTTCCAGGTTGTATCAGTCCTTTCTCACACTGCTATAAAGAAATACCTGTGGCAGGGCTCAGTAGCTCACGCTGCTAATCCCAGCACTTTGGGAGGCCAAGGCCAAGACCATGAGGTCAGGAGTTCAAGACCAGCCTGGTCAACATGGTAAAACCCCGTCTCTACTAAAAATACAAAAATTAGCCAGACATGGTGGAGTATGCCTATAATCCCAGATACTCAGGAGGCTGACGCAGGTTCTCCTTCACTTGAACCGGGGAGGCAGAGGTTGCGATGAGCTGAAATCACGCCATTGCACTCCAGCCTGGGTGACAGAGCAAGACTCCATCATACACAAAAAAAAAAGAAAGAAAGAAAAAAGAAATGGCTGAGATTGGGTAATTTATAAATGAGAGACGTTTAATTGGTTTATGGTTCTGCAGGCTGTATAGGAAGCATTATGCTGGCATCTGCTCGGCTTCTGGGGAGGCCTCAGGAAACTAATAATCAAGGCGAGGGTTAAGGGGGAGCAGGCATGAAGCAGGCATGTCACATGGCCAGAGCAGGAGCAAGAGAGCAAAGAGGGAGGTGCTGCACACTTTTAAATAACCAGATCTCACAAGAACTCATTCACTGTTGTGAGGACGGTACCAAAGGGGTGATATTAAACCATTCATGAGAAACAGTCCCTATAATCCAATCCCCTCCCACCAGGCCCCCCTCTAGCATTAGGAATTATGTTTCAACATGAGAGTGGGGTGGGGACATACATCCAAACTGTACCACAGGTGAAGCCTCAAGCAATCAATACTACATTTTTTTTTTTTTTTTTTGAGATGCAGTCTCACTCTGTCACCCAGGCTAGAGTTTAATGGCACAATCTCAGCTCACTGCAACCTCCGCCACCTAGGTTCAAGTGATTCTCCTACTTCAGCCTCCCAAGTACCTGGGACTACAGGTACACAGCACTATGCCCAGCTAATTTTTTTATTTTTAGTAGAGATGGGGTTTCCCCATATTGGCCGGGCTGATCTCAAACTCCTGTGATCCACCTGCCTCAGCCTCCCCAAGTGCTAGGAATACAGGCGTGAGCTATCACGACTGGCCAATACTCCTTTTTTTTTGAGACAGAGTCTCACTCTGCCACCCAGGCTGGAGTGCAGTGGCACAATCTCCCCTCACTGCAATCTCTGCATTCTGAGTTCAAGCAATTCTCGTGCCTCAGCCTCCCAAATAGCTGGGACTACAGGCACACGCCACCATAACTGGCTAATTTTTTGTATTTTAGTAGAGATGGGGTTTCACCATATTGCCCAGGCTGGTCTCAAACTCCTGAGCTCAGGTGATCCATTCACCTCAGCCTCCCAAAGTGCTAGGATTACAGGCGTCAGCCACCATGCCCAGCCAAGCACTCAGTATTCCTGATCACTAGTACTCAGGGAGAACCTGTATTTCTGTGCCACGCTGAGAATCAGGCTTGCTAGGAACAGTCTCCTCACAGGTCAGCCTAAGTTCTGCCACTACTAGACACCTGACCTCAGGTACATCACTGGCCTATACTACTTACCCTGTGTGCCTCCCCCGGGTGAGGCAAGATGCCACATCCATTATGTAGCACTAGAGCACCTTCACTACCTGCACCTCCACACATGCTGTATCATACTAGAACCTTCCTACTTCATAACCTGAAACGCACTGTTGATGTCTGTTGGGGAAGACAAGAGCCCTGCCCTCTGGGTGTTCGTAAAGAAACAAACTCCTACAGGGCGGGCGGGGCACATGTCTACAGTGTTGATGAGACTGCTCTATTAAAGTACTTCTTGGCAGGGCGTGGTGGCTCCCAGCAATGTGGTAGGCCAAGGCAGGTGGATCACCTGAGGTCAGGAATGAAACGCCACCTCTACTAAAAATACAAAAAATTAGCCAGGCATGGTGGCAGACACCTGTAATCCCAGCTACTCAGGAGGCTGAGACTGGAGAATTGCTTGAACACAGAAGGCAGAGGTTACAGTGAGCCGAGATTGTACCACTGCACTCCAGCCTGGGTGCTAAGAGTGAAATGCTGCCTCAAAAATAAATAAAGTACTTCATAAGCCGAAGTTCCACATATAAGCAGGGATTTACCTACCCAATGGGGCATCCTCCCATCCCTGGGGCTAACATCAGAGCTCTCTTTCTCCTCATCTAGCAAAATGGGGCACCCCTAGAACACTGAAAGACTAAGCAACAGAGGGAATGACACCAAGAGAGAAACCTCCAAGAAAATACCAGGGCCCAGCTGGGCTTCTGTCCCTACTCTCTTCTGCATTCCTTCGGTGCAACCCTCTGCTCCCTGGCGGGTGACGGTAAATGTCCCATCCACTCCCTGATGAAGATGTATGGGAACAGGAGAAGGGGCTGTGGAGACCAGCCTGCATGGAGGCAAGCCAGGAGAAGGGAGACACTGAAAGGATCCTTGTTCAGAGGACCAGTGGCCACTGGTGACACTCAGAGGACTTAATGGATATACTGGCATTTTCACATCAGCTCACATGACCGAAGCAGCTCCCAGCTGAGAAATATTCCATTACGTGTCCCTCCCCAGGTGGTGGGTCAGCTCTGCAAGCACAGCCTTGCCTGACAACATTCTTTCTCCACTCCACTCTGCTGTGTGAAAATCTCTCCTTGGCTCTCCCAGTACCTTCTGTCCCCTTCTCATTCTCAATAATAGTAACCAGAATTTACTGACTGATTACTATTTATGTGTCAGGCAGAGTTTGTTCTTTCCTTCCTTTTTTTTTTTTTTTTTTTTTTTATGGAATCTTACTCTGTTGCCCAGGCTGGTGTGGTACAGTGCTGTGATCTCAATTCACCACAGCCTCAATCTCCCAGGCTCAAGAGATCCTCCCACCTCAGCCTCCCAAGTAGCTGGGACTATAGGCTTGTACCACCATGCACAGCTAAATTTTCAAGTTTTTGCAGAGATGGGGGGGTCTCCCTATGTTGCCTAGGCTGGTCTCAAACTCCTGGGCTCAAGTGATTCTCCCACCTCAGCCTCCCAAAGTGCTGGGATTACAGGTGTGAGCCACCATGCCCAACCCATAGCTCTAAAGATTTATATGACTGGACCATCTAATCCTCCCTGCAATCCTGTGAGGTAGGTGCTATTACCTCCTCCATTTTAGAGGTGACACTACTGAGACACAGGGCAGTGACTGGCCCTAAGACTCATATCTGGGAAGTAGCAAAGCCAGGATTTGAACCTAGGCAGCCTGAGTGCAAAGACTGCACTCTCGGTTGCCCTACCTCACCTCAGAGAGAGAAGAGCCATGATCAAAGATAAGAGATCGGTTCCTACCTCAGTTCTATCCAGCTACGTAACCTTCAACAAATGGCTTTTCTCTGCCTCAGTTGCCTCCACCATGAAATGCTAATCATCAATGTCTGGTCTAGAAACACAGAAATCTTAGCTCTATAATCCAGCCTGCCTAATAGATTCTTCTGAGATTACAGAAACACTCTAAAACTGTCCATGCTGACCGTAGGGCAGCCACTAGCCACATGTGGCTACTGAACATTTGAAATGTGGCTATTATGTCTGAGAAGCTGAATTTTTAATGGTATTTCAATCTAATTAATTTAAATAGCCACATGTGGCTAGTAGCTACTATACTGGACAGCTCAGCTCTAATCTATAAACTCCAAGAGGGTAGGTGCCATTTCTCTTTGCTGCTATATTCCCAGAGCCCAGCATGGACACTGGTCTAGAGCTGGTGCTCAGTAACTATTTGATACACAAATCAAAAGCAAAAAACTTTTCAGGTGCTCTAATAGTACCTCATCTCCCACCTAGGCATCAATTCATCATGTTCCCTGGCCAGTGGACATTTAGCCTTGGCTTGACACAGAATTCAGGGCTTCCTAATGCAGGCTGGTAGAAAGTTGCTCTTACGATAAAAAATTCTTCCACTGAGGGCCAGGCGTGGTGGCTCACACCTGTAATCCCAGCGCTTTGGGAGGCCAAGCAGGTGCTCGGTGCAGGATTACGAGGTCAAGAGATTGATGGTCAACATGGCAAAACCCTGTCTCTACTAAAAAATACAAAAATTAGCTGGGTGTGGTGGCACACACCTGTAGTCCCAGCTACTGGGGAGGCTGAGGCAGGAGAATTGCTTGAACCCAGGAGGCAGAGATTGCAGTGAGCCGAGATTACGCCACTGCGCTCCAGCCTGGCACTTGGCCACAGAACAAGACTGTCTCAAAAAAAAAATCTTCCACTGAGCTAAATCAATCTCCCTAAAATTTCTAGTTACTAGTCCTGGCACATAAACTCTCAAGTGTGGGAAAACCAAAGAAGTCATGAAAAAACACTTAAATGCTTTTAAACACCTTAATGCCAGGTTACATCTGCAATTCATTTTCATGGTTAAGATGAATCCGGGCTGGGCATGGTGGTTCAAACCTATAATCCCAGCACTTTAGAAGGCCAAGGTGGGTAGATCACCTGAGGTCAGGAGTTCAAGACCAGCCAGTCTGACCAATATGGTGAAACCCTATCTCTACTAAAAATACAAAAATTAGCCAGGCATGGTGGCGGGCACCTATAATCCCAGCTACTCAAGAGGATGAGACAAGAGAACTGCTTGAACCCGGAGGCAGGGGTTGCAGTAAGCCAAGATCACACCACTGTACCACAGTCTGGGTGACAGAGTGAGACTCCGATGAATCCAATTTTAACTGGTAGCAGTGTAAGGCCTGTTAAACAAATATATGACTATGATCTGTTTGGGAGAAAACAATTCTCTAGTGTCAGAGCTGTGGTCCAGAATTGCTATCTCCATTGACTTTAATGTACCAGTATATTTGAGTCCCCCGATTCCGTAAGTACACCAGAGAGTGTGCAACTAGGCCCTCAACAAGCTAAGCCTTGTTCTCCAAGCAGGGTCTGGGGATTCTGGCAGAACAATTCACATTTTCCTATTTCCTTGATGTACTCCTTAGTGAAAAAATCCAGTATTTCCTACATACCTCCTATGTACCAACAACTGTGGTACACACAGGAGCTACAGAGGATGATGACGTGGTACTCACAAGGAGCCCCTGGTTTAGAAAAGGGAGAGTCAAACTGTGCAAAGGACTCACTTGGTACAAGGCACTGAACCAAGCCAGGGGAAAGACATATAAACCAAACATAATCAATTCAGTGTGACCCATGCCAAAACAAACATAAGTGCAAAACACCACATTGGCTGCCTTAGAAGAGACATGTGGAGAATCCCAGCACTGTGGCTTGCACACAGCAGGTACTCAATGCAGAGAACTGAATCAAACCTTAACCAATACCTTATTTTAAGGCTGGGAAAACCAAGGCCAAGACAGATTATGGGACTTCTCAAAGTGACTCAGGTAGCTACTGACAGGACTGAAGACAGCAACACTCTATAACAGTGTCTCCCTCCCAGTGCTTTTTATCCTCCACTGCATGGGGAGAATAGGCAGGATCTACTGCCTATTATTATGTCTGTCTCAGAATAAATGATGGATTTATTTCTCTAAGACTATATGTTTTGGTCTCTTGAAATCTGATGACTAAATGTATGCATATCATCTTAGGAACGTGCATTGAATCATTTAACAAACATTTCTTGAGAATATACCCTATATCAGGCACAAATTTAAATGTATGAATGAAGAAATGAAATAAACTTTTGGTCAAATCAGAGAGCTGAACACCCATTTTATCTCTGCTGTCTCTGGACTCCCACTAAAAGGACAGTAGACGGATGTGTTTCTTAATGAAAAGGAGACCTCAGCAGATGAGCTACTGTCAACAGCAGTGGAGAGCTGACCACCATGCAGTAGCTGATTTAGGTTTCTGCGTTGTCTGCTCTGCAAGTGCAAGCAGGGCAGGAACCACTAAACAAGTGCCCAACTCATGGCACAGAACCCAAAGAAGGTTCAGGAACTGGAGTCACCAAGGACTCTAAAGGGAGAAGCAGGATGGGGCTAAAAAGAAGAATCCTTGCCTGCAGGTTGGTACAAAGAGCAGCCAGACCTAGGGTCCCTCTTGCAATCTGCTCAGCCTGGTGATTTCCCTGCCTCAGCCAGCAGAAGGTGGAGATCCACTGATCAGGTAATTTATACCACAGATACAGCCAACAGAGGGACACAGCTGAGGGAGGTAAAGAGATGGGAGCTGGGGGGTGGGGGTGGGGGTGGGGATGGGGATGGTGGGTGAGACACAGTGGGTGGGGGCAACTTTCAAAAGACCCAGGAATTGAGTGAAAGTCTGCATATCAAATAGGCTAATACCTATCCTCCTTCCCCATGGAGGCTCCCAGAATGCAGGACAGCCAGGCTGTTACTCACCTCACCCCACCCCACCCCACCCCACCCTCACCCCACACCACCCTCAGGCAAAATCCTCTCCAAGAAAGCCCTATCCAGGAAAGCCCCAGAGAAAATGTCTAGTTTGCTCCAGTAGAGAAAAAGGGGGCTCTCTGCTGGATCATCTACAATGAAGTTAGCAAGTCCCTTCCTTGTGGCACTGATGCCCAATCAGCATTTCAGTGTCCATTCTTAAAATACAATAGACAGTCAAAGATCAGCATGCGCCGGGCGCGGTGGCTCAAGCCTGTAATCCCAGCACTTTGGGAGGCCGAGGCGGGTGGATCACAAGGTCGAGAGATCGAGACCAACCTGGTCAACATGGTGAAACCCCGTCTCTACTAAAAATACAAAAAATAGCTGGGCATGGTGGCGCGTGCCTATAATCCCAGCTACTCAGGAGGCTGAGGCAGGAGAATTGCCTGAACCCAGGAGGCGGAGGTTGCGGTGAGCCGAGATCGCGCCATTGCACTCCAGCCTGGGTAACAAGAGCGAAACTCCGTCTCAAAAAAAAAAAAAAAAAAAAAAAAAAAAAGATCAGCATGCATGGAAGAATAACTGCCATGGAAGATACAGTAACAAAAACAGGTGGAAAAAGGGACTTAGAGGAAACATCCTCCTCCAAGAGACAGCAGAGAACAGCAGACATCAAAAAACAAAGAAACAAAAAACCCACCCTAACATGAAGGAATTTACTGCACCCATGAAACAAGAATAGAATTTAATCTAAAAAAGAAAAGCAAGTATTCAGAGAGCTAGGGAGCTCTTAGAAAGTAAAAACATGCAAATATGTTTCATGTAAAAACACGAAAGCAGAAAGTTAAAAATGGAAAAGGTTGAAGATAAAGCTGAAGCTATCTCTCTGAAAGACAAAAATATAATAAAACGAAAAAAGGAAATAAAATTTTTTTAAATTGCCGGGCTTGGTAGCTCAAGCCTGTAATCCCAGCACTTTGGGAGGCTGAGGCGGGTGGATCACGAGGTCGAGAGATCGAGACCATCCTGGTCAACATGGTGAAACCCCATCTCTACTAAAAATACAAAAAAAAAATTAGCTGGGCATGGTGGCACGTGCCTGTAATCCCAGCTACTCAGGAGGCTGAGGTAGGAGAATTGCCTGAACCCAGGAGAAGGAGGTTGCGGTGAGCCAAGATCACGCCATTGCACTCCAGCCTGGGTAACAAGAGCGAAACTCCGTCTCAAAAAAAAAAAAAAAAAAAAAAAAAAAAAAAAATTTTTTTTAATTATAAACTTGATCCAGGAAGTCCAACATTCAACTAATAGGCATTCCGAAGACAAAACACAGAAAATGTAGAAAATAAAATTATTAAAAGTTATCTAAGAAAATTTCCCCAAACTGAAAGATTATCAGTCTTCTGATCAAAAAGGCACACAACAGCCAGACGCAGTGGCTCACACCTGTAATCCCAGCATGCTGGGAGGCCAGGCAGGTGGATCACCTGAGGTCTAAAGTTCAAGACCAGCCTGGCCAACATGGTGAAACTCTGTCTCTACTAACAATGCAAAACTTAGCCAGGTGTGGTGGCACACACCTATAATCCCAACTATTTGGGAGGCTGAGGCATGAGAATCACTTGAACCCAGGAGGCAGAGGTTGCAGTGAACAGAGATTGTGCTACTGCACTCCAGCCTGGGCAACAGAGTGAGACTCTATCTATTTTTTTTTTTTTGAGACGGAGTTTCGCTCTTGTTGCCCAGGCTGGAGTGCAATGGCGCCATCTCGGCTCACCGCAACCTCCACCTCCTGGGTTCAGGCAATTCTCCTGCCTCAGCCTCCTAAGTAGCTGGGATTACAGGCACACACCACCATGCCCAGCTAATTTTTTGTATTTTTTAGTAGAGACGGGGTTTCACCATGTTGACCAGGTCGGTCTCGATCTCTTGACCTCGTGATCCACCCGCCTCGTCCTTCTGGGATTACAGGCGTGAGCCACCGCGCCCGGCGACTCTATCTATTTCTTTTAAAAAAAAGGTACCCACCAAAGACCCAAGCCAATCATTTTTAAAGCAAGGAAATTTCAAATACAGGAAAAGAAAGATGATCCTAAAAACTTTTCAGTGAGAAAGCAGGTTATTCATAAATGATCAAGAATCAGAATGGTATCCGAATTTTGATACCAATATTGGAACCTAGATGACAGTAGAATGATGGCTTCAAAACTCTAAGGGAAATGGCTTTCAACCTCAAATTCTAGATTAATGAAATCAATCACCAATCAAATATGAATGTAGAATATGAACATTTTCTGACCTGCAAGTTTGAAGTGATCAGCTTCCACAGACCCTCTCTCAGAAACTTGTGGAGGAATAAATCAACAGAGGAAACAGGATCCCACCCAGGATAAGGTAAGGGAATTCCCAGGATGAGTCATGCCCCAGGCCTAGAGGTCAATGGGCAAGAACAAAGGAGAGAGAATGGAGGCCTATAGTAGGAAAGTCTCCAAGGAGGGGGTTACAAAATAATAATAATAAAAAAATAAAAAGGAACAAGCCCAAGCAAGGTAGCTCATGCCTGTAATCCTAACACTTTGAGAGTTGAGGAAGGAGGATTGTTTGAGGCCAGGAGTTAAAGACTAGCCTGGGCAATCTAGCAAAATCCCATCTCTACCAAAAAACTTTAAAAATTAGCTGGACATGGTGGTGCCTATAGTCCTAGCTACTCAGGAGGCTGAGGCAGGAGGATCACTTGAGCCCAGGAAGTCAAGGCTGCAGTCAGCTACGATCACACCACTGCACTCCAGCCTGGGTGACAAAGCAAGGTCCCATCTCAATAAAATAAATAAATAAATAGGAATACATGTTGTAAAACAAATGTTTTAAAATGCTGTCAGAAACTTTGAGAATTAGCAATAAGTACACAGAAACTAAGTAAATAGAAAATGTAAGACAATTATTAACTCAAAAAATGTACAAGAAAGAAAATATTATAGTATACTCTATGGCTCTGTCATGAACACTATTTACACAGTCAAAATAATGAAAGCACCAAATATCAGTGTAATCAAAAACTATGATATAGCTATAATGAGAGGACAGGGAGAAAGGGAAGTATTGTGGGGAGCAGAGGAGAGGCTCTAATCCATAGTAAGGCATAAAGCAATAACATCTAAAAATAACCTCTAAGCTGGGTATGGTGGCTCACATCTGTAATCCCAGAACTTTAGGAGGCCAGGGTAGGAGGATTGCTTGAGGCCAGGAGTTCAAATCCAGCCTGGCCTCAAGCCGGGTCTCAACACAGTGAGACTCTGTCTCTAGAAAAACAAAAATTAGAAAAAATAAAACTAACATCAAAAATGAACAATCAGAAAACAGCCTTGTAAGCAGGGAATGATAAATATGATAGTGATACCAAGAGAAACGGCTCAGTGCATTGGAAGTAACTGTTGTAGACAAAATAACAGCAGCCCCTCAAAGATGTCCACATACTAACCATCAGGTCTGGCTAATTTTTTGTATTTTTTGTAGAGATGGGGTATTACTATGTTGGCCAGGCTGGTCTTGAACTCCTGGCCTCAAGTGATCCGCCGACCTCAGCCTCCCAAAGTGCTAGGATTACAGGCATGAGCCACTGTGCCCAGCCAGCCTTTATATTTTTCTTGTAGTATTATTTGACTTTTAAAACTCTGTGTGTAGGGGGCACAGTGGCTCACTCCTGCAATCTCAGCACCTAGGGAGGCCGAGACAGGCAGATCACCTGAGGTCAGGAGTTCAAGATTAGCCTGGCCAACATGGTGAAACCCTGTCTCTACTAAAAATACAAAAATTAGCTGGGTCTGGTAGTGGGTGCCTATAGTCCCAGATACTCAGGAGACTGAGGCAGGAGAACTGCTTGAACCCAGGAGGCAGAGGTTGCAGTGAGCTGAGATTGTGCCACTGCACTCCCACCTAAGAGGGAGACTCTGTCTCAAAACAAACAAAAAACTCTCTGTGTGCATGTGTGTGTGTGTGTGTATATATATATATATATATATATATATGTGAAACTTTTATACAAATTAAAATTTAATTTAAAAAGAGAAGAAACATGGATTCACTCTATTCCCAGAACTCAGAATATGGGGGAGGAAACAGGCAAGGGAACCAGCAATAACAATAGAAGTAGAAAGCTGAACACAAGAAGAAAAGCATCTCTTTAAGATGTAAGGGGTGTCTGAAAGGAGAAGGCATCAGCCAAGAAACACAGAAAAAGGCCTTCTGGTGAGGGAACCAGTGCTGTTGGGGGGTGCAGGAGGGCCTGGCCTTTGTGGACATGGAATAGGGAATGACTGGGCATCTGGTGTGTCAGCAGAGCCAGTAGGAAAGCATGGAGGGGTGGTTCTCAGCACCCGCAGGCTTGATGCCTACCCTATCCCTGGCTTCTCCAGCTAGGTTATGGGACTGCTATGTGTATTTTGGGAGGGCTGGGACAAATGAAGGCCCAAGATAAACACATTTTCCTACAACATCAATTGTATTCAATAGTAAAGCATTTAAATACTTTTATACTAAAACCAGGACAGATATACTGTAGAGAATACAAACCTATCTGATTTTTTAATATAACAACTGCATACTTCAAGGTGACTTCTTGTTTGCAGTGCCCACTGTAGATGCTAAATTACTTGCTGACCACTGAGCATCAAGAGTCAATCCTCTCTATAACTAATTAGAGTCAGAAGAAAATCAGAAAGCAGTACAGCATCCATCCATCAAAGCACTGAGGGACTTTGCACCAGCAACCTGTTTGTGGCTGCCCATCCTCCTAAGGTGGGCAGAATACATACCCTGGGTCCCACTCAACAATAATCAGACAGTTAACAAGCATTTCATTCTTTTCCAAACGGGTCTGGGTCCTGCTACAGCCAGTTAGGTTAGCACAGCCTGAGGAAAAAAGAGAAAACATTGATGCTAATTCTTCCTAGATATATTTTCTAGGCCACAGCTTGCCAGCCCCTATTCTAAGCAGCACTGCAATCACTGAGCAGAGCCCCACCTTCACCAGCGGCACCCCTAACCCCTCTGTTCAGGCCTCTGTTACAGAATACATTAAAGACACTTTTTCCATGGAAGGAAGTTTAGAAACAGGGTACATCCCTTGGGAGAGGGTGTCCCTTGTGGTCCACAATACAAGGGTGGAAACTTTTCCTATTGTTGTAAAAACAATAACCACATGACAGAGACCTGGAACTTTTTTTTTTCTATAAAAAGCTACTGCTGACCACAGAAGAAGAAGGGGGGAAAAAATCAATGGAAGGCCACACAGAAGTAAAAAGCAATTTAATTGGATTTGGTTTATTTGCCCCTTTTTCGTTTTGTGTGTAAAACACATACACATTCAAAAAAGAGTGAACTCAACTGATTTTATTTATTTATTTATTTATTTAGACAGAGTCTCGCTCTGTCACCTGGGCTGGAGTACAGTGTGCAATCTCGGCTCACTGCAACCTCCAACTCCCAGGTTCAAGCAATTCTCCCTGCCTTAGCCTCCCAAGTAGCTGCGGTTACAGGCACCCACCACCATACCTAGCTAATTTTTGTATTTTTAGTAGAGATAGGGTTTCACCACATTGGCCAGGCTGGTCTCGAACTCCTGACCTCAGGTGATCTGCCCGCCTCAGCCTCCCAAAGTGCTGGGATTATAGGCGTGAGCCACTGTGCCTGGCTCTCAACTGATTTTAAATGAAGAACAGAGAACATGAAATTTTAATGACAATAGATTAAAAAAACTACAAAGATATATTATTGACAATAAAGAAAGAATGAGGGAAAAAGGCAAGGAGAAAGAGGTAAGAAAAAGAAACAGATGGAGAGGGGAGACGTAGGAAAAGAGGAATGAGAGACAGCAAGATTCAGGCACAAGCCCACATGCATAATCACACGCAAAAAGGGGGAGCCACCAAAGGATCCACGGAGATACTTCCTAGGGCTTGAAGAGTTAGCCAAAGTTAATTACATTGTTCATGGCCAGCTGTTGGCTGTAGCTCCAGACCTTGAACTATTATCACCCTTTACCCTTGCCTTTGAATGGTTAATGCTCTGGTCAACCACTGTTCACAGCTCTTTAATTGCTCATTGAAACATTCTGAAGCTTAGCTTAGGTCACAAGCCAGAATCTCCCCCCAAATGAGCCACAATTCAGTAAATCATTCATCTCCAAGTGTCTCCTCTGAAAAGGGAGTACATGAAACACTATCTCATAAAACATTCAGAGAAGAAAATGCTGCTTGCACTGAAAAGAAATCCATGGAAAGTGTTTTGAGCTTTGCATTTACAAAAAAACCTGGACTTGAGCAGAACTGAGTCCCACCTCAGCATTAGCCAGCATCACCACCCGCACACCTGACTTCCCGCATGTCCACGGTCTGCATGCTCCCATGGATCTAAAGGCCTCGGTTGGCCCTGAAACTACGCAGCCTCCACCACACTGCAATCTGAGGGTCAACAGGAGCGATCCCAAGGAGATTCAAAGTGAGTCTCAGTCCACACCCCCCGACCCCATCCCAACCCTAGTCTACCAAACCTCTCCTCACTTCACCCAAGGGCTGCAGAAGAGCTCAGCTGTTTCAGAGACACTAGAGCCTCCCCTCTTCAAGCGCCATCCTTTTCTCCTCCAAGTTTGGTTTCCGTGTTTTTCCCTTCCCCCCATAACCTGTCCCCAGCCTACTATTTTCTCTTGTCTGTTTCTCCAGCCTCTCTCTTCCTGTGCTTCTATTTCCTCCTCATGTTTCCCTATTCCATCTTAGAATCAATTCTCTCAGAGGAAGAGGGACCTTAACAGATACATATAGGCCAGGCACAATGGCTCAAGCCTAGAATTCCAGCCTGCTGGAAGGCCGATGCAAGCAGATTGCTTGAGTCCCGGAGTTTGAGACCAGCCTGGGCAACATGGCAAAACCCTATACAAAAAGTACAAAAATTAGCCGGGTGTGGTAGTGCATGCCTCTGGTCCCTCGACCTCCTGTGACCAGGCAGTCCTCCTACCTTAGCTTCCAAACCTCCCACCCCTTCAAATACCTCAGTGAGTTGGGGGGCAGAACATGGCAATCACAGAGGTCTTTTACAACTCTCATCTTCTAGATAGGTAAACGTTCACCTGTATAACCATAAATAACCCAGCAAGTTAAACATCCACAGGAAAGAGAACAAATGACAGAAACTCCCTTTCCTCAGCAATCTATCATCTCACCCTCATCACCCACAGACAACCACTCACTCTGGGGTCTGTGCCTCTCACTCTGGGCCATTCTAGCTCTGAATTATTTATGTACAGTAAAACCTCACAAATCACACAATCAAGGAAAAGGTAGATGTGAGTCCAACAGAAGCCTGAGTTCTAGAATGCTTCTTTCATGCCATTGTGCAATACTTTGAATGTAATATCAGTTTAGCAAACAAGAACCTAAAAATGCCATCACAAACTATGACTCTAAGAACAGTAGAGTTGTCAGGAACCCTGGAAGACCCTCTGCTCTAACGTCTTCCACTTCATGAGCAAGGATACAGGCCCAGAGAGTAGAAGCCACTAGCCCAAAGCCCAAAGATTAGTGGCCAAGACCAAAGCCAGCTGACCTGCCTCTGCTCCAGAGCTCTCTTCCACCAAAGCTTTTGGAAACTATCCCTGCCTTTCTCCTACAGACAGGTCAAATCCTACCATGGAGTGCCCTCTACAGCAAATCTCTCTCTACATCCAGGGAGGGGTCCGGAGATAAGTTTGGATGATCTGATGATTATCAATGCTGCACAATAAAAGCTTTCTTTCCTGGGCCCTGCCCTTTCATTCTTTGCAAAGAAAACCCTAGACTCTGCTATCTGTATTGAACTCTATTTTAGAGAAGGGGAAAGGGGAACAGCTGAACAGTGCTTTGTTCTGCCAGGAAGAAGCATTTTCTCATCCTTTCCCATAACTCCTACCCACTCCCCAATATGCCTAATCTCTTCTGAAAAGTTTACAGAAACTCTCCAACTACAACAAATGAAAGCAGGTAGGAAAAGGAAAGGGTCAACAGAGTGGGTATCGTCCACAAGATAATACCCCCCCATCTCTTTACCCCAGAGGGTAGATAGCACTTCATTTCAGTTGCTATTTCCCTGCAGTGAAGTCGCCAAAGGAGTGGTCTCAGGGCCCTCCAGCTGAGAAATGTGCTCTCTGAAACCCCTTGAGAACTAACCCTTTCCTAACCATCTGCTCCAACAGTGCCTAGGGCAAAGGTACCAACAGACCAATCCTTCCCTCTTTTCCCCTCAGGCCAAGAAGAAGACATCAGAGCTTGGTTGGCAAGGGACTATTTAAAGCAGCATCCAGAGGGCAGGACAGAAAACTGCTGGAGGCATCCTCTTCCTCCACCCCTCCCCCTCACAGCCCCAAACATACGCCCCTCACTCAGAAGACAGCCATCTACCTCGTCTGTGTCTGAAGGCTGGAGATATGTCCGTCATCTGTTTTCTATCATTGATGCTGCTGACCCCTCTGCTGCCCACCCCACTTTTAATCCAACCCTCCTCTCTTTGATCACCACCGAGCTACCTTTCCAATCAAAAACACAGAATTGAAAACCCCGCGGGGGGCGGGGGGCGGGGGGCGGTTGAGGGGAGAGATGGAGTCAGAGGCCTGACATGCCAGATAGGTTCCATGATGTCTCTAGATGAACCTCCCTCCTATTGACAGTGAAACCGATTCCAGCAATTTCAGCAGGTCGGCTCTGTGACAACAGGGGCATCCAGCGCTCAGTATTTAAAACAAAAATCCAAAGGCTCGCCCAGAATATGCTGGGAAAACCCGGGGACTGGATAAAACGAGCCACGCTCAGTGGGATCCCTTCTGCTTTTATGTAGCAATGTAATAGCGTAATAAATTCTTGTCTGCCTGGAGAAAGCATGCACTGGTGAATTTCAAAGCCATCTCACGACAGCGGATGCATGGGGATGCAGAATTCGACAGCACATTCCCCCATGAAGGAAACATAATGACTTCAAGCCTCTTTCCCTCTATCTTGAATGGCGCTACCGCGTATCTAGGAAGCCACGTCGAAAAGCAGGGAGGTGAGAGCGGGGGATGCCCGGGGAATTCGGAGAAAGGAGTTGCTTGCTGTCCATGTCGGTGACGAGCTGCCTAGCAAGATGCTGTCAGCCACTCGGGGAGAGGAAGGAAGGGGCACGGGCTGCACGGGCAGGCGCGGCGTCCCCGGCGCACGCTCGTCCCGGTTCATTCAGGCGGGTCCGGCCCGCCGCGGCGTCCCCGCGCCCCTCCCGCCGCCCTCTCCCGGGGATGCTGATGAATGAACACACCTGAGATGCCTCCATCCTGCCGCTCGCTCCCTCCGCCTTCCTCTGGCTGCTGCAGAGGTGCCCCTCCTCGGTAGTTTCACTTTACAGCACAAACCCATCCGGGCTTTGATGTCTCTTCCACCCACCCACATTGCAGCCACCCTGAGACGGGAGGACAGTCTCTCCTAGCAGAGGCCATGATCGCACTACCCTCCACCCACCAAAATAAGAAGAAGAAAAAACACCCAACCCTGGAAGCCCTCATATCCTCCGCACCCTGGGGAACTTTCCTTGAAAGACTGGGGATCCGCCGAGCAGGCAGGACGGACGGTTCGGCCGCGGGCTACCACCGCTTTCCCCGTGCCCATCGGGGGATGCTCTGGGGGAGGGGGTCCCCCAGGTCCCTCCAACAGCTGGCCCTTTAAATGCGCCTCCTCAGAGCGCGGAACAAAGGCGCCGCCCGCGGGGGCCTGGCAGCGCACACCCCCGGCGCTGCCGCCGCCGAGCGGGCGAGCGCGGACGGGCGGGCGCTGGCTTACCTTGCTGGTCGCCGGGCGGGCGGGCTGCGCGCGTCCGCCCCTCTCGCACTACACGCTGCAGCTGGCCCCGCTCTGTTTTTCTGGGACTCGGAGCTGACTTCACCGACACTCCGCGGACAGCCAATGGGCTGCGGCGCCCGCCCCCTCATTAGCATGCCTCTCGAACCGTCCACTCTGGCAGCTCCCGGCCCGCGGGCGGCGCCAGGGGGCGGGGCCGGGCCCAGCCGTGACAGGAAGGGGCGTGTGCGCGGATGGGAGGCGAGGAAGTGTCCGGCGCCCGGCCCTCGTCTCCCCGCTTTGTGAGCCCGCCGGTAACGCGCGCGCGGGCCAAGGAACCCTTTCCGTCCTGGCCAGGCCGCGGACTGGGCCGGACGCCGGCCTGGCGCGCCTTCTGGTCCTTCAAGAGGGGTCGCCCGCGGAGAGCTTGGAAAGAGCCTTAGATGTAAAATGACAGCCATAAGTTACTTAATCCCTGGACCTCAGTTTACCTATCAGTAAAATGGCATAATAGTACCGATTTCGTAAAATCTAGTGAAGATTAACATAGTTAACATGTGTGAGGCGGGGCGCGGTGGCTCAAGCCTGTAATCCCAGCACTTTGGGAGGCCGAGGCAGGTGGATCACGAGGTCGAGAGAGCGAGACCATCCTGGTCAACATGGTGAAACCCCGTCTCCACTAAAAATACAAAACATTAGCTGGGCATGGTGGCACGTGCCTGTAATCCCAGCTACTCAGGAGGCTGAGGCAGGAGAATTGCTTGAACCCAGGAGGCGGAGGTTGCAGTGAGCCAAGATCGCGCCATTGCACTCCAACCTGGGTAACAAGAGCGAAACTCCGTCTCAAAAAAACAAACAAACAAACAAACAAAAACGTGTGTGATGCGTTTAGATCAGTGCCTGGCTGTCGTGCCACATAAACGTTTGCTGTTATCATTAGTGTGCTCTGTACCAGCCAATGTGCTTAATGTTTCCTGGATATTTCCTCATTTGATCCTGTCAGCCTGGTAAGAGAGGAACGATTACTAATCCATATTTTTCAAGTGGGAAAACTGAAAATAATTACTATTTTTAAGCGAGAAAACTGAGGTGTAGTCTAAGTGACGTATCCGAGGTCATACAGCAAGTGGTGCAATCAGGATTTGAACCCAGGCTCTGAGGTTTCACTCATGTGACACACATATTTTTAGAGGCTCTGTGGCAGTGCCGGACCCTGGTGTTAACTGCAGAGAACAAGACAGGCAAGGCCTCTTCCTTCAGGAAGCTTCCATTTTAGCGGCAAACAAGTAAATAAGATCCTCTGCAATGTGAAAAGTAGAGTGAATACAACGCAACATGGTCATTGCAAGTAGAGGGAAGGCACGGTGTTGGATGGGGTTCAGAGGTAGCCACTGTGCTATACCATTCTCCTGAGCTCCTCTAGTCCCCCTCAGAGTTACAGAAAAGGAAACAGAGGCAGGGATCAGAGTGAGGAAACTGCTGGCCCAAGGTCGCAGAGCCAGCAAGTACTGATCTGGAACTTGCTCCCTCCATGCCCGTGTTCCCACATCCCTGAAGATAAGACAGTCGCCCCTTGGGCTGAGCACAACTGATGTTTGTCAGCTGCCCTTGCAAAAATCTTCAGCCAGAGCACATTATTCTCAATGAACAGGCTGTGGGTGGCAGGGTAAAGGCTGGCCTTGACTGCACAGGCTGATCGGAAACTCATCAGCAAAGATTCTTAGATGTCGGGGAACAGTGACAAGTCTTTGGTGACCACCTGGTATCCTCTACTGTGTATTTAAAAAACGATAGAAGACTCCTAGCCATCTAGAAGCTTATTCTATAAATAAGAAAACACTGGGGAACCTAGGGAGCCCCCAGCCCACGCCTTCTACCTGCACCTCATCCTGCAGGTTTGCAAAGAACATTTCCGTGGCTCACCTATTTATTTACTCTGCAACCTGCGTTAAGACAGCTTTCTCTGGGCTATAAAGTAATAAAACAGCTAATATTTATTGAGCACGTCTAGGCTACTATGCACTGTACTGTTCTTGTGCGAAGAGCTTTACATACGTTAACTCACAGCCACCATACAACCGCAGGTGGGAGTAGTATCGTTATCCTGAGGTTATCCACACAGGTGGAAAACAAAGGGTAGAGAGACTATGTACTTACCCATGAAATTCAGGGCAACACCATTTTAGAATAGCCAAAAAAAAATCAAAACAATCCAAATATCCAATTGGAGTGCATTTGTTAATGACCATAAAACCATAGGACAGAATATCATATATTAATGCTACAAAAATGAAGAGGTTTATTGACATATAAAGATGCTTATAATAGGCTGGACTCAGTGGCTTATGCCTATAATCCCAGCACTTTGGGAGGCCAAGGTGGGCAGAGTGGATCACCTGAGCTCAGGAGTTCAAGACCAGCCTGGGAAACATGGTGAAACTCCATCTCTAGTAAAAAATCCAAAATTAGCCAGGCATGGTGGTGCGTGCCTGTGGTCCTAGCTACTAGCTACTTGGGAGGCTAAGGCAAGAGAATCGCTTGAGCCTAGGAGGCAGAGGTTGCAGTGAGCTAAGATGGTGCCACTGCACTCCAGTCTGGGTGACAGAATGAGTCTCCATCTTAAAAATAAAAAATAAAAAATAAAAAATAAAAAAAAGATGCTCATATTATTGAATGGAAAAAAAAAGTTGAAAACTAGTTTTATGCTACAATCCCATATTCTTATGGTATTGCAAGTAATTATTTTTGCTAATCTATAGTCTTCTGATTTTTTCTTCATAAACATCTACCAGCTTGTCCAATGAAAATAAAACAAAATAATTTGAAGACCAAAAACAAGACTTTATCAATGAAGATTTCATCTATACCATCTCAAGGATCTTAAAGGAGGCCTAAGCCTTTGAGTCATCCCTCAAATATTGAACTTCTCTGCTATTTCCAGTCTGTGTGACAGTTGCATGTCTCACTGTAAGGCTTAACATTGCCATTAGGATTTATGAAAGAAATGGAAAAATAGCGCAAAGCCAAGAGGGAAGAAAAGTGAGGAAAACAGAAAGAAAAATCCTACTGTCCTTTGGGACTCATCTCAGATGTCTCCTCCAAGAAATGTTCAGAGTCATGGTCTTTCAATGGATTGTGTTTTTGGTTTTGTTTCTGTTTTCGAGACAGGGTTTCAGTCACTCCTGTCACCCAGGCTGGAGTGCAATGGCGCAGTCTTGGCTCACTGCAGCCTCGACCCTCAGGGCTCAAGGGATCCTCCTGCCTTACCCTCCCAAGTATCTAGGACTACAGGCACACGCCACTGTGGCCAGGTAATTTTCTGTATTTTTGGTAGAGATGAGTTTCACCATTTTACCAGGCTGGTCTTGAACTCCTGGACTCAAGAGATCTGCCCTCCTCAGCCTCCCCAACTGTTAGAATTACAGGCAGGAGCCCCGTGCCCGGCCAGTCTTTCAATGTCTTAACAATGAAAGCAACCCAAGAAATTGTCAGTTATAATCGTGGCCATTCATCGTATCTCCAGTCACTCATGAATTCATCTGGGCAGCAGGCCCTGAGCTAGGTGCTGGCTACAGGGTGGTGAGAGAGAGACTTGCTCCCTACTTCCCAAAGGTGAGCCATAAGGAAGCAGAGGCCCAGGGAGGTTCCTTTGGGCAGGGCCAGCCCCGTGGGCATGCAGCCGGTGCTGAGCAGGGCCTCACACTTGATTACAAGCTCTGCTCTCACTATCTTGAAATGTTTCATTTCTGAACAACAAGCCCTGCCTTTAATTTTTGAACTAAGCCCTGTAAATTATATAACCTGTCCTGGGAGGGTGAACCCCAAGGCCTAGTCAGTGCATCAGTGACTAAGCCTTGAGTAAAACTTCCCGTTCTCCAGTCTTAGTCCCCACCATTTCTCTTAAACCTGGGTCCCCAGGGAAACGGGAGGGCTTTTGCCTTCCAGCCCTATATAGGGCTTCATTTCTTCCTTTCTCATGGAACTTCCCATATTTGGCATAAAATCCTGGATATCTGTGTGTAGTCTTATCCCTCATTTCCTCTCCCCAGCAGATTGTAAATTCCATGAGGTCGTGCCTTGTGTCTGCTCATCTCAAACAGTGCTTAGTCCTGTGTTTTACACACTGTTTAAAACGTGCTTAAGTTTAATTTAATCTTATTAGTAACTCCTCGTTTTCTCTTCATGTGTATCAGATTATTCCCAGTAGTCCTTCCGCTGTTGGAGAGAAATAAAAATATCAGGCAGAGAGTTGCGCACACAAACCAGGATCGTAAACATGCTGTGGGAAGCATCCCCCAAGCAGGTCATAAGTGTGAGGAATTAGGAAAGGAGGGAGCAGGATTTTTCAGAGGACAGCCCAGAGTCATCAGCCTTTACTTCATCTACAGAGCCACACAGACTGAGAGAGAGAGAAATAAACTGGGGACTCTGGGGCTGGCAGTCGCATAGCGGTTAAGGCTGTGGGCTCTAGAGACACATGGCAGAATCCTGGCTCCAGTGCCTAGTGCGCAGTCTTCTCTCATCTCTAACCTGGAGAAAACAAAACCCTCCGAAGGTTTACTTACAAGCTAAAGAGCAGATCATGCTTACGCACTGCCTGACACACATAGGTATCAGTAAGTGAATATTATTTTAACGTTACTAGGAGGAAGTGTTGAGAAAGATGCCTTCTTAGAATATGTTGGTTTTGGTTAGTTGTTTTTCCAGTTACCCAAAATACTAACCATAGTCATTTTCAGAGATACCATGCTGAAGAACACCGGGGGAAAAAAAGAAAATCAAGTCAGAGAAAGGCATTATGAATCAAAGAGTTTTGCTGCTGTATCACCAAAAACCCCTTGATGATTTTTGTCTAATGCCTCTGTAGCATCTTACAGAAAAGCAAAGCAAGAAAGAGCAAAACTCCTTAAATAACTGATGGTCTTGTTTCTTAATGATTAATTACTGAGCAAAAAGCAAATCTACACACGTGTGCCTCAGGGCACAGAACTGATTTGAAGATGATGGAATGCCTGAGCCAAGAATTCCACATTCCTTAGAGGTCAATGCTAGTGGCTGATGCTTTAGGGAAGTTTGGTGAAACGGTGGAGGTTGGTCAAGAGAAGTCTGTGGGGCCAGGTAGAAAACCAGAGGTTAAGTAGGGATTAATGTGCTTGGAAAGCCGGGCTAGGATGAGTATGAGTAACCCCAGGACTCTAGTCAGAGAGCCCCTGTTTATCAATCTATAAACACTTGCTCTGGCTGACACACTGGTGGACCCCTATAATCCCAGTACTTTGGGAAGCTGAGGTGGGAGGTCACTTGAGCCCAGGAGTTTGAGATTATAGTAAGCTATGATTGCAGCACTGCACTCAAGCCTGGGTAACAGAGCAAGACACTGTCTCTAAAAGATAATAAAAACAAACTAAAAGCACTTGTTCCAGTGTGTCTTGTGTTGTTGCTTGAAGGAAAACATCTACACATAATAACACCCCAAATATTGTATTGTATTTGACCAAATATCCAAGGTTTGGCTTGGAGATTGTTTTATGCTATTAGATAGTTAAAATAAAGACATTTAAAATGTTGGCCTGGCCAGGCACAGTGGCTCATTCCTATAATCTCAGCTCTTTGGAAGGCTGAGGGAGGAGGATCACTTGAGGTCAGGAGTTTGAGACCAGTCTAGGCAACATAGCAAGACTCTAACTCTACAAAAAAAATTTTTTTTGAGACAGGGTCTCACTCTGTCACCAGGCTGGAGTGCAAAGGCGCGATCTCTGCTCACTGCAACCTCCGCCTCCCAGGTTCAAGCGATTCTCCTACCTCAGCCTCCCAAGCAGCTGGGATTACAGGCGCTCACCACCACGCCCAGCTAATTTTAGTAGAGACAGGATTTCGCTGTGTTGGCCAGGATGGTCTCAATCTCTTGACCTTGTGATCCGCCCACCTCGGCCTCCCAAAGTGCTGGGATTACAGGCATGAGCCACAGCGCCCAGCCAAAGAAATTTTTTTTCCTTTATTTTTTCTTTTTATTCTTTCAGACAGAAGACATTACTGCACTGCTAAGAAATTTTTTAAAAAATTAACTGGGCATGGCCAGGCACAATGGTTCACACTATAATCTCAGCACTTTGGGAGGCTGAGGTAAGTGGATCACTTGAGGCCAGGAGTTTGAGAACAGCCTGGCCAACATGGTGATGCATCATCTCTACTAAAAATACAAAAATTATCCAGGCAATGTGGCAGGTGCCTGTGATCCCAGCTACTTGGGAGGCTGAGGCACGAGAATTGCTTGAACCCAGGAAGCGGAAGTTGTAGTGAGCCGAGATCATGCCACTGCACTCCAGCCTGGGCAACAGAGTGAGACTGTGTCTCAAAAAAATACATATATATTAGCTGAGCATGGTGGTGTGTACCTGTAGTCCTAGCTACTCAGGAGGCTCTGACAGTAGGATCACTTGAGCCCAGAAGTTCTAGCTTCCAGTGAGCCATGACCACATCACTGCACTCCAGCGTGGGCAACAGAGCAAAATCCTATTAAAAAAAAGAAGAAGAAAAGAAAAAGGAAGAAAGGGAAGGAGAGAGGGAGGGAAGGGAAAGAAAAGGAGGGGAGGAGACAAGAGGGGAGGGGAGAAAAGAAGGGAGGGGGAAGAGGAAGTTGACCTCATGACCCTTTGGGAGAAATTACAAGTACAGAATGCACTTCTATCAACTTCTACTGTGTCAATGGAAGGTTGTGGTTTGGGAGAGGGTAAGACAAGGTGCCAGTCTGAAGGCAACTGCTGAGAGATCAGTTTTGTTTTTTTTTCCGACTGGGGCAGGGGATTTATTGGTCAGAAAATGCTGAGCTTACCTTAGAAGACTCACTACTCTAAAATAATTACATAAATGAAGTGTTTACTTGAGAAAACCATTTTTAGGTTGGAGGATACAGCTGATAATCCTAAGAGAGGCATTGTGATTGAGGCTGGAGAGATGAGGAGAGGTGCCAGGGAGGAGGAATAAGGAGGGAGAGAGGAGGAAGAAGGTGGCACAGGGAAATTGGGAGAGAGCCAGAGAAAGCGAGATCATCCTGATGGACTGAGAGAAAAACACTGCAACTTCAGAAAGTGAGCAGCTAGCCTCACTAATACAACCCTAACAAGGTTAAAAAATCAACAACAATGGTGTTAAGAGTATAACAGATGTTCTGGAAGCTGCTGGAAGCTTGTCAGAGGTGATTAAAAGAGTTCACTGAGGGAACTCATTACACAGGACCAAATCAAGTCCCAGGGATATGCTGGGAAGGTTAATTCCACTTCTTCAGCATTTCTCAAGTGGAGATGTGGAGTGCCTGGGGAGTGGAGGAGGGCAGAAGTGAAGGCCGCTGGACCGCCCATTGGGTATCAGCCCCCTCCATTATCTCAGCAAGTCTGTCCTGTCCCCGAACTTGCTTTCCCTGTCCCCTCTCAGCAAAGCAGTTACCTCAACCCACTTTCTTGAAGGGCAGTTTAGTAACCATCTCTGGTCACGTGGCCATTCCCCTTAGGGATCTTACCACCTGCTCGCCCAACTGTCTGAACCAAATGATTCATTCGGGTGTTGGTAGGCTGTCTCTCAGAGGAGGCCTGGGAAAGTCCTCTGTTTCCAGGGATGTTTGGAGCCCTCTTTAAATGGACAAATCTAAGACATGCTTGCATGACCTACCTAATTATGTGGCTTAGTTTGTAAAAAGGAGATATTCTGAAAGAACCATGTCCTACAGCCAAGGGAGTGGCAGCAACTGGACTTTGTAGATTGGGAGAATTGGGCAGAGATACCTATCTCCTCCCTTAGGCCAAAAGAGCCAAGGACTTCTTTATTTGACCTTGAAGTAGAAGTAGAGCAGAAACAGAGAGCATGCTAGAACAAGGTTTCCAGAACCTGTTGCAGCCCAGGCTACTTCCACCAGAGAAGAAGGGTTATTCACAGTGAATCCTCCAACAGGAGCAAAGTAAGGACTCCCTCAGCGGCAGCCCCTTCACTTGGCTTCGGTGTGGCCCCTGTTGACAAGGCTTAATACATTAAACAATGTAGTTCCCCCGGTTGGTATACAAACCATAGGCTGCTGGGTGGATGAGGCCCACTCTTTGATTCCAGAGGATGTTATTCCTGGACTAGGGCTGCTAACTCCCAAATAATTCTCAGAGTGTGGGGAGCAGCCAGACGGGTGGCCCTGGGATTATAGAAAGAGAACTCTCAAATGCTTCAGTACACCAACATCATGTGCCTACTGTGTTCCAGGTCTCAGTGTTGGAGAACCAGAAAATAAGGACCCTACCCTGTAGACACTCACAATTGAGTGGAAAGACCAATAAATATACAGTCGATCACAGGACAATGTGATAGACACACTCTTCTCTTTTTTTGAGATACAATTCACATACATGAAATTTACCCTTTTAAAGTATATAATCCAGTGGTTTTTAGTATAGTCATAAAATTGTGCAACCATCACCACAATCGAATTCTAAAATATTTCATCACCACATGCATAAAAAGTACTATCTATCAGCAAGCAGTCACTCCCCATTTCCCTTCTCCCCTAATCCCTGGTGATAACTAATATAATTTCCATCTCTATAGATTTGCCCATTCTAGACATCTCATATAAATGGAATCATGTAATATGTGGCCTTCTGCATCTGGCCTCAATCATTTAGCATAATGTTTTTGTTTGTCTGTTTGTTTTTGAGACAGAGTTTTGCTTTGGTTGTCCAGACTGTAATGCAATGGTATGATCACAGCTCACTGCAACTTCTACCTCCTGGGTTCAAGCGATTCTCCTGCCTCAGCCACCCAAACAGTTGGGACTACAGGCACGCACCACCATGCCTGGCTAATTTTGTATTTCTAGTACAGACATTTACCATGTTTCCCAGGCTGGTCTCGAACCCCTGACCTCAGGTGATCCACCCACCTCAGCCTCCCAAAGTGCTGAGATTACAGGCGTGAGCCACCACGCCTGGCCAGCATGATGTTTTCAAGGTTCATCCTTGTAGCCTATATCAGTATTTTGCCTCTTTTATGGCTGAATAATATTTCATTGTACGTATATAGCACAACTTGTTTATCTGTTCCTCAGCTGATAGACATTTGGGATTGTTTCTACTTTTCAGCTGTTATGAATAATGCTGCTATGAACATTTATGTACAAGTCTTTGTATGAACATACGTTTTCAAGTTTCTTGTATATATACCTAGGAGTGGAATTGCTGGCTCATATGGAAACTCTGTGTTTAAGTTTTTGAGGTACTGCCAGACTGGTTTCCAAAGGAGCTGTGCCATTTTACATTCACACCAGCAATGTGTGTGTTGCAATTTCTCCAAATCCCCACCAATACTTGTTATTGTGTGTAATTTTTATTATAGCCATCTCAGTGGGTATAAAGTGGTATCTCATTCTGGTTAGTTGATTGGTTGGTTTTTTATTTTTCTTTTATTTTTATTAAAGACAGGGTTTCTCTAAGCTGCCCAGGCTGGAGTTCAGTGGCTATTCTCAGATATAATCATAGCACATTGCAACCTCGAACTCCTGGCCTCAAGTGATCCTCCTGCCTCAGCCTTCTGAGTAGTTGGGACTATAAGCACTTAACGCTGTGCCTGCCTTCTTATTGTGGTTTTGATTTGCATTTCTCTAATAATCAGTGATGTTGAGTATCTTTTCATGTACTTATTGGTCATTTGTATATTTTCTCTGAAGATACGTCCATTCAAATCTTTCACCTTTTTAAGCTGGATTATTCATCTTTTGATTGTTAAGTTGTATAATGGGTCTTAGTGGAGAGCATCTATCCAAGTATGAGGGTACAAATGATGAATAAAAGAGTATTGCTTAGAGAAGGCGTCCTGGAGGAAATAATATCTGAGGCAAAACTAGAAGGATGATTAGGAAGAAGTAGAACCATCATTCTTGTATTCTACAAATATTTACTGAATTTCTACTCTACTGGGCACTGAGACTGGTAAAAATTGACTCATTCCTCGCTCTCAAGGAGAGGATTGATGATTTCACAGTCCCCACAGGTTCTACAGGACCCCAGCATGGCCCCACCCTGAGTCTTCTTGGTTAGGCTGGGCCTTGGATCTCAAACGTCAGTTTGCTGGTCATCCTTGGGTTTAACCTCATGACCCCATCCAGGAAGGTGGGTGGACATTTATCCCCAGTGGTTGTAGTGGAGCTAGCTGACTGATTACGCCTGTTGCCTGGGCCCCAATTTCAGCAGGACACCCCTTATCTAGGATCAGACTTGGTGTTTCCTGATTCCTTCCCCACTTTTCTGAGCCAAATCATCTATTCTAATGAAGCCTCTCATGAAGCAAGTGGGTTTCTAAACACACAGGGCATCAACAGAGACTTCACCCATCCATCCAAGCAACACTACGACAGCAGAAAAGGCCTGTTTTTTTTATAGAATAGGCAACTCCAATATATTACCATTTTTTTTTTTTTTTAGACAGAGTCTCATTCTGTCACCAGGCTTCAGGCTGGAGTGCAGTGGTGGGATCTTGGCTCACTGTATCTTGCCTCCTGGGTTCAAGAAATTCTCCTGACTCAGCCTCCCAAGTAGCTGGGACTACAGGTATGTGCCACCATGCCCAGCTAATGTTTGTTTTTAGTAGAGACGGGGTTTCACCATGTTGGCCAGGATAGTCTCGATCTCTTGACCTCGTGATCTACCCGCTTCAGCCTCCCAAAGTGCTGAGATTTACAGGCGTGAGCCACCGCACCCGGCTATATTACAATTTTTTAAAGTAGGTTATATAACAGCATGAATCATGTGATCTTATTTTTTCAATAATTCTGCATGGAAAGAAATTTGGCATGTATAAATAAAATTTAATAGAGACGAGGGGCCAGGTGTGGTGGCTTATACTTGTAATCCTAGCACTCTGGGAGGCTGAGGCTGGAGGATCACTTAAAGCCAGGAGTTCAAGACCAGCCTGACAACATAGCAAGACTTCTTGCCTACAAAAAAAAAAAAAAAAAAAAAAAAAAAAAATTAGGCAGGCATAGTTCTACAAGCCTGTAGTCCTAGCTTTTTGCAGGCTGAGTGGGAGGATTGCTTGCACCCAGGAGTTCAAGGCTGCAGTGAGCTATGATTGCACCACTGCACTCCAGCCTGAGCAACACAATGAAACTGTTTCTAAATATATATATAATAAAGGCCGGGTGCAGTGGCTCACACCTATAAGCTCAGTATTTTGGGAGGCTGAGGTAGCAGATTGCCTGAGCTCAGGAGTTTGAGACCAGCCTGGCCAACATGATGAAACCCCATCTCTACTAAAAATACAAAAATTAGCCGGCTGTGGTGGTGCGTGCCTGTAATCACAGCTACTTGGGAAGCTGAGGCACCAGAATCACTTGAACCTGGGAGGCAGAGGTTGCAGTGAGCTGAGATCACGCCACTGCTCTTCAGACTGGTGATAGAGCAAGATTCTATCTCCAAAAATAAAAAAACAAATAAATAAAAAATAATAGAGATGACAATTTTTTTATTTTTGCTTATCAGTACTTTTTAAATTTTTTGCAATGATCATATCTTGCTAGTATAATATTCAAGGAAAAATAAACAGTGGCACAAAAATGATAGGATTTAAAAAATATTACTCTATATTTTGTGTGTTATAAATGTGAATTAATAGTATAATACTTCTGTGATTTGCTCTCTTGCAAAGTTCATAATAATCATGTTATTTGCTAATTACATTGCCTAATACAGAAGATGGTTTAGAAACAGAGGTTAGTGTTATTTACAAAACATAAAACCTTTGCTTCTTGCACGTATTGGCTGTCCAGACCTCCTAGTCTTAGCCACCAAATCTTGGCATTTACCAGCCTCTGGAAGCATAAAACCCTGAGTGAGGGAGTTCTCCTGGCCTGGTCTACAGAAGCTTAGACAAGAATTGCCACAGAAGCATCAAAACAATAGAATGTGATGTCGTGGGCATCCCAGGGGGAAATAATGCTAGATTGAAATGAATTTTTGCATCACTGATTTTCCCTGCTGATTGAGCCCTGTTTATCTCATTTGGCAGATCAGCCTCAAAGTGCATGAACTATTTGTGCCTCATTAGTTTCCAATAGATTGATTTTGCTAGGATTGCGAATTGGCCATCTTGAATTGCAGCCTGCAGAAGCCGGCTCTGGCTCAGCCTCAGGGGCACAGACACTCAGAATAACAGCAGCCACTGCAGCCACCACCACTGAAAAAGAACCTGGAGAGATGTTCTAAGGCCACAAGGACAACAGTGCCTTAAATCTTCTCTGGTACCAGGCAGCATAAAATATGGACTTTTAAGAAAGCAAGCGAGGGTCATCTCTGCATTCTTTTCTTTCTTTCTCATGTATTCTCCTTGGCATCTCTCTCATCTTTCTTCCAATCCCTTCCCCTCTCTCATCTTAGCCCTCGTCTTCAAAAGTTAAAAAAATAAGAACAGTTTTAAGAGAAAAATATAAACAATTTGGGGACTAGTTTATAAAACAGTGAATGCTGAACTACTTACAATATAGTGATTAGAAAGAAAAGCAGAATATAAAACTGAACATACAGTACAGTGACATTGCTTCATAAAAAGTATACATAGAAAAAAGGATTAAATAGAAAAAAAGCATGCCAAGTGTAAACAGCAGTAACTTTGGGTAGTGGGGATATGGATGATGATTATTTTTTTCTTTAAACTTTTCTGCACTTTCAAAACTGTCTAAAATGATTAACAGCACACTTATCCTCAGAAAATTTTAGTAAAATACATAAAGTAATAAAATAGCACATATGTAATCAATTTAAAGCCCCATTCTTTTAATTCAGTAAGGTGTATTAGCCTCTACGAGATATTTGCTGGTTTGGTAATTAAAATGTTAAGGGTAAATCTGACTTTAGGCACAATTGGATCCAGCAATCCAAGAGCCATCATCAGAGGTCTCTCTTTTCAGTTCTGACCGTTTTTCTTTGCGTGTTGGCCACATCCTCTCCTACTGCAAACCAGGCTACTTCCACCTTTTTCCACTTGAAGGGGAACTTGGTGGTCTCAGATTGACACTTTTCCACTTGCGGGAATCCAGAGGTAAGAGGTCTTTCCCCACTAGCTTCAGTTGGACAAATACTGGGAAAAGACAGGGGTTGGATGCGTTGGGGTCATGGACCACGATGAGTCATCCCTGGAATAATCAATGTGACAAGGGGATTGGGTACTATGAATGTCTGGTCCAGGTCACACATCATAGTGGGAAATGGACAGGGAGGAGGGGAGGGGATGGATAAAGCACAAAAGCACCCAAACAAAAATGTCCCTAAGACAGAATAGTCTCCCCTAGTTAGAAAACTAAGACAAGCATAGAAAAGGGTAAAGCAAAAACAAGAAATAAACAATACGTTTATTTAAACATGGCACAAGGTAGAACATGATTAGCTTCCCAACAACAGCATAGACAGTAAGTCCTAGGCCAGGAATTCAGGGGTGGGATAACCTGAGCAAACTTGATCGAAGGAAGGAAGGTGAGCTGGGTTCTGAAAGATGGGAAGGTTTGGAGAACCGATGAAAATGGCAGCATTAGCTCAAACTAAGAGAATGGCCTGGGCGTAGCCACGGAGATGGTAAAGTGAAAGATGTGTGAGAAGAGAACACAGGGTTAGAAATGTGAATAATGTTAGTCACACGCTAAAGATATTAATTGGGGTTGGAGTGCAGTGGCTTTGAAAGCTAAGCTCATGACTGAATTTATGTGGTAGCCACTGAGGAGTCACCAAGGTTTTTAAACAGGGAACTGGTGTAATTCCCTGTTTAAAAACCTTGGTGACTCCTTGTGTACCACCCAATCCTAGGTGATATGTAAGGACAACCTGCCTGGTGGCAGGACCAGGAGGAACTGGAGCTGAGAAAGATCAGAGGCAGAACAACCAGTTGAGAGGTTGCTGTAATAGTCCACGTGTGAGGTAATAAGGGCTGGAACAAGGGAGGTGACCATAAGGAATGGAAAGGAAGAGACATTTCATTCATCGACTCATTCATTCATCCAACAAGCATTTGTTAATCACTGACAACCAGGAACTAACTGTTCTAGATTGGGCACTAAGTTCATCAAGGGAGGTATGACAAGATTTGCCTTCTGCTGGAATACCAGGTCCTAGGAAGAAGTTGACCAAAGATATCCCCTAGATGACTAGGACCATGCTGTTGCTGTTAAGAGAAATAGGAAAGTCAGGAGAAAGAACTAGTTTGGGCATCTAAGAACAAATAATTCTGAATCTAGTTTGATGGCACAGCAGGGAAGGCAGATGGAACTATCCAGCAGGCAGGAGAAAATGCAGGACTTGACCTGGAGAGGGAGGTCAAGGCAGAAAGTGGAGATGTGGGTACCTCTGTGCACAGGGGAGTGTCACATTCACGGGAGCACTGTGACTTGGGAAGGTCTGAGCCAGCCTGACTGAGCTTCATGCCGAGCTCAGAGCAGGGAGAGAAATTGAGATCTCCTTGCCTGCCACCTCTGCATTAGGTGCAATATCAACCTGATACAAACTTGCGCCACTTTCCTGTGATTCCTGACACAATGGCCCCATCAGCAGCACACATGTTGAGATTATTTTTCAGAAGCTGATTACTTAAAACCTCCAATCTGACTGCTGTTTCACCTCTGGATTGAATAGTGCTCTTCTCCCTCTGTCCCAGCTAGAAAAGGGTATGCTGCAACCAGATGGTAAACTGTGGACAGAAATAAACCCTGTTCACATGTAGCAAGAATATTTATATCCAATCCCATAATATCACTGCAGGCATAATTATAGCCAATCCTGCAATTGTGCTGCGGTTATCAGGCATCTGAAAAACCAACCAATGTGCCACAGAGAGACCAGGGAGAGATGGGAGCTGCAGAGGCAGCTGCTGCCCCTGAGAGACCCCTGAGCAGAAGCAGAGTGGGGTTATTTACAGATTAGGGAAGGGCTCTGCCAATGGAGGTAGAGAGGGATGTGATAATTTCATGGATTACATAGTTCAAACTCCAGTTTCAGTAGTATTGCATGCTTTTATTTGTAACTTTTAAAAAGTGATAAAATCAATGCTTATTTATTGTACAAGGTTTAGGAAATATGGGAAAGAGTCTATAATCTCACAATCCAAAAATTGTATTGTTGCTGCTGTGGTGGTTTATTTATGCCTGTAACCGCAGCACTCTGAGAGCCCAAGGTGGAAGGATTGCTTGAGGCAGGCATTTAAGACCAGCCCAGGCAACAAAGTGAGACCCTGTCTCTACAAAAATAAATATATTAGCCAGGAATGGTGACATACACTTGCAGCCTTAGCTACTCAAGAGGCTAAGTTGGGAGGATCCCTTCAGCCCACGAATTCAAGGCTTGAGTGAGCCATGATAGCACCCTGCACTATAGCCTGGGCAACAAGGCAAGACCTTGAATAAAAAAAAAGGGGCGGGGGGCAGGCACAGTGCCTCACACCTGTAATCCTAGCGCTTTAGGAGGCCTAGGTGGGTGGATCACCTGAAGTCAGGAGTTCGAGACCAGCCTGCCCAACATGGCAAAATCTCGTCTCTACTAAAAATATCAAAAAACTAGCGCCGGGCGCGGTGGCTCAAGCCTGTAATCCCAGCACTTTGGGAGGCCGAGGCGGGTGGATCACGAGGTCGAGAGATCGAGACCATCCTGGTCAACATGGTGAAACCCCATCTCTACTAAAGATACAAAAAATTAGCTGGGCATGGTGGCGCGTGCCTGTAATCCCAGCTACTCAGGAGGCTGAGACAGGAGAATTGCCTGAACCCAGGAGGCAGAGGTTGCAGTGAGCCAAGATCGCGCCATTGCACTCCAGCCTGGGTAACAAGAGCGAAACTCCGTCTCAAAAAAAAAAAAAAAAAAAAAACTAGCCTAGTGGTGGTACACGCCTGTACTCCCTGCTACTCCGGAGGCAGGAGAATTGCTTGAATTGGGGAGGCAGAGGTTGCAGTGAGCCGAGATTGTGCCATTGCACTCCAGCCTGGGCAACAAGAGTGTCTTAAAAAAAAAAAAAAAAAAAAAAGCATTGCTTGCTAACATTTTAACATTTGTTGTTACAGTATTTTACTTTGCATATATGTGTTTTGTGTCACATTATAATAACATTCTTCATCTTGTTTATTTCATTTAATATCATATTTCCTCATATCATTAAGATATATTCCAAAACATTATTTTACTATGATATTTCAGGTAGAAGTAGGAGGAAAAAAGCCACAGAACAATATTTTGAAACCTTTTACTGTGGTATTTTTATGAAATGGAATACCATACAGCCATTAAAATGAATAAACTAGAGATTCATGTATCAACACAAATAATTTAATTGTTAATATAAGGTTAATAAAAAAGTTTTTTGTTTTTGTTTTTGTTTTTTTTTTGAGACGGAGTTTCGCTCTTGTTACCCAGGCTGGAGTGCAATGGCACGATCTCGGCTCCCCACAACCTCTGCCTCCTGAGTTCAGGCAATTCTCCTGCCTCAGCCTCCTGAGTAGCTGGGATTACAGGCACACACCACCATGCCCAGCTGATTTTTTGTATTTTTAGTAGAGACGGGGTTTCACCATGTCGACCAGGATGGTCTTGAACTCTCGACGTCGTGATCCACCCGCCTCAGCCTCCCAAAGTGCTGGGATTACAGGCTTGAGCCACCGCGCCCGGCGATAAAAAAGTTAATTTACAGAGCCAGGTATTAATATATAATTCAGTGCCATTTTTGAGAAATTAAAAGCTCTAAGGCCAGAAGCAGTGGCTCACACCCACAGAACTTTTCAAGGCCAAGGCCTGTGGATTGCTTGAGCCCAGGAGTTTGAGATCAGTCTGGACAACATGGAGAAACTCTGCCTTTACAAAAATACAAAAATTAGTTGGTATAGTCCCAGCTACTCCAGAGGCTGAGGTGAGAGGATTGCTTTAGCCTGAGAGACAGAGGCTGCAGTGAGCCATGATCATGCCACTGTATTCCAGCCTGGACAGCAGGGCAACTCTGTCTCAAAAAAAAAAAAAAATCTGAAACAATATTATACATTGTTTATGTTGACTTACATATAAAAAGCATAGAAAATGTACAGAAAGACTTTTCTCCAGCGAAGGAGGAAAAAGGTTGAAATTAAGGAGGGGCATAAAGGAGCTTTCATTGCTTCTGTAATTTGGTTTTTGTTTTTTGGGTTTTCTTGAAACAAGGTCTGGCCTTGTCTCCCAGGCTGGAGTGCAGTGGCACGATCTCGGCTCACTGCAACTTCCGCCTCTCAGTCTCAAGCCATCCTCCCACCTCTGCTTCCTGAGTAGCTAGATTACAGGCATACACCACCACGCCAGGCTAATTTTTGTATTTTTTTGTAGAGACAGGGTTCCACCATGTTGCCCAGGCTAGGTTCAAACTCCCAAACTCAGGAGATCCCCAACCCTGGGCTCCTAAAGTGCAGGGATGGCAGGCGTGAGCCACCGCACCCAGCTTATTTCTTTTAAAAAGATTTAAAACAAATATAGCAAAATCTTAAAACATATTAAATCTGTGATGAATAAATGTGTGTTCTTTATAGGCTGTATTTTTCTGCATGTTTGAAATATAGAAGACATTATTATTTTTTAAATTAGTAGTATTCATTTTTTTAGAGAAGTTTTAGGTTTACAGAAAAGTCGAGCGGAAAGTACAAGGAGTTTCTTCTTAAATTCCCACACCACAGTTTCCTCCGTTATTACCATCTTGCATTACTGTGGATCATTTGTTACAACTGATGAGCCGATACTGATACCTTAATATTAGCTAAAGTCCACAGTTTTCATTAGGGTTCACTCTGTGGTATACATTCTATGGGTTTTGACAATGTTTAATGACAGAGATCTGACACAGGAGTGTCATACATAGTAGTTTCACTGCCCTAAAAATTCTCCGTGCTCCACCTATTCATCCCTCCCTCCAGCCAAACACCTGGAAACCACTGATCTTTCCACTGTCTGCAGCTTTGCCTTTTCTAGAAAGTCGTATACTTGGAGTCATGCAGTGTGTCTTTTCAGATAGGCTCCTGAATAATTTATTTTTTAAATCAAAAATTTAAAGCCAACCACAATGAAGAAAGCAAAAATCGTCAGAAACATCACTATTTCAAGATAATCACTATTAACCATATACACGATTTATTTTTTTCATGTACATGGGACAGTAGTGTACAAAATATTGCATTATGTTTTGTTTTCCTGCTTCACAACATAGTATGAAACTATGTAATTCAGGATTTTTCTTTCTTTTTTTAGAGATGAAGTTTCACCATAATGGCCAGGCTGGTCTTGAACTCTTGACCTCAGGTGATCCATCCACCTCGGCCTCCCAAAGTGCTAGGATTACAGGCGTGAGCCACTGCCCCCAGCCTTTTTTTTAAAGACAGGGTTTCACCATGTTGGCCAGGCTGGTCTTGAACTCCTGACCTCAGGTGATCCACCCGCCTCAGCCTCCCAAAGTGCTGAGATTACAGGCATGAGCCACTGCGCCCAGCCTCAGGATTTTTCTTTTTTTTTTTTAAAGGTCTACAAGAATGTTTCATGATGTGGATTAAATTAGTGAGCTAACCAATCCTTTACTTTCAGACTATTAGGCTTTCATGTATGGCAGGAAGTTTTCCTAGCTTTGAGGATCCCCACTTAAACTAGAAAAGGCCCTTGAAGTCTCCAGAGAACTGGGGTGTGGGAAGTAGAAAAGTTCCTCTTCAAAGTTTTCTTCCTTGTTTAAGAAAAATTCATAAGTGTTAGAAATAATAGTTTGTTTTAAACACTTTTTTCAAAAGCCTTCTTGCCTTTTTGCTAAAAACCCTATCCTACGTAGCCGTTAGACATGCTTACAGGCACATAGTACATTCTGTGTCCTTGTACTTTAACCAAGATATCTGCACTGGATGTGCTCACAGGCATGTCCCAGCTCTCCATTGCTTTTACCTGTTTAGAAAAGTCTCAAGTTACTAGTTTAGATTGTGAGGTCTGGCTCCAGCCAACAGAAATCAGACACAGCAGTAAGGACAACCCCAAATGCATAAGAAATAAATATGTCTGTTTTCCTTGTTCATTGTACTCTCGTGGCAAGATTGCTAGTGGGAGTACCCTTTCTGTAGGAAGTAAAAATAATTGCTTTGCTGAGAGATCCTTTGTCCCAGTACTAATTTTTCTTTGCAGCACACACACACACAAAAGTTTGTACATAACATGGAGATATAAGGCTATTAGAAATATCTGTCTAGATATGTGGTACTTGTATGACATATTTGACATTAAGTGTGAGTTCTCAGCAGTCAAGGACATTGTCAACTACTTCTCCCTTCATTGCCAAACACATGAAGCAGGTATTGATGAACACGGTGGAATCGATCCAAATTGCCCCGAAACAAGTCACTTTGGAGTCATCTCTAAGGAAATTCTCAAGCCACACAGGGTACTGACTCCTTAAGAGCTCGTACTGTGCACTAGGAACTAAGAAAGACACCAGAGTGGTCAGAGGGTCCCCCTGTTTTGTAGAACAGAGGAAGACAGGTGCTATGAAGAACTGGGATGACAGACTGGGTGGGGACAGAGGGCAGTGGGCGTGTCTGCTCAGAGAATCTGGAGGGTGGGAAAGTGAGAGCCAGCACTGCTGCCCTGCAGCCCAGCAGTCATGAAGGGGCTGGGGTTTTGGGTAGATGGAGGAAGTTCACAGGCTCCTCTGGAAACATTTACTCTTTTTAGCCAGTTTATCACACTGCTTGAGAACTTGGGATCTAGTATGGGACTTCTGGTTCAAAACCCCACTCAACCATTCTCTGGCTAATTGGCTTTAGGCAAATGGCTAAGCCACCATGGCTCAATCCCAGAAGGGGAATATAAGAGTTATGTGGCCAAATGTGGTGGCTCATGTCTGTAATCCCAGCACTTTGGGAGGCTGAGGCAGGTGGATCATGAGGTCAGGAGTTCAAGACTAGCCTGACCAACAAGGTGAAACCCCGTCTCTACTAAAAATACAAAAATTAGCTGGGGGTGGTGGCACACGCCTGTAATCCCAGCTACTCAGGAGGCTGAGGCAGAAAAATTGCTTGAACCTGGGAGGCAGAGGCTGCAGTGAGCCGAGATTGTGCCATTGCACTCTAGCCTGGGTGACAGAGCAAGACTCTGTCTTAAAAAAAAAAAGTTACTGTGAAGGTTTAGTGAGGTTTTTTTTTTTTTTTTTTTTTTTTTTAAGACAGGGTTTCACTATGTTGATCAGGTTGATCTACAACTCCCAACCTCAGGTGATCTGCCGCCTTGGCCTCCAAAGTGCTTGGGTTACAGGCATGAGCCACCACGCCTGGCCGGTTTAGTGAGATTATATATGCAAAGTACCTGACACTTAGTGAGTGCTTGGTAAATGCTAGCAATAATAATGATGATAGTGATAATAAAGCTTAGCACCTGTTCCTTTAAAAAGAAAGGTAGACCAGCGGGCCAACATGGTGAAACCCCGTTTCTACTAAAAATACAAAAATTACCTGGGCGTGGTGGCAGGCACCTGTAATTTCAGCTACTTGGGAGGCTGAGGCAGGAGAATTGCTTGAACCCGGGAGGCCAAGGTTGCAGTGAGCCACTGCACTCCAGCCTGGCGACAAGAGTAAGACTTCGTCTGGGAAAAAAAAAAAAAAAAAAAAAGGCACCAAGAGCATAAGATAGCCAAGCCAAGAAGATCAGCATGATTCTCACACTGACACTCCCACCTAGAGAAAGGCCCAGAACATTTCACCAAGGCAGGCATGGCCTGGATTCAAGTGGGTGGGGCATTGCAGGAGCAGGAAATAGAAACACCCCATTAGACAACTCAAAAGGTATTTGGGTGACTGGGTGCAGTGGCTCACGCCTGTAATCCTAGCACTTTGGGAGGCTGAGGTGGGTGGATCACCTGAGGTCAGGAGTTCATGACCAGCCTGGCCATTATGGTGAAACTCCATCTTTATATTAAAAAAAAAAAAAAATAGAAAAAGGTATTTGGAGCCGGGCGCGGTGGCTCAAGCCTGTAATCCCAGCACTTTGGGAGGCTGAGGCGGGTGGATCACGAGGTCGAGAGATCGAGACCATCCTGGTCAACATGGTGAAACCCCGTCTCTACTAAAAGTGCAAAAAATTAGCTGGGCATGGTGGCACGTGCCTGTAATCCCAGCTACTCAGGAGGCTGAGGCAGGAGAATTGCCTGAGCCCAGGAGGCGGAGGTTGTAGTGAGCCGAGATCGTGCCATTGCACTCCAGCCTGGGTAACAAGGGCGAAACTCCGTCTCAAAAAAAAAAAAAAAAAAAAAGAAAAAGGTATTTGGGCAACTTTAATGAGTTTTGCAAATGATCTGCCAGTCTATACATATGTCCTCTGTGTTTTATGTTTGTTCTCATGTGTAATAATCTCTAGCTCCTACCTTTTGTTCGCTTACAGAGTCCAGCCATTGCAGATGGATTTTCAAATGAATACATGGCCTTTGAAATCACCTAGTTCTACTTTCCACCCAATGAGGGGATTTCTGTGCAAAATACCTCTACAGGTCCTCATCTAATCTAGGAGATATCCTGGATTCCTCCGTTTCCTTCAGTCACTCCCAAGCAGACCTTGTCGTTTCTATCTTCAAAAAATATCTTAGATCTCTCCTTTCCTGCTAGCACCACATCTGTTGGCACTCTCCTAGAGTAAGCCTCCTTCACCCGTTACCTAGGCGACCAGCCCCTAACAGACCTACTGCCTATTCTTCCCCCAGGAACCAAGGTACCTTCTAAAAATGTAAATCAGATTATGACTCTCTCTCTCTCTGTCCTGAGCTGGGTTCCCAGAAGCAGACCCTGACACAGAAATTCATGAGCAACTGTTTTATTTAAAAAGGTGCCCCAGGCAGAAGCTAGTAAGAAAATAGGGAACGCTGGACAGGGAAGTGGAAGACGTCAGGCAAGGAAAAGCCTGGAAGCCTGGATTTCAGGCCCAGACCCAGCCTCAGCCTGATTCCTCAGGAAAACTGGGGAATAAATTGCAGTCAGAACTTGTTACTCCTAAAGATAATGGGGCTGGGCTTTTGTACCCTCACCTGACTAGCTGAGTGCTCGGTTAAAAAGTCTTTCTGTGCATGTAAGCAAAGAACTCTGGTAGCTGAAGGGCTTGGAACAAAGTTATATGTGCCAGTCCTTAAAATTAAAGCACACAGAAGCTGGAGGACCAGCACATCAAAACTGCAAAAGCGATTCAAGTAAACCTCAGCAGAGCATCAACCAACAGGATCAACTGCAGTTCCTCCCTTATTTCTTATCTCGGACCCTTGTTGGTTTTCTTGATAGAACAACTCATGGTTTACAAGTAATTTGTATAATTATTTGTCTCCATCCTTGTTTGTTGTCTGTTTTTCCCACTAAAATTAAGTCTCTAGGAAGTAGTAAGTACGTTTGTCTTGTTGCCTTTTGTACCCCAGTCCCTAGAACAGAGATGACATATTATGGATCTTCCACAAAAAATTGGAGGAATGAATGAATGAATGAATGAATGAATGATGGAACCTTGGTTTGGACACTTTCAGTGATGGGGAGCTTCTACAGCATGTAGCAGCTCATCCATTTTCAGAAAACCTTAATTGAGGGTCTGTCCCAAGACTGAATTGTAATCCACTTCCCTGTTATTTGCATCAACTGATCTCCTTTCTGGAACAATCCAGCAGATGACCGCTTTTTCTATTCAGTGCTTCAGCTATCCAATGTCCCACCTTTCTCATCCAGACTAATCAACTTCAGCTCCTCCAAAGGTTCCTCACTTGACATGGATGTTGTACCCATTGGCATCCATAAGTTTTCACCTACTCATAAAATGCATACCAATCCCTCCCATATTACCCTGAATACACCCTATCTTAGAGGAGAAACTGGGTCAGGCGAGACAAGAATCTGGACGAGGGAAGCTGAGATTACCCAGCCATAGCTCTAGAGTCAGCAGATCCAAGCAAAGCTGACTCTCAGCTCCACTCCTTGTTGGAAGACTGATCATAGGCAAAATGCTTACTATCTCGAACCTCAGTTTCTTCTTCTGTACAATGGGAAAAATAATGGCATCCACATTACAGAGTTATTCTAAGAGTTAAATAAGACAATAAATGCAAACCACTTTTAGCAGAGTGCCTGACACATCTTTAAGGACTCAGAGCTTCCCCAAACTTTACCTCTGACCTAAGTGGTTCTCCATGTCCCCACAAGCTCCATTTTTCCCAGTCAAATCTTCCTGTTAGCTGGGAGCGATGGCTCACACCTGTAATCCCAGCACTTTGGGAGGCTGAGGCAGGCAGATCACCTGAGGTCAGGAGCTCGAGACCAGCCTGGCCAACATGGTAAAACCTCATGAGTGAGACTGTTAAAAAACAAAACAAAACAAAACCTCCTGTTAACCCCCAGCTTTGTCTCAGACACCTCCACATGTTTTTTTGTTTTGTTTTGTTTTTTTTAGATGGAGTTTTGCTCTTATTACCCAGGCTGGAGTACAATGGCACAGTCTCAGCTCACTGCAACCTCTGCCTCCAAGCAGAGGGGTTCAAGCAATTCTCCTGCCTCAGCCTTCTGAGTAGTTGGGATTACAGGCATCCACCACCATGCCCAGCTAATTTTTATATTTTTAGTAGAGTTAGGTTTTCACCATGTTGGGCAGGCTGGTCTCAAACTTCTGACCTCAGGTGATCCACCCACCTAGGCCTCCCAAAGTGCTAGGATTACAGGTGTGAGACACTGTGCCCAGCCTACCTCCACACTTTTTCAGTCATGATAAGCTTCTAGGTGATTTCCTATTTTTCTTCCCATTTTCTCATTCTCATTTTCCACCTACCTCTCCGCTCTACTCCTTACTACTCATTCATGTATCCACCACATATCCATCTCCCTTTCTCTTTTATGTGTCTTTCTTGCTCAGTTAATTCTTTCTTGCTTATTTTCTTTCCCCTTATCTTTCTTTATAGCATGGAAACTCTAATCAGTAAGATTATCTAAAAAAAATTTTCCCCTTCTGTTCTGCCTTTTACCTTGGCTGCAGATAGATGGAAGAAAATGGTCAACATGGTAACAGTAAAATCGGTAAATCCTCATTTTCTCATCACTTAGGCATCTTAAAATACGGGCCATTTTTCATCTGCTCCTTGCCACAGACGGAAAGGTAAAAATCCAGGTTGGGAGGGAAGCAGTCGGCAGTGAGGGCAGATAAAAACCAGAAAGCTTTCTTTCCCTCTCACCTATATGAATGATTTTGATTTCTTACCTGTTGTAATAGTAAAGATCTCCACTACAGTAATAGATAGATGTCTATCTTGTTCCAGCTTTGATGGAAATACCTTTAATCTTTTGCCATTCATTATGGTTTCTTTTCTAGGTTTTGTGCCAAATAGTCTTTTTTTTTTTTTTTTGAGACGGAGTTTCGCTCTTATTACCCAGGCTGGAGTGCAATGGCGCGATCCCGGCTCACCGCAACCTCCGCCTCCTGAGTTCAGGCAATTCTCCTGCCGCAGCCTCCTGAGTAGCTGGGATTACAGGCACACGCCACCATGCCCAGCAAATTTTTTGTATTTTTAGTAGAGACGGGGTTTCACCTTGTTGACCAGGATGGTCTCGATCTCTTGACCTCGTGATCCACCCGCCTCAGCCTCCCAAAGTGCTGGGATTACAGGCGTGAGCCACCGCGCCCGGTGCCAGATAGTCTTTATCCAATTGAGGGGAGATCTCTTCTGTGCCTAGTTTGCAAAGCTTATATAATACGTAGTTGTAGTTATTGGACTTGAGTTTCTAGATAGAAAATCGAGCACTGAAATCAGGAAAGCAGGGTAACAAGTAGGTTGGTTTGGTAGGTATCCAAGGAATATCAGAAAAAAGACTTGAGGCCAAGTGGGCAGGCTGGGGCATGGTGGAGAATCCTGTCCTGAGGGACTGTCACGGTGCTGAGAGTTACTGCTCAGAAACTGAGATGTTGCAATTCACATTTCAGGTGACCCTTGAGTGTAGCAATGACAAAACTAAGCTCTAGTTATAGTTCTTGATTCTTCTTTTATTAATTTATATAAGTAATTCTGGATTTTCCAAGAGCTTTTTGGTAAAAATTGGAGCAAATAACTGAAACTGCATCTTTTTTCAAGTGAAAGCTTTTTTGGAGGTGGATCTGATGCTGGTTTTCTATTCCAATCAGTGCTGTGAAAGTCACTTCTTGTTCTTGCTATGAGCAGATCAAGCTTCTTTTTCTCCCTGATAGAAATTCAGGAAGGAAACCAAATAATTCCCCACAGAGACCAGAGTTGACCACAGTACCATCCAAAAGGGCTTTTAAAGATTTCAATCTCGCATGTGAGAATGTTGGCAAGTGAGGTTGGTTGCTCACACTCCATTGTCAGCTTGATGAGAGGCTGGGAAGGAGGACACGGTTCTACCATTTGGACAGGAAAATTGTTCCAAGCAAGAGGAGGTTGCAAGTGAAACATTGATGAGGTGCACTTACCACTGGAAACATTTCAGTAAAAGTGCTTGTGGTAAGCATCCAAAATAAAGTAATAAACACTCAGACATAGAGAACTCTCAGTAAACCAACCTGCACATCCTGCGGGACTGGTGAAATGATGGACGTACTAACATCAAAGCTACCCAGTGTGGGCTGGTCCGAAGGCAGTGAGTATCTCAGTTGATTGTTTGGTCAGTTACAGACCAAACTGCTTGTTCTGCTTCTTCTTCAGCTTCTCACTACTGCACTTCACCAATCTTAAATAAAAAATATATATATATATATATGTTACCCAGTGTGGCAATGTAATGATTGCTCTTCTACCCCTATCATGTGGTTGCATTTGTTTTGTTTTCAGCATGATTGATGGAAAATTGGCCACCCTGCTCTGGGATAACCAGTAGTTGACTGTTCTTGACTTCTTTTCTAGCTCTCTTCTTCACTACAGAGGAGTAAAGAAAATAAGTACTCAGCAACCTGTCATACAGGTAAAATTTAAACAACTGGCAATGTGTCAGACAGCTTTGGGACAGTCTCAGAAGGTGGCAAGTAAAGAAAATCTATGAAGAAAAGTTGGGCTGGGCCCGGTGGCTCACACCTGTAATCCCAGCATTTTGGGAGGCCATGGTGGGAGGATTGCTTGAGCACAGGAGTTTGAGAACAGCCTACTCAGCAAAGTGAAATCCTGTCTCTACAAACACACACACACACACACACACACACACACACACACACACACAAATAATTAAGAAAAAAATTTAAAAAGAAAAGACATTGGCATTGATTAGTTTTTAAAGAGAAGGTGACAGGCTAATGTAGTGACTGTTTCTACTATGTAAACTAGATTGGCTACACACTCCAAAATACCATCTGTTCTCAGCCAGTGGTGGTGCATTGGGCAACCAGAGACTGAGCTCTAGAAGTGGACTTCAGTCTCACCTCTGCCAGTGCATGTGGCCTGGGCAATCTCCCTGTCTAGGCCTCATTTTCTGTCTCTGTAAAATTAAAAGGTTGGGTGACTTTGGGGTTCCCAATCTTCCCTTAAGACTTTACAAAAGAAGAAATGTTTGGACACACCACAAAGAGTACTTTAAAATTATTACATAATAAATGCATAGGCCGGGCGTGGTGACTCACTTCTGTAATCTCAGCACTTTGGGAGGCCGAGGAGGGCAGATCACTTGAGGCCAGGAGTTTGAGACCAGCCTGACCAGCATGGTGAAACCTATCTCTACTAAACATACAAAAGTTAGCCAGGCATGGCTGTGTGTGTCTGTAATCCCAGCTACTGGAGAGGCTGAGGCATGAGAATTGCTTGAACCTGGGAGGCAGAGGTTGCAGTGAGCCGAGATCACACCACTGCACTCCAGCCTGGGCAACAGAGTGAAACTTTACCTTATAAATAAATACATACATACATTTATTAGGTGATGAGAATCTCCCAAACAGAGGACTCATGAGGGAAAACAAAAATAAAAGAGGTACTCAGTGAGAAGAGTTTGGGAACCAGACTGACATCACTCTAGAGCAGGGATGGTGATGCAACATTTCAGAATTGTTAGCACCCAGCACCATGCCTTCTTAGCACACACACCCATGATGTGCTCATTATGTTCCAAATACACACACAAAAAGGACACAGTAGCCTCCCATGCACCCATTACCCAGCCCCAAGAACCATCCCTCAAGGCTAGCCTAGCTTTTCTATGCTCTCATCAGCTGACCTCTAAATGTCCCAAAGATTATTTTAAAGCAAGTACCATTGCACTCCAGCCTGGGTAACAAGAGCGAAACTCCGTCTCAAAAAAAAAAAAAAAAAAAAAAAAAAAAAAAAAAAAAAAATAAAGCAAGTACCAGAAATCATATAATTTCACCCACAAATATTTCAATCTATAACTGAATAAGTACTATGTAAATATAGCCACAAAATCATTATCAGACCTAAAAAGTTAATAATACTTCCTTAAATATCTTTTTTTTTTATCATTACGATTTTTTTTGAGACAAGGCCTGGCTCTGTCACCCAGGCTGGAGTATAGTGGCATGGTCATGGTTCACTGCAGCCTCAACCTTGTGGGTTCAAGCGATCCTCCCAGCTCAGCCTAAAGGTACATGCCACCATGACCCTGTTCTTTTTTTTTTTTTTTTTCCTATTTTTTTGTAGAGAAGGAGGGTCTCACTTTGTTGCCCAGGCTGGTCTTGAATTCCTGGGCTCAAGTGATCATCCTGCCTCTGCCTCTCAAAGTGCTGGGATTACAAGCATGACCCACCACGTCCAGCCTCCTTAAATATCATTTAATTTTAATTCTGTGTTAAAATTTCACTGATTGCGTCATAAAGACTTTTTTTTCTTTTGAGATGAAGTCTCACTCTGTCACCCAGGCTGGAATGCAGTGGCGCAATTTTGGCTCACTGCAACCTCTCCCACCCAGGTTCAAGTGATTCTCCAGCCTCAGCTTCCTGAATAGCTGGGATTATAAGCATGCGTCACCATGCCCGGCTAATTTTTGTATTATTAGTAGAGATGGGGTTTCACCATGTTGACCAGGCTGGTCTCAAACTCCTGACCTCAAGTGATCCACCTGCCTTAGCCTCCCAAAGTCCTGGGATTACAGATATCAGCCACTGCACCCGGCCCAGCTTTTTTTTTTTTTTTTTTTTTTAGTGACAGGGTTTCACCATGGTGGCCTGGCTGGTCTCAAACTCCTGACCTCAGGTGATCTGCCCATCTTGGCATCCCAAAGCACTGGGATTACAGGCATGAGCCCAGCCCAGGCCCCCAGCCCCACTCTTTGTGTTTCCATCAGGAGGCACATAATGCCCTGTTATCTTTTTTTGATGTTAGCAGCTATTGATGATCATTACCTAGCTCCATTATTTCATTAAGAGTTGCGAAATTCCAATGTGCAAAATGTTGATATGCTAACATTTTTTAGCTTCATTTCTTCATTTATTAGCTAGAATGTTTCTATAAAGGAAATCATCTTCTTATCAATTACTTGGTTATCATGACACACAGTTGAAAAAGAAAAGGCAGCATCAAATGCTGTTTCTTTTCCTTCCTTATCAGTTTCAAAATAAGAGGTTGATTTCCTAGCATCCTTCGAAAGACGACAAATGAGGACTTCTTTTTCTAAGTATCATTAAAAATTCATGGGTTTAATATATTTAATGAGTTTCAGTTCAATGAAGTTATAATCCTCATTGATTCTTCTACCATTGGCCAGTGGGACTGTAGGAGTCTCTTAATCTGCTCCTGAGCCCTCTTGACCAAGCTCCAGCGGTGTTTGATAGGTTCTTACTTCCTGTGAACTCAACTTGTGAGATAATCTCTAAGGTCCTTCTTAGTCGTGCCCTCAGATCAGGCAAAGAGTGCCTGCCCTTGGCCTCATATAGTATACACATTGAGACACAAAGGTTTTTTCTTCTTGGGTCTTACAGGAAAGTTTTCTGAAAGGCAGGAGGATGGGGGAGTGTGTTAACCCAACTCATCCCCTCAGGCTAAAGGAGGAGGCCGGAGGCTGTCAGTGAGTGGGGTTGGGGTGGGGAGTAGGGGGACAGAATCACAGCTCTGTCCTGGGAAATCAGGGAAAGAGTGGTTGCTTCAATTTAAAGTTATTCCTTCAAATCAACCCGAGTGCAAGTCTCGACAGAACTGATTCTTCATAACTTTTTTTTTTTTTTTTTTTTTTTGAGACGGAGTTTCGCTCTTGTTACCCAGGCTGGAGTGCAATGGCTCGATCTCGGCTCACCGCAACCTCCGCCTCCTGGGTTCAGGCAATTCTCCTGCCTCAGCCTCCCGAGTAGCTGGGATTACAGGCACGCGCCACCATGCCCAGCTAATTTTTTGTATTTTTAGTAGAGACGGGGTTTCACCATGTTGACCAGGATGGTCTTGATCTCTTGACCTTGTGATCCACCCGCCTCGGCCTCCCAAAGTGCTGGGATTACAGGCTTGAGCCACCGCGCCCGGCCGATTCTTCATAACTTCTTTCCTGCCAATCTTCTCTTCCCCACTCCCTGCTCTTCAGTTAGGGTAGTGTAGTTTGGGGAGGCATGTAAAAATACCTGGAGATCTTAAATTGGGAAAGTAAGGGGTGAGGAAGGAACCCACCCACCCTGGCAAAAAAGAAAGCTTGACTGAGTCAGTCCCTAACCCAAGATTGGGTGGATCCAATCGCCACCCAAGAGTCCTGGGCCTGAGGCCAGCTTTTGCACTGCCCTGCCCTGTCCCAGCATAACCAGGGTATGACAACTCAGGCATCCAGATGGAAGGAGTGACGCAGAGAGAACCTGGCTCCTTTAGCTTCCAAGACTCAAAGAAGTGAGCTTTGTGGGAGGGAAAAGTCTGGTTAGGAATGTCGGATAGAGCTAGGCATAACTTGATTTACAGCTTTTAAGCACGTACACATTTGTTACACGGGACAATATTTGCACTTTTGCAAACGCCACGGCAGTGTTGGTCCTTCTGGCTTGGACATTCCAAGTGAGTGTTTGGACGGCCCGAGTGAGGAGATCTGGTTAGACTTCATGGTCCAGCCTAGTCCTTTGCCCAGGTTTTTCTTTTCCTTTCCCAGTCACCATGGAAAACAGACCATCTTTGGCATTATTGAATTCTGAGCATGTCCAGAATTTGCCTTGGGGCTGCTGCTCTTTGTGTAAAGTTGGAGTAAACCTGCAGTTTCGGAAGAGCAGCTGGGAGCAAGAGATATATATTGGATTCTTCCTTCTCTCAGAAAGGTCCTATTGGCCAAGGATGGTCCCTTGCAATGACCCCATCTGTATGCCCCTGCTCCTTGGCCAAAGCTGGATTAGCACGGTGCAGACACCTTTCCCAAATTTCCTTATCTGAGAGCTCCAAACAGAGAGATATATTCAGAGGCTGGGAATTTTGGAAACTTAATTCCTTCCTTGCCTAAATCTTCACTGTTCATCTCTTCCTTCAATTATGTGGCACACTCCATACCCTTAAAAAAAAAATGGCTTTTTGCTCATTCAAGCTAACCTAAGTCAGTTTCTATTGCCAGCATCCACACGCAGATGAAAAACCCTAACTAAAATTACTGCTTAAAGGTGCTCTGGATGAAGAGCCTACGCACCTAAATTCATCCCTTTCCGTCTGACTCCACCATCCCTGTCATCACGTCTTTAAATCCCAGGCTCGTTATCCTCTGCCTAGAGCCAGAACTGAGGCAACAAGGGGAAATAAAAATGAGGGAAAAAATGATGATGATGATAATAATACTTACTTTTTGAGCACCTTTTACATCAGGAATGGTGTTAAGTGCTTTACACAAATCATTTTATTGACTCAAATCCTCATAAACAACTCTGGATTTGTTAGGATGCTTTTGACTCCACATAAGAGAAATCCCAACTCAAAATAGCTTAAACATGAGGAAATGAGTTAGTTATTTTTATTTTTATTTTTCCTTTTTTTTTTTTTTTTGAGACAGAGTTTCGCTCTTGTTGCCCAGGCTGGAGTGCAATGGCGCGATCTCGGCTCACCGCAACCTCCGCCTCCTGGGTTCAGGCAATTCTCCTGCCTCAGCCTCCTGAGTAGCTGGGATTACAGGCACGCGTCACCATACCCAGCTAATTTTTTGTATTTTTTTTTAGTAGAGACGGGGTTTCAACATGTTGACCAGGATGGTCTGGATCTCTTGACCTCGTGATCCACCCGCCTCAGCCTCCCAAAGTGCTGGGATTACAGGCGTGAGCCACAGCACCCGGCCAATGAGTTATTTTTCTATGTAATAATAAATCCCTAGCAGGAGTAGCTTTAGGGTTGGTTAAATTAGAAGCTTGATGTCATCAGGGACCCAGTTTTTTGCCATCTTTTCACTTTGCCATCCTTAGTTGGCTTGGATCTTCAGCCTGGCTCCCCTCATGACCACAAAATGGCTGTTACACTTCCAGGCATCTCATCTGGACATGACAGTATTCAGCAGAGGGATGATCTCTTCCTTGTATCTTTTTTAAGTATAAGAAAAGCTTTCCAAGAAGCCTCTAATTGATCACTGCTCTCATCTCAGTGGCCAGAACTGGGTCAAACAGGCATGCTTAATCCAACCATTGACCCAAAAGTGGGATTATTGCAATGGGCCTCCACCAAGCATAATTCACCCCTGAGTTGAGAGAGAAAGAGAGAAAACACTTTGAAAAAAAAAAAAGAAATCTTTTCAACAAAGAAAAGGGTAGGAACCCATTAGGTAGTTAACCGACAGTGTTGGCTGCAAACCTTCGAGATACATATGAGCAGTTCAGAGGGGCAGAGTGATTTGCCCAAGGTCACACAACCAGTTAATGGCAGATATGGAGTCTGAACCCAGAACTAACCATCTCTAAAATCTACCCTTTTAACCTATATTCTGAGAGGCAGTTAGTCCACACTGTATTATTTTGCCTTTGAGAAACTCAAGTCGTCAAAGTTGTCCTGAGTATTTCATGAAAAGAACTTGTTTGGGGGTTACACATTGATCAGATTCCAAAGACCACGCCACACAGCAAAGTTATCTAGCCTCACTAAATCTGTTTCCCTCTGGCTCACTCAAGTCTCTTCAAATACAGTGGTGAGGAAACAAAAGAAGCTCAACTCACAAACAGCAGGCTTCAGTCTTCTGTCTGGCTTTCTCAGTGGGCATCATAAGTGAACAAATCCTTTCTGTGTCCTACCATGTCTCTTATTCTGATATTGACCTCTTCGGGGAATTCTTTCTACCCAATTTCAATTATTTGGTTGTAATAGGGACTTCCAATGACAGTACCAAGATACAACATCAAGTCCCAGCTGTTCAGGAGGCCAAGGCAGGACAATCACTTGAGCCCAGGAGTGTGAGACCAGCCTGGGCAACACAGTAAGACCTCATCTCTATCAGTCAGTTCATTGGAAATGACATAAAAATAGTTTAAAAATGGGAAAGCACAGGCAAGTACAGACACCAACCAATCACAAGGAACACTTGCAGCAGTGTCAAAGCAGGCTCCTGAATGCCCTTGGCTGGGCTAGCCATTAACTCTTAGTTGTAGGAGCATGGGGAAGCCCAAGGTGTCCCAAGGAGGTCCAGGATGACCAGGAGATGACAGGGAACTTAGGAGTCTTGGGCCAGTAGGTATTTACCAACAGCTATGGAAATAGTTCACGTAATGAGTTCTTTTTATTTATTTATTTATTTATTTATTTATTTATTTATTTATTTTTGAGATGGAGTTTCGCTCTTGTTACCCAGGCTGGAGTGCAATGGCGCGATCTCGGCTCACAGCAACCTCCGCCTCCTGGGTTCAGGCAATTCTCCTGCCTCAGCCTCCTGAGTAGCTGGGATTACAGGCACGCGCCACCATGCCCAGCTAATTAATTGTATTTTTAGTAGAGACGGGGTTTCACCATGTTGACCAGGATGGTCTCGATCTCTTGACCTCGTGATCCACCCGCCTCGGCCTCCCAAAGTGCTGGGATTACAGGCTTGAGCCATCGCACCCGGCTACGTAATGAGTTCTTAATTACAGATACTGTATTTTTCAGTTCTAGAATGCCCATTTGATTCTTTTTTTATATATTCAAATTCTCTGTTGAAATTCTTATTTTTCATCTATTGTATTATTTTCTTCTATTTACCATGTTTATACTACTTATTATAAAGTCCTTGTCTGCTAACTCAAATATCAGAATCATTTATTTGTGGGTTTGCTTCTATTGCCTGCCTTTTTTTTTTTTTTTTTTTTTTGAGACAGGGTCTTGTGCTGTTGCCCAAGCTGGAGTGTGGTGGTGCAATCATGACTCAATGCAACCTTGACCTCCTGGGCTTAAACAATCCTCCCTCCCTAACCTCCCAAGTAGCTGGGACTACAGGTACATGTGACCATGCCCAGGTAATTTTTTAACTTTTTTTTTTTGAGACAGGGTCTCACTCTATCACCCAGGCTGGAGTGTAGTGGTACAATCTCTATTCACTGAAACCTCTGCCTCCTGGGCTCAAGTTATTCTCCTACCTCAGCCTCCCAAGTAGCTGGGACTATAGGCACATGCCACCACATCTGGCTAATTTTTGTATTTTTAGTAGAGATGGGATTTTGCCATGTTGTCCAGGCTGGTCTCAAACTCCTGAGCTCAAGAGATCCACCCACCCCAGCCTCCCAAAGTGCTGGGATTACAGGCGTGAGCCATTGCACCCAAGCTGCTTGCTTGCTTGCTTCTTTCTTTCTTTTTTTTTTTTTTTGAGATGGAGTTTTGTTCTTGTCACCCAGGCTGGAGTGCAGTGGCACGATCTAGGCTCACTGCAACCTCTACCTCCCGGGTTCAAGCAATTCTCCTGCCTCAGCCTCCTGAGTAGCTGGGATTACAAACACCTGCCACCACACCTGGCTAATTTTTGTACTTTTAGTAGAGACGGAGTTTCTCCATGTTGTTGAAATAACTCTTAACCTCGGGTTATCCACCCGCTCGGCCTCCCGAAGTGCTGGGATTACAGGCATAAACCACCATACCCAGCCCCTGGTTTTTTTCTTATCAATCACATTCTCCTGCTCTTTGGATGCCTTATCATTATATAAACGAGAACAGAGGCAGCAGATGATGTTATTTTCCTCCAGTGATTAATTTCTTTTCTTTCTGTTAGCAGATGGGGTGAGGGACTGATCACCTCAATCTAGTCAAGAATTCAGCTGGGTTGAGGCTGGATTGCAGTCTTAGTCCCAGTCCACCTCTGGGTCATCCCCGTTCCTTGGATGGAGCCCACTCAAGCTTCTCATTGGCATGTCTCTGTCTTCTCATCCCTGAAAGCCTATGGAAGATTCATCTCTGTTCTTAGGAGCTTCAGCTTAGCTCTAGATTCTAACATCACACCAGATCACATTGATCATCAAAAACTCTACCAGTTTCTCTTTGCCCCAGTAGAGGCCCCATGTCTGGGGCAAGCCCTATCCTTGGGCTGTGCATAGATTTGGCAAATAACCCCAGGGGAAGAAAATGGTCAGGGACAATCAGTACATTTAGAAAGGGCTCTTTCTGGCCAGGCGCAATGGCTCATGCCTATAATCCCAGCACTTTGGGAGGCTGAGGTGGGTGGATCAGCTGAGGTCAGGAGTTCAAGACCAGCCTGACCAACATGGTGAAAACCCATCTCTACTAAAAATACAAAGTTAGCTGGGTGCTATGGCACATGCCTGCAATCCCAGCTACTCGGGAGTCTGAGGCAGGAGAATTGCTTGAAACTGGGAGGCAGAGGTTGCAGTGAGCCTAGATCGTGCCATTACACTCCAGCCTGGGCAACAAGAGCAAAGCTCCATCTCAAAAAAAAAAAAAGCGTCTTTCCTCTCCAGAATTTCAGTTCATTAGTCCTCATCGATGGCACAACTCTGCAATGTCTTAAAAAGGCGATTTTTGTAACTTACTGCTTTTTCTAGTTGTTTCAGCAGAAGTTGGATTGCTGCTGCATATACATCCTATCCAAAAGAGGAAGCCCTCCAAAATCCTTTCAACATTTAACCATGGTGAGGTACCCAGGTATACACAGCTGAATCAACCCAGAGCTTACCATGGCCCCTGCTCCACACCTCCCCTATAGTGAGGACAGGTGGCCCAAGCAGACCAGTCAGAGTCTTTTTGCATTGAAACTGGGGACCATAAGCCTTTTTATTTTTGCAGTGGATGGAAAGTGTGACAAAGCTGTGAGAATAAGTCTGGAAGTTTCCACTGGCTATGGTCCATGCTCATGGAAGAGGCCAGTCTCCAGCTGGAGGAAATGAAGCCCTTCCATGGAAAGGAGAGACATGGGGAGCACACAGGAGATGCTGGAGTCCCTGATTCCAGTCACTTGCTCCTGGTGTGGTTACCCGAGCCACACGCTTCTCTTCTCTGCCTGAGCTAGTTCCGGTTTCTTTTCTTAAAAAAAATTTATTTGTGGCCGGGTGCGGTGGCTCATGCCTGTAATCCCAGAAGTTTGGGAGGCCGAGGCGGGTGGATTACGAGGTCAGGAGTTCAAGACCAGCCTGATCAACATCATGAAACCTCATCTCTATAAAAAATAAAAAATAGGCCGGGCGCGGTGGCTCAAGCCTGTAATCCCAGCACTTTTGGAGGCCGAGGCGGGTGGATCACAAGGTTGAGAGATCAAGACCATCCTGGTCAACATGGTGAAACCCCGTCTCTACTAAAGATACAAAAAATTAGCTGGGCATGGTGGCACGTGCCTGTAATCCCAGCTACTCAGGAGGCTGAGGCAGGAGAATTGCTTGAACCCAGGAGGCGGAGGTTGCGGTGAGCTGAGATCGCGCCATTGCACTCCAGCCTGGGTAACAAGAGCGAAACTCCGTCTCAAAAAAATAAAAAATAAAAAAAATAAAAAATAAAAAATAAATAAAATTTGTGTATATCTATGGAGTACATGAGAAAATCTGTTATATGTATATAATACACAGTGATCAGGAAAGGGCATTCAGGGCATCCACCATGTGAGTACAACACATTTTTATTAAGTATAGTCATCCTACTCTGCTGTGGAATATTGAATTTATTCCTTTTATCTTACTGTATGTTTGTATGTTTTAACACACTTCTCTTTATCTGCCTGCCCCCCACCACTGTCCCTTCCATCTCCATTATCTGTTTTTCTATTCTCTAGCTCCATGTGTTCCTTTTTTTTTTTTTTTTTGAGACAGAGTCTTGCTTTGCTCTGTTGCCAGGCTGGAGGGCAGTGCTGCAATCTCGGCTCATTGCAACCTCCGCCTCCAGGTTCAAGTGATTCTCCTGCCTCAGCCTCCCAAGTAACTGGGACTACAGGCACGTGCCACTATGCCCAGCTACTTGTTTTGTATTTTCAGTGGAGACGGTTTCACCGAGTTGGCCAAGATGTTCTTGAGCACTTAACTTTGGGATTCACCCGCCTCAGCCTCCCAGAGTGCTGGGATTACAGGCATGAGCCACCGTGCCCGGCCCATGTTCAACTGTTTTTTAGCTCCTACATATAAGTGAGAACATACAGTATTTGTCTTTCTGTGTCTGGCTTTTTTCACTTAAAAGAATAAACTCTAGTTCCATCCATGTTGCTGCAAATGACATAATTTCATTCTTTTTTTTTTTTTTTTTTTGAGACGGAGTTTCGCTCGTTACCCAGGCTGGAGTGCAATGGCGCGATCTCGGCTCACCGCAACCTCCGCCTCCTGGGCTCAGGCAATTCTCCTGCCTCAGCCTCCTGAGTAGCTGGGATTACAGGCACGCGCCACCATGCCCAGCTAGTTTTTTTGTATTTTTAGTAGAGACGGGGTTTCACCATGTTGACCAGGATGGTCTCGATCTCTCGACCTCGTGATCCACCCGCCTCGGCCTCCCAAAGTGCTGGGATTACAGGCTTGAGCCACCGCGCCCGGCCTCATAATTTCATTCTTTTTGTGGCTAAATAGTATTCCATTGTGTATATGTACCACATTTTCTTCATTTATTTGTCCATTGATGAACACATAGGTTGATTCCATATCTTAGCTATTGTGCCTAGTGCTGCAATAAACATGCAAGTTTGCAGATACCCCTTTGATATATTAATTTCTTTTCCATTGGGTAGATACCCAGTAGTAGGGTCACTGGATCAAATGGTAATTCTACTTTTAGTTTTTTAAGAAATCTCCCACCAGGTGCAGTGGCTCACATCTGTAATCCCTGCACGGCCAAGGCAGGTAGATCACCCAAGATCAGGAGTTCAGGACCAACCTGGCCAACATGGTGAAATACCGTCTCTACTGAAGATACAAAAAGGCCGGGCGCGATGGCTCAAGCCTGTAATCCCAGCACTTTGGGAGGCCGAGGCGGGTGGATCATGAGGTCAAGAGATCAAGACCATCCTGGTCAACATGGTGAAACCTCGTCTCTACTAAAAATACAAAAATTAGCTGGGCATGGTGGCGCGTGCCTGTAATCCCAGCTACTCAGGAGGCTGAGGCAGGAGAATTGCCTGAACCCAGGAGGCGGAGGTTGCGGTGAGCCGAGATCGCGCCATTGCACTCCAGCCTGGGTAACAAGAGTGAAACTCTGTCTCAAAAAAAAAAAAAAAAAAAGATCCTACAGCTTCTGCCGATTCTCCCATTGAGTGGCAGGGCTCAAGTCATCATTAGGAGATAATTCATTTTAAAAGTGTCATCTTAAACTGCAAGGATGTCTGTCAAATATCACAATTAAACATGCCAAAGGAGAAGCCATGTTGCCAAAATGACCACTTAACCCACACGAGCATCTCAAACCCACCCTTTGCTGACCTTCTATAACCTTATTAAAAAAAATTTTTTTTTCTTTTTTTGACCAAGAGAAAGTACACAGATCCATATTGGTAAATGCTAACTGTCCATATTCATATAGAGACACAGTGTACTCTCTGAGCCCAATACACAGAGAAAGGAGGGGAAAAGCTAGAATTCTATGCATTATTACACAGGGGCCTAGCACCCTCCAGCTTCTAGCAGAGCAAAGAGAGCAAGTTTTTCTTTTTTCCCACAAAGCTCAGTGGTGTTGATTCCATACAGTTTTTGTTCAGACAGGAAGGGATAAAAATGAATTTTAAACAGAAAGGGGTAGAGACTCTTTTCCCATTGTATTCTGCTTAAGGTATTTCCCCCAAAATAAGTTGAGAACCATGGTGTAGGGAAAAGAGACCTCAAGAACAGGGTGATCGAGCACAAGAGGGAAACAAACAAACAAACAAAAGACTGTAACTTGCTCCCAGGGACTGGAGAAAATTTTAAAAAGGAAGGTTGGAATCCATCAGTGTTCTATTAGTCATCTTCTCCTTCATCCCCTTCATCATCATCTTCATCTTCTTCACCTTCATCCTCATCCCCTTCTTCATCAATATCTTCTAATCCTTCCTCCTCCTCCTCCTCCTCATCTTCTCTTTCTCCTTCTTCATCATCCATATTGGGAACTAAGTAGTATTGGAATGGGTTTGGCCAAATATCATCTTTGATGACCTCTCCTAACTCATCAGCACCTGCATCAGAATGGTTAGTAAACCAGGTAAAGAAGCTCTCTGGTTCCTCATGCTGCCTCTTCCTGTTGGCTTTATTCTGTGTTCGACTTGAACATTTTGTCAAATCCTTTCCAGATTTCCATTTGATTTTGGTGGATTTTGAAGATGGATCACCACTCTCACTCAGACGAAATTCTTTGGAGAGAAATTTATTTTCAAAGGAAGGATTTTCATCAAAATAAAAATTTATTCTGTAACCTGATTTAATATTTTCAAATTCTGTCACCGCAACTCTGGTCAAATAACTCAGTGCCTCTTTGTCCTCCTCCCCAAGCAGTGCAGACACCTGTGGATGGTTGACAAATGTTGTTACCCAGAAATTTGGGATTTTGGCAATCAGTTCTGACCTCTTCTGAAAAAAGAGTTGGCAGAGTTTGTCATATTTCTGTTTTTTTTCAAAATCTCTTCACTGGTTTGTTCATTAAGTCTATTTCATTTTGTACTTCATCAGTGTGTTCAATTGCTTCTTGCTGTTCATTTTCTCCCTTCTTTGGCAAGGCTGCAGAGGCTGATGTCCCCTCCGGTCCCAGAGCAGGAGGTAGTCTTGGTTTCTTCTTTTGAGGTGGGAGTGGGGACTGGCATTTGCGGGCCATGCTCCTGAGGAAGTCCGAGAACCAGGGAACAAGTCTCTTCGCGCATCTGAAAGCAGGCAGAATGTTCTCCGTGTCTTCTTTTAAGAAATGTCTATGAATGTCCTTTGCCCACTTTTTAATGGGATTATTTGTTTTTTCCTTTTTGAGATTTTTGAGTTCCTTTTATATTCTGGATCTTAGTTGCTTGTTGAATGAATAGCTTGCAAATGTTTTCTCCCTTTCAACAAGTTGTCTCTTCACTCTGTTGATTGTTTCCTTTGCTGTTCAGGAGATTTTTAGTTTAATATAGTCCCATTTGTTTATTTTTGTTTTTGTTGTCTGTGCTTTTGAAGTCTTAGTCATAACTTCTTTGCCTGGGCCAATGTCCAGGAGACTTTTTCCTAATATTTTTATAGTTTTAGATCTTATGTTTCAGTCTTTAATCCATTTTGAAATTATTTTTGCATATGGTGAGAAAGAAGGATCCAGTTTCATTCTTCTTCATGTGGCTATCCAATTTTCCCAGCACCCTTTATGGAAGTGGGTGTCCTTTCTCCAGTGTAAGCTCTTGGCACCTTTGTTGAAGATCAGTTGACTGTGTTCTCTTGTCTGTTCCATTGGTCTGTATGTTATTTTTATACCAACACCATGCTGTTTTGGTTACTATAGCCTTGTAATATATTTTAAAGTCCTGTGACATGATGCCTCTAGCTCCAGTTTCTTGAGAGGCTGGACCATCTCTATTTTCTTTGCCCTCGGGCTTTATAAGACACCCCTTTGTCCATATAATACATTATCCTTTTCTTCTTAGGCAAGGTGGAGGTGGTTTATGTTACCTGTAATTCAACGAGTTTTAACTAAGACCACTTCTTTAATGGTGGGGCAGGTTTAAAAGGGTCTGGTGAGATGTGTCTCCCTCATTACACAGAAGGAAGAGAAAGGGATGAATGGTGATATTTCTGAGACCACAACTTTGGATCATGAATCCTCAGCCTAAGAAGAAACTAATGCCTCTGGATTCTGATCACTGTACTCCACCGTGGGAGGAACTTCAGACATGCCTAAGAAGTTGCCTGAATCTGTCATCTGAGGCCAACCTGTCTCACTTTAATCTTTGATTAAAGTAAACTGCATTCCCACCCCCAAACAATATTTTTAAATGGTGGAAAGGGAAAAAGAGGAGATTCCTGTCTTTGTACATTTCACTTACTCCTGGAGCTCTGGAGTTGCAGAGGAGCCTGAAGTTTACACCAGAGAGTAAACAAGATAGCTATTTGGACATCACACACCACTTTGCCAGTTTCCGTTCTCTTGAATTATTTACCATCTAATTGTCTGCATTGAAACAGAATCTGGAAACACAGAGTCAGAGTTGTAGCCCTATTTCCAAGTTAGAAAAAGAAAACTAGAGTTCAGTGAAGTACCTGGGGCAGAAACACTTCATGGATTTCTGAGGTTCTCTTACCTTGAGAGGGCAGTGAATACAGGGGGTGAAACCAGCTCAGCAGCAGAAAGAGAACCTCAGGCTGGAAGGTGCTTAGAAGTCACTAGTCCAGCCTCCCTTCGGAGCTCAATCTCTCCCTCCAGTGTAGAGGTCTGGCGTCTAGTCTGTACTTTGCCCTCAACTGGCTATGTCACCCTGAACCTTAATTTCTTCATCTGCAAAAGACAGAATACAAATGAAGATGGGATGGAAAATAAGCCTGTCTATGAATTTTAAAAAGTATTATCACAAATTCTATTTTCACCATTGTACCAATAGTCCCTTCCCTTCCCTTCCCTTTTCCTCCCCTCCCCTCCCTTCCCTTCCCCTCCCTTCCCCTTCCCTTCCCTTCCCTCTTTCTTTCTTTTCTTTCTTTTCAGGTCTCACTCTGTAGCCCAAGCTGGAGTCCAGTGGCACAATCTTGACTCCCTATGGTCTCAAATGCCTGAGCTCAAGCGATCCTTCCACCTCAGCCTCCCTAGTAGCTAGGACCACAGATGTGCACCACCATGCATGGCTACTTTTTGTATTACTATTTTTTTTGTAGAGACAGAGTCTCACCATATTGCCCAAGCTGGTCTCGTCTCAAACTCCTAGGCTCAAGCAATCCTCTGGCCTAGGCTTCCCAGTGTTGGGATTACAGGTATGAGCCACATGCCTGGCCTACACCAATATTCTCCCATAGAAAGAAATATTAGTAGCTATGAAAATTTTAAAATAAAGTAAAAAACTTAGAAAAGTATAACAAATAAAATTCACTTGTCGGCCGGGTGCAGTGGCTCATGCCTGTAATCCCAACACTTTTGGAGGCCGAGGTGGGTGGATCACCTGAGATCAGGAGTTCAAGACCAGCCGGGCCATCATGGTGAAAACCCACCTTAAAAAAACAAAAACAAAAACTCACTTGTCTCGCTGCTAAGTAGGAATCAGTCATTCATATATATATATATATATATATATATATATATATATACACACACACACACACACACACACACACATATATATACATATATTCTCCTTTAATTAATTAATTTATTTTTTATAGAGAGGGGATTTCTCCATGTTGGTTAGGCTGGTCTTGAACTCCTGACCTCAGGTGATCTGCCTGCCTCAGTCTCCCAAAGTGCTGGGATTACAGGCATGCGCCACCATGCCTGGCCTTTTTTTTTTTTTTTTTTTTGAGACAGTTCTCATTCTGTCACCCAGGCTGGAGTGCAGTGGCTTGATTATTGCTCACTGTAGCTTTGACCTCTTGGGCTCAAGAGACCCTCCTGTGTCAGCCTCCCAAGTAGCTGAGACTACAATTACACACAACATGGCTGGCTAAGTAGATTGGCTTGTAGACAAGGTCTTGATATGTTGCCCAGGCTGGTCTTGAACTCCTGTCCTCAAGTGATCCCCCAGCTTCAGCTTCCCAAAGTGCTAGGATTACAGTTGTGAGCCACTGTGCCCAGCCCATAATATTATTTGATACATTGCCTTCCAGTCTTTTTTTTAACTAAATATATATAATTAAGAAATTTAAATTTAACTGTTTTATAGCTTAGTTTTTCCCTAGTTAATATTTTCTAGTGTGTCTCTTCTCCACGTCAGTAAATATTTTTTAAAAACAAGACTTTTGGGCCGAGTGCGGTGGCTCAAGCCTGTAATCCCAGCACTTTGGGAGGCCAAGGCAGGCGGATCACGAGGTCAAGAGATCGAGACCATCCTGGTCAACATGGTGAAACCCCGTCTCTACTAAAAATACAAAAAATTAGCTGGGCATGGTGGCGCGTGCCTGTAATCCCAGCTACTCAGGAGGCTGAGGCAGGAGAATTGCCTGAACCCGGGAGGCGGAGGTTGTGGTGAGCCGAGATTGCTCCATTGCACTCCAGCCTGGGTAACAAGAGCGAAACTCCGTCTCAATTTAAAAAAAAAAAAAAACAAGACTTTTGCCGGGCGCGGTGGCTCAAGCCTGTAATCCCAGCACTTTGGGAGGGCGAGGCAAGTGGATCACAAGGTCAAGAGATCGAGACCATCCTGGTCAACACGGTGAAACCCCGTCTCTACTAAAAATACAAAACATTAGCTGGGCATGGTGGCACGTGCCTGTAATCCCAGCTATTCAGGAGGCTGAGGCAGGAGAATCGCCCGAACCCAGGAGGCGGAGGTTGCGGTGAGCCGAGATGGCGCCATTGCACTCCAGCCTGGGTAACAAGAGTAAAACTCCGCCTCAAAAAAAAACAAAAACAAAACAAAAACAAAAAAAACAAGACTTTTGTCTGGGCATGGTGGCTCACACCTGTAATCTCAGCACTATGAGAGGCTGAGGCCCTATGCGAGGCTGAGGCAGGCAGATCACGATGTCAGGAGTTCGAGACCTGGCCAACATAGTGAAACCCCGTATCTACTAAAAATATTAAAGTTAGCTGGGCATAGCAGTGCATGCCTGTAGTCCCAGCTACTCAGGAGGCTGACATAGGAGAATCACTTGAACCTGGGAAGCAGAGGTTATGGTGAGCCAAGATCACACCACTGCACTCTAGCCTGGGCAACAATAAGACTTCATCTCAAAAAAAAGAAAAAAAACCCACAAGACTTTTAATGACTAATTGTTTTCAAATAGTTTCCTGTAGCCGGGCACAGCAGCACACATCTGTAGCCCTAGTTGTGCAGAAAGCTGAGGCTTCAGCCTAAGAGTTTGAGGTCTCCCTGGGCAAGATCCCATTTCTCTCTCTCTCTCTCTCTTTTTTTTTTTTTTTTTTTTTTTTGAGATGGAGTCTCACTCTGTAGCCCAGGCTGGAATGCAGTGGCACTATCTCATCCCTCTGCTACCTCTGCCTTCTGGCTCCTGGTTCAAGCAATTCTCCTACCTCAGCCTCCCAAGTAGCTGGGATTACAGGCATGAGCCACCATGCCCAGTTAATTTTTGTATTTTTTAGTAGAGACGGGATTTCACCATGTTGGCCAGTCTGGTCTTGAACTCCTGACCTTGTGATCCACCCACCTCTGCCTCCCAAAGTACTGGGATTACAGGCATGAGCCACCGCGCCCAGCCAATCTCGATTCTTTTTTTTTTTTTTTTTTTTGAGACGGAGTTTCGCTCTTGTTACCCAGGCTGGAGTGCAATGGCGCAATCTTGGCTCACCGCAACCTCCGCCTCCTGGGTTCAGGCAATTCTCCTGCCTCAGCCTCCTGAGTAGCTGGGATTACAGGCACGCACCACCATGCCCAGCTAATTTTTGTATTTTTAGTAGAGACGGGGTTTCACCATGTTGACCAGGATGGTCTTGATCTCTTGACCTCGTGATCCACCCGCCTCGGCCTCCCAAAGTGCTGGGATTACAGGCGTGAGCCACCGCGCCCGGCCGATTCTTAAAAAGAAGGAGGTACATGCATTATTATGATCCAATGGATTCATTTTATGTCACATTAAAATCCAACAGGGTACTAAACAGGATGCTGATAACAATACAGAGTTACTCGGTAGAGATCAGGGACAAACCTGACAATGAGTTCCTCTAAGGACAATATCTGGCAGCACCCCACACTACTAGCCTATGAATGGGAAGTGAGAGAAATGGAGTGATAGGTGGATGGAGGGTCAAGGGGTGGGGTGTATGTAAGCATTCAGGTGAGGGCACATGAGTAGGGAGCAGATCTTAGAAAACACATGGCCCTAGCCACTGAATTTATTAATACCTGCTGTTACACTGCTGCATATTCTATTATGACCTAAGAACTATAGGCCAACTGCCACCATTATATTCATATTTCCTTCCAATCTTTTTTCTCTTTTTTTCTGCTTTCCAGTCTTTGCTCTAAGCATAGTTTTCTTCCCTTTTCACATAGTTGAAATCCATAATAGTATGGATATTTTTGTTACTTTTTTCTCATTTATACAAATGCAGTCTTTAGGTTTGACTTGTATAAACTTAACATAAAGAAAAATGGGCCGGGCGCGGTGGCTCAAGCCTGTAATCCCATCACTTTGGGAGGCTGAGGCGGGTGGATCACGAGGTCGAGGGATCGAGACCATCCTTGTCAACATGGTGAAACCCCGTCTCTACTAAAAATACAAAAAATTAGCTGGGCATGGTGGCACGTGCCTGTAATCCCAGCTACTCAGGAGGCTGAGGCAGGAGAACTGCCTGAACCCAGGAGGCGGAGGTCGCGGTGAGCCGAGATTGCGCCATTGCACTCCAGCCTGGGTAACAAGAGCGAAACTCCGTCTCAAAAATAAATAAATAAATAAATAAATAAATAAATAAATAAAAAAGAAAGAAAGAAAAATGAATTGTGTATCAATAGAAAAAGACTATTTTTTCTTTTTCTTTTTGTTTTGAGATGGAGTCTTGCTGCAACACCCAGGCTGCAGTGCAATGGTGCGATCTCATCTCACTGCAACCTCTGCTTTCTGGGTTCAAGCAATTCTTCTGTCTCAGCCTCCTGAGTAGCTGGGATTGCAGGCATGCACCACCACACCTGGCTTTTTTGTATTTTATTAGAGACAGGGTTTCACTATATTGGCCAGGCTGGTCTCAAACTCCTGACCTCAGGTGATCTGTCCGCCCCAGCCTCCCAAGTGCTGGGATTACAGGCATAAGCCATTGCACCTGGCCATTTTTCTTTTTTAAAAAATTAGAGAGAGGGTCTCACTATATTGCCTAGGCTTGTCTCAGACTCCTGGGTTCAAGTGATCCTCCCGCATTGGCCTCCCAAGATGCTGGGATTACAGTCATGAGCTACCATACCAGGTCAATTTATGCATTTACTTGTTAGGGTCCATTCAATCACTGACTTCAATGGAAATCAACATTTTTGATATTTGCAAGGAAAATGGTCCACTTCTCACAAATAGACTTCAGGATGGAAAAATGAAGGATGAGGCAGACACATCTACAGTGAGGAAAAGAATGGTGCCTCCTTTTTCCTCATAGGCAACTTGAGGGAGGGGAAAGGAGGTAAGTAAAGGCATGTTGGGGAAGTCAGAGAAGCATCCACACCTGCTCATTATATCAAGTGTCTAGAGACTCTCTAAATAATTCAGGCACAGTCGGCTCCCTCCAGGGGCAGGTGTTGAGGAGAGTTTCCAGACAAGCAGCTCCTCTTGCAAAACTGGAGCAGACCAAGGATCTGATTACGTGAAAAGGGGCTCAGTTAGTAGCTATGGCAACCTCCATATTCAGCCTTACAACTTTCCTTTGGGATAAGGTACAAGAAGCTTCTGAGAAAACACTACTGCTACAGCCCCCTGTGGTGGTGAAGAGTTTCGAAGCCCCATTGTTTTGGGTTCAAATCCAGATTCCTCCACTACAGTGTGATCTTGGGCAATTTACTGATCTTTAGGTTCTATGCCTGTAAAATAGGGGTCACAACTCCCCAACTCAAATCATTGTTGCATCATAATTCATCTAGCCCTCTTACTACGGTGCTTAGTACACAGTAGATCTGTCCTAAGAATGTCCTCACTTCATGTCTTAGGAATTGATGCTTGGACTTCAAATAAAAGAGAAATGTAGGGCCTGGTGTGGTGGCATGCACTTGTAATCCGAGCTATTCAGGAGCTCAGACAGGAGGACTGCTTGAGCCCAGGAGTTGAGTTTGAGACCATTCTGAGTGACAGAGTGAGACCCTGTCTAAAAGGAGGAAAAAAGCAATGTCCAGAACTAAGAGAAAGCCATTCCTTAGAATCATGAATAGTAATGGCCGAAAGTTACTGAAGGTTAACCATATGCTAAATACTGTGCTGACTGCTTTACATTTACTCTCGCAAAACCACTTATGGATATGTATTATCAAAGTTCAGAGAAGTTAAGATACTTTCCCCAGGTCAAACAACTAGTAGGTGTTAGAATCAAGGTCCAAACCCTATTCAGCCTCTAAACTGAAAAGGCCTGTGTTCCTACCCTGTAGGGAAGAGGATCGCTGGAAGTTATTTTACTGATCAGCACTTCATTTCCAGGAGGACAGCCTGGGAAGGGGATAATTTGCTGGGCCTTGAGGAAGAGCAGGCCGACTTCCTTAGGTCCATGGGACCTGACTGCCCTCTAGTGTTAGAGGAATTCTGGGACCAGATGGAATAAACAATGAGCTGGTTTTCTTAGGTTATGGTGAATCCTCCTGCCTTCAGCATGGGATCACATCTGTTCAGTTTGCTGTTTTCCCACTGGCCAAAGAGTTTCTCCCAGGAATTAGGGTAAAATAGGCGGTAAAGGGTGGGACTTATGGATAAGAATTACCTGAGTTTAGAGCAGCGATTCTCAGACAGAATAATGTTAAACCACCAGGTGAAGGGAATGTCTCATCCCCAGTACCTGGCACGTAGTGAGTGCTCACTGAATCCTGAACAAGGCTTTAAAATCTTGTTCTAATACCAGAGTTCTGCAAAATAGCAGAGATCTGCAAACTTAAATGAGGTGAACTTAAGAGTGGTTATGAAGTTATTCAAGGATCTTTGCCAAAAGTGCTAGTGGAAAAGATATTGTAACATTTAACACATTGTCTACTGCAAGACTTTACAGGGCAGTTTCACAACGAAGAGAGAACAGTGACACTCATCAACGGTTTAGAAATAAGTTGGAGTCAGGGATGACATGATCATCTTAGAATGCCAGCCTCACACCAGTGTCCCTAATGGTCCATGGATCTCAGAGAAAGCCCCCTCACCTCTATAGCTCTGCCCAAGTCATCTGTTTCAATAGCTACTCAGAGAACATCTGTGGGCACTGTGCCTTGCTGGGCTCAGTGGTGAATACGAAGACAGATATACCAGATGCAGCTAATTGTGGCCAACACAGGTGGTATTTCTTCCATGAGCTAGGTGTCCAGTCCATTACCTGATTATTTACTGATGGGAATCTTCAAGGTAAGTATTAGCTGTCTACTTTTTTTCCAAATAAGAAAATTGAGGCTCATTGCAGCAAAAACAATCCTGCAGGTTCCTACAAGTTATAGATGGCAGTGCAAGTCATATGACTCCCAATTGTGTACTCTTTCCACTATGCCACTCTGGCCAATTCTTTGAAATAATAGGACTCCTTTTCCAAAATGCAGGTATCTCCAAGACTACTCCTGTTTTTATCTGCTTGGGCTGACATAACAAAATATCATAGACTAGGAGGATCAAACAACACAAATTTATTTCTCAGTCTGGAGATTGGGAAGTCCAAGATTAAGGTCCTGGCCAGTTCGGGCCCTGGTGAGGGCTCTGCTTCCTAGCTTGCTTCTCACTGTGTCCTCACATGAGGGGCAGGAGGTCAAGCTCTCTGGAGTCCCTTATTTTACTTTTTACTCAACAGTTTGTTTAGAGACACGGTGTCTCCTTCTAAAACACCAACCCCCCCATGAGGGCCCCACCCCCATGACCTCATCTAACCCGAATGTCTCCAAACACCATCACATTGAGGGGTGGGGCTTCAACGAAGGAATTTGGGAAGGGGGCAAACCTTCAGTCCATAACACCTGAATGTTTGTTTAAAAACAGATGGCTTTTCTTATACTTCGTTTCTTATATTTAGCTTTCTCTAGCCTAATTTCCAATTGACCCTTAGTCTGCAGCCTCTGCCTAGGGCAAGTCCACAACCCCCCCTTTTTTTTTTTTTTGAAACAGAGTTTCGCTTTTGTCGCCCAGGCTGGAGTGCAATGGCACGATCTCAGCTCACTGCAACCTCCATCTCCCAGGTTCAAGCAATTCTCCTGCCTCAGCCTCCCAAGTAGCTGTGATTACAGGTGCCCGACACCACTCCTGGCTAATTTTTGTATTTTTAGTAGAGACAAGATTTCCCCACATTGGCCGGGCTGGTCTCGAATTCCTGACCTCAGGTGATCCGCCCACCTCAGCCTCCCAAAATACTGAGATTACAGGTGTGAGACACTGTACCAGCATACAATTCATGCTTTCCTCTCCAAAACTGCCCGTGAATTTTGTCTTTTTCCATCTCTTACGGAGCACTTCAGCTTTCCCATATAAACCTGCATTACAAAACTCATCGATGAGCTCAAGGGAACAAAAAAGAGCCTTCCAAGAAAATCTACTCTTTGGACAGTCACTAAGGGTAATCGTAGCTAACATTGCTACCCACTAATGTAGTAGCTTACCTGGTATTTATCTTCCCCTCTTCCTTACAAAGAGGATCCTGATTTTTGTTTGAGCAGGAATGTGCCCAGCTATAAAGCTCTATTTCCCAGCCTCTCTTGCAGCTACAGTTGCTCATGTGGCCACAAGAAACAGTTCCTTCTGATGAGATGTAAGGGAAGTCACTGACTGGGGCTTCCAGGAAAGCTCTTTAAATGCGGGTGTGGTGGGCAAACTCAGCTGTGCATGCCTCTTCCCCCCGCCCTTCTTCCTGACTGGGGCATAGATGGAACACAGGTGTGGAGATGAAACAGCTCTCACGGTGCAAGGGAAGCTGCAGAGTTAAGAAGGTCTGGGTTCCTAATGGCGTCACAGAGCTGCCTTGTTAGTCTTGGGCTACTTCTGGACTTCTCACTACAGGAGAAAAACAAAACTCTCAGGTTACTTGCAGTCGTGGTAATGCTGGGATAAATCATACAAGGGGCTTACTACAAATTCCAATTCCTTGGCCTACCCTCAGAAATTTTGGCTCAGCAGGTCTGGGTCGGGGAATCTACAGTTTTAGCTAGCCCCCGTGGTCATTCTGCTACAGTGATCCTTGAACCACAGTGTGAAGTAGTCTGGGGCCCATAAATCCAGCAAGTAGCAAAGGGGTGTGTGTGTGTGGAGAAGAGCGGGTCAGTGACCTTAGGTTTAGCTTGCAATGGCTACCAAAAACTTGGCCAGCTGTGGATGTCAGATAGGAAAAACACCTTGTTTGGCTAATTTGCAATTTAGTGATGAAGAGCCTCCCACACCCTCATCTAACTAGAAAGCTGATCCAAGCTCCCATTTTGTGAGTGTGGAAACTGAGGCCTTTAAAGTGTCTGCTCACCTCTCCCTCCCATTTCCTTTCTGTGAAGCAGTGCAGTAGGACATTGTGGCTGCCACTCTGGCCTCCATCTCAGCCCTCTTTTGTTCTCTAGCAGCAATACTGTTTAGGTGAATGAATCTTGCTCGCAGCTCCATGAACCAATCAGGATAACCCTCTTCCTCCATGCAAATTTCCTCCTTTCTTACCAATAGAACCCTTATTTTATTGGAGCTGCAATGTGCCCAAATAAAAAAGCTATACCTCCCAGATCCCTTTTGGAGAGAGGAGGCCATGAGCTACTTCTGGTCAAGCCACTGGGTGGCGGGGGCAGGGGGGGGTGGGTCTTCCTGGAATGTCACTTAGAATGGGCAGCTGGCAGACACTCTTCTGCCTATGGTTCTTCCTTCTTCCTGCTGGCTGGAATGCATTCCTGATGGTTGGAATGCCACTACCACATGGACAAGAGCCTTGCCCTAGGACAGAAGAGCACAAACCAAAAGCAGCCCCAGTGCCTGATGCCATCATGCAGGCATTACCTCGGCCTTGAAGCTGCCTACCTCCAGAGCTCTTTTTACATGAGAGAAAAAGGAACAATGATGTTCAAGCCCTAATTCTTTGAACTTTCTGTGGCATGCAGTTCAACTCAATGTGTGCATTTATAGCAATGATTGCTGCAGACCAGTTTAATGAGTGGAGCTCGGGGTTTCTGTCTGATGATAGTAGTGGTCTTTCTCAGGGCCCAGATGCAGTCCTGCCTTCTCAGTGGTCTTCACCAAGGGCCCCAGCTCTGGTGGGCTACCTTCTATTTAAGATCCCTGGGCATTTGTTGTCTGGTTGGGAGCTCACTGTGGTATCTGTGACACAGTTTCAGGCAGGACCTTTTTAATAGCCTTTTCAGGCAAGCTATGCCAGAACTCCCCATCCAGAGGGCAGGGCAGTCAGGGTGACTTGCCAGACCATGTAAGGGTCTGGATGAGAGGCAGGCTTTGCAGCCAGCCTGGGGACATGTTCCACATGACACCATCATTCTTGTGCTGGTAAAACATCCTCAGAATAAAAGCAGCAGCATGTGAGTGAGTGCTTATTTCTTTAGTTGGCCCCCATGAGACAAGAAATCTTTCAACTGCAGACTGTCAGGCACCAGGGGCCTTAGGGACAGGAGCTAGATGGAGGGAGCGTGGGGAGGGCCCAGGCTGTCAGGTGATCCCGAGGCAACAGGACTGGTGGGGAGAAGCTGGGGGGACACAGTGAGCTAAGGATGTCACCTGGGGCTATGTGACACCGTGGCAGCTTGCTCAGGTCAAACCCCACCAACTTCAGATCTCACATTTTTAGTCTTCAAGCTCTTGGGGCTTAATCTCCTGTTTTCCTTTCCTCTCTCCCAGTCGGAGTCCCTCTGTGAGGTTTGCCTGTGCTGCTTCCACCAAAAACACTGTTCAGGCTGATGTCCTGTCTCCCCAGACTGCTTCCAGAGAGGAGACCATGCCCGCAAGCAGGCGCACGAGTGTCACAAGAAAGGAAAAGGAAGGGGGTAAAGACAAACAAGGGAGAAAACTTTAATCAGGCTGCAGGCTTTTCATAAAAAAAGTTTATTTCTCAAAATAGGGGGAAGAATCCAAAGTATTAAAATAATCCTCTAATTTTTGTTTTGAAGGAAAAGGATAGGATGACAAATAATTCATACAAAAATTTGAAGCATCACTGCCGTAGATATTCCTCCAGCTCAGTGGGGAACATCCTGAAACTCGCACCTCCTCTCTGCAGCTCGGGTTCCAGCTGCATCACGGGGAACACCGCATCTCCTGGATGCGGGAAGCTGCAAGCATCTGGAATGCTTATTTATTTACCCCACAAATAAATACAAAAGGTCAATCTTCACAGTGGAAATGATTTCATCTATTTTTGTGACTTTCTGATGAGAATGCTAAAAAGAAGAGTTGCCCCTCTTCTAAAATTCCAAATCTTTCCTTTTTGAAAACGACTATGTACAGAAGAAATAAAATGTGAAAAGATTTGTTAAGGATGACTGGCTCTACTACTGACTAAATGCCAAGGGAGACTGTGACTCACTGAGGTCATACAAAGCAGCCATGGTTTTTCCTCATCTTTTATATGGGGAAAATGCACCTTTCTATCCTTGAAGAGAATTGGACTTGGCAAAGTCCCTATCTGCAGCAATTTTCTTACTTAAAAAAAAAAAGGGGGGATGAGCTGGGAGCTGGTCTGTGCACATCGGCCAAGATTGAGATTTCCAAACCGAGCCCGGAAGCATCCAGGTACACTTTCCAACAGGTAGACCCTACCAGGAACTGGGAGACAGGAGCGGGCTCTCTCCTGAGATGAGACAAGTTTAACTGTGAAGACCTTTCGGAACATTCCCGGGTTTTCCTGGCTCTTTTCAGTTGGTGTTTCTCTGAGGAACAGGGAGGTTCTCATGAAGATATTTTAAACTTCCATGCTCTGAGAAATCTGAGACCACGTGGTCCTTCCCTCGCAGCAGCCACTTAGTAGTAAGCAGTCCCTCAAGCCCTACTGGCCCCCGGGCGTGGATTCTTGATGTACTGATTCCCACTTCGGCTCCTGGGAAAAAGTATGAACAAAGACGTGGCTTTTCCCAGCCTCTTGGATCCTGGCCATGCCCCAGACCCACACTGCTTCTTTCCCCTCACTTGGTACCCTGTCTTCCTGCTAACTCCTCACCCACCCTCCCCAGGACAGCTGAGTCACCTTGTGCCCATAAGCATGCTCTCTGGTTACTACAAATCATGACACACCCTCTTCTGTATTTTATCCCCAACGTATTTTGACAATGCTATTAATCTAAGTGCTGTCTCTGGTATCAGTTTAGCGTCTGAATTGCATACCACATTTCGACATCTGGGCATGTTTTGAGGGGTACAACAATGGTTACCATGATGGTTTCATCTCCTCAAATACTCTTTAAATCTTAGAAAGAAAGGGAAATGTTCTTAGTATCCCCTAGAAGTCTTAGACATAGGACAGTTACTCATTAGACAGTTACTGAATACATCAAAGGGTTACTGTTCCTTCCCTTTCCTCTTGCTGCCAGCTCAGACCTAGAGGACGTCAGGGGCTTTCCTGAGCCTGGCATGGTGTTCTGCACTGTACAGAGTGGAGGCAGGGTTCCCTCATTCGTCACTGAGCATGTAGTATGTACTAGGCACTGTGTTAAGCCCTGGGGATAAAGTGAATAACAGATACAAGGTCCTGTTTTCGTGGAGCTGATATTACAGCAGGCGAGGCTGCCAAAGGACAGGTGAGTAAAGAATCTCCTGTGGTGCTCAAGTGCAGTGATGGGTGCTATGACAGAGACTGTGTGGTGGAGTTGGGGACACGCTAGGTAGGGTGGTCAGGGAAAGCCCCCCTAAGGAAGTGCCTTTTGGTTGAGACCTAAACAGTGAGAAGGAGCTGGCTGGGGAAAACCAGACAGAGGTGCTGCAGGCAGAGAGAAGAGCAAGTAGGAGACTCAGGGGATGTGCTCTGGGTAGTGGTTGGTAAAGAGAGTGAAACCATCAGGATTCAAATTCTGGTTCAATGGCATAGAGACCGGATCACTTTGGACACTACCTAACTTCATGTCTCATGCTTCAGTTTTTTCATCTGGAAAACGAGAATTCATTTTGTAGAATGAAGTGACAGCATGCTTGCAACACATTTAGCATAGTGCTGGGAATGTAGTAAATGCTCAATAAAATCTGTTACGATCATTAATGGATTTGACAAGGAATTTAACTCAACCAGCTTTCGCTCGGAGCTGGTGTTGGAAGGACAGTGAAATGGTCTTTTATTCGTCCCTCATCCTGGATTTTCATTTGAATGCTGGGTACCCCAACCCTTAAAAATACGTTGCTATTTCTTTTTCAAGTACATGGAATACAAAGATCAGTGCAAGTGACATGATAATTACATCAAAATCCCAAGATAATAGAAATGGGGAACTAAAAATAAAGAGCACAATGACTAATAACTGAGTTAAATTCCCTTTCATAATCTTTAACAATTTGGTGAGAACTATTTCTCCAGGCAGATTATCTAATCAAAAAGTTCAGAGGGATTACAATGTGTGTTTTTCTGTCTTGTTTTGTTTTACAGATAGGGCCTCACTCTCTCCCAGGCTGGAGTACAGTGGCACCATCTTAGCTCACTGCAACCTTGAACTCCTGGGCTCAAGGGATCCTCTTGCCTCAGCCTCCTGAGTAGCTGGGACTACAGGCTCACGCCACCACAGCTGGGTAATTTTTTCATCTTTATAGAGAGAAGGTTTCACTGTATTGCCCAGGCTGGTCTCGAACACCCCGACTCATGAGATCCTCCTGCTTCCGCCTCTCAAAGTACTGGGATTACAGCACATGGCCTAAAATGTTCTGAGTGGTTGAAATAATTCTCAAATATTCAGAAAACATGTCACAAGCGTCTTATTGGAGTTTTATATAATGGTATCCCTGAAAACCAGAGACTGTCCAAATAACCCCAACATTACAGAGGGCTGGAGATTTTATACCTAATGGAAGGGAAGAGAAAAGTGTCCTTCTGAAGCTTTTTATTTCGAAGTCTGCTGTAGAAGGGAACCTTGCACTTCTGGCTGGTCTGTTGGTTTTGATGCTGGTACTTAGGCCCAGGGCACCTTCTTTGGTCCTACCCTTGTGAGGTTTCCTACCTCTGAGGCAACCTGGTGGTGCCACTTTGAAGAAATAAGTCTGTAAAGGAGTGTTTTTGAGGGACGTAGCATGTACCTCTGTTGCAGCCTGTGCACAAAGGCAGGCTGTGGTCTGCCCATGCTGTAGTGGGAGTTCCCAGGCTTTGGACACACAAGTTTGGGTCTGAATGCCAGCTGTGGAACTTTTGACAAGTTACTACAGTTCTCTGAATCTTATTCTCTCTCTATGAAAAATGAAATTCAAGTAACTGCCTTATTAGTATGTGAAATACTTAGAAAATAGGCCTTCCACCAACTCATGGGAGGTTTCATTAATTATTCTCTCTGATAATCCTACCTTATCAGAATTCTGTCTCTTTTTTTTTTTCTGAGACAGCATCTCATCTCACTCTGTAGCCCAATCTGGAAGTGCAGTGGTACAATCTTGGCTCACTGCAACCTTTGCCTCCCAGGTTCAAGCGATTCTCCTGCCTCAGCCTTTTAAGTAGCTGGGATTACAGGCGTCTGTCACCACGCCCAGCTAATTTTTGGTATTTTTAGTAGAGATGGGGTTTCACCATGTTGGCCAGGCTGGTCTTGCACTCCTGACCTCAGGTGATCCATCCACATCAGCTTCCCAAAGTGTTGGGATTACAGGAGTGAGCCACCAAGCCCGGCCTGTCTCTCCTATCTTTTTTTTTTTTTTTTTTTTTTTTTTGAGACAGAGTTTCGCTCTTGTTACCCAGGCTGGAGTGCAATGGCACGATCTCGGCTCACCGCAGCCTCCGCCTCCTGGGTTCAGGCAATTCTCCTGCCTCAGCCTCCTGAGTAGCTGGGATTACAGGCACGCACCACCATGCCCAGCTAATTTTTTTTGTATTTTTAGCAGAGACGGGGTTTCACCATGTTGACCAGGATGGTCTCGATCTCTTGACCTCGTGATCCACCCGCCTCGGCCTCCCAAAGTGCTGGGATTACAGGCTTGAGCCACCGCGCCCGGCCGTCTCTCCTATCTTGACCAAACATGTGACAGGAAAGGGGAGGTGTCTTCCCCACCTCAGCATACCCCTGGACCAACAGTGCTTCACAGGGAACTTCTTTCTTCCCAACCAGAGTCTTTCTTACCCAATCCAAAGCGGTAACCATCAGAAAAGCGAGTGCTGGCATTCCAGAACACACAGGCACTATCTACGTGCTGCAGGAAGAACTCTGCTGTATTTTCTGCAGGGTAAAAAAAGAGAAACCCAGTTAGGATGATACCCAGAGAACATCCCCATTTCGAGCCATTCACTGGTCACAGACCAGGGCGGGGTCTGTGCCCCCACTAGAGCTTCCCCATGTGTTCTCACGTATTAACATTCAGGCTTGTGAAAAGTCTCAACAGGACGAAGGCAAGTCAGCTTCATCAATCACAGTGTTGTGGAAAGACTGGGTTGGAATCCAGATCTCCCATGCTGGTGACCTGCCTACACTTCCTACTTATGGGCTCCAGAGCCAGACTGCCTAGGCCTGAACTCCAGCTGTATACCCACTAGCTGTGTGACCTTCCGCAGGTGTATAAAACTTTCTGTGTCCAGGTCAAAGGGGACTGACATTACCTAGCTGACAGGGTTGTAGAGAGAATGACAGGAGTTAGCACCTGGGGAGTACTCATCCTAATGCCTCGCACACAGTGAGTGGTTGGTAAATGATGGCTGTTAATAAGGGTGGCACTGCTCTCGTGCCACAATTAACTGACTGTAAATTCCTCAAGGGGGCCCTACTAGCAACCTTCACCATTGAGTCTCCAGTGTCTGACATCCAGGAGTGTCCCTGTATACATATTTGTGGAATAAATGAACGAATAATGTGCAGAGTTGGTTCTGCCCTTAATCTCGTGGGCCTTGGTTTCTTCAGCTGTAAAATGGGTTTATTTTAACTACCTGGTATGATTAGTTGCATGCATTAAAAGATAATGCCTCTGACAGGGTTAGTCATCTTCAAAGCAGAGCTAACCATCCCTGCCCCACCTCTCCTGGCTGTGACAATATAATGAAGTGATATGAAAACACTTAGCAAAGTACCAAATGCAGCCACTCCTAAGCATTACCATAAAAACCTACTCAAATTATGTTTTTTTTTGCAGGCCAAGAGGGAGTAAGAGGAGCAGGATCACCTTAGGGATGAGAGCAGCAAAGGCAGACACTATGGGGGATGCATGTGGACACTGACCGTTCTCTGTGACAATGACATCCGTGTGGGAGCTGCCATACTTATGGATGTGGTCAATGGCATCCTGAACGTTGTCCACTACTTCAATGCATAATTCCAGGTCCCCATACTCAGTTCGGAGTGACTTTACTTCGGAGGGGCTGAAGGTCAGATAGGAGGCAAATTTGGGGCCTGCATGAATTTTTACCTGGAACAGAGGAAGTCCAGGGGCAACAACATAAAAACAACTGAAATAAGCAAGCTCTAGGAGAGAACAGAAAGGTGAGCCTGTAAAACCACAGCCCAAAGTGGCTCCTATGGCCTGGACAACTGAACTAGTCCTGCTTTCCTTCCTCCATGCTTTGACCAGCCACTCGCCAGCAATGGGCCCTCAAGACAGGAGCAGGGATTGAAGCAGGAAGCCTTTGAATGTTAAGAATGTGCAAGGTGTGCCAGGCACGATGACTCACACCAAAGTGTAATCCCAGCACTTTGGGAGGCCGAGGCAGGTGGATAACTTGAGGTCAGGAGTTCAAAACAAGCCTGGCCAACATGGTGAAACCCTGTCTCTACTAAAAATACAAAAAAATTAGCCAGGCGTGGTGGTGGGCGCCTGTAATCCCAGCTACTTGGGAGACTGAGGCAGGAGAATTGCTTGAATCCAGGAAGCAAAGGAATGTGCAAGGCGTTTAATGGGCTATCAACATAAGCCCTTGACTTCTGGCATTTTACTGAAATGAATACTTGACAATAAAGAGCCTAGTCTCTGCATATGGGACCTAGGCACTGGACTCGGGTGGAAAGAGGGAGGTGCCACATATACATTCCTATTCCCTGCACCCTGGCGAAGTGCCCTGTTTGCTTTGCTTTAGAGGTAAGCAGTACTTGGTCAGGTTCTTTCAGCACCTCAAACCGTGACTACTCGTACAATTCCAACTGTGTCAGTCTGGCCCTACCTCTAGGTTTAGCTCAGCCCCAGCCTCTGGCTCTAATCCTGCTTCTGGTTGGAGGAATTTAAGGATTTTGAGGCTGCTCGCCGAGGCCCCCAATCTGGGATATGAAGCTGGATCCCACATAAGCCTTGTTGCCTGAGACATCCCCGGGACAGAGGTCATGCCTTGATTGTTTGAGACCAAGCTTTGGCCTTGGCTCAAGTTATAAGTGATGTCTGCCTTATCCTCACTATTCCTGAGGCCCTCCCATGGTTTCCTATCTGGGATCTCACTTCCTCCATGTTCCTTGGGGAATGGAACCTCATCCCTGTGCAAGTCATCCTTCTGGCCCTACTTCCTGCCATACAAAAGTGTTGCATGAAGTACACACAGTAACTCATTTTGATAAGGAATTTCAAGGCTATCCTCATTTTAATGACTGATACCATGGGTGTCTTCAAATTAGGTATGGGGGCATTTAGTCCTAACTAAAGGAGAGCTTTCCTCCTGTCTAATCTAGTTCACTCTGGCACTTGGCAAACACAGGTGCCCAATCAACAGGCTTCCTTACCCAAGTAAAGTAAGGCCCCAGAACATGAATGATCATGTGACCTAACTTCCTTTTAATCCACGGAGTGCATTTTCATTTTTAAAACAATTCTTCCAGTTCTCACTGGGACCATGCCACATTTATAAGCTAACTGGAGCCTTCCTTTCCAGCCAAATGATGGAAGGGAAGAGACACATGTTCAGGGTCAAAGCAACCAAGGCCAAAAAGCACCTTCTTTACTGCCATGCTGGTTTATATGATTCTAAAAGAGTACTGTGACATCAGATATTAAAGCTTAAAATGTATCCATGCAGAGAGTTTAACAGATTATCCATTTTTGCCTTGAGGGCATCTATCATATTTTCTTGCAGTCATGAATTTAGGACATAGCACAACTTTATATTTGAAACGTATTCGCTTTTGGTTTGTTTACAACCTTTTTCTTTTTCTTTCTTTTTTTTTTTTTTTTTTGAGACAGAGTGTCGCTCTTGTTACCCAGGCTGGAGTGCAATGGCACAATCTCGGCTCACCGCAACCTCCGCCTCCTGGGTTCAAGCAATTCTCCTGCCTCAGCCTCCTGAGTAGCTGGGACTACAGGCAAGCGCCACCATGCCCAGCTAATTTTTTGTATTTTTAGTAGAGACGGGGTTTCACCACATTGACCAGGATGGTCTCAATCTCTCGACCTCGTGATCCACCCGCCTCGGCCTCCCAAAGTGCTGGGATTACAGGCTTGAGCCACTGCGCCCAGCCTTTCTTTTTCTTTTCTTTTTTTTTTTTGAGATGGAGTTTCGCTCTTGTTACCCAGGCTAGAGTGCAATGGCGCGATCTCGACTCACCGCAACCTCCACCTCCTGGGTTCAGGCAATTCTCCTGTCTCAGCCTCCTGAGTAGCTGGGATTACAGGCACGCACAACCATGCCCAGCTAATTTTTGTATTTTTAGTAGAGACGGGGTTTCACCTTGTTGACCAGGATGGTCTCGATCTCTTGACCTCGTGATCCACCCGCCTCAGCCTCCCAAAGTGCTGGGATTACAGGCTTGAGCCACCGCGCCCGGCTGTTTACAACCTTAATAACATGGTCAAAACATAACCCAGGGAGACATTCTACAAATTACTGACTCCCAAATATCACTGCATTAAGTACATTAATAATGGTAACCAAAGACACTGGTGGTGGGCAGTGAATGCGTATAAGTTTTTGGTTTGAAACATTTCTGCGCCATCTTTTCAAATCAAATCCAAAAAGGAATATATGTTTGGGAACAATCTTTACACCTTGACACCTGAATAGAAGGTTGTCAGAAACAGTTCAGTCAGCATAGTGTCATGTGGTCTGTCTTATCTTCAGACTCTCTTTCGCACACAACACATTCCACCTTGTAATAAAGCTATTTGTATCTTGGTTTGGTTCGCTTTCTAGAGGGCAGGGGTTGTGTTTTACTCCCCTCTGTACTTAGCATGGAACTTTGTACATAGGAGATATTCACAAATATTGTTTCTTAAACTGCCTTATATGGTATGGCTGTGCCTGGTCTAATTCTGCAGGCTTCTAAAAGACAGGAAGTAATGTACTAGTCTTGTGGAACTGTCTTACCTGTTCTACTCTCAGCATATCAATGATCTGGTCAAATAATGGTGTCCTGAGCAGATCCCGGTGGATTAACAAAGTCTCCAAAGCATTACAGGCAGCTGGATATTCACATTTAGAGTCTCTGACTGAAAGAAGATGAGAAAGAATTGCTTCTATTAACATGATCCAGAGCTTCAGAGGATGTAATATTTCCCCCTTGTAAAAGAGGAGACTCCATCCAGCTCACCTAGCCTGGTGACCTTATCGACACTGGCCTCGGAATCCACATACATGTGGCAGATCCCTTCGCTGTGCCCCATCACTGGAATTCCCTTAGCAGCTTTCTGGATGTCTCTGACTAGCTGGGAAGAGCCACGTGGAATAATTAGATCTATCATTTTGTCTAGGCGGCAAAGATCCTCAACTTCTTCTCTGGTATTGACCTTTAGAAGGAAATAAGAAAAAGATAAAGACAGCATCTTCCGATGACACAAAATGTAAAAACTGCAGCTTCCCTTTTACAGATAAATACCTGTACACTCTGAGAACTAAACGAGACACTGTGAAAACTTATTCTAAAAATAAAATTAAGTTCCCGATCATGGGAATCAAAAAGTTGTCCGGCAAATGCTTACCAAACACTATACATCCGGTGCTGTGCTCCACATTACAGATCATGCTGGACACAGTTCATGCCCTCAAAGAGCTGAGTCGAGTAGGGAAGGAAGCACTAAGGTACTGCTAGCCATAACATAGGGCAGACAATTTTCAAAGTGCCAGAAGAAGCACTAGGGTTGCCTGTGGAGGTTAAATGCAGTACAGACTACTCCAGGCCATGAGGATCACAACAGGGAATGGCTGCTCTATTGGTTTTCTATTCATAGCACTGAGAAAATGTTGGGTTGGTCTTGCTAGGGAGTCATGATTCTCATGACTTCTGATGAGAACTCCTACCCTGGGATGTGGATTGGAATGACTTAAAAAGCCTGTGTGAGGATACTGAGATTATGGACATTTTGTTTTCTCTTGATTTTTAATTTTTCTCCATATGGTCATATTACTTTCACAACAAATATATATATATGTATCAGAATGTTCACAGCAACTTTATTCCACACAGCCCAAAACTGGAAACAACTTAAATATTCATTAACAGAAGAAAAGATGGATTGTAGTATATGCAGGTAAATGGAATACTACATGGCGATTCAATGAGAAAACTACTGCTAGATGCAACAATGTGAATGAACACCACAGACATCATGAACAAATGACAGGCAACATAAACGTGTATTTTGTTTGATTTCGTTTACATGAAGTTCGAGAATAGGCAAAAGGCTGGGCGTGGTGGCACATTCAGCACTTTGGGAGGTGGCGGCAAGCAGATTGCCTGAGATCAGGAGCTCAAGACTGGGCAACATGGTGAAATCCTGTCTCTACAAAAAAAAAAAAAAAAAAAAAAACACACACACACACACACACACACACAAATTAGCCAGGTCTGGAGGGATGCACCTGTAGTTCCAACTGCTAGGAAGGCTGAGGTGGGTAGACTGCTTGAGCCTGGGAGGCTGAGGCTGCAGTGAGCCGAAAGCCGAGATTGTGCCACTGCACTCCAGCCTGTGCAACAGAGCAAGACTATGACTCAAAAAAAAAAAAAAAAAAAAAAGAGCTCACGCCTGTAATCCTAGCACTTTGGGAGGCCAAGGCAGGTGGATCACCTGAGGTAAGCAGTTTTGAGACCAGTCTGGCCAATGTGGTGAAACCTCGTCTCTACTAAAAATACAAAAAATTAGCCTGGCGTGGTGGCATGTGCCTGTAATCCCAGCTACTCAAGAGGTTGAGGCAGGAGAATCACTTGAACTGAGGAGGTGGAGATTGCAGTGAGCTGAGATTGCGCCATTGCACTCCAGCCTGGGCAACAAGAGTGAAGCTCCACTTCAAAAAAAAAAAAAAAGGCAAAAGTAATTTAATGTGACAGAAGTTAAAAAAAATAGTTTGTGGGGCAGGCAGGCTACATATTGACTGGGCACAAGGGGCCCTCCAGGATATTGAACTCTTCTTATCTTGATACGGCTGGTGGTTATAGATGTGTGTGCATGTGAACAGTCAGAGTTGTGCACAGAATCTGTATACTTTACTGTATGTATGTTACACATCACTAGAAAGAAAAGGAAGAAATCTGTGTAAGCTAGGATGTGGTAGAGCTGGGATTTGAATCCCTAAAATCTGTGCTCTTTCCAACCACTATGTTGGCATAAGGAAAAAGCCAGATTCCGGTCATTGAGTGTGTAATGAGCAGGTTTGTAGACATTCTCCCAGCAGCCAAGAGAATCCTGGAATGCTGGAGCAAACGAGCCAAAATAACAGATCTGGAGTCAGCCTCGGTCCAAATATAAACTCTACCACATACCATGTGACTCTGTGACTCTGAATCTGTTTTTTCCAATCAGAAAATGGGTCTAATAATGTTATTTTCCTCATGGGACTCTTTGAGGATCAGATGAGATCATGGATAAAATAAATGAGCCTTGCACATAGTAGGTGCTCAGTAAGTCGTAGCTATTATTATCAAACTTCATTTGACAGTTGAGGAGAGTGAGAAATGGTCAAAGCAATGATCTTAGTAATAATAGTGACAACAGCATGATCTCATACTCACACACTGCATGACAGTTTATGACCAACTTTCATAAAGTTTCTCATCTGACTTACCCTAAATTACTCTGCCAATGACAAGAACCTGGGCCTCACACTCTACGTCTGGTACTCCTGCTGCCTTGTGACCCAAAGAATGAAGGTCTAATTGGCATTCTTGTAAATAAGTAGTGCCAAGACACAGCTATAAGGGAGGGCTTTCCTAAGCCACTGAGGACCCATCTGGCTCTGCAGAATGGCCTAAATTCTGTAGGCTCACAGGCCTACTGGAGTGTCAAGCCTGCCTGTAGGAGTGTCTTGGCCCTATGTGGCCTAAGTTTTGCTTTAAATTCCTTTTTTTTTTTTTTTGAGACGGAGTTTCGCTCTTGTTACCCAGGCTGGAGTGCAATGGCGCGATCTCGGCTCACCGCAACCTCCGCCTCCTGGGTTCAGGCAATTCTCCTGCCTCAGCCTCCTGAGTAGCTGGGATTACAGGCACGCGCCACCATGCCCAGCTAATTTTTTGTATTTTGAGTAGAGACGGGGTTTCACCATGTTGACCAGGTTGGTCTCGATCTCTCGACCTTGTGATCCACCCGCCTCGGCCTCCCAAAGTGCTGGAATTACAGGCTTGAGCCACCGCGCCCGGCCCTTAAGTTTTGCTTTAAATTCCTAAACACCTGATCTGGACCCTCTGGGCTTGACTTGGTGTATTCCCAGGGACCTACCAGCTGCACGGCCTCCTTGACTCCATGGATTGAGAGGGCTTCCTGGGTCAGGAGGTGGAGAATTCGGTTGCTGTGTGCAGCCTCCTTCCCTCCTTTGAGTAACAAGCCGTTACCACTTGCAATAGCCAAAGCTGCCACCTGCAGATCAAAGGGAGAGCAGTGGATCAAAGGGGACAGACAGTAATAGTGACAGTAATGTTAGCATTCATAAGCACTCCTTCTGTGCTAAGCAGTCTTCATCATTTTATAAGGCCTATGCTGTTTCATCTTCACAACACTGCAGTGAATTAAGTGCTTGTTTTATCCTCTACTTTACAGACAAGGGACACTGAAGCCCAGAGAGGTAGATGACTCCCCAAAGTTACACAGCTTATAAATGGTAGCGCTGGGAGCCACACTGAGGTGGTTTGACTCCAGAAGGAACCACTGGATTTTAGCAACTAAACTATACGGCTTCTTTAGCACCATTAGCAAAGAGAACTGAGTTAAGGCCAGGGCCAGACGGCACCCCCTCAACTGTGAAGAACAGGGTCTTCAGCCACCTTTGTAGGGAAGCACTTGCTTCATCTGATCAGGCTGAGGCTGGGCAGCTCCTCTGGCCACATCCTACTCTGGCCTTGGAATTGTTCTGAGATCTCCAGTGCTTGCTGCTAAGAACCTGGAGAAAACTAGAGCTCCTGCCAGCCCTTGGGCAGCTATGGTAGAGAATGCTGAGAACAGTCTTTTTCCCACATGCCTGTCTGGGGAGGAAAAGGTAGACCATCCAGGAGGAGGGCTAGTTACCCTGTCGGGGCAAAGAGTGAGTGACACTGTGCTCATCATCCTTCCTCTTATAAGTTACATCAACTTTCTCCAGACCAATGCACAGACACAGAATACTGCACACAATTTTTAGGATTCATAGATTCTGTGAAACCATCCAGGGTTGGGTCCAGAAGAGGAGCCTCAGCTGTTGTTAGCTAATGAGGAAAACTTACTCCTTGTGAGGGATCAGCTCGTATGGATGAGTGGTAGCAAAGAAAGTTCATGGATACGGTCCACAGAGATTTAGGCCGATTTCTACTAGCAGAGGTGAGTTTGGCAGTCATCACTGGGGCACTTCTGCAAGACAGCTATGTGGCCAGAGAGGCAGTGTGCCAGCATCAGCCAGGGACTAAGGATAGGCCTCATAGCTATGGGAATCCCTTGGTGAACAGGCTGGTTTTAGGGGACGTCAGAGAGTACCCTTCACAGAGCATTCTGGATTCTACAGTCACCTATGTCTTACAGTAAAGAGTGGCTGGTGTTTTGTTTTTAAAACAGAGTTTCCCTTTGAGACTTCAGGGCTAGTGCAAAGAAAGAGCTGGTATCATCCTACAGGACAGTCCAGTGGAGGAAATGCTCCCAGAGTTCCGGGAGGGGGTTTAGGGTAAGAAAGTGGGGCGATTCTATAATGACACCTTGTATTTCCCAGCATGGCTGCTTGGCAAAAACTTTTAACAAATGCTTTCTCAACAGTAGGCTGTGATATGTCGACTTGGTTAAAGAGGGTTGCATTCTAATTTCCATTAACTACTGAAAGTTCTTTTTCCTAACAGACGTACCTATAGGAAGCCATCTGTGACCCTGATAATAAAGGGGTCCTTTTCATGTGGGCCAAGCCAGTTATTCATGAATGACTGCAGCAGGCTAGCAGAGACTCGAGGTCAGAGAACAAAGTGAACCACAGGCTAAGATATTTAGAAATTTGCTCCTGCACTGTGGTAAGGTAGGCTGATGTGGGCTTCAGTCTCAGTTGCACCTTACAAGTGTGACAGGACTATTACCTTCTATGAGGTTCAGTTCTTCAGCTCTAAAATGGACATATGAAAGTACTTTAAGATACTGGAAGAATCAAGAACGTAAATTACCTCAAAAACAACCTGAGAATAAAGTCTCAAAAATTATCTTTTTCTGGTTAAAATAAAAGACCTTCACACACATACACACACAATTGTCTTTGGGAAACTTATCTCCAGTATTGAAAATATATTCTTCCTCCAATCTCTGCACCAGCCCCCAAAGGCAGGGTATTTATTCCCCCTGGGGTACATACACACCTGGGGTAGACAGTCAGGACGAGATTCAAAGATCACCAGCAGAACTCCAATTGGGACAGTCACTTGTTCCAATTCCAGGTTTTTAGCGATTCGGGTGCGACGCAGAACACGCCCCACACTGTCCTGGGAGGAGGCTGCGATCTGTCGCAGACCGATGGCCAGGCTGTTCAATTTGGATGTGGAGAGGCTTAAACGTTTCAGCAGAGGAGCTGCAAGTCTACCTGAGAAGGCATTAAGAGGACAGGATGAAGCAGCAGGCCTAGCAGGCTACAGCCACCAATTGATGTGTCTTTTTTTTTCTTTGAGCCAGGGTCTCACTCTGATGCCCAGGCTGGAGTGCAGTGGCATGATCTTGGCTCACCGAAACCTCTGCCTCCTGGATTCAAGCAGTTCTCCCACTTCAGTCTCCTGAGTAGATGGGTCTACAGGCATGTGCCACCTGGCAAAATATTGTATTTTTTGGTAGATATGGGGTTTCATCAGGTTGGCCAGGCTGATCTGGAACTCCTCACCTCAACTGATCTGCCCGCCCAAAGTGCTGGGATTACAGGTGCGAGCTGTCTTGATGTTTTACTGAACATGCGAACTGCATTAGGAACAGACTTGGGAAGGCAACGACATGCCATTTAAACTGTCCTTTTGGGAGTCCATTTGGCAGTACATAGCATTATGTAAAGCTGTGTACACTGATAACCCTTTGTGCCCCCAGTTTCAGTTCCAGAAATTTATCATTTGTGTGAACAAGCAGGCATGTAATAAGGATACTTACCACAGCATTTTTTAATACTGAGAAACTGAATTCTACCTAAATATTCAGAGAGTGGGTTATAATTCAGTTATCATAAATAGTATTTCTAGGCTTACTGACATGGAAAGCTAAGACATAGTTTATGAAAAAGGCAAACTATAAAACAGCATGTATGATATGATCCTATTTATCAAACACTGCACATGTGTGTGTGCACAGAAGAAATCTGGAAGACATCCAGGATAGTAATAATCTCTCTACTTTATCTATTTTATTTTATTTTATTTTTTATAATGAGTGAATTAATTTTATAATCAGAACTAACAAAGATTTTTTTTTTTTTTTCGAGACAGGGTCTTAGTCTGTCGCTCAGGCTAGAGTGCAGTGGTGCAATCATAGCTCATTGCGGCCTTGAATGCCTGTGCTCAAGTGATCCTCCTGCTTCAGTCTCCAGAGCAGCTAGGACTACAGGCATGCATCACCATGGCTAGCTAACTTTAAAAAATATTTTGTAGAGACAGGGGTCTCACTGTGTTGCCTAGGCTGGTCTTGAGCTCCTGGACTAAAGTGATTCTTCTGTCTCTACCTCCCAAAGTGCTGGGATTACAGGCATGAGTGACCATGCTTGGCCAAAAAAAAATGTTAAATTGTGGCAAGTTCCTATGCAGAATTTTCTTTAAAAACAGTAGTATGCATGGTGTGATACCCTTTCTCCACACATAAACATGTACGTACATATTCATATATATATACACATATATACTTAGAAAACCATTTGAAATCATACATCACAAATCATTAATGTGGTCAATGTTGAGATGAGATTACAAAAATTTTCTCTATTTTTTACAGTCACAGCCACCAAGATAAAATAATAAAAAGATTTCCGCTTTGGGTGGAAGCAACTGACATTATATTAAGAAAAAAACCATCTTTCTACCAAGCAATATACAAATTAATTAATTTTCTTTACTTTTCCTATATGCTAAAAAGCAAGTTTTAATTACAGTATATGTTAAATGTTACTTTTACTAGCTTTTCACCTCACAATGCAAGTATGTTTTCCACGTTGCAAAAATTATCTTAATTACTACTAAATATTCCATGAATTTGATACAGCTGAATGTACTTATCCACACCTATGTTATTAAATGCTCAGGTTGTTTCCAGTTTTTCAGTGTGGTAAATCCTGCTCTAAGAAACTTTGGATAAAGAGCTATTTTCTTTTTTTCTTTTTTTTTTTGAGATGGAGTCTTGCTCTGTCGTCCAGGCTGGAGTGCAGTAGCATGATCTAGTCTCACTGCAACCTCCAGCTTCTAGGTTCAAGCAAGTCTCCTGCCTCAGCCTCACGAGTAGCTGGGATTACAGACATGTGCCACCATGCCCAGCTAATTTTTGTATTTTTTTTTTTTTGAGACGAAGTTTCGCTCTTGTTACCCAGGCTGGAGTGCAATGGCACGATCTCGGCTGACCGCAACCTCTGCCTCCTGGGTTCAGGCGATTCTCCTGACTCAGCCTCCTGAGTAGCTGGGATTACAGGCACGCACCACCATGCCCAGATAATTTTTTGTATTTTTAGTAGAGACGGGGTTTCACCATGTTGACCAGGATGGTCTCGATCTCTTGACCTTGTGATCCACCCACCTCGGCCTCCCAAAGTGCTGGGATTACAGGCTTGAGCCACCGCGCTCGGCCTTAATTTTTGTATTTTTTTTTTTTTTTTTTTTTTTTTTGAGATGGAGTTTCGCTCTTGTTACCCAGGCTGGAGTGCAATGGCACGATCTCGGCTCACCGCAACCTCCGCCTCCTGGGTTCAGGCAATTCTCCTGCCTCAGCCTCCTGAGTAGCTGGGATTACAGGCACGTGCCACCATGCCCAGCTAATTTTTTGCATTTTTAGTAGAGACGGGGTTTCACCATGTTGACCAGGATGGTCTCGATCTCTCGACCTTGTGATCCACCCGCCTCGGCCTCCCAAAGTGCTGGGATTACAAGCTTGAGCCACCGAGCCCGGCCTTAATTTTTGTATTTTTATAGAGATCAGGTTTTACTATGTTGGCCAGGCTGGTCTCAAACTCCTAACCTCAGGTGATCCACTCACCTCGGTCTCTCAAAGTACTGGGATTACAGGCGTGAGCCACTGTGCCTGGCCTAAAGAGGTATTTTCTTTTTTTTTTCTTTTTTGAAGGAGTCTTGCTCTGTCACCAGGCTGGAGTACAGTGGCATGATCTCGGGTTCAAGCGATTCTCCTGCCTCTGAATAACTGGGACTACAGGCATGCGCCACCACATCTAGCTAATTCTTGTATTTTTTAATAGAGATGGGATTTCACCATGTTGGCCAGGATGGTCTCGATCTCTTGATCTCATGATCCACCCGTCTCAGCCTCCCAAAGTGCTGGGATTACAGGCATGAGCCACTGCGCCCAGCTGAGTTATTTTCTTTAGAAATATTTTTTGAGGGCCGGGCACGGTGGCTCAAGTCTGTAATCCCAGCACTTTGGGAAGCCGAGGCAGGTGGATCACGAGGTCAAGAGATCGAGACCATCCTGGTCAACATGGTGAAACCCCGTCTCTACTAAAAATACAAAAAAATTAGCTGGGCATGGTGGCGCGTGCCTGTAATCCCAGCTACTCAGGGGGCTGAGGCAGGAGAATCGCCTGAACCCAGTAGGCGGAGGTTGCGGTGAGCCGAGATCGCGCCATTGCACTCCAGCCTGGGTAACAAGAGTGAAACTCCGTCTCAAAAAAAAAAAAAAAAAAAAAGAAATATTTTTTGAGGATAAATTCCCCAAACTGGGATTGCTAAGCCACGCTCATGTATACCCAGGGCTTTGTCCTTAACCCACGGTGCATCCTTATGCATGTTCAGCTGGAACCAGCAGTCAAAATTCTGCCAACAACATGCTGTAAACCTTGGACAACAACTGCTTTACCCTCTGTGGTTCTTAATTCTTTTACTTTAAATTAACGACTGGATAGTATCAAAGATTTCTTTCAGTTCTGAAAATCTATTTTACATTCTCTAATACTACAAAAATTCAAAAGACGAGGTATAAATTCTAGAGGAAGCTCTAAAACACTGTTTCAAAAATGTTTTAAGGAATGAAAGCAATGTTGTTGAACCTTGCAAAACTTCTTTGAACAAAACACCATTAATATGGATGTTCAAATTAATGCAAAGGAAATTCAAAACTCCATAAAATCAATCCCTATTATTTTAAGGTGGGAAAAAAACAGAGAATTAAGAAAAAGAAGAGAAAGAGTCAGGGCCCTAACTGACTCTCTACATGTCTAGGTGTTTGCTATGTGAGTTCATCTTACTTTACCATTAGCACCTAAAGGGTATTTCTGGATGGCATCTGGTGCTAACTCAGGGAAGACAAAAGACTGGTTAATTAACTAAGAAACAAGCTATCTTTCTTCTTTCTTCATAGGCTGCACAAACTATTTCTACAACTCTTTTTTTTTTTTTTTTTTTTTAAATAAAGACGGGGTTTCACCATGTTGGTCAGGCTGGTCTTGAACTCCGACCTCAGGTGATCTGCCCGCCTTGGCCTCCAAAGTGCTTGGATTACAGGTGTGAGCCACCACGCCCGGCCTTCTACAACTCTTTCACATGTACAGTCCATGTATGTTTAAATCCTGGTCTGTCACTGACTGTATGGCTTTGGGCAAGTGACAACTTCTGTGAGCTTCAGTTTCCTTCTCTGTCAAATGGGGATAACAAAGAGGTATTATCCTCTATGTTATGGAAATTAAATGACATCCTGACTGTATAGCCCTTAGCACAGGGCCTGGCAATGCAGAAAGTCCTCAATAAATGCTAGCTATTAGCTTAACGTCTTAAGCAGTGGGGTTCTTAATCTTGTTCTTTTTTGTCCTGACCACCATAGTAGCCACAGCTTGTGATCTATAGGCAATGAAAAAAAGCTCCTTTGGGAGTTGTACTAAAGTATCTGGGGAAGAAGAATATCAGCCACCCACCTACCCTCAATAGAAATGATACATAATATACCATTTCTTTTATAACAATCTTATCTATAGGCAGACATAACAATTATTAGTAAAACTAAAAACCAAAATGACCCCCACCCCTCCATAATATTGACTCTAAATTGCCTGGTCTTTACCCTCTGCCTCCTCCAAGTCTTTTTTGTTGGCTAACAGGATCTCATCACGCTGGTCCGTCAACAGATCAGCCAGATGATGGATAATTTCTGCTCTCTAAAAGAAAGGTACACCGTTAAAAAAACAAACAAACAACAACAAAAAAACCAGAGATGTTAATCCAAGAAGAATGCACACCATGGTTTTTAAACCTACTCTACTGAGAGTACCAGGCCTTGCTCCCACATCCAAGGTCACCACCAAATGAAATCACCTGACTTCCCATCACTTATTCCCACCACTGCTCCCCGTATTTCTTCCTTCCTCTCTCACTGCCAACCTCTCCGTCACTTCTTACTTTTCCTCTTTTTTTTTCTTATGTTGTTTTTTTTTTTTTTTTTTTTTTGAGACAGAGTCTCGCTCTGTCACTCAGGCTGGAGTGCAATGTTGCCGTCTCAGCTCACTGCAACCTCTGCCTCCCAGGTTTAAGAGACTCTCCTGCTTCAGCCTCTTGAGTAGCTGGGATTACAGGTACCCATCACTGCACCTGGCTGATTTTTGTATTTTTAGTAGGGAAGGGGTTTCGCAATGTTGGCCAGGCTGGTTTCAAATGCCTGACCTCAGGTGATCTGCCCAGCTCAGCCTCCCAAAGTGCTGGGATTACAGATGTAAGCCATCATACCTGGCCAGACTCCCGATTATTATAATTAGCCATGGCTAATTATAATAATCAGGAGTCAAAAGGAAAAAAAAGAAGGGGGAGGGGGCATGATAGATTATGTAACTGTACAGGGCCACTGCTTTGAATTAACATGATACATACAGTTTTACATATTTAATATCATTTGTTATTTTATTTCCAGGTAAGTTTTTACATCTGTTTTTTCTTCCTTGTAAATTATTTATTTAATGCATTTAGTCAAAGTGGAAAAAATTCAGTCCTAAGTACTTGAAGACAGACACCCCAAACCTGACCTTGCTAGATTAGGAAATGTGGCAAATCAGTATGCTGATTACTGAAGGAGTAGAGAGAAGTGGCTCCTCCTTTGCTTTCCTTTCTCTGCTGTTGGAGTTACTTTCTCTTTTCTCAGGCCAAAGGATTCATTAGTATGAACCCACATACATCCTCACTCTCAAATCCATCCTTCACAACATAACCCCTGGAGGACCAGCTCCCAGCTTCCACTTGACCTCCTTACCACTTACAGCCTCATTGTGTCTGCTACTTAGACTAACTCATGACTAGTTCATGCAAGACAGGTCGGAGCTACCAACTATGGAGCAGGCTCTTGAGCTTCCCATCTTCTAGGCAAGTCAAGGGATTTGGAATGGGTTGGGATAAGTAATTTTCCCACATTTCCATGCCCAGTATGTGGCAGAATTAGGTAGCCTTCCTAACCTCATCATTTTTACGATGCTTTTAATCAAAACATCATAGTGGTGAAAAGTTATCTTGGGCCTCTGTCTATAAAAGATACAAGGGAAAATAAAGTTAAGAAAAAAAAAAAGGCAGAGCAAATTTGAATCAGACTTGTACCTCAGATAACTCTGTGGGTCACTAGCAATAAAGAGGGAGTCAGCAGGTTTGACTTCTGTAACCATACAGCATGACTCACTCTGAAAACTAGAAAAAAATATCAGCTAAGGTTTATTACCTGCTCAGGTTCCAAGGTGGCCAACATCCTTCCTCCAGATCGAGCCATTTCTCCCTGCTGCTCAACAGTAGGCCCTGCAAGAGTATGTGCAAATATCAGGTCATGGTCACCTTAGTTCTCTCTCACTTTGCCAGCACATGCACAGGCTCATCACACCCATAGAAGGAACACACGGTGTCTTGGTATGCTTGTTTCACATAGGGGATCACTATGACCAATAAAATAGCAAAAGAATGTGCCAGATTCACTCAGGTATAAACACAAGAACTTGTATTTCTGGGGTAAACAATATACTTTACGTTTTCTAGAATTCTTCTGAGTTCCACTTTGGCTAATATTTTTTAATGTGCTTACCTTTCTGAATGCAGACTATGAGGCAATTCTGTCCTCTGTAAACACTCCAGGGCAAACACTGTATCATAGGCACCTTTGCATCTCTACTGCTTATCAGTACCTGGCATCTAACATAGGCCTAGCAACTGTTTCTTGAGAAAATGAATGCTTATATACTTTAACCTAGTGATTTTCCAGAACATAGGCCTAGCTAGGCAGGTTAGATGGAATTTCACAAAAGTAAAGCAAAATCCAATTCTGCAAATAATGTTCAAAACAACGCCTTATTTCCTTTTTTTTTTTTTTGATGCGGAGTTTCGCTCTTGTTACCCAGGCTGGAGTGCAATGGCGTGATCACGGCTCACCGCAACCTCCGCCTCCTGGGCTCAGGCAATTCTCCTGCCTCAGCCTCCTGAGTAGCTGGGATTACAGGCATGTGCCACCATGCCCAGCTAATGCTTTGTATTTTTAGTAGAGACGGGGTTTCACTATGTTGACCAGGATGGTCTCGATCTCTTGACCTCGTGATCCACTTGCCTCGGCCTCCCAAAGTGCTGGGATTACAGGCTTGAGCCACCGCGCCCAGCGCAACAACGCCTTATTTCATAATATTAGCACATCAATTTGTGATCTATAGCCCCACAATTAAAAGTCAGTCTTCAGTCCCATCTAAGCCAGGTGTCACTAGCTCTCATCCACAAGCCTTGGGGCCTTATGAAGAACTATTTACCTGCAGGCTTTACTTCTGAAAAGAAGGTACCAACTTTCTTCCCCTCCACGATGTCTGTGATGACGTGTCCGGACACCTTGGGGTGGGTTCCATTGGCAATAACAACAGAAGTGCCACCTTGCAAAGCCCAGAGGGCTGCTTTTACCTAATGAGACACGTGAGGTCCAAAGATGAGATTCAGACCTATTCACCCACATTTTAAACTTGCAAAAAGATATTAAATCCAAGTTGGTATCGAACAACTTAAGTATATGAGAGAATGTTTTTAAAAGCTCAGGAGCTCTGAAAATACACACAACTCATACACTTTCCAGCTCAACCTTGGCATTTGTTGCTTCAAAGTAAACCAACCTATCCTTTGATTCCAGTCTGTTCTCTCTTCAGTCTTCTCTAGTATGGGACTCATAACTTCTGCATTTGATTTACTGTGCCTCAACTTAGAAACAGCTAAGTAGACCAACAGCCAGGTTTTTGACCAGAGTCTGATCTTGAGTACTTTTAGGTTTTCTAAGTGGGGATCTTGTCCTCATCTCTGCTGTTGATACATGTGATGCTGTACCTTAGGGGTATAACTTCTAAGAACAATTAATGGGACAGAATTTTTGAAAGATTTCACCAAGAAATATTTGAGCTGATAAATTAGAGGATTTATGAATTATGAAAAATATAAAGGCCCTGCTCATGCAGAGTTTACAACATGAACACACTGTTCATATAATATTAATGAAAAAACCCACATACACAGACATAACTCAACATTGGAACACAACACTCATTAAATCTGTATTTAGATATGTACATATTAAGTGTGTATGTGCCTACTATCTGAACCATTAACCCCCATATAATTACAAAAGTAAAAAGGATAAAATATAGTTTGGGCTTTAAAATTGTTACAGGCAGTTAAGGCATCAGATTCTTACCTTGGCTTCCATGCCACCCATTCCCACTCTAGACTTGGTTCCAAAAGTCACGGACTGCTGATCTCCGGGATAAAATATGTCAATAAGCTTTGCATCATCTGATCCTGGGGGGCTGTCAAAAAGGCCTAAAAAATAGACAAAGGTCAGTAATACTGCTTTGATGGAAGTGTCTCCAAGACAGGCCTCCCAGGGCACCTGCCAATCACTCTGTACTTTACTCATCCAAATGAATTCCACTGCACTACTACCTGCTCTGATCAGAAAAAGAGAACAAAGGATTTGACACTGACAAACAGCTCCAGAGGACTCACCTTACATAGTTCTATAACCTGGCTTAATAAACAAATGTTTCCCAACATCAGACCATGGCCATATCCTTGGCACAACATTTATCAGCCCTGTGCATATCCCTGGCAAGGTGTCCTTAGTTATGCCATTGCTACTTATGATGCTGTGCCTTAAGGATGGAACTGAAAAAGAAGACTGGCTATTGCAGAAATGGCACAGCAGCCATATACTGTTTAATGTGACTGTTTCCAAGCAGTAAGAAACGCAACAGAGGTACTCATTAACTCGCACGGTACCCTTTGAAACAATCACTAATTGACACACTTCCAATTTTATAGTGAGTCACTGTGGAGGTTAGGCTGAGTCAGAAGGAGAGCACATGACTCTTGGCATTCAGTCTGGACTCATTACCATAAAGCATATGTCCGTTTTATAACTGAGTGGAATGACATAAAATAGTTACATGAAATGTTACATGCATACAATCAAAGATGAAAAATCCTCACAATTTCACTTTGAAAAAGAGTGAGTGGCAGCTTGAACAAGAATAAGTGGGAGTAAGAGGGGTCTGAGAAAATGTAGTTAAATCAAGACCTAAGTGGACACATATAGGGAGGCTGAGGACTGGCTGAAGGACACTTTGGGCAGTGATTTTTCCGGTTTCAAGTTACTGCTTTTCCTGCACTGTAGTACACCTCTCCCCTCTATTATTCCAAACCTTTAAGACAATCTTGCTATATACTACCTCTCTGGGGGAGTAAGTGAATCAGGGAAGTGAGGATATCCATGTTCAATGTAGAGCAAAGCAGTGCCAACCACATGCCATGCAAATTATTACAGGAGAAGGAAAAACAATTGTTCATAATCTGTCAGTCTCAACCTACTACTCCACAGCTCTCCAAGATTTAGGGTTAGGATCTTCCCAGAAGATACAGTGCTATGAGATCACAGATTGAGATTTAGAAGCTGTTTCCATTTCATTTAATAGTATAGGGGCCGGGTGCGGTGGCTCACAGCTGTAATCTGAGCACTTTGGTGGTCCGAGGTGGGCAGATCATGAGGTCAAGAGATAGAGACCACCCTGACCAATACGGTGAAACCCCTTCTCTACTAAAAAATACAAAAATTAGCTGGGCGTGGTGGTCTGTGCCTGTAGTCCCAGCTACTCGGGAGGCTGAAGTGGAAGAATCACTTGAACCAGGATGCGGAGGTGAGAGTGAGCTGAGATTGCGCCACTGCACTCCAGCCTGGTGTCAGAGCAAGACGCTGTCTCAAAAAAAAAAAAAAAAAAAAGAGTATAGAGTATAGGAAAGATTAGACAATCCTAGCCAAACCTTCTCCAAAGACAGTGAGGGGTTCCTAGCATTCTGATAATGTGCTTACTCCTCTTTTCCCCTTACCCCACCCAAGAGCACAGTTAAAATTCAGATACTATTCTAAAAAGCCAACACTCAGTGGAAAACGAATTAGGATCATTATAACAAGAATGCCAGTCTGCCAATGACCTAATTTTGGTGTTTGAAGCTGCATCAAAACTGTTTGCTGGAGTCTCGTTCAAATTGGATTCTATAAACTAATCTCAAAGACTTAACTTTTTTTTTTTTTTTTTTTTTTTTTTACCTTGTTAGCCAGTATAAGAGAGAAGGAAGAGTGTAGCTTTTTTAATTGTACAGACTCAGATTTGAAACTAGCCTCTGTCAAGCACTTGCTATGTGACTTCGGATACACCAATTAATAGATGTGAATTTAATTTTAAATTAAATTAAAAAAAATTATTTATTCTCCTCTTCCCGCCCCCCCCCCCCACCCCACCCCCAACAGACAGGGTCTCTGTGTCACTCAGGCTGCAGTGCAGTGCAGTGCATGATCACAGCTCACTGTAGCCTCAACTTCCTGGGCTCAAGTGATTGTACTGCTTCAGCACCGCCAAATAGCTGGGATTACAGGTATGTGCCACCGTGCCCCGCTTCAACTTAATTTTTAACTTCTTCTTCTGTAAAATTAGGTTAACCTACCTATCTACTTTGTAGGAGTCCTAAAAAGATTGAAAATTACATTTATCAAGCACCTAGCACACTATGTGCTCATAGCAGAAATTCAATAAAAACCTGCTGATTGGCCGGGGGCCGTGGCCCACACCTGTAATCTTGAGGTAGGGATTTGGGAGGCCGAGGCAGGTAGATCACAAGGTCAGGAGTTTGAGACTAGCCTGGCCAACATGGTGAAACCCTGTCTCTACTAAAAATAGAAAAATTACGCCGGGCGCGGTGGCTCACGCCTGTAATCCCAGCACTTTGGGAAGCCGAGGCGGGTGGATCATGAGGTCATGAGATCGAGACCATCCTGGTCAACATGGTGAAACCCCGTTTCTACTAAAAACACGAAAAATTAGCTGGGCATTGTGGCACGTGCCTGTGATCCCAGCTACTCAGGAGGCTGAGGCAGGAGAATTGCCCGAACCCAGGAGGCGGAGGTTGCGGTGAGCCGAGATGGCGCCATTGCACTCCAGCCTGGGTAACAAGAGTAAAACTCCGTCTCAAAAAAAAAAAACAAACAAAAATTACATCATTGAATAATAGCAACGATGTAAACACATTAGAACCCTCATCTAATGCTGGTAAGAACATGAAATGGTACAGCTGCTTTGAAAAACAGTCTAGCAGTTCCTCAAAAGTCTTTTAAACAGTTACCATATGACCCTACAATTCTACTCGTAGGTGAAATAAAAACATGTTCACACAAAAACGTGTTATAAATGTTCATATCTAATGTCTATCAATTGATGAACTGATAAATAAAACACAGTATATCCAAAGAGTAGAATATTATTCAGCAATAAAAAGAAATGAAGTATTGATACATGCTGTAAAGTGGATAAACTTTGAAAATATGCTAAGTGAAAAAAACCAGTCACAAAGGGTCACCATATTATATGATACCATTTAAATAAAATGTCCAGAACAGGTTAATCCATAGAAACAGAAAGTATACTGGAGGCTGCCTAGGGATGGGGAGTTTGGGTAGAAGTGGGGAGTGACTGCTAAAGGTTATGGAGTCTCTTGTTGGGGTGATGAAAGGAAAAGTGTTCCATAAATGACTGTTCTTACAGTTGCACAATTATATGAATATACTAAAAGTCACCGAACTGTAAACTTTTATTTATTTTTGAGTCGGGGTCTTGCTCTGTCACCCAGGCTGGAGTGCAGTGGTGTGATAACAGCTCACTTCAGACTGGAACTCCCAGGCCCAAGTGATCCTTATGCCTCAGTCCCCAGTAGCTGGAACCACAGGCACATACCATGATATCCAGCCAACTTTTCTATTTTTTGTAGAGACAGGGACTCACTATATTGCCAGGTTGATCTCCAAATCCTGGGCTCAATTAATCCTCCTGCTTTGGCCTCCCAAGTGTTGGGATCATAGGTGTGAGCCACCAATCTAGGACGGAATTGTAAATTTCAAAAAAAAAAAAAAAGTGAATTGTATAGTATATAAATTATATCTCCATAAAGCTGTTAAGAAAAACAGCTGAAAGCACCTAGAAATAACATTTCAAAATATTCAAACTACATCTCTTAGACTCGCCCACCCTATTCTGAGTCATAAAAGCCCTTTGTCAGACCATATGGCTAATGATCTATAGTTAAAAATGATCACAGGGACTCAAAGAAAGAGGGAAACTCATGTACTCACACATGTATCATTTAAAACAAAGGGCAGATAAAAGAAAAAAGCATTACTTTGTACCTTCTACATCTGAAAGAACAATCAAGAGGTCAGTTTTCATTTCCACAGCCAGACGGGCAGCCAAGCTATCATTATCTTTAACACTGATAACCTGGAATGCAGATTAAAAAGTCATAAGTGAGTGAGCTAAACAGTCCAAAAAGAAATTAATGGAAGCATCCAGCTAAGCTCAGGCAAAACCAAGCTAGGCTCAGGCAAAACCAATGAACCCAAATACATAGATGACAGCTCTTGCAGGCCCCTTCTGTCTGCAAAGCACACTGTCTACTGGCAACCCCTTTTCCAAACATGCAGTCTTTCAGCCACTGAAATGTACAAAGCCATGCTCATCGTACCATCTTAAGTGACTATAGCACCTTACCCTGTTGAATGCAACCCCAAGTTCAGAAGAGCTTATTCAGTCACTGCTCCATAACAACAGTTTCTCTGATAATTTTTCCACCTTGTTCATGCCAAACTTCTGGTGTTAGTGCATGCATCACAGCGTGGTGTTAGTGTCTCCAGCATGCTTAACCCTTAAAATACTTTACCCACATTTACCCCCTGCAGGTCACTGTTGGGCTCAGCTGGGGGGACAACAGCATCATTTGTGTTGACAATGGGGACAATGTTCATTCTAAGGAGTTCATGAAGTGTTCCATTGAGGTTCCGGCGCTTCTGCTCATCGTGGAAATCCAAATTGGTCACCAAAATCTAAAAGGATTAAATAGATTGAAAATGCAGGAGCGAGAAAAATGATAAACTTCCCAGCATAGAAAAATGCTAAGAGTAGGGGAGTTAACTTTGGGTTTCTGGGGACCCATACAGATTAGAATTAAAAAAAGATGCTAAGAGTAGGGGAGGTAACTTTAGGTTTCTGGGACCCCACACTAGAATGAAATACACATATCTGGGTGTTTATCCAATTCTTTTTTTTTTGTTTGTTTGAGATACGGTCTTACTCTGTTGCCTGGAGTGCAGTGGCATAATCTCTGCTCACTGCAATCTCCACCTTTTGGGTTCAAGCAATTCTCATGCTTCAGTATTCCAAGCAGCTAGGATTATGGGCACATGCAGCTAATTTTGGTATTTTTAGTAGAGACAGTGTTTCGCCATGTTGGCCAGGCTGGTCTCCAACTCCTGGCCTCAAGTGATGGGATTACAGGTGTGATCCACTGCTCCTGGCCCTAGTTCTTGTACAGATTTTTTTTAAAAAGTACAATAATCTGAAATATTTATTTAAGAATTTATTTGGGCCAGGCGCGGTGACTCAAGCCTGTAATCCCAGCACTTTGGGAGGCCGAGGTGGGTGGATCACACGGTCAAGAGATCGAGACCATCCTGGTCAACATGGTGAAACCCCGTCTCTACTAAAAATACAAAAAATTAGCTGGGCATGGCGGTGCGTGCCTGTAATCCCAGCTACTCAGGAGGCTGAGGCAGGAGAATTGCCTGAACCCAGAAGGCAGAGGTTGCGGTGAGCCGAGATCGTGCCATTGCACTCCAGCCTGGGTAACAAGAGCAAAACTCCGTCTCAAAAAAAAAAAAAAAGAATTTATTTAAGACTTCTTGCCAAAGTACTTTAATCCTCAGAGAGCTACCAAATCTCAAAATCTCATTCATTTACAAAATTAAGAAAATTAATGTATCTATTTTAGAGGGATACTAGGGGAATCAGTGATTATCCATTCATTTCTTTTTTTTTTTTTTTTTTTTTGCGACGGAGTTTTGCTCTTGTCACCCAGGCTGGAGTGCAATGGCGCAATCTCGGCTCACCGCAACCTCCGCCTCCTGGATTCAGGCAATTCTCCTGCCTTAGCCTCCTGAGTAGCTGGTTTTACAGGCACGCGCCACCATGCCCAGCTAGTTTTTTTGTATTTTTAGTAGAGACGGGGTTTCACCATGTTGACCAGGATGGTCTCAATCTCTTGACCTCGTGATCCACCCGCCTCGGCCTCCCAAAGTGCTGGGATTACAGGCTTGAGCCACCGCGCCCGGCCTTTTCTTTTTTTATAGAAAGGGTCTTGCTCTGTTGTCCAGGCTGGACTTGAACTCCTAGTCTCAAGTGATCCTCCCACCTCAGCCTCTTGAGTAACTGGGACTAAAGATGCACACCGCTGTGCACAGCAATTTCTTTTTTTTTTTTTTTTTTTTGAGACAGAGTTTCGCTCTTGTTACCCAGGCTGGAGTGCAATGGCGCGATCTCAGCTCACCGCAACCTCCGCCTCCTGGGTTCAAGGAATTCTCCTGCCTCAGCCTCCTGAGTAGCTGGGATTACAGGCACACGCCACCATGCCCAGCTAATTTTTTTGTATTTTTAGTAAAGACGGGATTTCACCATGTTGACCAGAATGGTCTCGATCTCTTGACCTCGTGATCCGCCCACCTCGGCCTCCCAAAGTGCTGGGATTACAGGCTTGAGCCACCGCGCCCGGTGTCTGCAATTTCTAAAATATCTCTCTGTCCTAGCATCTGATTCAGGGTCTGGCCATAGTAGGCCCTTAAATATTTGGTGAATGAGTGAATAAATTATTTACTCTGCTTAGAAAAGTGTGTTAGACAAAATGAAATAGTGCTGTGTTGTCACTGCTGTTGCTCTGAAGCAGACCATTACCAGAGTTAAGAAAGACTGTGTGTGAGCATGTGGGGTTAGTCCGAGAAATTTACAGAGGTTAGTCTTTAGTCACAAGCTGAAAGAGGGACAGAAGGCAACTTAGTTCAAGGGAAGACATGAGCATAAGGTGCTCAAAGGTAGAATGAATAGCTGGGTGTGTGGGCTGGGAAACAGCTCCGCTTTCTTGCTTGAACCAGAATTTTATGCAATGTTTATTAAGAGAAAAAGATAAATGGGTAAATGGAGATAGCAAGAAACTAAATGGCAACAAACCTTGAAGCTCAACAAATACTTTAATATAATCTCTCTAATGGTTAAGGAAGAGAGTTCTTGCTATGTAGGGCAGGATGTGGCAGGGAAATTGGAAGCAAACAGTAAAGCAAGCAGGCACTGAAACAGTCAAAGTGAGGATGGTTAAGGGTCTGGCTACGATAAGTGAGTAGCCTTAATGGTACATAAGACGTTGGAAACATATATATATAGAAAATTAATTCACTCACTCACTTGATAAAAAATTTGTTGAGTACCTATGAAATGCCAGGGTCTAGCTGCTGGAATAGAGAATAAGAATGTTGATAGTTTGGGGAAAAATAAAATGGGGCATATTTAAGGCTGGGCACAGTGGCTCATGCTTGTAATCCCAGAACTTTGGGAGGCCCAGGAGGGCAGATCACCTGAGGTCAGGAGTTTGAGACCAGCCTGACCAACATGGAGAAACCCTGTCTCTACTAAAAATACAAAATTAGCCGGGCGTGGTGTTGCACTCCTGTAATCCCAGCTACTCAGGAGGCTGAGGCAGGAGAATCGCTTGAACCCAGGAGGCGAAGGTTGCAGTGAGCTGAGATTGTGCCATTGCATGCCAGCCTGTGCAACAAGTGCAAAACTCCATCTCAAAAAAAAAAAAAAAAAGGCAGGGGGCATATTTTTGAAAGGGAAGATCATGAACTCCTTTTCAGAAAGGCTTAGTTCTGTAGGACACAGGCATAGGTCAAGGCTGAACGTACAGATTCTGGTCACGATGGTGAAAGAGCAAACAATTAATATAAACACGTGTGTAGGAGAGGCAAGCAGGAGGGCTAAAGGTCCAGGAAAAATATCCGTCACCAAAATAGCTTCACAAAAAAACCAAGAGGTAAAGAGTCTCAGGAGGGAAAAGTATGTGTTTAGACAAGGGCAATCTGCTGAGGACAAATCAGTTTCCCTTCTATGAAGAAAAAACAAGCCGTTGCAGTGTTTTAAGTCTTTAACCTGGCAAATGACCTACTGGAAATTTCAAAAGCCACTGATAATAGTCTTCTATATAGGACTATTGAAGAAAATAAGGAACCAGAAGACAAAGTACAAAAAACAAATATTTTCTGTAGATCTCATGGTCTTTGGGGAAGGCACAGGTGTTTGAGGAAAGAGCCCAGGGATTGAAGCTTGTTGGGAACTAGAGGTGGCAGAGTTCTTCTTTCACTCAATGTGAATTAAAACAATGGCTGATGCTGCACTGACTCTTAATGCTACTGTCATTCAAAACAAAACAAAAACAAACTCTCAAAAAGTATCATCCCTGAGAAAAACCAAACCAAAGCGAAACCATAGCTCTTGGACTTGAGTTTCCTCACCTGGCTCCAGGCACTTTAAAAAAATTAAAGACCAAAATTGTCATTGGACTGTGGAGAAGAGAAAGCAGGTAATTAAAAAAGAGTGATAGGAATAGAGATTTATATTGTACTAGGAGAAAAAACAAAAGCTAAGACTGCAGAATGTGGGGTCCCCAGCCATAGGCAATGGGACAAGTCTATGCCTTTCTGTTTCAGCTCACTGACTTGAAGACACTCTGGTATAACACCAGAATATTGCTGTGGGTACAAACAGGCAAATGATGGAGAAACAAAAAAAGTAACAGGAAATGAAGAAGCAAAACCTGATATATATGTATTTACACAAGTGAGATATATATATATGTATAATGTCACCTTATATGTTTTATTTTATATTATATTATTTTACATGTACACCACCTGCACGGATGTTATTTTACACAGGTGATATTGTTACATGTGGTGTACATGTAAAATAATATCCATAATATAAAATAACAGATATTTCATATCTTTGCAGATAAAGGAGTTTCAAAATAAAATAATTTGGGAGTTAGATTTTTTCCAGTTGTTTCCTGAGATGACTGTTACTTAGATGTGTCTATTTAGTGTGTAGTTGAAAAGTTAAGAATACAATTCAAAAAATTCAGGAGACTTAGGTAAAAATAAAACAATGTAGAAAGAAGGTTCTAGAACATTTTGGGGCAGGCACCACAAATTCGTAAGTCCCATGAGGACTGAAATCATGTCTGACTTGTTCACCACAGTATCGCCAATGCCCAAGACTGCTAGGTACACCATAGGTGCTCAATAAATATTTGCTCAGTTAGTAAAAAAAACCAACAAACCACCAGCATTCCTCTTTCCCTTCAAAGCTTAATAAATATCTGCCATAAAAGGCAACCAACCAGATGCAAAGAGAAGCAGGCCACCTGAAGTCAAAGCCAGTGAAATAAAGACATTTAACTTCTCTGTCTTCAGAAGTGTTAACACTTGTAATCCTAAGAGTTATTAGTATAACAAGAGCTAATATTTACCGAGAATGCATTACGTACCAAACACTATACTAAATGCTTTTCATATATTTTCTCACTGAGCCCTTCCAAAAACTCTGAAATAGGCACTGATATTATCCCCATTTTTCAGATGAGGAAACTGAGGCACAAAAAGGTTAGATAAAAAACTTCCTTGAGATCTCTCAAATAGCAAATGATGAAGCTGATGCCATATTCCATGAGTCTGGCTCCAGAGCCCTTTGTTCCCAAGAACCACCCCCACAGGTCTCACACCCTTTGCAAAGCCCAGCCTCTCACCTGGGCAGCACAGATGCTGTACTGGGTAAACATAGCCTCATACAAGGCCATCAGCCCACTCTGTCCGGCAGCTGCACAGGCCCGTGCCTCTAAGACTGGAATTGCCTGTAATATACCAATCAGACAAGGTGTGGTCGGGAATGAGGGAAGAAGACCTGAGGATCCATTTCAACGAGTGGGGAAGCAGCACCCACCATCTCTTTCAGCTGGTTCTGCCCTGAGTGTAGGGCCTGCCGCACACTCTGAGACAGAAGGATCTCATGGCGCAAGCGCTGTTTGCCAAAGGCTACGGCTCCACTGGTCACCAGCATCATCTCTCTGCCCTGATTCTGCAGCACTGATACCTGGCATTGAGAAGGAAAGGGAATCACAAGTCAACATATTGTCTCTTTCATCTCCTCACAAGGGATAGAGGTAGGGTAGACTATTGAATAGATCCCAAAAGCTGGTTTATGAACCAACATGTGGCTGGCTCTGAAAGAATCAAGCAGATTGGTAAAAACACAAATTCCTACATCATGTCTCAAATTTCTGTATAGCAGGTGGCAGATAAAAAGAAGACATTTTAATTTATTTTTTATTAAAACAATTGTCCAGGCATGGTGGCTGATGCCTGTAATCCCAGCAGTTTGGAAGGCCAAGGCAGGCAGAATGCCTGAGCCCAGGAGGTTCAAGACCATCCTGGGTAACATGGCAAGACACATTCTCTACAAAGAATACAAAATTTAGCCAGGCATGGTGGTGCATGCCAGGTACCTGGGAGGCTGAGGTAGGAGGATCACCTGAGCTGAGGGAAATTGAGGCTGCAGTGAGCCGTGATGGTGTCACCAAACTCCAACCTTGGCAACAGAATGAGAGAGACATTGTCTCAAAGAAAAAAAAACCCTATTAAAAAATTTTCTTGGGCCGAGCGCGGTGGCTCAAGCGTGTAATCTCAGCACTTTGGGAGGCCAAGGCGGGTGGATCACAAGGTCAAGAGATCGAGACCATCCTGGTCAACACGGTGAAACCCTGTCTCTACTAAAAATACAAAAAAATTAGCTGGGCATGGTGGCGGGTGCCTGTAATCCCAGCTACTCAGGAGGCTGAGGCAGGAGAATTGCCTGAACCCAGGAGGCGGAGGTTGCGGTGAGCTGAGATCGCGCCACTGCACTCCAGCCTGGGCAACAAGAGTGAAACTCCGTCTCAAAAAAAAAAAAATTTTTTTTCTTAACACAGACTCTTGCTCTGTCACCCAGGCTGGAGTGCAGCAGCATAAATGTGGCTCACTGCAGCCCTGGCTGCCTAGGCTGAAGTGATCCTCCAGCCTCAGCCTCACAAGTAGCTGGAACCATTGTTTTAGTACACATCCCAGGCAACAGATGTTATTTCATCTGTAAACAGTTTGGCAGTAACTGCTAAAAGATAATTATATATATATGTAACATATAATATATATAATTATATTTTAAACGTTTTTATAACATAATTATAAAATTATAATTATATAATATATATTTTTCTCTCCACAAAACCATTATCATCTGAAACATTTCAATGATTTCCTTCATATCAAATAGCCAGTGCTCATATTTTGCCAATTTTTTTTTGCTTGCTCAAATTGAGATGCAAGCTAAACCCTGCCTTACAAATTAATTGAAGTATCTCTTGAGTCTCTTTAACTCATGGGTTCCCCTCTCCATCAGTTTTCCCCCTTGTAATTTTCTGTTAAACTCAGTTGTTTATTCTTTAGGATTTCCCAGCCTACATTTTCCCAATTGTGTCCCTATGGTATTAACACTGCGCTTTGTATTTCCTACAAACTGCTGTTTGATATCAAGGCTTGTTTTCCCCCCACTGCCAACAGTTCTTAATAGGTTGTGGTGTACATGTCCATCAAGGGGATACATAATGCCTGGTTATCTTTCTTTTTGTGATATTAGCATCTGTTTGATGATCATTGCCAAGATCAATTATTCCATTAGGAGTGGCAAAATGCTGATATTCTAACTCAATGATTCCTTCTTCATTTATAATCTGGAAGAATTCCAAAAGGGAAATTTTACTTTACCAACTATTTGGTTACCCTGAGGTATGGTTTGTCTATGAAAAGCAGGACAAATGTGTGTCTCTTCCCCTTTACTCATCCATTTTCAAAATAATGAGTAGCTTCTCCAAAAATGGCCAATGAGGTTTTTTTAAGTGTAATTATGAATTCAGGGATTTAAACATTTTTTTTTTTTGCATTGTGTAGTGATTCCCTTTCTTTTTTTTTTTTTTCTTTTGAGACTGAAACTCTCACCCAGGCTGGAGTGCAGTGGTGCAATCTCATCTCACTGCAACCTCTACCTCCCACGTTCATGCGATTCTCCTGCCTCAGCCTCCTGAGAAGCTGGGATTACAGGCAGGTGCCACCATACCTGACTAATTTTTGTACTTTTCGTAGAGATGGAGTTTCACTATGTTGGTCAGGCTAGTCTCAAACTCCTGACCTCAGGCAGTCCGCCCACCTTGGCCTCCCAAAGTGTTCGGATTACAGGTGTGAGCCACTGCACCCAGCTGTGATTCCCTTTCTTGATGTTCAAATCATTCCATCTATGGCCAGTGGAAGCCACTGTAAGTCGGCTCCTGAGTCCATCTGACAGGATATTAGGCAGTCCCTGATGGAGACAGATCTTCCACTAGGTCCACAAACAGCCCTAGAAAGAAAGCTGGTAACCTAGGCAAACCTTTCCCAGGTTTTTCCTACTGTTTTCATCAAGCTTTTCCTTCGTTCAAAATCTTCAGTCTGCTTTTGAAACTGAACCCCAACTCACCTAGTTGGCTTCAGAGCCCTGCCTAATGGAATGATCCACTTTATTTTTCATTCTTCCTGATAAGACCACCATCTCTGCTTTCCAGCTTGTCTCCTCCCTGGCCCACAGCATGCCATATTCATTCCTGTCTGTCTTCCATCTGGAATCCACTCCTAGAGCCAGTTCCTCCCCCATAAGCACTGGACTGCAGGGGCACCAGTCGCATGTATACTTAGCAGCGTGGAACTTTCCCCGTTTATGCAAGTCCCATCAGTTATCAAGGCCCAGGCCGAGTTCTAGCTCTCCTAGGAAGCCCCAAGAACAACCATACTCTCATCTGAGTTTCCCATCTCTGGACCCATCAGTCACTGTTATTTGGGCCCACTCATTTGGATATTTACTGCCCTGAACAGTCACCTACATGTTTGGGAAGTCCCAGTTCTGGCTCCCAAAGGGTAGAGACTCTGTTAAGTCTTTAAGGTAGAGAGGCTCTGTTATGCCCCTCACAGTGTAGTCTCTTGATAAATATTTTTAAAGTTTATCTGATGAACTCAGTCTGGGAGGTTCGTTTGATAATTATTGTTTTGGGGTTTTATTTATTTTTTTTTGGTCAGGTTTTCATTCTGTTGCACAGGCTGGAGTGTAATGACTTGATCATAGTTTTTTTTTTTTTTTTTTTTTTTTCCCTCGCTATGTTGCCCAGGCTGGAATGCAGTGGCTATTCAGAGGCACTGATTCCCACTACTGATCAGCACGGGAGTTTTGACCTGCTCCGTTTCCGACCTGGGCTGGTTCACCCCAACACTTTATCATAGTTCACTGCAACCTTGGGCTCCTGGGCTCAAGCAATTCTCCTGCCTCAGCCTCCCAAGAAGTTAGAACTTTTTGAGACAGGGTCTTGCTCTGTCACCAAGGCTGGAGGGCAATGGCATGATCATAGCTCATTGGAGCCTCAACCTCCCAGGCTTAGGCAATCCTCCTATCTCAGCCTCCTGAGTAGCTGGGGCCACAGAAACGTGCCACCAGGCCTGGCTAATTTTTTTAAAAAATTTTTGTAAAGTCAGTGTTTCACTATATGGCTTGGGCTAGTCTCAAACTCCTGGGCTCAAGCAATCCTCCCGCCTCAGCCTTCCAAAGTACTGGATTACAGGAACGAGCATGGCTGAGAGCTGATAAAACTTCATTTACAAAAACAGGCAGCATGCCAGATTTGGCCAAAAGTCAAAAACCAGACATCCAGGTATCCCACAGATAAAGCAAGAGTTCTTCCATGGCAGCTGAAATTTTACACTACCCTCCATAATTAAATTTTCAGTTTTTAAAAAACAACTTTCCTGAGGAGTTAATATTGGGAAACTGCTAACCTGAAACCTTACAGAATTTTTTTCTCACATTTTCTATTCTAAACAATTATCAAGGGTAAGCAACAAAGTGAGACCCAGTCTCTACAAAAATTACAAAAATTTGCTGGGCATGGTGGTTTGTGCCTATAGCTGCAGCTACTCGGGAGCTGAGGTCAGAGTATCACTTGAGCTTGGTGGGTTGAGGTTGCAGTGAGCTGTGATCATGCCATAACAGTCCAGCTGGGGTGACAGAGTGAGATCCTCTCAAAACAAACAAACAAACACAGCTGCCTGATCCCAGAGATACTTATTAAATGGATAGGTGTGAAGCCCAGGCATCTCCAGGCCCGAGATGATTCTACTTCATAACCAGAACTAAGAATCTCTGACAGAAACAGCTCTTAATCACTAAGAAGTCTGAGGCACGAACTGCATGAAATCACCCCTACTCCTTAACATTCCCTTTTCTTGCCCTAAGATGCTATCTCTTACTGACATCCACATTGGGAAACAGTTTCCACACTGGGTTAAATCTATTGCACTGAATTCACAATTATTTTTATAAATTGATGAGCAACTTAAACCCAATTTGAACTAACAACTTAAAACCCCAATTTAGTACAGCATTTCTATCTTGGCAATCACCTGCTCAACAATAGATGCCAAGCGCCCCAGGGCCAGGCCACATTCATCCCCTCGGGTCACCACAGCACTGCCGAGCTTCACCACGATTCTCTTGGCATGCTTCAGCTCACTTCGGTGGGCAAAGGACTTGCCATGTGCACGACTGAGGGGTACAGTGATAAAGGGGATATTGCTCCAAGAACGAACATGTCTGATGACTGAAGGCTGGATACGATCTGTAGCCACCAAGGTCAAATGCAAGAAAGAAAGAAATACTCAATTTAGTTGTTCAATAAAAATATCCGTGCCCAGTATTAATCAGTTTAGATACCAAAAAAATAGCATTATCATTAACTGTGTAAAAGTAGCACAGTATATCAAAAGCTCTATCTAGCATATTCTTATTTTATGCTAGCATATTCTTATTTTATATATTCTATCTAGCATATTCTTATTTTATGTATTGTATGGAGTTTACACCCAGTATGCAGGTCATAGGCATACTCAAATGCCATTGGTGAAGAGTACAAATTAATCTTTTTTTTTTCTTTTCTTTTTTTTTTTTTGAGACAGAGTTTCACTCTTGTTACCCAGGCTGGAGTGCAATGGCGCGATCTCGGCTCAACGCAACCTCCGCCTCCTGGATTCAAGCAATTTTCCTGCCTCAGCCTCCTGAGTAGCTGGGATTAGAGGCACGCGCCGCCATGCCCAGCTAATTTTTTTTGTATTTTTAGTAGAGACGGCGTTTCACCATGTTGACCAGGATGGTCTCGATCTCTTGACCTCGTGATCCACCCGCCTCGGCCTCCCAAAGTGCTGGGATTACAGGCTTGAGCCACCGCGCCCAGCGTACAAATTAATCTTTCCTGAATTTAGGTTGGCAAATTTATCAAAAGCCTTAAAAAAAGTTCTCTAAAAAAGAGATTTATCAGAAATCTGTTCATCACTGTCTTATTTATTATCAGAAAAATCAGAAGCAGAGTAAATGTTGAATAAAAGATTAACATTTTTAGAATTTTTAATAATGCAGAAAAATGCTTATGTTAATTTCATATACATGTATAAACACACAGATGGATAAAATTAATGAAAAATATTTTATCTCAATAGGATTATAAGCAACTTTAAATTTTCTTCTTTGTTCTTTCTTATATTTTCCAAGTTTATGCAGTTAAGATGCACTGCTTTTATAATCAGAAAAATATAGGTGTTTCTAAAGAAACCATATTATTATAAAAAGAGGAAAGAGCTGGCCAGGCTCGGAGGCTCACACCTATAATCCCAGAACTTTGGGAGGCTGAGGCAGGAGGATCACCTGAGGTCAGGAGCTCGAGACCAGCCTGGCCAACATGGTGAAACCTTGTCTCTACTAAAATACAAACTGTGGTGGCAGGCACCTGTAATCCTAGCTATTCAGGCGGCTGAGGCAGGAGAATCACTTGAACCCAGGAGATGGAAGTTGCAGTGAGCCAAGATTGTGCCATTGCACTCCAGCCTGGCGACAGTGAGACTCTGTCTCCAAAAAAAAAAAAAAAAGAAAAAAAAAAAGAAAAAGAGGGAAGAGTCTGATTAGCAAAGACATTAAAGAACAAAGTATCCTAGCCCTTTGGGAGGCCAAGGCGGGTGGATCATGAGATCAGGAGTTCGAGATTAGCCCAGCCAATGCAGTGAAACCCCGTCTCGACTAAAAATACAAAAATTAGCCAGGTGTGGTGGTGGGCACCTGTAGTCCCAGCTACTCAGGAGGCTGAGGCAGAAGAATCACTTGAACCCAGGAGGTTTGCACTCCAGCCTGGGCAACAGAGCAAGACTCCGAGATACACACAAACACGCACACGCACGCGCGCACACACACACACACACAGAGTAAGTGGTATGAATAATAAAAAATCTAAACTAGTCTATCTACAATTTCTCTTTCTGACATGGCAGTATGAATCCAGATGCCTGTAAACAATGATAAAAGAAACTGGAGAGCTTTCTGAAGGAAAAGCAATGTTAGAGTCAGATCCTTTTCACCCCATTAGACATCTGCCTCTAACCAATTCTTTTTTTTTTTTTTTTTTTGAGACGGAGTTTCGCTCTTGTTACCCAGGCTGGAGTGCAATGGCGCGATCTCGGCTCACCGCAAACTCCGCCTCCTGGGTTCAGGCAATTCTCCTGCCTCAGCCTCCTGAGTAGCTGGGATTACAGGCACGCACAACCATGCCCAGCTAATTTTTGTATTTTTAGTAGAGACGGGGTTTCACCGTGTTGACCAGGATGGTCTCGATCTCTTGACCTCGTGATCCACCCGCCTCGGCCTCCCAAAGTGCTGGGATTACAGGCTTGAGCCACCGCGCCCGGCTGCCTCTAAACAATTCTTCCCTGATTTTTTTTCTTGTAACATTGTACAAGATTACAGATAATTTGCATAGACAAACAAACAAACAAAGGTACAAGATTTCTATTTTTTTTTTTTTTTTGAGACGGAGTTTTGCTCTTGTTGCCCAGGCTGGAGTGCAATGGCGCGATCTCGGCTCACCGCAACCTCCGCCTCCCGGGCTCAGGCAATTCTCCTGCCTCAGCCTCCTAAGTAGCTGGGATTACAGGCACGCGCCACCACGCCCAGCTAGTTGGTACAAGATTTCTAAGGAGGAAAAAATATCTTGATTAAAAAGCTGAATAGATACCTGCATAAAGCCAAAAGTAAAAGAGTAAAAGCTGAATGTCAGGCACAGAACCCTTTCAACACTTCTCATGGGCCCAACACCTCCTGCTTAGCTGCTTACTAATTACCCATTCGCCCTTTCTCACACAATTATCAGATACCCAAGTATTAGCCAGGCATACTGCCACCAGTCAAAAGACTACATTTCCCAGCCTTTCTTGTTCAGATAGATAGGACCATGTGACCAAGTCTGGCTAATGAGACATGTGAAAATGTTATGTGGGGTTTCTAGGAACTTAAAAGAGATGTACTTTCTTCCCTTCATCCCCACTGCTGCCTCGTATATGGGCATCAAGTCTGGAGCTCAATCATGCATTTTGAACTACAAGGAACTGTGAAGAAATAGGAACGAACAAGCAGGGATCCCTGATGATTTCACAGTGCTATTCTAGAAGCCCTGGACTGTCTACCTTCTTGCAGGACTGCTAGGCTTCCTTCAAGAGAAAAGAGAAATACATTTCTATTCTGTTTGAGCCACTAGTATTTCGAGTTTCCTACTATTATGCATATAATTGTAACTGACACAGGAGAATGAGTGCACAGGCAGATGGGCTGGGTGAGGCCTATGTGGGAGAGAAGATGCTGTCAAATCAGTGGGGGTGGAGAAGGGTGGGAGGGGTGCTTACAGCAAACAGATCTTCCTCCTTGATAGCAAGAAGCAAGACAAGGTGGGTAACATTGGTTCTCAGCAGGACTAAACATTAAGCAATTTCCTGCAAAGACTCTTCTATATCTCATTAGAGACAACTCACAAATATTTAAATGAATTACTAAAATAATTATTCCAACCCACCCTTTGAACCACTGTTCTACAACTTTATTAGAGAGTTAACTACCTTTACTTGAACCAACCATTATCACTTCCCTTTATAGTGTCTGTCTATAAATTACAATTTTCTCTTTTTTTTTTTTTTTTTTTTTTTTGAGACGGAGTTTCGCTCTTGTTACCCAGGCTGGAGTGCAATGGCGCGATCTCGGCTCATCGCAACCTCCGCCTCCTGGGCTCAGGCAATTCTCCTGCCTCAGCTTCCTAAGTAGCTGGGATTACAGGCACGCGCCACCACGCCCAGCTAGTTTTTTGTATTTTTAGTAGAGACGGGGTTTCACCATGTTGACCAGGATGGTCTCGATCTCTCAACCTCGTGATCCACCCGCCTCGGCCTCCCAAAGTGCTGGGATTACAGGCTTGAGCCACCGCGCCCGGCCTAAATTACAATTTTCTCAAAATTTCTTTTGACCTTCTGACTCTATCTCCTGGCCACTAACTCGCTCCCTAACCACAATCTACTGATGATGGGTAAAGCAGGCAGGAGCTTGTTCTCATAAATGAGAAGGTACCAGTGGGCTCTCCTGCCTTCCTGCCTCCTTCACACACAAATCTTAGAAAGAACATTTCTAATGAAGTAGTAAAGAGTCATTTCTTCCTTCCCCTAAATAACCATTTTTCAAGTGACTATATTTCAGGTTTGTGGAGATATAACCAAGTTAATATGATCTTTTTTCACAATAGGCTTGCCATCTAGATCCTGGCACAGATGTCAGCCATCATTTGGGATGGAACTGGGGTTCTGGCAGTATTGCTGGATCTACAGGTGCATGGTCTCTTCCTGCTGCGGGAGTCCCTGGGGCTAAAGGACTGGTTTGTTGTTGAGGCTAAGTTTTTCGGAGTGCTACTTTCCTTCATTGGGTTAATTATTATTAATAATATAGGTACACTAGCCGGGCGCGGTGCCTCAAGCCTGTAATCCCAGCACTTTGGGAGGCTGAGGCGGGCGGATCACAAGGTCAAGAGATCGAGCCCATCCTGGCCAACATGGTGATATCCCGTCTCTACTAAAAATACAAAAAATTAGCTGGGCGTGGCGGCGTGCGCCTGTAGTCCCAGCTACTTGGGAGGCTGAGGCAAGAGAATTGCTTGAACCCAGGAGGCGGAAGTTGCAGTGAGCCGAGATTGTGCCACTGCACTCCAGCCTACTGCCTGGCGACAGAGTGAGACTCTGTCTCAAAAAAAAAAAAAAATAAATAAATAAATAATAATAATAATATAGGTACACTAATGTTTTCAGGAATATTATCCTAAGCAATATGTACACCTAAGTCTTAAGATTAAAAGTTGTACACATAATGGTTTGGTCTCACTGATCTGATAAGAGAGAAGGGTGGTGGAGAGACAGGCTTACTCCCCTAGGGTTTCAACCAGGAATCGTCAGTGGCTGTTTGCAGAGCTCAGAGCTGTCAAGTACTGTGCATTACCCTTTGGGCAGCTGTCAGATCTAGGCTTTCTGGCTTTCTCCCCTCTGCTGGAGGCCCTATCCTGACCTCGAAGTGTGGTTGAGATACTGGGTGAAATTGGGAAAAGGGCATAAGGGACCTCTTGGTACCATTTCTTAAAACTACAAGTAAATTTATAATTAGCTCAACATATAAAACTTAATTACAAAAAAAAAGTAATGAAAAAAAATAATACTAGGCTAGGTGCAGTGGCTTACCTATAATCCCAGTACTTTGGGAGGCCGAGGTGGGCAGATCACCTGACGTCAGGAGTTCGAGACCAGCCTGGCCAACATGGTGAAACCCTGTCTCTACTAAAAATACAAAAATTAGCTGGGCGTGGTGGTGCACACCTGTAATCTCAGCTGCCAGAGAGGCTGAGGCAGGAGAATCACTTGAATCCGGGAGGTGGAGGCTGCAGTGAGCCAAGATTGTGCCACTGCACTCTAGCCTGGGTGACAGAGTGAGACTCCTCAAAAAAAAAAGTAGCATGTAAAAACTTGGGGGCAATAAATACAGGGAACACTTTATTGACACAAACACTTAGAACATTTTATTAGGAGGCTGCCTCTTGCCTCCTTGCTGTTTGGCAGAATTTTGTCTAATTCTGTCAAATTATATTTTCTTCTCTCTCTCTCTCTTTTAAACCTTTTTTCTTGGTTGGGCATGATGGCTCATGCCTGTAAACCCAGCACTTTGAGAAGCCAAGGTGGGCAGACTGTTTGATCTCAGTAGTTCAAGACCAGCGTGGGCAACATGGCAAAATCCCATCGCCACAAAAAATAAAAAAAAGTCAGCATGGTGGTGTGTGCCTGTAGTCCCAAGTACTTGGTGGGTTGAGGCAGGAAGATTGCTTGAGTCCAGGAGGTCTGGGCTGCACTCAGCCATGTTTGTGCTACTGTACTCCAGCCTCGGTGATAAAATGAGACCCCGTCTCCGAGCAAACACCTTTTTCTCTTTTAGAACTCATCTGAAATATACTTGACAACCAAACTTGCCAGATACTCATAAGTTTCCTGTGGTACATACGAGATCTGGAGACGGCTGTGCACTGGACCCAGGGCAGGAGATGTTGGTTGAAGGGCTGGAACCCACAGCGGTAAACTTGACTCAACATGCTGCAATGTGGTCACTGTCCAAAGTATCTGCAGAATACAGTTTTTAAAAAGCGAATAGTGAAAAATACTGAACAATTCATTTTATTTCCCTCTACTTCCCCTTACTCTTGGAGTAAAAATCTGACTCCTCTGTATTAGGGAAACTTCCACCTCCTCTATATTACAGAAAAGAGAGAAAGACTAAGTGCCTCCTTCCTAGGCCTCAACCCTAGCCCTTCCTTTTCTAGGACCATCTTAGTGTTTATGTAAGCAAATAACAATGCAGGGCTATGAACATTTTGATAGACAAAAAACATCTGCTCTTTTTGGCATCTTCCAAATTAAAAAAAAAAAAATCTTTCAGGAGCAATGCTTATGTATTAATACTAAATCGTCATATAATTCCTATAACAGATCCAACATCCTAAAGCAACCATGTCCGCCTTTCTGCTAACACCTTCCAACAGAACCAGGAAATACACATATTTGAAATGTCAGCTTGATCCCTGCCAGACAGCCATGAGAAGCAAGAGGAAAGACCAAAGGCTGCTGCCATGTCTTTGCTGCCTACAGGATTGTAAAGTAACTCCTGTACCCCTGGAAGGCAGCGGCAATGCCCGCAACTGGTGTTAACATCTTAATCCTGTGGAGGATGAGAACATGGCTACAAATCTCAGTTGACAACACGAAGCGGTTATGGGCATTTCCCCACCTTGGGTCAAAATTTGAGACTTCAGACAAATAGTTGTGTGTGTGTGTGTGTGTGTGTGTGTGTGTGTGTGTGTTTTAATGCAGTGACAAATAGTTTAAAAAAGCAGGGACTCCTTCCCACATGTACACAGAAAACAAGCCATTCATTATTGTAGCTCTTTTTTTTTTTTTTTTTTGAGACGGAGTTTCGCACTTGTTGCCCAGGCTGGAGTGCAATGGCGCGATCTCGGCTCACCGCAACCTCCGCCTCCTGGGTTCAGGCAATTCTCCTGCCTCAGCCTCCTGAGTAGCTGGGATTACAGGCACACGCCACCATGCCCAGCTAATTTTTAGTATTTTTAGTAGAGACGGGGTTTCACCATGTTGACCAGGATGGTCTCGATCTCTTGACCTCGTGATCCACCCGTCTCGGCCTCCCAAAGTGCTGGGATTACAGGCTTGAGCCACCGCGCCCGGCCTGTAGCTCTTTTTATGCTATAGAGACACTGTTGTTTTCACAAGGTAAGAAAAATATTTCACTTTGTTTGTGGGCCTCCTTTTAACTTTTGCTCGATGGATTGGTGGATATATCCTAGCCCTCCTAAACGTGCCTCAGAAGACCAGCATTTAGCCCCATGGTGAAGAGAAATCAGGGATGTGTGTACTGCTTTACAACTTATACAGCACAACGGCACCGAAATGGGACAGAGAAGAGACTGGCAGGATACAGCTCTTCTAAAACATATGGCATCTAGCAGGCAACAGAAAGTATTAATTGTTTGTTGATTTCAGCTTTTTCATAACACTGAAGTATGGTTTTAGCCCATGATCTATGTTCGCTGCTTATATAAATTCCTTCAATAATGGCCGCTAAACAATTATTTACATGTGAATTCTCTAAAATACTTATAGAAAAGCCAAAGGGTAAAACAATCAAATTCTAGTTCCACCTCCCTAAGAAACCTTCCCCAGCAACTCTATAGGTCTTCATGGCTGGATATAATTTTATGGGTTAGCTTTTAAGTAGTTCATGACTACTGCGTTTCTCATCTGGATTACAAACTTCCCATTGACAATATGGCAAAAACGATGAGGAACAAGGCCTGTGGAGTTGGTCAGATTTGGGTTCGAGCTCTGTACTTGCTATCTGTGTGTCTTGTGGAGAGTTACTTAATTTTTCTAAGCCTCTGTTTCCTGACTTACAAATCAGGGATACTAACACTAAGGATGTCATGAAATTACAGTGAGAATTAAATGAGATAATGCATGGGTACAACAGATGGTCAGTTAATGTCAGTTTTCCTTCTTTTGTCTTTTAGCCACTAATGATGCCTTACATTAATTTTTTTCCTTAATTTCCTTCAAGACCCGTTATGGAACAAAGAATTCAATGAATATTCACTGTTAAGATATAATCACACATATATTGATTGACTGTTTACCCATTACCCAAGACTGACTGAAAGCTTTGAACATTTACCGTCACTGAGTCAGAAGTTGAAGACTGATGTAGAAACCAAGCCTCCTGGCCTCTCCCCTGTACCAACATCTCTGACTGACCTCAGAGGTTACATCTGCTCTCTCGCTGCACTGGATAGCTCACCTTGCCAGAGTGTATTACGCCCTGGAGAAGCACATAGTTGATCTCAAGGAGCAAAGGGTGTGTGTGTGGGTGTGCGTGGACTTGTGTGTTTAGGTTCCTGTGGCTGTGTCTAGACTCTGTGTGTGTTTAGACTCCATATTATCAGTTGAAAAAAGTTGTTATGCTTTGACTCAAGACATTTCTCAAGTATCTCTTTACAGACTAAACAGAAAGCCCTTATCTAACTGATTTGAACAGAGAACTGAACTTCAGTCCCAACACAGTTCATCCACAAACACATGCTCGGTATATGGCTCACTCACTACTTAAACACAAAGACCCGATGGGCCTCACTACGTTAGAGGGCAGGGGACAATAATGGGGGAAGGGATCTGGGTGCGCCCTGCTGTAACAGAAAGGCCCCAGCGTACATAGTATGCCATACTGCAAAGGGAGTCCGGCTTTGAGGAGGGGATCCCGAACGCCCGGAGGGCCGCGGGGAACTACAGACCCAGGCCCCCGTCGGCGTGTGGCCAGCTACAACCCGCGGCATCCCGGCGCAGTCAGCACCTCCAACACCAGTGCAGGCTCCGGACTCTTGGATCGAGAAGGGGCCTGAATTCTCCACTTGGCCCAGTTCCTCACCTGGTGCAGCCAGGGGCGGCAAGGGAAGCCGGAGGCCCGTACCCATCCGTAGATCCCGGGGCCGCCGCTCACCGGCATATGGGAGCGCGCCCTGGGCGGCCCGGTGCAGCCGCCATCCCTCCACCGAGACCCACATCCTCCCGCGGGCCAGATCCCCAGGCTCTGGCAGCTGCTCGGGCCGCGCCCCCTCCCCAGCCTCCTCGGTGACCCGCGACCCGGGGCTCAGGCCCCTCGCGCTTGAGCCTGGGCGCGCAGCAGCCTTCGCAGAAACGCGGGCGCCTAGCCATCCCCGCCGCTGGCCGCCTACCTGCCTCACCGCCGCCCGGGCCAGCCGCAGGTCAGCACTCCACGCCGGGCCGATTCCGGCGCCAGCTCACTCTCTTTTTCCCTTCCGTACACGTCCAGCACGATGACGTTACGTCAGTGGCGTAAGAGTAAACCTGAGCAGCTAGGCCTACGCTGTTGACGTAGGGCGAGGGCCTGGCCCGGAGCTGCTGCGCGGCAATGGCGTAGGCCCCATCCGAGAATCAGACCCACGCTCCACGTGTCCGGCCCGCCCACCAGGCCTTGGCAGGCGGGGCTCAAGTTCAAGGGGAACGTCCACGTCCCGGGAAGGGACAGGGGCCGAAGACAACTTCCAAACGCCGCCCCAGCTGGCCTTCCAGGGAGGTAGAAGAGGTGCCTGGCACCCTCAGTTGTTGGTAGATTTCATATGGTGTGTTTGTCAGTGTTAACCATTTATGTCCGGGCACACCTCAGAAATAGGTTGGATCAACTTACATACATTAGTTACTCCAGGCACATCCTGGAAATAGATTGGATCCATTTACACACATTTGCACACTTTGGCTCCTTAAATGGAAGCATTTTGGCACTGCAATCAAATTACTTGTCCCCTAGTCATCTGGAGGTTTCCCCAGTGGTCCCATCTCATATCATCAAAGGCAGTTGTAAGGATATTGCTTTTTGAAATAGGATATTCAACCTCTGACAACTAGAACTATTCCAAAGGTGAATGCAGACTCACCTTTAAAGAGAGACCACAAACACCTGGCACAGTGGTGTGCACCTTTAGTCCCAGCTTCTTGCAGATAGAGGCAGGAAAACGACCTGAGCCCAGGAGTTCAAATCCAGCCTGGACAACACAGCAAGACTCTATCTCTTAAAAAGAAAAAAAGTGAAAACAAAGATTTTTCTCCCACCTTCCTTGCTGTGTTTTGCTCAAAGGACACATACCTGCATAGGCACATAGTGCTGGATGGTGGGAAGGCAGAACTTGGTAGGAGATTGGGCATAGAAAGGCATCTTGCCCATCTATTGTCCCTGACAACATTGCTAAGTCTGTTTATTCATCTTCTTCATTAAACACTGACTATTGCTATAGTCTGAATATGTCCCCCAAAATTCATATGTCAGAAACTTATATTTCCAATGCAAGAATATTGGGAGGTGGGGCCCCATGGGAGGCATTTGGGTCAAAAGTGCTCCACCTTCATGAATAGAGTGACCCTCATGAATAGATTAATGCTGCTATCAAAAGGTTTGTAGGGTGGGCGTACTCTTCGGCTCTTCTGCCCTTCTACCATGGGAGTATACAGCAAGAAGGCCCTCACGAGATGCTGGCACCTTGATCTTGGATTCTAGAACTGTGATAGATAAATTTCTATTATTTAAAAATTGCCTGTTATTGTGTTTTAGCAGCACAAAATAGACTGAGACACCTAGTTAATGTGCCAAGCATTCCCTGGGTGTGGGAGAAGACGTAGTTGAGTTCACAGTCTTATAAGAGAGAGGTACATGAGCAAATAATTACAATACCATAGATAATGGAGACCTCAGTCTCTCAGTAAAGAAAAAGAAAAAAAAATACCATGTTTGCTTCGGCAGCACATATAATAAAATTGAAACAATACAGAGAAGATTAGCATGGCCCCTGCGCAAGGATGACACGGAAATTCGTGAAGCGTTCCATATTTTTTTTGAGATACCACCTCACAACAGTTAGAATGGCAATCATTTAAAAATCTGGAGGCTGGGCGCAGTGGCTCACACCTATAATCCCAGCACTTTGGGAGGCCAAGGCGGGTGGATCACAAGGTCAAGAGATTGAGACCATCCTGGTCAACATGGTGAAACCCCATCTCTACTAAACATACAAAAATTAGGTGGGCATGGTAGCATGCGCCTGTAGTCCCAGCTGCTCGAGAGGCTGAGGCAGGAGAATTGCTCGAACCCAGGAAGAGGAGGTTGCGGTGAGCCGAGATCGTGCCATTGCACTCCAGCCTGGGTAACAAGAGGGAAACTCCATCTCAAAAGAGAAAAAAAATCTGGAGACAACAGATTCTGGAAAGGATGTGGAGAAATAGGAACACTCTTGCACAGTTGGTGGGAGTGTGAATTAGTTCAACTATTGTGGGACACAGTGTGGTGATTTCTCAAGGATCTCGAAATAGAAATTCCATTTGACCCAGCAATCTCATTACTGGGTATATACCCAAAGAACTATAAATCATTCTACATAAAGACACATGCACACGTATGTTCATTACAGCCCTGTGTACAATAGCAAAGACCTGGAACCAACCCAAATGCCCATCAATGATAGACTGGACAAAGAAAATGTGGTACATATACACCATGGAATACTACGCAGCCATAAAAAAACAATGAGTTAGTGTTCTTTGTAGGGACTTGGATGAATCTGGAAACCATCATTCTCAGCAAACTGACACAAGAACAGAAAGCCAAACACTGTATGTTCTCACTCATAGGTGGGTGTTGAACAACAAGAACACATGGACTCAGGGAGAGGAACATCACATACTGGGGCAGTTAGGGGGGTAGAGGAGAGACAGTGGTGGGTGAGGAGGGAGAAGAGGGTGGGGAGGGTAACATGGGGAGACATGCCAGATATAGTATGCACCTAAAGTAAAATAAATAATTTTTTTTTAAAAAACAGAGAAAAAAAATACCATGTGATAAATACTAGAGAATGGGATGCCCAGACATTCAGAGATGGCAGATATGGTTTGGCTTTGCATCCCCACCCAAATCTCACCTTGAATTGTAATCCCCATTATCCCCACCTGTGGAGGGTGGGACCTGGTGGGAGGTGACTGGATCATGGGGGTGGTTTCCCCCATGCTGTTCTTGTGATATGAGTTCTCATGAGATCTGATGGTTTTATAATGGATTCTTTCCCCTTCACTGGTTTGCCCTCTTGTGCCTGCCACCATGTAAGACATGCCTCTTCCCCTTCCGCTATGATTGTAAGTTTCCTGAGACCTGCCCAGCCGTGTGGAACTGTGAGTTAACTAAACCTCTTTTCTTTATAAATTACCCAGTCTTGGGTATGTCTTTATAACAGTGTGAAAAAGGACTAATACAATGACTTTAAAAAGAGTTGATAATCAAATTGTGCTTTGAAGCACTAGAAGTAAGGGGTGTACCTAAAAGAGTACAGGATCATATGAGGAAGAGGGAATAAAGGAATGAAATATGCAGAAGTGTGAGGCACCCTGTGAAAAGAGGCTACTTGCAGTAAGACATGACAGGAGAGGGGTCTGGCTGGGATCCTATCTTACAAAGGGTTTTTTGTGCTATGCTAAAGATTTTGAATTTCATAATCCTCAAAAACAGAGAGCCATGACTTTTAAGGTGCTGGAATGGTCTGATCAAATTTTGTGCCAGAAGTCAGTAAAGAGGCCTAGAGCTGGAATGTTGGTTAGCCCAAGTAAGAAATGGTGGCCAAAAAGAAAAAAAAAAAAAGGCTCCCACAGAGGAATGAGGAACAAAAAGGAGAGAGAACTAATAGCACTTAATCAAAGTAGGAGGGTGAGAGAAGAACGGCAGTGATTGGGAATCTGACAGTGCTGCAATACCAGGAATCAAGAAATCGATGAGAGAACAGTTCTTTTGGGTGAGGAATGAGAATATGGAATGTGTTAAATTTGGAGTATTTTGGATTTGCAGTAGGGTAGAAAAAAACAACTTTTTTTTTGCCCATCTGTCTCCTTTTCTCTACTTTTCTTTTAAGATAGAATCTCCATTAATGAATATTTGGTGGAAAATGGCTTCCCCAGCTCTAAAAAATCTTTCCACTTAGCGCCCACTTGCGACCGATTTCAAGTCTTGGTCTAAATTCCAAGTTCCTGGGAGAGAAAATTGTACTGGCCTAGACTGGTTCAGGACTCCATTCTTGGTCCAGTCACATGTCATGGAAACATGGAGGCTGTCCTCTCCGCTTCTTGAACTTGAACTCCCGACATCAGGTGATCCGCCCACCTTAGCCTCCAAAGTGCTTGGATTACAGGCATGAGCCACCACTCCCGGCTCCCCTCCCCTTCTTAAGCAAATCTCTGAGCAGTTGGAATTCTCAGAGAAATGGTAGACATATTCAGGAGTTGGCAATGATGGGACACTTAAATGAAACCAGTTTCAGCCACACTATGCAGCATCACATAGTTTCACAAACCAAGCTGTACATCAGAGGCATCTGGAAAACTTTACAAAATACAGATCTTGGAGGCCCCACTTTCCAGACCTGCCTCTTCCACCAGTGATCCAGAATCTCTAGGAGTAAGGCCCAGGAATCAGCATTTTTATAAAGCACCCTAGAAGATTACTTTGTGACTAACCTTTGGGAACCACTACTTTAAAAGACTTAGAATACTGAACAAATAAAATGATAAAAATGGGAAGTTACTCATAAATATGGAGTATTACATGCAATAAACAAGAAGTTGAGTTTTTGTTTTGTTTTGAGACAGGGTCTCACTCTGTTGCCCAGGCTGGAGTGCAGTGGCATGATCATGGCTCACTGTAGCCTAAACCTCCTGGGCTCAAGTGATCCTCCTGCTTCTGCCTCACAAATAGCTGGGACTACGAATGTTCTGGTGATGGTTGTTTTACTCTGTGAATATATTTAAAAGCACTGAATTGTACATTTTAGGAGGATAAATTCTATGGTATGTGAATTATATTAGACATATAATTTGCTTAAAGGCACAGAATGGTCTCATAGCACTTGGGCATGGAGCTAAAGATCTGAATCAGGGAGTAAGAGGGACCAGATTCTGAAAGGGGCAGGTTGTCTGTCACCAGTGGATTGGATGTCTGTTACTCCCTAGATAAGAATAAGTTGTCACATAAGATTACATCCTTTTAAGAAGCCCAAACCTGGAGAACTTAAATACTCTATTAGCTTTGTGGTCAGTTTTACTGCAGGTCTCCTCGGAGGCAGAATTACTGAATTAAATGTCTAGGAAATGGACTCAGGTTCCCAGCTACCAGGCTCCCCTTGTGCACAATCTCCCTTGTACAGAAGCACTTCCTCTAGTTTAGTAACAACTGCTACAAAACTTTGCCATTTTCTTTCAGGGAAGCTGGCTACTTTCCAGGTGCTTTGGAAAAGGGCAAAATGATAAACCAGAGATGGTATTCACGAATGAGCATTTTCTTCTCATGAAGCAGGATTATAACTAAGCATATGATTTATTAAAAGGCAGTTTTAATTTTAGAGCATTAAAATGCTGTGAAGAAAACCAAACTATCTCTGAATTCTGTCTGGCTTTCAAGTCCCCATAAAAGGAGCTGCCATTCTGCTTATCTTGGCTGTTTGGCACATTCAATTCTACTAGTCACTTCAGCCCCCAAACCCTCCTGTCCATGAAAAACCCTGGGCCTTCATGAGGAAGAGAAAATAAGGGAATGAAATATGCAGAGGTGTTCTAGGCTCCTGGGATCACCTTCCCTCACCCACTCTCCCAATCCCCTGCATCCTGCCACGTTAGTTCCAAACTCACCACCTCCTCCAAACTTGCCCCTCACTAGTCTAGGCCACGTTGATGTTTGCTCTTCTAAACAAATGTAGTCTGTGTCACATGTCGATCTTCCCCAACTAAATTGTTAGGTCACTGAGGAGGTGCACCTTAAAATTCCACATTTCAGAGTTTCACTAAAGTTATTCCAGTACATTCTATTCTTTAGATTCAATTCTTTGAAAAATGGATTTAAAGTTTAAAACAAGTAGATTTGATATCTTCCACCAAAAATTTGCCTTAATTACAAGGCTAGCATAATTCTGCTCTAGGCCTAAATCTTTTAACGTTTTCTATCATAGTTCCCAACCAATTCCTCTCCACTCAAGAATGATAATAGGAAATTACTTTGTTTTCTCTGCAAGCCAGTCTCTCTGAATTGGCAGGGCAGGCAGAGAGAGCCCTTTGTAAGCTGCCACTGCCTTGTGCTAAAAAACCAGATTTTTGGCTCTTTCCCATCTTGCAAGATGGCAGGTGAAAAAGTTGAGAAGCCAGATACTAAAAAGAAGAAACCTGAAGCCAAGAAGGCTGATACTGGCAGCAAAGTGAAAAAGGGTAACCTCAAGGCTAAAACCCCAAGAAGGGGAAGCCCCATTGCAACCACAATCCTGTCCTTGTCAGAGGAACTGGCAGGTATTCCCAATCTGCCACATATTCCAGAAAGGCCATGTACAAGAGGAAGTACTCAGCCACTAAATCCAAGGTTGAAAAGGAAAAGGAGAAGATTCTTGCAACTGTTACAAAACCAGTTGGTGGTGACAAGAACGGTGGTACCCAGCTGGTTAAACTTTGCAAAATGCCTAGGTATTATCCTAATGAAGATGTGCCTCGAAAGCTGTTAAGCCAGGGCAAAAAGCCCTTCAGTCAGCAGGTGAGAAAACTGTGGGCCAGCATTACTCCCAGGACCATTCTGATCACCCTCACTAGACGCCTCAAGGGCAAGAGGGTGGTTTTCCTGAAGCAGCTGGCGAGTAGTAGCTTATTACTTGTGACTGGACTTCTCATCCTCAACTGAGTTCCTCTATGAAGGACACACCAGAAATTTGTCATTGCCACCTCAACCAAAATTGATAGCATTGTAAAAATCCCGAAACATCTTACTGATGCTTACTTCAAGAAGCAGCTAGGGAAGCCCAGACACCAGGAAGGTGAGATCTTCGACACAGAAAAGAAAATGAGATTACAGAGAAGCGGAAAATTGAACTGTGGACTCACAAATTTTACCAAAAATCAAAGCTACTCCTTAGCTCCAGGGCTACCGGCAATCTGTGTTTGCCCTGACGAGTGGAATTTATCCACACAAATTGGTGTTCTAAATGTCTTAAGAATCTAATAACTGAATACTTTTAAAAATATATATTTTCAGGGTGGCTCATGCCTGTAATCCCAGCATTTTGGGAGGCCGAGGCAGGTGGAACACAAGGTCAGGAGATCGAGACCATCCTAACACGGTGAAACCCTGTCTCTACTAAAATACAAAAGATTAGCCTGGTATGGTGGTACATGCCTGTAGTCTCAGCTACTCAGGAGGCTGAGGCAGGAGAATTGCGTGAACCCCGGAGGTGGAGGTTACAGTGAGCCGAGATCACACCACTGCACTCCAGCCTGGGTGACAGAGTGAGACTCTGTCTCAAAAAAAAAAAAAAAAAAAAAAAAAAAAAAAAGATTTTATGCTCAACTCACTAATGTCAGTGCCACAAAACTGGGGTCTTCAGAGCATATCTCCAAGGCAAAGAACCCAAGTCCTCTCTCACTTAAATGGTATTGTGCATTTATGAAAGTTTTCTCCCTCCCTGCACCTCCCCCACCTTTTTTTGAGATGGTTTTGCTCTGTTGCCCAGGCTAGAGTACAGTGGCATGATCATGGCTTCTTGCAGCCTTGACTCCCTGGGCTCAAGTGATCCTCCCACCTCAGCCTCCTGAGTAGCTGGGACCACAAGTGTGTGCCACTATGGCTGGCTAAGCTTTCATTTTTTGCAGAGATGGGGTCTTGCTATGTTGCTCAGGCTGGTCTTGAACGCCTGTCAAGTAATCCTCTTGCCTCAGCCTCCCAAAGTGCTGGGATTACAGGAATGAGGCACTCTACCCAGCCTTTTTTTTTTCCCTCAAACCTCACACACACACGAGCATAATCAGGAGGCAGACTACAGGTCAGCTGCCTTCTACCATGCTGTTGGAATTAGTACGACAAAGCTCTCAACCAGTCTTATTTAATTTCTTTACCACAACGAATGGAAGAAAAAGGCAGAAATAAATGGTAGGGTCATTTGCCAGTAGAAAAGAAAGCTGGGATTTCCTCATTTACTTTGGAAACTGAGTAGAAAGAACTGCTTTGCCCACTCGAGTCTGGGCAAAGGGTATGCCCAGACATTGGCAAAGGAACCAGACAAAATAAACAGCCAGCAGTTTTCTGTTCCAAACAGTTAGCTCCTCTCAAATCCAGAGAGAAGCTACTCCTGAGTTCATTCAAGGTTACAACAGAAGTGTTTCTCTCTTTCTGCTGGGCCCAACTGTGCCTGAGGGCAGGTGGATCCAGACCTTGTAAACATTAAGCTAGGTATAACACAACCAGAAATGCTGGAGGAAGGCTCCTGGCCTTCCCAGCTTGAGAAGTAGAGGACCTAATTTGTAAATGGTGGCCTGCAGAGCCCAAAGCAGAGAGTTATGATGAATACAATATTTTTATTGCTTTTCTAAAATAACTCCTTTCATATACAAGGATTCTTTCAGTTAGATCCTTTATTATCCTAAATGCTCTCCTCTTGTCATGAGCAGGCGAGGATCTATTTAGCCAAGGTAAGTGGCTACCTCAGAGTTTCCCATAGGGAAAATTGAAATCTGATTATTTTCTTTCCTTCACTTTGTCTCTAGGTTGAGAACTCTAAGTAGTAAGAGGCACAGGATAAGCATGGGAGAGATTGAGCATTTTTGAGAGAATACTCCTCTGCTGAATGCCACTTTGAAGGGAAAGAAGTCGAATGGCAATTTCCAGTCCATTTTGGGTTGGCCCCTTGGAGGTTCTGGCTTCTGGGTAATGTCCACAAAGTTCACAAGAGTTGTCAAAGATACTTCTGTAACTTGTTGAGAATCCTGCAGGAAGAAAGTCAATGACAGGTCGGCTCTTGGTACTCATTCATATAGTGCTCTAACTTGGCTGTTATTATTACTTTCCCTGAAGAGAGAAATGAATTGTTCTAAGCAAGATATACCTTTATCTAATATTGGTCCTATGTAGTTCTCTTTCAGTGAGACACAAGGCAATGAATATCTTAGCAACAGTCAGATAGCAGAACTATGAACAGTTACACCTACCTAAAACACTGACTCTAGCTTTTACCAGCTGGGGAGCTGCCTGATATCAGAGAGGCCACATGGCAAAACTGCTGCTGTTACGTGTTTAGCAGCTCTACTCTATCAGAAGGCTCCAGGCTCTGAAAATACTATATATGCACAGGTGGAAATAGTAGTAGCAAATTTTATCCCTTCTTAAATGGCAGAAAGAAAGGTCACTCACAGACTCTCAGGGTTGAAAGGATCCTTCCACCCACCCACCAATTCATGTCAAATAAAACAGATGTCCCTGGGAGAAGGGATCTTGTCAGACTGACTCAAGTATCTGATCTAACACATGTAGCTTTGGTAGATATGGCTGCAGCCTGATGATGTCTGGAATCATGTTTATCTAAAATGAATCCCCTTTGTTTTGACTCAGCTCAAGAAACAAACTTTTGATTACAATTTTTGGACAGTAAATATTTTGTTAAACTTGAAGATTGTCTTCATTCACCTTCCTTCACTCTGATGAACATATTATGCATTTGCTGTGGTTTTCAGCAACAGTTAAGTACTTAGCTCTGGGAATATAATTTTGCCTAGAAAAACCCTTCTAGGGACTGTCATTTGTTTATTTGTTTTTAGAGACAGGGTCTTGCTGTGTCACCCAGGCTGAAGTGGAGTGGTACAATCATAGCTCACCGCAGCCTTGACCTCCTGAACTCAAGTGATCCTCTTGCCTCAGCCTCCTGAGTAGCTAAGATTATAGCTCCGAGTGCACCACAACACAAGCTAGAGTCAGTGTTTAGGTAGGTTTAACTGTTAATAGTTCTGCTATCTGACTGTGCTAAGATATTCATTTTCTTGTGTCTCACTGAAAGAGAACTACAGAGAACCAATATGAGATAAAGGTAGAGCTAATTTTTTGTTGTTGTTGTTGAGACAGAGTATCACTCTGTCATCCAGGCTCAAGTACAGTGGCACAATCTCAGCTAACTGCAACCTCTGCCTTTCAGACTCAAGAGATTCTCGTCTCAGCCTCTTGAGTAGCTGGGACTACAGGCACCCACCACCATGCCCGGCTAATTTTTTTTGCATTTTTAGTATAGATGGGGTTTCACCATGTTGACCAGGCTGCTCTTAAACTCCTGACCTCAAGTCAGCTGCCCGCCTCAGCCTCCCAAAGTGCTAGGATTACAGGTGTGAGCCACTGCACCCGGCCTTACTAATTTTTATTACTATATATTTTTTTGTAGAAGTAGTTGTCAATAAGTTGATTTAATCAATGTGCTATTTGAACTGACTTCAGAGCCTTTAGGAGGACGGCATATTTGAAACTGTGCACTCTGATGCATAATATGTGCATCAGAAAGAAGAAAGGTGAATGAAGAAAATCTTCAAGTTTAACAAAATAGTTGTTTACAGTCCCAGGAGAATTTCCATGTTAATCTTGCTTGTTGCCCAGGCTGATCTCAAATTCCTGGCCTCAAGTGTTCCTTCTTCCTTAGCTTACCAAAGTTTGTTTTTAAGTAGGTATTGAGTCAGTCCTATGCTAATCTTACATTCAAATTAATTCTTTAGGTTTTTTTTTTTTTTTTTTTTTTTTTTAACATAGTGAGGCTCATGAGGAACTTGGCATAGAATTAATGTAACTTCTGAAGCACTGAAAGAACCACATACATTACAAGGATGGCCAGCCTAGGCTGGAGCTGCCAAGGGACTCCTAACTCCAGCTAGCCATTGAAGACTGGCTGAGACTAATCAGAGAAAGAAAATGGATAGGAACTTATTACCTATGAACAAGTAATAAACTTTCTTTTGATTTAAACTTAAGGATTTACTATTATGACTTTAGTTTTCCTTCAGGAATTTTATAAAGGGGAGAGGACATACACTCAATTTTGGAGCAAATCTTTATAGCTGACATTATTGAAGCATGTTAATATTATTTATATAAACTCACTGCAGAATGCCTGGTGACCTATGTTGGCTGAAATGGCTAGAAATACTTTGGGATGGGAAACAGAATAGGGAATGATTTTTCAGCTATGGGTTCAGTGCTATCTAGAAGTTGATTGAATCAATGTGTTATTCTAACTTATTTCAGAGCTTTTAGTGGGGGGCAAATTTGAAACTGCCCACTAGCAGTCCCAGGAATCCCCATAGGAGCTGTGGTTGGAATTGGGGAAGTGGCCTCATGATGGAAGAGTATAGTATTGAATTAGGAACCTCACTGCTATATACCCAAATCACATCCACCTAACATTACTTAGTAATAAAACTGATATTTGATGATCTTTATCTGTCTGACTCCTTTTAATTGGTTTCAAACTTAGGCAGGGAAAAAGAGTATCATTAGCCTCCTCAAACTCCCAAATCAGGGAATTTCTGTAGCCTCAAGGTCATCCCATACCCAGATTTGAACTCTAATATAACTATAAACCCAAGAAGGCAAATTTTAGGCTGATGTCCACTCAAGTATATATTAATATCGTTAAGTCTACAGTGGTGTTTCAGTGGCTGAGAAACCCCACATGACAAAAATTGTTCTAACAGAGTTGTTCTTTCAGAGTCACCCAGAATATGTGCTCATTAAGAGCTACTACTAGATTTGATTTTAAGACAGCAGCATAAAGACATGTCTTCTCCCTTTATATCTTAAAACCACTCCAATCCAACAAGAAACAGATACAAAAACTCCATGTTCCCTGGAATGGGGAGACATCATATGTGAAAACAGGAGGCAGATGGCAGCAAGGCTTAACAGAGGGAAAGAAGTCCAAACTTGAAAGTGTTCAGAGACTAGACACAAGCAGATTTTTCTCTGTGGAACTCTAAAGACTCAGTAACAGGAGGTAACAGAGGAAGGGATGAAAGATGAATGGAAGATCATTACTGAATGATATCCCTTCAATGCAATCAGGCCAACTATACCCTCTCCCCCTCAACAAAAGACTGAACAATTTAAGCCAGAGAAATTCTGGACTCAGGGACATTGGGCATAGAGAAGGACAGAGTGAGGCATGGAACTAAAAATGGGGAATTATCTCTTCTCTCATTTAGCTCCAAAATGCTTACAGATGGTTTTACACCCATACCTTTAGTCAGGAAACTAGGGAGTTTTCTCTGGGAAAAAATTAACAGTTCCAGCAAAGACACAAAGATACTAACTGCTCCACAGTGAAGGCCACAAGTCAGTCGGTATCACCCACAGTCACAGAGCTTTCAGTCAGCTTAACAGCTTACTCTTATTTTGGATAGAGAGCTGAAGATTGACAAACATGGAGAAAATTTCTCACAATAAAGAGAAAAACTATACCAAATGAACAGAATAAACAACTCTGGGGAAACACAGACATTGACAGATGAAGATGCAAAGTTGTTAGTATCTTCAGAGATATATGAATAAAAATACCATGAAAAGAAACAGAAGAAAGAGCTTAGGTATGAAAAATCTGATGGCCAAAATAAAAAATTCAGTAAAAAGGTTAAAAGATAAAATTGAGGCTGGGTGCGATGGCTCAAGCCTGTAATCCCAGCACTTTGGGAGGCCGAGGCGGGTGGATCACAAGGTCAAGAGATCAAGACCATCCTGGTCAACATGGTGAAACCCCGTCTCTACTAAAAATACAAAACATTAGCTGGGCATGGTGGCGCATGCCTGTAATCCCAGCTACTCAGGAGGCTGAGGCAGGAGAATTGCCTGAACCCAGGAGGCAGAGGTTGCGGTGAGCCGAGATCACGCCATTGCACTCCAGCCTGGGTAACAAGAGTGAAACTCCGCCTCAAAAAAAAAAAAAAAAAAAAAAAGATAGACAATGAGAGAAAAAAAGAAACAGATTCAATCTAGTGACACCCTAACAGATTTAGGAGCTGAAAAAAAAAATATCAAAGAAAAGAGTGGGAAATTATTAATCAAGTAATAATAACTGAAAATTCTCAGAACAGAGTTTCAGAGATTTGGTGTAATGAATGAAGAAAAGATCTACTCAAGGCATAAATTTGTGGCAACTTCATACTATTAGGAATAAAAATCTTAAAATGGCTTCTGAACAGCAATACTGGAAACTAAAGACAATGAAAGAATGCCTTCAAAATTGTGAGTGAAAATAATTTTCAATCTAGAATGTTATATCTAACCAAATGATCATTTAAGCATGATGATGATGATGATGACTGAAGATATTTTCAGACAAAGTAAACTAAAGAAAAAAAATCCATGCATCTTTCCCCCCAAAATTATTAGAATTTAAGCTCCAAGAGAATAAACCAAGAAAAAGAAAGTAGTAGTATCCAGTAAATAGTGAATCTAAGGCAAGTAAGAAGAATTAATTCCCTAGATGGCAGTACAGGAAAGGCCCATGACAACTGTGGGGCAGCAACTAGTCCACACTACATCAGTTTATGGAGGTCTCCATGAAGAAAAGATGCAGGAAAATGTGAAACTGATAGATAATATGGCAAGTTCAACTGCTTGAAAAACTGCATCGAGAGAAATTTTACAAAGCTATTGAAGAGTGTGAGAAGCCTTAGCTATTAGCTCAAAGAAAATAAGAGTGAAATAGGTAATTATTAATTTCAGAAAAAATAAAAAATTCCACAAAATTGAATACTTGCCTAGTATGCATATGTACATAAACATCATGATGAAACATTGAATAGTGATTTAATAATTTGATGCAAATATACTGGGAGAGTGGCAGGAGGGGTAGGAGGAAAATAACAGAGCTTGAACTGACCTACAAAAATAGGAAGTCAATACATTGTCTCTGAAACAGACAAGTTAAGAGATAACTAAATGTTCAACAGCATAGTAGGGCAACTATATTAATAACAATATATTGTGTATTTCAAAATAGCTAGAAGAGGAGATTTTAAATGTTCTCAACCACAAAGAAATGACAAATGTTCAAGGTGATGGGTATCCTAAATACCCTGATTTGATCATTACATATTGTATGAATTTTTCAAAATGACACATGGATCCTTGACACCTTCCTCTTCAACTTCCACATCTACACAGTGAAGTCTTACCTGTGACATCTCTAACTCTGAGTTCTGTCACTTCTCACAGCCCTCAAAGCCCCCACTCAAGTTCAGGCCATCAGTATCTGCTAGTGAATTTCTATAACAGATTAGAACTGTTCTAATTTCACCTCAGTGGTGCCTCACAACTTGCAGGGATGATGTCTATCTGCTTCACCTCTCTATACCTAACTCCAGGCATAGTACTTGGCACAGAGTAAGCACTCAATAGAGACTTTTTTTTAAACAAATGATTAGAGGTATTTTTTGGAGGTAGGAAACATAAGAGATTAATAAATTGGGAGGCCAAGGCAGGTGGATCCCGAAGTCAGGAGTTCAAGACCAGCCTGACCACGTGGTGAAACCCCGTTTATACTGAAAATACAGAAAATCAGCTGAGCATGGTGGTGGGTGCCTGTAATCCCAGCTACCCGGGAGGCTGAGGCAGAGAACTACTTGAACCCAGAGGTGAGGCTGCAGTGAGCCGAGACGGCGCCACTGCACTCCAGCATGGGCAACAGAGCAAGACTACATCTCAAAAAAAAAATAATAATAATAAGAGATTAATAAATCACAAGGTAGAAAGTATGTCACAGCTACTTAAGAGTTAGCAATTACAGATCGAGTTGACCCTTTTTCCTTCCCACCACACTATAATTAGGGTCTTAATGGTTGTGCTTAATTGATTCATGTATTTATTAACATATTTCAAATGAAGTGCTTATGCTGCATTTGTGTATAAGTTTGGAATAAATGCAGCCTAGTATATAGTCCAATTAAAAGGAGCTTAAATTGCACTTACCAGGTAACCAGATAATGCCTAATGTTATTGATCTATTTTATTTTATTTTCATTTATTCACTTATTTATTAAGACAGGGTCTCACTCCCACTGCCCAGGCTGGAGGGCAGTGGTGCAATATTGGCTTACTGCAGCCTCGACCTCTCCTGGCTCAAGTGATTCTCCCACCTCAGCCTCCCAAGAAGCTGAGATTCAGATGTGTGCCACCATGACTGGCTTTTTTCTTTGTTTTTTCAGTAGAGATGGTGTTTCCCCATGTTACCCAGGCTGGTCTCAAATTCCTGGATTGAGGCAATCCACCCACCTCAGCCTCCCAAAGTGCTGGTATTACAAGTATGAGCCATCACACCTGGCCTATTTTATTTTGAGACAGGGTCTCATTCTGTCACCCAAGCTGGAGTGCAGTAGCACAAACATGGCTCACCACACCCTCAACCTCTTGGAATCAAGCAATCATCCCACCTCAGCCTTCTGAATAGCTAGGACTACAGGCGCATGCCACCATGCCCAGCTAATTTTTTAATGTTTTGTACAGATGAGGTCTCACAATGTTGCCTGGGCTGGTGTTGAGTTCCTAGGCTCAAGCGATCCTCCTACCTCAGCCTCCCAAAGTGCTGAGATTACAGGTGTGAGCCACTGCACCCAGCCTATAGACCCCTTTTTGGAATTTGAGTTTTAGTATCACATGAAGAACAAGGTTCTTTGAGTATATTCAATGTGTTATGTTTTGATTCTCAATTCTAAAGTTTTTCCATTTGTTTTTTAGAAGTTATAGATAGGCAAAATTAGAGAATTCACTGTTTATTTAGTGTGTGTAACAAGAAGGGCACTGGGGAAAAAATAACTCCCTCAAGGTCTGGTCACCTCATTTCTTTTATCAAGACAGACGAAAGATGCATAGCCCAGTCAGCACATTTCATTTACTGTGGGTCCAACTCTGTTATGTATAGTTGACTTAATTTATTTCTACTTTAAGCTATAATATTTCATGATGTTTACTTAAGAAATCACCACCAGCAACTTTGTTTTAACACTTTGTAAAGTTTTGCAGGTTATTTGCTTCAATTCAATTTACAGTGCAATAAAGTCCTTTGTTCCAAAATAAGATTTACTTTGTAACAACATGAAGAGCTTGGGTTAGGTTATGTTAGGCTTTGGCAATAAGAAGTACACCCTATATATTACATTTGTATGATCACAATTTTTAAACCATTGTATGTTAATGCCCTATGTAAAATCAGTACAAATGAAAGCTGTTAAAAGTTGTGGACAGTATCTTTTAGTGTGTTTTCGTAGCTGCATTCAGACTATGAACTAGAACAAATTCATCTTTGGTGCAAGTGTGTAACTCATTAATGAGCTTTAAGTGTTCCTTATTTTACATATACAAGAACTTTGTCACAGACATATATTACAAATATTTTCCTTTTCATCTTAAATTGTCTTTTTGTTTGGTTTTAATAGTTTCATTGAGGTATAATTTATAAACAATAAAATATATACATCTTAAGTGTTAAGTTCAATGAGTTTTACCAATTATATATGTTTTATAGTCAATACCCAAAGCAAGGTCTGGAATATGTCCATCATTTCAGAGCTCCTTCGTGTCCCTTTCCGGTCTATTCTGTCCTTTCCCCAGAAGTAGCCACTTTCTGACTTTGATCATTAAAGATTTTCCCTGTTCTTGTACTTCTATAAATGGAATCTTACAGTATTGTGTGTGTGTGTGTGTGTGTGTGTGTGTGTGTGTGTGTGTGTGTGTTTGGCTTCCTTCACTAAAGATAAATGTTTCTGACGTTCATCTATATTGTTCTGTGTATCAGTAATTCATTCTGTTTTTCTGCCAAGTAGTATTCCATTGTGTGAATGTATCATAATTTGCCCATTCTCATCAAGATGGATATTCGGGTTGTTCCCAGTTTTGAGCTATTACGAATAGGGCTGTTATGAACTTTTTTGCACAACCTTTTTTGGGGCATATGTTTTAATGTCTCTTGGGTAAAAACTGCAGATTCACATATCAATGTATGAGAATTCCAGTTGTTCTACGTTCTCAGAACATGATTGTCAGTCTTTTTTATTTTAGCCATTCTTGTGGGCCTAAGTAGTAGCGCATGGTTTTAATTTGCATATCTTGAATGATTAATGATGTTGAATACCTTTCTATGTTTATTGATCAGTTGTTTATCTCCAACTGTGAAGTATCTGTTCAAATCACTTTTTCTTTTCTTTTCTTTTCCTTTTTTTTTTGAGATGGAGTCTCACTCTATCGCCCAGGCTGGAGTGTAATGGCATGATCTCGCCTTACTGTAACCTCCACCTTCACGGTTCAAGCGATTCTCGTGCTTCGGCCTCCCAAGTAGCTGGGACTACAAGCATGCACCACCACACCCAGCAAACTTTTGTATTTTAGTAGAGATGGAGTTTTTAGTAGAGATGGGGGCCTCTTGAAGGGAGAGGGTTTATGTGCTGGGATTATAGGCGTGACCCACCGCACCCAGCTGAAGTATCTGTTCAAATCTTTTGCCCATTTTTAGTTTGCCATTATATTATTTATTTGTAATAGGTCTTTTTACATTTTAGATAGGAGTCTTTTGTCAGATAAACTATTGAGAAACATTTTCTCCTAAACCTGCCTGTCTTTTCATTTTCACAATGGCATCTTTTGGTGAACAGAGATTTTTAATTTTGCTAAAGTCCAATTTCTCAATGTTTAAAAGTTTATGGTCAATTATTTTTTGTTTCTTGTCTAAGAAATCTTTGCTTTGTTCAAACTTGTAAAGATAGTCTCTTATGTTTCTTTTAGAAGCTTTACAATTCTGGATTTTTTTTTTTTGAGACGGAGTTTCACTCTTGTTACCCAGGCTGGAGTGCAATGGCACGATCTCGGCTCACCGCAACCTCCGCCTCCTGGGTTCAGGCAATTCTCCTGCCTCAGCCTCCTGAGTAGCTGGAATTACAGGCACGTGCCACCATGCCCAGCTAATTTTTTGTATTTTTAGCAGAGACGGGGTTTCACCATGTTGACCAGGATGGTCTCGATCTCTCGACCTCGTGATCCACCCGCCTCGGCCTCCCAAAGTGCTGGGATTACAGGCTTGAGCCACCGCGCCCGACCCGACAATTCTGGATTTTTTGTATTGGTCTATGATCCAGACATAAGTACTCTACGTACGGACTGAGACATAGGTTAGAGTTCATTTTTCCCCCATGTTTATCCAGTAGTTCCAGTTTCATCCAGTTGTTCCAGCTGAATGAAATAGCTTTTTGAGGTACAGACAGTTTTTGGTTACATGGATGAGCTCTTTGAATGATTTCTGAGATTTTAGCAGCACCGACTATTAAAAAAGAAATTCTTTTTTTATTTTTATTTTTATTTTTTTTCAGGGAAGGTGGCTCATGCCTATAATCCCAGAACTTTGAGAAGCTAAGGTGAGAGGAACACTTGAGACCAGAGTTTGAGACCATCCTGGGCCACACATTGAGACTTCATCTCAACAAAAAATAAAATTAGTTGGGCATGGCGGCATGTGCCTGTAGTCCTAGCTATCTCCGAACATTGAGGCAGGAGGATCGCTTGAGCCCAGGAGTTCAAGGATGCAGTCAACTATGATGGCACCACTGTACTCCAGCCTGGGCTGTAACATAAGACCCTCTCTCTAAGTAGTAAATAAATAAATACTTTTCTCTTTTTCCCATTGAATTGATGTGATTTATGAACCTATTTTTGAACTCTCTTCTGTCCCGTTGGTCTATTTGTCTATCTTTATACTAGAGTACAACCCTTTCTGAGATTTAGGGTTAAGTCTTTAAATCAAGTACTGTTAAGTCCTCCAACTTTGTTCTTTTTAAAAATCATTTTTGCTATTCTAAGTCCTTAACAATTCCATGCATATTTTAGAATCAGCTCATCAATTTCTATAAAAATGTCTTCTAGGACCCAGTATAGTGGCTCATGCCTGTAATCCCAGCACTTTGGAAGGCCGAGGCAGGTGGATTACCTGAGGTTGAGAGTTCAAGATCAGCCTGACCAACATAGAGAAACCCTGTCTCTACTAAAAATACAAAATTAGCCAGGCATGGTGGCGCATGCCTGTCATCCCAGCTACTTAGGAGGCTGAGGCGGGAGAATCACTTGAACCCAGAAGGCAGATGTGCAGTGAGCCAAAATTGTGCTATTGCACTCCAGCCTGGGCAACAAGAGCAAAACTCTGTCTTAAAAAATAAACGCCTTCTAGAATTTTATTGGGTCTACATTAAATTTATATATCCATTTGAGGATAGAAACCTCAATATTAAGTCCTCTTCATGAACCATATATTTAGATGTCCTTTAATTTATCTCAATAATGTTTTATAGTGAAGAAGTCTTACATTCTTTTTGCTAAATTGTTCCTAAGTAATTTTTCCATGGTACTCCAAATGAAACTGAATAAATTAATTTTTAAATAACATTTAGTTATTTTTAGAGTTTTCTAGTGACTTTAATTTTACAAAAGCAGTAAATTATATTAGAAAGTTAAAGAATATAGATAAGTAAAAATAATAAAACCGTATTTCTACCACAAAGAATACTATTATTAATATCTACATTTCACCTATACACACAGATATCCGTGTGTGTGTGTGTGTGTGTGTGTGTGTATTTAAGATAGTATTTCACCATGATGGCCAGGCTGGTCTTGAACTCCTGACCTCAGGTGATTCACCCACCTCGGCCTCCCAAAGTGCTGGGATTACAGGCATGAGTCACCGCACCCAGCCCCATATGTATCTTTTTAACCGCATGAGATCATACTGTACGGGCTGTTTTATAATCTGCTTTAAAAGAATAGTGTCTACCTTTTCATGTCAATAACATTTCTATCTAAAATATAGTCCATATGCAAGTTTTCCCAACTATCCCAAAAGGTGCTTTACATTTATTTGTCCAAATCAGACTCCTATCCAAAAACATAAACTGTATCTGTATATCAACAAGTCTTTTTTAATTTAACACAATCAGATATGGTGATTTCTATTATGAATGTTAGACCTTATTTAATAAAGCATATTGCTACTCTAGCCAGGGTGACAGAGCGAGACCCCACCTCTAGAATGAATGAATGAATGAATGAATAAATGAACGAATAAACCGTATTGTAAATGTCCATGTAAAGGCAGTATTTCTTTAAATATCTCCATTCTTTTTCTTATGGATAAACATACATTTGAGAGAGAAGCCACTGAAATCTTTAAATTCCCTAACTTAAAGATGTCAATGAAGTTATCCAAATTTTCAAATGAGTCACTGAGAATGAATATATTAAAGGATAAAAGTGGTTAAATGCCATGTATCAGGGATAGATTTCAAGTGGTTATGTTTTATTTTTTTTTGAGACAAGATCTTACTCTGTCACCCCGGTTGGAGTTCAGTGGTGCAATCTCGGCTCACTGCAACCTCTGCCTCTTGGGTTCAAGCAATTTTCCTGCCTCAGCCTCCTGAGTAGCTGGGTTTACAGGCGTGCACCATGACCCCTGGCTAATCTTTGTATTTTTAGTGGAGACAGGGTTTTGCCATGTTGGCCAGGCTGGTCTCAAACTCCTGACCTCAAGTGATCCACCTGCCTTGGCTTCCAAAATGCTGGGATTACAGATGTGAGCCACCATTCCTGGTCAGTTATATATTTTAACATAGAAAACATTAAGCAAACTTTTAAAAGTTCGTTTCTTAATAAGGTAATAAAATAATTAAAAAATAAACCCCAGCTATGCTAGCTATTAAGATATTAAGATATGCTAGCTCGCCGGGCGCGGTGGCTCACGCCTGTAATCCCAGCACTTTGGGAGGCCGAGGCGGGTGGATCATAAGGTCAGGAGATCGAGACCATCCTGGTCAACATAGTGAAACCCCGTCTCTACTAAAAATACAAAAAATTAGCTGGGCATGGTGGCGCATGCCTGTAATCCCAGCTACTCAGGAGGCTGAGGCAGGAGAATTGCCTGAACCCAGGAGGCGGAGGTTGCGGTGAGCCGAGATCGCACCATTGCACTCTAGCCTGGGTAACAAGAGTGAAACTCCATCTCAAAAAAAAAAAAAAAAGATATGCTAGTTATTAAGATATTAAGTGGTAACTTTAATCACAATCAACAGGCTCAGATGCTTATATATAACTGTGTGACTGACACACTGAACAATTATGGAAGGTGTTTTCTGTGGTTGAATCAATCAGAATAGTAATAATGGTAGGATTATTGAAAAGAAATTAACCTGTACTGTAATCTGGGGTCAGAGTTTTTTTTTTTCTTTTTTTTTTTTAAGGCTATAAGCTCTAATTCATGACATGTTAATTTTAATAACCAGGCAGGGTGAATAGACTTGAAAATTATGTCAGCTCACTTTAAACAACATTGGTTGCTAACATAAATTGGCTCTTGGTAGGTAAAAATAATCTGGTCAACAAATGGCTGTCAAGACAATCTAGGCTTTGCAACACTTAGTAGTCCTTTATGAGCCATGACTTACCTGTATGGCCTGGCACTGGTATACGAATCGAACTCCTGATACATGAGCTTGAGGGTTGGACTGGAGGCCTACATATGCCCATAATACCTGGATCTCCAGGGAAACTGGTATGAGACAGCAGGAAGTACAGTTCATAGCCTGCAAAAGGGTAAAGATGCATCTGTTTAAATTGCCTGATGGTTGCCTATAGTCAATCACCATGCATTAAGCCATTGTTTCTTAAGCATTATTCAGTAATAAGGAAGGCGACGTAGCTTAGTGGAGAACACAAAAGTTCACAGTAAGACTATATTATCATTCCTGATCTTTTTCTTTTTTTTTTTTTTGAGATGGAGTCCTGTTCTGTTGTCCAGGCTAGAATGCAGTGGTGTGATTTCGGTTCACTGCAACTTATGCCTCCTAGATTCAAGTGATTCACCTACCTCAGCCTCCCCAGTAGCAGGAATTACAGATGCCCACCACTATGCCTGGCTAATTTTTGCATTTTTAGTAGAGATGGGGATTCACCATGTTGGCCAGGCTGGTCTCAAACTCCTGACCTCAGTGATCTGCTTGCCTGGGCCTTCCAAGGTGCTGGGATTACAGGTGTTAGCCAGGGCACCTGGCCTCATTGATTAATTTAACTCCAGCCAGTACCTACTACGCACCTCACACATAGGAGATACTATTGAGTACTCAGATACTACTGAGTATCTCCTATGTGTGAGGTGTGTAGTAGGCACTGGCTTGAGCAGATCATGTGATTAAAGGATCTGAATATAGAAGCAGTGAAAAGTCAAAGAAGATGACACCTAAGAGTTAGATTATGAAGTGCATCCAAGTAGTCTGGAAGCCAGCAAAGAACCTGAAAGTTTCTAGAATAGAAACATAGTACACCTAATGCAGTACTCTAGGAGGATTAATTGCAAGATGCAGAAAGACGTATCATTCTTTTTGGTTTTGATTTTTAACCAGATAATGCATTTTCATGTAAATAAATGTAAAAATGAAAATTTTTATAACAACAGAAAGATTACAATTTTAACCTCGTGAAAATCTATGCTGACCAAATATTCAAGAATGTTAAGAGTATGTGAAATATATGATGAGATTTCTGAACAACAGAAATCTCTAGATTATCTGCCTTCAAATTTTTTTCTAAGTAAGGAAAATACGTTAGGTATTTAAAACATAACCAGTAATAATGACTTTAGGCTGGGCACAGTGGCTGATGCCTGTAATCCCAGCACTTTGGGAGGCCAAGGCTGGAAGATCACTTGAGCCCAGCAGTTTGAGACCAGTCTGGACAACTTAGTGAGACCTTGTCTCTACAAAAAAAACAAAAAATTATCTGGGCATGGTGGCATGTGCCTGGGGTCCCAGCTACTTGAGGGGCTGAGGTAGGAAGATCACTTGAGCCCAGAAGGTCGAGAAGGCAGTGAACCATGATCGTGCCATTGTACTCCAGCTTAGGTAACAGAGCAAGATTCTGTCTTTAAAAAATAAAAGGCTTCAAGTGGGCATTCTTTCTTTCTTTTTTTTTTGTTTTTTGAGACAGAGTCTCCCTCTGTTGCCAGGCTGGAGTGCAATGGCATGATCTCAGCTCACTGCAACCTCTGCCTCCCGTGTTCAAGAGATTCTCTTGCCTCAGCCTCCCAAGTAGCTGGGATTATAAGCGCCCAACATCATGCCCAGCTAATTTTTTGTATTTTTAGTAGAGATGGTCTTGATCTACTGACCTCATGATCCACCCCCCTCGGCCTCCCAAAGTGCTGAGATTACAGACGTAAGCTAACATAACTGGCCGGCATGATTTCTTATACTCTTCCTTCTATGACAAACGCATTATCTGTGGAGACAAGACTGGCTTTAACCTTACTATTCATGATTTACAAAGGGGTAAAAATGAGTCTTCATCAGAAACTGTATTTCTCTCCTTACTGAAATGCTGCAGTGCCTGTTGAGGATCTTGGTCCACCCTCCTTTCTGGGCTGGGTCAGCATTACCAAAGATGGCAACATGCTCTGGTCTGGCCCTTCCATGAAGAGTCTGATAAATCTCCTGCTGCAAATGGCTGCAGTCTGCCTTCTTCAACCTGTAATTCAACACCATGGAGGCTGGAGTCTGATGCTAGCATAGTAATATACCCATATTAGTATTATATATTAAACCAAACATTGGAAATAATATTATAGAATAGACCAGAGGGTATAATCCTTAGTAGGTATTAACGACTGCCAGAAAACTCCTAGCAGTATTAACACTATTTAGACTAAAAGACTATTCCTAACTAGTATCTTCTGAACTGTCATTCATAATAAAAAAGTTACCAGATCAACATATTCCCTACATATTCCTGATGAAATTGCAAGAAATGATATGGAAACAAAGAACTACCTGAGCTTGCATCCAGATATTGCATTCACTCCAAATTGTACTTCATGTTTGTTAACAGAGCAACTTCCATTACCCTGGCTCTGTAGGAGGGTCATCTGAGGTGGGAAAGTGAGGATCAAGGACATAACAGAAAAAAGAAAAAAAAAAAAAAAAAAAAGGAGGCAGCATTGCAAAATTTATGCTCTCATTCTCCCTTAACACTATTTATACTGTATTACTATCATAATGTTCAAGTCACAAATTTGTGGTTTTTTTCCTCAAAAAACCAGAGAGAGACAACTACGATTCCAAAAATGTTTAGCCATATGTTAGTATACAAGTACGTCATTAAAGCAAACAAAAAATTCTTGACCTTTGGCTAGTCTAACATAAGTCTGAAAGCCTTTGCAGCTTTTCTCATTAGGCTGCAACAGACTACCCAGCTCTAAAAAGGATACTGAGTAACTTATATCACCAGTCAGAGCCAAGAGTGGCTTCCCAACAATATAGCCAGGATTCCCACTTCTAGGACCAGTGAGAGAAGCAGCTGTGCTCTGTTGAAAAGACTGCAGAAAGAGTGAGAAGTCAATTATGGAGGTAAGCATACTTTCCCACCTCCCACTGCTTGGCTTCACTGTACCCTTCCTTAAGGCAAGGCAATGCAATAAGTGAGCTACACTGGACAATGTGGCTTCTTTCCACAGTGTAGCATTTTGCTTCCTTCACTTTTTACGTTCACTAAAATAAATCCTTCATGATCTGAATATTGAAATTCACAATATGCTACTTTTACCAAGGATTAAAACCAAGAATCTACCAAGGATCCCTTAACCCTGTTTCTCAAAAATTACTAGCAATTTAGCAATAATAACACAGCCTGGATAAAATCTGAAGAATTTAACTGTAATTAAAAATATATATATTTTAATTAACTATAGATGTTCCAGAGATGAGCTCTGAGAGACACCACAGTTGGCTGATCACCTGAGGGTACAGCTGGGAAACACTATGCTGGGTTCAAAAAGAGGAAAGAAGTAGCAGAAGCCAAATGGTGGTGATTAAGACTGGACACTCAGGTTAAGTGGGAAATGAGTAAAACGCTGACTGCCCAGAAATATGAGCAAAGCTAGTCAAAGAAATTTTGTAGGTGTTGGCTGAATTTATGATTCAAAATGACTATTAAAAAAAAGGTTTAGATTTGAGATTGATGTCCCACTTTGTTGGGGCCCAGATAGAGAATTGGAGAAAATGTTAATGAGTAAACATTTGTAGAATACCGACAACTTGCAGTTAAATTGTGCAGTATTAAATGTTGAGGCCTCAACTGACAGACTGAATGAGGTTTTCATATTCTTACTCTATTTCACATGTATTACAAAAGCAAAGGAACTGTTTCTAACCCGGTATTTCTTCCTCTCTAAATCCCCAATAAGAGAAGGGCCCTAACCCTGAAGTGAATGATGAAATGCTGCTGTAAGGAAGTGCCTGGCTCAACAGTCAGGTTGGTTTGTCCAAAACTGACAGAGACCTTCTGGATTCCTAAAGTCCCATTGGTCTCTATCTCATATGTGACCTGAAATGCAAAAAAGAATCAATTAATAGAAAATAGTTATTGGGCTAAATATGTTTAGGACAGAAGATTTTCTGTCTTCAAGGTTTTTTTTTTTGTTTTTTGTTTTTTTGAGACGGAGTTTCACTCTTGGTAAGTTACCCAGGCTGGAGTGCAATGGTGCAATCTCGGCTCACCGCAACCTCCGCCTCCTGGGTTCAGGCAATTCTCTTGCCTCAGCCTCCCGAGTAGCTGGGATTATAGGCATGCGCTACCATGCCCAGCTAATTTTTTGTATTTTTAGTAGGGACGGGGTTTCATCATGTTGACCAGGATGGTCTCGATCTCTTGACCTCGTGATCCACCTGCCTTGGCTTCCCAAAGTGCTGGGATTACAGGCGTGAGCCACCGCGCCCGGCTCAAGGGTTTTATTGTAACTAAATGAGGTAGACTGAAACAGTACTGTTAAAAATGTCAAACACAAATACTATGAAAGATAAACATAGTTTCATATTGTATTTGTATATGGAAAAGAAACTGGATAGAACTCTTTAAAATGGTTCATGTGGGCCAGGCATGGTGGAAAATGCCTGTAATCCCAGCTACTCAGGAGGCTGAGGCAGGAGAATTGCTTGAACCCGGGAGGTGGAGGTTGCAGTGAGCCGAGATTGTGCCACACTGCACTCACTCCAGCATGGGTGACAGAGCAAGACTCTATCTTCAAAAAAAAGAAAAAGAAAAAGCATTTATGGGTAGGTGAGTTTATGGTAGGAATTGAAAGGGAAGAAAAATAAGTTGGTTACAGGTAGAGGAGGGCAAGCAGAAACAGCCAGAGGTGAGCATGGAACAGAAATACGGTTTAGTTGGCTCTGACAATGTATGATAATTAATAAATATAGTTGCTGGGGATACAATTTGCAGGCAATTGAAAGTAACCTTAGATTTCTGAACACAGTCCTTAAGAAGATGCCTTAAGATAATTCTTAATCTTTTAGGTTGGATTGTTTTATGTAAGAGAGAGAACGGAGGAATAGAAATTGATTAATTTACTTCAGATTTTCAGAAGATACTGACTGGGTCAAGAAAAGAAAATGTGGTCAGTCAGTAAGAATCAGTAACAGACTGCAGATGGGCAAAGGAAGAGGAGTCAGAAATAATTTTAATGTCCTGGACCTGAAATACTGGAGGATAGTGGTGATGGAAATAACTGAAAAGTAGTAGGGAGGATAATGGGCTCAATTACTGACAAGTTAAATTTCAAACTTGTTGGGAATTGCTGAAATTCACAATATGCTACTTTTACCAAGGATTACAACCAAGAGTCTTACATTGCAACAAGTTTGCATTCCCAAATTGTTAGAGAATGCAAACAAAATTCACATGGGGTCAGTGTGGTACTTAATGGAAGATGAGGCACCTCTGGCAGAGTTGATCAACATACATCAGTCCAGAATCTAAGGTCAGCATCCTTACCTGGGAAACTACATTCTGGCAAGTGTTTCCAGCCAACAAAGGAGCATTAGCCTGTGAAATAAGTATTACAGGCACCTGGAACTAGCAATGAAAAGAAGCAAATTAACTAAAACTGAAGGCAGTATTTTGTCTTTTATCTATTAATAGATAACATACTAAGATGAGTATTTTTCCTTCCCCCTTGACCACCCCATTTCTCTCTTCTTCCCCACCAGCCAACAACTTAAATTCAAAAGTCTTTCTAAAGCAGCACTTCTTAAAACTTATTTCTAAGAACACTAGTTCTGTTAAATATAAAATAAGGGTTTCACAGTCAAGTAAGTGTTAGAAATACTACATTCAGTGCTCCCCTTAAGAGATTAATAAGGCCCTCTATCAAATTAAAGACTCCAGGCAGGATGAGATGGCTCACACTTATCATCTCAATACTTTGGGAAGCCAGGTCAGGAGAATTGCTTGAAGCCAGGAGTTCAACACCAGCGTGGACAACATAGCGAGACCCTCCATCTCTACAAAATATTTTAAAAATTAGCTGGGTGTGGTGGCACATGCCTGTAGTCCCAGCTACTTGGGAGGCTGAGGTGGAAGGATTGCTTGAGCACGGGAGGTTGAGGCTGCAGTGAACATGACCGTGCCACTGCACTCCATCCTGGGTGACTGAGCAAGACCCTGTCTCTAAAAAAAAAATTAAGAAGCCCACTCTAAATATAGTTTATTTAACCCAATGTTTACAAACTTATCTAACACCTTATGGATCCTGGTTTCACACGAGGCTATTAATTGTATTGGATGTACTCACAAAAGCACTGTTTTAGATTCCTACTTAACTGTTTGCTACATCACACTTACATTTCTCTTTCAACAGTACAACCTAGACTAAAACTGCCTCAGATACAGAGGAGCCAAATATATTTTTTCCTTTTTCCTGATACAACAGGGTCATACCTCCATATTCTGTGGATCAGTTATGCCTCTCGGAACCTAGGAGAAAGCAGGAACATTAGGGTGCATATACCTTATCAAAAATCACCAGGAGCTTGTGGTTTCATATTACTAACAATAGGCTTTGCTTTGGGGGGAAAAAATCAATATATTAGAATAATTTACTTCCTCTATTCCACCTGATTCATCTTTACACTAAAATGCCAGGAAGTGGAGCTAGACAAGAGGGTGATAGACTGTGATGCCTGCCTACTCTGACAGACTCTACTGAACAGCAAAAGCAGGACATTTGGTGAAATAGATGTCTTCCCCCTTCCATTCTCGCAAGCCAATCTCATTGCTGAAAAGTGAGATGAACTCTTATCCTGGATATATATCCCTAATTATATCGTTTGTCTTCAGATATGGTTTCCAGGCCCTCTTTTACGTGGCTCCTGGAGATTCTAATTTCCAGTTCAATGCTCTTTCCGCAACCCACAACAGTGAGAAGCACGTTCACTTCAGCTTCATGGCGGTGACAGTGTAGGGAGAGAAAGGACACCTACCTTTAAGACTGTGAAGTTATAGTAAGAGGCAGCATTGAGGGCTGAATCCAACGTACAACTACTAGCCAGGTTCTTGAAAAAACGAGTGCAGGTGGTACTTTTACTCTCTAGGAAACCTGAAACACAAATAAGAGAGCGGTAAATAAGAAAGCCTGTTTTAAACTGAATGAAAAGGTTGGAAAAGGTTGGTACGTTTGCTCTGGACTCACCTGCAGGATTGCTTTCAGCACAGAGTCCCCCAGCTCCAACTCCTGCAGGTTGTCTCAGCAAGCTTATTACAGACCACTTGGGGAAGTAAGTCAGAATGGGGTCCCCCGCCTGAATAAAATATAAAAGCAGCTTTGTTCACAGCGAGACTGGACTAGACGACAACAGAAAAGAAAGAGTAGAAACAAAGTTAACTCAAGGGCATGATTATATGGACAGCAGTGCCCTCCAAAGAGCTGACAACGGTTTAGCCAGCTGCAGGGTAGTACTGCAAAGATACCTTGTCAGTTGTCTGCTTTAGAGTAAAAACAAACCAAACAATCCCATCCCCTTCCCCAGGCTCACCCTGTAAAAGGATGCTGGTGACTGAGTTTGGAATGCTGAAATGAATGATTCACCTCCAAACTCTGCAGCCAGGCCCTGGAAGTTGGTTGCATTGACCTTTTGGAGCTTCTGGAAATAGTTTAATTTTGCTAAAATGTTTTTTAAAAAGAAAAGAAGTTTAGATAAAAGAAAAACATGCCAAGTAGCTAATTTTTTAAAATAATTATATTTTACTGAAGCATAATATACAAGGCGCAAATCTTAAGTGAAAACTCAAAGAATTTTTACAAATTTATATACTGTATTACCACTACCCAGATCAAGTTACAGAACATTTCCCCAGAAGGCTCCCAATCAATACTCCATCTCCAGAAAGATCAATTCTGACTTCTAATCACTTCTTAATTTATTCACAATATACTGACTAAATTATTGTTTTAATATTAAAGAATATGGTTAATGAATGCATCAGTTTCAAGTCACTGATGGCCAAGAATGTGTATGATCAGCAATTTGTGATGAAAATAGGAAGCTCAATAATGCTCATATCTGCCCCATACCAGATGAGTCTCTAATACAACAGAATTGCACTATTTCCATAGGAACATGGTGAAGCTAGAGACAATATTTGATCTGTCCTTCCCAAATCTTCCTGTGTCCTCTAAACTTCAACTGACCAGTCCTAATGATGTTTCCATCTCTCAAGTTTTGAGATTTGTTGCATTTTATTCCTTAAGGCTTATAATTCCTCCATTCGAGATTTTAGATATTTCAAAATGTTATTTTCTGGAACAATTCTATAATTTCTATGATATCAATGTATAAATCTACCCAAGCTCCTGCAGTCATCTCTTTATGGCACTTCAGAACCAGTAGGGAGATGTAGGAAAGGGCTGTGGTGCTATCTCCTGCCCAGAGGATGGCAGGTGACTGACAACATACTGTCTGCTTTACTACTCCGTCTGCTAAATTGAAAAATAACATAGCGAAACATGCCCCTTGCCAGTTTCATTCTTCATATAATTAATGGCCATTTGGACAGAGTAAAAGAGATTACAATATCTGCATCATTGAAAGCAAATGAGGATTCCACGTTAAATGAACCTGTCCTTTATCCTCTGTGGTAACATCTTAATTATGTGACTTTTCAGCTTTCTGATACAGCATAAATGCAACTCTCAATGCTAGGACTTTTCAGACTACTCACTCTTTACACATCTCCTAGATCCTTTCTACTCAAAGTGGGGTGCACAGATTAGTAGCTCCAGCATCACCTGGGAGCTTCTCAGAAATGTAGACTCTCAGGCCACTACCCAGACCTGAGTCAAAATCTCCATGTTAACAAGATCTCCAGGTAGTGTGTATTCATATTAGAATCTGAAAAGCACTGCTCCAAAATAGGTGATGCCTATGCTGCTCATCTATGGACCACTTTCCACCTCCGATCTGAAATCTTCAAACTGTAAAGCTTCCAATAGCATTTTTTTTTCTTTTTTGAGATGGAGTCTTGCTCTGCCGCCCAGACTGGAGTGCAGTGGCGTGATCTCAGCTCACTGTAACCTCCTTCCCACGGGTTCAAGCGATATTCCTGCCTCAGCCTCCTGAGTAGCTGCAATTACAGGCACAGGCCACCAGCCCTGGCTAATTTTTGTATTTTTAGTAGAGATGGGGTTTCACCATGTTGGTTAGGCTGGTCTTGAACTCCTAACCTCACGATCCACCTGTCTCGGCCTCCCAAAGTGCTGGGATACAGTCCAAGTGATATTTTAACATTTCCTTCAGAACTCATACCCTGAAAACTACACGGAGGAGATATTTACCTTGCACTAAATGCAGTTATTTGTATCTCTATAAATGAAGTAAAAGTTAAAGTTAAGCTAAGAAAGAAGGTGAAGGCCGGGCGCGGTGGCTCAAGCCTGTAATCCCAGCACTTTGGGAGGCCAAGGCGGGTGGATCACGAGGTCGAGAGATTGAGACCATCCTGGTCAACATGGTGAAACCCCGTCTCTACTAAAAATACAAAAAATTAGCTGGGCATGGTGGCTCGTGCCTGTAATCCCAGCTACTCAGGAGGTTGAGGCAGGGGAATTGCCTGAACCCAGGAGGCGGAGGTTGCGGTGAGCCGAGATCATGCCATTGCACTCCAGCCTGGGTAACAAGAGTGAAACTCTGTCTCAAAAAAAAAAAAAAAAAAAAAGAAGAAAGAAATGTTATAGCTATCACCAGCAAATTTCTAAGACCACTAACCATCCCCAATCATAATAAACTCTAATTTTTATTGTACTCTACAGTTGTAAAGCACTTTCATATACAAAGCCAATGATACAATTTCTTACTTTGCAGTTGAAGAAACAGGCGTGGAAATGCTAAGGCATTTGCCCAAGTCTGTACAGCTGGTAAGGAAACAGCAGGACTGAGATCCTAATCTAATGCTCCTCCTACACTACTGCCTCATGAAATGAAAATAAAGTTGGCATAGACTCATTTGTCAAAGATATTCATTCAAACATTATTTGGTGCTTTCTATGTATTAGGCACCGGAGATTCAGTTAGTACCCTCATGGAGATTGCAGCAAGTGAGGGATATTGTCTATCTGTGATTAAACTGAATTAAGAGGGATGATTAAAAGGATTGAAATTAAAGTTCTCTATGAGTTTTCCGATCCACAGCCAAAAGAATATAAAATACTGCACATGTATTTAATAACAAAGAGAAAAGCACCAGAAATCGGGGTAGAGAGTCAAAGGACAAAAAAAAAAAAAGTTTATTTCTTCAGTGCTGCCTGGAAAAAAAAAAAGAGAGGAAAAAAAAAGTTTAAAAAAGAAAGAAATGGAAAAAAGGTCGGAATAAAAGACAACTCTCAATAAATGTTACACCAAATTTGTCCAACCCGTGACCCACCGGCCACATGCAGCCCAGGACGGCTGTGAATGCAGTCCAACAACACAAATTTGTAAACTTTCTTAAAACATTATGAGATTGTTTTGCCTTTTTTTTTTTTTTTTTTAAGCTCATCAGCTCTCATTAGTGTATTTTATGTGTGGCCCAAGACAATCCTTCTGCCAACACGGCCCAGGGAAGACAAAAGATAACACTCCTGTGTTAGAAAATGCAAACAGCCAACGTGTTTCTACTCACAGTTGTTCACATGTACACAAAACTGCCTGATTCCATCAGAATCCATGAAAACTCTGGAAGGAAATGGGGAATTACTCCTGAAGATAAGAGAGCTGTCTACACAAACCCAGCTTGAAGACCTGTGAGGAAAGAGGAGGGAGAAGATATATTTAGAAGGGGCGGGGCAGATCCAAAGAAGAATGCCCTAGCAATATTGGTCAGATTCCAAAGAGAGGACTCCTTGGCACCCATAGGACGACACGAAGGTCTTATTCTACTGGCCAGCCCTGCTATAGAGAATCAGAAAAAGCAGTTCCTAGGAAAAACCAAGGGAATGTCCTAGGAGTAGAAGTAGGGGCGAGAGGCACAAAGACTAACTCTTCTTACATCTAAATGTTACCCACTATAGGCCCCAATCCCCTTTAGGATTCAGTCTGAGCAACGAAGCTCACCTTACGCTGCCAGGAAGGCAGAAGGAGAAAACTGTCCTCGGATGGAGAAGATAGCAGTCCCTGTCGCAGCAGCAATTTATATCACAAGTGCCAGGAGTCAAGTCACAGACACAGATCGGTAAGACTATGAAAGTACAACACAGAGTGAGTGGGATGAGGATCCCCAAACTCTCCCAGGTGCTCACCCCACTTCTTCCAACAGCCCCACTCCTGGCTTTGTGGCAGTTCACTTTGCTCACACAATTTTCGATCTCAGAATTCAGTTTCCACCCCCACAACGTTTCCCCTTACCTGGGAAGAGGTCCACAGTCCTATTCCCAGGCGCCGAGGGGGTCACGAGAGTAGGGACCACTGTAGAGATCCCAGGCACGGCCGGGGGAGTTGCAGTCGCCTCTGAGGACTGGAGGGTTCCGCCATGCGTCCCTGGCTCCAGCGCCGAAGACGTGGGCACTACCCGTGATGGGGAGGAGGACGGCTGAGGCCGGATGCCCTTGGGGAACATCAGGAAGAACACTTGCAGGAGCGCGAGCTGTGGGGTGCGCATGGGGCAGTCAGAACCCCCTGGGTCCAACATGAGACTCCGCGGTCTCCAGACGCGTTGCCAGAGCGTGGGTGGGAGGGGTCGCATAGCGTCTGACGCCAACCGCGTGCCTCTTCTCATTGGCTCTTGCGAAGGCTAAGAGCTCTTCAGCCAATGGAAAGCGAGGTTATTACAGTTCTTTCAGGATCCTTCTGTCAGCTCCCTCTTCCTTAATACGGACGGAGCCGTGTCTCCGTTGCCTGGCAACCGCCAGTGGCGAAGGAGCTCCTTGCGCCTTCTCTCCGCTGGGTGGCGTTTGGAGTTCGGCGGACCGACAAGTTCCGCGCAGACTTCGCGGTCCAGAGGACAGAGCCCGGCCTCGGTGCAGGGAAACCCCAGAGGCCGGAACTAGAATTGCACATTTTTTGTCACCCCGGATTCCAACAGTGAGAAACCCTTTCTGTGGAAGGATAAAGTTCTCAGGTGGGGGAAACACACGTAAGGTCACATACCTTAAAAACAGTCTCCTCTGAATATGGATTTTTTTGGAAAACACATTAGAAATAATGCCCATTCAGCTCCTAACATTTTAACATTGAGAAAATTTTAAAACCCTCAATAAATGCATCAAATCATTAAAGGTGGACTGCATGTTTGTTAGGAAAAAACAGTGGGAGAAAAATAAGAAAAAAGGGTAGGAAAAATGTGAGAAAATAGGGGAAGAACGATTAAAAAAAAAAAGGAACATTGTCTAGGAGGTGAGAAAATAGCCAAGGGATAGAGAAGAAAACCTTTTTTTTTTTTTTTTTTTTTTTTTTTTTTTGCCGTGTTAATGGCCATTATTAAAAGCCTCTCTAGGAGATTCATGTTCTCTCCAGGAATGGCGTGCCTCTTCTGATTCCTAACAGCAGCGTGGGCCATGGGACCTTCCTGCAATGTTGGAAATGTGCCATAGCTGCACTGTACAGCTTGGGAGTTATGTGCCTTATGTGGCAATTGTGCCCTTGAAATGTGGCTAGTGTGACTGAGGAGCTGAATTATTATTATTATTATTATTTGAGACAGAGTTTTGCTCTGTCACCCAGGCTGGAGTGCAGTAGTGTGATCTTAGCTCACTGCAACCTCTGTCTCCAGGGTTTGAGTGATTCACCTGCTTCAGCCTCCATAGTAGCTGGGATTACAGGTGCACACCACCAGCCCGGCTAATTTTTTTTTTTTTTTTTTTTTTTTTAGTAGAGACGTAGGTTTCACCATGTTGTCCAGGCTGGTCTGGAACTCCTAACCTCAAGTGATCTGCCTACCTTGGCCTCCCCAAAGTGCTCAGATTACAGGTGTGAGCTGATGTGCCCGGTCTGAATTTTTAATTTTTAAATTGTAATGAATTCAAAGTTAACCATGGGTGTGAGTAGCTACCATATTGTACAGTGGGACTGTAGATGATCAAAATCTTGCTCCTCCTAGACCCAGTGTTTTTCTGTGTCCTCAGTTCTGACATCTGGATTATTTCAGATATTTAGTTTTAGTATATAAATTAACATCTGTTAAGAGTTATCTAAAATCTAGTACACTTACCTAAAATCTAGTCAATATCTCCCTTTACAAGTGAATCGCTTAACTCAGGTAAGTTTTAGGACACTTCACTTGACTTGCATTCTCTTACAAGATCTTTATTTTCTAATGTTTCAAAGTCACTAGCTAAATGTACCTCTGTGTTATAAATGTTTTCAAATATGTTTTTATGTTATTGTGTGATGGACAGCTATGAGAGATATGTATATTTGTGTTTGGTCTTAAAATATTTATTTACCTTACTAGTGATTTCTATAGAAAAAGGCAAAGTTCAGATTATTCAAATTATATGATTATATGTATATACTAGAATGTAAATTCCAAGAAACAGGGAATTTTCTCTGTTTGTTCATTGAAGTACCCCCATGCCTAGAACAGTGTCTGGGACATGTTACATGTCCATTAAATATTTTAAAAATATATTAAAAATTGTTTTGTTGAACTCTTTAGAATTAATTCTTTGAACATTTTTAGTTTATTTCAGGATTGTATTGCGTTCTATACAATTTCTGTTTCTTTTTTTTGTTTTTTTTTTTTGCAACCTATTTACCACGTAGCGATCTTTCTATAAAATTTCTATTGTACATCTGATTAGAGACTATTTTAGATTTCAAAGTTTGGAATTTAAATGGCAACTCTCAATCAATTAGATTATTAATTTATTAGTGTTGGCAAAATACTGTTGGTTGAAGTAATTTTAGGGATGAGTGACAAGGAAATAATGTTTCAGGATCTTTTTGAGTTGCTTTTTCTTATTTTTGAATTTTAACACTTAACCTTTTTTTAGAAAAGTTAAATTTTTTTCTCTCTTATAGTTGAGTAAAAAGATTATTTGTATTTCTGTTTTTAAACTTCTTTTGCTTTATTGATTTTATTTATTTATTTATTTATTTATTTGAGACAGAGTTTTGCTCTGTCATCCAGGCTGGAGTGCAGTGGCATGTTCTTGAGTCACTGCAACCTATACCTCCTACATTCAAACAGTTTTCCTGCCTCAGCCTCCCTAGTAGCTGGGACTACTGGTGTACCCACCATGCGCAGCTAATTTTTGCATTTTTAACAGAGATGGAGTTTCATCATGTTGGCCAAGCTGGTCTCAAACTCCTGACCTCAAGTGATTTACCCACCTCAGCCTTCCAAAGTGCTGGGATTACAGGCATGAGCCACTGTGCCTAGCCTGTGTTGCTGTTTTGTGTTTGTAAGAATCTCTGTAATACAGAACTCTCAATACTTTTGAGATCTAATATTAAAATCTGAAAGATAATTTTGTGGATGAAGAATGAAATTTATTCACATGTGTCATGCAGATGTCAGTTTTAGTATGAGGACCAAGCCTTAAATTGAGATCATATGACATCACCTCAGAAGCAGAGATTTCCAAATTAGATCATATGATACTAGCAGTTGTATGTGTTTGGGATTAAAAGAGTTTAATATGAAATTGGAAATTTAGCAAGGAGATTGTATTGAGATGGCAGACAAAAAACAAGTTCTATCCTTTTCCCACTGCTCCGTCCTTTTCCAAAATCTCTAAAAATTACAGAAAACTTAGATACACACATACTTGTGCATACATGAACATGCCTGGAATTGAAATACGTGAAGGTGTGCTCTCATGGGCCAGACATTGTAAGAATACTTGAAAAACAGAAGGCAGATGGGATTGAATTGAAGGTGGACAGACAACAGTTGTATATTAAAGGCCTTATGCAGAAATGGAAGTGACTCTTGGAGTGTTCTAAGCACACAAAGACGCTATTGGTTATCAATAGTGGCCTTTAGGCAATTCTATGAGTTATTGATTGAAACCACTGTAGGAAGAGCCAGGTCAGCCTCTCAACCTTACCCCTACTTTTACTTGCAGTGGATAGCAGAAGAATTTGCCCCTAAAGGTGGTGGTGGGGTTAGCGGGAGGCAGTCCATGTACACTTTTACTGAAAAGGCAGGACAGTGCCCTGGATGGCTTCTGACATTTAGAAGGAAAAGAGAGGCCCCATACTTTGAGACTGGTCCTAGCCCACTGCTAGTTTCACATGTCTCCTCCAAAATTCATTTCGAAAATTAAACCCCCAATGTGACGTGATTGGGTCATGAGGTCTCTGCCTTCCTGAATGGACTAATCCATTCACGGGTTAATGGATTAATGGTTTAGTGGATTAATGCGTTGTCATGCAAGAGGAACTGGTGGCTTTACAAGAAGAGGAAGAGAGACCTGAGTTAGCAAGTTAACACGCTCAGCTTCCTCACCACATGATGTCTTGTGCTCCCTTGGGACACCAAAGAGAGTTTCCACCAGCAAGAAAGTTCTTATGGGCTTCCCGGCCTCTACACTGTAAGAAATGAATTCCTTTTCTTTATAACTTACCCTGTTTCAGACATTCTGTTATAAGCAAAAGAAAATGAATGAAGACAGAAAACTGGTACCAAGAAGTGGGATTTTGCTGATGACAAATACCTGAAAATAGAGAAGCAGCTTTGGAACTAGGTAAGGAGCAGGGGCTGGAAGAGTTTGAAGGAGCAGGCTATAAAATGACTGTATTTCAGTGAATGGAGCATTAAAGGTGATTCTGGTGAGACTCAGAAAACAAAAAGACAAGGGAACATTTGGAATTTCTTCGAGATTTGTTAAGTGGTTGTAACCCGAATACAGATAGAAATATGGACATTTCTGAGATTTGAGATGAAACTGAGAAAGGTGGTATTGGAAACTGGAGTAAAGGCCATCCTTGTTATAAATTGGCAGAGAACTTGGCTGAACTGTGTCCATGCCTGAGGGTATGGTGGAGGGCCAAACTTGAGATTAATGAACTAGGATATCTGGCAAAAGAAATTCCTAAGCCAAATGTGGAAGGAGCTACATGATTGCATTTGGCAGCTTATGCTGATATTCAGAAGCAAAGGAATAACTTAAAGGTAGAATTTATTATGAAAAGGTAAGCAGAGTGGAAAGATTTGGATAAATCTCAGCCTGACCACGTAAAGAGTATAAAAGCATGTTCAGCAGAGGAAACCAAGGGTGAAGCCCAGTGACTGTTTGCTAAAGAGATTAGCTTGGATAAAAGAGAGACAGGTGCTATTCCTTTAGACAAGGGAAGAAAAATACCAAAGGCATTTTAAAGATCTTAGAGGGTGCCCCTACCATCATAGGCCCAGAGGCATAGGAGGACAGAATTGTTTCAGAGGACAGGTAAGGGTACTTTGCACAGGCTTACTGCCCAGGGCCACCTCAAGAGAGTCCCCACCAGCAAGATGGCTCTCTTTAGATATGCCTCTTTGACCTTGGACTTCCCAGGCTCCGTAACGGTAAGAAATAAATTTCTTTTCTTTATAAATTACCCAGTTTTAGGTATTTGGTTATAAGCAACAGAAAATGGACTAAGGTACACACCTTGTGAAACTCCACATCTACCATTTTCTTCTTCAAAAATCCTGCAGGTAGATTGCAATAAGCAGATCCCACATGCGCACAGGCAAACAGGGAATCTCAGTTACCAAGGTGAACACACACTCAAAAGATCTACATTTGAAAACTAAAAAACCCAGCAAACAAAAAAAGGGTATAATACTCAAGAAACATTAAAACCTGAGGCTGGGTACTGTGGCTCACACCTGTTATCCTAGCATTTCGGAGGCGGAAGCAGGAGGACTGCTTGAGCTGGGAGGTTGAGGGTGCAGGGAGCCACGATCACACCCATGCATTCCACCCTGGGCGACAGGGTGAGACCCTGTCTCTAAAAAAAAGAAAAAAAAAATTTAAAGGACAAGTTAGAAAGACAGTTTAGAACAAATATAATTCACATTTATAGAGAGACACAAGAGAATTTTGCATCTATTAAAGAGGAATCAACTAGGAATTGTGGTTAAAGATTGAAGAAAAATGCACATTTGGGCCGGGTGACGTGGCTCATGCCTCTGTAATCCCTGCAGTTTGGGAGGCTGAGGCAGGATGATTGCCTAAGTTCAGGAGTTAGAGACCAGCTTGGGCAACAGGGTGAAACCCTGTCTCTACAAAAAATAAAAATTAGCTGGGTGTAGTAGTGCACACCTGTAGTTCCAGCTACCCAGGAGGCGGAGGTTGGGAGGATCACTTGAACCCAGGAGGTTGAGGCTGCAGTGAGCCCTGATTGTACCACAGCACTCCAGCCTGGGTGACAGAGCAAGATCTTGCTAAAAAACAAAAGAGAGAGAGAGAGAGAGAGAAGAGAAAGAAAGAAGGAAAGAGAAAGGAAAAAGAAAAAGAAAAAAGAGAATGAAGGAAAAGAAAGAAGAAAGACAGGAAGGAAGGAAAGAAAGAAGAAAGAAAAGAAGAAAAGGAAGGAAAGCGAGGGGAGGGGCGGCGAGGGGAAACAAGGGGAGGTAAAGGAGAGAAAGAAAGAAAGAAAGAGGTCAGGCACGGTGGCTCAGGCCTGAATCCCAGCACATTCGGAGGCCTAGGCAAACGAAGGCCTCTGAAGCAGAACTGCCCTGTATCTTTACTGGGGTGGTGGCCTCTTGGACTTCGTCCTGCCCTTCTTCTGTCTCTGGCCTCTCATTCTCCCCAAGGCTAGCATGGAAACTAGAATTTCTCTTGCCCCAGGTGGGTCAAAGAAGCCAGCCACAAAAGCTAAAAATATTACTCTAACTTTCTCCCGGGCTTTCTGTATAAAAACTTGCCGTAAAGAAATCATCTGACCTGCCTTGTTTGGCTGTTTCAGATTGTTGAACCCCATTTTGAAGAGGGTCCAGTCCCACATCCAGAAGGAAGAAATGCACAGAGGTCAAGAAGAATCTAGACAGACAGCATTGCGGAGTTCCCCCCAGTCAGTCTAGAGCTTTAGATCATACTCTTTCTTTGTCCCGACATATTTCTACACGGCTCTCCATACTTGGTTGAACTTAAGCATAAAAGTGGACAATTTCCTCTGTATCTTTTATTTATTTTATTTAGAAACAGGATCTCACACTGTCACCCGAGCTGGAGCTCACTGGCACAATCGCAGCTCACGCAGCCTCAAACTCCTGGGCCCAGAATACCTGGCTAATTTTAAATTTTTTTTTGTGCAGATGGAGTCTTGCTTTGTTCCTAAGGCTGATCTTAAACTGTTGGCCTCAGGCCATCCTCCCTCCTTGGCCTCCCAAAGTGCTGAGGTCACAGGCATGTGACACTGCCCAGCCTCCCCGGCGGGTCTTCATTCTGAAGTCTCTTGTGTACATGTAAAACTATGATCAAATAAATTTGTGTGCCTTTTCTCCTATTAATCTGCCTTTTTTTTTTTTTTTTTTTTTTTGGTCAGTGATTTTCAGTGAAACTTCAGAGGGCAAAGGGAAGTTTTCCTTAGCCCCTCCAGTTTTGGTGCTGTGAAAACTGGCTCTGCTCTTCTGGAAGCTGCAATGAAGGGAACAGAGGATCTGACAAGCCAGCAGAAGGGTAAGAAATTCTTACCAGTCAGGTTCCTTGCCTCTCTCCTTCTGTGGAATCTGGTAGAGCTGATGGTAAAAATCGCTGTTTGTCTCATTTTCATCTCCAAAACCTTGATTAATGGTATAAAAGGATATGTGTGACTAGTTTGGGGTATAGTGACTCTGGTGTTCTTTTTTTGGTCTGAATATTACCATTGTTTGGTCAGTTGCCTTCCAGAAATAGTCTTTGTCTTCCTGTGTTGTTCTGTCATAAAGAAGGATGCCATAGGGCAGAACATGGGCCTAAATCCCATAAACTCTCTGTTTGAACCCTCCCTGCAGACTGATCAGTTTTGCGGTTCTGACTAGACCAGATATTCATAAGAGTCATTTCGGATTTCTTAATAAACTTTGCTGTAGTCCCCAAAATAAAAACCAGATGAGATTCTCCTATTGTTTTGTTTCATGTCCATAGAAGACCTTGAGAGCGCTTTCTCTTGGTCCCTGCCATTCTGGGGAGTGTGATTTTTGGGTCACATTAGGTGACCAGTCTAAAAATGGCTGGTCACATAAGATTTTAAGAAGTACACTTTTTGTTCAAAATATGTCAAGTTTTCAGGGGAGTTTGTCTTAATAAGTTCCATCTATAAGGGGCTCTTGTTGCCTGGTTAGGCTGGGAAAATTCCAATCCCAGGAGGGCCTACCTGGTGCCAGTGGATTAACGGGTCTGTGACTGGTGGCCCCTGGAAAATTTGTGAGTTACCAGTGGCAGCATATGCACAAACACCAGCCTTAACAGTCTGTGGCAACAAGAGTCTTTGTTATCTTAAGTCTACTGCTGAGTGAACTTTTGGGGATCACGGAGACTGTCTCCTCTATATGTTCTCAAGGAACACCTCTTGTTTGTATGGTAAAAACCAAAATTATCTCCGGGATTTTCCAGGAAGAGGCATTGTTGAGTTACTACTGGAATTTGTAAACCATTGGAAATTCTTTTTTTTTGAGATAGAGTGTCCCTCTGTCGTCAGGCTGGAGTGCTGTGGTATGATCTCGGCTTACTGCAACCTCTGCCTCCCAGGTTCAAGCGATTCTCCTGCCTCAGCCTCCCGAGTAGTTGGGACTACAGGTGTGCACCACCACACCCAACTAATTTTTTTTTTTTGGTATTTTTTAGTAGAGACGGTGCTTCACTATGTTGTTGAGGATCTCCTGACCTTGTGATCTGCCTGCCTCAGCCTCCCAAAATGGTGGAATTACAGGTGTGAGCAGCCACACCTAGCCAACCATTGGAAATTCTAATCATCAGTGGCCAAAAGATGGATCCTTTAAATTAAAAAAGAACCTTAATTTAAAAAAAAAAATATTTTAAGGCCGGGCGCGGTGGCTCAAGCCTGTAATCCCAGCACTTTGGGAGGCCAAGGTAGGTGGATCACGAGGTCAAGAGATCAAGACCATCCTGGTCAACATGGTGAAGCCCGTCTCTACTAAAAATACTAAAAATTAGCTGGGCATGGTGGCATGTGCCTGTAATCCCAGCTACTCAGGAGGCTGAGGCGGGAGAATTGCCTGAATCCAGGAGGCGGAGGTTGCAGTGAGCCGAGATCACGCCATTGCACTCCAGCCTGGGTAACAAGAGTGAAACTCCGTCTCAAAAAAAAAAAATTTTAGAGATCTCCCATTCTAAACAATTGTCTTACTGGTATTTATGGGATAATCAAATTAAAGAAAGACATAATAGTGTCTTGGCTTAGAAATTCTCTTGACAGAATTAAAATGCAAAAATCTAACCCAAAACAAAATTAAAATTATCTGTGCACTCAAACTGCCTGCTTTGAATTCCCTGTGGGATTTACAAAGAAGGCATTTCACCTTGTGGAGTAGTGGCTAAGATTCTGTGCTTTCACAACTGGGGCCTGGATTTGATTCCTTGTCATAGAATCCGTCCCTATAGTATATGTAAGCTCTTTAACTCAATAGCACAAACATTTATAAAACTTGGTTTAATATTTGTGTGACTCTTGACTTTAGGGGTATTCATTTGTTATTGGATAAATGTCCACAAAAAAAGTAGACAGGATATCCACTGCAGTTGGAGTTAGTGAAGGAGTAGGATAGCTCTACCATGAAGCAGGAGCAGAAAGGAAAATAATCTCTCAACTATTTTCAACTATTTTTATATCCATCCATATATCCATCCATCCATTCATCAATTTAAATAGTTACAGCTATTTTGGCATAAGTGCAATTTTTTGTACAGATCAAAGTGTAGTAAGTCTGTATTTTATTTATTTACAGTCTAGAATAATGACACCATTATCACAGAAATGACATATACGTTTTGCTTAAGTTAAAATTTGAGGCCTGGGCACGATGGCTCACTCTTGTACTCCCAGCCCTTTTGGAGGCTGAGGTGGCTGCATTGGTTGAGCTCAGGAGTTCAAGACCACCCTGGGCAGCATGGTAAAACCCCATCTCTACAAAAAATACAAACATTAGCCAGGTGTGATGGCACAGGCCTGTGGTCCCAGCTACTTGAGAGGCTGAGGTGGGAGAATCCCTTGAACGTGGGAAGACAAGGCTTCGGTGAACCATGATTGTGCCACTTGAAAAACAGAATAGCTTACAACACTTTATGACATTGTGTATTTTACCAAACAAAGCTCATTTTGAAACTAAAGTTTATAATCTCTTAACCTTCGCACAAATGCTATCACTTATTTATTCATCTGTGCATTACTTTACTTCATGGAAGGAATATATTTATCATTTATTTATTTTTCAAATAGAGTTTCAAAAAAATTTTTTTTAGAATATGCAGTCTTTGTAAAACTACAACAGCAGCAGCAACAACAGTTTAAGAATAAGATTAGACCACATATTATCAAAACAGTATTTTCGGGTTTACTTGCTTACACCTTGTGAGAGTGTACATTCTGGGCATTATCTTACTGTTTCAGTAAGCCTTGGAATTGTTTTGCAAAAGGATGATGGGAATGAAAATAATTATTAAGTTTTCATTGGAGAGAGTCATTCCCCTCGGTTATCCCTGCAATCTGGAAACATTACAGTTTATAAATTTATTTAAATAAAAGGCTTATGCAAGGATTCTTGTTTTGCCTTTTTTATTTCTCCTGGAACTTCACAATAACAATATTTATTTTTGGTGAACATTACTTAATCAGGAGTCATTTCAGATAACTGAGTCATACCCTTTGTTTCTCCTTTCAATTCTGTCAGTATTTGCTTCATGTATTTGGGCCTCCATGGTTAGGTGTTAGATGTTTATAATTGTTATATTTTCCAGATGTATTAACCTCTTTATTATGATTAGATGTCTTTCCTTGTATGTCTTAATGTCCTTTGTCATAAAGTCTATTTCGCCTGATATTCATATAGCCATTCCAGCACTTTCACAGCAGCTATTCATGCACACTATTCAACCTATTGTATATTTGAATCTAAACTGTGTTTCTTTTAGGCAGCATGTAGTTAGATCTTGTTTTTTATTTTTTGATACATTCTGACAATTTTTGTCTTTTGATTGAACTGTTTGTTTAGTTCATTCACATTCAATGTAATTATTGGTATGTTTGGATTTCTCTATTTTGCTATTTGTTTTCTATATGTCTTATTTCTTGTTTTTCCTCTCTTATACTTTTATTGCCTTCTTTTGCTTTAAATCAATATTTTAATTCATTTAGTGAGATATAATTCACATACCATTAAATTCACCCTTTTACAGTGTATAATTCAGTGGGTTTTGGTATATTTATAGAGTCATCTAATTTCAGAACATTTTAATCACTCGCAAAAGAAATCCTGTATCTATAAGCAGTCACTCCCATTTCCATATCCCTCATCCCCTGACAACCACTCATTTGTATTTTTGTTGTTGTTGTTCGCTTGTTTGAGACAGGATTTCATTCTGTCACTCAGGCTGAAGTGCAGTGGTGTGATCATGGATCACTGCAGCCTTGACTTCCCAGGCTCAAGTAATCCTTCTACCTCAGCCTTCTGAGTAGCTGGGACTACAGGTGTGTGACACCACATCCAGCTAATTTTAAAAATTTCTGCAGAGTCAGGGTCTCACTATGTGGCCCATGCTGGTCTCAAAGTGCTGGTCTCTAGCAATCCTCCTCGTTGGCCTCCCAAAGTGTTGTTATTGCAGGTATGAACCACTGTGCCCAGTCCATTTTGAAGTGTATTTTTAAAGTTCATTTTTCAGTAGTTGCTCTAGGGATTTTGATTTTTCTGGAACTTCATAACTTCAACTTAAAATCCACTTCAGGTTAACAGTGATATACTTATAATAAAATATGGCAACTTTGCTCCATTATAGCGCAATTTTCTCCCTTTTATTTTGGTTGCGAAAGGCAGTCCTTTGGTTCCTATTTGTTCCTGCATTGCTGTGGTTTGAATATGGTTTGTCCCCACCAAAACTCATGTTGAGGCTTGGTCCCCAGTGTAATGTATTGACAGGTGGCAAGACTTTAAAAGGTATTTGAGTCATGAAGGATCTGCTCTTATGAAACGATTAATGCCATATTGTGAGAATGAGTGAGTTATGTCTCTTGCAGGACTGGATTAGTTACTGAGAGAGCAGGTGGTTATAAAGTTAAATTTGTTTTCAGCGATTCACCTAGCTGTCTACATGTGCTTCTCTTTGTGTTTATCTTACACACATTGTTCATTGAGGTTCATTAAGGTTCTTGGATCTGCAGGTTAATTTTTAAATGGAAATTTTGAGACATTATTTCTTTTCTTTTCTTTTCTTCTTCTTTTTTTTTTTTTTTTTTTGAGACAGAGTCTCCCTCTGTCGCCAGGCTGGAGCGCAATGGCACAATCTCAGCTCACTGCAATTTCCGCCTCCCAGGTTCAAGTGATTCTCCTGCCTCAGCCTCCCAAGTAGCTGGGACTAGAGACATGCACCCCAGGCCCAGCTATTTTTTGTACTTTTTAGTAGAGACAGGGTTTCACATGTTGGCCAGGATGGCCTTGATCTCCTGATCTCGAGATCCACCTGCCTCGGCCTTCCAAAGTGCTGGGACTACAGGCCACTGCGCCCGGCCTTGGCCATTATTTCTTCCAGTACGTTTTCTGCTCATTTTTTCACTCTCCTCTTTGTCTGAGACATCTCTCACCTGTGTGTTGGGACACTTTAAGTGGTCCTATAGATCTCCTCAAACATTTATAAAAGTTGGTTTAATATTTGTGTGACTCTTGACTTTTGGAGTACCCATTGGTTATGATGGACAAATGTCCACAAAAAAGGTAGACAGAATATCCACTGCAGTTGGAGTAAGAGACTAGGAGTGGGTTAGCTCTACTATGAAGCAGGAGCAGAAAGGAAAAAAATCTATCAACTATTTTCAACTATTTTTATATCCATCCATATATCCATCCATCCATCCATTCATCAATTTAAATAGTTACAGCTATTTTGGCTGCTTTGGTGTAAGTGCAAATTTTTATACAGATCAAAGTGTAGTAAGTCTGTATTTTATTTATTATTTACTAGAATAAATATATAATGGTACCATTATTTATTTATACCATTACTAGAATAATGGCACCATTATCACAGAAATGACATACACATTTTGCTTAAATTAAAGTTTGAGGCCTGGGCATGATGAACAGAGCCTCCTCTGCTTTTCATCAGTCTGTTTTCTCTCTGTTACTTGGATCAGATACTTTCTATTGATGTATTGTTAAATTAACTGATTCTTTATTCTGATACCTTCAATCTATTATACTTTTGGACCTAGTAATGCCAGTTATTTTGCTTTTCTTCTCTAGAATTTTTATTTGGTTCTTTGCTATGGCTTGTGTTTCTTACTGATACTTCCTATTGCTGAATCATATCATATTTTTCTTGATTTTTGAACATCATAATAACTCTTTGAAATCTCTGCTAAATCCTATATATCTGGCCCCATTTAGAGTCAGTTTATACTAACTTCTTTTTCCCCCCTCTGTGAGTAGGGGTCATACTTTCACAGTTCTTTGCATATCTAGTGATTTTTAATTAGATACTGCACATATGAGCTAATATAGTAACTCAGGATTCTGTTTTATTTTTCTGAGAATTGTTTTTCTAGCAATTTGCCTGGGATTAAACTGCAGATTCTCTCTTCTCTGTGGTGTATAGCTACTGATATCTCTACTCAGCTTTTTACTCTTGATTTTTAGCCTGGCTTCCTGCAAATTGCCTTCATGTCTGCTTTAGTTTAGTGGACAGCCTATATTTTAGAAGAGGTTGTGTTCAAATCCTTGAGTCCATAGGGATTCCACCCGCTGCTGCTGAATCTGTTTGTGAGTTAGAGAATGCTTTCAAAGTTAAAGCCAGTTCTCAAATCTCTGACTTTCACTTTTTTCTAGGCACCTTTGGATTTCCACTATACACAGATCAGAGAGAGAGAAATGTGGAGTGCTTATATCAGCTCAGATCATTCCATTATAGTTCTGGTTGGTCCACTTCTCATCCCAATTAGAACTACAAAGCCATGAGATTTCCCCCATTCATGTCTGATTAAGTCTGCCACATTTAGCTGGCAAAAGTGGTTTTCTCTTCCCACCTTTCGTTGAACCTGGCCTTTCTGGAGGAAAGCTGTTGGTTTTCACACTGGACTACTATTCTTGCCAAGCTGTGTGCATGTTATGGGTAGAGGAGAAAGGGGAGTCATCCCTGGCATGCAGGTCACAGTTTCCCATTGTTCTTACCCAAAGTTTTGGAGGTTTTTCATGAATAAATGCTTTCAACTTGTTGTCTGCCTTTGCTCAATTTCTGGTGTGCTGAAATGGCTGTGTTTGATAATAGAAACCTTACCTCCCTTTAGATCACTTTGCCCTCTTCTATTTATAATTTTCATAAATATTCTCTACATATACTAGAACCATAATGAAAGTATTATAATTCAAACATAATTTTAAAAACTCAAGAGAAGGAAAGCCTATTATATTTATTCATATTTTTGTTGTGTTCTTCCTTTCCTCCTGTCTTCCAAAAATTCTTATTTAAAATTTCTTTTCTGCATAGAAAAATCCTATAACTATTTTTTAGGGGTAAATATGTTGGTGATAGAGTCTCTTCATTTTCCTTCATCTGAGAATATCTTAATTTTCCTTTCATTCCTCAAGAATATTTGTGCTAGATATAGGATTCTGCGTTGAAAATTATTTTATTTTAGTAGTTGAAAAAATACTGTGCTGTTTTCTCTGGCCTCTGTGGTTTCTGATGAGAAAGCTATTGTGAGTCAAATTATTTTCCTTCTATAGGTAAAGTGTTGTTTCTCTCGACTTTCAAGATATTTTCTTTGTCCTTAATTTTCAAAAGTTTGATGATTGATATGTCTTGGTGGATTTTGGGGGGATTATCTATGGGAGGGTTCACTCAGTTTCTTGAATTTTTAGTTTTTGTAGGTCCCAGTATCATCTCTGCACACTGGGTCCTGAATGAAAAAATTGAGGCTTTTTCCCAGATTCATCCTTTTGAACTTTGTGCTCCCAGAGAAGTGACACCACCTTCAAACTCAGGTCAGGATCACTGGCTCACTGCTGTCTCCAGTTTAGAATTTAAAATCCAGAGAGCTCCCAAGAACATGAAGCTCCTTTGTCAGTGTTTCCACAGTAAATTATGCATCAGCTCAGGTTCAGAAGCTGATGGAATGCCAGTTTGTCCCATGTAGTCCAAGCAGTCTAGTCAGGTGATGAGGTTTGTTTGGACAAAACATGGAGCTCTAATATTAGGAGATTCATAGCGTGACCTTTAGATTTGAGTCACAGTTTTGGTATACTGAATTTTCCCGTTTATTTGAGGAAAAGAAAAGGAGAGACTCATTTAATCAAGACCAACTCTTGTATTATTAAGAAGCCTAGACAACCTCCAAAACATACGGCTTCCATTTCTATTTACTCTCTAGAATTTTTTTTCCCTGTATCTGAGAATAGTAATCAAAATTCAGTCTAGAGATGACCTCGAGGTCTCTACCTCCTATTTGCAAGTTGTCTAGGAAATTCCTTTGATAACTTAGAAGCAATTCATATTTTACAATCATAAAGATTTGTTTCATTTATTACCCATTTCTTTGTAGAAAGAATTCCCTAACTTGTCAATCAGTGATAAGAAGGACTCAAAATGCGCTGTGGGGAGAGTGTGATCTCTCTACCTCCAATCTCACCATTTGCTTGTGAGATCAATATTTTAACTCCTTTAAGCACTTGTATTTTCTTATTATTTTAACCTAGGAATGATATATGCTTATGCTACTTTTCTTGTAGTTATTTACAACTAATTGTGGAGTAAATTTAGCCATGTTTTAAAAAATTTAAGATTTCCGCAGAAAAGTTACAGAGGTATTTTTAATAAAAGTTCTCTTAGCAGCATGTTAAAAATAATGCTGAAATGATATCATCTACCTAAATGGTTACTCCTAGCAGTCCGATGCTAAAATCTAAACAAATCTAGAATTTTTATATATGACGTGACAGTTGTACAAACATCAGAGTATTCACATAAATATTCTGTATAAGTTAAATTATTATTATTATTATTATTTTATTTATTTATTTATTTATTTTGAGATGGAGTTTCGCTCTTGTTACCCAGGCTGGAGTGCAATGGCATGATCTCAGCTCACTGCAACCTCCACCTCCTGGGTTCAGGCAATTCTCCTGCCTCAGCCTCCTGAGTAGCTGGGATTACAGGCACGTGCCACCATGCCCAGCTAATTTTTTTGTATTTTTAGTAGAGATGGGGTTTCACCATGTTGACCAGGATGGTCTCAATCTCTTGACCTTGTGATCCACACGCCTCGGCCTCCCAAAGTGCTGGGATTACAGGCTTGAGCCACCAAACCCAGCCAAATTATTTAAGTATATTATTAAGTTATTATCCTTCCCATCCAAAATATTTTTTAAATCCTAAGACAACTTCACTGTAGTTTTAGTTATTACAAACTAGAGCAATCTTTAGCAAGTTTGGGAATATGAAAATAATAGCTTATTTAGGCTATCTAACTATTGAAATTGTTTCATATTTAAGTTCACCTTTGAACAATGTGGGGGCTTGGGTGCTGACCCCCATGAAAACTTCACATGTAACTGTTGGCTTCCCTGAAGCTTATCTATTAATAGCCTACTATTGGCCAGAGGCTTATAAACAGTTGATTAACACATATTTTGCATGTTATGTGTATTATATTTTATATTTTTATAATAAAGTAAGCTAAGAAAAGGTTATTAAGAAAATCTGAGGGAAGAGAAAATATATTTACAGTACTGTACTGTGTTTATGGATACTGTAAGTTTATGTTGCCTGTTTAGAAGGTGAATTGTCCATCTGAAATGGTGGGCAGCTGCAGCTGCAGACCTCAATTTTTGGTACATATCAAGCAGTTCACCTTTTTCTTGTAAAGGCATGACTTTGCTTCTTGGGAGCACTTCCAGCATTACTGGTGGCACTTTATATGGATCCTATAGTGTTATTCAAGGCTGATGGTATTGCACTAAACACAGAGATCACTTTTTACCATGACATGCAATTTACTGGAAAGAAACTGCTCATACAGAGATTATCATCACACAGTGTTTTAAGGATGCTTGGAACACTTGAGCTCCCCACAATGGCAACAGAAGGTAGCTATGAAATCATTACAATAGCATAGTATGTTCTACAGTGAATTTTATGAAGATATGATTTAATGCTACATCTTTATGTCTATTTCTATTTCTCTCAACTGCAAATGGCATTATGTATAGTCTCTGTGTAAGTTTTGATAAATTTTAACTTTTTATAACAGTTACATATATTTCATGTTAGTAAATGATAAAATAGACTAATATCTACATATATTTTATGCATTTATGACATAGCTAACTTTTTCTTAATATTTTCAATATTTCTAGGCTACATGGTTCATCTGCATCTTTTTTCAAGTTGTCGTAAATTTCCAAAAATTTTAAATATATATATATTTTTTGAAATCCACATATAAGTGGACTCTCGCAGTTCAAACTTTTTGTTGTTCAAAGGTCAATTGTACTTGAATTCTCTCTAGTCTTTCTCTTTTTCTCCTTAAACACATCAAATATTCTAACATTTTAAATGGAGTTCCTACCAATTATATTCAGAGAAACACAGTATGAAGCATGAAAATTACCTACGTGGAAAGTGGCTTATTACTTCCTAGAGATTTTTTTAAAGTAAGTTCCTTTAACCTTACTGGGAAGGAGGTTCTATGCAAAAACTTTATTTCCTGGAGTAATCAGTCCTAAACTGCTGTACTTGTTATGCTTCTTGCCAAAGTTCAGGAGGACACTATCTGTTTCCTCAGGATGGTGGCATAATGGAGTGTTGGCAGTGCTCTTTCTGTGAAGTAGAGAGATAACAGCTAGAAAGCTAATTAAAATAGAGTAGACTTGCTTTAAGGAAGAGAGCAAAGCCTTTTCCTTCCCAGAAAATTTTCCTACTCCCACCCACTGCAAAGACTTGAAACAATAGAGTCGGCAATAAGAATGACAACTTTATGTCTACTTTTATGAAATTTCTAATTTTGTTTCCTTAAGTCTCTACCTTCCTCTGTGTTGTCTTGGGTATGTAAGAATTGACAAATACTTATTTTCCTAGTAGTGTACATTTAAAAACAGTCTCCCTTCCCCTAATGTTCCTTTTAGAAAACTTTATTCCAGCCAAATGAGTGACTTTATACTGGGGGGATCTTAAGACAATAATGGTGAGATAGCCCTAGAAGAAATAATTGCCTTCGTTCCATGAATTTCTCTGACTTAGTGATATCCTGATTCCTGATTTGTAACAAGTCAGAAACACTGAAATCTCCACTTAGGAACATTAATAATAATTTTACTAATTCACTAGATTTGATTATTGCACACAGAAGCTATTCTTCCCAGTATTTATTTTTCTTTTCTTTTCTTTTTCTTTTGAAAAGGAGTCTTGTTCTATCACCCAGGCTGGAGTGCAGACACGATCTCAGCTCACTGCAACCTCCGCCTCCTGGATTCAAGCGATTCTCCTGCCTCAGCCTTCCAAGTAGCTGGGATTACAGCAGCATGCCACCACGTCCAGCTAATTTTTGTACTTTTAGTAGAGACAGGGTTTCACCATGTTGGTAAGGCTGGTCTTGAACTCCTGACCTCAGGTGATCCACCTCAGCCTCCCAGAGTGCTAGGATTACAGGCATGAGACATGGCGTCCGGCCTTCTTTCTTTCTTTTTGAGACAAGTTTTCACTCTGTTTCCAGACTGGAGTGCAGTGGCATGATTACAGCTCATTGCAGCTTCAACGTCCTAGGCTCAAGCGATCTTCCCATCTCAGCCTCCTGAGTAGCTAGGACTATAGATATGTGCCACCACACTTGGTTAATTTCTGTTTTTGTTTTGTTTTGTTTTTCAGACAAGGTCTTGCCATGTTGCCCAGACTAGTCTCAAATTCCTGAGCTCAAGTGATCTTCCTGTCTCAGCTTCCCAAAATGCTGGGATTACAAGCGTGAGCAGTATTTCCCAATATAATCAAATGGTGCCACCACCATTTGTCTTATATTTCTACCTCAAAAGGGAAGTGAAAAGAGAAGGGACAAAGAATTATAATCTTGGGAATAATTACTGGGTCATTAGAAATGTTAGAGCATATAAGGACAAAAGAGTAAAGTACACTGAAAAATAAATGGAAATAATGGGGAAGAAACCATGACTTTATCAGAAACTGCCATATAATTAGAATGTAGATTTTTGGTGAGGGATTATTAATAAGAAAATAATTGTAAATAAATATGTGTTATTTATTTATACCCATTCATATTTTCAAAAAGATATGTGCTGGTAAATATTTATGAAAATGTCTTCCTAACTGAAAAACACATTGAAACAAAAATAGTGGCATTTCTTTTTAACAGTGTTGTGTTTAGCAATGGAATTGCTTCCTATCTGTCTGGAAAAGTGATGGTATATTAACACCTCACACTTGTATAACCTTTGTAATGACAGAGCATTTTCATATTCTTTGGATTTTCATAATAGCTTCATTAGGTCAATAGATCTTACTCTATTATAAAGTTGAGGAAACAGCCTGAGCTTCTAAGGACTTGCCTAAAGTGGCATCATTAATAATTATCAGCGCCAGAATTAGAATTCTCGTCTCCTCTTATTTAGGAATTTTCTTCAAGCGTTTGGACTCTCAGGTAACTTTTCCAAGATCTTTTCCAGTTTCACTAGTTTTAGCTAATACATAAACATGTCATAATATTTTTGTAACCAAACAGTGTTGTGTGAGATTTTAAATCTTGAAACTTGAAAATGCCTGAAGGCCAGTGTGCTGGATATTCTCTGTTCACTCTCCATCCTCCTCTGTCCTGCTCTGGGTCCTGGGAGACCAGCCAGAGGGAACTGCATTGGGGGCTGCTGGTTAGGTTCAGCAGGAGATTGAAGCCTGTGAGCAGAGCAAGATCTGGTATTTATTCCTCAGTTCCTTCCCTGCTGGGCCATGGACCGGCAGTGGGTGTACTCTTTAACTGAAGGTGTAGCTGACCCTGTGGGCCCCTCCCCATGTATTCTCAGCTGTCACCATGCTTTATGCATGGAGGTGGCTTCTTCTTTTGAAAATACCTGCCACTCTGTGCCTGACGGCTTTTTCTGACTGTAGAAATATGCTCAGCCCATTAGCAGGACAGGCCACAGGTTCTGGATAGTTTCTTTCTCCAGGGAACATCCCTTAATGAATGATGAGTAGGAATTGGTGGATAAATATCTGTTTCTGTTTCCCTGAATTAGAACAGCCATGAGCTGTATTCTACACCCATTTTCCAGGGGGTCTCTATTAAGACAGAGCCCCAAATATGCTCAAATCTGCAAATCTATGCATTCTGTGTTGGCTTCTTTCCCTTCCCTGTCTCATTTACCCACTCCTCTTCCAGTGCTTCCTGAAATTGCCATCAAAAATTAAGTAGTAGTGATTAAGTCCTTGCTTCAAGTTCAGCTTCTAGGGGAACCCAATCCAATATAGAAGCCATAGCTTGTATAAGAGAGCTGCCTCCTATAGCCATAGCTTACTCTACACATTCTGGGAACTGCTTCCTCCTCTTATCTCTTCAGGCTAGGCATAGTCACAGAAACACATTGCTGCTAGCACCAGATGATTCACCATCCCTTGTGCACACAGATGCAAGATAGATTGGTCAGTGTAGTCTTTATGCTGAGTGTGACTAACATTGGATACCCTTTTTTTTTTTTAATTGAGGTGGAGATTCGCTCTTGTTGCCCAGGCTGCTGAAGTGCAATGGTGTGATCTCGGCTCACCGCAACCTCTGCCTCCTGGGTTCAAGTGATTCTCCTGCCTCAGCCTCCCAAGTAACTGCAATTACAGGCATGTACCACCACGCCCAGCTAATTTTTGTATGTTTAGTAGAGATGGGCTTTCTTCATGTTAGTCAGGCTGGTCTCGAACTCCTGACCTCAGGTGATCTGCGCACCACCTCCTAAAGTGCTGGGATTACAGGCATGAGCCACTGCACCTAGCTGGATAGTCTTTTAGTTAGGAAGAAGGTAAGAATTAGAGGAGTAGATTTATTTATTTATTTATTTTATATGAAGTCTTGCTCTTTTGCTTAGGCTGGAGTACAGTGGTTCAATCTCAGCTCACTGCAACCTCTGCCTTCCAGGTTCAAGCTATTCTCATGTCTCAGCCTCCTGAATAGCTGGGATTACAGGCACCCACCACCACACCCAGCTAATTTTTTAATTTTTAGTAGAGATGGGGTTTTACCATGTGGGTCAGTTGGCCTCAAACTCCAGACCTTAGGTGACCCACCCACTGTGGCCTCCCTAAGTGCTAGGAGTACAGGCATGAGCCACCACACCTGGCCGGAGTGGACATCTCTTAGTAACTGCAACAGAGGCATGCTTCAAATGCTATAATTTTTTGAGACACATTATGAGATAATTAAATGATCAACAACAATACTAATTAGGCCAGCAATGATTACAGTGCTATTGCCCCCATAATGTCAGTACAAGGTTGGGGTTATTGGTTGCTGTCAGGATGACTGCTGTTTGAGAAGAGCTTGTTCTGCCCTGGCTGAAGGAGGCAGAAGTTCTTGCAATTTTTCTGTAGTGCCGACCTGATGACACATTAACCATGCACTTCTTTATTTTATTTTATTTTAATTTATTTATTTTTTTAGTTCTGATGGTTTTAAAAACCATGCACTTCTTAGTTGCAACAAAGCTGCTCCACACCCAGCCACCTAACCTACTTTGTTTCTGTCTCAGTCATTGCCGTGACAATATTTACGCTCAGTTGTAAAAACTTTCATAACAAAAGAAAAATACAAATTTTATTTTTACATTTCAGTGAAAATTTGTAGGGGCTGCTAGGAGGGATTTGCTGTCTTAAATGCAGCGGCTGCGAATTCTCACGTTAGGTATTTTAGGAAATATAAAATAAGTAATAAACAGACTCTTCTCTCTGAAACTCCAGGATTGGTAGTAATGGAGATGGGGTGAGGAGCGAAGATACATTCTGTGTGGGAAAACATGATAACACAAGTGTGAGTGGCAGAATTCTTTGTTAAGATGTTAATTACTGTGGGTTCCCAGTCCTACCCTGGCTCATTGTCAAAATTATGCAAGTTTCCCTAAAGCAATAAGGTAATAGGGAAGAATAAAGGAGCACCTTTGAAGACCAAGAAAGAGTGGAAGTTTTGGGTCACTGGGAAGGGGTGAAGGTTGCTGTGCCTATGGGTAGTGGGAACTCTTGCCCATTCTGTGGTCATGTCCTGCTGGGTAGTACATCAGAAAGGACAGCTGCATGGTGTCTCAGAGATGCTCCACTCCAAGCACCAGGGCGTCCAGCTGAGGCAAAGCCCCTCACTGCACTCCCCCTTTCCCATTGGAACAGAAAAGTTGGGCAGCCGCAATATCAGATGAGCTCAGAGCAGGGGAGAGATTAGAAACACTTCTTCCAGTTTCTATAGATGCACTTTCCCCAGATTCTGGTGTAAGCCAAGGAGGTAAGAGGACTCCAATAATGACAGATTGAATTTCTTGCCAGCCTAAAGAGCCAGAGACTTGAGATGAATTTAAGTTGATATAAAGAAAATAAAGAGCAGAATGTTTTCGACACCTAAATATGGTGGATTAAGATGGAACCTGCTCCATGCATAAAAAAACAGAGACAAAAAGGGCCGAATATGGCAAAGGCTCTAGGGGAGGGAAGCAACGGAATGTGGCTATAATAAATCATGACACGTTATTTGCAATTTGGGAACATTGTAGTCTCTTCTCCACAGAGCGTCTTCCAGCTGAGCAGAGGAAAGAACAGTGAAATGGAGAAGGGGGAAGGAATGATTTTCTTCTTGGATTCTTTTCTTGCTTGCTCTGATTTCATAACATAAAGTATAGTAACAAGTAATTGTACATGTAGTAAATGTTTATTAGTCAAGTATTAAGAAAATACTTTGTTAATTTCTCCTTTTTCGGTAGTCATATGTCACACTGATTTTTATGTCACAAAATGCATATTGCCCATCCATTGGACTATGGAGACAGACACAACATTGTCTGGTGTCAATATCAAGGCATCATGGCACACAGGGTGAAGATCTCTTCACTCTTCTATTTCTCTATCTTGCAGACTCCTTCGTCATTCTGCAGGCTTCAGAACAGAGACCTCTAAGCGATTTCTGTTTTTCCTGGAAGAAATTATAGCTGAGTGTAGACATTTTCTACATTGAATCTGTATTTCCTGGATTCCAAAGCACTTGATGAAAATAGATTCTTTTTTTTTTTTTTTTTTTTTTTTTTTTTTGAGACGGAGTCTCGGTCTGTCTTGCCCATGCTGGAGTGCAGTGGCGCCATCCCAGCTCATTGCAGCCTTCTTCTCCCAGGTTCAAGTCATTCTCCTGTCTCAGCCTCCTGAGTAGCTGGGACTACAGGCGCATGCCACCACACCCACCTAATTTCGTATTTTTAGTAGAGATAGGGTTTCACCATGTTGGCCAGGCTGGTCTCAAACTCCTGACCTCAGGTGATTCACCCATCTTGGCCTCCCAAAGTGCCAGGATTACAGGCATGAGCCGCCACGCCCAGTGAAAATAGATTTTTAATGTTTGGAATTCAAGATGTGTCTTTCAGTCAAAGTCAAAAGAAACCTGTTTCCAGAGAATCTCAAGTTATGCTGTGTTTATCATTGTGCACAAGCATGCTTAGTAGTTCATGGAAGATACTTAATCTGATTGCCAATGCAGATGAGTTATTTGTAACAGTACTTGATGCAAGTGAATTTTAATTTAATTCTAGACCTCCAAATGGCCTTTAAAACCTTTTAAACATTTAATATAATTAAGCAAAAACTAATTTTTTTTTTTTTTTTTTTTTGAGAAGGAGTTTCGCTCTTGTTACCCAGGCTGGAGTGCAATGGCGCGATCTCGGCTCACCGCAACCTCCGCCTCCTGGGTTCAGGCAATTCTCCTGCCTCAGCCTCCTGAGGAGCTGGGATTACAGGCACGTGCCACCATACCCAGCTAATTTTTTGTATTTTTAGTAGAGACGGGGTTTCACCATGTTGACCAGGTTGGTCTCGATCTCTCGACCTTGTGATCCACCCGCCGCGGCCTCCCAAAGTGCTGGGATTACAGGCTTGAGCCACCGCGCCCGGCCAAAAACTAAATATTTTTTAAAATTTTTATTTGTGAGACAGAGTCTTGCTCTGTTGCCCAGGCTGGAGTGCAATGGTGTGATCTCAGCTCACTGCAACCTCCGCCTCCCGGGTTCAAGCAATTCTCCTGCCTCAGCCTCTTGAATAGCTAGGATTATAGACGTGCACCACCACACCCAACTAATTTTTGTATTTTTAGTACAGACAGGGTTTCACCATGTTGGCCAGGCTGGTCTCAAACTCCTGACCTTGTGATCTGCCTGTGTCAGCCTTCCAAAGTGCTGGGACTACAGGTGTGAGCCACCACAGCTGGCCTTACTTGTTTATTTTTTGAGATGGAGTCTCACCCTGTCACCCAGGCTGGAACAAAATGGTGCAATCTCGGCTCACTGCAACCTCCACCTCCCAGGTTCAAGCAATTCTCCTGCCTCAGCCTCCGGAGTAGCTGGATTACAGGCATGCACCACCATGACCTGCTGATTTTTTTATCTTGAGATGGAGTTTTGGTCTGATTGCTCAGGCTGGAGTGCAATGGCAGGATCTCGGCTCACCAGGGTTTCTCCACGTTGGTCAGGCTGGTCTCGAACTCCCGACCTCAGGTGATCCTGTTGCCTCGGCCTCCCAAAGTGCTGGGATTACAGGTGTGATTACTACCGCACCCAGCCAACCTTATTTTTTAATGTGGAAGATTGCCTGTTTTAGCTGAACAATGGATGTTTAAATAATAGGGGTTGTTACATACTTCGGGCTATATTAGAAAATTTTCGATTTTCTTTTTTCTTTTTTTTTTTTTTGAGACGGAATCTCACTGTTTGCCCAGACCAGTGACACGGTATCAGCTCAAGGCAATGTCCACCTCCCTGGTTCAAGGAATTCTACTTCCTCGGCCTCCGGAGTAGCTGGGATTACAGGCTCATGCCACCACACCCAGCTAATTTTTGCATTTTTATTAGAGATGGGGTTTTGCCATGTTGTCCAGGCTGCTTTCAAACTCCTGGCCTCAAGTGATCCGCCCCTCTCAGCCTCGGAAAGTGCTGTGATTACAGGTGTGAGCCATTGCACCTGGCTAGAAAACTTTCAAAGTTTTGAGAGATTTGTGTGACCAATTGATGTGTTGAAGGAGAGTTTTGCTTGGGATTGGTACATCTATTAAAAGGTTCTAGCTAACCTTTTCCCCTAAAGCGTTTATTAAAATGTTTAATATTTAAAAGAAATAATATGAAAATATATAAAGAAAAAGTTAATAAACCCCTTTACCACCCCTCCAGCCATTTTCTCTTCTGTTGCTCCCTCAGAGGAAGATTCTTATCCATCTCTTTTCATGCTCTTGCATGATAAGCATATATAGGTTTTTGTTAAAATATAGCAATGATGGTTGTACCCACACCTCTCAGATCTCTTTACTATTTCTGTGCACTTGACTCCTGATGTAGTTATCCTCCCAACAGCCCAGCCCTGCATCACTTTGTGAGCAAATGGCCCTCAAGTTACTGGAATGTGCTTCATTTGTGCACACTGGGGGCCATAAGCCTAAGAATTTATGCTCCCAGCTGGGTGCAGTGGCTGACGCCTGTAATCCCAACACTTTGGGAGGCCAAGGCGGTCAGATCTTGAGGTCAAGAGATCGAGACCATCCTGGCCAACATGGTGAAACCCTGTCTTTATTAAAAATACAGAAATGCTCGGCTTGGTAGTGCGCGCCTGTAGTCTCAGCTACTTGTGAGGCTGAGGCAGGAGAATCCCTTGAACCCAGGAGGCAGAGGTTGCAGTGAGCCAAGATCCTGCCATTGCACTCCAGCCTAGGCGAAAGAGTAAGACACTGTCTTGGAAAAAAAAAAAAAAAAAAAATGCTCCCACCCCCCCAGCCCTTAACTAATGACTGATAGGTGCAAAAATATAAACTTCAGCTCTCTTGCCTCTCTCATCAGTATAATTTAGTCAATCACCCCAGGTAGTTTCCCAGCATTGTTTCGCTTTTTGACACTAAAAACAACGCTATAATATATAACTTTCTACATATAATCTATGTATTTACCAAACGTCCTTTTTTTGTGTGAAAGAGATCCTTCACTTGAGTCTACTGAAGTTGAACTAAGCCACTTTCTGCAATATTGAGATGAAGTGGTAGAGCTAGAAGTATGAAGAGGTATCTGTGGGGAGGATAGGCAAAGGAATCTTTGTCCTTTCAGCAAATATTTACTGTTCTCCTACTATGTGCAGGCTCTGTGTAGAGCAAGCGTCCCCAAACTTTTTACACAGGGGACCTGTTCACTGTCCCTCAGACTGTTGGCGGGCTGCCACATACTGTGCTCCTCTCACTGACCACCAATGAAAGAGGTGCCCCTTCCCGAAGTGCAGTGGGGGTCCGGATAAATGGCCTCAGGGGGCTGCATGCGGCCCGCGGGCCGTAGTTTGGGGACGCCTGGTGTAGAGTCTGCTATTCAGTGCAGGACAAAAAAGAAATGGTTCCTGCTCTCATGGAGCTGTCTGGTAGTGGAGTAAGACATTAAGCAAAGATGTCATATGTAAATCTTTGCAAATTGAAGAAGTAGTATGAAGAATGAATAGAAGGCGCTCTGTGAGAGTTAATTAGGGGCCTAATTTAGAAATGGAAAAACCTCTCCGAAGAACTGACCGTTGGTAGAGAAAAACGAAAAACAATTAAAACTTTTTTTTTTTTTTTTGAGACGGAATCTTGCTCTGTTCCCCAGGCTGGAGTACAGTGGTGCCATCTCAGCTCACTGCAACCTCTGCTTCCCGGGTTCGAGCAATTATTCTGCCTCAGCCTCCTGAGTAGCTCGGATTACAGGCGCCCGCCACCAGTCCTGGATAATTTTTTTTTGTATTTTTAGTAGAGACGGAGTTTCACTGTTGTCCCAGCTGGTCTCGAACTCCTGATCTCAGATGATCCACCTGCTTCGGCCTCCCAAAGTGCTGGGATTATAGGCTTGAGCCAAGGCACCTGGCTTAAAAATTAAAACTTTCCCCCAATGTTTAAATTATTTGCACAGCCCTAAAATTCATTCTAAACAATTTTATTTTGTGTATATTTTAATTGAATAGACTTGGAATTGAGTTTTACTCCAACTCGCAATGGCTGCGGAACAGCCACTTTTTTTGCAGAATTTCTCTCAAACCCTTATGAGAGAACAGCAGGAAATCTGTAAGCGTGATAGGTGGCCAAAGTAGCTGGAGAAATGTTTGACTTGTAAATGTATCATGCTGGGATATCTGGAGCATCTGAATCCCACCACCACGCTGTAAGAGGAAAACCTGGTGGAACTAACTAATTGAGGGCTGGGACTTCTAGGGTAGGGAGAAAGGAAGGGAGGGAAGATGAAGGAGACCAGGAGAGGATCCTAATGCCCAAAAACATCCCTGGCACATGGTAGGTGTCCAGTCCATATTTATTGAATAAATGATTGCATGAATGATGCTCAGGAGGGGTATGTTGCACATGGACTGCTCAGCAGCCTCAGAGGGAGAAAACGCTGTTTCGCATCAGCCCCTGGAATCTCTACGTGTGCATGGAAGTCTGATGATTAGACTGGTAATGTCCTGTGCCTGCCTTGATTTTTAGATGGTAGGGGCTCAGATAAGAATATGAATCACCTTTTCCAAAGATGGGGTAATTATCAGATACTAATGAAGTATGGCAGTAGGCAAACCTAGGGCCAAAATAGAGGTGAGGGAGGCCCCTTGGGTGGCCAGATGAGGAGTCACTGACCAGAGGCTTAGATCTCATCATTTTCCTGCACCAAACCTGGATGTAGTGGACAGTCAGCAGGGTGCAGGGAGTTGTGTGTGATCAGGGTCAAAAACGGCAAAACTGGTTAGAGAAATGCATACCCAGTTGGTGAGATGGAGAAGACCTATTCCTTCTCACCTCAAACCAACACTCACCATAAGTATGCTATACATGATCATGATGATCTCCTGACTGTTTTGAGTAGCTTACCAGAAGGGTAAGATGAGAAAAGAGATCGAATTTACATTTTTAAAATGGCAATTAGAAATCACAATAGCCAAAAAAGATTAGCTATTTATTAAGCACATATGCACACTCTGGTTTAGGTGCTGTGGGATATTGGAGGATTTGGATGAGGAGGAGAGAAAAAGAATTTGCATTCAGAGTCAAGAATTTAAACCGGTGGCTTACAGGTGTGAGCCACCGCGCCCAGCCTGGCAATTTCTTAAAAGAAGACAACAGTGAAGTTTGCCACATCAATTGACTCTTCCTTTTATGAATTTAAAGTCACACTCTGGATTGTATACACAGCCATATAGGCATACTTTAGAGATATTGCAAGTTCAGTTCCAGACCACCACAATAAAGTAAATATTACAATAAAGCAAGTTACACAAATTTTTTGGTTTTCCAGGGCCTATAAAAGTTATGTTTACATTATATTATAGTCTATAAAGTGTGCAATAGCATTATGGCTAGAACTACAATGTATATACCTTGATTAAAAATACTTTATTGTTAAAAATGCTAATGATCATCTAAATCTTCTGTGAGTTGTAATCTTTTTGCTGGTGGAGGATTTTACCTCAGTGTTAATTGCTGCTGACTGATCAGCATGGTGTTTGCTGAAGGTTGGGGTGGCTGTGGCAATTTTTTTTTTTTTTTTTTTTTGAGGCGGAGTTTCGCTCTTGTTACCCAGGCTGGAGTGCAATGGTGCGATCTAGGCTCACTGCAACGTCCGCCTCCTGGGTTCAGGCAATTCTCCTGCTTCAGCCTCCTGAGTAGCTGGGATCACAGGCACGTGCCACCATACCCAGCTGATTTTTTGTATTTTTAGTAGAGACAGGATTTCACTATGTTGACCAGGATGGTCTCGATCCCTTGACCTCTTGATCCAACCGCCTCGGCCTCCCAAAGTGCTAGGATTACAGGCTTGAGCCACCGCGCCCGGCCTATGTATTTCTTAAGTTAGCTACATACACCTTATGAAACATATTTCTTAAGTAGTAAGACTTGAAATTACTTCTTGATCCATGGGCTGCAGAATGGAGGTTGTGTTAGCATGCATAAAAATAGCGTTCATTGCCGGGCGCGGTGGCTCAAGCCTGTAATCCCAGCACTTTGGGAGGCCGAGGCGGATGGATCACGAGATCGAGAGATCGAGAGATCGAGACCATCCTGGTCAACATGGTGAAACCCCGTCTCTACTAAAAATGCAAAAAAAATCAGCTGGGCATGGTGGCACGTGCCTGTAATCCCAGCTACTCAGGAGGCTGAGGCAGGAGAATTGCCTGAACCCAGGAGGCGGAGGTTGCGGTGAGCTGAGATCGCGCCATTGCACTCCAGCCTGGGTAACAAGAGCGAAACTCCTTCTCAAAAAAAAAAAAAAAAAAAGAAAAAGAAATAGCGTTCATCTTCTTGTACACCTCCATCAGAGCTCTTGGGTGATCAGGTGCATTGTCAATGAACAGTAATATTTTGAAAGGAATATTTTTTCTGATGTAGCAGGCATCAACATGAGCTGAAAATGTTCAGTGAACCATGCTGTAGACAGATTTACACTCATCCAGGCTTTTTCATTCCAGTTATAGAGCACAGGCAGAGTAGATTTAATGTAATTTTTTTTTTTTTTTTTTTTTTTTTTGGAGATGAAGTCTCACTCTGTCACCCAGGCTAGAGTGAAGTGGTGTAATCTTGGCTCACTGCATCCTTCACCTCCTAGGTTCAAGCAATTCTCATGCCTCAGCCTCCTAAGTAGCTGCAACTACAGGCATGCACCACCAAGCACTGCTAATTTTTTGTATTTTTAGTAGAGATGGGGTTTTACCATATTGGCCAGGCTGGTCTCAAACTCCTAACATCAGGTGATCTGCCTGCCTTGGCCTCCTAAGGTGCTGGGATTATAGGCGTGAGCCACTGTGCCCAGCCGATTTAATGTATTTCTTAAAGGCCCTAGGATTTTTGGAATGGTCAAGTAATAATGGCTTCAACTTAAAGTCACCAGCTTCATTAGGCCCTAATAAGAGAGTCATCCTGTCCTTTGAAGATTTGAAGCCAGGCATTGACTTCTCTTCTCTAGCTATTATGAAAAACCCTACTGGTCCCAGAGAATGAAGGGCCTAATGTGGCATCTAAGATTGCACCTTCTTCCAAAAGAAGGCTATTTGATTTACATTGAAACAGTAGTTTAATTGATAACAGCAGTTATCAATTAAATTCACCATCTTATATGGGTGTGATTCGTGGTGCCCCAAAACAGTTACAATTTTAATATCAAACATCACTGATCCCAGATCATCATAAGAAGTATAATAATAATGAAAACATTTTAAATATTGCAAGAATTACCAAGATGTGACACAGAGACATATAATGAGCACATGGTATTGCAATAATGCACTGATAGACTTGTGGCAGAGTTGCCACAAACCGTCAATTTTTAAAAACTGCAATGTCTGTGAAACACAATAAAGCCAAGCACAATCAAGTGGAGTATGCCTGTAGGAAACATTACATATGAAAAATCAGCAGTGCAAGGCATTAAGCAATTGCCAAGTTGCTTGGCACTTATGAAAGGCTCTTCAAATTTGGAGGAGAGAGGGTTGGCTAGAAGACTTGAAAGATTTAAGGTTTGAGCCAGACCTTGAAGGATGAGCTGAGAGAGTCGTCTTAGGCTAAGTAATGATCTCAAAAGTGTGAAAATTGCTATTACTATTATCTTTTTCTGTTCTCCTATTTCTTTGGACTTTACTGGCCCCGCCAGAGGATGAAGGGCCTAATGTAAAGGAGAACAGAGGCCTGATTTTGGCATTACCTCAAAGATTTGTCACCCCTGGCTGATCTCTGCAAAGGCGGAGCCGTTAAAAGGAACATGGGAGCTTCCTGCTATAGGCTGGTCTGGTATTGTGGGTTATTATTGTCCTCAAAAGCTGGGTGTGTGGGCCATGCTGATAAGGTCATCCGCATCAGTCTAAGGGCCATGTGTTCTTCAAAACTTTCCACTGACGCTTAGGACCAGCAAGGTCCAGAAGTAGAAGACAGAGATTTATGCTGTTTGGAGTCTTGATTGCTTGGCAAGTATTAATACAATTCTGGGGCACTTACGGTTGTTTAGTGGGGTAAATTTTGCTTAACACCAGTTTTTCTCCCTCTCAGAGCTAAGTTTTAAGTTATCTGGCAATGTTCCCAAATAAGGGTAACCCTGTCTGGAGAAGCCTAGGCCTTTTCCTTCCTTTCGTTATTTTTTTTTCAAGTGCTACAACCAGCAGTCTACTCCTTCCTGCCCTCCCCCGAAAGTTGCTGACTTCTCCCCAGTGATGTGTATTTGGAAACTTTTTAAGATAGTAGAAAATCAACTTAGAGACTGCCTTTTTCTTCTTCTTTTTTTTTTAGACCAGTGGGAATATTGTGTGTCGTGGATTGAAATATCTGAATACTACTATTTTCACATTAAGTTCAATATAACAAGGTTATTTCCACATCTTGGCACACAGCCTGAGTTAATTTTTGCTTTGCTGGATGTGGATACAATGACTTCTGTTCGAACAAGAAATCATGTGTAACATGCTTTTGCAAAATCATGTCATGTCATTAAAGCAGTTAATTTAATAAAGACGGGCTTCACCAAGGGGTTTCTGGTACAACAACTGCAGTTAAATATCTATACACTGTTAACATATTTTTTAAAAAATAAAAATAAGGGCCGGGCGCGGTGGCTCAAGCCTGTAATCCCAGCACTTTGGGAGGCCGAGGCGGGTGGATCACGAGGTCAAGAGATCGAGACCATCCTGGTCAACATGGTGAAACCCCGTCTCTACTAAAAATACAAAAAATTAGCTGGACGTGGTGGCGCGTGCCTGTAATCCCAGCTACTCAGGAGACTGAGGCAGGAGAATTGCTTGAACCCAGGAGGCGGAGGTTGCAATGAGCCGAGATCGCGCCATTGCACTCCAGCCTGGGTAACAAGAGTGAAACTCCGTCTCAAAAAAAAAATAAATAAATAAAAATAAACTTTTAATTATAGAATAGTTTTCAATTTACAGAAAAGTAATGAAGATAGTACAGAAAGTTACCAGGTACTCTACCCAGTTTCCTGATTATTAACATCTTACATTAGTGTGGTACATATGATACAATAAATGAACCAATACTGATACCTTAATATCAACTAAAGTCCATACTTTATTCAGATTTCTTTAGTTTTTACCCAGTGTTCTTTTTTGGTACAAGTTTTCAAATTGCATTTAATCTTCATGACTCCTTAGGCTCCTCTTGGCTGTGACAATTTCTCAGAATTTTTATTTTTGATGACCTTAGCAGTTTTGAAAAATACTGGTCAGAAATTTTTTATAATGTCCTTCAACTGGGATTTGTCTGATATCTTTCTCATTATTCAATTCGAATTACATACTTTTTGGAGGAAGACCGCAGGGTGTCATTTTCATCACATCATACCAAGGATATGTGTTATGAACATAATTTATCACTGTTGATGTTAATCTAGATGACCTTGCTGAAGTAGTGTTTGTCAGGATTTTCCACTCTAAAGTCATTCTTTCTTACTCCTTTTCTCTACTGCTCTCTTTGGGAAGAAGTCACTCTCCAGGCCACATTTAAGGAATGGGGAGTTATACTTTTCCTCCTAGAGGGCAGAGTATTTACATAATTTATTTGAAATTCTTCTCTGTGGATTTGTCTATTCTCTTCCATTTGTTTATTTAATAATTCATTTGTTAAATATTCTACTTCGTAAATTAATAGTCTATTTCAGTATAGACTCATGGATATTTATGTTATGCTTTGGATTATCATTGAATAAGCTTCTATTTTATTGCTCAAATTCCTCTAATTCTGGCTATTGGAAACTCTTACAGTTGGCTCTTGTGTCACTTTGACACACCCCATCATTATAAGCTTTTCTTTTTTTCTTAATGACTTTCTGGCCCTACAGGATTCTTGAGGATTACCCTGTAATATTTCCTGTCCCCAGCCTAGAGTCATCTATTTATCAGGGAAATTCTGGTTCCTTTTACTGGAGAGTGATTTAGAAACAAAAATCTGGGGGGTAGATGTGCTTATTGCTACTGCAGTATTATTGCTTAAAGACCCACTCAGCTGACAGAGCAAGAAAATGTAGACATATTCTAAACCATATATATACATATATATATATATATGCACAACTATAAATAGTTCTGTATTTATTCATATGTATCTCTATTAAGCTAAATCTGAGTTCATATTGATGTCTCTAACTTTAATCCATCACCACATGGATTATTCTAGCCATCTCCCCTTGTCTATAATCTTCCACTCCCACAGTGAGAAGCCTGACTCCTATGGTCTGTCATCCATTTATGTAATTTAATGTTTCCAGTATACATGTTATAGTGGTTTCAGAATTATGAATCTTGGGAAGCAGAGTGATGTGCTTTTGTATGTTCCTTTTGCCTTTGGTCTTACAGACTTTACTCACATCTAAAGTGACTTAGGGCCAGGAGTAGGGACTCATGCCTGTAATCCTAGACTTTGGGAGGCCAATGTGGGTGGATTGCTTGAGGCAAGGAGTTCAAGACCAGCCTGACCAACGTGGTGAAACCCCATCTTGACTAAAAATACAAAATTAGCCAGGTGTGTTGGTGTGCACCTGTAGTTCCAGCTACTTGGGAGGCTGAGGCACAAGAATCACTTGAACCAGGGAGATGGAGGTTGCAATGAGCCAAGATCATGCCACTGAAGTCCAGCCTGTGTTACAGAGTAAGACTCTATCTCAAAAACAAAAAAAGGAACTTAGGTCAGCACCCTTTTCCTCTACCTCCCTCTGTGAGGTTATTTCACGCATTTGTAATACAGTTCAATTATTTTGTCACAACTTATATTTTATTCTGGGCTCCCTTGATTTCCTGAATAATTTTTGAAAACCTTGTATAGGTTAAGGTTCGTTCTTTGTGATTTAAAGTTTTATAGATTTTGACAAATGCATATTGTCATGTATCCACCATTATAGAACCATACTGAAAAATTCTGTCACTCTAAAAATATCCCCTCTACTGTATCTATTCAACCTTTCCCTATTCTGATGAATCTTTAGTAATCACTGATCTATTTATCATATCTGTTTAAATTTAGCAGTTTTTTTTTTAAATTTAAATTTTAAAAAGTATTTTTAAGTTTTGGAGCTCTAATAAGTTGATTGGTCTTTCATAGCTAATGAGTCCTTTTTTTTTTTTTTTTTGAGACAGAGTTTCGCTCTTGTTGCTCAGGCTGGAGCAATCTCAGCTCACTAAAACCTCTACCTACCAGGTTCAAGCAATTCTCCTGTCTCAGCCTCCTGAGTAGCTGGGATTAAATATCCTTGACCTTAAAGAAATTATAGCTTTTATCAGTTATACTTGCAATTCGTGGATTTGGGTTTGTGTTTTGAAGTAGCAATAACATGTTATCTTTTTAATTTTTATTTATTTATTTATTTTTTAAGAAATACGGTCTTGCTCTGTTGCTTAGGTTGGAGTGCAGTGGCATAATCATAGCCTTGAACTTCTAGGCTGAAGTGATCCTCTTGCCTCAGCCTTTTAAGTAGATGGGACTGTAAACGTGAGCCACCATGTCCAGTTAATGTTTTTATTTTCATTTTTCAAAGATGAGAGCCCATTACGTTGCCCAGGTTGGTCTGGCCTTAAGCAATCCTGAATTGGCCTCCCAAAGTACTAGGATTACGGACGTGTTACTTGGATTACAGGTGTGAGACACTGCACCTGGCCAACCTTATCATTTTTGATGAAGTGACAACTCACTCATTATCTCTAAATGTCTCAGACCTTTGAGACTTTTAGACAAATTGAGGCACTTGACGTGGGGAGTAGGATAAAGGAGGTAAAGATTTCAACAGAACATGTAGGTAAGAGAATTCACTAATACAAGGCAAGAGAGAGGTAGTAATTATAGCTCAAATAAGAGTGGTTATAATCATTGAGAAATACTTGCTGTAAACTAAGGTAATACCTACACAGCACTGACTTCATTGAGTACTAGAGTTGGGTTAGATATTTGCCATAGCATAGTGCTGAGTCTGTCCTGCAGACTCTGACCAAGCTACAGATGAACAGAGTATGCAGACACAGGTATTTTGCCTGTGAGCTCCGCTAGGGAACTGCACAGCTTAGCACCACCAATGGGCCTTGATAAGCCAAAGATGCTCCCATTTATTTAGTACAGATTTAATGACAGAGGCCGGAGACAAACAGCATTTGTGGGTAATTAACATTGTCGGCCCCCTGAAGTAGGTTGTTTTCCAGAGAAATAGGTAAACAAATTTATCTAGATAAATTCCTTTGTGCTCCCTTGTTATCTACTCTCTGCCATCAGCTCAAGGTAAGAGGATTAGGCTGCCTTCAGCCATAATCCTTCCCTGAAACTTTTGCAAAACCTCCCGACCTTTCAAGAAGCCTTTGCTTATTTCCTATAATTTTTCCCACCACCCTGACTGATCTCCTACATCTCCCCTTTTTCTGTTTTTTTGCATCAGGTTTTATTGATTGAAGAGTACAGATATGTGCAGCAACAGGTTTATCAGGCACAGCAATTACGTTATGTTCTGGCTTTGCATCCTAGAATTAGTAAATAACGTATGACAAACGTGTATAATCAGCAACATGTAGTGACTCAAGGAGTGACATGTAGTGTTACTTGGCACCTCAGGCCACTGTGTCCATTACTGAGGGACCTCACTGGGGTTATGTCAGTCCTTCCTAGCCAAACAGCTATGTTATTAGAGGCTGGGAACAGGGTGCTGCCTAAGTAACAGAGCAAAAAAAGGAAGATCTAAGAAATGAGCCCAATAGAGTGTAGCAGGTATGGGTTGCAGGCTGAGTGAGAGAATAAGAAAGGTTAATACCCTACAAGAGTTGCAATGTACAATAGAGAGCATGGCAAGGAACAAATTATCTGGAGTGAATGGTGTCTGTGTCCAGAGAAGGATTTGCTCAGCCTCCTGAGTTGTCTTCCTCAGCATGATATCCAGGGCTGCGGGTCCTGCAGGGTCATTTCCTTCATTTCTGGTACTGGGTTGGGTCCTAGCCATGCCATGGTGTGGTTTGATGCATCATGCTGGAATCCAAAGAGGGCCTGAGGGGGTGTGAACACGAGCATATCCTCTTCCCCATGTTAGCAAATCATTTGGACTATACCATACATTACTAATTTACAACTTTCCATAAAGCTGCAGGTTTTTATGTCTTGAGTGGTTTTAGCAAAGTCCTTTTCTATAGCTGATTGACACTTGTCATCTATATTTAAGAAATTCAAGGTAAATAAGGCTTGTGCTAGTAGTGTTCCAGGGTCCTTACTCATATTCACCTTTTTTTTTTTTGTTTTCTGAGCATATTTTTAAGGGTGGAGTGGGCATGTTCTACTATGGCCTGTCCTTTGGGGTTCTATGGGATGCTGGTGGAATATTGGATGTTCCATGTGTGACAAAATTGTTGAAATTGTCAGCTGGCATAAGCCAGACCATTATCAGTTTTAATTTTTGTGGGCTGCCCCATAAATGCAAAAGTTAAAAGAAGATGTTTAACTTATCAGGTAGACTCTCCAGAAAGAGCATGTATGCTAATTAGGTGAGAATTGGTATCAACGGATACATGTACATATCTGAGTTTTCCAAATTCAGGGGTGTGTATACCATCTGTTTGCCATAACTGATTAGGTTCAAGTCCTCTAGGGTTAACACCTGTTGAAGGAGGGGGCGTGCTTGTGAGCTGGCAATCTGGGCGCTGCAGGATACTTTGTTTAGCTACTCTTTGAGTAAGTTGAAATTGTTAAGTTTCTCCAAAATTGATGTGATTGGATGGCTTGATCAAGCAGTGACATCATAACCTGTAGTTCTGCTTGATCACTGCCATAAGCCAGTGGGCCAGGCAGTGAGCTGTGAGCTTGAATACGTGTAATAAAAATAGGATGTGTTCATAGATCTAGCAATTGCTGAAGCCAAAGAAAAAGGGGACACAGGGTAGGCTCGAGAGTAGACTTAGTGAGGGCTGCCTCAAGGTTCTGCAATAACTAAACAGAGTAAGCAGTCACTAACAATATTGATGGGCTGAGCAGAAAAGGTTTCCAGGGCTAATATTAGGGCTCCAACCTCTACTCTTTGAGTGCAATTAAATCCAGATCAAGTGAGGGAGTTATTGCAGTTCCCACCAAATAGGAGCTTTTCCATTTTTACCAGAGCCATCAGTAAAAAGCATTAAAGTGTTAGGTATGAGGGGGTGAATTACTTTTGTAGATGACACTACAGGAGTACGAGATAAGAACGAGATAAGAACGGAAGTAGTTTGCCAGCAGGAACTGCATGTTCTATATGGCTTGCATAATCAGAGAGTGCTATTGAACATCTAGAGATAGGGGCAATACTGCTTCAAATTGCTTTTTACTCGAGGGAATTCTTAAGACATCAGGGTCATAAAGTAGCAACAGATTGTATCATCTGTGGCCCGTATAGATGGCTTTACTAACTAGCTGAATATAGGGAGATAGTTCCAGTATGTGAGCAAAAATCCCATTCTAGGAAGCACAGTACTGGGGCCATCTGTCGTATTAATTCTGTTGGGGAATGTTTAGTAGGAAAAACAAACAATTGAATATTGTAGGTCTATGAGATCTAGTTGCCTCTTAGAAATAGCTTGTTCTATTTCCTCAATTTCCTTTTTTTTTGGGGGGGGGGTTAATACCTGGGAGAATCTAGGACTCTATTGCCTTTTAAGATAGAAAACAGATTTTGCAACTTATCAGTAGTTATGCCCAACTAGGGTGAAGCCAGATAATATTGCCCAGTAATTTTTAATAATCATTTAAGGTATGTAAGTTGCTAGTATTGAATTTAACCTTTTGGGATCTTACTGACCAGGGAGTTAGTATGTATCCAAGATATTTCCAAGGAGAGGACATCTGTACTTTTTCATGTCCTCTGATTAAACCTAACTGTGTACTCCTTTGGACAGAGGCATATAAAGTTAAAAGTACTGGCTCCATTGGGGATACTAGTAAAATATCATCCATACAATGAATAATCATGCAATTAGGAAATTCTTTTCTACTGGGGAGCAAAGCCTGATTTACATGATACTGACACATGGTGAGACTGTTAGTATTCCTTGAGGAAGCACTTTCCAATAAAATCAGCAAGCTGGCCTTTCATTATTGATAGCTGGTAATGTAAATGCAATTTTTTTCTGTCCTGTTCTGCAAGAGGAATAGTATAAAAGCAGTCTTTTACATCAATAATGACTATCGGCCAATCTTGAGGAATCGCAGCGGGAATAGGGGGCCCCAGTTGAAGAGGCCCCATAGGTTTCATATTAGCATTAATAGCCTACAAGTCATGGAAATGTCTCCATTTGCCAGACCTTTTGGAAATGATGAAAATGGGCGAATTCCAAGGGCTGTTTGATGATTCTATATGGCCAGCTATTAATTAGTTAATAGAATTAACTATTTAATTGAATAATGAATTAGTTATTCATGGACTCATTGTAATTTCTCTTCCTTTAAAGGCTACTGTTCTACCCAAATAGGATTTTGAGAGAGCCATGTTAGCGGTAGGGCTGTTTCAAGGTTCAGCCCTTGGAATAACAGAGGCCAATATTAGAAAGAGGTCATATGGTAATTGTTTGCTATGGCCTCAATTAATCCTTTCGTAAATGGGAAAGGATTTTCCCATTTTCTCTAATGCTTTTTCTTATCTTTTTATAAGTGTCAAAAGAAATGGGTTCAAATTACTAATTGCCTTGTTGAACTTGCATTACCAGGCAGGCCAAGAACTCCCTTCTAATGCTGCTTGCCTAAGATGGGGTCCCATAGCTGTAGTGTCTCCCTTGTCTTTTTTCCAATTTATTGAGGAAGGAGGCTCAGGCAAGACCTTTGTTTCCTCTTTGATATTTTTACCCAGAAATTGCAAGGCTGAGGGAGAAGGAGGACGTGGTAAGGTAGGTGGTTCCTCCTCCCTTCCCTTTTTAGGCTCTTCAGTGTAGACTGGGGCCAAAGTGGCCCTGACTAAGGCCCATAACGTTAAAGATGTTACTGGGACCCATTGCCCTTGTGCATGATATTGTTTAAGATTTCTTCTCACTTGTTTCCAGAGCTCTGTGTGTAGTGTGCCTTCTCCTGGGAACCATGGGTTATGGGAAATAATAGTTTGCAATAGGTCCCTTAATTGAGCCTGCAAAACCAAGGCTCCACTAGCTTTAAGCAACTGCTTCAATACTTTTTATGTACTGTTTCTGTTGAGCTGATAACTGTTGTCCCATGATTGAACCCTAACCTGAACAATTCCCTCAAACTTGGAAATCCCTAGCGGGCACCAGTGACTTACTAATGCACTGATTGCACAATCTCTTCACCTTCCTTTTTGAGGGTTCCGTTGTGATCCATTGTAGTGTTCCTCATGCAGGGGCACCAGCTGCAGAGTCTGTCCTGCAGACTCTGGCCAAGGGACGGATGAACAGAGTACACAGACACAGGTATTTTGCCTCTGAGCACGGCTAGGTGACCCACGGTTTAGAACTGCCAATGAGAAAGTGTGGCCCAGGTAAGCCAGAGGTGCCTGCATTTATTTAGTACAGATTTAATGTCAGAGGCCTGGAGAAAACACCATTTGTGGGTAATTAACATTGTCGACCCCCAAGTGGATGATCAAAGGTTGGTTTCCAGAGAAATAGGTAAACAAACTTATCTAGATAAATTATTTTGCACTCCCTTGTTATCTACTCTCTGCCATTAGCTCAAGGTAAGAGGATTAGGCTACCTTCAGCCATAATACTTTCCTGAAGCTTTTGCAAAAGACATTACTTGACATTGTGCTTTGACAGTCTATCAGCACTACTCATACATGTTTTATCAAAAGAGAAATACTGATAAGATAGCATAAGATCTTTGTTTTGGTTCAGCAAACTCTCACTGGGTACCTGCTCTGCTTGAAGCTGCTGTGCTGTGTACTCTAGGCTTACCTTCTTCTGGTGCCATGTTTGGTTGTATACTTTCACTTTGGAAGGGTTTGCCATTCTGCAACATTCAGGGGCTTCCCCAAGCTCAGTTAGGGCATTCCTCCCTGACTACTTGGAAATAGGAAGACACAGGTGATGTCAGGTCATACTTCACTCCTTCTCCCAACATGGCCTCAGTTCCACAGTTGCTGGTTGAATACATAGAATCACTTAACTTTGGGAAAAGGGGTGGAGAGGCCCTTTGTGCTATAGAAGGGGAAGGACTTTGACTCTCATTTCCCTCAAGTACCCTCAGGTTACTTCTGAAAAATAAGTAGAAGATATCAGGGGGAAAAAGCAAGAGACATAAGTACAAAAGACAAGGTTTTGTTTAATATGAACATAGATTAACACATAGTGAAGAGGAACAGAACTCACTTTTACTGAGTGCCATCTATGTGCCAGAGTCTGTGTTGGGAGTTTTCACATATTTATTCTTTTTTTTCCCTGACCATGGCTCTTGTGAAGTAGATTAAGAAAAAAAAAAAAAAAAGAAAAGACAACACCTTTAGTTTACAGATACATTGGGGTTTTCAGAAGGGCTCACTAACTTGTCTAGGATCATAAAAAAAGAATTGAATTCAGATCTTCTTAATGCCCTGGCAGCACTCTAAAATCATCTTGGCCTTTAAAAAAAACATGGCCGAGTCTGGGAAAGGTGGCTTATGCCTGTAATCCCTGCACTTTGGGGGACCACGGTGGGTGGATTATGAGGTCAGGAGATCGAGACCATCCTGGCTGGGCAACATGGTGAAACCCTGTCTCTACTAAAAATAAAAAAATTAGCTGGGTGTGGTGGTGTGCCTCTGTAGTCCCAGCTATTCAGGAGGCTGAGGCAGGAGAATAGCTTGAACCTGGGAGGCAGAAGTTGCAGTGAGCTAAGATTGCACCACTACACACCAGCCTGAGCAACAGAGAGAGATTCCGTCTCAAAAAATCAATCAAACAAACAAAAAACATGGCTGAAACCTACCCCAAACCCAATTAAATTCCAATCTCTGAGGGTTCGGATGGGCATTAGTATTTTTTATAATTGGCCCCGTGATTATAATGTACAGCCAGAGTTGAGAACCATGGCTCTGACTGAAGAGACAGTGCCTCTCCTACTGCTCTCCACAAGAAGGGACAGGACATTTTTTCAATGAGTGTGTATTCTAAATACTCTTGGAACACTTTCAGATACACCCATCCCTTTTTCTCTGCTCCTCCTCCTTTGTACCACAGGGATCCTTCTCATCTCTGGATATCTGTAAACAAGCAGATGGAGTGACGGGAGAGGTTGTTACTGATGGTAGAGAAATACAAATTTGACTGAATTAATTTTAATCAGTATTTATCTTTTGATAAAACATGTATGTGTAGCACTGATAGACTGTCAAAGCACAATGTCAAGTACTGTCAAGAAAATTTGATACAGTTTTCCAAACTTGTTGACAACTTTGATTTGTTGAATATGCATACACCAATACCAAAGAGTACTGACTTAGTATCTTGGCTTATAGAGATCATAAAAAGGATGGGGCAGGGGTCTACTGCTGGTGGGAAAACAATTTTGAATTCTTGAGATTAGATTCATTAATTGCCATATAACATGCAACATTTTACCCTAAGATTTTTGAAGTAATGTGATTTACCGTATCTGTGGCCTCTCGATTATAAAAATCCATTATTATTATTTTAAAAGTTTTTTCACATCCTCCACACTCCCCCCAAAATCCATTATTTTATAGTCTCCTTTTAACCTTGAAATTGACCATGAACAAGGATTGTTTAAAACATCAAAATGTCATAATATTTTGAACACTTTTTGATATGTTATGAAGAATCTTTTCATATATTCATCTATAACTAAAGTTGAATACATATATATAGTCATTCTTGGAATTGGCCAAACATGTCATTTTGTATAACAGTTACCTTGGTCATTTATTTTAAGATACGTAAAACCAGAGTGCCCCCTCTCCTGAGTTTTATCAATAGACTTCTGTTTTAACGGAGAATTAGAAACAATATAGAGAACTGAATGCTCATCTTCCACCCTATCCAACTAGCTCCATCTTTCCGGCCCTGACTGTCTGGTCCCCAGTGATGCAGAAACTACCATTACTACTCAGTTCAATTTATGTGGTGCCTGCTTGGTCACTGTTGGGTTTATGGAGCGTGCCTTAAACCATCAAACCACAATAGCATATTGCATGTTGGACATTGTGTGTGGTCCTTCCTGATTTCTACATCTAATGTTAAATTCCACAGGGAAATCTAAGGAAATCTTGATATTGCTGCCTGATTATTGCACTACAGACAAATTGCATGGTGAATATACTTTTCTTTATTACACTGATATAAGTTTTATTTTCTTTTTAGCTTTGATCAGTTTATGTTCAATTACTTATATTTTTCTGGCAAATGATTTCTTCTTTCTGCCCCTATTTGCCCCTAAAATGAAATATCCTACTTTGTAAGGATCATCTTGCCAAATTATAGCAATTATTATTTTATTTTATTTTTTTTGAGACGGAGTTTCACTCTTGTTACCCACGCTGGAGTGCAATGGCACGATCTCAGCTCACTGCAACCTCCGCCTCCTGGGTTCAGGCAATTCTCCTGCCTCAGCCTCCTGAGTAGCTGGGATTACAGGCACGCACCACCACGCCCTGCTAATTTTTTGTATTTTTAGTAGAGACGGGGTTTCACCATGTTGACCAGGATGGTCTCGATCGCTTGACCTCATGATCCACCCGCCTCGGCCTCCCAAAGTGCTGGGATTACAGGCGTGAGCCACCGCGCCCGGCTATAGCAATTATTTTTAACTCCCCAAGTCCATTTCGCATATTGCTCCTGACTCAGGAAATAGTCAGTTACGTTTCTTAAATATAAGTAATAATACCCCATATAACTACTGCACATCATCAAATTATCTCCCACTTTTTCACCAGGATTCTTTCTTGCATTTTATTGCAAAAATTTTCAAATATAGAAAGTAAAATAATAAAACATATCCCCACGTACCATCCAGCTGCAGCAGTTATAATCTCATCCCTAATCTTGTTTTTCTGTACTGCACCCATTCCTCCCCTTTTTCAAACCAACCCCAGATTTCATCTGTACATATGTCAGTGTATGTCTCCAGTAGATAAGGACTTTTGAAAAATTACAGCCACAATACTATTACTACACCTTAAAAATGAACAATTCTGCAATATTATAAAATATCTATTCAGTTTTCAAGTTTTTTGATTTTTTAAAAAAGTTTCTTTTAAATTGGTTTGAATCAGAATTTCAAGGTCCTGGTATTAATTTTGTTGGCATATCTTTTAATTTATAGGTAGGTACGTCATTCTCTTTTTTCTTCTCTGCAATTTATTTGCTCAAGAAATTGAGTTTTTTTATTGTTTTTTTTTTTTGTTTGTTTGTTTGTTTTGTTTGTTTGTTTTGGGACGGAGGTTCGCTCTTGTTACCCAGGCTGGAGTGCAATGGCGCAATCTCGGCTCACCGCAACCTCCGCCTCCTGGGTTCAGGCAATTCTCCTGCCTCAGCCTCCTGAGTAGCTGGGATTACAGGCACGTGCCACCATGCCCAGCTAATTTTTTGTATTTTTAGTAGAGACGGGGTTTCACCATGTTGACCGGGATGGTCTCTATCTCTTGACCTCATGATCCACCCACCTCGGCCTCCCAAAGTGCTGGGATTACAGGCCTGAGCCACCGTGCCCGGCTGAGTTATTTTATTGTTTTAATCTAGTCTCATACAGACTGGATTTTATTGATTGTATTCCTGTTGTTGTTGTTTTTTTTAATGTGTGTATTTGTCAACTTTTTTACCCATAAACTGGTAATTAGGTTTAGAAGTTTCCATTTTTGGCAAGACAACTTCAGACTATGTGATGTTTGCTTCCATCAGAAGGCACAAAATATATGTTTGTACCCCCTTTTGTAATGTGAACAGTCATTGGTGATTATTATTTAGCTTCATTCCTTTGTGAGGTATTGCAAAATGGTGATACTCAAATGCTACCTATTTTAGTCTTTCATTATTTGGAATACTTTAAAGAGACTTTCCCCATCAACGATTTGGTTGTCCTGTGGTACAGTTTGTGCAGCAATGGGAGGTTGAGTGTTGCTATTATCCCTGTTGTGTGTTTTCACAATAATGAATTGGTTCTAAAGGTGAACGGTTATTTCTTCATAGCAGCATGATGACTATGTAGAGCTCAGTGTACCTGATACATTTCAATCCATTGCAGTTATTATTTTTATTGCTGCTTAAACTTCTACTTTGGCCAGTAGGAGCCACTTAAGGTTGGCTCCTGAATCCTTTTGACACAACCCTAGTAATTTTAGATAAAGTCCTTGCTTTCTGGTATAATTCCTGCCCCAGACTTGGTTAGCTATTTTTCCAAAGGGACTTGGGCCATTTTAATAGAAAATAGCATTTAGAAATAGCAGTCTTGGTGCTGGGACAGAGGTAATAATTTAGTAAAACCTATGGGAAGGAGGCAATGAGCCACGTGGATATTCGGGAGGACATCATTCCAGGCAGAAAGAACAGCATGTGCAAAGACTCGGAGGCTGGAGCAGAGGGAGCAAGAAGAGAGTAGTAGGAAGGAAAGAGAGGTGAGGAGGAGCAGGCCAGGCAGGGCCTGGTGGGAGGTTGGAAGGACTCGGACTTTGGCTTTTCTTGGGGTGGGATGGAGCCTTTGATAAGTTTTGAGCAAAGGAGTTCCATAATCTTTTCTTTTGTTTAATTTTAACTGAATTATTATGGGTTCTGGGTTGAAAATAGGGTGAAGAGTTTGAAGAACAGAATCTGGGAGACCAGTGAGGAGGCTCTCACAATAATATAGGATACAGGTGAGAGATGATGTGGCTTGGAGCAGTGTGGTAGCAGTAAAGGTAACGAGAAGAGGTCAGATCCTGGATATATGTGGAAGAGAGAACCCACAGAATTCGCTAAAGGATTGGACTTGGATTGTAAGGAAAGAGGATTCAAATGTGACTCCAAGGTTTACGGCCTGAGGTGTAAATGAAATTATAAAACATGGGAACATGAGTGGCCTCTTTTCTGTGGGTCAGTGCAGTGTTTGTGTCTGTGGGAAAGGAGTAGGGATGGGTCAGGCAAAAGTTCACAGGGGATGATGTGGTTTGGATATTTGTCACCTCCAAATTTCCTGTTGAAATGTGACCCCCAATGTTGGAGGTGGGACCTCGTGGGAGGTGTTTGGGTCATGAGGCAGATCCTTCATGAATAACTTGGTGAAACTGAGCTCATTTGAAATCTGGTTGTTTAAAAGAGCCTGGCAACTCCCCCTTCTCTCCTGCGCTCCCTTTCTTGCTGTGTGATGCACCAGCTCCCACTTCACTTCTGCCGTGATTGTAAGTTTCTTGACGTCCTCACCAGAAGCAGATGCTGGTGCCATGCTTCTTGTACAGACTGCAGAACCATGAGCCAAGTACATCTCTTTTCCTTATAAATTACCTAGTCTCAGCTACTTCTATATTGCAGTGCAAAAAGAGCCTAACACAGGGGACCAGATATCTGAGTCATGAACAATATATAGGAGGACCAGGAAGATAAGAGAGGAAAGAACATTCTGAGCAGGGTAATAGCTTGTAAAAATTTGGAGTTGTACAAGGATTATGAGTTCTGGAATTAAATTCAGTTTTTGGTGTACAGGAAGCCTGTAACAGGAAATGAGTTTAGAGAGGTAAAGAGATTTCTTACATATTCTATGACGGGACTTTGAATTTTATTTTTTGCATAAGGAGACTAGAATTTTTTAAATCTGTCAATGACATTATCAGATATCCATTTCAGAAAGATAAGGAGAGTATGCACTGGCGAAAGTGATGGGAATGGAGAGAGGAGATGAATTTGAGATGTCTTAAGGTATAGAAACAACAGGATTTGGTAAACAGTAAGATGTGGGATGTGGGGAGGGGTCTAAGAGTAGCCTGAGGTTGCTGGGTTGTGTGACCAGGTGGATGGTGGTGCCATTATCATTTTTTTTTTTTTTTTGAGATGGAGTCTTGCTCTGTTGCCCAGGCTGTAGTGCAGTGGCACGATCTCCCCTAAGGGCATCCTCCACTGCCTGGGTTCAAGCAATTCCCCTGCCTCAGCCTCCCGAGTAGCTGGGACTACAGGTACATGCCATCATGCTCAGCTAATTTTTTTTATATTTTATTAGATACAGGGTTTTACCATGTTGGCCAGGATGGTCTCAATCTCCTGACCTCATGATCCACCCACCTCGGCCTCCCAAAGTGCTGGGATTACAGGTGTGAGCCACTGCACCTGGCCCCTGCATTAGATAATGGCACCACTGGCTGGGTGCAGTGGCTCACACCTGTAATCCCAGCACTCTGAGAGGCCAGGGCAGCCAGTCACCTGAGGTCACGAGTTCGAGACCAGCTTGGAAAATATGGTGAAACACCATCTCTACTAACACAACATTAGCCAGGCATGATGCTGCGCACTTGTAATCTCAGCTACTCAGGAGGCTGAATTGAAGTGAGCCAAGATCATGCCACTGCACTCCAGCCTGGGGGATAGAGTGAGACTCTATCTCAAAAAAAAAAAAAAAAAAAAAAAAAAGTAGGGAATACTGGTACTGGATGGGAGCAGATTTGGAAGTAAAGATACAGAGTATAGTTTGGATGCTGAGTTTGAGCTGCTTGTGGGATATTCTCTTGACACCCAGTAGGTGGGTGGAAATATGGATCTGGAGCTCATGGGAGTGGACTAGGCAGAAATGTAAAAGCATGAGAAGTTATGAGCTAGGTAGAATACGTGCAGTAGGGAGAGAAGGCAAAGGGTGAAGGTCTAGGGAATACCAACATTTATGACACACAAAAGTTGACTGAAAAGGAGCCATCATACACAGAGGAGGAGGAAAATCAGACATGAGGGGGGTTCTGAAAAATAAGGAAAGATAAATTTTCAAGAAAGAAGTAAGGCCAACAATGGCCCATGCTACAGAGATCCAAGAAGATAAAACACAAAAACTGGCCTTTGCCTTAGAGGCCATTGGAAATCGTAGGGCAGTTTCGTTGGAGTGGTGTGGTGAGAAATGGGAATGTAATGGAAGGAGAAGTAAATAAATGAGGAGTGGAGGTGCTGAAGGGAAGGCAAAGGTAGACCATAGTCTCAAGCAGGTTGTTTGTGAAGGAGCTGCTTTTTAAAATTAATTTTTTAAAAATTATGATAAATTATACACAATAGAAAAGTTACCATATTAAGAATTTAAAATTTATTTTTATTTTTGTAAACTTGGGGTCTTGTTATGTTGCCTAGGCTGCTCTCAAACTCCAGGCCTCAAGACAGCCTAACGCTTCAGCCTCCCAAAATGCTGGGATTGCAGGGTGAGCCAATGCACCTGGTCCATATTAATCATTTTTAACTGTACACTTAAGTATTGTTAAGTACATTCACATTGTTGTGCAGCCAATCTCAAGAACTTTTTCATCTTGTCACACTAAAACTCTATACTATTATACAACAGAATTTGTTTTTAAGAATGAGAGGCCAGGCGCGGTGGCTCAAGCCTGTAATCCCAGCACTTTGGGAGGCCGAGGTGGGTGGATCACGAGGTCGAGAGATCGAGACCATCCTGGTCAACATGGTGAAACCCCGTCTCTACTAAAAATACAAAAAATTAGCTGAGCATGGTGGCTCGTGCCTGTAATCCCAGCTACTCAGGAGGCTGAGGCAGGAGAATTGCCTGAACCCAGGAGGCGGAGGTTGCGGTGAGCCGAGATCGCACCATTGCACTCCAGCCTGGGTAACAAGAGTGCAACTCCGTCTCAAAAAAAAAAAAAGAATAAGAATTACTTAAATATTTTGTATGCATAGGAGGATGAACCAGTACAGTGAAAGAGGATGAAGGTGTAGGAAAAATGAAAATCCTACCATTCTAAGAACTTTATAAGACCATTTCATTATTAAAAGACAAATATCTTTACCCCTTTCTAACAGCTCCCCCTATTTTTCTGAGTGCAGTTTTAATTTTCTACTTTCTATTACAAAAAAACAACAAAATTCAAAATGATGATAATTTTTTGTTGAGAAACAAGATTCATTTTTTTAAGATTAATTCTGAGGCCTTTAGAAAGATACACACAAACTCCCATCTCTTTTGTGATTATTTTTGTATGAATTGGTGGTAATATATACTTAATATACTTAACCAAAATATTCTCATGATGCTGAGGAGGGTGTGAACCTTGACAACATGATTAAATTATAGCACAGAGCATATTACCATAAACAGCATTAAATGTTGTCAAAGGCTCATACAATATTAGTTAGGGGTTAAAACTATGTTTCTATTACTCTATATTCAGTTTGAATGAACTTCAAATATTTATGAAGCACTAGTTACTATAATGAGATTTTACCTCTTGATTAAACCAGAATTTGGGTACTAGAACAATTTGCTTTTTACTGCCTCTTTCTCTCCCTGATGAAATGTAAAGAGAATGAGTCAATTGTCAAAGTAACCTTTCATCAACAACATCTGATAGAACATGATAGAAGTGACTCTGAATTTTAATTTTCTTTAAAATAGAGAACTGTAGTCAGGCGCTGTGGCTCATACCTATAATCCTAGCACTTTGGGAGGCCAAGGCAGGCAGATCACTTGAGGCCAGGAGTTCAAGACTAGCCTGAACAACATGGTGAAACCCCATCTCTGCTAAAAATACAAAAATTAGCCAGGCGTGGCGTTGCATGCCTGTAATCCCAGCTACTCAGGAGGCTGAGGCACGAGAATCTCTTGAATCCGAGAGGCAGAGGTTGCAGTGAGCCGAGATAGCACCACTGCACTCCAGTCTGGGTGACAGAGTGAGACTCTGTCTCAAAAAAAAAAAAAAAGAATTTAAGAATGTAATAAAATAGGCTGAGTATGGTGTGGCTCATGCCTGTAATCCCAACACCTCGGGAGGCTGAGGTGGGTGGATCACCTGAGGTCAGGAGTTGGAGACAAGGCTGACCAACGGTGAAACCCCATCTCTACTAAAAATACAAAAATTAGCCAGGCAAGGTGGCGGGTGCCTGTAATCCCAGCTACTCAGGAGGCTGAGGCAGGAGAATGGCTTGAACCCAGGATGCAGAGGTTGCAGTAAGCACAGATCGCGCTATTGCACTGCAGCCTGGGAGACAAGAGTGAAACTCTATCTCAAAAAAAAAAAATAAATAAAAATAAAAATAAAAAAAGATGTAATTAAGTAGAGAACTGTTGCCACAGCACCCACAAAGTGTGTTTCTCATTGACAGGTTTAAGTACTTGTATGTCTGTTTCTCCTGCCTACCCCTCAGCCACTCTGGATCTTTCCTTTGATCATTCTTTTTTCTTTCTAGCTTTGATGTCCTGGTTTCCATTCTGTAATTCACAGAATATTTTGTGGTCATGCTCTTTTCAAATTTATCTCCAAAGCAATAGTACATAAACCCATTATGTTGTTGAATTTTGCAAAAAATCCCATCATATCCACTAAAACCAATTTTATCGTTAACAGGATGACTATCAGACCAATATTCATTATTAGAGGTGCAATCTAAACCGGTTTGAGAGAAGACATCCATTGAATCTTTCATTCAGTATAATTAGTTGTTATTTTACATGCAAAATCATATAAATATGAAGCATTTAGGAGATAAAGGAAGTCTTGATTTTATACTATGTGGCATTGTGCAAAGTAACAGAGATGCCGAAACTAAAAGGTTATCCTTTGTCCTTATGAAAGTATGACTGAAAGTTCCCTGGAGAATAGTTTCTACATAGAATCAAAACAGTCCTTAGGGCTCACAGATTTAATGATTTATATGGTATAACTGGCTTCGGATACAAATTTACATGCTGGACAGGCAGTATAGAAAAAGCAAGAACTAGGAATCAGGAAAACAGATCTACGTTTCTGCTTTGTGGCAATTCATTCTTTTTTTTTTTTTTTTTTTCCCAGTCATTCTTGAAATATTTATGGAGAGACCATGCTGTGAGAGAAACTGTATTAGGTGCTGGGGAGCATGGTAGCAAATAAGAGAGACCATGTGTGAGCCTAAGCAAGTGGCTTAGCTTCTCCACATCTCTAACCTTGTTTAGACTCGGTGTCTGAGGTTTCTTTCAAACCCGAAATGCTAAGGTTTGCAATAGCCTTGTGGAGGGAGAAGCTGCCAAGTGGCCCTGGGACTTGAGGACTTACCTTCCTCTCAAAGGGTTAGCCCTTGTTTTGATTTCAAAATAATTGTTACACAGTTTAAAAATAATTTGGTCAGGCTCTTATCTAATCTTGACAGTCTTGATGTGGCAATTCATGCTCATTAGACTTCAAAGGTAGGAAGTCAAAGTTGGGAAATGGTGGATGACTTTCGTCAACTCATAGCCAGGCAGCAGTTCTAGAGAGCAGCTGCTCTGTGGTTCCACCCAGCCTTCCAGCCAATAACGCAGCTTCTCCCGCAGGAAACACATCACTTGGGTCACCTGTTGCTCTTTGCTCTAATGAGCCTTGAGAAAGGATTGCTCGTCATGGGACCAGATGCTTTATGGGGAGGGAAGAATTGTTCTTGCCTTTCACAGTTTTTCCAGTGGGTTTCAAGGTAACGAGCTTCTTATTATCTAGCTCATAACTGCAGTAAGGAAAAAGCTTTACTGCTTGCGGCCGAGATGACTTTTTCAAGGGAGAAAAAGGGATTTCTATAACAAAGGGAGCGAGATGAAGAGGGAAGGAGTAAGGGAGAGAGGGAAGGAGGGAGAAAGAGAGAGATTTGAATATACATTGCTTCAAGGATACAAAAAATTACAACCTGGGAAAGGCTTCGAGTAACTTTAGGAAAATGAGCTGCTGGAGTCCTCAGTCAATCTGTCCTTTCTGGTCAATGAAAAAGACCGGGTTTGAAGTTCCTTCCGAAACGGGGCCGGCTAATTTAGCCCCTCCCACGAACCCAAGGGTCTGTTATATCTCTGTTTCCTTGAGTACCTCTCTTTCGGAGACCGACCACAGCAAGCAGAGGCTGGGGGAAAAGAAACGAAGAAAGAGGAAAACAAAAGCTGCTACTTATGGAAGATACAAAGGGTAAGACCAAAATTGATTTGACCCGAATCCTTAATGAAAAAAAGAAGAAGGAGAAAACAAAGCCCAGACCAAATGCTAGTACTTGAAAGCTGGAGGCAGAAAGCTATGAATGAATTTTCCCACCCTCTTCCTTCTGAGAGGAGGCAGAGAAAGAGCTTTGGGAAACTTTTTAGGAAGCAGAGTCCAGGGTTGCAGTCAAGGGTGGCTCTAGAGCAAGCTGGAGGGGCTCATGAATATTCATTATCAATTTGTATTCAGAGTTGGTTTTTTAGAGGCAAATGACTTTTTCAGTCCCCTTGCAGTTTTAAGAGGCAGCTGCCTCATCTACAGTCCGGACTCATCTAGCCTCGGATCTGTATCTCAGGGTGTTTGCTTGAAGATGCTGGGCGCTGTGTGTAGATTTGTTTTGTTCTCGAATTTCTTGCGTGCTTTCCTGTTTTGAAATGAGCAAAGGCTTCTTTTCTGGGAGCAAGACAGAGAAGTTAATGTGGCACGAGGTTGTCACAACAGGACCCCAGAGTATGTCTTTCAAAACGCTGAAAGTTTCTTGAGATATGTGGGGGAGTCAGTATGTGGGGGACAGAAGAGGGAGACGGGGACGGGTGGAGGGAGGAAATAGAATAACTAGTTCTATCTTAAAAGGGCAGGTCATATCTAACTGCATTTCGATTTTGTCTAAAAACTACAAGAGCAGCCTGGTTTGCACAGATGGTGTGCAGTCTCTATCTTTTACCTCTTTTGGGCATTTTCTGCCAGGACGGAGAGCCAGCTGCTTGCCAGCCTGTGAGAGCCAGGAAGAATCTCTGCAGCAGTGAGGGAGTGCAGGGTTGCAAACCTTTTTCTTTATCATCTCTAACCTCTAACATTCCCACAGGCTTATACCACATAGAACATGGAAGAAGAGCATGAGTAGCCAATTGATTTCTTAATACTTATAATAACGAGAGCTGTTTGTGTTGATTAAGTCTTTATTTTGTGTTGGGAGCTGTACCTAGCATATTACACGTGCTACTTACTTATCATATGAACCTTTTAAGTGCTATCATTGTTATTCCCATTTTCCAGATGGCAAAATTAAAGTACTGAGAGAATAACTCGACTGGAGATCTCATAGTAAGTGCTGAGTGTGGATGGAGGTAGTCTGAGGCAGGGCTGGAGGGCTTTTCCACTCCCCGACACTGTTGGTCTGCTTTTTCTCATGCCCTCACATTGTGGATTTCAGGTTGGCAAATTCTTGAAGCTACTGAAGAATGATACTGATAAAATCTTAAGTCTGTGAAGGAATTTGTACTTTGCACTCAAGTTCCCATACATTTTCTTCAGCTGGTGCTCATAGCCATTCTCTGTGAGAAGCAGGTATTGTTATTAGGTCTTTTATAAAAAGGAGAAACTGAGGTCAGAAGGCGTTAGATGACACCAGTCACAGCTAGTTGTCAAAAGTCTGGCCTGGTGGGCTGGGCATGTAACCCCAGCACTTTGGGAGGCTCAAGTGGGCGGATCTCCTGAGGTCAGGAATTCGAGACCAGCCTGACCAACATGGTGAAAAACCCCGTCTCTATTAAAAATACAAAAATTAGCCGGGTGTGGTGGTGTGTGCCTGTAGTCCCACCTACTCGGAAGGCTGAGGCAAGAGAATCACCTGAACCCAGGAGGTGGAGGTTGCAGTGAGCTAAGATTCCACCACTGTACTCCAGCCTGGGTGCAGAATGAGACTCTGTCTCAAAAAAGAAAGAAAGAAAGAAAAATCTGTCTATCTATCTATCTATATATGTATATATGTGAACTGGATCTGAAATCCTCTGCTTCTGGTTTTTCTTTCAACCTGCAGAGCAGGCCCAGTCATCTCTGAGTCTGTCCCCACCCCAAGCTGGGCCTCACTGAGTTGCTTTCAGTTCCCTAAGGGAACTGCTTCTTTCCTCAGACTGAGCTAGGCCCTTTCTTCTGTTTTAAGGGCCTGTCTGTTACTCTCCTTCCTTAGTCTGAAGCCAAGCTGCCTGGGTTTGAATTTTAGCTCCACCATTTACTGTGTGTCTCAGTTTCCTCATCTGTTAAATGAAGAGAATAACAATAACATCTATCTTTTTTTTTTTTTTTTTTTTTTTTGAGATACCAAGTCTCGCTCTGTAGCCCAGGCTGGAGTGCAGTGGTGCGATCTCCGCTCACTGCAACCTCCACCTCCTGGGACCTGGTTCAAGAAATTCTCCTACTTCAGCCTCCCAAGCAGCTGGGATTACAGGCATGAGCTGCTATGCCCAGCTAATTTTTGTATTTTTTAATAGAGACGGGGTTTCACTGTGTTGGCCAGTCTGGTCTTGAACTCCTGACTTTGTGATCCACCCACCTCTGCCTCCCAAAGTGCTGGGATTACAGGCGTGAGCCACCATGCCCGGCCAATAACATCTATCTTATAGGGTTGTGGTAAGGACTGAATGAGGGATTCATGCAAAATTCTTAGAACAGGGCATGATGAACAGTATCACTAAAGAAATATTGACACTTGTTATCACTCTTTGAAGCCTCATTTTGGGTGTGATTCCCCCTTTTAAATCATCTCTAATTCTTCAAGTCTAGATTTGGCCTCATATTGGATGCTTCTATAGTACCTCATCAGTTATGCCTAAGGTGGCACTCATCATACTTGTCCACACTCCTGACCCCTGCATCACCTTCTCTCCCTCCCCAATTATAATTTCTGTATTCATCTTTAGATCTGCAGTGTCTAGTGCAGTTTTATTTTTAGTGTCAAACTTAAGGCAACTTTCTCATCAATGTGGGCAGAGTGATGGGAGAGGGGCCTCAGTCATGATAGGGTACAGGAGGCAGCCACAGAGGGCGACCATATAGCAGTCCTAGAGGGCCAGAAGCCACGCAGGAGGTGGACAGAGATGAGTACTGATTCCGGAAGAACACATGTCATTCAGCAGCCAATGGTTAAGATGTCAGAGTTCAGTGAACTTCTCCTTGACGTCTGCGAGGTCCTCTGACGTACTTACTGTGGGTCAGCTTGGCAGCCACATTCATCAGCCCCTGGGACAGGTTCTTGGATTTGGCGTCCATCTTGGAGAACATGCCAAGCTTTCCTTAGAGGGTGGTACACTCCAGGCTCTTGTGCAAGTCCACAAGGTCCTTGTCAGCCATTAGTATCTTGAGCTCCTTAATGGGAGCTCGATAAATATTTAGTAAAGGAAGCATTATTATTTCAGCTGATGCTCATTTGAGACTAAGGAGGCTGGTTTAAAAGGGGACATTTGGCCGGGCGCGGTGGCTCAAGCCTGTAATCCCAGCACTTTGGGAGGCCGAGGCAGGTGGATCACGAGGTCGAGAGATTGAGACCATCCTGGTCAACATGATGAAACCCCGTCTCTACTAAAAATACAAAAAAAAAACTGGGCATGGTGGCGCGTGCCTGTAATCCCAGCTACTCAGGAGGCTGAGGCAGGAGAATTGCCTGAACCCAGGAGGCGGAGGTTGCAGTGAGCCGAGATCGCGCCATTGCACTCCAGCCTGGGTAACAAGAGTAAAACTCCGTCTCAAAAAAAAAAAAAAAAAAAAAAAAAAAAAAGAGGACATTTGAGTTTGCAGTAGGGCTCCCCCCTGGTACGTATAGATCTTTTGCACAGTCTGTAAAGACGTCCCTCTATGTGGATACACTGAAAAACAAAATGCATCCCCCTGGGGGGATGATTTTCAGAGCTAATGTAACCCCATGCCAGGACACCCTGTTTGGCAAGTAAAGCTGTGCTGAACTTCAGCCCCCATTCCCCACTTGGCCAAGGACCAAACTGTAGATTTCAGATGCCTCATAGCCAACTTTGCTTTCTCTGAACAGAACATCTGGTTCCATAAATAGTGTCTCTCCAGCCCTACTTTATAGCAATCTTGCTATTTGAGACAATGTACTCTGGTAATGAAAGAAAAACAAACAATACAGAAGTTGACCCTGGGTAAAATCATAAAATACGTTATGTTTTTTTCCCAGCATCCTCCCTTTCCTCTTCCTGGCATAACTTCAAACCAATTTGACAAATATTATTGTGTGTCTGCCATTTGTAAGTCCCCATGCCACAGATCCTTGGATAAACAGTTTGTTCACGGTCTAGTGGGGAAGCCAGACTCTGGGAAGTGCTAATAATAATAGCTAACAGTGATTATTTATTATGTGCCAAACATTGTAATGCTTTATGTGTGTTGTCTCATGTAATCTTTACAAAAACTTTATGATATTGGTTTCTGCATCTTCCAGCTGTGGGAAGATGGTCATTTGCTCAAAGTCATACAGCCAGTAATAGGCAGAGGGGACATTTTGACTGATGTGGTTAGGCTACAAAGTCTGAGAACCTAACGGATAAGTTCTGCCTCCCTAAGAGCTGTAATAGAAGTCAAAACAAAGTGCCATCACACAGTGGTACATGCCTGTAGTTCCAGCTACTTAGGAGGTTGAGGCAGGAGGATCACTTGGGCCCAGGAGTTCGAAGCTGTAATGTATTCATGGGTATGTTTGCACCTATGAATAACCACTGCACCCTAGCCTGGGCCAGGTAATGAGACTTTATCTCTAATATAAAAATACTAAAAATAAAAATAAAAATAAATAATACAAGAGAAAGTACCATGAGAAGCAGAATAGGGAGCATTGGCTTCTGAAGAAACTTCTCAAAGGATGGGACACATCAGTTGGATCTGGTGCCCCTGACAAGCCCCTTCACCCTCCCAGCAGTGCTTAAGGATCTTTTCTCTCTTTTACCTTAACTACAGTGTAGATTTAAGAGTAAAAAGCCTGGCTGGGTGCGGTGGCTCACGCCTGTAATCCCAGCACTTTGGGAGGCTGAGGGTAGATCACGAGGTTAGGAGATTGAGACCATCCTGGCCAACATGGTGAAACCTTGTCTCTACTAAATATACAAAAATTAGCTGGGTATGGTGGCGTATGCCTGTAGTCCCAGCTACTTAGGAGGCTGAGGCAGGAGAATTGCTTGGACCCGGGAGGCAGAGGTTGCAGTGGGCCGAGATCGTGGTACTGCGCTCCAGCCTGGTGACAAAGGGAGACTCTGTCTCAAAAAAAAAAAAAAAAAAAAAAAAAAAGAGTAAAAAGCCCACTTTTTTCCTCAGGCTCTGAGCAGTTGAGCTATTTAAATGTCCATCTTAGAGATTTGAAGGCAGAAGTACAGAGTTTATCCTTCTCTAAGGGTCATGTAATCAAATAAGCCTTTACAAAGCAATCAGCTGCACATTAAATGATTTCCTTAATCATGATGGCACTGCATGGTAATAAGGTACATCTGGTAAACAGTTTTTATAAACCATTGTGATTGGTATTGCCTTTTCTTGGTCAAATTACATTTTAAGAATGCTTTTGGGCTGGGCGTGGTGGCTCACGCCTGTAATCCCAGCACTTTGGGAGGCCGAGGCAGGTGGATCACAAGGTCAAGAGATCGAGACCATCCTGGCCAACATGGTGAAACCCCGTCTCTACTAAAAATACAAAAAAATTAACTGGGCATGGTGGCGCCTGCCTGTAATCCCAGCTACTCGGGAGGCTGAGGCAGGAGAATCGCTTGAACCCAGGAGGCGGAGGTTGCAGTGATTGCACTCCAGCCTGGGTAACAAGAGTGAAACTCCGTCTCAAAAAAAAAAAAAAAAAAATGCTTTCTCCCTTGTGTTTTCTTTTTGATTGTTTCTCTGCTCTTTATAACTGGTAATGGTGCTCAAGGCAAAGTGTTTAATCCCACCCACTACTGTCTAGAGGTGTTGGGCTTCATCTGTGTAGAGTGAAGGTGAGGCCTGGAGTAAATTACATAGAGTCAATTCTCTTAAGTACTTCGGTGGAAGACCAAAATCAAGGGCAGCCCCTGTGGCAAAGAATCACTAAACCTCTTGATGGTTTGGTGGAAGTGTGGAAGAGTGGAGTCACTTGTTTGTCTTGGTGATTTTGCTGTGTGAGTGTGTGTGTGTGTGTGTGTTCTGAGGCAGTGCTTCTCAAACTTTAACATGTGTGTTTATCATTAGAGAACTTGTTAAAATGCAGGTTCTGGTCCAATAGCTCTGGAGTAGGGCCTGAGAGTCTACATTTCTAACAAGTTCCCAGGTGATGATAATGCTGCCCCTCCATAGGTCACACTTTGACTAGCAGTGTGACAGGGTCATTGCATGCCTTAGTCTCAGGGCTTATTTTGGTACTAAATGACCAAGGTCTTCCCACCCTCGACCCTCTTGCCAATCTACCACTTCTGGTCACTGAACAGCTGTCACTGGGGGTGATCGGAAGCCAAATTCATTTATTCATTGAGCAAATCTATGCCCTAGAGCAAAAAATTGAGGCTCCCAATTTGCCAAATCCTAGAAACCAGAATCTTCAGCACACACAAACTACTGTTACACAGAATGGCTTTGTGTTAGATTTCCTACACATCTCCACCTTTTCTCCGTGGCTCCAAGCTTCCATAAACTTCCCTTATTCTCTGCCTTCAACTTGAGAAGTACTGGAGCAGTATGTGTGTCTGCCTGCAGAACCTTGTGCTGGGTGTTGTAAACCCAAGGAGCTAGAAGTAGCAGGGACTCAGGGCTCCGAGACTGGGAACAGAGTGCCTGAGGCATTGTCGTCCTTCTTCCTTCTGCAGAAGAAAGGTGGGAATCATTCTAGGAGCAAAGCAAGGAAAGTGGGTGCAGAGAGAACTGATAGAATTTCTTTAGGTTTGGAAACTTGAGGGGGTTGTGAAGAGAAAATAAATTGTTGGAGAAAAGAATCCAGAGTAGAGGTTGTCTAACATGTATGCAACATACAGTTTTTGTTAGAATATGAAAGTGACTTTAGAGACCCACAATGGCAGTACATACCCCTACACAAAGAGTTGTTTCCTTCTATCACCATTACTTGATTTAAAAAAAAAAGAAGAAGAAGCCAAAACAAAACAAAAAAAACTGAAGTGTTTCCAGGAAGGAAGTAAAGCATTGCTTTATGCCCATGAGGATATAAGTAGCATTACATATGCCCATTAAATAAAACAGGATACTATAGACTACAGTACGGAAGAAAAACAATCACTTGTAATATTTTGGTGCTATTTCCTGGCAGTACTTTTTTACTATGCCTGGGTTGTTTCTCTCATTTGGCATTCACTTGAGTAGGACCTTGAAAAATTATGAGGTGACACCATGATCATTAGGCTATATATACACTTTTAAAGCCTGGCTTTTACTGTGGCAGTGAAGCACAAGTATTTTCCATTTTATAGCGTGGTCTTGGTTAGCATAATTTTTATAGTCACATAGTTTATTTAACAATTCTCCTGTGATTGAACATTGAGGTTGTTTCCATTTCCAATAAATGTCTTCATGCAGGAAGTTTTTTCCATATGTAGGATTACATCCAGACATATGGAAGGAATATCCTGTCCCTTCTGGATGCAATCCTATGTACGGAAAAAACTTATGTAGGATAGGATCCCAGAAATATAATTACTGGATTGAAACTTGTTAATGTTTTTTAAAGTTCTTGATTACTGTTGCCAGGTCACATTCCCAAAGGGTGGGCCCTTCAGGCTGTCAGAAGCAGTTCCTGTTTTGCAGCATCCCTGACAGCTTTGGTGTTTTTGTTTTTAAATAATCTTATTCATTTTTGGATTGTTTTAGTATTTGTTTAATTACAGTAAACTTGACATTTTTGACAATACACTTCCTTTGTATACTTTTTATATCCCTTTCCTATTTATTATAATACTTATTTGGATTTGACATTTTAAATTAACTTATGTGAGTACTTTATCATATAAAGTATTCAAGTTTTCCTGCCATACTTATAATAGTTTTTCTGTATTTATTTATTTATTTATTTATTTATGTTCTGACAGAGTTTCACCATGTTGCCCAGGCTTCTGGACTCAAGCCATCTGCCTGCCTAGGCCTCCCAAAATGCTGGGATTACAGGCGTGAGCCACTGCACCTGGCCTGTGATAGTTTTTCTGAATCTGTTCTTACTGTGAATAGACTCAACACAGTTTTATATGTGGTGTCATATTTTTCTAAATAGTTTGAATCACATTTTATTCCCTGTCTCAGAATATTATTTTTAAAAGATTCTAAATGATTTTCATTTTTGTTTAGCCATTATAATTAATTTTTCATTTTTTCCATGATGATTAGAGAATATGGCTTTCTAATTTCTGAGGTTTCCTTGTAACTAAGTATATGGTGGGTTTGTATACATCTGTGAACACTTGTGAAGAAGCTGTATTGTTTTTAGGATATAAAATTGGATATTTATTCATCAATCCAATCTTTCCAATTATATGGTAATATATCTCCAACCATAATATTCTCCTATGGGTAGAGAGGAGCTTAGTCCTACCAACACCTTGATTTCAGTCCAGTGAAACTGATTTCAGGCTTCAGACTTCCAGAACTGTAAGAGAAAAAATGTGTGTTGTTTTAAACCACTGAGTTTTTTATAGTAATTTGTTATAGCAGCCATAGGAAACGAATATGCTAAGTGTTTAATGAAAGGAAGTGCTGATGGCTTTAGTTAGTTAACACAGAAGTTTATAGTGGGCATTGGTTCACACACTGTTCTAATCACCTTACAGATGTTAATTCAGTTCTCCAACAATCCTAGGAGGTTGGTACAGCTAGTGCTTGACTTACAACCACGATTGGTTCCGATAGACCGGTCGTAACACGATTTGGTCATAAGTTGAGTAGGCTGTATGTACAGTACAGTACTGTGAAATGATGTTATAAAAATCTTTAAGTCATATTTTATCATAATTTTCTTTCATTATTGTTATACATCATAATTTTCTTTGTTCATTTTATGCCGTTTGTATCACTCTACACCATTTTGTTTCTTATTTTTACTTTCGTCAGGTTTTTTTTTTTTTTTTGACGGAGTTTCGCTCTTGTTACCCAGGCTGGAGTGCAATGGCGCGATCTCGGCTCACCGCAACCTCCGCCTCCTGGGTTCAGGCAATTCTCCTGCCTCAGCCTCCGGAGTAGCTGGGAATACAGGCACGCGCCACCATGCTCAGCTAATTTTTTGTACCATTAGTAGAGACGGGGTTTCACCATGTTGACCAGGATGGTCTCGATCTCTTGACCTCGTGATCCACCCGCCTCGGCCTCCCAAAGTGCTGGGACTACAGGCTTGAGCCACCGCGCCCGGCCTACTTTCGTCAGGTTTAAGTAAAACACTGCATTACCAGTACAACTGGTTTAATATTTGCAAAACATACAAAATTACAAAATACAGGTGCATACAAAAATACAAAATACATGTGTAAAAAATACCATAGGAAACATTTTCCCAATTGCAAAACATATCAGAATATATATACATGTACGAAACATTTTATTGGCCGTTGGTGCTTGGCTGTGGATCGTTGATGTCATCTGAGGCAGCAGTTGGGGTTACTGGAGTTGGTTTTTTCATAAACATGGTGAGCTTTGTCTGAATTGTATGTTTCTTTTTTTCTTCATAAATTTCACAATACGGACGAAACACATCGTGCGCTATCCGTTCTATCCTTGCAAATTGTTCGATGTTTGGGTCCATTGCTTCGAAATGTATAAGAAGTTTATTCAGTAAAGATAAACCGTCTGATATTCCCTTAGTGGTGAACTTTCTTTCTGGCTCCTCCTCTTCTTTCTCTGCTTCTCTTCTTTATTCTTCCGCCACTCTTTCTTCTTCCGGTTCGATCAGCTCTTCATTTGTAAGTTCATCAACATTGAAAATCTGTTCTGCTAGATATCCCTCAACTGTAATTAATTCATCCAGACTGTCAACAAACTTACGTGCTCCTTCCTCATCTGCACTGGCTGCTTCTCCAGTTACTTGAACACTATGCGTTTGGAATCTTTTCTTCAATCTCTGGAACCAGCCAGTGCTTGCTACAAATTCTTGACTGTAATCTTCTCCAGCATGCTCCTTCAGAGTCTGAAATAGACTTCTCACCTTCATCTGCACAGTAAAAAGACTTAATGGTGTCCGTTTTTGAATTTGATCTTCAAAGGAAGTGCTGGTGGCTTTAGTTAGCCACCAAATATATAGCAATTTCTCCATTTCGTGGATGGGCCCGCTTCGTTGCTTTGTTATAACTGTTGATTGCATGGGTGCAGAACCTTTCACAGCTTCACAAATTCTTTCTTTATCTTTCAAAATCGTCGACATAGTTGAGTGTGATAACTTTGTATCACATGCGATCACATTCACTTTCTTTCCTCCTTCGTACTGCTTAATCACCTTCATTTTCATGTCGAGATCAATGGCCTTTCTTTCCTTCTTGGCAGGCCGAGGCGTAGACAAAGACAATTTCCTCTTGGTTGACATCTTGGGAGGGGTTTGATGAAAAATATCCAAGACACGAAACACAAATTGCTGTACCAAGTCTGGGGTAACAGTTGAAATGGTGCACGCGGAGATGGTAGTGCTGCCGGAAGCTGGTCCGCACTGTCGTACGCCCAGCTGGGCAACGTTTTTGCCCTGCCAGACGCGGAGCAGTCGTGGCTAGTGATTGTGGTTGTAAAGTCGAATGATTGTAAGTTGCATAGGTCATAAATCGATCGATACCTGTGTTATTTACTGTTAAGTGACTCATCTAAAGTCTCTCAACTGGTAAGTGTTGGAGTACAGATTCAAATCCATAGGTGTTCTTATTATCTGGAGATATAATTCACATATGATACAATTCACTCACTTAAAGTCTACTATTCAGTGGTTTTTAGTGTATTCACAGAATTGTATACCACCACCACAATTAGTTTTGCAACATTTTATCACCCTGAAAAGAACCTCATATGTATTAATGGCCACTCCCCATTTCCTTCCCTACGTGGCCCCAACCCTTCTGAGTGAGTCCTAGGCAAACATCAATCTACTTTCTGTCTTCACAATTTTGCTTATTCTGGACATTCATTTTATAGCATATATCCCATTGAATGCAAGTATCACATTTTATTCATCAGTTGATGAATGTTTGGATTGTTTTTACTTTTTGACATTATGAATAATGCTGCTGTGAGCATCGACTTATGTTTTTAATCTCTCTTGATTATATACCTAGGAGCAAAATTGCTGTGTCACTTGTATGTCTGTGTTTAACCATTTGAGGAACTGCCAGACTATTTTCCAAAGTGGCTGCACCATTTTATATTTCCACCAGCAATATATGGTGATTCCAATTTCTCCACATCCTTACCAACACTTGTCATTATCTATCTTTGATTATAGCCTCCCTAATGAGTGTGCAGTAGTATCTCACTGAGATTTTGATCTGTATTTCCTTGATGGCTGATGGTTTTGAAAATGTATTCATGTGTTTGTGTTTAGTGGGCATTTGCAGATCTTTTTTGGAAAAATGTCTGTTCAGATCCTTTGCCCTATTTTTTTTTTTTTTTTTTTTTTTTTTTTTGAGATGGAGTTTCACTCTTGTTGCCCAGACTGGAGTGCAATGGTGCAATCTCAGCTCACTGCAACCTCCTCCTCCCAAATTCAAGCAGTTTCCCCTGCCTCAGCCTCCTGAGTAGCTGGGATTATAGGCACATGCCACCATGCCTGGCTAATTTTGTATTTTTAGTAGAAATGGGGTTTCACCATGTTGGCCAGACTAGTCTCAAACTCCCGACCTCATGTGATTCACCCACCTTGGCCTCCCAAAGTGCTGGGGTTACAGGTGTAAGCCACCACGCCTGGCCCCTTTGCCCATTTTTTAAATTGGTTTACCTTTGTATAATTGAGTTGTAGTGATTCCTTATATATTCCCTTTTCAGGTAGATGATTTACAAAAAATTTCTCCCATTCTATGGGTTGTCTTTTCACTTTCTTGATAGTGTTGTTTGCAGCACAAAAGTTTTAAATTTTGATGATATTCAATCTATATTTTCTTTGATTTTTATGCCTTTGTTGTCCTATCTAAGAAGCCATTGCCTAATCCAAAGTCATGAAGTTGTACATCTATATCTTCTTCAAAGAATTACATAGTTTTAGCCCTTGCACTTAGGTTTTTGATCCACTTTGAGTTAATTTTTGTATATGTTATGAGGTAGGGGCCAAACTTCATGTTTTTGTGTGTGAATATCTAGTTGTTCCAGCACAATTTGTTGAAAAGATTACTCTCTTCTCCAGTGAATTGTTTTTGGCACCTTGTTGAAAATCGATTTCCCCTAAGTGTGAGGGTTTTTTTTCTAGACTCTTAGTTATATTCCATTTTTCTGTATATGTAGCCCTATCTATGCTAGTTCCACGTTTCTTGATTACTACAGCTTTACAGTAAGTTTTGAAATCAGGCAGTGTGAGTCCTCCAATTTCATTTTATGTTTTAAAATATTGTTTTGGGTATTATGGGACTCATGAATTTACACATGAATTTTAAGATCAGCTTGTCCACTTCTGCAAGAAAGCCAGCTGAGATTTTAATAAAGATTGCATCAACTATGTAAATCTATTTGGAGAATATTGCCATCTTAAAAATATTAAAGATTCCAATCCATGAACATGTGATGCCTTTCTATGTATGTAGGTTTTATTTAATTTCCTTAAGTAATATTTTGTAGTTTTCAGAGTATAACTTTTAATACTTATTCTATTAAATTTATTCCTAAGTATGATTTTCTTTTTGATTCTATTATAAATGTAATTGTTTTAAAATTTCATTTTAAAATTTCATTTTATCATAGATTTACTTTTTTGTTGTATTACTTTTTTATTTTGATACTAAAAAGTTACAAATTCAAAAATTCAAAATCACAGAAAAGTTATAAGAACAATTTAAAGAACACTTCATAGCCGGGCGCGGTGGCTCACGCCTGTAATCCCAGCACTTTGGGAGGCCGAGACGGGTGGATCACAAGGTCAGGAGTTCGAGATCAGCCTGGCCAAAATGTTGAAACCCTGTCTCTACTAAAAATACAAAAATTAGCTGGGCGCAGTGGCATGCGCCTGTAATCCCAGCTACTCAGGAGGCTGAGGTAGGAGAATCACTTGAACCTGGGAGGTGGAGGTTGCAGTGAGCCGAGATTGTGCCATTGCACTCCAGCCTGGGTGACAGAGTGAGACTCTTGTCTCAAAAAAAAAAAAAAAAAAAAGAACACTTCACAAATATTCACCAACTTTAAAAATTCTGCCACATTTGCTTTATCATTCTCTCTCTTCCCTTTCTCTCCTTCCCCACACAACAGTCACATGTAGTATTTTTTCTGAACCATTTGAAAGTAAGTTGTATAGTTATATTCCTTTACCCCTAAATATTTCAGTATGTATTTCCTAAGAAGAAAGATATTCTCTTATATAGCCACAGTACAGTAATCAAACTCAGGAAATCTGACACTGATAGAATGCTTTTAACTGTAGTCCATAATCAAATTTTGGTCAAACAATTGTTATCATAGATTTGCGTTTAACCTTAATTACCCTCAACACTATATTTCTCATAAGTTCTTAGATTCTTTAACAGTGCTTCAGAACGGTGCGGTGGCTCACGCCTGTAATCCTAGCACTTTGGAAGGCTGAGGTGGGTGGATCACCTGAGGTCAGGAGTTCAAGACCAGCCTGGCCATCATGGTGAAACCCCATCTTTAAAAAACAAAAACAAACAAAACAACAACAAGAACAAAAAAACCAGTGCTTCAAATAATAATGACTTTATGCTCTTTCAATTAAGATAGATTTAATTCAATGCAATTATCTGATGTCCATTTACCTCTACTCATATTTTGTATGGTTTTTGCAGTTTATATTTTGATAAAATATTGAAATAACTCCTTTTTATCTACTTTTTTAGTCTTAAATTCTGTTCGCTTCTCTCTCATTTGGTTGATATATATTGTCCATCTTTATTTTTAATCTTTCTAAATCCATTTTGATTCTCTGGTTTCTTTTTTTTCTTTATCTCTTATTCTTTGTTTTAATAGAGGAATTTAAATAATTCACATTTATTTTATCTGCTTTTTGTTTTATTCTCTATAGTGTTTAAAGTTTTTTTCTGTTATGCTTTTTGCCCTACAGGCTCTGGACTTTGTTTTTATATTTCCACAAAGCTATGGATAACAGACATCTTATTTTTAATTGTATTTGTAGCCATCTTTATTTATTTATCTTTGAGACAAGGTCTTGCTCTGTCATTCAGGCTGGAGTGCAGTAGCATAATCATAGCTCACTGTAACCTCGAACCCCTGGGCTCAGGCAATCCTCCTGCCTCAGCCTTCCAAGTAGCTAGGGCTACAGGTGTGTACCACCATACCCAGCTGATTTTTTATTTTTTTTAGAGACAGGGTCTTGTTATGTTGTCCAGACTGTGGAAATAAAGAAAAGCATTCCTGAGCTTAAATTTATCTTAATATCAAAGTGAAATTAGTAATTTTTGACACCATTATGAGAGGATTAAGAGCTTTTGTGTCCCTGTGTCCTCCTCCTTTTTCTTTTTAAAAATATTTAATTTGATATTATGAATTCAAATAATAAAAATTGTGTTGTCATTTATTTAACAAGATTTTTTTCTCCTTATTTGGATATTAATAATCAAACTCATTCCTCCATGAATTTAATGAATTTTAATCTAGTTCTTATCTCACTATGCCTTTTCCCATTCTTGGGTCCTTAATTTTGATTCCTTTCATGATGGTCTAGTAAACATATTAATTTTCTAGAAAGGCTATCAGTGTTATAAAGCAGAGACAACTTGTCTTAAATATAGCAATCTTTCCCCCTCAAGTCATTGGAAATAATCCTCCATTGTCTTGAGAAATTTGATGCTATAAAGAAGTTGTTGTAGTTTGAATATGTCCCCCCAAAAGCATATGTTCAAAACTTAATCCCCAATATAACAGTGTTGAGAGGCAAGACCTACTGGGAGGTATGGAGGTCATGAGGGCTCCATCTTCATGAATGAATCAATGCCCATAATAAAAGGACTCTAGGCTGTGAGTTTGATCTCTTGCTCTTACGCTCTCTTGCCTTTTGCTTTCTGCAATGGGATGACACAGCAAGAAGGCCCTCACAAGATGCTGGCCCCTTGATCTGGAACTTCCCAGCCTCCAGAACTGTGAGCCAAATGAACTTGTATTGTTTATATATGACTCAGTCTGTTGTAGCAGCACAAAACAGACTCAGAAGTTGAGGACAACTGTTTTTTAGCCTCAATGGTTTTTGTTCCCCATTTCTGAAATTTACAACTTTCACAGTAAGATAACTGGGTATAGACTTCCTTTCAAAAATTTTTGCCTGGAACATGTAAACCCCCTTGATTTCCAAATTTAGGACTTACTTAGGAGCAAGAAAAATTTCTTCTGTCATAACTTTGATTAATGCTCTTGCTTTTTTTATTTTCTTCTTCAGGGACCTATTATTTTAATCTCTTATCTCTAAACTGCTTGCCTGCCTGCCTGCCTGCCTGCCTGCCTTCCCTTTCTTCCCTTCTTTCTTTCTTCCTTCCCTTCTTCTCCTTCCTTCCTTCTTTCCTTTCTTTCTTTCTTCTTTATTCCTTTCATTTTCTTCATTTAATTTTTATTGCATTCTGAAACTATTTTCCTAAGAATTTCCTCTATATCTCTGATTCAATTTTCCTTAACTATCTCCAGTATAAACTTTCATTTAGCTATGTTTTTGGCTTCCATGAAATCTTTCATTTTAGCTTGTTTTCTTCTCATGGCAACATCTTCCTGCGTAGAGTTTAAAAAACAAAAGATTCCCTTCTTGTTCCCGCTTCATATCTATTTTAAAGGCAAGCTTTTCCTTCATTTTTCTTTCATTTTCTTGCAAAATTTATTTAATCCAAGGCCTTATCCTTGAAAGAAAAGATATTTCTTTTGTATGTATATATAGATGAATGTGTTTTTTGCCTTATTCTGAAAAGTATTTAAGGATGCATTAGGGGAGACTCATCCCAGTCTAACGTTAGATATGGATGGAATGCATAGCCTGCTCGTGGCTCCCTCCCGTTCTGTTCAGATCTTAGAAAAATGCAATCACCAAATGCTAGATCCCTATCTAAGTATGAGAAGACATCTAAATCTTCTAGGCAGAAAAGTTCACTCAGATCCAGGAAAGAAGGCAGAAGTCTTCTGCCCTTATACAGTAGTCATGTTCCAGAGGGTGGAGTGAGTAGGGCTGTCAGAGCTCTGTCAATATAGGTGTCCAGAGGCGTGAAGGCATTCAGGAAGGCGCCTTTGCTCCTTCCCCACTGACAGTGAACCTCTGTTGATTTAGTAAGTGAGCTCCTGTTCCACTGCTTAGCACTTTTCCTGAGACTTTGTTGGATATAATTTCTAAGATCTCTTTAGACTTGTGGTAGACATATGGCTGCCAATGTGGCTGTTTCTGTGAAGAACATTCCAGGCAAAGGAACTAACATGTGCAAAGTCCTGAGGAATAATTAGGTGTTCAAGGAACAACAAGGAATCCAGTGTGGTTGGAGTGGAGAAAGCAAGGAGGTGAGAGCTGAAAAGTAGGTTTGGCCTGAACAGAATGTCTAGGGTCTTGCAGGCCATTGTATCGCCTTTGGCTTTTACTTATAGAGCAATGGGAACCATTGTGGGTGTTGAGCACAGGAATGACTTTATCCAATTCATGTTTTAATAGGATCACTCTGGCTGCATTGTAGAGAATAGATATAAAGGAGTATAAGCAGAAGAAGAGAGACTAGTTGGAAGACTACTGCAGTAATACAGATAAAAGATGATGGTGTCCATTTCTACGTAGTAGCAGTGGAAGTGATGAAAGGTGATTGGATTTTTGGTCTAATAGATCTAATAAAATCTCCTAGTTGGATTCGGATGCGAAATAAGAGAGAAGGAAACTTGACTCCAAGGTTCTGGGCCTTCCAAGAAACTAGAAGGATGGTGTTGCCTTGAGATGAGAAGATTGTAGGAGGAATAGGTTTGAGTGGGAAGATCAGGATCTCAATTTTGGGTGTTAATTTTCAGGTGCCTATTTGCCATGGGGCTTTCAAATACAGCAGACAGATATACAAATTTATAGTTTGGGGAAGAAGACTGGACTGGAGATACAAATTTAGGTCATCAGGTAGTGTTTAAAAGGAGTGAGACAGGATTTAAATGCAATGAGACTGGATAAGTGAGGTAGCTAGAAAACAACAATAACAAAAGCAACAACAACAACAACAATGGTTTAAGGACTGAGATGTACGCTCCAATTTTAAAGGTTGGGGACAGGAGGAGAAACCATCCAAGAAGAGAGTGAGTGTCAGTATGAGTGAGTATGTGTTGGAGTGGGGGAAGGGGGATAAACTAGGAGAGTATGGCGTCCTGGGAACCATCAGAGAAAAGTGTTTCAACTGAGTCTAATGCTGCTCATGGGTAAAATAAGATGAAACTGAGAATTGACCCTGGCATTTGGCACAGTGAATGTTGCAGGTTGTTAGTAAAGACTTCACAGGTAGAGGAAGTCTTTTTAGGGACGGAAATATTTACAGAAGGCTGTGTAGCTTCCTGGTGCTGATGTCCATCTACACTGCAGACATTTTCTGTGAAAGAAAAGCCAGAGGCCTTTCAGGGCCAGGAAGTATGGTCTTTTTCAATTGTGTTTTTCTCAAAAAGCTTGCTCCAAGATTCAGATTGTGAAGACAGCCCAAACTCCAGGCCCCTACCTACTGTTACTCTTCCCAGAACTGCCTTATGGCTTCAGAGAGCATATCTGTTTGCAAAACTAACGGAGGATTAAGGCTGGGGAGGAGTTGAGGATCACATTTCAAAGGTGGTATAGGTATCTATGCATTTGGCATTTTAAAAAGACTCAGTGGATTTTAGTGCTGGAAGAGACTTAAGTATCCTCAGATCTCTTATTTAAAATGATATTAATTGCATTTGTTATCTGTTTTAATTATAAAAATGGTAAAAGTTTATAACAAAATTTAGAATATATAAAGAATAAATAAAATAAAAATTTGTGTAAGTTTACTACTCATAACTGTCATATGACTTTTTCATCTTTGTCTTGTTCCCTCTCTGAATTTTATTGTTTTTTATTATTATTTATTTTCTACAAATTTGGGGCCATATTATGCATACCAATTGTAATCCTCAATTTTACTTTACAATTTGTTGTGACAATTAAATGGCTTTTACTATATGATCTTTTAATGCTGCATGTACTATTCCATCATTTGAACATATACCATATGTCTATTTAACCATTTCCTTTTGGGAAACATTTGGGAAACTTGCAGTTATTTTCCAAATTTTTTTTTCAAAAACATTTGCAAATTATTTTCTAAATATATGATTATATTATAACTTCTGTGGATTAATCTCATTTTATATCTTTGGCAATTTCTTTAGGATCATTTCCTAAAAGTAGAATTTCCAAATTTCAGCAGTGTATGATTGATAGAAATACTGAAGTCCTGAGGTGGGAAGGAATGTGCTCCAGTTGCACAACTGGTTGGTGGCTGAGTGTGCCCAGTTTCCTTGCCTTTTTGAAAGAGCCTCGCTGGGCGCGGTGGCTCACGCCTGTAATCTCAGCGCTTTGGGAGGCCGAGGCGGGTGGATCACGAGGTCAAGAGATTAAGACCATCCTGGTCAACATGGTGAAACCCTGTCTCTACTAAAAATACAAAAAATTAGCTGGGCATGGTAGCGGGTGCCTGTAATCCCAGCTACTCAGGAGGCTGAGGCAGGAGAATTGCCTGAACCCAGGAGGCGAAGGTTGCGGTGAGCCGAGATTGCGCCATTGCACTCCAGCCTGGGTAACAAGAGTGAAACTCCGTCTCAAAAAAAAAAAAAAGAAAGAAAGAGGCTCACTCCTTTTCTTGCTACCATGCTTCCTAGAGCATTTCAGCCCCCTGTTAGTGGTGTCCTATATGACTCCTTGGACCTTGATGACATTTAACCTTTTCCTGAAAACTCCTATCTCCCACTTATCCCAAACCAGTCCCCCAGTGTATCTCTGGCCATGAACTCTGAACAATTAGAGATGTCCTCCAATTTCATGAGAGAAGATGTGCTTCTCAGATACATTTCTTCTTTAGGGGTACAAATGTTTCCCCATTAGTCAAGAACTGCTACCCATTAGATATTCCTTCACGTATCTGATGGCTTCCTGGAATTTTCCTGACTTCTTTTTAGCTTTACCGGCCATATATTTTCTCTTTAAAATCCTACTTCACTGTAGTACAGACATACTTCAAAGATATTGCAAGTTTTGTTCCAGGCCGCTACAAAAGAAGTACCATGATTAAAAGAGTAATATGAAGTTTTTGGTTTCCCAGTGCATATAGAAGTTATGTTTACACTATACTATACCTATTAAGTGTACAATAGCATTATGTCTAAAAAACAGTGTACCTCAATTAAAAATACTTTATAGCTAAAAAATGCTAACAATCATCTGAACCTTCAATGAGTTGTACTCTTTTTGCTGGTGGAGAGTCTTGCCTTGATGTTTATGCTACTGACTTATCAGGTGTTGTGCTGAAGGTTGGAGTGGCTGTGGTAATTTCTTAAAATAAGACAACAGTGATATTTGCCACATTGAGTGACTCTTCCTTTTATGACAGATTTCTCTGTAGGATGTGGTGCTGTTTGATAACATTTTAATAACGTAGAACTTCTTTCAAAATTGGAATCAATCTTCCTCAAGCACTGCTCCTGTTTCATCAAGCAAGTTTACATGATATTCTAAATCCTTTGCTGTCATTTCAACAATGTTCACAGTATCTTCCCTGGGAGTAGATTCCATCTCAAGAAACCACTTTCTTTGCTCATCCATAAGAAGCAACTCCACACCTGTTCACGTTGTATCAGGAGATTGCAGCCATTCATTCGCACCTTCAGGTTCCACTTCTAATTCTAGTTCTCCTGCTGTTTCCATTACTTCTGCAGTCATTTTTCTGCTGAAGTCTTGAGCTCCTCCAAGTCATTCATGAGGGTTTGAGTCAACTTCTTCCAAACTCCTGTTAATATTGGTATTTTGACCTCCTCCCATGAATTATGAATGTTCTTAATGGCATCTAGAATGGCCAATTTTTTTCCAAAAGGCTTTCAGTTTACTTTTCCCACATCCATCAGAAAAAATCATTATGTATGATAGCTATAGCCTTACTAAATGTATTTCTTAAATAAGACTTGAAAGTCAAAATTACTTTGTCTGTTTTGTGTTGCTATAAAGGAATACCAGAGACAGGACAACTGATAAAGAAAGAAAAGTTTATTTGGCTCACAATTCTGATGGCTTGAAAGCTCAAGATTGGGCATCTGGTGAGGGCCTCAGGCTGCTTCCACTCTTGGAAGAAGGTGAAGGGGAGCCAGACTGTGCGGAGATCACATGACAAGAGAGGAAGCAGGGTATAGAGGGGCTGGTGCTAGACTCTTTTAATCAACTAGTTCTAACGGAAACTAATAGAGTAAGAATTAGTCTATTAGTCCCTCAGCCCCAAAGAAAGTCATTGATCTATTATGCATGAGGGTTCTGCCTTCGTGACCAAACACCTCCAATTTGACCCCACCTCCAATACTGGGGATGAAATTTCAGTATGAGGCTTGGAGGAGACAAACATCCAAAACACAGCACTCCTTGATCCATAGCCTGCAGAATGGATGTTGTGTTAGCAGGCATGAAAACAACATTTATATTCTTGTGTATCTTCATCAGAGCTCTTGGGTGACCAGGTACATTGTCAATGGACAGTAATATTTTGAAAGGAATATTTTTTTCTAAGAAGCAGACATCAACAGTGTGCTTAAAATATTCAGTAAACCATACTGTAAACAGTATGTTTACTTACTGTGTGTTGTGGTATCCAGCCTTTTTCTTCCATTTATAAAGCACAGGCAGAGCAGATTTAATGTAATTCTTAAAGGCCCTAGGATTTTCAGAATTTTCCATTAACAATGGCTTCAACTTAAAGTCACCACCTTCATTATCCCTTAACAAGAGAGTCATCCTGTCCTTTTGAAGCTTTTACGCCAGGTATTTCACCTCTCTAGCTATGAAAGTTCCAGATGGCATCTTCTTCCAAAAGAAGGCTATTTCATCTACATTTTGTTGTTCGTGTAGCCACCTTCGTCAGTGATCTTAGCATGCGCTTCTGGATACTTCGCTGCAGCTTCTCCATCAGCACTTGCTGCTTCACCTTGCACTTTTACCTTACGGAGATGGCTTCTTTTCTTAAACCTCATGAACCAACCTCTGCTGGCTTCTGACTTTTTTTTTTTTTGCAGTTTCCTCACCTCTCTCAGCCACTGAAGAGAGTTAAGGTCTTGCTCTGATCAAAGCCCTAGGCTTTGGCTTAAGGGAATGTTGTAGCTGGTTTGATCTTCTATCCAGACCACTCAGACTTTCTCTGTATCAGCAATAAGTTTGTTTCACTTTCCTATCATTTGTGTGTTCACTGGAGTAGTATGTTTACTTTTCTAAAATAGTTTTTCTCTGCATTCACAACCTGGCTGTTTTATGCAAGAAGCTTAGCTTTTGGCCTGTCTTAGCTTTTGACATGCCTTCTTTGCTAAGCTTAAGGTTAACTTAAGGTTAACTTCTAGGTTTTGACTTCAAGTGAGAAATGTGTGGCTCTTCCTTTCCCTTGAACACTTAGAGGTCATTGTAGTATTATTAATTGGCCTAATTTGGTATGTTGTGTCTCAGGAAATAGGGAGGCCCATGGAGAATGATGGAGACAAGAAAACAGATGGTCGTGGAGCAGTCAGAACACACACAATGTTTATTAAATTTGCCATCTTATCTGCGTGCAGTTCATGGCATCCCAAAACAATTGCAATAGTGACATCAAAGATCACTGACCACAGATCTACATAACAGCTATCTGTGGCTCACACCTGTAATCCTAGCACTTTGGGAGGCCAAGGTGGGTGGATCACGAGGTCAGGAGGATCGAGACCATCCTGGCCAACATGGTGAAACCCCGTCTCTACTAAAAATACAAAAATTAGCTGGGGCTGGTGGCAGGCGCCTGTAATCCCAGCTACTCAGGAGGCTGAAGCAAGAGAATTGCTTGAACCTGGGAGGCAAAGGTTGCAGTGAGCCGAGATCATGCCACTGCACTCCAGCCTGACAACAGAGTGAGACTTCATCTCAAAAAAAAGAAAAAGAAAAAGAAGAAGTTTTATATATGGCAAGAATTACCAAAATATATCACTGAGACAAAGTGAGCACATGCTGTTGAAAAAGTGGAGCCAACAGATTTACTTGACACGGTCACCACAAAGTGGTTTTGATTTGCATTTCTCTAATGACTAGTGATGATGAGCATTTTTTCATATGTTTGTTGGCCTTACAAGTGTCTTCTTTTGAAAAGTGTCTGAAAAATATGGAACACTTCATGAATTTGCATGTCATTCTTGCACAGGGGCCATGCTAGTCTTCTCTGAGGATACTGTCATTTTATTAATGCATTCTGGAGTTGGCTTAGTTTCAATTTGAGGAGTTTCATGTGCTGCAACTTCTTTTCACTAGCAAGTAATGGTTTTGACGTTCCTCATAAATTATAATTTCTAGGACTCTGAACTGCCTACTTCTACTTACCTCCTTTTAAATTAGGTTTGTGTGTGTGTTGTCCTTATTGGTTACTGCTTTTACCTCCTAGGGTCTTTTTTTCAAGGCCATTTTCACTTAACTTTAGCTATTATGCCCAAGTGGAGGTGCTAAGGTGATTTAAAAAATGGAAAGATCCTAATTTAAATTGCATGATCAAAAACTATTGTGCATATTTGAGAAGGAAAATGCAATGTAAATGGGGGCTTTTCAGGCACCATGTTAAGCACTTAGCATACATTATTTCATTATGAGGTAAGAACTACTGTTATTCTCAATTTAGATGTGAGGAAGTATGGCTAGTCCCATACAACTAGGAGGGCCAGAGGTGTATTGTAGACCTAAACATACCCACAGAAATGAAGCTCACATATATTTTATGCCGATGATAACTGATGTTGGATGGAATTATATAATCTATTCAGGTATATTGCATATTTCTCATCTTTAACAGAACATACCAAATAGGAACACTTTTAATAGGTCAAGATGATGACATTGACATTCTGAACATTAATTTTTGTGGCCCTTTAAGTATGAATAAGTATATGGCCCTATACATATGAATCTTAATTATATTTATATTGACAGTGCCAAGTATGTTATAGGCAACTATGATTCAAATCAGTGCACGCATACATATTGAATGAGTACAGGAATGAATCAATGAAGTTATAAAACAGCAATGACCTTAAGGTCTATTAAAGTTTTTAGAACTATTTGCCGCTACACTAAATCTTTTATAAACTGTTTTGCTTTATGAGTCTGTGTGTCTGGTCTTCATAATTTTTTTCCTTTCTCTCTGTCAATGTAAACAGAATATCTATAGACATGAAATGTGTCTGAAGTTCTTTGCAAAAGGAAGACTAAAAGGAAGTTGCCCCAGGCAATTCAGATCATTGTGTCCAAGAGAGCAACAAATTCATGTTTGACCCAGGTCATGACTACATTCAAGGGGTTTGATCCTAGGTATGGGGTCCAGCTGCAGGGGCAGCTGGGAAATACCTTCTTGGTCTCCGTCCAAGTCATCATTGGTCAGGGAAGTCTGCCTTAGTGAGCACCATGGAGACATGGGAAACTGAATTCAGACCTTATGTGACAGGAGCGGACTAAAACCAGTGTGGGCATAGGATCCAGCAATCCCACAGCTAGGTATACACCCAAAAGATAGGAAATCTGTATACAGAAGAGATATCTGCCCTCCCGTGTTTACTGCAGCACTATTCACAATAGCTAAGATTTGGAAACAACCTAACTGTCCATCGATAGATGAATGGATAAAGAAAATGTGGTACATATACACAATGGTCTGCTATTCAGCCATAAACCTAATAAAATCCTGTCATTTGAACATGGATAGAACTGGAGGTCATTATGTTAAGTGAAATAAGTCAGACACAGAAAGACAAACTTTACATGTTCTCACTTATTTGTGAGAGCTAAAAATTAAAATAATTGAACTGAGAAATAGAGAGTGAAGATTTCTCTCTAGAAATAGAGAGCCTGGGAAGGGTAGTGGGGCTAGGGTTGAGTGGAAGAGGGGATGGATAGTGAGTACAAAAAATAATGAGAAAGAATGACTAAGACCTGGTATTTGACAGCACAACAGGGTATTATCAAACCCATTGCGTTGGTTTGCAATAGGTCGACTATAGACAGTAGTAATTTAATTGAACATTTAAAAGTAACTAAAAGAGTATAATTTGATTGTAATATAAAAGATAAATTCTTGAGGTGATGGATATCTCATTTACCCTGATGTGATTATTATGCATTGCATGCCTGTAACAAAATATCTCAAGTATCCCATAAATATAGATACCTACTGTGTACCTGCAAAATTAAAAATAATGAAAAGAAAATCAGCATAGGGAACCAGTCTCCTACTAATTTGGTCAACAGTTTAAGCCGGCTTGTAGTCTTAAGGGTGGAAACAAAATGAGGTCCAGGGCCTAGGTAGCCAGACAGAAGTTCACAACTGTGTTATATACTCTGGAATGGATTTAGCCAAGGAATTTTATCCAGATTTTCCCATAGGTGATATTAAATTCCTTCCAGGACAATTGACCCCAGGCATGGGAGTGATGGTGGGTTTTCAGGTGCTCTCCCACTAAAGCAAAAATGTCCATAATATATTCCAGGAATTAGGTGAGAGACAGCCTCAGGAGATAAGACTGTCCTGCCTTCACCAGGGCAGGTAAGAGCTGGATAAGGGTGAACAGAAAGGGACAAATTATTGATGGGAGTTCTGTGAATAGAAACTGCTTTCTCTTCTTTAGAACTTCTGCCTCCAAGTTGTTAATGCTACTCTCAAAACACACTGCTCTGAGCTGAAGATAATATTGCAGGTAGAGTGCCATGAAGGCATTGGTTTGCAGTGATCTATAAAGGACTAATATGCCAGGCTCTGTGCTAAGTGCTTGACTTTCACCACCTTGTTTACTCCTACAACAACACTTTTTAAATTGCCCTATTAAGATTTAGAGCATTCTGTCATTCTAAAATGTTTCCTGTGATTCAGTATATATTTATTTACTTTTTGGTTGATTTATTGAGTGAAGAACTGAAAATCACTTTATGGGTAGTACATTTCCTTTTTTGTATCTCGTTTGAAGTGAGATGTTGACAAATTGGTTGGGTATGTCCAGAATGGGGAAGGATGCAGAGACTATGTTATATAAAGAACATGTGTCAAAGGAGGTATTATGACTGGGGCTAGTAGTTCCAAGAAAAGACTGCAAACTTGCTCCTGGCTAATTAGAAGGTTTAGCTAAAATGTTTTCAGAGCGATCGCGTGAACCTGGTAAAGACAACCTAGCATTGGGTGAAGAAGTTAGGGCCATTTGGGGAAGTCCTGGAGCCTAAGCTAGATGGTGATGAACAGGGAAGATGTGAAGGAAAATGGAGAGAATTTTCCCTCTTGCCTTATCGACTTCATCCTGCATTAGTTCATTTAAGCTCTTCCTGTTGTTCCCCCATCCCCAAAAATTTTTCAATTTTTTATCTATTTCTGAATTGATTGTCTAAAAGTTCTAAGGCTGCTTTTTCAGCTCCTGGTCATCTGGATTACTATTGTTTTCAGGATTCTTGGGGATAATGGGATGGAGGCATGGGAGGAGAATGTCTAGGTTAAAAAGATACCGAGCTGGAAGTAGAAGCCGTGGTTGAATTTTATACTCAGCCACATACCGAGTTCTTCAGCCTCAGCTTTTGCACACCTGTAAAGTGGGAGTGGTGTGTGTGTGTGTGTGTGTGTGTGTGTGTGTGTGTGTGTTTCCTTTGTGTCCTAGGGAGTTTCTTTGAGGATCAAAAAAAGAGAGTGGACATAAATGAATTTTGTAAACTGTTTTTGAGACTATCTAAATGTAGTTTTATGAGTATAATTGTTACCATTGTAGCTGTTCTGTTTGCTGAATCTAGTTTAATTTGGAAGCTCCCTAATTCATAATGATTTGTATAGTGGGGTCATCACTCCATAGGAGCTCTAAATGGAGACTTTGTCCATGATTTCCAAAAGGTCACTCACCCCAGAGTCACATGAGACCAGAAAGCAAATCTTTTTTGTTAATTGCTTTCAAGTACTTTCAGCTTCAAACGGATGTCTCTAAGGGTCCTTGGCTGGCACATCAAGGGGGCATTTCAAAGGAATATGGCAAAATCTTGACTAAACTTCAGAGCAAATACTCACTCTTTTCTTTGCTACTCCCTTTCTAAAAAGAAAAACAAATTCTACTGGTCTGGGTTTGTGTGAGCATGTGTGTATCAGCTTGTTCTAATTCTCTTTTCCCAATCCCTTCTTTGCTTGTCCCATTTTCAAAATAGGATAACATCCAGCTTTTTATATTATCTTCTACTTTAAGATTCCTAAAATTTTTGGCTAAGTAGCATTAGGCTTTCTCTGTTTTACAGGTAGGCATAAAAAAACCAATATCTACTCACACTCTTCCTGGAATTTTGATAGTAGGAAAAATATTTGAATTTATTTTTAGGGCAAGTCACATGGCAGAAAGAACAACAAATATTTATGGTTGCCTGGGAAACTCAGCTTCTAGATACTACTGATTATGGGAAAGAGGAATAGATTTGGGGATGAGGCAAAATTGGTGACAAAGAACTAGAATAGCAGGAGGCCTGAAGGGGTAGGGGTGAAAGCAGGTAGAAAATCTATGCAAAAATATAGGTTCCTAGTCATTTTTTTTCCTTTTGTCTGTTTCTGATTACTATAGCCTGCCTTCCTATGGGAGGAATGCAATAAGATGCTTTGTATAATCCGGTGCTTTTCTTGTTCTTTTTGTCTGTTCATTTTTGAGATGAAGTCTTGCTCTGTCACCCAGGCTGGAGTGCAATGGCATGATCTTGGCTCACTGCAACCTTCACTTCCCGGGTTCAAATGATACTTCTGCCTCAGCCTCCTGAGTAGCTGGGACTACAGGTGCATGCCACCATGCACAGCTAATTTTTTTTTTTTTTTTTTTTGGTATTTTTAGTAGAAATGGGTTTCACCATATTGGCCAGGCTGGTCTCAATCTCCTGACCTCGTGATCTGCCCACCTTGGCCTCCCCCAAGTGCTGAGATTACAAGCATGAGCCACCATGCCCAGCCTTTTTTTTTTTTTTTTTTTAAATTGTAGAAAAGATCAGGGTAGCAATTTGATTATTTGCCATGTTATCCATAAGACAGGGTAGGCATTAAAAATCCAGGGACACCAAAATCAGGAAATCCAGCTTCTTGTATTTCTGGATCCTTCTTGGAATGTTAGATGTCATGTATGGCATCTAATGATGTGGCACCAGCTTCTCACAAATACAAGTTTCTCAGAGTATACAGATGTTATGGGGCCACTAAAAATGTCTTATGTGGCTTGCTCTCAGCATTTCCAGCACTGACTCTCACTAGCTTCCACTCTCTGTTTGCCCTAACCAAGCTCAGAGACATGGGGACTCCTATGAGCTCTGTTGTCTTGTGTAGAGAATGGGGCTTACCGTAGAGTGTGAAGGTCTGGGGACAAAAACTCTGGCTGTGTTTCCTAGTCACCCCAAGACCTTGGTGGACCCAGGAAGAAGCAGTTCCAGAGACCAACAGCTATATGGCTTTCTGCATTGCCTACTGCCTTTGTCTTGCTGTTGTCTCAGGAAACATCTGGTACCTCCAGTGTACCCAGGGCCGTTTGGAAAACACCCATAGGCCTCAGCACTCTTTTCCCTGGGGCTGGCAGACAATGAAAGGAGGAGAGAGAGCTACCCATTGGAGGAGGAAGTAAAGCTGGAGGCTAGGGTAGTGGCAGGCTATGAGCATTCAGGTCTGCAAGGCTCCAAGGCTCTCATTACTTCACCCCATCAGGCCAGGACAATCATGGGGTTTGGCGGGAGTGGTGTTGCAGGGAGCTCAGTCCTAAGGGAGTATATGTGTGAGGCTCAAAGTAACAAGGATTGGACTTTGTTACCTGAGGTGATGAGAGTTGAAAGGCACACATGGAGAAATCAGGAAACACAGGCAACAGATTGTATAGCTGCATATCAGAGACTCACGAAATGGAAATCCCTTTCATGAGGGCAGAGCAGCAGCCCAGATGACCAGACAGCTACTGTGGAAACTCCTTCATCACTTTTCATTCCCAAGACTCAGCTCTTCTCTGACTCTGTTACTTCGTCTGCATCTCTTGTTGCAGTGTCTGGGCAATTTCCCTCAATTGTTACAACTTGCATTCAAGAGCATCTCTTGTTCCAGGCCAATTTCATTCATCTCTGAAAAAATGGGAGGTAGAACAGTGTTCAAGTGTCAGATAAGCCTACCTTCCAGACGTACTTCTGCTTCTTACTAGCTGTTCCTCCTTAGGCAGGTAACTTCTCTGAATGTCAGTTTTCCCACTTGTAAAATGCGGTTGGTATTAGTACTTAATTTAAAGCTTTGTTATGAGGATTAAATGAGATAACACATTTCAATCTTTGTTATGAGGATTAAATGAGATAATGCAAGTCTAGCCTATAGTTGACTTTGGCTTAAGCAGCAGTTGTTGGAACAATGTATTGTGGCCAATATCATAAGGTCTCAGGACACAAGGCTGGCCACAAAACCAACCCAGCAACGTATGAAACAGAAACCACCTGTGATAACTTTTCTCGGAAGGTGGCTATGTAACCTGGCCTCATTTGGCTGAAGGAAGTTAGAGAGTGGGTAGGTTGGGGGAATAAAAGAGAAGAGTTAAATGAGTATGTCAGTGTCTCCTAATAATTGAAAGCTTAGAATACCCAGGGTCAGACAGGCTTGTGTTCAAATTCCACCTCTGTGCTCACCACTTGTGTGACCATGAATATGTTATCAAACTTGCAGGCCCCAGTTTTCTCACATGCAAAATAGGCTAATAATATCTATGGTGTGATAATTTCATGAAAAATGAGTATAAAGTACTTAGCACAGTGCATGCTACCCAGTAAGCATGTAACAAATGGGGAGACCAGGCATGGTGGCTCAAGCCTGTAATCGCAGCACTTTGAGAGGCTGAGTGGGTGGATCACAATGTCAGGAGTTCAAGACCAGCCTGGTCAATATGGTGAAACCCTGTATCTACTAAAAATACAAAAAAAATAATTAGCCATGCCTAGTGGCAGGCACCTGTAGTCCCAGCTACTCGGGAGGCTGAGGCAGAAGAATCGCTGGAACCCGAGAGGTGAAGGTTGCAGTGAGTCGAGATTGCACCACTGCACTCCAGTCTGGGTGACATTGTGAGACTCTGTCTCAGGGGAAAAGCATGGTTGTAAGGATAGCAGCTGTTTTTCTTGGCCTAGCATTCAGTAATGCTGCTCTTGTTACCTAAGGAGGCAGGAAGGAGACAGAGTGGGTACTTGGTGAAAACTGGTTGTAGTTGAAAGAGATGTGTTTATGTGAGGACCTCATTTCTGAGCCTCTCTTCTACCTCCTGACCCCTTATGTCCTCCCACCCTGCTACCAGTGCTTGCGTGTTGCCTAAAGCCCTTTGCTGCAAACTTCCTAGGGTTGGTTTGCCCCTCCCCTTCCCATAATGACTCAAAACTTCTGTTCATTCTGTTCAGCTTTGCCACAGCCGGGTTTTGATGCGAAGTACTACACAGCTCCCTTTGACCTTTAAGGCCACCAGAAGTATTTATTTTTAACTCCACCAGACTGGAAATTAGTGGAGCATAAGCAATGGAGGATGGAGAGTACTTTGAGCACAGGGACTTCCATATTGCCCTGAAAAGGAGCCTGAAAGACAAGCTCGAAGGAGGGGCAGGATCAGTAGGGGAGGGAGAAGGTATGAGTATCCGAAGCTTCCATACTGTACCACCCTCCTTTGCCTGAGAAAAGTGAACCCTAATTTTATAATCTGAGACTAATGTTGTTCCCCAAGGAGGAGAGCAACTCAGGACTGGTTCCCACTAAGCCAAGTGCAGTCCTAGATTCTGGCTCCCTGGTGCCCACTGTCAGCAGAGAAACCACCAAACCCGGTAAGAAAAAGTTTCAGCAAGTGGAAACATTTTTTCAGCAAATTGGAAACTACCCTATCCAACCTAGACTTTTCTGCCATGGGAAAAAGATGACCCCTGGAAATCTGGAAAACTCAAAATTTTTAAGACCATTTATGGATATAAAAAGTCTTTGGTTACTTGAGTGTTGCACATTTACATATTTGATTTTGTATATTGATTACAAATGGAGTTGTGGCCTTGTGAACCATCATAATCATCATTATAATCATTGAATTTATGGTTCATATGGCAGTTTCTTATACATTATGTAATTTAATTTAATCCTCTTAACCCTGTCAAGTAGGTATTACCATTAATTCTCATTTTGCAACTGAGGAAACCAGGTGGAAAAGGTGACTTACTCAAGATCCTAGAGCTAGTAACCTTGAGGTTTTATTTTGCTTTTTTTTGTTTTCAATTTAGGTAATGAGCTACCAATATTAAAATGACACACAGAAAGGTGTTGGGCCATGGTCTTTGCATCTTCCAATAAAGCATAATAAGATACATTAATTTTCAGGAAAAGAGCTGAGGGAGAAAAGAGGGGGAGTATGATTTTTTTTTTTTTTTTAAATAGAGACAAGGTTTCCCCTTGCTGGCCAGGATGGTCTCAATCTCTTGACCTCATGATCCGCCTGCCTTGGCCTCCCAAAGTGCTGGGATTACAGGTGTGAGCCACCACACCCGGCCTGGGAATATGATTTGTTGATACAACTTTTAGGGAAATTTGATCAGCGTAGTATTCCAAGCTTTATTTTGATCATTTTCAAGCCAGAGTTTAAGCTGTTAAAATAGACATCTTCTTTTACTCTGTGTAAACATGAAGCTCCACATATTACAAGAGGGCTTGGAAGGATGGGCCTATTAATTAGTACAGAGCAACAAAGTCTATTTTTAATTTAAAGATGTAAATGTTTTAGAAAGGAGAGGGGCTGTTAAAGATAGTATTTGGCTCTATGAAAATATAGAAGTATGAGATTGGCAGCTCTGTAGAGGGCTTTAGATGAGAGAATACAAAGGAGAGAACATGGGAAATACATTGTTGTATGAATATAAGATAAACCACCCCAGTTAAGTGCAGACTTTGTATGAAGTGTTTCTATTACGAATTACAAAGCTGGGACAGAAGCAGTGTAGACTGTTGATGGAGTATCTCAAGGGGAGTTTGCATATTGGATGTGTAAATTATTATTGTTAGTTTAAAGATATTCTTTCATCTTGGGGAAGTTGCTTAACCTATATCATTTGCATTTTTCTTATTTGCAAAATGGGACTAAAATAGTACAGTTCTTACCATATGTAATCTTTGAGAGTATTAAATGAAAAAAATTATGTGAAATGGCTGCTACAGTGCCTGTCACAAAGAATGCTGCCGTGGATATGGCAACACTTTCCTCCACTAACCCCCACCCCCAAATTCCTTTCAGTTATGAAAATTCTGAAACACTGTAACTTTACCTGTATTTTTATTGGATATCTACTTTTCCAAAAGTAGAACATGTGGAGAATTATTGATTTTTCCTTGGAGATACCTTCGCAAGTTAGAGGAATATATTAGTGCCTGTCTTCCTTGGTTTAATTTTAATTCAAAAGAAAGATATGATTGAGAAGGTAGGAGAAATGACTGACTAGTTCATTTGGGTATTAATAATCCTAAAAGAGGGAACTGTAAGACAGCCAAGCGCATAGCCTCAATTTTTTAAGAAGGCAGATTTAAAAATAAATATGTACATCAAATTTAAAAATAAACCAGAAAAAATAATAGATTAATTATTATCAAATTTACTAAAAATAATATGGCTTTAAAAGATGAGTCTAGTTGGGGTGCAGTGGCTCATGCTTGTAATCCCAGTACTTTGGGAGGCTGAGGTGGGTCGATCATTTGAGATCAGGAGTTTGAGACCAGCCTGGCCAACATAGTAAAATCCCATCTCTGCTAAAAATACAAAAATTAGCCAGGCATGGCAGCGGGCACCTATAATCCCAGCTACTTGGGAGGCTGAGGCAGGAGAATCGCTTGAATACGGGAGGTGGAGGTTGTAGTGACCCTAGATTGCACCACTGCACTCCAGCCTGGGTGACAGAGCCAGACTCTGTCAAAAAAAAAAAAAAAAAAGAGTCTAAAAAGAAATAACCAAATGAGAAATCTGATTATATAATGATAAATAATCATAAGGGTAAGAAAAGTGAAAAACAGTTAAAACACTTATTTGATCAGAGGAACTTGAGGATCCCAGAAAGTATGGGTGAGTTTGATTTTCTTATATATTATTTTCTCTATTTTCTAAAAATGTCTATGATGACCATGGCTTTTATAAAATAAACAGCTTTCCCCCAAGGAAGGATTTGTTCAAAAGAGAAAAGGGATGGCAAGTAATTGAGAAGAATGTTTAGAAGCTAGGAGGATTCTTTTAAAAGTAGCCTCACTTGGACTAAATATCTATTAGCGATGAGGCATGGAGGAAAAAATGCTAAAGATAACAAAAGTTATTTTGACTACAGTTCAGTACAAGAACATGAACAGGAAAAGAGATGACCAGTGATAATGAATGATGTAAAGGAATTGGAACCTCTGAACTTGTGTTATTTTACTTCCATCTGGAAAAATGGAGCTCAATCAGTGCAAAGTAAAACATACACAATTAAGAAGTAATTGAAACGAATGAGAATTTATTGAGAGCTCTTGACTTTTCCAAATGAGTTTAAAGAATTTTAGAGAGGTACAAGAATTTTAAATTCTTGGAATTGGTAATCTAAATAGTAAAAGATGAAAGAGGATAGATCCAGGAAACTCCATATGAGTTGATACTTGGCAAAGTCTTAAAATAAATGTGGAAGATTTGTTAGCACCTAAGAAAGAAAGCTCTAGTCACTTGAAACTGGCATGCATTTACTGGATCAACTTATATCAAATTACTTCAATTTGCAAAATATTTAGAAGGGCTCTAGGGTTAAGAAATTTTGGCAGTCTCTCAAATTCATAGAAATAGTGTACAGTTTACCCTTGCACAACATAGGTTTGAATTATATGGGTCCACTTTGCAACAATTGGAAAACTCAAAGATGAACCACATAGTCTAGAAATATTGAAAAAAATTAGGTAAAAGTCATGTAATGTATGCATAAAATATATGTAGTTATTAATCTATCATTACTACCATGACATACCCACAAATCTATTATAAAAAGTTAAAATTTATCAACGCATACACATTAAAGACCATACATGGCACCACTTATAGTTGGGAGAAATTTAAACAAATATAAAAATGCAATATTAAGTCATAACTGCACCAAATTAACTGCAGTTCATACTATACTACTGTAATAATTTTGTAGCCACCTCCTCTTGCTATTACAGTGAGCTCAGGTGTTGCAAGTATCTGCTTAGAATGCCATACATTGTATGTTGCAGTAAAAAGTGATCTCTTATAGTTCTCGAGCAGTTTGAGTATTTTTCATTGTGTTTAGTACAACACCGCAAACTTTGAATAACACCATGGGACCCATACAAAGTACCACTAGTGATGTTGGAACTGCTCTCAAGAAGCAGAGAAAATACATGACTCTTGACATTACAAGAAAAAGTTGAATTGCTTGATATGAACTGTAGGCCGAGGTCTGCAGCTGTGGTTGCCCACCACTTGACAGATGATTCGTCTCGTAGATGGGAGTCTTGCAAACTTACGGTATCAATAAATATAATACGGGACTGTAAATATATTTTCTCTTCTTTATGATTTTCTTTCTTTCTTTCTTTCTTTTTTTTGAGACAGAGTCTTGTTCTGTCACCAGGCACCAGGCTGGAGTACAGTGGCGCGACCTCCGCTCACTGCAACCTCCGCCTCCCGGGTTCAAGCAATTCTCCTGCCTCAGCCTCCCGAGTAGCTGGGACTAGAGATGCGCACCACCATGCCCAGCTAATGTTTTATATTTTAGTAGAGACAGGGTTTCACTATGTTGGCCAGGATGGTCTTGATCTCTTGACCTCGTGATCCGCCCACCTCAGCCTCCCAAAGTGCTGGGATTACAGGCATGAGCCACCGCGCCCTGCCTATGATTTTCTTAATAACATTTTCTTTTATGTGTCTTTATTGTAAGAATACAACATATAATACATGTAAAATGGAAAATATGTGTAAATTGACTGTGTATGTTATTGGTCAACAGGCTACTAGTTAAGTTTTTGGGGAGTCAAAAGTTACATGCAGATTTTCAACTGTGTGGAGATCTGTACCCCTAACTTCCATGTTGTTCAAGGGTTAACTGAAGTTTATTCATCAAGAGGTTTAAAATGTTTTTTAGTTGTAGAAATTTTCAAACAAATACAAGATGAAGAGAATAATATAATAAACCACTATCTACCCATTACGCGTCATCACAGACTATCAATATTCTGAGTTTTTTTGTTGTTTCATCTATCACTTTCCTTTTTTGTTGTTATTGGAATATTTTAAGCAAATCCCAGATATCATTTTACTTGTAAGTACTTCAATATAAAAAAAATGTATAGCAGAGTCCATCATGATATGCTTAAAGATGAGTTGGAGAAATAGAGATTGGATAAGAATGAATTAAAAGGATTGGTACTAACATGAACCATGGCCAAATGTTGATAAATAGTTTGAAATTTACCTTGAAGAAAGGTGGTTGGAAAATACACCACAAAATTCTGTCCTTGTCTTATATGGCATGATTTATCAATGATATGACCAAAAATTTAGAAAGTATGCTTAGCAGATTTGCCAACAATACATAGCTTTTAGTGAGACTGCAATGTATTACATAAAATGATCAAGTATCATCAGGCTGGAAAAATGAGCTGAAACCATAGGTTGACATTTAATTGATACACAGAGGGTAAGGTTCCTGACTTGGAGGTAGTTCATGTGAAGATCTGTAGATTTAACTAGACCATAGTCCTCAGTATGAGTATCTGTAATGATGAGTCATGTTAAACAGTGTTAATGTTTCGTTTCCATATGAAGGGCTATTAATAACTTCACCGTATCTGCTATTCAGTTCAGAGCAGTATATTTTGAGAGGGATATTACAAAGTGAAGGGCATTTCATGGAGGGTAATTAGGATGACATAAAATTTGAAAATCATGATATGTAAATAATGGTAAATGGAACTGGAGCTATTTAGCCTGGAGAATAGGAGGACTTGAGCGGTCTATATACTGGCAACCTTTGAGAACTTGAAAACAATTTTTTTAACAAAGTAAACAAACTCTAAGTTGCTTTGTAGGTTCAAGCTGGGATCAGAGAGTGAAAATGAATGAAATTGAGAATGAAACAGAACTTGGGTTGAGAAAGATTGCTAACAGATGTTTGGCAATGGCCTGGACTATATGGATATGCACTTCTGTCCCATCAGTGGAGAATTTTACTGCAGAGGTTAAATTTCCATCTTTTAAACAGGATTGCCACTTGGAAGGAGTTGGACTAAGTCAGAGGTTCACAGGGAGAGCCTTGGCTATACATTAGTATCACCTGGCAGGGGTGGCGCTGTTAAACGTGAACAGTGCCTGGGCCCCATGTCAGAGATTCTGATGCAATCGCTCTAGGCAGGACTACAGAAAGTACCCAAGGAATTCGCAGGACTACAGAAAGTACCCAAGGAATTCTGGAGTGAGTGAACTCTAAGGATCCTTTCAACTTTGAGATATATTTTTTTTGATGTGATAAAGATAAATTGTGCTCACAGTGGGTGTTTTAGAAATCAGAATGGTAGAAAATCTGAAGATGACAGTGAAGTCAGGCACAAAACTGAGCTCAGGGGAGAAAAGAGAATTGCTTAAGGGAGACTAGAAGTGCCAGAGCTTACCAGTAGATAGCACAGCTTAGAGGAGAGGGTGCCTTGCATAGTTAAAAAAACAGAAGTGTAGGAGTGAGGCTGAGTGTGATGGTATGAGGAGAAGAGAATGCGGCTGAAGAAGATAGGAGTCTCCATCTGACAGGGTTTGCCTGGGACTGAGAGGTTTCTTGGGATGCAGCAGTTTCAGTGTTAAAACCAGGACAATCCCAGGCAAACGGGAATGGTTGGTCACCTGAGTGCCCCGCAGGTCCCTGTCAAAAGACAAAATTCTGACAAATTTAGTTTAAAGATCTCAATAGACTTTATTGCAATTTTAGAATTGGGCAACACGTCATTCCATAAAATGGAGTAAGTGTTCCAATGGGCTGAGCAGAGGTGGCAGGCTTTCTAGATGGAGAAACGGCTGAAGAAAGTAGAAACAAAGATCGAAAAATAGATTGGTCATTTCAAAGTTATTTTCCTTGTGGCGGTAGGGAGATAGAACAATATAAAGATAACTGATTGGTTAACATCAGGTTACTCTGTTGTAAGGATTAAAACAGAGGGAACTTCATGATTGTCAATTGAACATTGAAACTAGCCTGTTGGGAAATTAGGCTGTTGCCTCTCTCTCCTGATTTTACGGAAGGACAGGTAACAAACTCAAGGTTTGGAGAAGCAGACCCTTAGATAAATGACTCCATTTTGATTTTTAGTCTGGTCTGTTGGGGCCTAGTGCAGGATTTTAGTCCAAAACAGTGGCCTCCTGTACTTTTTCTTAAATACGTACCCATAAATGAAGGCAACATGGGAAACCTTTTGTTATTCTAGTCACTTTACCTGCAGAGTAAAGATGTGCTCTGCATTCATCTGAATTCACGGCTTTGGTATGTGTAACTGCAAAGACTGAAATGTCGTGTTCACTCCGGCTGTGTATTCCAATCATAGTACATTGCTTGCATGCCCAGCATTTTGCCAGGGTGTTGGTCTTGGGCTATGCCTTCTTTGGGGTGCCTTGGGATTCCCTACGTCATCCCTTCCTCCCAACTCCAGCTGAAACCTCCTAAAGTGATTTTGAAGATTGTTTCTTTGAATAGCTTCTTAGCAATTTCCTCACTGCTATTTCAGTTCCCCTCCCACCATTGTGTTAAACAGTCCCAAAAGCAATTTCATTAAATGGCTGACTTCAGGGATGGTGAACTACAACTACTTCTAAAAGCAGTCTAGTAACTACAACTACTTCTAAAAGCAGTCTAGTAGTGACTGAGGGAATTGCCTAATAGGGAATAGACTGGAGGCATGCTGCCCCTACATACCTTCATAATCTCTTTCTTATGAAAAGAGAAGTAAGGATGGGATATGTTGAGTTGTTTGTAAAAAAAATAAGGGAAAAATCACCCTAAAATTTTGGGGGAAAGGCTCCTGGGTGTGCTTTAAGTATAGAGAATAAATTGGGTAGTCTTCACCCACTGTATTCCTAAAAGGCCTCACAGTTGCTCCTCTTTCTGTCTCCTTCTCTCATCTGCCTTTAATCAGGGGGTTCGCTCTGTGTGTTATGAATTAAAGCAGTGGTTCTCAAAGTGTAGGCCTTGGCCCTGCAGCAGAGCATCACCTAGCAACTTGTTAGAAATGCAGATCCCCTGGCCTCACCTCAGACTTACTGAATCAGAAACTCTGAGGATGGGGTCCAGCAGTTGTAACAAGCCTTCCAGGTGATTCTGATGCAGGTTTATGGTTAAAAATTGGATTGGAGAAACTATATCTTTAGAAGGTTCTTTAAAGGAGAAGTTGTCCAGGGCCTGCCCTCTGATATGGGGCTGAACAGGAAAGCAGCAAGCTGAAGAAACTTCAGAACTAACCACCGAGCCATGATGGGTGGTGGTTTGACATTTAGGTGGTAAGATAGGTAATGTGACAGGAGAGAAAAATGGACAGAGAACTGTGAAATCAAATAGGATCAGAATGATGTCACAGTGGTCAATCCACTTAATTCATATCGTTATGAAATTAGAAAGTCACTAATGACTGTCATTTCTGATATATACTTGTACAAAAGGGCACCGTATGATGTGAATTGGATTTTTAAGTACACTGTATTTTGTCTCATTTTGGAGGTATTGCTTTTAATAAAAACATGTCTAGAAGGTTCTGGTCAATCCTTAATTGAAGCTCTATTTTGACAGGAAAATAGAAACTTATTGAATTTTAAAAAGATGATTTGACTACTACAGTTTTTTTTTTTTTTTTTTTTGAGACGGAGTTACACTCTTGTTACCCAGGCTGGAGTGCAATGGCGCGATCTCGGCTCACCGCAACCTCGGCTCACCGCAACCTCCGCCTCCTGGGTTCAGGCAATTCTCCTGCCTCAGCCTCCTGAGTAGCTGGGATTACAGGCACGTGCCACCATGCCCAGCTAATTTTTTTGTATTTTTGGTAGAGACAGGGTTTCACCATGTTAACCAGGATGATCTCGATCTCTTGACCTCGTGATCCACCCACCTTGGCCTCCCAGAGTGCTGGGATTACAGGCTTGAGCCACCGCGCCTGGCCCGACTACTACAGTTTTATTTATTTTTTTAGAGTTCTGTGGCAAAGAATCGCAGAGGCCAAAAAAATGTGGAAAAAAAAAAGGTCATATGGCTTAATGATCTTTGTAATTATAACCCTATCAACCATAACAAAAACAACAGTCGTAACTACAGTTGCCATTATTGAGTGCCTACTCCGTGCAGACACTGCTCAGTGCTCAGCATGAGGGATAAAGTCATGGGTAGCCAGCAGACATGGTCCTTGCCCTCCTACCCAGTGATTCCCCACCCTGGCTGCACATTAGATGCACCAGGGAGCTGTTAAAAAATGTGAGTGCCCAGGCCCCACCCCCAGTGATTCTGATTTAATTGCTTGAGAGGGGACCCCAGAGTTGGCATTTTTACAAAGGTCTCCAGTGAACTTAATGTATACATCCAGAATTGAGGATTGTTCTGGTGAAAGACTTGCATGTAGACTCTAGATGTAGACAATTCATTATAATAGCCTTAAGTGCTATGAAGAAAAAGCTCAGAGTACTGTGAAGGGCACTGGCTAGTGTGGGATTCAGGGTAGGATTTTCTTTTTTTTTTCTTTTTTTTTTTTTTTTTTTGAGACGGAGTTTCACTCTTGTTAGTTACCCAGGCTGGAGTGCAACAGCGCGATCTCAGCTTACTGCAACCTCTGCCTCCTGGGTTCAGGCAATTCTCCTGTCTCAGCCTCCTGAGTAGCTGGGATTACAGGCACGCGCCACCATGCCCAGCTAATTTTTTGTATTTTAAGTAGAGACGGAGTTTCACCATGTTGACCAGGATGGTCTCGATCTCTTGACCTTGTGATCCACCCGCCTCAGCCTCCCAAAGTGCTGGGATTACAGGCTTGAGCCACCGCACCCGACCTAGGATTTTCTGAGGCATCCTTGAGGAAGTGACTTGCAGCTGGGATCTGAAGGATGAATAGAAAATAGCTAAGCAAAGAGGGTGGGAAGAGAATGTTTTAGGCATAGTACATAAATCGTGATAGGGCTCTGGGCAGGGACAGCATAGTGAAGTGAGGGCTGAAAGGGGACAAACAGTGAAGGAAAGATGTTGATTAGAGAAGCTGGAGACCCAGGAAGGGGCCAAAACATGCAGGACGTATGGGCTGAATAAAGGATTGTAGTCTTTCTTGTAAGAGTAATGGGAAGCTATGCAGTATTTGAAATAACTAGTGGATGATGTGCTCATATAGACACTGAAAAGATGACTCTGGCTGTAGTTGGAAAGCAGATTGGTGAAAGGTAAGAGGGGATGCAGGGGGAACAGTTAGGAGTCTTCTGTGGGAGGGCATGATGACTGGACTAGGAAGACACTAGAGTGATGGACAGGAGTACATGGCATCAGAATCTTTGGGAGGTTCCAAGACTTGGTAGAAGGCCTCAGGGACATCTGCTGAATTAGTGAGTTGCTTCGTTGTAGAGAGTGAGGGTGGGGAAGGAATACAGGATGATGCCACTGTTCTTGGCATGAGTGACTGAATGAATAGTGGTTTGTTCACTGAGCTATGAATGTTGGGCTATGGAAAGCTGGAGGAGAAATGGTTTTGCAGAGAAAAGGAGGAAGCATGAATTCTGTTTGGGCACAATAGGTTTAAGATGCCTGTCAGATATCCAAGCTAAAAGGTAACAGAGGCAGCTGAAAGTTCAATAATACATATGTCTGGACCAAATATAGGGTATTTTCCACATATGGACAGTAACTAAGACCATGGGTCTGGTGAAATCACTCCAATCGTTATTTTCATACAGAGCTCACTATACCTTCACATCAACTTACCAAAACAAGTTATGTCTTTTTTTTTTTTTTTTTACACGGAGTCTCCCTCTGTTGCCCAGGCTGGAGTGCAGTGGTGCAATCTCGGCTCACTGCAACCTCCATCTCCCTGGTTCAAGCAATTGTCCTCCCTCAGTAGCTGGGATTACAGGCGCCCACCACCACACCTGGCTAATTTTTTGTATTTTTCGTAGAGACGGGGTTTCACCATGTTAGCCAGGATGGTTTCCATCTCTTGATCCTGTGATCCTCCCACCTTGGCCTCCCAAAGTGCTGGGATTACAGGCATGAGCCACTGCGCCTGGCCAATAAATTATGTCTTTAAAATTTTAGTCTAGAATATGAAAATTTAGAAAGATTAAATAACTTGCTCAGGTCATGCAGCTAGTAAGAGGCAGGGTTTGAGATCCTATATCACAGGAGATGCATTAGTACCTAGTCTTACTCCATTTCCTTAATCAGAATGATTGATTCTCAGACACAATGGAGAACTAACCATGTTGCTAAGGAATGACCAATGACCAGCTGAGTATATATTTCCTTCCATTATAAACATGGCATTTGAGTCTACTATTCTTGAAAATTCACTGAAAAATTATCCCATGGAGGTTATGACTAAGCTCTGAGATCCAGATTTTGGGTTTACTGCCCAAGCATCTGTCCCCTTACTTCCTAGAAAACACGCAAACTGAAGTTGAGGTTGCCTGGAAGCTTAGTAAAAATAGTGAGAACCATGGAATTGAGAAGTTAAAACACATTTGAAATAGTCAAATAAATGCCTCCACTTTTTTGATGGAAAACATTGTGTACTAAAAGTCTAAATCCATTTCACCCATTCAACTGACATATGGAATATTGCTATAGGCCAGACCCTTTGCTAGGCCCTGGAGAGGCACACCTTGTTCTTAAGGTGCTCTGTCTCACAGGGGAGACTGACACAAGTTAAAGGCTATTACAGCATTGTGAGAAGGGTGCTCTGAGAGGATTGCAGAGGAGGGTATTTCATCCATCATTAGAGAAGGGGGAAGCCTTTCTCAGAAAGACTTCCTGGAAGGAATGACACATAAACTAATTATTTGAGCCTGAATTTCCTCATAAGGTAGACTTAGTTAAATAAATAAGAGAGGAAAAAATACTGTTTCAGGTACAAGAAAGAAACAGGAACATTTTAGTACAAGGCGGAAGAATAGGACAAAAAGACCCCATTTAGAGACTAACACCTTAAACTACACATGGATCGTGTGGGTAGATGGTTAGCATGGCCTTAAAATTGTTAAAGAATTTGGCTTTTAAGGGACATAGAGGCATAATTGAAGAGCTTCACACTGGTTAGGGGCACATACTGAGGTTTGTGTTTTTAGTATTATCACGTGAGCTTTTAAGTAGATGTTGGGTTGAGGGGGAAGAGCCTAGAGGTGGGGAGGCCTCTACAGAAGTTATTGTAGGAGTCTCGGGAAGAAATACAGAGAGAAATGGGCTGAGCATGGTAGATTATATTGGTAATCTCAGTTCTTTGGGAGGCTATGACAGGAGGGTCACTTGAGGCCAGGAGTTTGAGACCAGCCTGGGCAAACATAGTGAGACTCTGTCTCTACAAAAAAATTAGTTGGTGCGATGGGACCCATAGTCCCTAGCTACTCAGGAGGTTGAGACAGGAGAATCACTTGAGTCCAGGAGTTCAAGGATGCAGTGAGCTATAAGTGTGCCACTGCACTCCAGCCTGGGTGACAGAGAAAGACTTTATCTCAAAAAAACACAAAAACAAAATGAGATAAACAAATGGATTTGAATGATATTTAGTGGGTGGAATGAACAAAACCTGGGGATTGGAGGGAGAAGAGGGAATATAGGGAGACTTAGAGGGAAAGTGGTGACCTTTACTGGGCTGATTATGCAAAAAGATTAGAGTAGGTAAAAACTTAAATTTTAGACATGGTAAGTTTGGCTGTAGAACATCAAGCAGGTATGTCCAGTAGGTGACTAGCATTATGAATCTTGAGCTCAAGAGAAAGGCCTGGGCTGAAAATACAGATCAGGGAATCATGGCCATAAAGACTGGGGACTTGTCATCATAGAGATTAGGAAGGTATACTCATAGACATTAAGGCATTGTGTTAGTCTGTTTGCATTCTGTAAAGGACTGTCTGAGGCTGGGTAATTTATAAAGAAAAGAGGTTTGTTTGGCTTACGGTCCTGCAGGTACAGCCTGTAACATGGTGCCAGCAATTGCTTCTGGCGAAGGACTCAGGAAACTTACAATCATGGCAGAAGGCAATGAGCATATCGCATGGTGAGAGAGGGAGCAAGAGAGAAAGGAGGAGGTGCCAGGCTCTTTTAAAGAACCAGCTCTTGTATGAACTAACAGAACGATAACTCATTCATTACCATGGAGAGGGCACCATGCCATTCATGAGGGATCCATCCTTATGACCCAAAAACTTCCTACTAGACCCACCTTCAACATTTTAACACGAGATTGGGAGGAGGCAAACATCCAGACTATATCAAGCATTGTCCCCATAGAGAGTAGGATGTTGTTCCTATAGAGGCTGGGGAGTTGTCCTCATAGCAATTAAGGACTTGCCATCCCCAGAGAGAGTAGGGAGTCATCACCATTCAGTTGGCGTATGTATATAAAATGAGATGAACCAGTATCCCAAGATGGAGCACTGTGGATCATTCATATTTAAAGGGTATGCTGTAAAACAGGAGCTGGCAAAGTAGGGGAAGTAGGATGGTTACTAGAACAACCTGGTGTCACGGGAGCCAGGAAAGGAGAGTGCTTATGTACTGAGATGTCAAATGCCAAGTTGTACTTGAAATGTAGATGCTGAGATGTGTCCACTGGGTTTGGCACTATGAGGTTGTTGGTGATATTTGTGTGAACAGCTTTAGTGGTATGGCGGGCAGGAGCCAGATGCAGTGGATTGAGTGAGTGAGTTGTGGGGAGGTGGTGTTTAGAAAGGCACTAGGAGAATTTTTAAAAGAAAACGAACTAGAGGAAGTCAAGTAATAAGAACTGATATGGCATGGATCAGCTCTCTGGGGATGCTGGAGGGAGAGAGCTGAAGGGAAGAGAAGTGGAATAAACACCACAAAAAGCTGAGAAGAGAGGATGTGGCTTCACCCCACCCAATCCTGAGAGAATGGGTAGAGGGTGGGCCTAATATTGTCTTTGTTATCCGAATATTGTTTTTGCTAGCTATTCTTTCCCTAAAGATGGGACAAGCCATTCCCAGAAGTCAGTTCTAGGTAAGAAGACTTTCCCAGAAGGTGGAGTAAAATTTTCCTCTTTAACTCATGTGTTCTCCAGAGTCTTTGGGTTTTTAGGAATTTCTATAAAGAATTTCAAATATTTTATAAGTCTTCTCCAAGTACCATAATATATTCTTCCTTCAGTTTGGTATTCCAAGCTTTTGCTAAGGTGGAGATACATTTCCCTCCACTCAGAGCATTATTGTAACTCTGAAGGAGAAAAGGCATGTGGAGTTACTGCTGTCTGCATTGGCCTTCCTTCTGTGGCTACACCACTGCTGCTTCTGTGAATCTGAGCAAATGAGAAAACAGACCACCTGTGTATGTGCAAGAAGCATGCAGGTTTTGCCGGATATGTGATTTTGGTGGTCTTCACATTGCTTCTGTGTTCTATAGGTAGCCTGAGTTTTATACAGACAGACAATCTGTTTCACTTTATGGAATGAAAAGAGTGAGAATCATGTGAAACCAAACATACAAAAGATGGGTGTCTAAGGCATAATACCCATTTAGGGCTTAACAATGATCAGCTCATTTTTTAAACTTTTAAGTTTAGGGGTACATGTACAGGTCTGTTATATAGGTAAACTTGTATCATGGGAGTTTATTGTATAGATTATCTCATCACCCTAGTTAAGCCTAGTTCCCGTTAGTTATTTTTTCTTATCCTCTCCCTCCTCCCAACTTCCACCCTCCAATAGGCCCTAGTGTGTGTTATGCCACTTTATATGTCCATGTATTTTTATCATTTGGCTCTCATAAGTGACAATATGTGGTATTTTTGGTTTTCTGTTCCTGCATTCATTTGCTGAGGATAATGGCCTCTAGCTCCATCCCTGTTCCTGCAAAGGACATGATCTTGTTCTTTTTTATGGCTGCATAGTACTCTGTGGTATATATGTACCACATTTTATCTGGTCTATTATTGATGGGCATTTAAGTTGACTCCATGTCTTTGCTATTATGAATAGTACATCAGTGAATATACTTGCATATGTATCTTTATGATAGAATGATTTATTCTTTATATCATATACAAAAGTTAACTCAAAATGGATTAAAGACATCCATCCATTTTGTCTTTCATATTGATTTTGTATGCTGAGACTATGCTGAAGTTGTTTATCAGCATAAGGAGCTTTGGGGCTGAGACCATGGGGTTTTCTAGATATAGGATCATGTTGTCTGCAAACAAGGAGAATTTGACTTTGGGTATATGTCCAGTAATGGGATTTCTGGGTCAAATTTTATTTCTGTTTTTAGGTCTTCGAGGAATCACTGCATTGTTTTCAAAAATAAACTAATTTACACTACCACCAACAATGTATAGGCATTCTTTTTTCTCCACAATCTTGCCAGCATCTGTTTTTTGACTTTTTTTTTGAGATGGAGTCTTGCCCTGTTGCCTAGGCTGGAGTGCAATGGCATCATCTCAGCTCACTGCAACCTCCTCCTCCTGGGTTGGAGCGATTCTTCTGCCTCAGTCTTCTGAGTGTAAGGGTAGCTGAGAGAAAAGAGACCTTGCCTGACCCAAAGTCAGGCAAGAAAGTTTTATTAACCTGCTGGACTGGTCCGTAACAGTCAGAGGAGGCAGCCCTGGGCTTACAAAATAAGGGGTTTATATGGGGTGAGAGGGGCATAAGGGAGTTTCAAGTAACAGGCGCAGACATAGTTTGTTAACTTGTAACAGACCTATAATACATCATCCTGTGACTTTTGTGGTGGCAGGCTTAAAAAAAGAAAAAGACAGAAACCAGGATTTTTTACAGATATGTGTCAAACAGGAATTTACAAGTATGGATAACCAACATATGTTTTCCCTGTCCTCCCTTGAGCTGCCCAGATGGCAGTAATCAGGCTTTGCTTAATTGCCACATGTCTGGCAAACTTGGTGTCTAGGTAGGGGTTCAAGAGTGCAGCTGCAGAACAATCAGAGGGGGTTGGGGTCAGCCTGTATGGAGGGGGTTTTCTGAAGCAGTATAGCTCATCCCTAACACCGAGTAGCTGGGATTACAGGCATGCGCCACCATGCCCAGCTAATTTTTTGTATTTTTAGTAGAGATGGGGTTTCACTATGTTGGCTAGGCTGGTCTCTAACTCTCAACCTCATGATCTGCCTGCCTCAGCCTCCCAAAGTGCAGGGATTACAGGGGTTAGCCACTGCACCCAGCCTATTTTTTGACTTTTTAATGATAGCCATTCTGACTGGTGTGAGATGGTATCTCATTGTGGTTTTGATTTGCATTTCTCTAATGATCAGTGATGTTGAGCTTTTATTCATATGATTGTTGGCCGCGTGTATGTTTTCTTCTGAAAAGTGTCTGTTCATGTCCTTTGTCTGCTTTTTAATGGTTGGTTGTTTTTTCTTGTAAATTTGTTTAAATTTCTTATAGATACTGGATATTAGATCTTGGTTGGATGCATAGTTTGAAAAAATTTTCTCCCATTCTGTAAGGTTGTCTGTTTACTCTGTTGATAGTTTACTTGTTGTACAGAAGCTCTTTAGTTCAATTAGATCCCATTTGTCAATTTTTTCTTTTTTTGCTATTGCTTTTGATGCCTTCCTCATGAAATCTTTTCCCATTCATATGTACAGAATGGTATTGCTTAGGTTGTCTTCCAGGATTTAAAAAATATATATATATATATATATATATATTTTTTCTTTCTTTTTTTTATTGCATTTTAGGTTTTGGGGTACATGTGAAGAACATGCAAGATTGTTGCCTAGGTACACACTTGGCAGTGTGATTTGCTGCCTTCCTCCCCATCACCTATATCTGGCGATTTTTATAGTTTGGGGTTTTACATTTAAGTCTTTAATCTGTCTTGAGTTAACTTTTGTATATGGCATAAGAAAGGAGTCTGCCTTCAATCTTATGCATATATCTAGCCAGTTATCCCTGCACCACTTATTGAGTAGGGAATCCTTTCACCATTGTTTGTTTTTATCAGGCTTATCCAAAATCAGATGGTTGTAGATATGTGGCCTCATTTCTAGGTTTTCTTTTCTTTTCTTTTTTTTTTTTTTTTTTGAGACAAAGTCTCACTCTGTCACCCAGACTGGAGTGCAGTGGCACGATCTTGGCCCACTGCAACTTCTGCCTGCTGGATCCAATTGATTCTCCTCCCACAGCCTCCTGAGTAGCTAGGACTACAGGCACCCCCCACCACGCCTGGTTAATTTTTTTTTTTTTTTTTTTTAGTAGAGATAGAGTTTCACCATGTTAGCCAGGATGGTCTTGACCTCCTGATCTCATAATCTTCCCGCCTCGGCCTCCCCAAGTGCTGGGATTACAGGCATGAGCCACTGTGCCCAGTCCATTTCTGGGTTTTCTGTTTTGCTCCATTGATCTATGTGTCTAATTTTGTGCCAGTACCATGCTGTTTTGGTTACTATAGCTCTGTAGTATAGTTTAGTATAGAGGTCAGGTAGCATGATACTTCCAGCTTCATTCTTTTTGCTTAGGATTGCCTTGGTTATTTGGGCTCTTTTTTGGTTCCATATGAATTTTAAAATAACTTGTTCTAGTTCTATGAAGAATCTCAATGGTAGTTTAATAGGAAGAGCATTGAATCTATAAATCGCTTTGGGCAATATGGCCATTTTAACGATATTGATTCTTCCTATCCATGAACGTGGAGTGTTTTTCTGTTCATTTATGTCATGTCTGACTTTTTTGAGCAGTGTTTTGTAATTCTTGTAAAGCTCTTTCTAATTTGGCTCTGGGCTTGACTGTTGTTGGTGTTTGGAATGTTAGTGAGTTTTGCACATTGATTTTGTATACTGAGACTTTGCTGAAGTTGTTTATCAGCTTAAAGAGCTTTGAGGCTGAGACTATGGGTTTTCTAGATATAGGATCATGTTGTCTGCAAACAGGGATAATTTGACTTCCTTCCTTCCTATTTGGATGCCCTTTATTTCTTTCTCTTGCCTAATTGCCCTAGCCAGGACTTCCAGTACTGTGTTGAATAGGAGTGGTAAGAGAGGACATCCTTGCCTTGTGCCAGTTTTCAAGGGGAATGCTTCCAGCTTTTGCCCATTCAGTATGATGTGGGCGATGGGTTTGCTATAGATGGATCTTATTATTTTGAGGGATGTTCCTTCAATATCTAGTTTACAGAGAGTTTTTAACATGAAGGGGTGTTGAATTTTATAGAAATGCTTTTCTGCCTCTATTGAGATCATTGTGGTTTTTGTCTTTAATTCTGTTTACATGATGAATCATTTATTGATTTGCGTATGTTGAGCCAGCCTTATATTCCAGGGATAAAGCCTACTTGATTGTGGTGGATAAGATTTTTGATGTGCTGCTGGATTTGGTTTGCCATATTTTGTTGAGAATTTTTGCATCCATATTCATCAAGGATATTGGCCTGAAGTTTTCTTTTTTTGTTGTTGTTGCATCTCTGCCAGGTTTTAGTATCAGGATGATGCTGGCCTCACAGAATGAGTTGGGTTACAGAAAATATACTTAGGAAAAAAAATGCAGGGGCCTGGGTGAGGTGGCTCATACCTGTAATCCCAGCACTTTGGGAGGCTGAGTTGGGTGGGTCATGAGGTCAGGAGTTCACAACCAGCCTGACCAATATGGTGAAATCCCATGTCTACTGAGAATACAAAAATTAGCCAGGCATGGTGGTGCACACCTGTAGTCCCAGCTACTCGGGAGGCTGAGGCAGGAGAATCAGTTGAACCCAGGAGGCGAAGATTGCAGTGAGCCAAGATCGTGCCACTGCACTCCAGCCTGGACAACAGAGCGAAACTCCATCTCAAAAAAAAAAAAAAAAAAAAAAAAGAAATGCAGGGAACCCTTATATTGTCATTTTGAAATATCAGTTCTATCTGTCACATTTTGACACGAACTAGATACTAATCATTTTATAAGATTGAGTTTTCATATATCTAAAGTGCAGATACTCTGTGTTGATAAAGAGAGAGCCAGCTGATTATATGTCAGATGATCTGTGACAGTGTTACCATAGACACTTAATTGTGTGACCATATCTTACCCAGATGGCATTTCTAACTTACACTGATACATAACACCAGAGGGGCAGAGAGGGAGATGTCAAATTTCTCTCAAAATAAAGCTTTGAATCCACCCAAAGTGTACCAAGTGAGACTACAATTTTGCCCTAAAAGTACAGAAATTACATTGATCTGGCAAGAATGAATGAATGGAAACCCAAAGGTCGCTGCTTTTAAATTTTTTGTAGAGACAGGGTCTCCCTATGTTGCTCAAGCTCCTCTCAAACTCCTGGGCTCAAGTGATTATTCTGCCTCGGCCTCCCAAAGCACTGGGATTATGAGCCACTATGCCTGGCCCCACATCTTGCTTTTCACATAATGAATGTTTTGAAGACAGTTTGCATCAACATTCCTAGATCTAGCTGAGTCTTTTTAGTGCCTGCATGTGAATGCAGTAGGTTTATATATCCAGACACCAGTTGATGGACCTTTAGTCATTTTTAGTCTTTTGCCATTACAAACGATGCTGCACTGAACATCGCTATCTGTGCATCTTTTCACACATGCAGAAGTATATCAGCAGGTTAAATTTCTAGAATTCTTCAAAGGATGTATGTGCTTTACCCTTTGATAGATGTTGCTCAATTGCCTCCCCGTCAAAGAGGTTCTACAAATGTTTACTCCTACCAACATGCAAGAAGAAGTATGTTTTCCCATATCTTTGTCAACATATATAATTACTGAATTTACAGTAAAATTTACTCTTTTTAGGTGTAAAGGTCTATGAATTTTGACAAATATATAAAGTCATTTAACTACCACCGCAATCAAGATCTAGAGTATTTCTATTATTTCAAGAAGCTCCTTTGTGGCCGTTTGTAGTCAATCCTCTGTCCCCATCCTGAGTCTTTCCCTACTGATCGAATTTCTGTTCTTAATTTTGCCTTTTCCAGAATATCATACCAATGAAAGCATAAAGTAAATAGCCTGTTTGAGACTGGCTTATTTTACTTAGCATAATGTTTTGAGATTCATACATGTTGTTACATTTATCAGTTTATTCTTTTTCTTTATTGCTGAGTAGAATTTTATTGTATGATTGTTTCCAGTTTGTATACATTTGCCAGTTGATGGCATTTGGATTGTTTTGAGTTTTTGGCAATTACGAAGAAAGCAGCTAGAAATGTTTAGGTACTTGTCTTTGTGTGGACATAGGTCTTTGCTTTCTTGGGTAAATACTTCAGTGTGGGATTGCTGGATTTTATGGTGAGTTTATATTTAACTTTATAAGAAACTGCCAAACATTTTTTCAAAATGGCTTTGTTATTTTGCATCCCCGGCAGCAATGCACAAGTGTTTGGGTTGTTCTGCATTCTTATCAACATTTCATATTGTCAATATTTAAAAAATTTTGGCCATTCTAATAAATATGTGGTAAATATTAGGTATTTATCAAACTTTAAAAACTTTGCTATTCGGATAATTTTTTCATTTACATTTCTTTAATTAAGGATAGTTAGAATACATTCAGTATGTTGACAACACATATTTGTTTATTTTTTTAATTGCCTATTCATCTTCTTTGCCCATTTTTCTATTAGGTGAGCTGATCATTTTCTTAATGATTTTTAAATGATGCTTATATATTAGCGAATCCAACTATCTCATAATTGTTGCAAACTTTTTTTCTGTTTGTCATTTTCAAAATTTGATTTGTTAGCTTCAAGAAATACAATTTACAAATTTAGAAGAGAAGAGGAGACTTTATTTTTTATAAAACATTATAGCCTGCAGGGTGGCCATTCTGACAGGTTGGGAAGCATAGTCTCCAGTCAGAAGCCACAAACATACTTTGAGGGAGGGGCAAAGCGAACAGGAATTTACACAGAGCTGGTGGCCAAATGTATATATTCAATAAGCTATAGAAGGATTCATGAATATTTATGAAGTGAGAACCATGTGCATATGTAATTGAGACTTCTGCTTCTCCATGTTCAAAAACTGGTGGTGATCAGCCAGGCATGGTGGCTCACACCTGAATCTCGGCACTCTGGGAGGCTAAGGCAGGCAGATCATCAGGTCGGCAGATTGAAACCATCCTGGCCAACATGGTGAAACTCTGTCCCTACTAAAAATACAAAAAAAAAAAAAAATTAGCCAGGTGTGATGGCACATGCCTGTAGTACCAGCTGCTTGGGAGGCGGAGGCAGGAGAATTGCTTGAACCCAGGAGGCAGAGATTGCAGTGAGCCGAGATTGCACCACTGCACTCCAGCCTGGGTGACAGTGTGAGACTCTGTCTCAAAAAAAAAATGGTGGTTATCTTAGGTGGAGTTTTTGGCCCTCTGATATCAAAAGGTGAAGCAGAGGATATGAAAACACTTGCTGCCTATTCTTTGTAGGCACCACTGACCAGAACCACCCCACTGTCAGTGGTCTCTTAATAGGCAGAAAAGATGGGGCAACATCAGGCAGTTGGTTGATATCAGTGGTGGAGCCTTTTGAAAAGGCTGGTTTCTGTTAGGCCCTTGAGAAGGAAAGCCCAATCCTGGTTAGCAAGGGAGAGGGTCTGAGCCCCTCCCACCCTCCATTCCATCTTGGCTGAGAACTCAGTTTTCAGGGTTTCTCTGGGGTCCCCTTGGTGAAAAGATGGTCTGGTCAGTCAGTTGGGGGTGCTTAGAATTTTATTTTTTATAGCTTATAGCACATTTTTCTATAGTAGCATTTGTATGTAACCTCTAAATTTTGTACCTCATTGGTACAAAAATAAGGTAGTAGAAATGAGAGAGTTTATAAAGGCAAGGTATACAAGACAGGACTATAAGGCTAGGGACCCTACTTGACTCAGTTCACCCTGCTTTCACTATTGCCCTACACTAGAGATGCATGACCAATACAGATTTTCTTGCTTTTTTCTCACTATCTGCAAATAACCAAGGCTTGTTGACAGATGCAGCTGCTTTAGAAAGGGTAGAGTCCCCAGGGCACAATTTCTCAATTTCAGATGTGGAAGAAGACTCGTTTAGTGGAAGCAATGTGCTTATTAGAGAGGACATCAATACCAGATTGTTACGCCTTTTGGCTGGGACACAGGGAATTCCTATCTGCAGTGTCAGTGACATCACTTTGCCGGAAACAGCCTTTCTCCCTGCCAATCCTACACTTAAACATGGGATTCCACACTGACCACAAAGGCCTATTATACTCAATGCAATCTATGGGCAAAAGAATTCAGGGAAGGCTAGAAGAGCTGGGTGAAGAAAGAGTGGATGGTTTAGTGGGAAGTGAGAAGAACCAGGGAAGGGGACTCCTTATTTCCCACACATACAGCCTCTCTCAGCATTTGAGTTTTGTGATCATCAACATTTTTAGAGTCTGGTACAACCAAGTGCAAAGTCAGTTATGTGCTACTCATCGGAGAGGAGCATGTTGCCTGAGAACTGTGGGTGGGGAGCCTAAGGTGGTCTGGATCTGATTTGCAGGAAGAGCTTGTTCTGCACCCCCACCCACAGCTCCACTATTTGGATGTCACCAGATAGGCTGTCCCCACCCAATGCTGAGTCTCAAGGGGTCTACTCAGTATCAGCCAGGCAACGTTGTTAAAATACATGTATTCGTTTCTAACTAAGGAGCTGCAAACCGAGATTAATCAGTTAATTAAAATTTCAAAGGGTGGAAACAAGATAGCATTAAAAAGACCCAGTAACTTCCTCTTTCTCTGTGGTTCAGGAGATCAGTGGAACAGGACATGGGTTATTTACTCAATTACCTTTTTCGTTCTCACCCCCACCCTCCCCTTCCTTCTTATTTCTTGGCTCTATTTTCTTGCCTGTTTCTCCCAACTGCAGTGTCTATCTTACTTTCCCTCCTTCTCTTTTGCCTTTTGCCCTTTAACTAACTGGTCATCACTGAGGTCTTTAGCTTCAAAGTTCATCTTTAGCAGTTGCGTGTTTGTGTTTTTTTTAAATTTATTTTTTATTTGCTTCCTGGGGGAGGGACAGACCCCCGCCTCCATGCCACTCCAGATACTCCTGGATAGCAATCGTGTTTTTATTGATGTTTGTACTGACTTCTTTAAGTAAAATATAGGCAGGACAAAACACACTAAATCAAACTGCTTTATCCTTGAATGTGACTCTGGATTGGTTAATTGGAGAAATATAGAGTGGGGGTGTCTGAAATTGAATAAGACCTTTCCATTTAGATAGAGTTTTGGACTAGTGCTTTTGCATCGGGTCAGCTGAGAAAGAATAGAACTGAAAAATTTGTACACATCTCTAATGCAGGACAATGGTTTAAGGCATTGGAGTAGAATTGAGACATTTGGATCAAATCCCTGATCTGCCATGTGTGAGGTATATGACTTGGGGAAGTCCCTTAAGCTTCCTGAGAATCACAGTCTCAGCCTTTTGTTGTTTAGCTGTAAACTTCTGACAGTCAGGGATCAGATTCATGATTTCAAAAGGTAGGACACTGGTGTCCTCAGGGAGAACAGTCCAGACAACCCCTCAAGCCAAATCCTCAATGTTAGTTACTTTTTATTTCTGGATAATGAGATTGGCTACCACATAACAGTACTGGCAGCACAGCCCAGGCACTGTATGAGCCTCAGTCATGTATTGTAGGGTAGCGTGATAGCTAAAAGCCTGGACTTTGAAGCCAAGAGTGCCCATGTTTAATTCCTGGCCCCATTACCCGTGGCAAGTATCTGAGTTACTGGTGGCGTATCCATACGAGTCTGCAGTAACCTCAATTCTTGCCTCCTCAGAAGAAAGAATTTGAGGGGCATAAAGTAGGAAAAGAGACTGAGTCAAATTTCAGAGCAGGAGTGGAAGCTTATTGAAAAGGTTTTAGAACAGGAAGAAATCCAAATGGGCAACTTGGAGACAAACACGGTGTTTAACTGTGATCCTAGGACTTTTTAGGCTGCCACCTTGTGCCCTTTTCCCGTGATTCTTCCCTTAGGGTGGGCTGTCTGCCTGCATAGTGCCCTCCTTACCCTTGTAAATTGAGCACACAGTGTGTTTAGGAAGTTGTGTGCATGCTCATCTGAGGGTTTCTTTCCTTTTCCCATGCAGTGCCCCTGGAAAGTCATCTTCCACCATTTGTCTCTTAATGTGCATGCCCAGGAAGTTGCTTCTTCCTGGTGCCTGAATTCAATTGACACTCTAATGTTAACAGTAAAAAACAATTAAAACAGGAGATTTCCTGCTGGATCAGCAGGAGATTGTTTCTCCCTGGCTCCAGCTGCCAAATTATCATTTTTAGAGAGGCAATGTGACAATTTTCAGACCACCACCTGACATTCCTAGTGGGTGGGGGAGAAGAGCCCTTTCCTGCCATGCCTGTCTAACTACCTGTAACAGCCCAACATTTACATCAGTGTAAATCTGGGAAGTTAATCTCTCTGTGACTCAGTTGCCTCATCTGTTAAGTAACAATAATGACAATAATAATAGTGACTGTGAGTGTGACTTTATTTGGAAAAACGGTAGGTGTTTTTAGATGTAATTAAGTTAAGGATCTTGAGATGAAATCCTCCTGAATTTAGGACGGGCCCTAAATCTGATGACTGGTGTCCTTATAAGAGAAAGGAGATGGAAATTTGACACACAGAGCAACAGGGAAAAAGGCCATACGAAGACAGAGGTAGAGATTGGAGCCATACAGCCACAAGCCAAGGAATGTTAAGAGGCTGAAAAAGACAAGAAAGCCATCTCTTCTAGAACCTTCAAAGGGATTCCCGCTGATACCTTAACTTTTGGACTTCTGGCATTCCAGAATTATGAAAGAACAAATTTCTGTTTGAAGCCAGACAGTTCGTGATAACTTGTTGTGGCAGGCCTAAAAAATACGGATATAGATTTTATAGAGAAGATAATATTACATGCACCTTATAGGATTGTAGCCATTTAAATTAATGGCTGCATTTAAAGTGCTAAGAGTGGAATCTGGAATACAGTAAGAACTCTTTAGTGCAGGCTATTATGTGTTGTTAGCTCACTGACACTTACATAAGCAATCCTATGATGCAGATACTATTGTGACTCCCATTCCACACATGAGGAAATAGAGGCTTGCAGAGACTAAGTAAAAAGTAAGCTGGTCTGAACTCTGCTCTAGCTTGAATCATTCCCCAGAAGTCTGTGGAGCTTGACTCATCTGGTGATGGATCCTGGTGACTGTTTCTCAGTGACCCTTCCTGATGATGGACTCTCAGAAAAGACTCTCCAGTGCTGAGCCATCAAGAAGTCTAGAAGGTATTGAGAACGCCAGGCCGTCTCATGTGGTTCTGTTTACTCCTCCTGGATGCATCTGCCCAGACCTGGTTTTGGCACAAGCTCTGCGCTGATGGAGCCAGGCTCTGTCCACACTTGGCTGTCCTGACGTCATTTGGGTAGCCTTAGCACATCATTACCATAAGAGGCAGGGGTGTGCCACCCTAAAAGGCCATACCCTCACTCTCCAGGGACTTCAACAGTCCCCGATAGTTCCTTGTTCATCCCTAAATTGGTAAGCATAGATTATACAAATGGCTTTAGAAGTAAGTCACACCCCTTAGAATAAGGCAAAGCCCTCACTAGTGCCTTCAAGGCCTTATGAGCAGGGTACCCCATTGTTCCTCTGACCAGCTCCTACTACTCCTCCTCTCCCCTCAGGGCCTTTCCATGTACAGTTCCAGTTGCTGTAAAGCTCTTGCCTCAGAGGTATGCAGGCTATCTCCCTGTGATAGAAATCACCTTCTTAGGCCAGTCCTAATCACCACATCCTTCCTCTTTACTTCCTTGTTTTTCTTCCTCCTCAGCACATAAAATTATGTAATATACTGTAAATTTTAGTTATTTATCTTACTTATTGTATTTTCCTCCAAACTAGAATATAAGCACCATGAGGATAGGGACATTTCTTTGTTTGGGTTACTGCTGTAGCTCAGAGCCTAGGGAAGATCTAATTCATAGTAATAATGTATTCATTAAGTAATTGTTGAGTGACCAGTTGGAAAAAATAAATGAGGCATAGCTCCCTCTCAAACAACTATAGCACTCTTAAACTGACATCGTTTAAACTATAAACTAGAGGTAGCACATGAAGAGAGGACTACTGACATAACTGAGCTTTGTAGAGTATGTGGGGAACATAGCTTCCAACTGTGTTTGATTTTGTAGGAGACAAAAAGACTTGGCGAATGGGGGGGATGGAATTACAAATGAAAGAAGTCCCACAATGAAAAAAAAATCAGAGAATCCACAATTCATTCATTTGTCTATTCATTCAACATGGGATATAGCAAGGAACAAGCCAGAAAAAGTCCCTGCCCTCAGGGAGCTTACATTCTAATAGTCATATTATGTCAGGAATTCTCATCTTGGACCCCAACAGATCTGTTGGTTGTAATGGTAAAATGGGAAGTGCTGAAATTTCTGAAGGGCTTGGAGGTCTAGGTAGACCCATGTGGCTTTCATCTGGCACACAGCAGGCCATAGGTTCTTGATAAGGAAGAGTCTTAGGAATGTCAATTGTGGAAGATTTCTACAGCCACATAAAGGAGGGATTCTGATAGGGAAGAGAATTACGAAGTATGGGAGTCACCAGAAAGGGCCATTGTAGATCAGATATTCGGTAACGGTGACTGGAATGGGGGATGTAGATATCACTATAGAAGAAGGTGGGTCTAAGGGGCTTAGGAGGAAGTAACTGAGAAAGGATCTTCAAACCCCTGAGTGTGAGAACAACCTATATATGTATCCTCAAGAAGAGTTTCCTGATGGAGAAGAAGGAAGGTAGCAGACGTGGTGTGGAGACTTTGACTCTGGGAGTTGGAGGAATGACAAGGCCAGATTAGGACGTCTTATGGGCTTCAGTGATTGTTCCATCATTAGGCTATGTAAACACAGGAAGGACCACAACATTCCTTGGATGTTTGCTCATCAATGCTTGTCCACATTTGCTGTTTTGTTCTCTATATGACAAGAAAACTTAGTCCAGATGTGACCCATAAGAACTTGGAAACAATTTGAATCTAGTCAGTCACATTGGATCTACAAAGCAATACTTGTTGTTTTTGCCTGAAATCCGCCACATCTGTCAAACACCCCAAATATGATTATTCATGGAGTAAAATGTTAAGATGTTATATTTTTGTTATCACAAAGTAGCAGTGCTGTGATTTCTCTGTACAACAGAATTTTGGCTATGGACAAAATTAAATAATTTGTTTGTTTTGGAGACAGGATCTCACTCTGTCACCCAGGCTAGAGTGCAGTGGTGTGATCTTGGCTCACTACAATCTCACTGTCCTGGACTCAAGCGATCCTCCCACCTCAGCCTCCCAAGTAGCTGGGACTACAGACATATGCCACCATGCTTGGCTAATTTTTGTATTTTTTTATAGAGACAGGTTTTCACCATGCTCACTCCGGGTCTCAAACTCCTAGACTCAAGTGATCAACCCACCTTGGCCTCCTGAAGTGCTGGGATTACAGGTGTGAGCTACCGCACCTTGCCAAAATTAAATAATTTTGATTTTCACCTTAGTATGATTTTAAGTGTACATCGTGATACCTAGCTCTATAAGAATAAAAATAACTTTTGCTTCCTTTGATTCTTAAAATCTTGAAGGTATTTTTCCTCTGACACAACTAACTGGCTTGAAATCAGCCTGTGTTTTTTCAAAGCTTGGGTTTCCTTCAGTTTTGTCTCTCTGTCAGGTGAAGAGTCGACGTTATTAACATTACCTTCTTCTCTCACTTTAAACAGAAAATTCCTCTCCTTTGTCACATCACATGAAAATAAAAAAATGCAAAGGAAGTGACAGTCTTAAATTCTTTAGTACGGTAAGCCAATTCAAAGGGAAAACAATGATAACACTTTGCCATGGGATATTTTTGGTAAAACCATTCGTTGAAATTCTGTTTTGAAATACCATTTCGTATTGCATGACATAAACCACATTTCTGTTATCCACAAGTCAAATAAAGGGCTTTTGAGGGGGAAGACAATCAGTATGAATTTTCCATATTAGAGCTTGGCTATGGCAGTCATGGGATCTGAAAGTACTCTGAGGGTCCAAGAAGAAGGGGCAGTTACCTAAGTAATTCTCTTTTTTTTTTTTTTTTTTGAGACAGACTTTTCTCTTGTTACCCAGGCTGGAGTGCAATGGCGCCAAGTAATTCCCTTTTTATGAGCACATCCAAGATATGTCACCCTGCACCCCACACCTCTAGCACCATTTCTGAGACAACTCTCCTGGCTCCCTGCATGTGATCAGGCTTTTGAAAGCTGCCTGTCATATAACCCATGGAAGACAGTATTTTAAAAATTACTGCTCTCAGGCCAGACACGGTGGCTCACGCCTGTAATCCCAGCACTTTGGGAGGCCGAGGTGGGTGGATCACGAGGTCAAGAGATAGAGACCATCCTGGTCAACATGGTGAAACCCTGTCTCTACTAAAAATACAAAAATTAGCTGGGCATGGTGGCGCACGCCTGTAGTCCCAGCTACTCCGGAGGCTGAGGCAGGAGACTTGCTTGAACCCAGGAGGTGGAGGTTTTGGTGAGCCAAGATCACGCCATTGCACTTCAGCCTGGGTAACAAGAGCGAAACTCCGTATCAAAAAAAATAAATAAATAAATAAAAAATTACTGCTCTCTGGGTAATCTAGTCCATTACATGAAAAACACTGTAGTGTTTTTTTGGTAATAAAAACGTTTGAAAAATCATGTACGGAAAATTCCTAGATTTTCTCTCTGAACTAAATTCTTTTTATTATATTTTTAATAAGAAATAAGAGTAGGAGGAAAGGCTTGCATATATTCTGGTAACCTGGATATCATTGCAAAAGCTGGGTAAATGTGGAAAAGTATACATCCAACTCTTCAATGACAAGAAGAAGTTAGTAAATATTCTCATTAGGAAAAGGAAGATAATTACAGTCACATCAAGTTGGTTCCTACCTCTGGGCTCTTGCAGTTTCTGTTCCTTCTTCCTCTTACATTCTTACTCCTTTTCCAGGCTGGTGTTTTCTCCTCAAATGTCACCTTCTAGGTCTCAGCTCAAATGTCATCATCTCAGAGAGGCTTTCTTGAACCTCAATCTGATACCTTTCCGTTCATTCCCAACTCTTATCACATTTCTTGGTTTAAATTTTTTCTTAGCACATATCCTGACCTGAAATCACCTATTTATATACTGCTTTTCTGGTTTAACTGTCTCCCTAACTTGGTTGTAAATTCCAAAAACTTATCAGTTTTTTAAATTGTAGTAACTTGGATGCTAAGAATAGTGCCTGAAATGGACGTGGATGGACAATGAGATAGCAGTATTGTCATATTTAGAAAAACAAAAGAAGTTAATAGGTAGACCTCGTTGAACAGCTTGAGGGAGTAAAACATTAAAAATTTTATTACAGTAGAAATATTGATACAGTTTGTTGTTATATTTATAATTGGTTGTTATATTTATAATTGTTTATCTAAAGCACATGCTCATTAGGGCTGTGTTTGTCAACATCACAACTTTGGGAACCAAAGTGGGGTGCACCTAGAGGGCTCTTTTCCAGATTCCAGAACACTGGCATCAAAGAGGACATCTCTCCCATACCAGTTGTATTAGGATGTTTTAGCTTCATGTAATTAAAATCCTGACTCTAATTGGGTCAAAACATAGTCTTATGGAAGGACGGGCTCAGCGCTGGTTGATTTAGCAGTTTAAAATGTCATCAAGGATTCTGGCTCTCTACGTCTCTCTGCTCTGCCATCACTGGATGTCATCCCTTTGAGGCAGGACAAAGTCTGAGGATGAAGAGAGAATGTTTTCTTTTTTTTCCCCTAGACTTGCCCCAGAAGACTTCCTCATAGGTCTCGTGGGCCATAATTAGGTAGCATACCCATTGTTAAACCAATCATTGGTGAGGGAATGAAATTACACATTAGATAATGAAATTACACATACAGATAAGTCTATACCTGAGCTTGGGGGAGAGGAAGGCATGTGAACAAAATGGAGGTTCTTTTGGGAAGGAAGAAACAGGGAAGTGCTGTATATTTAGTCTGCTGTTCCTTGTTTGGAAGCAATAGATAATGATGTTGCTAAAACTTTTTCTCCTAAATTTTGTATTGTTTAGTCTGATGGGTAAAGACTGCTTCAAGATTCTGGGGACTGAGATGGAATGGAGACCCATACCTTAATCCAAACTTGGACTTGGATTAAGTTCAATCTTCTGCTCAAGAGCTTCAAGGGGAGCTCCCATTTCAGTGCCCAGCCAGCTTCTACTCCAAAGCGGGAAAGAGAAAGAGGAGACTTGGGTTCCTCTTTTAGCTTTTTGATCCCTGTCTTTGTCCTTAGAGAATTACAAACTATTCTGGAGAACCCATCCCATTTCAATATGCTTTTAAATTATGTTATCTTATCCTTTATTCCCAAAGCCTAAGAAAAATGTATGGAGCTACTTTAGGGAGTTGAGAGAGGAGGAGGTTGAGTTGTCAAAATGGAGGGAATGGTGCAACCATTTCATTTCCTGTTCACTTCCTCTATGCAATCTGTTCACATCTGACCAAAGTAGCTTTTGCCTTTTCTCTTTTTTGAGATGGAGTCTCGCTCTGTCACCCAGGCTGGAGTGCAGTGGTGTGATCTCAGTCACCACAACCTTCGCCTTCCAGGTTCAGGCGATTCTCCTGCCTCAGCCTCCTGAGTAGCTGGGACTACAGGTACCTGCTACCACGCCTGGCTAATTTTTGTATTTTTAGTAGAGATGGGGTTTTACCATATTGGCCAGGCTGGTCTCGAACTCCTGACCTTCTGATCCGCTCGCCTCGATCTCCCAAAGTGTTGGGACTACAGGTGTGAGCCACTGTGCCTGGCTACTTTTGCCTTTTATATAATTCTACTATTGGAGCTTTTTAAATGTCCCATGACAGAATGAGACCAAGGACAAAACAGATAATATGAATTACGATTCAAAATATTCAAGATTCCTCAGCCTCTATGCCATTACCAATTGCTGACTATATGAGGGTGGTTTAAATGCAAGAGGTATGTCAAGCCAGGAAATGTCATGGAATAGTGGGATTTGCTGTTTGATGATACATTCTTAATACTTTTTAACATCTTAAACATTTTGTAGTAGATTTCAAAAATGAGGAGGGCTAGCCTTGTGGTTTTTTTTGTTTTGTTTTTTATTTGTTACTTGTACCTTGATAGATCAGGGCTCTTCTCACTCCTCATTCCATATCTGATCACTGACTTAGTTTTGTCCTTGCCACAGCCACTAACTCAGTCTTGGCCTTTGCCAAAGTACAAACAAATCCTGTTATTCTTGAAATTTCTCAATTACTTTGTAAGTGCTTCACTGATAAAAAGACTGGCTTCTAATCTGTCTCTGATGTCCCCAGGTAGCCATTACAAGACCAGACAGAAAGGGGAGGAAAATCAGTGTTTTTGATTTTTTGTTGATATTTTCTCTTCTCCTTTTGGTTTTAGAGTCTAACGTGAAGACATTTTGCTCCAAGAATATCCTAGCCATCCTTGGCTTCGCCTCTATCATAGCTGTGATAGCTTTGCTTGCTGTAGGACTGACGCAGAACAAAGCATTGCCAGAAAATGTTAAGGTAAGTCAAATATGTGTGTGTGTTTGTGTGTATGTGTATGTAAGAAGGGATCTGGGTGGGATGGGGGAGGAGGGGTAAGGCATATAGAGCATCGGGGAGGAGTTGAGGTTCTAATAGCCCAGGAACAAGTCCATTTTCACTGGATTAGGTGAGTAAAATGGAAATGGGTGCTCATTCTAGAAGAGAAAATGCCTTGAATCAATTAGTGGTGGGAAGATAATTGCCTCTATGATTGTTTAGCAAAAACTCATTAAATTGATACTCTGACAGAAATGAATGCTTTACTCACCTCCTCCAGATCTGTGTAATACTATGCCAGGATTCTATATTCTGGTATATTTCTACTTCTTCATCATGGGTGGATCACAGTACTGACTCTGTTCTTTTTACTTCATTATTATCACTATCACCAAAACAATAATGCTTATTACACAACTCTGTATAAAGCACTTTGGAAGTCAGAGATTGTGGAGAAGACATGTTATCTCCAGATATAGTAAAGAATCAAAAAAATCAGTAAAAGCAAATCAGAAAACATATACATGTATCGAGTATAGTCATTTGAAATGAATTCATGGATAGGCAGATTTCTTGTGAAATCTCTACATTTGAACAACTAGTTAATATTATTAAAAATCATTAGGATCATTAACTTTAATGTATTTCTGTTTTCTTTCCAGTTCATCAAAGTAAAATTTCAGACATGAATATCTCACAAGTACTTTGTAATACGGTCATTATTTAATCAGTTAATTAAAAACTATGTGGTAAATCAAACTTTATATTATAAATATACCATTTTAAACTTTCACTGAAATTATAGTAAACAAATATACAAGGGCCCTGATGATACCAATATGTTAATAAGCATGTATGCACCTGTGGGCAGTAATATATCCAGAAGTTAACTTGGCCATGGAGGCCTGGGAATACATGTGTAGAAGTATATTCTCTTGGATTTGAAGATGTTGAACTGGGAGCCTGGAAGGATGGTTGCATATACCAGGCCCTGGCGCCTGGTGATGGAGTGAGACTCTGCCTCAAAAAAAAAAACAAAAACAAAACCATACACCAGGCCTCTGAAACTTTTGCCATCCACCCAAATCACTGTATAGAAGAAGCGTGGGTGTCACACTGGCATCTTTTTGTCAAGTTCAACCCAGTGGGGCTGTGTACAGCAGCCCCTTTGTCAAGATAAAAGGCTGATACTATCTCATTGTGAAGGGTCGCTTGCCTTTTAATGTTGAGTGATGTTGTTTCCTTGGCAAAACTTCACTCACAGTTGAAGCCTCATGACATCTTGGTTCCATTATTTGTTTACCAGCTCCAAAAATACATGATTGCCTTCTTAATTTGACCTTTTTGCATGTTCAGTATTGCATCATTGGAGAGGGGGACGCCTAGGAGGCAAAATCCATGACAAACTTGAATTATGTTCCCAAAAATATGTGTGGTCATGGACAACCTTCCCTCATTCACAGTGGTCTTCTTCAAGTCTATTGTGCTTCTGCATTGTTATATGGGCCTGGAAAAATAGAACAAGGTCTTTGGCCTTCTTTAAATAAAAGGTAGGAGTATTGAAGAACAGTCATTGGCATCTGAAGTGAATCTTTTTAATAATATCACTGATTTATTTTATACAAAGATAATTTTATTTATGCAAACTAGCCATTTGTTTAGGTTATACAATAATTTTAGTAAGATTCCTGGCATATATTGGGGGCAAAATATTTCAGGAACTTGTATTCTGGTGATGGCTCTAAACCAGATGTGCTGTCCCATTTGATAGCCACTAGCCACATGCAGCCCTTTACAGTTGTCAATTAAAATTAAATAAAATAAAAAAATTCTGTCCCTATGTTGCACTAGCCACATTTCAAGTGCTCAATAGCCACACATGGCTGGTGGCTACTGAATTGGACAACACAGGTAAAGAATATTTCCATTGCTGCAGAAAGTTCTATCAGACATTGCCACTTTAAAGCATACTCTTTAATGATAACTCTGAAATCATTCCAAACTAAGTTTAATGAATAAGGCATATAAGACATTTTATAAAATCTACAATAAGAAACAAACTCTTTTTCTTGCATGATCTGTAAACTATTTCAGGATCATCCCAAATATGATGGGCTACTAAACTGTTTTGAGTAGTTTATTGAAATAAATATATTTGCTTCCAAAAATGACCATTTAAAAGATAATACTTGTTTGGATATTTGTACATGTGTTTTAAGGACACACAATGATATGACTTTATGACCATACCTCATTCAGCAGTTCTTCATTCATTTTTCATAAAATTATGCATTGAAAATTATTTATTGCACTCCAGCCTGGGTGACAAGGTAAGACTCTGTCTCAAAAAAAAGGGCCACATTTTAAAAAGCAGAAGAGGTGAAATGAACTTTAATAACATATTTTATGTAGCCCAATGCATCCAAAATATTATTTCAACATTTCATGAAAATAGTTGTTGGCTGGGCGGGGTGGCTCACGCCTGTAATCCCAGCACTTTGGGAGGCTAAGGCAGGCAGATCACGAGGTCAGGAATTCAAGACCAGCCTGGCCAACATAGTGAAACCCCGTGTCTATTAAAACTACCAAAAAAAAAAAAAAAAAAAAAAAGCCAGGCATAGTGGCGGGTGCCTGTAGTCTCAGCTACTTGGGAGGCTGAGGCAGGAGAATCACCTGAACCCAGGAGGTGGAGGTTGCAGTGAGCCAAGATCATGCCATTGCATTCCAGCCTGGGCAACACAGCGAGACTGTCTCAAAAAAAAAAATTGTTAGTGAGATATATTATATATTTTTTTCATACTATCTTCAAATTTTAACTTACGGCATATCTGAATTCCAACTAGTCACATTTCAAGTGCTCAATTGCCAGCTATTTGTTACCCTGTTAGATAGTACAGGCCTAGATTAAAGGTATGTCTCTAATGGCATTGATTGACTGAAGCCTTAGAAATGGAAGAGGTAATCTAGAAAGGGGGTGTAAAGTGAGAAGAGGGTCAAGGTCCAACTCCTGGGAAGCTCTGTCATTTAAAGCAGGGTCCCCATCTCCCAGACCACAGACCAGAACAGCCTGAGGTAAGCAGTAGGTGAGTGAGCAAAACTTCATCTGTATTTACAGTTGTTCCCCATCACCTACATTACTGCCTGAGCTCCATCTCCTGTCAGATCAGTGTCGGCATTAGATTCTCATAGGAGAGCGAACCCTATTGCAAACTGCACATATGTGGGATCTGGATTGCATGCTCCTTGTGGGAATCTAATGCCAAATGATCTTTCAGTGTCTCCTGTCACCCCCAGATGGGACTGTCTAGTTGCAGGAAAACAAGCTCAAGGCTCCTATTTATTCTACACTATAGTGAGTTGTATAATTATTTCATTATATATTACAATGTAATAATAATAGAAATAAAGTGCACAATATCCCGAAACCATTGCTCCCTCCTCACCACCCCTGGGTCTGTGGAAAAATTGTTCTCCAAGAAACTGGTCCCTGGTGCCAAAAAAGTTTGGGACCACTAATTTAAAGGGTGAATAGGGAAGGAATTCCTCCTAAAGCATAATGATAACATTATGTAGTGCTTTGCAGTTATAAATCATTTCCACATGCATTTCCATTGTTTCTTCCCATGAGTGTTGTGAAGAATGGAAGGTTATCCCCATTTTATACATAACAAAATCAAAACCTTAGATGTTCTCTAACCGAAGGCAAAGGTTGAGCTAAAACTAGAATTCCAGTTTTCTGATCCGAAGACTAATGTTCTTTTCATTTGTCTTAGTGAGTTTTTCCAAACAACACATCCTATTAACAGAAATTGCATGCAGGATGTTTATTTTGGGAGGTAATTCCAAGGAAACAAAGAGGGAAAGCTACCCCAAGAGAGAGTTAGGAACAAATTACCACATTGGGCAACTGAGGCTTGATCCTCCCAGGGACCCCCTGAAGAGCTGCGGAGTGAACTTCAGAATTGTCTGCCCTAGGGATTTATCCCTGGTTCTTACCACCTGTTGGTCAAGGGTTGCTCCCATCTGGTGTTAAGTCCCTGTCACTTCCATGTTTGCACGTGTGTCACAGGGGCCATGTGGGTACCGTAGGTGATGACCTAGGCAGCAGGAGATAAGCTCCTGAGCAGAAATAGAGAAACAAGGAGATACTGCTGGGGCTGGAGTAAAAAGTTGGCCAAGATGTGAAATGGACACGAGAGGTATCTGAAGTATCATTGTACTTCCTGCTTTCTGTGGAGGTGAGGATTCTTTGTACAAATAATTTCAATACAATAGAGATATAGTCATACAGAGATAGGCAGGCAGCGCTATGAAAGCCCAGAGAAAGAAGCCGCCAATTGTGCCTGATTACATGGAGAATTCCCAGAGAAGGTGGCCTTGGAGCTGAGTCTTAAGTGCTATGACTTGAATGTTTGATCCCTCCAAAACTCATGTTGAAACTTAATCCCCAGTGTAATAATATTAAGAGGCAGGGACTTTAGGAAGTGGTGGTGGGTCATGAGAGCTCTGACCTCATGAATGGATTAATTCATTCATCGATAAATGGATTGAATTATCACAGGGTGGGTTAGTTATCATTAGAGTAGGTCTGTACTAAAAGCTAGTGTGTCTCTCAGTATGCCCCCTTTGCCATATGATGCCCTGTGCCACCTTGGGACTCTGCAGAGAGTCCCCACCAGAAGACCCTCATGAGATGTTGCCTCTTGACCTTGGACTTCATAGCCTCCAGAACTGTAAGAAATAAATTAATTTTTAAAATAAATTACCCAGTCTCCAGTATTCAGTGATGGCAACAGAGAATGGACTAAGACAGATGGTAAGGAGTTTTCCAGAAGGTGGTGTAGGACGACATGTTCCAGACAAAAATCATATCATGTGTTGGAGAGTGACACCTTGTAATCGTGAGCAATCCCCTGGGGAATCAGCAGCTCAGTATGGCTGGAATGTTGAATATGGGGGCAGGAAGGAGTGGTGGAAGATGAGGTCTAAATCTGAGCTTGGTATTTCTGTCTTAAAAGTGGTCATCTCATCCATTAAACTGCAGTGGTGTTCAAACTTGGCTCCATATTAGAAGCACCTGGGGATTAAAAAAAAAATATATGGCTGGGCCCCATACTAGGTCAATTAAATCATCTTTGGCAGTTAAAGCCCAGGGACCAATAGGTTTTAAAAGCTTTCTTGTGATTCTAATGAGCAGTTTTGATTGAGGAACACTTCTTTGAAGGGTTTCATGCATGGAAGTGAACCAAGATTTGTGTTCCCAAGATTGCTTTTGGCTGGAGAGTAGGTTAGAGGAGGAGAGACCAGTTAGGATGCTCCTGCCATGCTCTAGGCAAGGCAGGTAAGGCCAGAATTAAGGCATTGCCTGTGGCATGAGGGTAGGGGATAATGTGAAAGACACTTGGGTTGACCAGATCTTCGCGGCCAAATTCCTTAAAAGACCTTTTAAGATCAAGATGGAACAGGTACCTTAGGACAGTAAATGCTGAAAGAAAGCTCTGAATGCTTCTGTTTAAAGAGGATGGTGGCCACAAGTCTCTCTTGGTGCGACTTCATACATGGAAGGACTTTCACCTGTCCCTGTACTCATTTCCTCAGATTTGCCATCCCTGTCCTCTTGCAGGCATCATTATTCTGCCTGCCCAGAGTACAACACAACATGGGCCATGGACTTACACTGCCTTGAATCTTAGCCCTGCCCCCGCCTTTTTTTTTGAGACAGTTTTGCTCTGTCCCAGGTGCCAGGCTGGAGTACAGTGGCACGATCCCAGCTCACTGCAACCTCCGCCTCCTGGGTTCAGGCAATTCTCCTGCCTCATCCTCCTGAGTAGCTGGGACTACAGGCGTGCGCCACCACGCTCAGCTAATTTTTGTATTTTAGTAGAGACGGAGTTTCACTATGTTGGCCAGGATGGTCTTGATCTCTTGACCTCATGATCTACCCTCCTCGGCCTCCCAAAGTGCTGAGATTACAGGCGCATCCCAGCACTTTGCGCAGCCAGCTATGCTCTCCAAGTCACAGGACTTAACCTCTCTAAGCCTTAGTTTCTCTACTTATATGATGGAGCTGATGATTCTTCTATTTTAAGATTACCGTGAAAATTCAGTGGGATAAAGTACATGCAAATATGAGTGCAGAACAGGAGGCCTGGCCCACTGCAGACTCGGTGATTGATAACTTATGTCATCATTTTTTCAGCTTGCCTGCCTTAGTGACAAATTGACAGTTATCTTTATTTTATTCCCACTATTCCACATCTAACTTGCCCTTGTCTAGCCTGGTTCAGGTCAGCCCACCTGTGCTGATGATCCAGTCTTGTCATCTTCCTGACTGACCTAGTTTGGGTTCAGCCTTGCTGGGGAGGTGGTGGCCTCATGCTTGCACCACATGTGGCATAACACAGCAAGAACTCTTTATTGTTCTGATATGTTTACTTGACCAGCTACCTACCCAGTTGAAGCACATTGAAGACAGGGACTGGCATTGTCTTTGTGTGCCTTTTATTTATTCATTGACTCCATTCATTCATTTAACAAATAGCCATTGAACATCAACTCTATTATAGGCCCTGGCATAATATCAGTGAGCAAGATGGACAAAATTATTATACCCTTGTTGAACTTAAAGTCTAATGGGGGAGATAACTGTTAATCATATGATAATAAAATAAATGTTCAGTTACAGCCAGCATAGCATCTGATTTGGATAGTTGCTCCATAGAAGTTTGCTGACTCTGAATAGAGTAAGCACCTTGAACAGATAAAACTGCTCCCTCCTTGTATGTGAAGAGTCCAGGACCAGCCTGGTAGCCATGCAGCATCAGTGTGGGAAGCAGACCTCTGTCTCAGTGTTCTCTAGAGATCCTGCTTCCCCACTGTTACCCTCAGAGCTTTCTCAGTTTGAACCTTCAGAGTACCGGGCCTCGGAAGCTACATGTGTTAGCAGGCATCCTGGGGCATTCTTAAGCTACTGAAATCTATGAACCATGGCCTATTAGACAGAATGAGAACTTAAAAAAAAAATAGCCATAATGAACTTAAGAGTCATCAGCTGTACCCAAGACTTCCCCTGGGAAAGTACCTTTGTTCTGGTGGGCCTAGGTAGGGCGGTAGCTTTGATGTCTACTTAGTCCCCCACTTCCTTGCCTACTCATCACTGAACAGTGGCAGTTAGTGGTTGTCAGATATTCCTTTTAGCACAAACGTTCCACATGTTGGCACATACTGAGGCTCTGTCCCACAAGCACCAGACAGACCCAGTACCAAACTAGCCTTCATCAGTCGCTGCCTCTTCTGTGAATGCAGGCTCAGGGACCAGGCCACTTTGATTTTAATACCAGATATGCTACTTTCTAGCTGAGACTTTGGGCAAAAAAAATTCTCTATGCCTACCCTTATATGTAAAATCAAGATAGTAATAGTACATACTGAGGAGACAATTGTGAAGATTAAATGGAATAATACAAGTAATTTAATTGTCAGAGTTACCGGCACATCAGAGGTCCTCAATGGCGACTACCTACTTTAATGAAGAGATGTCCTAGGGAAGGCCCTTAGCTATTAGTGTATTATGGTCACGGAACCAGCACTCTGTAGGATTTCCAACTACTGATAAAGGGTAACGATCTTTCCTCATGCATCTGCTTTTTCAAAACGAACAAAAGTTCTGTTCTTAGATAAGCATTTGTGATTTTTTTTTTTTTTTCAGAGACTTTGGAAAGATTTGCTCTGATTTCCAACCTCAAATACTCTTGGAAAATATATGTATTATTTTTACTCTATTGGATTTTAATGTGTGTTTTAAAAAACAACATGTGGAGATAGATGATGATTGCACAACAATGTGAATATCCTTAATAGCACAAACCTGCACTTAAAAATGGTTACAATGGTACACGTTATGTATGTTTTACAGCAATTAAAAGATAAGACAATAAGAGATCTGTGGTTTGTATTAAAGATCTAGTAATTCTAATTAAAGAAAAAGGAAAGGAAGAAAATGGTCTCTAAATGTTTATAGGCCCTGCTAGCATCTCTGTAGCTAATCTGGTTTGTTTATACAGTACTAGAGTCTTACTCAAAATTATAAGCTTTGTTTACAAACCCAGGCTCACTGAGACAGACTGATGAGTCTGCTGAAGTTACCATTAAAGCTACAGGAACTTTTAAGAGTTACTGAAGGCCTGTTGTGTCTGAAAAGACCATGAGAAATTAACGATCACACAATTGCCTGTGTTACCAGATGTCTTAGTCTGTTTTGTGTGGCTATACCAGAATATGGCAAACTTAGTAATTTATTAATATAAAGAACAGAAATTATATTTTCTCACAGTTCTGGAGGCCAAGAAGCCCAAGATCAAGGTGCTGGCAGGCTTGGTGTCTGGTAAGGGTCTGGTCTCTGCTTCCAAGATGATGCCCTGAACTCTGCATCCTCTGGAGGGAGGAGTGCTGTTCTTCACATGGCCGAAGAGTAGGAGATAGCAAACTCCCCAAACTCCATTTAATTGTGACATTAATTCATTTCAGAGAGCAGAGTACTTGAATACCTAAATACTTCCCACTAGGGCCCACCTCCTGACGCAGATGCATTGGTGATGAAGTTTTCAACAGTTTTGGAGGGGGAAATAGTCAAACCATAGCATCTGTCTTATGGGCTTTTGGGAGGAGGTATAGGACAACTCCAATGGTGCTATTTATATCAGACAATGAATATTAACCTCTTTTGGGACTAGAAGGAATTTAGGAACCATCCAGTTCCAACCCCCCTCATTCATCCATTTGATTTAATAATTATCTGTTGAATTCTTTCTCTGTGTCTAATGTATAGTAAGATATGCCACCGTGGATGCTGTATATACTGTGGTAAACAAAATATACCTGCCCTTATGCAGTTTACAATCTAATAGGAAAGACAGACATTAATAAAATAGCTGCATAAGTATGTAATTATGCCATGTGGCCAGTACTGTCTTTAGAGGAAAAATACAGGCATTCTAATCAGGAGGGTAGGATCTAAACTGAGGAGGTCAGAGAAGGCTGAGATGTCAAGTGAAGGGCTTTCTGGGTAAAGGCCCTGGAGCAGAAGCCATGTATGGGCAACTGTAAGCAGGCCAGTTCCACCAGGGGTGTTTTCTGAATGAGCAGAGGGTGAAATATTCTACTTCTGTAGAGCCAGGAAGCAGGCTGTCTGATGCTCTAGTTTCTCTTTCTGCTTCTAAAGAGACTTACCCAGAAGCCTGGAACTATGACATTTGTGTAGGTAGAATTGTCTCCATCCTAAGGAGAAATCTGCTCACTTCTATGTGGCCTCCAGTCTCAGCAAGCCCAGGGTTTGTTGAGCCCACATTTCCAGGTCTTCACCAAGGCCCCTGCATTGGTGTTTCCATAAACCAAGCAAGGTCACTTCTACTGTTCCTCTTTCTGGACCACCGCTTCTATTCATGCAACCTAGCTCATGAAGTTATGATCACTAAAATTATGTGCATGATTAAAAGCTACCTTAGAACAAAACAGTATGCACAGTAAAATTACAACTGTATAAAAATAATATACATGTAAATTTTTAAAAATTTAAAAATTTATTTTTAGGCCGGGCACGGTGGCTCAAGCCTGTAATCCCAGCACTCTGGGAGGCCGAGGCGGGTGGATCACGAAGTCGAGAGATTGAGACCATCCTGGTCAACATGGTGAAACCCCGTCTCTACTAAAAATACGAAAAATTAGCTGGGCATGGTGGCTCGTGCCTGTAATCCCAGCTACTCAGGAGGCTGAGGCAGGAGAATTGCCTGAACCCAGGAGGCGGAGGTTGCGGTGAGCCGAGATCGCGCCATTGCACTCCAACCTGGGTAACAAGAGCGAAACTCTGCCTCAAAAAAAAAAAAATTATTTTTAGATTCACGGGGCACATGTGCAGATTTATTATATGGGTATATTGTGTGATGTTGAGGTTTGGGCTTCTAATGATCCTGTCACCCAAGTAGTGAACATAGAACCTGATAGGTAGTTTTTCAACCTTTGCCCTCCTCCCCCGACCCTCTTTTGAAATCCCCAGTGTTTATTGTTCCTGTCTTTGTGTTCATGTGAACCTAATGTTTAGCTTCCACTTATAAGAATATGCAGTATTTGGTTTTCTGTTCCTGTTAATTTGCTTAGGGTAATGGCCTCCAGCTGCAGTCATGTTGCTGCAAAGGACATGACTTTATTCTTTTATATGGCTGCATAGTATTCCATGGTATATATGTACCATATTTCACTGATGGACACCTGGGCTGATTTTATGTCTTTGCTATTATGAATAATGCTGTGAAAAATACATAAAGTACAGGTGTCTTTTTGGTAGAATTTGGTTTCCTTTGGGTATATGCCTAGTAATGGGATTGTGGGGTCAAACAGTGATTTTAGTTTTAGTTCTTTGAGAAATCTCTAACCTGAATAGATTGTATTCCCACTAACAGTGTGTAAGCATTGTCTTTTATCCACAATCTTGCCAGCATCTGTTATTTTCTGACTTCTTAATAGCCATTCTGACTGGTATGAGATGGTATCTCATTGTGGTTTTAATGTTCATCTCTCTGATGACTAGTGATGATGAGCATTTTTTCAAAAGTGTATTGGCCACTTACTTATATGTCTCCTTTTGAGAAGTGGTCTGTTCATGTCTTTGGCCCACTTTTTTTTTTTTTTTTTTTTGAGACGGAGTTTCGCTCTTGTTACCCAGGCTGGAGTGCAATGGCGCAATCTCGGCTCACTGCAACCTCCGCCTCCTGGGTTCAAGCAATTCTCCTGCCTCAGCCTCCTGAGTAGCTGGGATTACAGGCAAGCGCCACCATGCCCAGCTAATTTTTTGTATTTTTAGTAGAGACGGGGTTTCACCATGTTGACCAGGATGGTCTCGATCTCTCGACCTCGTGATCCACCCACCTCGGCCTCCCAAAGTGCTGGGATTACAGGCTTGAGCCACCGCGCCTGGCCGGCCCACTTTTTAATGGGTTTATTTTCCTGTTGAGTTGAGTTCCTTATAGATTCTGAATATTAGTCCTTTGTTGGATACAGCTGGAAAATATTTTCTCCCATTCAGTAGGTTGCATGTTTACTCTGTCAGTGGTTTCTTTTGCTGTGCAGAAGCTCTTTAGTTTAATTAGGTCCCAATTGTCAATTTTTGTGTTCATTGCATTTGCTTTTGAGGACTCAGTCATAAATTCTTTACTGAGGCCAATGTCTGAGAGGGTATTTCCTAGGTTTTCTTTTATGACTTTTTTTTTTTTTTTTTTTAAGAGACAAGGTCTCGATATGTTGCCCAGGCTGGAGTGCAGTGACTATTTACAGGTGCGATCCCACTACTGATCAGCAGGGGAATTTTGACTTGCACCGTTTCCGACCTGGGCCGGTTCCCCACTCCTTAGGCAACCTGGTGGTCCCCCGCTCCCGGGAGGTCACCATATTGATGCCGAACTTAGTGCGGACACCCGATCAGCATAGCACACTACAGCCCAGAACTCCTGGGCTCAAGCAATCCTCCCACCTCAGCCTCTCAAGTAGCTGGGACTACAGGCACGCGCCACCACGCCCAGCTTTTATGACTTTTACAGTTTGAGGGTCTTATAGATACGTTTTTAATCCACCTTGAGTTGATTTTTGTATATGGTGAGAAGGTAGGGCTCTTCATTCTTCTGCATATGGTTAGCCAGTTTTCCCACCACCATTTATTAAATAGGGAGTCCTTTTCCCATTTTTCACTTTTGTCAGCTTTGTCAAAGATCAGTTGGTTGTAAGTGCATGGCTTTATTTCAGGGTTTCTATTCTGTTTCTCTGGTCTATGTGTCTATTTCTGTACCAGTACTGTGCTGTTTTGGTTATCGTAGCCCTGTAGTATAGTTTAAACTTAGCTTATGTGATGCCTCTGGCATTATTCTTTCTGCTTAGGATTGCCTTGGCTATTTGAGCTCTTTATTGGTTCTGTATGAATTTTAGAATAGTTTTTTTTCTAATTGTATGATTTCTTTGGGCAATACTATGCATTCAAAAAACACTTGGAAGGAAATTAAAAATAACAGTGATATCTAAATGGTAGAATCTTAAACATCTTTTTTTCCTTTTTCCTTTATTTTGTAAGTGATATTTAAGAAACTTTTAGTACTTTTTTTTTGAGACGGAGTCTTGCTCTTTTGCCAGGCTGGAGTGCGGTGGCACAATCTCGGCTCACTGCAACCTCTGCCTTCCAGATTCAAGTAATTCTCCTGCCTCAGCCTCCTGAGTAGCTGAGACTACAGGTGCACACTACCACACCCAGCTAATTTTTACATTTTTAGTAGAGACAGGGTTTCACCATGTTAGCTAGGATGGTCTTGATCTCTTGCTTTGTGATCTGCTTGCCTCAGCCTCCCAAAGTCCTGGTATTGCAGGCATGAGCCACTGTGCCTGGCCTAGTACTCTTAAAATAGAAAATAATAATGAAATAATCATGAGGGAGTGTCAGTTCTCCTCCTTACCACCCAAACCTTGCTGTTTTCTTTAAAGGATATACTCAGAGGGGCTTTTGGAAATATTTTAAATATGAACTACAGAGAAATACTGGGTTTCTCCACTGCCAGACTTTGAAGCATTCACTAGCTAGCTAATGGGCATGTGAGCCCAGGAGGCATTGAGAACATGAATATTCCCCAAACTTCTGGGAAGCTTTATTTACTGAAGCCCTTGTAGGCCTCATATTCTCTGGAACATGGATTGAAAAATGCTGGCGTGGTAGAAAGAGAACAAAATGTTGTGGCTACCTGGCCTCTGATGGATATTGTAACAAAGAAAGGCAAACTCCCCAAATGCTCAAACTGAACTTTCAGTCAAGCTTTATCTGTCTCTCAAGCAGCAAGCAATGCCGGTTTTTTATTCTGCAAGCCATTTTAGAGGACACAATGCTTGGCACCGTTACACAGGTTAGTGTTCTAGTATGCTGTGTACACAAGATGGAATGTCCTCAATTTCTGCGTTAAAATATGCTTTACTCCCTTCTCAAACACTTGTCAAATGAAATGTAGTAAAAGCTTTTGTTTCTCCACTACCTCACTGTGTAAGGCCTTAGAGAAACAAGCTGATAGAAGCAAGCCTTGTTCTTTGGCTCTATAGGAGAATGACTTTCATATCAACGTTAGAATACAATGTCCTGATCCCAGATAAAGTCTACTTGCTGCTTCTACCGTGCCAGCTTTTGTCATATGCAGCTGTGGTTGGAACATTTTCTGGCAAGAAGAAATCAGGGGCCCTGTCAGGGAGCAACAGAATATTCTGCCAGGTAATCCCTGAGCCTCTTTCTCCACTCTGGGAGATTTCTCATAGGTCCAGTGGCTCCAGACCTCAGTCAGTGTTCCTCTCTGCCCACAATGGTCACCACCTAAGCCATTTCTTGGATTCCTTTCACTGCAAGCCTAGCTGCAGAGGAGTCTGTCCAGCTTGCTTCCCTGCTGTGCCCAAAGCAAGCATACAGGCCCTTTTCTTTCTAAAAGCATAATGCTAATTGCTGGAGGGAATCCCCACTGTGTGTAACAAGGAAGAGAACACTGTGGAGGTTATGTAAGGTCAAGGATCCTCACAAGGTCTGCATGGTGATACTCCCTGGTCTAGTGAAATGGAATAAAGTTTGACACTCAATAGACTCTACTTTTAGCTATTCCTAGTGCTCCAGGGAGGTCTCTTAAAACCTATTTCTTGTCTTCTTTTCTCCCTGGAGTATCTTAGGTTCACAGCGGGTGATATATATAACCATTGCCACTTAACGTTTTCAATTCTTCACTGGGGCCCCTGCATTGGTGTCTCCATGAACCAAACAAGGTTATTTCTACTGTTCCTCTTTACAGACCACTGCTTCTATTCATACAACCTAGTGTATATATGTAGGGATACACACACACACACACACACACACACACACACACACACACACCCCTCACGACTAAATTAAGCAGTTTTAAAGTAGCAGACCACACTCTGAGGTCCATAGCTTAAATAAGCAGCCATGTGACAAAAGTAGTTGGCTCACGTTTCAGAAGTGTCTCCTGCTTCTCTTCCTTTTGCTTTCCCATTACTTCCCTCTATTTTTCTTCTCTCAGGATGATTAAAAAGCACATACGCCATCATGTTCTTCTCCCAAGCTCAGGGCAGATGTCATTAATCAATCATGGCATTTTTTTTTTTTTGAGACGGAGTTTCAATCTTGTTACCCAGGCTGGAGTGCAATGGCGCGATCTTGGCTCACTGCAACCTCCGCCTCCTGGGTTCAGGCAATTCTCCTGCCTCAGCCTCCTGAGTAGCTGGGATTACAGGCACGCGTCACCATACCCAGCTAATTTTTTTTTGTATTTTTAGTAGAGACGGGGTTTCACCATGTTGACCAGGATGGTCTCGATCTCTCGACCTCGTGATCCACCCGCCTCGGCCTCCCAAAGTGCTGGGATTACAGGCTTGAGCCACCACGCCCGGCTTAATCATGGCATTTTTTAATCCTGAGTAAGCCTAGGGATAAAACTGAAGATGACTATCAATTGATCAAAATGGGCATTGAGTAGTTTACTCCTGGGTAAAGACCCTAAAGAAATGAGAGCGTATTTCCACAAAATGAAATGCACAAAATGTTTCCGGTAGTTGTATTTCCAGTAGCCCCAAACTGGAAATAACCCGAATGTCCATCAAGTTGAATGGATAAAAATATAGTTTATCCATATAATGAAATACTCTGCAGCAATGGAAAAAGATGAACTACTTATACACACAGCTTGAGTGCACCTTACATAATGTAAAGTGAAAGAAGTTAGACATAAAGGAGGCATACTCTGTGAGTTCATGCACTGCAGCTCAAAAACAGGCAGAATTCATACATGATGGGAGAAGTCAAGACAGTGGAACTGACTGAGAGGGGGAACCGAGGGGCCACCGGAAAGCCTTATGAGGGCTAGAATGTGTTCCGTATCTTGATCTGGGTGGTGGTTATATGGATGTGCACATATGCAAAAATTTATTGAGGTGTATACCTAATATGTGCACACTTTTCTGTAGCTACCCTCACTTAATGTCCTTAAAAGGGGGCACTGGCTGGCGCGGTGGCTCACGCCTGTAATCCCAGCACTTTGGGAGGCCGAGGTGGGAGGATCATGAGGTCAAGAGATTGAGACCATCCTGGCCAATGTGATGAAACCCCATCTCTACTGAAAATACAAAAATTAGCCAGGCATGGTGGTACATGCCTGTAATATCAACTACTCGGGAAGCTGAGGCAGGAGAATCACTTGAACTTGGGAGGCGGAGGTTGCGGTGAGCTGAGAGCACGCCACTGTACTCCAGCCTAGTGACAGAGCGAGACACCATCTCAAAAAAAAGTTGAGGAGGGGACACCAATTTGAAAACTGTTGCCTGGTCCTCGCTTCTGTGTTTCTGTGTATAAGATCTTGAGTGTGACTTTGATTCAAGTCCAGGCTCTGTCACCTATCAGCTGTGTATCTTGAGTAAACACTAAACCTCTTTGTACTTTAGTTTTTCACCTATATAGGAGGGATTAAAAATAGTACGTGCTTTATAGTATTGTTTGGAGAGTTAAGTTGGATAATTCATATAGGTTGCTTTATACGATACCTGCCTGGTACATTTAGTACACTCGTGAAATATAACATGGTGACTTCGTTCTCTCCGTCTTCTGACCATCTAGTTCTTCCTCATGCTGTCTTCTATCCTCCTCTGCCGACTTTTCCTTTTTTCTTTTCATCTCTCCCTACTTGTAAAGCCAAAACGTGAAGTTTAAGTACCTATCTTTTAAAATAAATACAATTTTAGTTGTATTCATAATTTAAAAGTGAGTGCATTTAGTGTTTTTTATACCTCTCTTTAAAACAAATTCTGCATTTATTAAACTAAAATTAGAGGTATTTATTATGTCTTACTGGCACTCAGTGGAGTAACTCAGTGGTTCCCAAACTTATCTGCACATTAGATTCACATGGGATCTTATAAAAATTCCAAAGCCCAGGCCACATACCAGATCAATAAGATCGCAATATCTGGATCTAGGACACAAGCATCAGTAGCTGTTGAAGCTTTCCAGGTGATTCCAATCTGATTCCAATGTGTAGACAACTTTGGGGACTATAGATTAATGGCTTTTTGTTCCTTCCATTAGCTTCAGCGGGTGGTTTTGAATCTTGGCTGTACAGCAGAATCACCTAAGAAGCTTCTAAACAATACTTGAGCCCTGTTCTGCAATAAGGTCTGAATATTTCTAACGTGCAACCAGCATGAAGAGCCCCGTTTTAGTAGGGTTGGTGTCCTGGTAGATCTTGTGATTGGAGTGACTCCAGCGCCACCCGCTCAGTGCTCCTCTCAAATACTTTCTCCTCATGATTTAGAAAATTCCAGTCCTTTCTTTTGCGAGCCAAATATGGAGATGAGTGATGTGATACTGATGTTTTTGTTGTTTTGCTTTCAGTATGGGATTGTGCTGGATGCAGGTTCTTCTCACACAAGTTTATACATCTATAAGTGGCCAGCAGAAAAGGAGAATGACACAGGGGTGGTGCGTCAAGTAGAAGAATGCAGGGTTAAAGGTAAGATGCAGACCAAGGGAAGGGGAGGTTCACAGAGGGGCATGAGAACATGGGAGGTGTGTGGCCAGCAGAACACAAGAGGAAAAGGAGCCCCAAGCATAGGACGCCAAGTGAAGAACACAGTGCAGCTGCTATTGCTATGTTATCATGAAATTATACTGAAATCAGTCTTTAATGATCAAACCCTAAGAATAAACACATATAAATACAATTCATAGTAGCTCCCATCAACAGAACACATCTACATGCTATGTAGTTAGTACTGAACATGTGTTACTTCAGTTCACCCTTATCATCTCCCTTTGAGGTATGTATTATCTAATTTTTCTTAAAATGAGGGCACTGAGGTTGAGAGAAGTTATACTACTTGTTTGTTACTGGAGCTACTAAGTGACGGAGCTGTGGTTCAAACCAAATTCTGCCCAACTTCAAATCTACATCTTAGCCAGTGCTTCTCAAACTTGAAACTGCATGAGCTTGTTAAAAACACAGATGATGGGCCCCATCCCCTAGAGTTTCTGAGTCATCAGTCTAGGATAAAGCCTGAGAATCTGTATTTCTAAGAAGTTCCTAGGTATTGCCAATCCTGCTGGTTCAAAGATTTATTGCTCTCTTAATTTTTGTGCTCTGATTTATAGCGTGGAAGAAAATTTTCAAAGCATTCAGCCTCTGTAGGCAGGAAAGACCAAATGACAGGTTCTTAGGGCTGGGAAAAGGAACTTACGGATCATTTAAATTTTGTTTCACAGAGAAGGAAACAAAAACCTGGAGGATTAGTGCCTTGCAAGTAGCAACAGAATTGGGACAAGAATCTAGGTCTCCTAATTATACTCTAGGCTTCCTGCTACTCTAACTGCTGCATTATATATCAATAACTTTTTTAAGGTCATATAAGTTTGAATTGTGACATTCAGCTCTTTCACTCTTTTTATCCAGGACCCCACCATGCACTATTGCACCACAATCTCTTGACTTATATCTCTCTTAGCCTTTTGAGCTGGGAACCCACTATTTATTTTTAGTCAGAGTGATAACCTATATCCTAGAAGATAACTGATTTTTAGTTTGATAGTCCATGGAATCCACTAATTTTCATAGTTTGTCAAGAAAGTAGTAGAGAGGATGTATTTCCAAGAGAGCAAATCATTCTACCCTGTACCCCGATATCCTGAGACTTTGGCCCCATCAATACTGAGACAGTACTTCTAGCCTCTCTTAAAGCCCAAAGTCCTCATTTTGTTGGCTTTATTTAACCCACTGCCTTCCATTTTTACAAGTTATTTTAATTTTTACTCCAGCAGATGTCTTTCTTCTGAGACATCCCACGAGCGTTTAGCCTATCAAATGCAGGATTTTTGCTGCTCAAAAGAGAGAGTTCTCTAGTTAATAAAATATTTAACACCAGATTTTCTGAAGCAAAACAATTAGCTGGTAAATTACAGCTGATTTTCTCATGGTTAAGAAATCAGGCTGTCTGAAAACCTATGAATGATCTGGATAACTTATTTTTAAATTATCTTTAAAGCAAATACTCTGCTATGAAGCACTGATGATGCAGACATTTATCTTAATGTAAGATGAAAGTATTGTTAACTTCAAAAAGCTTAACGAAACTTGGCTCCAATCCTCCATAGCAACAGTCAGTTTTGCTCTAAAACTGGAAAAACAGTTTTGCTAGAGAGGCAGGATATCAGAGTGGAAAAGTCATTGAGGAGACATAGATTCTATTCCTCTTTCTTGTAACAGGAAGCAAGTCCAGCTCAGAAATCTTAGGGTGCTGGCCAGGATCACATAGCTAGTTAGTAGCAGCTTCCATCTTTTCAGTAAAAGCCAATTTGTCTGCTGCTTAATTTTTATTCTAAGTGTCATCTTTAGGTCTTTTAGGAACTAGTGTCATTAATTACAATGTGGAATAAATATCAGAAAGCAGCTAATAAAGTAGCTATAAGATCCCCAGTAAAGTCTGAGACTGTTACGCAGTTTGAGTATGAAATTGCACCATCCAGTGGCAAAATTATTGAACACTGGACAGACTCCACTTGAAGTTTGGAAATTAAATCCTATCAAGGCTAGGTCCAGTGAGTTACCCTTTAAGTACAATAACATAATGTATAGTACATCAGGAAATTGTTTTATTTTTCTTCAAAACACCATATTTTGATCTATTGCCAAGGTATGTTTTGTATTTTTTTTTAAAGATTGTTATCTTCTACATCTTTTCTTAGGTCCTGGAATCTCAAAATATGTTCAGAAAGTAAATGAAATTGGCATGTACCTGACTGAATGCATGGAAAGAGCTAGGAAAGTGATTCCAAAGTCCCAGCACCAAGAGACACCCGTTTACCTGGGAGCCACAGCAGGCATGCGGTTGCTCAGGTATAGCAGCATGTAGGGATCAAGAATATCTGGGAGTTAGGCTTGGCAGTGAAAGAGCCTCTGAAGTTATGGGAGAGGGCCACATTCCCTAATACTCCAAACTCTACACACCCAAGTCCATACCTAAGAAAGAAAATTTGAGTAAGTGAATACAACTTCCAAATTCTTAGTATATAGAGGTATGATTTTAAGTATGGAAAAAAAAAAAAAGCCCTTGTGCATCTCCCTCTGAGGAATTCAAGCGGGATGGGGCATGGGGAGAGAAAGACTGGGCCCACATACTCTGGGGTTTGGGGCAACAGATTTAGCTATTCAATATCTGGGAGAAGGAAGATAAGAGGAGACTCATAGACATCACAGGTCATAAATAATCACAATTGCACATCTTTGTATCACTTGATACCTGTGTGAATTATTTGTTCACTTGTTCATTTATTCATTCAGCATGTATTGAGTGCCTGCTCTATCCAGAATATGAAAACTCTCAACCCTCAAAGAAATCAGTTGCAATACAGGCTGATCAATGTTTTAATAGAGGAGTGCTCAGAGCTGCTATGGGAGCACATTTGGCCCTGCCCAGGGTGAGAGGAGATCAGAAAGACTTAGGGGAAGGGATGCATGAACTGAATCGTGAAAAATGAGTTGGTGGATTGCGGGAGGGCTTTATCAGCAGAGCAGACAGCCTGCATTCAGTAACTGATGTTTAGTCAGCACCTATTATATGTCAGGCACTGCTCTAAGTACTGGGGATATAACAATGAACAGGACAAAGTCTCTGACTTCATGCAGCTTGTGTTCTACTGGATGTGCAAAGACAAGGAAGTGTGAGAGACCAAGGCATATTCAGAGGACTGTAAGTAGTTCTCCATAGATAGAAGATAGGGTGTGTAGTGTAAAATAATAATGATAATAATAATAGCAGCTTATGTTTATTGAGCCCATCCTATGTTCTTAAGCACCCATCATAACAACTCTATAAATTATTATTAACCAGATAAGGAAGCTGTGGCTTACAAATGTTAAGTAACTCACCCAAGGTCACACACCTGAGAAGTGGTAGATCCGGAATTCTGAGTGGGATTCTGAAAAGGCAGGGTCCAGGTCATAAAGTGCCCTATGGGCCATGCTAGGAAGTTTGGAGTTTATCTTAGAGATAGCAGGAAGCCATTAAAGGATGCTCCACAGCTGGTGACACTGGTAGAGAAGATGGATTGGCCAGGAAAAAAGCTGGGGATAAAAGGAAGGCATTTAGTAGGTGTGGAGGCCATTTAGATGACAGATTACAGGGGCCTAATGCCAGCTGGAAGGTAGCATCCTCCTGCTCAGAGACTCCCAGTGTTGCGTAGCCTAGATATTGGAAGCAATTGCATCCCATCTTCATTAAGACAACCCTGGAGGATTCCTTCTTTAGGTCTCAAGGTCTCAAACAGACCCAAGAACGGATCTATAATATGAGGAAGATTCTTCCCAGTTTGGTAGCAGAGTTTATTTGCCACCTGGTTTCTACTAAAATCCTAATTAAAAACCTGGAGCAGAGTCTGGCCATGTAACCAGCTAGGAGCCACTCACAATGGCTAATATAGCACACATCAACTCCAGGCGTGGTCATCAAACTAAACTCAGCTATCACTACCACAGTAATTTTAAGAGCCTGTGATAACTTTTTGAGCCAGGGAACTTCAGAACAAAAATGGTATTTTAAGGAAAACCAACTTATGAAAGGATTTGAAGGATGTGAATTTGGAGAGAGACAAACAAAAGATTAATTCTGCCTCATCCGAAAGAAAGGTTCCTCTGACAGCCACGTGCGGAGATCCTCATCTCTCCATTTATTCCAGTGTATTATGGTTCACTTTTTAGTAGCACTGTGTGGATGCTGTAGCTGAAATGGGTAGTGACTTATTAAAACGAAAATGATAACCTCACCTCTTCCTTTGTGCAGGATGGAAAGTGAAGAGTTGGCGGACAGAGTCCTGGGTATGGTAGAGAGGAGCCTCAGCAACTACCCTTTTGACTTCCAGGGTGCCAGGATCATTACTGGCCAAGAGGAAGGTGCTTATGGCTGGATTACTATCAACTATCTGCTGGGCAAATTCAGTCAGGTGAATATCTCACAGCATCCATGAAGGTGGCTTCATGGAGGCCAATGTCATTGCTATCTCAGGCAGTACTTGGGTCGCTAGCCAGAATGAATGAATGATGGATGGATAGATAGATGGATGGGTGGGTGAATGAATGAATGAATTTACCCTCACATTTGTAAGGGTCTCTTACAAGACCTTCTATTATTAGGAGAGTAAGGAGGACATGTCTTTACCTTATGGAGGCATAAAGGAAATTAAAAATCTATCATTAAATATTAGAATAGCTAACATTTGTCTACTGCTGTGTGTCTTGTGCTGTGCTTAGCACTTTTCATGTTTTCTCTGATTTCATCCTTAGAACAACTGTATGAGGTACTACATCATCCCCATTTTAGAGCCCTGTACTGATGCCTAGAGAGGGTAATTATTCTGCCCGTGGCTGTACAGCTAACGAGCGACTGAGTGAGAATTTGAACTGGAATGTGTCTGGCCTCAGACCTCTTGTTTGTAAACACTAGTTACACTGCTTCTATGTCTGGCAGTCTAAGCTAGGGCTTTGAAGCCCCTCTTTTCTTGCTGATAATCTGCTGTACATCAGGAGCCTCTAGTGAGCTTTGCCTCACCTTTATGCCCCTGTTTCTTTGCCTTAGGAAATCCTTGACTCCAAGAAATAGCATGAAAAGCAGGGTGTCCAGGGACTTCTAGCACTGGTAACTGTACTGTCTTTCAGAAATCGAGGTGGTTTGGCATAGTCCCATATAAAACTGATAATCAGAAAACCTTTGGAGCTTTGGACCTTGGGGGAGCCTCTACACAAATCACTTTTGTACCCCAAAACCAGACTATTGAGTCCACAGATAATGCTCTGCAATTTCGCCTGTACGGCAAGGACTACAATATCTACACACATAGCTTCTTGTGCTATGGGAAGGATCAGGCACTCTGGCAGAAACTGGCCAAGGACATTCAGGCAAGTATAACTCAATCCAGACCTGCTCTCCTCACATCTGCGCCTCCAGCCCCACATCCTGTTGTTTTCTCTTTCAAATTCAATAGTTTGTCTGAACTTAGTTACAGTACTTTCCAAACCTTTTAGGCAGGATATTGAACTACATCTGGTCGACCCCTATAAATGGTTTCAGACATCACCTCCCATGTTTGTTTACTGCATTATCTCCACGGACACAACTGAGATCTCTCAGGATATAATTTCTCACCCTTGTGGGGTTGATAATGAAAATTATGTGATAGAATATTGTTTGTTGGAGGGGGAATTCAATTTATAACCTCTTTTAGACCACTTTTTAAAGCTCCTTTTCCTACAAAGTACAGAAACCAGAGTTGTTAGAAATGACCTGGAGAGGAGAAGAAAAAAAAAAACCACTTCAGGTAAAACACAAAATGTATCAATTGACACTTCAAATCTTGTCTCCAGATGCTTTCTGCATTTTGAAGACAAGAAAAGTTAAACATACTTTGGGAGGCCAAGGCAGGTGGATCACTTGAGATCACGAGTTCGAGACCAGCTTGGCCAACATGGTGAAACCCCATCTTTACTAAAAATAAAAAAATAAAATTAGCCGGGCATGGAGGCACACACCTGTAATCCCAGCTACTTGGGAGGCTCAGGCAGGAGAATCACTTGAACTGGGAGGCAGAGGTTGCAGTGAGTCGAGATTGCACCACTGCACTTCAGCTTGGGCAATAGAGACTCCATCTAAAAAATAAATAAATAATGTTAAACATACTCAACATCATGTGAATATACAGGCACACCCTGACAAGTAAACACAAAGCCAGGATGTCACATCCAGCTGTTCCCTGTCTCCACAGAAAGGATAACCAGTTCTCTGCTCTCCTCCAAAGTATTCTCTCTGGTTTTCAAAACCACTCTCAATAAGATGGTCCTGGGAGTAAGGGGTGCTGAGAGATGTCCACTGAGCCTTAAAGTTCCACTAAGCTTCTTACCCACAGCAGCCTCCTTTAGTAGGTTGTGGGTTAGAAATTGTTTTTAATTTTTATTGGATAGGAGAATGTTTGAGGGAGGGATAAAAACCCTTTTTTAGAAGCTTGAAAAATAATAAAAAGAGAAATTATTTTGATACTGTTGGTTTGAATGATCTAAAAGCATCTGGGAGCTTCTGATTCTCTCCTTGGAGGGAAGGTTGATCCGTAATGACATCATTGCTATCATGTAGGCTTCTGGAGAACTACCCTCAGGCCCAAAATTTTGACAACCTTGAGAGTTTCCTTTTGAATCTGCTCCTGACCTATATGATTAGGACTAAGCACTCAGGGATATTTCAAACCAATGGCATTTCTGGGCCCAGTTTTAACTACATCAGCATTCTTTGAATAGCCAAAGACATTTATATCTGATACCACTTCTGGTGCCTGTTCACAAATCCATTTATCATATTTATTCCCAAGGGTGAAAAGGGCAGGGCAGGACATACTGATGTCAATGCCAAGTGGTGGGACATTTTATAGTGCCTACATATTGATTAAGTCAGACTGTGCCTTTTGTATCCAAAGCATTCACACATGATGCTTTCAAGTGATTTTTCCATTCAGGTTGCAAGTAATGAAATTCTCAGGGACCCATGCTTTCATCCTGGATATAAGAAGGTAGTGAACGTGAGTGACCTTTACAAGACCCCCTGCACCAAGAGATTTGAGATGACTCTTCCATTCCAGCAGTTTGAAATCCAGGGTACTGGAAACTATCAACAATGCCATCAAAGCATCCTGGAGCTTTTCAACACCACTTACTGCCCTTACTCCCAGTGTGCCTTTAATGGGATTTTCTTGCCACCACTCCAGGGGGATTTTGGGGTAAGTTTGTGAAATGATGAGGTATAGGATGTCTTGTTTACAAGTTATAGAATATGTGCCTACAAAGGATTTAAAAAATAAGATGTATTTTTCTTTCACATTATGTCTTGAGGTAGATGATTAGGGGTTGGTTCTTTAGGTCAACTACGTCAGAACTTGGGATCAATTTTTCCACTATCTTGGTGACCTTTTCGTGCTAAGGTATGTTGCTGCTCCAAGCACGGTATCACTAGGTCACTGCCTCCTTTTTGGGTCTAGGCAGCACCTTAAGTCCAGGTTTGTCTCCATTCTAGTCAACAATGGGAGCACTGCCTTTCCAGAACTGGGGAGGTCCCAAAGACGTTAGCCCCAGCAGTGTGGGGAAACTAACTAGGGGGTTGTGCCCAGGGGATCTTGTGGGAGAAACCTCCCACAACCACCGAATGGCCACTCTGATTTGTCATCTTTTTTGGTCAGTTTCCAGAGCAGAGTTCTCAGGGCTGGGGATGCTACATCTGCCTCTTCCTTGTCTCTACCTGTCCCCAGGGATGTTTCTCCCTTCAGGATGTCATGATGCTTACTGTGGGTTAAGATAAGGACAAGTTTCCTGCTAGGGAACCCAAGATGGTGGGGAAGCTGATTGTCCACCTTCATCTCACTTTTTCCAGTGTAGAAACTGTGAGTTGGGGAAAATTTTCCACAAGCTTGGTGCCAGGCAGAATGCGGGGAAAGGTGACATGGATGTGGAAGTTTGATTCTCTTCCTGTCTATGTGGAGTTTTTTTTAACTTCTTTGTGGCCCTGGAACTATCTTATCTTCATAGAGTTGATTTCTGGGATATTGCTGGTGATAATATCAGTGCTGTACATTTGCTTTTGGTTTTCTGTGGTTGCGGGGCACAAAGCCAGCTTGCTTCTATGCCACATTTTGGAATCAGACATCCAAGCATCATATTTTCTTTCACATGCAAAGCCAAAGCAGGAAAGATGTTTAGAGGTTTCCATTGCACACATCTCTGCACACACATTTTGCAGAAGTGCCAACTGACATCTTTTCAGATCCTGCTGGCCAGAAGTTGGTGAAATATACACTCTCAACCAATATGTGATAAAGAGAAATGATTAAAATGGTCAGTTTAGACTAATTATTGTTTCTCTCTTGAGGAGTCTTTCCTGAGCATATTGCTTTCCTCTACTTGGGTAAAATCAGGATTTCATAAGCGAGGAAGAGGGGGGCTAGCTATGGGGTACGTACCGGTTAAGAGTCTGCCATAGGTGGCTTCTCAAGTCAGAAGGAGGAGAAGCAGCAGTTAGATGACATGGCTGAGGGGATTTTCCCTCTATAAAGACATTTAGGAAGTAGAAACTCAGGAAATCCCAAGAAAACATTGAAGATAACATCATTGTCATTATGTTTTGAAGAGATGGGGGATTATTTGAATCCTAGCTCCAAATTCCTTATTTTCTTAATAACTCCAGAATAAGATAAAATATTTGAGCAGAGACAGAAGAGATACCTCTTAATCGACTCATTCTTCGAATTTCATATGTTGATCCCAGAGGCCGAGCATTATTGCACTATATGTACATTCTCTCTCTCTTTCTCTCTCTCTCCTTTTTTTTTTGAGACAGAGTCTCACTCTGCTGCCCAAGCTAGAGTGCAGTGGTGCAACCTTGGTTCATTGCAACCTCCACCTCCCAGGTTCAAGTGATTCTCTTGCCTCAGCCTCCCCAGTAGCCGGGACTACAGGTGCGCACCACCACGCCCAGCTAATTTTTGTATTTTTAGTAGAGACAGGATTTCACCATATTGGCCAGGCTGGTGTTGAATTCCCGACCTCATGATCCACCTGCCTCAGCCTCCCAAAGTGCTGCGATTACAGGTGTGAGCCACCGCACCTGACCCATTATCTCATTTATTCAATCAAGACACCCAAAGAAAAAGGGGCTTTTGCCTGCCTTCATGCTTTCTCCCTTTTCAGAAAACAGATCAGTATGTGAGAAGGGAGGTTTAGCTCCTCCCCTCCAGGACCCCAGCAAGAGAGTTTCTCCCAAGGTCACCTGCCCTGGCCCAAGGCAAAGCTCTAGGAAGAGAACACAGGCACTGTTGTCATCAGACCTGATTTTGTTTCTGGCTTCCTGTGAACTGCATGAGCTCTTCATTTTCTTGGTCTTTGAGAAAAAAACAATAGGTAATGCCATAGATCCAGGCTCACCTTAATCATGGTCCAAACCACAGCCTCCCCTTGCCTCAAGGTTCCTGAGGAGAATACATGAAAGACAATGACTGGCTGAGTAGCATTTGGCTATTAGTTGGCTGCAAACCAAAATTCAGAAGAAATGGAACCTCACTTGAATGCCCTGTAGCTGAGCTGGCACTGGCTGCTCACCTTGGACCTTTTTTTGTGGGGGCCAGGGCCCTTGCCTTACACTGAACACCTTGAAGAGGAAGGAGGGTGCCACCTTGGCCAAGGGCCTTTTTCAATCCAGTCACCGCAAGGATGTAAATCTAAAGGCAATGAACATACCCTTGTGTCTTGAGTTTGCAACTTCCCAGAAAACTTTGCTTCCTGGGAAACATGGCCCAATTCCTGCCTTCAAGCTTGAGCAAACCCTCCCTCCTTAGGGGACTGGAATTTCTTGCCTTTGAATGTGATTCATCTAGCCAAAGCAGGGAGAGGTAGGGGCTGGAAAAGGGGAGGGGAGTCTTGAACTCTTCCTAAGGCTTTTGTTTGATCCCTTAGTTCCTCACTGAGATTGTTCTCCCAGCCTTCTGAACCTCAGTTTGGCAGTCCCTTCCCTAAGATTATCTCATTGCCTGCCTCTATGTATCTTTCTCCTTTGGAGACAGCCCTTGGGGTCAGAACTGTCTTGTCCCTATTTTTACTTTGGCAATTTCCTTCTGCTTCAGATTTTTGGTGGGTTGTTTGTTTTGTTTTATCTCCTCTGTAATTTCTCCCTAAAACCTAAAGATTTTTTTGTCTGTTTCCTCATCTGTACAATGGGGGCAGTAATACCTACCTCATTGATGGCTGTGAGCCAGACAAACAGTGATAGTCTGGGAAATACCTAACAAACAGCTCTCGAGGAATGGGGAGCTGACTTGTAGCATTTACCAGTTTCCATGGTGTAAACAGTTCTACCACAGCCTGTTTCAAGCTATCAACATGGTATCAACTGGCTCACAAAAATCTGGAAATTTTAAGAATCAGCTCTTGTGAGTGCATAAGAGTCGGCTTCAGCACACCACTGTAAATAGCAAAAAGCCGACATACCCCAGCACCACTCTTAACAAGGTTAGCTCTTTATCCTAGCAGTCTTTACTCTACGCTGTCCTTCCCGCAGGGAGTTCCCATTATCAAGTCCTGCCTCTTGAAGCGTAACTATTTGCAACACAAAAATCCAGTTTTGTTCCCATTATTTCCAGAACCAGTTAGCCTGGGTGTTCTCAAGTCACAGAGAATTTGCTGGGAACAGAATTTTTGCTATAGTTGTATTTAGCACTGATGATCTCATTCTTATTCCGTAAATATAGTATTAAAAATTGTCAGTGCTCTAGTCGGTCTGGCTACACTGTAGCCTTGGTTGCTAAACAGAATCCAATGTTGTGGGCAAATTAGAAACACCAACAAGAAAGAGGGAACATCTGTAGGGAATTACTTATGAGGTAATTTAGAAATTTTTAAAGATCACATTGCGCTGTTTATATAAACAAGAAAGGGAGGAAACAAGTTCAGTAGGAAACTGGAATTAAAGAACATTAAAAACATATTTGTTTACATAGGTATACATAAATGTGTGTGTATATTTGTATTTATTTTTGTGAAAAAGTAACTGAAGTTTTGCACCATGAATTTTAAATAATTGTAACTAGGCGGAAACACATCTTTATTAATCATAATGGGAACCATTACAATCAATGCATTTTTGCCAATGAGAAATAAGTTTCTTTACTCCTGTAGCATACACATCTGTGCTTTGGGATTTGATGAACTATTGGAAAGCATTTTCTGCATATTCTGCTGGTTGCGGAAGTGATTTCCTTGCAAAAAGTTGTTGAGATGCTTGAAGAAGTGGTAGTCGGTTGGTGAGAGGTCAGGTGAATGTGGTGGATGAGACAAAACTTCATAGCCCAATCTGTTCAACTTTTGAAACATTGCTTGTGCAATATGTGGTAGGGCAGCGCATGGAGAAGCATTGGGCCCTTTCTGTTGACCACCGTGAGCTGCAGGTGTTTCAGTTTCTGGTGCATCTCTTCAATTTGCTGAGCATACTTCTCAGATCTAATGGCTTTGCCGGGATTCAGAAAGCTGTAGTGGATCACACTGGCAGCAGACCACCAGTGACCATGACCTTTTTTTGGTTACAAGTTTGGCTTTGGGATGTGCTTTGGAGCATCTTCTAAGTCCAGTCACTGAGCTGGTCATCACCAGTTGTCATATAAAATCCACTTTTCATTGTATGTCACAATCTGATTGAGAAATGGTTTGTTGTTGTGCACAGAAGAAGAGAAGATGACCTTTCAAAACGATGATTTTTTTTTGATTTTCCATCAGCTCATGAGGCACCCACTTATCAAGCTTTTTTACTTTTCCAATTTGCTTCAAATGCTGAACAACTGTAGAATGGTTGCTGTTGAGTTCTTCAGAAACTTCTCATGTACTTGTAAGAGGATCAGCTTCGATGACTGCTCTCAGTTGGTTGTTGTCAACTTCTGATGGCCAGCCTCTATGTCTATGCTCCTTATCTTCAGGGCTCTTTGTGTTCTTTGCAAAATGTCTTGAACCACCACTGCACTGTACATTTGTTAGCACTTCCTAGGTCAAATGCATTGCTGATGTTGTGAGTTGCTTCTGCTGCTTTACAAACCCATTTTGAACTTGAATAAGAAAATCACTCAAATTTGCTTTTTGCCTCACATTTTTCCATAATCTAAAATAAACATAAAATAAATAGCAAATAACTCATTAGCAAAAAAGGATAAAGCAAGAGATGCCCATTAAAATGATGTATAACATAACCACATTTAAGAATATATTCCAACATCAAAGGGCAAATTCCAACAATGCAAAAATCATGATTCCTTTTGCATGAACCTAATACATACTCATGGGTTATAGATACCAATCAAATAAAAAGATTATCAAGTAAGGGTGACTTCCAATACGGATGTTAAGGAGCTGATCACAAATTTTTACTTCAGTGGTGGAGCATCTCTTTGACCTCTAAAGGCAAACTCAGGAAATCCTAGAGCTGAGTCAGCATTTTTCTCAAGAATTAGCTTTGGTTCCATTCTGGCCAAAGAATACCTATGGAATTCAATCTCTAAAACCTTACCCTCAAAACAGGATCAGGATGATTCCTAAAGACTTTTAAAGAGTCATCTACCACAGTCACAGGAAGGAACTTGGTGATGTGATCTTGAACCATCTGATTTTGAGCAATGTATTTTCCTGGGGTATTAAAAGAATAAGTTTTTGCTCTTCAGTATAATTCTTGGGTTAAAAAATGGAAGCATTACAGAGCATTCTTTAAAAAATTTAAAAAAAATATTTTTTACAGAGTCTTGCTCTGTTACCCAGGCTGTAGTACAGTGGTTTGATATAGGCTCACTTCAACCTCCACCTGCTGGATTCAAGTGATTCTCCTGCCTCAGCCTCCTGAGCACCTGGGACTACAGGCATGCGCCACCATGCCCAGCTAATTTTTGTATTTTTAATAGAGATGAGGTTTCACCATTTTGGCCAAGGTAGTCTTGAACTCCTGACCTTGTGATCCACCCACCTCGGCCTCCCAAAGTGCTGGGATTAAAGGTGTGAGCCACTGTGCCCGGCCTGACCATTCTTTTTTAAATTTTTACTTTTACGTTCTGGGATACATGTGCAGAATGTACAGGTTTGTTCACAGGCATACACATGCCATGGTGGTTTGCTGCACCTAACAACCTGTCATCTATGTTTTACACTTCACATGCATTAGGTATTTGTCCTAATGTTCTCCCTCCCCTTGCCCCCCATCCCCTGACAGGCCCCATTATGTGATGTTCCCCTCCCTTTGTTCATGTGTTCTCATTATTCAACTCCCATTTATGAGTGAGAACATGTGGTGTTTGGTTTTCTTTTCCTGTGTTAGTTTGCTGAGAATGATGGCTTCCAGCTTCATCCATGTCCCTGCAAAGGACATGAACTCATTCTTTTTTATGGCTGCCTAGTATTCCACAGTATATATATATATATGCCATATTTTCTTTCTCCAGTCTATAATTGATAGGCATTTGGGTTGGTTTCAAGTCTTTGCTATTGTAAATAGTGCTGCAATAAACAACATACATGTGCATGTGTCTTTATAGTAGAATGATTTAAAATCCTTTGGGTATATACCCAGTAATGGGACTGCTGGGTCAAATGGTATTTCTGTTTCTAGATCCTTGAGAAATTGTCACACTGTCTTCCACAATGGTTGAGCTAATTTACACTCCCACCAACAGTGTAAAAGCTTTCCTGTTTCTCCACAGCCTTGTAGGATCTGTTGTTTCCTGACTTTTTAATAACTGCTATTCTAACTGGCTGGAAGATGATATCTTATTGTGGTCTTGAGTTGCATTTCTCTAACGACCAGTGATGATGAGCTTTTTTTCACGTTTGATGGCTGCATAAATGTCTTCTTTTGAGAAGTAAGTGTCTGTTCATATCCTTTGCCCACTTTCATGGGGTTGTTTGTATTTTTTCTTGTAAATTTGTTAAGTTCCTTGTAGATTCTGGATATTAGACCTTTGTCAGATGGGTAGCTTGCAAAACTTTTCTCCCATTTTGTAGGCCGCCTGTTCACTCTGATGATCTAGACCATTCTTGAAAGAAGATATACAAATGGCCAAGAAACAAAGGAAATGCTCAACATCACTAATTATCAGGGAAATGCAAATTAAAACCACAGTGAGAAACTACCTTACTCTTCTGCAAGAATGGCCAATTTAAAAATAAAAAAATAATAGATGTTGGCATAGATGTGGTGTAAAGGGAACACTTTTACACTGCTGGTAGGAATGTAAACCAGTACAACCAGTATGGAAAACAATACCGAGACTTCTTAAGGAATTAAAAGTACAACTACCATTTGATCCAGCAATCCCATTACTGGATATCTGCCCAGAGGAAAATAAGTCATTACATGAAAAAGATACTTGCACACATGTTTACAGCAGCATGATTCCCAATTGCAAAAATATGGAACCAGTCCAAATGCCCATCAATCAACGTGTGGACAAAAAAAATGTGATGTGAGACACACACACACACACACACACACACACACACACACACACACAATATGGAATACAACTCAGCCAAGGAAAGGAATGAAATAATGGCATTTGCAGCAACTCAGATGGAAATGGAGACTATTATTCTAAGTGAAGTAATTCAGGAATGAAAAACCAAACATCCTATGTTTTCAGTTGTAAGTGGGAGCTAAGCTGTGAGGACACAAAGGCATAAGAATGATAAAATGAACGTTGGGGACTTGGGGGAAATGGTGGGAGGGGAAGAGGGATAAAAGACTACACATTGTGTACAGTGTACACTGCTTGGGTGACAGGTGCACCAAAATCTCAGAAATCACCACTAAAGAACTTATTCATGTAACCAAAAACACCTGTTCTTCAAAAACTATTGAAATAAAAAAAATTTAAATTATATACAGTAACATACCTGGTTCCTTAAAAACTGAAGTTTTAAGGAAAAACAAATTATCTTGAATGTTAGCCAAAGAAGCAATAATTTGTAATGCATAAAAAGAAAAGTAAACCACTCCTACCTTTTCTTTTGTAAAAGAGTGGGGAAAATATGTTTAAGGATATAAATTCCCAAATTTGGGAACTTTTATATAAAATGTCTTTACTTTGAAGGGTAATAAAATATAGGATTATAATAAAACTAGGTAATTTTAACATTTCTTTGGAGATTCCTTGTTTAATGCTACAATTTAAAATTTCAGAAGACTACATAGGTAAAATTTAGGGTTTTAAAATAACTTTATTTTTTTAAAAAGAAAAAAAAGCGGCCGGGCGCGGTGGCTCAAGCCTGTAATCCCAGCACTTTGGGAGGCCGAGGCGGGTGGATCACGAGGTCAAGAGATCGAGACCATCCTGGTCAACATGGTGAAACCCCGTCTCTACCAAAAATACAAAAAATTAGCTGGGCATGGTGGCGCGTGCCTGTAACCCCAGCTACTCAGGAGGCTGAGGCAGGAGAATTGCCTGAACCCAGGAGGCGGAGGTTGCGGTGAGCCGAGATCGCGCCATTGCACTCCAGCATGGGTAACAAGAGCGAAACTCCCTCTCATAAAAAAAAAAGAAAAAAAAGCATTCTGAATAATGTTAATTTTCATTATATAATATGTATAAATCAAGGAAAAATACCCTAAACCCTGCCATCTCATCCCATCAACACTTTATTTTTTGGGGGTTCAATTTTGGTCCATAGGTATAAGCAATATTTTACTATAGAAGAGATCTTTCTAAGGAACTTTAGAGGCCAGTTTAGATATTAACCCAATAGCTGGTGAATTTCTAAAGAATACGTACAAAAAGGAAAACCACTTATGCCCTGACACATGGAAGGCTTTCAATGAAGGCTGACAGGTAGATGGAATGAAAAAATAAATGAACGTGAATATGAATGAACTGGTCCCTGGAGCAAGGGAAGAGAAATAGGTAACCTTATTCTGGAGCATAGCTGTTTAAGAAAGATTAATAAACACATTCCCTGCTCATGCAGCAGGATTTGCCCTTGATTCTAAGACTTGATCTCTATTGACTACTGAGAAATGGTCTACTTTCATAGACCATTTGTAAGGGGGGAGTGGAATACAAAAGTAACATGATTACTTTAGAAATATAAAAAATATATGAAGAAGAGAGAATTTAAAATATTGCCTTAAATTTGATTCAGATTTTTGTAGTAGTTAGAAGATCATAACCATATTTATTATGTTTTCTATTCCTGTATAATGGGATGATTGCATATTGCTTATTTGATTTTATTATGAGAGAACTCTTAAGTCATAACCTGCACAGGTAAGGCAAGAACTAGAAGCAAAACACTGAGGCTGTTTAGTTATTTTTCATCCTTTTCTGTGGTAAAATATGCATAAAAATAGTCAGGATGATAAATTTTAAGTGTACAATTCTGTGGCATTAAATACTTTCACATTGTTGTACAACCATCTCTACCATCCATCTCCAGAAATTTGGAGACGGATGGACTGAAACTCTGCACCCATTATCAAAACATTAACTTCTTCCCCTCAGCCACTGGTAGGTACCGCCATTCTACTTTCTGAGTGAATTTGACTATTCCAGGTACTATCCTATAAGTGGAATCATACAATACTTGTACTTTTATGACTGGCTTATTTTATTTTTTTTTGAGACAAGTTTCGCTCTTGTTACCCAGACTGGAGTACAATGGCGCAATCTCGGCTCACTGCAACCTCCACTTCCTGGGTTCAGGCAATTCTCTTGCCTCAGCCTCCTGAATAGCTGGGATTACAGGCACGTGCCACCATGCCCAGCTAATTTTTTGCATTTTTAGTAGAGACGGGGTTTCACCATGTTGACCAGGATGGTCTCTATCTCATGACCTTGTGATCCACCTGCCTCGGCCTCCCAAAGTGCTGGGATTACAGGCTTGAGCCACCGCACCTGGCCATGACTGGCTTACTTTATTTGGCATACTGTCTTCAATAGTCCAGTCATTCTTAACCCTTAAAGAGATCACAAGGCTGTTTCAAGACTCCAATGAAAGCTAAGAATCTTCCAAGCAGAAAAATGGATGTATAAAGGTCTATCAAAATTTTTACATAAAATTAAAAAGACTTCATGATCTCTTGAGGTGGATTTGTGAACCCCAGGTTATCAGTCCTTAACTTAGACCAAAAAGTACACAGAAACTAGAGATTTTTTAAAAAATGTGTATAAATTTATGGGGTTCAAGTACAATTTTGTTATAGACTGTGTAGTAGTCAAGTCAGAGTATTTAGGGTATATATCACCCAAATAACATACATTGTACTCACTGAGTAATTTCTCATCATCCACCCCCTTTCATGCTCTCACCCTTTCACATCTCCACTGTTTATCATTCCATACTCTATGTCCATGTGTACACATTTTTCAGCTCCCACTTATGAGTAAGAACATGCGATATTAGTCTTTCTGTGTCTGATTTGTTTCACTTAAGATGGTAACGTCTAGTTACATTCATATTGCTGCAAAAGATATGATTTCATTCTTATGGCTGAATAGTATTTCATTGGGTATATATACCACATTTTCTTCATTCAGTCATCCACTGATGGACACTTAGGTTGATTTTATATCTTTGTGATTGTGAATCGTGCTGTGATAAACATATGAGTGCAGAATAGCCATTCTGACTGGAGTAAGATGATATCTTATTGTGGTTTTAATTTGCATTTCTCTGATGGTTAGTGATATTGAGCATTTTTTCCATATACCTGTTGGCCATTTGTATGTCTTCTCTTGAAAAATATCTATTCTTATCCTTTGCTTACATTTTAATGGGATTATCCTTTGTTGTTGTTGTTGAGTTGTTTGAGTTCCTTGTATATGCTGGACATTAGACCCTTGTCAGATGCATATTATGCAGATTTTTCTCCTGCTCTACAGGTTGCTTGTTCACTGTGTTGATTATTTCTTTTGCTGTATAGACGCTTTTTAGTTTTGAATAACCATTTATCTATGTTTGTTTTTGTTGCTGTGCTTCTGAGGTCTTAGTCATGAATTCTTTCCCTGGACCAATGTCCAGAAGAGGTTTCCCTAGGTTTTCCTCTAGTATTTTTATCCATCTTGAGGTGATTTTTATATAGTGAGAGACAGGGGTCCAGTTTCATTCTTCTGCATATGGAAATCATATTTTCCCAGCATCATTTGTTGAAAAGGGTGTCCTTTTCCCAGTGAATCTTGTCGACTTTGTTAAAGATCAATTGGTTGTAAATATGTGGCTTTATTTCTGGGTTCTCTACTCTGTCCCATTAATCTATGTATCACTTTTTATACCAGTGTCATACTGTTTTGGCTACTTTGGCCGTGTAATACATAATTTGAAGTCAGATAATGTGATGTCTTCAGCTTTGATCTTTTTGTTTAGGATTGCTTTGGCCATTTAGGCTCTTTTTTGGTTCCATATTAATTTTAGGATTGTTTTTTCTAATTCTGTGAAAAATGATATTGGTGTTTTGATAGGGATTGCATTGAACTTGTAATTACTTTGGGCAGTATAGTCATTTTAATGATATTGATTCTTCTGATATATGAACATGGAATTTTTTCCATTTGTTTGTATCATCTAAGTTTCTTTCACCAATGTTTTGTAGTTTTCCTTGTAGAGATCTTTTACCTCCTGGGTTAAATATATTCCTAGGTATTTAATCTTTACATAGCTATTGTAAATAAGATCACCTTCTTGATTTTGTTCTCAGCTAGATTGTTACTGGTATACAGAAACACAACTGATTTTTCTATGTTGATTTTGTATCCTGTAACTTTACTAATTTATCAAATCTAGCAGTTTTTCGTGGCGTCTTTGTGTTTATTGATATAAGATAAAATCATTAGCAAACAGGAATAATTTGTCTTGCTGTTTTTCAATTTAGATGCCTTTTATTTCTTTCTTTTGCCTGATTGGTCTGGCCAGGACTTCCAGTACTGTGCTTAATAGGAATGGTGAAGGTGGGCATCCTTGTCTGGTTCCAGATTTTAGAGGAAATGATGTTGGCTGTGGGCTTGTCAGATACATCTTTTATTATTTTAAAGTGTATTCTTTCTATGCCTAGTGAATTGAGGGTTTTTATCATGAAGGCATGCTGAATTATCTCTCTTGGTTAATCTAGCTAGCTCCTTGTTTATCTTTTGAAGAACTAACTTTTTGTTTCATTTGATCCTTTGTGGCAGTGTGTGTGTGTTTTTTTTCTGTCTTTATTTCATTTAGTTCTGCTCTGATCTTTTTGTTATTTCTTTTCTTCTGCTAATTTTGGGTTTGTTTTTTTCTTGCTTTTCTAGTTCCTTGAGGTGAGATGTTAGGTTGTTAATTTACTCCCCCAGAAACCTGATAAAAGTGGAATGTCAGCTACATTATCAGGCAACAGTGTTTATGATAAAAATGACTCTTGACAAGTTGCATCTGGACTGGAAGAAATTATAAATAAACTATACCTTTATGGGCTTCCCTGATCCACATAAAGGCCATATATCTGTGGATTATTTAAGAAAAGGCATTGTCTCTGTAGCACTTTTACTGTCTACCATTCTATCAGTTATTTGTTTGAGTTCTGCTACCTTCCACTCAAAGGCAGAATTCTCATCTGTTTTGATCACTGCATTCCAGTGCCAGGTATAGTTCTTGCAAGGTAGCTCTTACTCAGTAAATATTTGCTGAATGAGTGAATGAAATACAGCCAAAAAGGTAAGATGTGGAATTTTTTAAATGGCTATTTTTAGTAGTTAGGAGGTCACTGGTGATTTTAATGACTATAGTTTTAGAAGTCATGTCAGACTGGATTAAGGTATAACTGGGAGATGCTCCCCAAAGTTGGGGGAGCAGGAAGGAGTGTAGGTAATATGTCACAAAGACAAGAAAAAATTTGAGAGAGAATAGAGTGCTGGACTGAAGCCAGCTCAATTAAATTTAATAAGAATTAATGTCCTCAACAGGATGGTTTGACTTAAAGATTTTTTTTTTGACTTTATGATGGCTTTATCACGATATTAGATGCATTTTTGACTTACAATGGGTTTATCAGGACATAACCCCATATTAGGTGGAGGAGCATCTGTATTGCATTTTGACGTAGGTTAAGAGTTGCAGAAGTATAGCTGGCAAGAATGGGTATTGTCCTAATGCTTGTGGGACTTAAAACCTAGGTGATGGATTGATAGGTGCAGCAAACCACCATGGCACATGTATACCTATGTAACAAACTTGATTTCCTGCATATGTATCCTAGAACTTAAAGTAAAATTTAAAAACAGAATAGGAATTGTTTTATAGGTTAATGTCTTTTTCCTTGATTATGTCCTCAGAACCTGGAAGGCAGGGTGTATCTTTTTCATCTTTCCATTTCTGGGCTAGCCAGAGTACCTGGAGCATTGTATATGCTCAGTAAAAGAACTTTGGTATTTGGACTATTCTAGGGAGAGGACCAGCATGCGTAGAATCCTGAAGATGGGAAAGAGTGACACGTGTTCAGAGACCTGCAGGTAATTAAATAGGTTCCCATATGTACCAGGCAGGAGACTTGCCTCTGGTAATACAAAAAAAACATGAAACCAAAATAGAAGAATGTGGACCTCACCCCCCAAGCCACTTATTAATAGAAGTACATGCACTCATACATTTTTGTTCACATCATCCCCCAGAACATACTTTGCATAGTACCTTTTTCTGACATGAGTTCTATATCCTCAAGATGTGGTTTATTAGTAAGTGCAAAGTGTCAGCAGCCATGCTGACATGTTTTTTCTCTTCTTTTGTGAGTATTGTTTCATTTTTATTTAAAAAAGTGAATGTCTTTTCAGCCTCCCCTTCACCTCTTTGTAAGATCTCAATGATTGTAAGTATATAATGAACTTGAAATGGAAAATTATCCTGAGATTGGCTCTCTTTTCATATTAGCATCTGAAAAAAGGTCACCAGTTTATTCTCTTTGACTGGAGGTTTGAGATTAACTGTAGGAGCTATCCAGTGATTCACACTTTTATGTAACGTGCTCTAGATACATTCTCAGTAGCTTGAGAGTGATTATTGTGTTATCTTTATTGATATTAATCAATTTTGCCTTAATCTCTTCTTGGCCACAGCCAACCTCCTAAATTTTAGAATGTAGTACTGGAAGGAACATTAGCACATATGCTATCTGATGTTCTATCTCCTGCAGAAATACCTTCTATTCTACCACAGCTCCAAGTAAAAGGTCTCTCCACAAAGACAGAAAGCACACTGTATCACAAACCTTTCATTTTTTCTTAGAATGATTTTAGTTTTAAAGATTTACTTTTAATGGGCTATAACTTCCTAAAATTTCAAATTTGATTATGTTTTACAATTAAAAATTTTGGCTATATTGTAGTTTTTTGAATCTACCCCAAATAAACCAAAATCTAAATCCATTTTCTTATACTCATTATTACTGAGTTAAGAACTTCAGGTACCTTAGTGTTTTTCTTAAAATTATTTATATATTTTGTGTTTTAGAAGTGACTGATGGTTTCTTTCCCAAGCTGAAATATCATCTTTTTGACCTTTATTTATTTATCTTTTTTTTTTTTTTTTTTTTTTTTTGAGACAGATCTCATTCTGTCACCCTGGCTGGAGTGCAATGGCACGATCTTGACTCACTGCAACCTCCACCTCCCAGGTTCAAGCAATTCTCCTGCCTCAGCCTCCCAAGTAGCTGGGATTACAAGTAGCTGCCACCACACCTGACTAAATTTTGTATTTTCAGTAGAGATGGGATTTCACCAGGTTGGTCTTGAACTCCTGACCTCAGGTGATCTGCCCACTTTAGCCTCCCAAAGGGCTGGGATTACAGGCATGAGCTACCCGGCCCATCTTTTTGATCTTTAGATGCCTTTGTTTGAGGCTTATGATCCATAAACTCAGGTTTCTGTAGTCCAGGAAAATAATGGTAATTTTAGGAAGACTGAAGACAAAAATATGGCAAAAGGAGTCTGGAAAGAAAATTATTCCAGGCTTTGGAGTCAATGAATAGCTCTTTTTTTGGCAGGGGTTTTGGGAGGGAGGGGGTGAGGCAGTACATACAAAGGATCATTTCTGGGACTCAGAAAATAGAACTTATTTCAGGCACTAGGGTTAAAAAAAACTTATCTCCAACAGTTGTAAAGTGATCTTTTGAAAGAAGATCTGACAAGAGATAGATACATTTTAAAAATATGTTCACCTCTGCATTTTAAATTGAAGTCTGACATACCTGCAGTAAAGTATGCACATTTTAAGGGCACACCCTAATAGTTTTAAAGCTATCTACCCATGAGTCCATCATCTAGATGAAGATATAGAACAGTTTCAGCACCCCAAAAGGCTCCCTTATCCCAGCCTCCCAGTTGATAGTCCCCTCTCCAAGTCCCACAACTACAGAGAGTCCCACTACTCTGACATCTACCAAAATAGATTAGCATTGCCAGTTCTTGGAATTGTATGGTATGTATTCTTTTGCTTTTGGCTTCTTTCACTCATTATTGTCAGATTTATCCATGTTGTTGCATGTAACAGTAGTCTATTCTTTCACTGCAAGTGGTATTTCTTTGTAGGAATACACTAAAATTTAACTATTGTACTGGTGGATATTTAGGTTGTTTTCAGTTTTTACAGATATTTTTGTTCATGTCTTTTAGTGGATATTTGCTCTCATAAAATATATTTCTCTTGTTACCAAGCATTTTACCTGAAGGAAATTATCCCACAGAAGTGAGTAGGCAAAGTACAAAGATGCAAGTATATTATAGTGTTGTTTATAGCAGTGAAATATTACAAAGCCCAAATACTCATGAATAGGAGATTGTTTAAATTATGATATATCTATACAAAGAACCCAATATAGTTACTTAAATAAGTATATATGGAAATTTGCCCATGATGTATTAAGTAAAACAAAGCAGTATTAGAAAACATTTTGTCTAGCATTATCATATTTAGGTAGGCATATATATATATGTGCAACATATACATAATTACATGTATTTACTATTTTCCATTACATATTTATTTCCTATAAATATTAAACAGTGAATTATTAAAAAGGGTAGTACATCTATAGAGGATGGTTAGATTGAGACTTCCATTTTTAGCTTGTATTATTTAAATTCAATACAATAAACGTGTTTCTTTTGAATAAGCCAGCATTTTAAAGACATTTCTATTTTGAAGGAAAAGAAATGAAGAGGGAAACTTCATGTGTCGAGAAATAAATAAGAGTAAGATTCTGAGATGCCAAAGGGAGGCTTCTGAAGGTCATGGGAAAATTTTCAAGAGCCCCCATAGCATATAGTGTTTTAGGGGGTTGGAGGAGGCATGGACCAGGAGGCTCTGCTGACTTGATTGCTGTGTATCCCACTGAAGGCTTGATATGATGCTAAATCTACCTCATAGAAATTTTTTGTTTGTTTATCTGTTTTTTAGAATTTTTACTTTATTAAGCAAATGTCACTACTTAGCAAAAGCAAGAGAATTTCTAGATGCTTAACTCATTAAGACTTTTGCTAATAGAATAAGCTCTAGGGCTAATTTCAGAAAGTCTTTTGAAATGTTAACAATTTAAGAAAATATTTATTATTGGTTTATTACATGCTCATTATAAAAAATCAAACTGTACAAAAAACTGAAAGTAAAAGCTGAAAAGGTCTCCTCTCTCTCTCTCACTCCACCATCAGTTCACTAGAGGAAAAATGAGGAATAAGTTGTAATAAACAGAAAGAACTTTTCCAGGCATTGGCTATGTGAATCCAAGCATATATAAATTTATCTAGTCTGTCAGTTAACAGATTGTTGTGCCTTAGGAACTAGAGAGAGAGCAGTTTTCTGCCACTTATTTATAGAGCACTCACATATGCCAAGTGCCATGTTAGCGGGGTAGATTCAACCAAGAACAAGGGAGATTCCATGCCTGCCATCACAGAGCTGGCATTCTAGAAGGCAGGCATACATGAGACCAGAAACACAAACAAGGGCAAATCAGACTGCTGCTGATCAAAATCAGACTGCTGCAAATCCAAAGGAACTGCTGGAAAGAAAGAGACATTGTGAAAGGAAGTAACAGAGGATTCTAGAGACCTCTCTGAGGTCTAGCATGTGGAAATCTAGGGAATTCCAGCAGAGGGAATAGCAAGTGTACAGGCTCTAGGGGAAGAAAAGCTTGGCAGGGATTGAAAGTCAGGGTGGCTGGGTATGGTGGGCATGGGGGCAGGACTAAAACATGCCTGGCTTTCAGAGACCTGGTAGAATTTGATTTTTATTCTAAGTATAATTAGGAGCCACCAAAGGTTTTAAGTAGGGGAGTGATATGATCAGATTTGTTTTTAAAAGATTCTTGTGACTGCTGTTTGCATGATGGGTTGGAATAGAACCAGAAATCTAATGTGGAGACCAATTAAGAAGCCGTTCCCCAGTGTCCACATGAGATAATAGTGGCTTAGGTTAAAAGGGCAGAAGTAGGACCATACCAACATCTTTTTCTGCAACTGGGATACAGTGACAAAGTGCTGGAATTCCTGAGTTCAGGGGATATGGAGGCTCTCCAGTTTCTGGGAAGCTCAACTTCCTCAAGGAATGAGCATACCAGTTCAGAGGCTAAATGTACAGAATATTTAACCATTGCTCACAGGAGAAATTGCTGGAAATAAGGAAAATATCTACCAGTAGAGAGTTGTTGAATGAATTAAGATACTTATAGACTGTAGACTCTTATGTGGCCATTAGTGTGGCCCCAGCTGACTTGGAGGGATTTCTATAAAGTATTGTTAAGTAAGAAAAGCAAGATGAATAATCTGTTTAAAATTTCATTTCTAAAGTTTGTATATGATTATGGGAGTGGGGGAAAATGGAAGGCTTCATATTAAAGTTGTTAGTATGAACTCCTACTGGGACTGAAAGTGGAAGAAAAAAAATCAAGCCCCCCCCACCCAACCAAAAAAGGAAAATTTATTAAAAAGGACTAATATGCTCACACTTACTTATTTTTGTTAAATTAGATACATGTTATATATGTATAAGAATACTAAAAAATGCAACTTTTAAGAAGCTGGCATTGGGTTTATGTCAGCTGGAACTGAGGCCTATAGCCTGTTTGCAGCAGGAAATTTCCTGGTGGAAGTTATTTTTCCTCATCTGAGTCACAGTGCACCCACAGTGGGATCTCTGCTACCTCCTGTTTCTTTGCTCACCAAAACTCTGTTTCTTTACCTATGAGAATTATACTTTGGGAATCACATTTTCTTTCTATATTCACTTCTAGTTAAGTAATTTTACAGAGGGTAAATTATAATCCCCAATCGAACCATGTTTGCCACAGAGAAAACTTTATGCTCCCCTCAAATAATCCCAGTAAAGTATGACTCAGCACAGTGCCTAGCATACAGAGCTCAGTGTGTTTACTCAATGAACAAATGATGTGCTCCTTTAATTTCCAACATGATTTCTCCTAAAAACTGGCACCCTTTGGGGTAGGAAAGAGGAAAAGCACTAGAGTTGGGGTTTGAATTGTCTCTCATTCAGCAAGCTCTGCTCAGTTATTTTTTACCCCTTAAATTCATGCTCTATTAAAAGAGTAAAAAAGCAGTTATAGGGTGGTATGAAAAATTATATATGTATCACAGAATGAGAAAAATGCTAGAAGCTGACATACTATATTTAATAGCAGTTGTCACTAAGTAATAGAATTTAGAGGTCATTTTAATGAATGTTTTAAGACAACAATAAAAAACAATAAGAAAATTGTTTAATGAATTGTTTTATTGTTTAGACTTTTTTCTATAGTTCTCATGTATGATGATGATGATAATTTAAAAAAGTTTTTCGGTTGTGTCTAAAATAGCACCTAGCTCATAGTAGACTTCCAATAAATTTGTTGAATAAAGATGGATTTTTTTAAAGGAAAGCAGTACATATTCATTATAGAAAATAGGTAAAAAAATTCTGCTATAGAGATAGATATAAAGATAGATATAAAGATTCTGTTATAGAGATAACTCGTGTTGTATAGAATTTTCCAGTTTTATGTATTTATTAAACATTCATATATAGTGCATAGTATTTTTAAATGGGATTTTTGTAACCCCTTTCTCCCCTTTTCTTATTCTGTTTCCCCATTTTTCTTTCTCCTGACTCTCCTATTACAGTTATGGAGAAAAGTAACTGCCAATTGGCTTAGAAATGTGTGTCAGCAGCAAAGTAGCTCCTCTTTCAGGAAGCAAACAGTTCTTGGGCCTGCAGTATCACTTTGTGTGTTAATTTACTCAGCAGAACTTTCCAGGCACCTGCACAAGAGATAGGGCTTTTAGGAGAGCAAGTTGACATCCCTCTGTGTGGAACATAGCCTAAAACTGCAATTTTCTCTCGTAGGCATTTTCCGCTTTTTACTTTGTGATGAATTTTTTAAACTTGACATCAGAGAAAGTCCCTCAGGCAAAGGTGACTGAGATGATGAAAAAGTTCTGCTCTCAGCCTTGGGAGGAGGTAAGTGACTAGAAGTGGCAGCTATAACATCCTTTGCTAGTGCAGAGGATGTGAGTCTGCTCTTAAACTCCTGCTGGTTTGACCAAGATCCAGCAAATGTTAACACATTTGAGAAGACCAGATGGTGGACTCAGAAATGAATTTGTCAGCATTCCTTAATAACTTGACATACAGTGGCTTAAATAAGATCTTATTTTTTTCTCACCTAATACGAAGTCTGGAAGTAGGCAGCTGCTGACATGGGGTCAGCAGCTCTGCTCTATCTCAGCCATTGCTTCTTCAGCTCTGCTGTTGTGCCTATTTCTTCATGGACACAACATGGTGGCTATAGCTTCACAAATCACAGCAATGTTCAGAAAGATCAGAAAAGGGGTAGAATCAGATACATTTGTTCCTATCCCAGACTCAGCAGTCTTCCCCTTACATCTCAATGGCCAGGATTTACTGGGAAAACCAGGTGCTGAATTTCGTCACCGGCTTAGAGCCTTAGATCTATCATGAGCCGCTGCCTTGGGCTGGGTACATTGTGGCCTACTCCCCTCCTCCAACCCCCAAATCAGAGTTCTATTAGCAAGAAAGCAGGCAATTCAAAGAGTCTGCCCCAGGCACCACTGTGGTAAAATCCTCTGCATTTCCCCCAGGTCCAAGATATCTCCTATTTATTCATAAATTTGAAGTACAATGTTTTTCTTATCAGAGCCACTGAGCCATTTAACATCCAGTGCCACAAGATGAAAATCCAGGGATGACAGGTATGGGATCCACCCTGATTATAAAAGACAGCTCAGAACAGCAGCTGCTTTTAATTTGACAGTTGCAAAAGTGAATGGTGCTTTCATTCTTAAGAAATACCATTAATTAAAAATAGATGATTATCCCTGTCTGCACCGACAAGGGGAAAGAAAGGCTGAGCAAGAGCATGGAAGCTTGGCATTCTCTCCAGGTATTTTGTCTAGAACATAAAAGAAATGCGGTCAGGGCCTTCAGCAAGAGCTGTTCAAATATGTCTCAGCACTGTACAAAATGCTTAGCAGTGCTTTTTGGCAGCTGGTGGTGATATGTGGAGGAAGACAAGCATGTTGGAGTGGAGGCAATTTGAGACCAGGACTGTGTGTGGCTGCTGAGGAAGCAGATTTATGCTGCTCTTTGAAAAAAAATGACGTCTGGTTTAGATTAGAAGTTCTGTCAGGTTTCCTCTCTTATCCACATCTAAATTTTTACTCTATCAGATTATATTAGGCTAGGAATACTTATATGCAGACCTGTAGGTCTGTTCATGTAGGTCACGTGGGGAATGGTTCAGAAGCCCCAGAAATAAGCTAAGCAGGGCCTGCATTTGGGAAGATTCCTGAAGCATTTGGGGAAGGGGTTGCAGGGTTAGACCCCTGTCCTCACCCAGAGCCTACAGGGTTCATCTTCCCAAGCTGCATCGTCCACTCAGGCAAAAGCATAGTTTTGTCAAGTACATTGTTAGGAGGTAACTCTTCTTTACCTCCTAACTTCATCATAGGAAAGGACTGCTATTCCCGTATGGCTTGTGTTTGGGAATACTCCTTCTAAACACCTTTGGTAGAGAGAGAATTAACAATGTTTAAGCGTTGACAGTGGTGGACGTTTGCTTTCCATGCTTTATGCGTATCATATCATGCTGCCTGCCCTGCTTTGGCAAGGGAAATAAAATGCAAACCATATCTGCTGACACTCAGTCAGGTGCCTGAAGTCATTGTGTCTCTAAAGTAGAGAGACTAGAAGAGTGAGTGGAAGGGACACTCCACAGTTGTCTTCTGGCAGCTTCATTAGAAGGCTAGTAGAATCTTTCAGCAACCAGAAGACAGCCACTTTTCCACTCTGAAAATCTGGTCATTCAACACCTGATCAGCCCATGAGAACAATGTGATCAGATTCTATGCGTACTGATGACCAGTTATATCTCAGTGTACTCTGGATCGTCACATTCAGCCTCATGAATATTTAGCCTTTCTAGAGAAAGCTATCCCATTCTTGAAGATCCATCAAGATCTTCAAGATCCATCTATTCCACTGTCCTGGGAATAGAAAGGAGAGAAGGGAGAGGGGAAGGTGGGAGAGAGAGAGGAGAGTGGCCTCCTCTTCCAGTTTGGAGAGCACATAGTAATGAATCCACCCACAGGCATGAGCATGATCAGTCTGGATTGATGAAGAAGGTGGATGCCTTTTTGGCTTCTATATTTTTGGCTACTGTCATAACCTTCAGGAGGCCAGACTGCATAGACAATGTACTGCTTTTCAGAAGGAGGATGGGAATAGGGATATTGAAGAATTCAGGGAAATTCGGCCCAAATGGCATCTCCCAGTCCCCTACAAGGGATAGGACAGCCTTCAAGGACCTACAGGGGCTCAGCACTTTCAAGTTAGATCTAAGTATATTCTTGGGATTTTGTATCCCATAGGCATCCTTCAGTTGACAGGCCCACCAAGACTACATTGATGGGGAAGAGGTCTTTCCACAAAGGGAAAGCAGAATGCAGTGACTGAAAGAAAGGGAGGGACCTGGACAGGCAATGTCAACTGATGTCCACACCAAAGTCTCAAGAGGATGTCACATGCAGAGGAATCAATCACAGGGTAATTTCCAGAATTGTGCTGAAAAGACAAATTCCAAGCTGGGTCATTCTAAGAATTTCATCAGAGCAAGACAAGGCAGTCTGGTTATGGACTTATCCTTCCGGAAACAGGGGGCAGGCAGGAACCAAGTGAGAAACAGACCCCAGCCAGCAGTTAGTATTTGCAGGGGGATAACCCACAGGAGGGAGAGAAATCTGGGAAAAGGGGTATGGTTTAGGTATCCAGGAGATACTACATATAAAACACTTGGCATAGTTCCAGATGGTATATGATGCGTGCATAACAAATGTTCTCTCTCTGCCAAGGGTGTTCAGGAGGGAATGCCTATCTGAAGGGCAGAGTAACAGGGCAGCAGACAGAAGTCCAGGCTGAACATAGAGAGTTCTTGGCCTGTTGTCCTCAAATTGAGGGCAGGAGAGGAACAGCAGGCTGTGGGATGGCAGGCAGCTCTTAATATTTTTAGTAGGGAATAGGATGGGTAAACACAGGAAGGACTCAAGGAAACAACCACTTTGCATGACTCAGATGCAAAAAAAGACGTTAAGACAGAAGACAGAAGGTGAGATGTTGGGCAGTGTTAGCAGTCCTCAGCAAAATGCTCCTAAATGGTGTTCCAGAGCTGGGGTTCTCAAACTTTACTGTGCACATAAATCACCTGGGAATCATACTGGAATGCAGATTCTGAATTGGTAGTTCTGGGATGAGGACTAACCAGCTCCCAAGTGATGCTGATGCTGCCAGACCAGGGACTAAACTGAGTGGTAAGGCTTTTTATGACACTGTTAAGATGCTCACAGAAGGCCGGGTGCGGTGGCTCAAGCCTGTAATCCCAGCACTTTGGGAGGCCGAGGCGGGTGGATCACAAGGTCAAGAGATCGAGACCATCCTGGTCAACATGGTGAAACGCCGTCTCTACTAAAAATACAAAAAATTAGCTGGGCTTGGTGGCGCGTGCCTGTAATCCCAGCTACTCAGGAGGCTGAGGCAGGAGAATTGCCTGAACCCAGGAGGCGGAGGTTGCGGTGAGCCGAGATTGCGCCACTGCACTCCAGCCTGGGTAATAAGAGTGAAACTCCATCTCAAAAAAAAAAAAAAAAAAGATGCCCATAGAGGTTCTGGGCCAAAGGCTGTGGTCAAGAGCATATAGAAAACTCAGATTAAACAAAGTTTATGGCAGGCGTCCCCAAACTTTTTACACAAGGGGCCAGTTCACTGTCCCTCAGACCGTTGGAGGGCCGCCACATACTTGCTCTTCTCACTGACCAATGAAAGAGGTGCCCCTTCCTGAAGTGCGGCAGGAGGCTGGATAAATGGCCTCAGGGGGCCGCAGTTTGGGGACGCCTGGTTTAGGGGATGAAGAGAGGTACTAAAATTTAGTGTTTTGGAACCTCCTAGACCACAGGAACTGCTTTTTTTCCTGAAGTACCTATTATCTCATAGAAGCCTGTGCCGGAAAAGCTTCCTTAAAAGACTCTAAACTACAGAACCCTGCTCCCACTGAAGGAGTACAGCACCATCCCCAAAACCTCTGGAAGAGGCCAACCTTCAGGTGCACCAGAGCTGGGGGCTCTCCCTTCTCTTCGTCAGGTCTCGTAAAGAAAAAGGGGGTTACAGAGAGATGCCTATTGTACGAATATGATCTCTCCTTCACTTCCCTTCTAGATAAAAACATCTTTCACTGGAGTAAAGGAGAAGTACCTGAGTGAATACTGCTTTTCTGGTACCTACATCCTCTCCCTCCTTCTGCACGGCTATCATTTCACAGCTGATTCCTGGGAGCACATCCATTTCATTGGCAAGGTAATTTGGGGGCCTGTTGGGTTGGGGAAGTTGGGGTTCGGTGGTAGTGACTGAAGCAGTTTGGGGCTTGGAAGAGGTGGGAGGCAGCCTGGTGTGGCTTTGGCTGGATGTTCTATCATGCTGCTTCTAACCCTGGCATTCTGTGTCAAGCCCTCCTGGGTCTGTTGGCTCACTGTGAGCATCCTCTCTAAGGGCAGCTACTTGCATTCTCAGTTGCACCTTCCCACATAACAGTGACTAATTCCTTACAAAACAAAACACAAAATGGGATATTAAAGTAACAGCATTTCAGCAGCCACAATGACTATGTGTGCTGACTTCCATAAGCTAGGAAAGTATGATCATGGTTTCATCATCCTTGTTGCTTATTACTTCAAGGTTGACCAATTTGAAAGCTCTGTGTGAAGAAGGGGACTGAGTGGCTGTGAATGATGAGACCATTGCTTAGAAGCCAGTGTTAGCAGGAGCCCTGAAGAAGCAACCTCAGTGCTGTGCTTTACCATAGCACCACCTGCAGGCATCTAGGAATAGAGAACCCAGCTGAGCGACACATGCTTGACCAAATATATCCAGAGCAGTGTGTCTCTACCTTTTTAAGCCCATGCTCACTACTGGGGAAAACATTTCACCCCCTATATTAAATATGGTGATTTCAAGCAAGACAAATCATTGAGGCAAAGGGCTGTAGCAGCCCTGAGGATAATAGTGTCATTACATTCTTGGCGGTACTGATCTTGCTAATTCAAACTTAAATCTTTTCCTTGTTATAGTATTTGAGACTTCCTTTAATTCCAGCAGTTTATTTTGTTTAAAGGATTATACTTATGTCAAAATTTTAGGACTGACACACCAGGCAGTCATGGTGTGTGTGTGTGTGTGTGTGTGTGTGTGTGTGTGTGTGTATACATTTTTTTTTTTTAAAAAAGAGACAGGGTCTCACCCTGTCACCCAGTCTGGAGTGCAGTGGTATGATCATAGCTCACTGAAGCCTCCAACTCCTGGGATTAAGTGATCCTCCCCACCCAGCCTCCCAAATAGCTGAGAGTACAGACATGTTCCACCATGCCCAGCTAATTTGATTTTTTGGAGAGACAGGGTCAGGCTAGTCTCAAAATCCTGGCCTCAAGTGATCCTCCCTCCATAACCTCCCAAAGTGCTGAGATTACAGGCATGAGCCACTGTGCCCAGCCAGTGATTTCTATTTTTCGAACTCTTCCAATGCATGATCTAATAATTGTAAGCCCTAGGTGGTAACTGCTCTAACTCCTCCAACCACAAAACAACAGACTTTCCCCACTGTTTGCAGATCCAGAGGAGCGATGCCGGCTGGACTTTGGGCTACATGCTGAACCTGACCAACATGATCCCAGCTGAGCAACCATTGTCCGCACCTCTCTCCCACTCCACCTATGTCTTCCTCATGGTTCTGTTCTCCCTGGTCCTTGTCGCAGTGGCCATAATAGGCTTGATTATCTTTCACAAGCCTTCGTGTTTCTGGAAAGATATGGTATAGCAAGAGCAGCTGCAATATGCTGGCTGGAGTGAGAAAAAAATTATCCAGGGAGCGTTTTCCTCTATCACAGTGTTCAAGGCCATCCTTCCCTGTTTACCGGGGTCAGTCTTGACCAGTGTGATGCTTCCTTGGCTTTTGCTGAAGCCTTTCTTTTGGAGATATTCAACATCCTCTGCCTCAAGGACTTCCAGCAGAAACAGTCTCTTTAGTGAGTTTTTCCCCAGCTACCCCTTTCTCCTTTGTACTTTGTGCTTGTGTGGGTTTTAAAGACCTGCCACCTTTCATAATCTTTGCTTTATAAAAGAACAATATTGACTTTGTCTGGAAGAACTGAGAGTCCTGAGTCCTGTGATGGAGGCTGAACTGGCTGAAAGAAGAATCTCAGGAACTGATTCAGTTGTACTCTTGAAGAACCCCTTTCTCTCCTGTTTGCCATCCATTAAGAAAGCCATACAATGCCTTTGGAGAAGGCAGATACACATCACATTCCCAGCCTGCCCTGTGGGTAGGAGAATTTTCTACAGTAGGCAAATATGTGCTAAAGCAAAAGAGTTTTATAAGGAAATGTATGTGCTCATGCAGTCAGTACAGTTCTTAATCCCACCCAAAGCAGAGTGTCAATAAATCACATATTCCTAGGTGATACCTAAATGCTACAGAGTGGAACACTCATACCAGAGATTTGCAAAAAGCAGATATACATATACACATTAAAACATCAGGGCTTACTATGTGGTAGGTGGTATATACATATCACAAAGAAAAATACTTACAACTCAGGGTCATAAAAATGCATCTTCCAATGCATCATTTTACTATGGTAAAATATACATACATACAATTCACCAGTTTAACATTTAATTCATATTAAATACATACAAATCAGTGACATTTAGTACATTCACAGTGTTGTGCCACCATCACCACTATTTAGTTCCAGAACATTTGCATCATCAATTTGTCTAGAGACAAGACCATCCTGGGTAGGCACAAATCACAGATCTTTCTGTTTACAGCTGTGCAAACCAACTGTACCATAAAGATGGCTCACTGAGTTTTAAAGCCAAGCCACATCTTATTTTTCCAGGGCTTAATTTAGTGAGAGGGCAGCATTAGTGTGGAGTGTGGAGTGGCATGCTTTTGCCGTATCATGGAATTTACACATCAAAATGTGCAGGAGCCAAGTCTGAAAATGTTGTTGCCACGCCCATCACACAATATAGGCTTCGTTTGCTTATTCCATGAAGTATTTTGTGGAAGCAGCAGCAGCTATGAACTTTACCATGGAGACATGAAGAGATTGTACCCCTTTCCTTTAAGCACTGCTGCCAGAGTTACCTGTTGAGCAGGATTGCCTGGTGATGTTTCATTCTGACCTTGTCCCAAGTTCTCCATCTCTAGATCTGGGGACTGACTATTGAGCTGATGGGGAAAGAAAAGCTCTCACACAAACTAGAAGCCACATGTCCCTATATCTCTTAAATGATCAAGTCAATTTTGACAACAGCCAGGTGAATATAAAAACTTAATAAAGCTGTGGAATGGAACTCTTAATCTTCTTTTCTGCTACTTATAATTAAATTCACTGGACCTTGATTAGGAATCAAAATTCAAATTGGGACATGTTCAGATTCTCCTAGTGGTAGTTGCCTATACTGTCATCGCTGCTTATTCACTGAGCATTTGTGGTGTAGCACGCTCATAAGGGCATTACATTCATCTTCTCATTTAATCCTCATGACAATCTGAAGAAGGTAGGTGTTACCATTTCCACTTTGTAGAGACAGAAACTGAGGTTCAGAGAGGTTAAGTCATTTGCCCAAATGGCTGAGCCAAAGCCTGGCATGCACTTAATCGTTATTTTCTTTCCTGAACATACCACGCTGTCTCCTCATAACTCCCAAGCACGTACTTAAAACTCCACATGAATACAGAGTTCATGGGACATGGTATTAATAAAAAGGGAGGCAGAGAGCTGGTCTGTTCCCGAGAGGCTTGTAATTTAATATCATTCTGTTCATGTGCTTTAAGATGGAAGCACATGTGGCATATGATGCTAATCACGTTCCCACACTCCTGGCTTCCTAAGTTTACTGCTTGCTCACTGCACAGTGGATCGACATAAAATAGTGGCTGATGATAATGATGAAAATAAAGGTCAAGTAAGTTGAGCCAATAACAGCCCCCTTCTTCCTTCTGTCTGCATATACAAAGCACTGTCATGTACACAGTCTATTCTGACCCTCACAACAACCCATGAAAGTGTAAATATCATTTCCATTTTACAAATGAGGGTCACACAGACTACTACATGGCAGAGCAGACACTCGAACTCATGTCTTCTGCTTGAAGCCTATTGCTTTTTCTTTCTCCCTCAGCAAGTTGGAATTAGACCTCACAAGTCTCCTTCAGAGAACACAAATCTTTTCTTATTCCATTCCTGTTTTGTTGCCTAGGTCCAATCTCCCCCTCCCCACAGACAACAACAACAAAAATCCTTTAAGGTATTTGGGAGCCAAACTCCACTTGTTAAAATCTCAAATTATGGAGACAATCAGCAGACTGTCTTTTAGAGAGAAGGTTGGTTTGGAGGCAGATCTAACAGTCTGCTTTGGGCCACTCTGGGTGGGATAAGTGAAATAAGATGGGTCAGTATCAACTAATTTTAATATTGGATTTGTCTTTGGCTGTAACTGATTACGATTCTTCCCTGGATTTTCACCTAGGACTCAAAACTTGATTCTGCTAACCCTGTTACTTAATAAGATTGGAAGATGGGAGGTTTTTTTTTCTTTGAACCTACAGGGGAAAAAAGATCAGCAGAAATTGTTACTTCCTTTTTTTTTTGAGACAGAGTCTCACTCTGTTGTCCAGGCTGGAATGCAGTGGCACCATCTCGGCTCACTGCAACCTGTGCCTCCTGTATTCAAGTGATTCTCCTGCCTCAACCACCTGAGTAGCTGGGATTATAGGTACCCACCACCACACCCAGATAATTTTTGTATTTTTAGTAGAAACAAGGTTTCACCATGTTGGCCAGGCAGGTCTCAAACTCCCAACCTCAGGTGATCCACCTGCCTCAGCCTCCCAAAGTGCTGGGATTATAGGAATGAGCCACTGTGCCCAGCTAGAAGTGGTTACTTCTGTAGATAAAAGAATAACACTACTTAATCAGGCTTTCTGTGTAACAGAGAGAGAAAGAGAAAGAAAATGTAAAAATTTCAATTCTTCCAATTCTTAATAAGAAATATATAAATACAAGTTTTTAAAAGTACACTTCTTTTTAATGTTTTATCAGTCAAGGTCCCTGGAGGAAACAGATGACATACTCAAACTGGGTAACACAGGAGAGTTTTAAGAAAGCAACTAAATCCAAAATACTATCAACAAGGAATCAGTATAAAAATTAATACTTGTTTTTCTCATACTAAGTTTTCTTTTTCTTTCTTTTTTTTTTTTTTTTTTTTTTCTTTTGAGATAAGAGTTTTGCTATTGTTGCCTAGGCTGGAGTGCAATGACGTGATCTTGGCTCACCGCAACCTCTGCCTCCTTGGTTCATGCGATTCTCCTGCCTCAGTCTCTCGAGTAGTTGGGATTACACGCATGTGCCACCATGCCCAACTAATTTTTATATTTTTAGTTGAGACGGGAGTTTCTCCATGTTGGTCATGGTGGTCTCGAACTCTCAACCTCAGATGATCTGCCCGCCTCGGCCTCCCTAAGTGCTGGGATTACAGGCATGAGCCACCACGCCCGGCCTCATACTAAGTTTTCAAAATATGTTGTGTATATTACATTTACAGCACGTCTGAATTAGGACTAGCCATATTTCAAGTGCTCAGCTCGCATGTGGCTTGTAGCTATCATATTGGACAGCATGTATCCAAACGAATACACGTAAAGTTAAAGGTTAAAAGACACAGGAACTAAGCCCTCATTGTCTTTCCCTTGGGAGGTAGTTTAAAGAGCTATAGATACTGTAACATTCCAGCTATTATTTATTAGATGTGAAGCTTAATATTATTCCTATAAAAGCTTTTGAGATCCTAGGTTAGAATCTCTTTGTATTCCTCAGGTTTTGTTGCTGTCATATGAAGATGTGAAGGCAAGGGATGCCTGTTATTCAGGCCAAGGTGCCTGACAAGAGACCTTAGGAAAGTTTCGTCTGTATTTAAAGATAATTCTTGATGCTTACATTCCATACACAAAATGTAAATTTGAATATTAAAATAAAGATGAATTTTTTTTGGAGCTAGTCTTGCTTTGTTGCCCAGGCTGGAATGCAGTGGCATGATCATGGCTCACTGCAGTCTCAACCTCCTAGGCTCAAGTGATCCTTCTGCCTCAGCCTCTTAAGCAGCTAAGACTACAAGTGTGCACCACCATGCCTGGCTATTTTTGTTTGTTTGTTTGTTTTTTGTAGAGACGGGGTCTCCCTATGTTGCCCTACCTAGTCTCAAACTCCTGGCCTCAAGCAATCCTTTTGTTTTGGCCTCCCAGAGTGTTGAGATTACAGCTGTAAGCCACTGCGCCTGGCCAAGACGAATATTTTAATAGCTCACAGAACAAAGTTTGCCATGTAATGATAAAATTACTATTAAAATATATTTCCATTTATTGTCAGTTTAAAAGATGAACTGAGTTTTACCCAAACTGGGGTCTGGCCCCTCTCTGATTCAGATTCCAATAGTTGCTGTCCTGTTAGAACATGACAGTTGCTCATAACTAGCTGTGCTTACTAACCATGTTTCTTTCCATTTGTATTAGGTTTTTTACTTTTTATAACAGCCTCAAAGTTTCATGGCTCGCTGCAATAAACACTGATTTTCATGTTTGTGGGTCTGCTAGCCAGCTTGGCAGCTCTACTTCAGGTGGTAAGGCTGGATCAGACCTATTCCATATACCTCTTGTTCTCCTTGTCCACTGGTTTCTCAGGACATGTTCTCATAATGAACCCCGCAGAGGCTTGTGAAGGTGAGAGGAAACCAGGATGCCTCATAAGGCCTTGGCCAGGATGGGGTCTCCTGTCACTTCGTCACAGGCTATTACTGTAAGTCATATGACCAAGCTCAACAAAATATAAACAAGTTAGAAAAACAATGGAAAGAATGGCAAAGTCACAATGCAAAGGCCATGATTAATTTTAACACAGGAAAAAAGTGAAGCATTAAACTCGATTTAATATTCAATGTCTCATTAACTGAAATATAAAATATGTTTACTGTAAAATATTATCTGCTTATCTCACCAGAGAAATACTGTCTTTAAAAAATGTCATTACTACTAAGATGTCATCAGTCTGCAACTTCTTTCCATATCCTTAATTGAGATGCTCTGCAGCTCCCACATTAGCTTCACATTCTAAACTGGTAGATTTCCTAGGAAACCATACATCTATTTATTTTTCTTATTTTATATGTTTAGGACAAGGTGTAGCTAATTATCCAGCTTTTTATTTGCACACAAATCTAATATAACTGAACACAATCAGTTTTATCACAAGTACAATGGATTTTTTACAATAGTGAGGAAAGAGGTGCTTTTATGAGCCTTCTCTTTAGAAAAGTGGCATTCAAGACTTCATTTTATGTGAGGACTGCTCTATCTTTTGCATTGCTCTATTTTAGATAAACTAAGTTATAAATTGACACGATAATCATCTGACATGATCATCAGTGATGATAATCACTCTCATCAGCACTAGAGTTGACTTTTTGTTTTTATATCCTCTTTGCATTATCAATGGATTTTGTTGAAATAAAAATTATTTAATTTTTGGCCGGGCGCGGTGGCTCAAGCCTGTGATCCCAGCACTTTGGGAGGCCGAGGAGGGTGGATCATGAGGTTGAGACATTGAGACCATCCTGGTCAACATAGTGAAACCCCGTCTCTACTAAAAATACAAAAAACTAGCTGGGCATGGTGGCGCGTGCCTGTAATGCCAGCTACTTAGGAGGCTGAGGCAGGAGAATTGCCTGAGCCCAGGAGGCGGAGGTTGCGATGAGCCGAGATCGTGCCATTGCACTCCAGCCTGGGTAACAAGAGCGAAACTCCGTCTCAAAAAAAAAAAAAAAAAAAAATTATTTAATTTTAATTAACATAAATGATTCAAAAGTCCAGGGTGAGGCCTGAGGTTCTACATTTCCAGCAAGCTGCCAGGTAATGCCAATACATCTGTCCAGGAACCACACTTTGAGTACCAAAGGTCTAGACCACAATTATGATTCCAAAGAGTTTCTTTTACAGACTCTCAGATCAGTGTTCATCTACTACCTGACTGCTACCATTCATAGGCAGTCTGTTCCACAGTAGGCCAACTAAAGTGGCATTTACAAAGCTCACTCCTCTTACACAATAATCCAAGTGTTTCTTTGGTCATTTTTTCTGTGCCCCAGGAGATCCCTCTCTGCCTTGCCCTTTGCCTTTGGGGACCAGCACCTTGCACTCAGTCAAGGCCTAGAGTGCCTCAGAAAGATTTCTCCCAGCTCTCTTTCCCTGCCCTTCAGTGTATTCAGTGTATTACCTCCATGCTGTTAGTAGAGGCCCATAGGAAAGAGTAAGTAGGTTTTGCCAGTTCACATGCATCCTTTAAAAATGGTTTACAAGCCGGGCGCGGTGGCTCAAGCCTGTAATCCCAGCACTTTGGGAGGCTGAGGCGGGTGGATCACGAGGTCGAAGAGATCGAGACCATCCTGGTCAACATGGTGAAACCCCGTCTCTACTAAAAATACAAAAAATTAGCTGGGCATGGTGGCGCGTGCCTGTAATCCCAGCTACTCAGGAGGCTGAGGCAGGAGAATTGCCTGAACCCAGGAGGCGGAGGTTGCGGTGAGCCGAGATCGCGCCATTGCACTCCAGCCTGGGTAACAAGAGCGAAACTCTGTCTCAAAAAAAAAAAAAAAAAAAAAAAAAAAAAAAAAAAAAATGGTTTACAAGTTTAGCTGGTTTCTTATTGTTCTTGTCTATGGAATAAATAGAAAAATAATAAATAATAAAATAAATATTTAAAAAATAATAAATAATAATAAAACTTCTCCTGTTACTCTACTAGGGATGAAAGAGCTAATCATGTTCAAGAGTTAAGTTTAGATGGGTTTTTTAAAACTATGATTGTATTATTTCATTTTCATGCTGCTGATAAAGACACACCTGAGACTGGGAACAAAAAGAGGTTTAATTGGACTTACAGTTCCACATGGCTGGGAAGGCTCAAAATCAGGCGGGAGGTAAAAGGCACTTTTTTTTTTCTTTTTGAGACGGAGTCTTGCTCTGTCGCCAAGCTGGAGTGCAGTGGCGTGATCTCGGCTCACTACAACCTCTGCCTCCCAGGTTCAAGCGACTCCCCTGCCTCAGCCTCCCTAGTAGCTGGGACTACAGGAGTGCACCACCATGTCTGGCTAGTTTTTTGTATTTTAGTAGAAACAGAGTTTCTACTATCATGTTGGCCAGGATGGTGTCGATTTCCTGATCTCACGATCCACCCGCCTCGGCCTCCTAAAGTGCTGGGATTACAGGCATGAGCCACCGCACCTGGCCAAAAGGCTCTTCTGACATGGCAGCATCAAAAGAAAAATGAGGAAGCAGCAAAAGCAGAAACCCTTGATAAACCCATCAGATCTATGAGACTTATTCATTATCAGGAGAATAGCACAGGAAAGACTGGCCCCCATGATTCAATTACTTCCCCCTGGGTCCCTCCCACAACACATGGGAATTATGAAAAATATAATTCAAGTTAAATTTCAAGTGGGGACACAGCCAAACTATATCATTCCATCCTGGGCCCTTCCAAATCTCATGTCCTCACATTTCAAAACCAATCATGCCTTCCCAACAGTTCCCCAAAGTCTTAACTCATTTCAGCATTAACCCGAAAGTCCACAGTTCAAAGTCAAGGCAAGTCCCTTCTGCCTATGAGCCTGTGAAATCAAAAGCAAGCTAGTTACTTCCTAGATACAATGGAGGGGGAGGTGTTACACGTATTGGGTAAATACAGCTATTCCAAATGAGAGAAATTGGCCAAAACAAAGGAGTTACAGGGCCCATGCAAGTCTGAAACCCAGCGGGGCAGTCAAATTTTAAATCTCCAAAAATGATCTCCTTTGACTCCATGTCTTACATCCAGGTGATACTGATGCAACAGGTAAGTCCCCATGGTCTTGGGCAGCTCTGCCGCTATGGCTTTGAGGGTATAGTTTCCCTCCTGGCTGCTTTCATGAGCTGGCATTGAGTGTCTGTGACTTTTCCAAGCACAAGATGCGAGTTGTTCGTGGATCTACCATTCTGGGGGTATGGAGGACAGTGGCTCTCTTCTCATAGCTCCACTAGGCAGTGTCCCAGTAGGGACTCTGTGTGGGGGCTCTGCTCCACATTTCCTTTCTGCACTGCTCTAGCAGAGGTTCTCCATGAGGGCTCTGCCCCTACAGCAAACTTTTGCCTGGGTATCCAGGCGTTTCCATATATCATCTGAAATACAGGCAGAGGGTCTGAAACCTCAATTCTTTTTTTTTTTTTTGACACGGAGTTTCGCTCTTGTTACACAGGCTGGAGTGCAATGGCACGATCTCGGCTCACCGCAACCTCCGCCTCCTGGGTTCAGGCAATTCTCCTGTCTCAGCCTCCTGAGTAGCTGGGATTATAGGCATGCGCCACCATGCCCAGCTAATTTTTTTGTATTTTTAGTAGAGACGGGGTTTCACCACGTTGACCAGTATGGTCTCGATCTCTTGACCTTGTGATCCACCCGCCTCGGCCTCCCAAAGTGCTGGGATTACAGGCGTGAGCTACCGCGCCCGGCCCTGAAACCTCAATTCTTGACTTCTGTGCACCCACAGGCTCAACACAACATGAAAGCTGCCAAGGCTTGGGGCTTACACCCTCTGAAGCCACAGCCCAAGCTCTATGTTGGCCCCTTTCAGCCATAGCTGGAGTGGCTGGGACACAGGGCACTAAGTCCTTAGGCTGCACACAGCATGGGACCCTCGGCCTGGACCATGAAACTACTTTTTCCTCCCGGGCCTCTGGGCCTGTGGTAGGAGGTGCTGCTGTGAAGGTCTCTAATGAGGCCTGGAGACATTTCCCCCATGGTCTTGGGGATTAACATTAGGTACCTTGCTATTTATGCAGATTTCTACAGCTGGCTTGAATTTCTCCTCAAAAAATGGGTGGAATAGTGGGAGACTTTAATACCCCACTGTCAATATTAGATCAAGAAGATGGAAAATTAACAAGGTTATTCAGGACTTGAACTCAGCTCTGGACCAAGCAGACCTAATAGACATCGACCAAATTCTCCACCCCAAATCAACAGAATATACATTTTTATCAGCTCCACATCATACTTATTCTAAAATTGACCACATAATTGCAAGTAAAACATTCCTCAGCAAATGCAAAAGAACAGAAATTCGTAACAAACAGTCTCTCAGACCACGGTGCAATCAAATTAGAACTCAGGATTAAGAAACTCATTCAAAATCGCACAACTACATGGAAACTGAACAATCTGATCCCGAATCAGGGTAAATAACAAAACTAAGGCAGAAATAAGTAAGTTCTTTGGAAACAATGAGAACAAAGACACAATATACCAGAATCTCTGGGACACATTTAAAGCAGTGTGTAGAGGGAAATTTATAGCACCAAATGCCCACAAGAGAAAGCAAGAAAGACCTAAAATCAATACCCTAACATCACAAAAGAACTAGAGAAGCAAGAGCAAACAAATTCAAAAGCTAGCAGAAGACAAGAAATAACTAAGATTAAGGCAGAACTGAAGGAGACAGAGACATGAAAAACCCTTCAAAAAAAATCAGTGAATCCAAGAGCTGGTTTTTTGAAAAGATCAACAAAATAAACCGCTAGCCAGACTAATAAGAAAAGAGAGAAGAATTACATAGATGCAATAAAAAAATGATAAAGGGGATATCACCACTGATCCCACAGAAATAAAAACTACCATCAGAGGACTATAAACACCTATATGTAAATAAACTAGAAAATCTAGAAGAAATCGATAAATTCATGGACACATATACCCTCCCAAGTCTAAACCAGGAAGAAGTTGAATCCCTGAATAGACCAATAAGTTCTGAAATTGATGCAGTAATTAATAGCTTACCAACCAAAAAAAGTCCAGGATGAGATGGATTCACAGCCGAATTCTACCAGAGGTACAAAAAGGAGCTGGTAACATTCCTTCTGAAACTATTCCAAACCACAGAAAAAGAGGGAATCCTCCCTAACTCATTTTATGAGGCATCATCTTGATAGCAAAACCTGGCAGAGACACAACAGCAAAAGAAAACTCCAGGCCAATATTCCTGATGAACATCTATCTTCTTCTGAGTCCTCCAAACTGTTTCAACCTCTGCCCGTTACCCAGTTCCAAAGTCGCTTCCACATTTTCAGGTACCTTTTCAGCAACGCCCTACTGTACTGGTACCTATTTACTGTAATTGTCAATTTTCATGCTGCTGATAAAGACATACCTAAGACTTGGAACATAAAGACATTTAATTGACTTACAGTTCCACATAGCTGAGAGGCCTCAGAATCATGGCAGGAGGTTAAAGGCACTTCTTACATGGCAGCAGCAAGAGAAAAATGAAGAAGCAAAAGTGGAAACCCCTGATAAACTCATAAGAACGTGTGAAACTTATTCAGTATCATGAGACTAACCTGGGAAAAACCAGCCCCCCATGAGTCAGTTACCTCCCCGCTGAATCCCATGGGAATTCTGGGAGATACAATTGAGATTTGGGTAGGGACACAGCCAAACCATATCAATGATTTTTGTACTTTAACCAGCTGAATGGAAGTACAATCTTGCCATATACACACAATAATTATTTGCAAAATGAGTAATTACAACATAAGGAAATAATTTTTTACAAGGTTTGAAACCCGAAATGCAATCTATTATCATACATAACTAAAAATAGAGCCTCAATAAACAGATTTCCAGTTTTGAAAAAGCAACAATTATTTGTACTCCACATTGTCAGTTTTCTTAGGTTTATTTATAAATACTCCTATGGAAAATGGAAAGAAACACATAATGTAGATTGCTAATTTTATAATAAGTTGATTTTGATATCCAACTTTTTTTTTTATTATGAAATGACCTTTGGCATAGTAATGAAAAGAGGGACAAATACAGATAAATGATAATTCTTAGAATGAACTACTCAGCACCAATTCTAAGTTTTTCTTGATGGTAAATCTTAATGCTCCCTTTCTACTCAGTTCTGCAATCTATAGGCATACCATAATTGTAATCAATAGCTTAAACTATGTCTCTCTGTCCTATTCTGTATCTCTTTGATTTTTATTTTGCAATAGTCAACTGAACCATCTTCTTGGAATACTCATGAAGATGGAAGTCCATGTGAAGAATACGGTATGAACCTGCTCTGCCTCCTGAAGTGAAATCCATCTGAAGGATGTATTCTTTGGCTGTCTTCTGGACAAGCCATTCTAATAACAGAAACAAATTATTTTAAAACTTACTGGAATATTCAAATATTTACTGAAGTAGCATAATATAATACACATCTATGTGCCCATCACAGAACTTCACTGATTATCATCATTTAGCCAGTGTTGAAGAAGGAAGTGCTAAATTTAGAACTGGTGCTGAGTAGTTCATTCTAAGAATTATCATTTATCTGTATTTGTCCCTCTTCATTGTTACTAGTCCAAAAGTCATTTCATAATTTAAAAAAGTTGGGGCCAGGCGCGGTGGCTCAAGCCTGTAATCCCAGCACTTTGGGAGGCCGAGGTGGGTGGATCATGAGGTCAGGAGATTGAGACCATCCTGGTCAACATGGTGAAACCCCGTCTCTACTAAAAATACAAAAAATCAGCTGGGCATGGTGGTGTGTGCCTGTAATCCCAGCTACTCAGGAGGCTGAGGCAGGAGAATTGCTTGAACCCAGGAGGCGGAGGTTGCGGTGAGCCGAGATCGTGCCATTGCACTCCAGCCTGGGTAACAAGAGCGAAACTCCGTCTCAAAAAAAAAAAAAAAAAAAAAAAGTTGGATGTCAGAATCAATTTGCGTTATTATAAAATTAGCAATCTACATTATGTTTCTTTCTATTTTTTGTAGGAGTATTTATAAATATACCTAAGAAAACTGACAATGTGGAGTACAAATAATTGTTGCTTTAATCACAAGTGAAACACGATTCAGACTTCATGGAGAACACTGTGCTATAATAAAAGAAGAAATGAGCATATACTTTTTTTTTTTTTTTTTGAGACAGTCTTGCTTTGTCACCAGGTGCTAGCTGGAGTGCAGTGGCTCACTGCAAGCTCCACCTCCCAGATTCAAGCAATTCTCCTGCCTCAGCCTCCTGAGTAGCTGGGACTACAGGTGTGCGCCACCACACCCAGCTAATTTTTGTACTTTTTAGTAGAGACAGAATTTCAGATGGTGAAGGTGGGCAGAATCATTATGGGATGCAACATGGCAAAAGTAAACAAACATCCAGAGGAAGGCACCTTGTGGAATGACTAGAATGGAAGTAGGAGACATTTTGCAGGCTCCCTTCATCCTGCAGGGAAAACCAGGACCACGGCAGCTCTATTTGCCTATTCATCTTTAAATTACAAAGCTAAAATTTAGGGGTAGTAGCAAATCAGTTGGCTATCTTACTTACAGAGTCTCTCTAGAATATTTCTTTGACACTGAGAAGGTGGAAAATGCAAAAAAGTCATATACTTTAAAATGTAATTTTTGCTTTTCACATCTGCTTAAAGCCTAAGACTTCTTTTTTTTTTTTTTTTTTTTTGAGACAGTCTCTCACTCTGTCACCAGGCTGGAGTGCAGTGGCGCAATCTCGGCTCACTGCAATTTCCTCTCAGGTTCAAGCGATTCCCCTGCCTCAGTCTCCCAAGTAGCTGGGACTACAGGCGCACACCACCACACCCGGCTAATTTTCTGTATTTTAGTAGAGAAGGGGTTTCACCATGTCGGCCAGGATGATCTCAATCTCCTGACCTTGTGATTTACCCACTTTAGCCTCCCAAAGTGCTGGGATTATAGGCGGGAGCCACCGTGCCCGGCCCCTAAAACCTCTTAATAAACTTCTACTGAAATACACGCTTGTGGGATAATTCTACTATGTTTTAAATGTAACTGTTTCATAGTGTTTATAGAGAACTCTATTTTTTTCCCAACTGCAGTCCCCCCCACTTTTTTTTTTTTAAGACTAGTCAAGTACAGTAGTGAGAAGGAGGAGAAGAGCACAACAAGGAGTTCGATCTGTAAATGACTGTGAATAATCTATTGAGATAACTCATTACCTTCAGACCAGCCTGCAGTCCCTTCTTATCCAAATTTCTAACATGCTGTATTGTATGGGCCTGTTAGTAGTGGGTCAGTTAAAAGGAAGAGGGTAAGAGGAATCCTGTCTTGGCTGTCATCTGCTTTATTTTTTCTCAGACCAGGGTTTTTTTTAGGCCTAAATTTTTCCTTTAGGTTTCTCCACTTGATTGGAATAACCTCTGAGTCATTTTAATCATGTCTCCAGTAGATGAAGAAATTAGGGAAGTAAGAAAAACTTGGTAATTTTGAAACAAAAACTTGAATCTGATTTTAATAGAGTAGTTTAGTTCAATATGGAATATCCTTTTATATTGAAACTTATTCTTTCATATAGTTTACTTGTAACCCTGACCTCATATCTAGTACTGAGTGACAAGAGGGAAAAAAAAAAGAAGGCTTTTGAAAAAAGGCCTTTTTACATGCTCTTTGGAATACTATAATATTCCTAATCCAACCCACCATCAGTAATAGAGAGGTTTCCTAAGAGAAGCAAGGAATTTTTATTCACCAGCATTGTCTTTTATCTGTACAATGGAAGACAGTGGGTTGGAGTTAGGGTGCAGAATTATAATCATGGAATAGAGCTATGTTATCATAAGGGAAATGAAAGTTAAACTTATTTCTGGCTTAACTGGTACCAACTCCTAGCTACTGGGAACCTAGGTACAGATAAACTGATGAGTTTTGCAACCCCAGGCCATGAGGGAGAAGTGACAGTCATTTCAAGAGGTCATGGCCAACCTCTGTAGAGGTTCTGTCTAAACCCTGAATATGTATAAATTCATGAAACACTTGTTTTCTAACATGTTTACGTATCAATGGGAGTGATTAGGGATAGGCTTGAGAAAGATTATCCCATAGTTAAATCAATATCTCGGCTCACTGAAACCTCCACCTCCTGGGTTCAAGCGATTCTCCTGCCTCAGCCTCCCAAGTAGCTGGAATTATAGGCACCCAATACCACGTCTGGCTAATTTTTGTGTTTTTAGTAGAGACGGGGTTTCACCATGTTGGCGAGGCTAGTCTTGAACTCCTGACCTCAGGTGATCCACCTGCCTCGGCCTCCTGAAGTGCTGTGATTACAGGTGTGAACCACCACACCTGGCCCTAGTCTGAAATATCTTGATACTTACCCTCTACAAGCCTTTCCTCTTTCTGAGCTGTGGATTACCTGACACCTGAATTTCCTTTTCAGCTATCATTCTTTGGAACCCAGACCTGGTAGGTGTTTCTCAAAATTTTCAGGCAGCTTTTTTTCCTGTTAGCTTTACAGCCTCACAGAAAATCAAAATCATGTAAGCAGTAGTATACAACCAACATTTGGGCCCTAAAGCTACCCAAGCATATTTTAAGTCTTCATGGGACCTGGCAATCATCAAATCCAAATTTTTCATTTTATAGAGAAAAAAAGTGACCTGGATGCAGTGGTTCATGCCTGTAATCCCAGCACTTTGGAAGGCTGATGTGGGTAGAGCACCTGAGGTCAGGAGGTCAAGACCAGCCTGGCCAACATGGTGAAACCCCATCTCTACTAAAAATACAAAAAAATTTGCCAGGTGTGGTGGTGTGCATCTGTAATCCTAGCTACTCAGGAGGTGGAGGCAGGAGAATAGCTTGAACTCAGGAGGTAGAGGTTACAGTGAGCCGAGATCGTGCCACTGCCCTCCAGTCTGGGTGACAGAGCAAAACTTTGTCTCAGAAAAAGAAAAGTGAAGCCCAGAAAAGATAGATTAGCTAAAGCTAGATAGTGGGAGAACAAAAAAGTAGTCATTTCTGGGTCCCCAAGACCAGTGTCATCCTTTTAAACTAGACAGTAAATGCTTAAACCTCATATTTTCAATTCAATCCAACAAATATTTATGAAGAACCGAAGTAGTATTTGATCTAAAAGGGCTGGTGGAAGCTGGTTCATATTTAATATATTGGATTATCATTTCTGAAAACTGGCTACAGTAGGCAGAATAATGCCCCTCTCCCAGAAAGATGTCTACATCTTAATCCCTGGCACCTCTGAATATGTTACCTTATGTGGCAAATAGGACTTGGCAGATATGACTAAGATGGGAAGATTATCCTGGGTCATCCAGGTGAGCTCAATCTAATTATGTAGGCTCTTAAAACTGGAGAACATTTTGGCTGTGGAGATGTGACTATGGGTGAAAAGTACACAGAGATGCAAAGTTGTGGACTTTGAAGACGGAGGAAGGGGGCCAATATCCACGAAGTGTGAGTGGCATCTAGAAGCTGCAAAAGACAAGGAAACAAATCTCCTGTGGTGCCTCCAGGAAGAAATGCAGCCCTGCTGACTCCTGATTTTAGTGCACTGAGGCCCTTGTTGGACTTCTATGGAACTGTAAGGTATTAAGTGTATGTTTTTAAAGATGCTGTAATTGCAATAATTTGTTATAGCAGCAATGGAAAATCAACCCATTGGCACTGATCACAAACTCAAATTTCCAATTTCCTTTCTCATCCAAGTATCAACCCAAAGAGTAGGTATGTAAAACAGAACTCTGATGGATGAGGGCAGTGAATCTAGAATGTTCTCAGACAAGGGTACATGAAATAATCACTTTTTAATTTTGATGTCGTTACTCTTGGGTGGGACCAGACATTCAGGTTTTTTTTTTAAAAAAAAAAAGTGTCCTGGCTGGGCGAGGTGACTCACGCCTGTAATCTCAACACTTTGGGAGGCTGAGGTGGGTGGATCACGTGGTCAAGATTGAGACCATCCTGGCCAACATGGTGAAACCCCGTCTCTACTAAAAATACAAAAAATTAGCTGGGCGTGGTGGCACATACCTGTAGTCCCAGCTACTCAGGAGGCTGAGGCAGGAGAATTGCTTGAACTGGGAATCAGAAGTTGCAGTAAGCCAAGATCACGTCACTGCACTCCAGCCAGGTAACAGAGCAAGACTCCGTCTCAAAAAAAAACAAAAACAAAGTGTTCTGATAAAGTCTAATGTATAATCAAGTTCAAAACTCTATTCTAGGAACAAAAGAAAATAAGCATCTGAATTGCCTGTCAGGAGTAACTCTGTTCTCTAATAGTTACCTAGGACTTTTTCTTTATCTGTCACCCAGGCTGAAGTACAGCAGCACCAGCATGGCTCACTGCACCCTCAACCTCCCAGGCTCAAGTGATCCTCCTACCTCAGCCTCCCAAGTAGCTTGGACCACAGGGGCACACCGCCATGCCCAGCTACATTTTTATTTTTTGTAGAGGTGGGATCTTCGTATGTTGCCCAGGCTGGTCTGCAACTCCTGGGCTCAAGCAATCCTCCTGCCTCAGCCAAAGTGCTGGGACCGCAGGTGTGAGCCACTGTGCCTGGTCAGTAGCTAGAATTTCTTAGAAGACAAACACTATATCTTTACTCCCAAACTGGTACAGCTGGCAGTTTTATAGACGGCAGTCAGCACAGGTTGCCAAGATGAGTGAGCAAAGCTGTGTTTCATTAAAGTATTACAAGGGCTGTCCTTTAGATTTTAGCCAAGGGGCTGTGTACACAATGGCAATCACCTGTGCCCCAACAGTTCAATAACTTTGAGAGCTGGTGAGGCTGAATATCTCCTCTCTATGTAATGCATCAACCTGGGTGATTAGTACCAAGTCAGAAACCTGGGAATCAAAGCATTCCCTGCCCCGCCCCCCTCCAACTCACTCACCCACATCTCTTCAATAAGTCTTTTAATAAGTCTCTCTTTCAAGACCTTCAGCTGTTTTCCTCATCATCTCCTCTGCCACTACCTTACATTAGACCTTGATTAATTTTTCCTTTAATGTCTGTAATTGTTGCTAAACTTACGTCTGTGCCCCTAACCTACTTCCATTCTGCGATACTGTAAAATATACATTTGGTCATAGTCCGTTTCCTGATAGAAAACTCCCAAAACCCTTGGAATCTCTGGAATGGTAAGAGTGCCTTTTGTATACGAATGACATAACTGGTCACTGGGGCCCCTGATAGCCTCGGCCTGGGGGCTGGTCCTCAGAAAAACCAAGGCAGGATTAAAGTTTTGGGACTTTCAGCTCTATCTCCCAACCTTAGGAGAGAGGAGAACGGCTGAAGGTTAATCTGCTCACTAATGGCCTATGATTTAATCCATCATGCCTACCTAATGAAGCTTCCATCAGATACAAAAGGCTTGGGTTTGGACGGCTTCTGGATAGCTGAACATGTGGAGGTTCCTAGAAGGTGGCCTGCTTGGAAAGGGCACGGAAGTCCGGCACCCCTTCCCGTGTACCTTGCCCTATGCATTTCTTGCCTGGTTGTTCCTCTACCCTGCAATGTCCTTTACAATGAACGGGTAAACATAAGTGTTTCCCTGCATACTGTGAGGCACTCTAGGAAATTAATGGAATGATTTAGGAGGGGTTGTGGGAACTCTGATTTATAGCCAGTCAGTCAGAAGTACAGACGGCAAACTGGGGCTTGTTCTGAAGTGGGGAACAGTTTTGTAAGACTAAGTCCTGAACCTATGGGATCTGATGCTATCTCCAGGTAGATAGTGTCAACAAAATTGAATTAGAGGACACCCAGATGGTGTCCACAACAGAACTGCTTGATGTATGTGGGAAAATCCCCCTACATCTGGTGTCACAAGTGTTGAGTAGCTGTGTGAGAGCAGGGAAAACACTTTTTTCCCTACATATAACCTATCTATTCAAATCCATCTTATTCTCTGGTGCCAGAGTGATCTAAGATACCTAACTTATTATGTGACTTCTGCAGAAAATGCCTCCACAACTACATATGCCTTTAGGCTACAATTCAAATCTTCATAAGACAAGTCAGCTCTCACCCTTGGTATCTGCCCCAAAGTGAACCTATAATCTAGGCATTCTCACTACCTGTGAATCCCCCATGCATCATGCTTTCACACCTCTGTGACCCAGCTTACCTTGTTTTCTTTGCCTAGCCAACTCTTCCTTTACATTTCTGCTCAGACATCAGAATACCCTGACTCTGCTCCTCCATTTACCCTGAGTACCCATACTTTCACTATCTGAAATTGCCTTATCCGTTGAATGCCTTTCTCGAGCACCATACACACATTCGTTGTTTCATCCCATCATCAAATGTGTTTTAGGTGCCCAAAATATTTCAGACACCGTTTAACACTTAGAGATACCAAACCAATCAAAGTCCATGCCCTGAAAAGAGGAAGAGGCCATAAACAAGTACATATATCATTTCTGATAAGTAGTAAGTCCTTTGAAGGAATCCAAGATCAGGCAATCAACAGTGACTGGAAGAGAGGAAAAGCACTAAATAAGACGGTCATGGAAGGGGGGCCCTCTGAGAAGGTGACATTTGAACTGAGGCGTCAGCCATGCAAAGACAAAGCGTTCCAGGCAGAGGAAACAGCAAGTGCAAAATCACATCATATAAGGCCTTGCAAGTCCACACAGACTGACAAGCTTTATGGCCTGGTCTGTGTTAACCTGAAATCATCAAAAGGATTGGAATCCAGTTGAGTTTATTCAAGGAAAAAGCTGGCAATAGCCATCTGGGAGACACAGACTCCAGGGAAATTCGGTCAGTGTTCCAAAGTTAAAAGTTAAATTCTTGCATATATAGGCAGAAAACAAAGAAGTTTAGTAGGTTTATTATATTTTCTAGAAGGCCAGTTTATGAGTTTCTTTACTGTATGGCTTGTTTTCTTTACAGTTGGTTTCCATTTCCTTTCCAATTTAAAAGAGATATTTAACACTCCATCTTAACACAGTGTGATAGCCATGAAACCTTTGGGTGAGAAACTAAAAGGCAAGTTAATCTATAATAAAAATCAATAGTAAGAGGGAAGGAGTCTTTCCTGGTGCCCTTTAGTCATTTGCATTATTTTATAAAACAATGTAGGTAAGAAGAAGGCTAATCTACAATCGTAGAAACAAAGGTTACACCTTCCCAGGTTACAGCTGCTTGTCATGTGACTCAGGCCCCATAATCACATTTCTTTAAGGTTCAAAATAGTTTGGAGTTCCAACAGCTTAGATTTTGAATTACTTTTTTTCATACCTGTCTTATTCATTGCTGAATCCTCAGAGCTAAGCACCGTGCCAGGACACAGCAGGTCTTCCATAAATACTTGTGGAATGGAAAGAAATGGATAAAGTGTCTATTTTCTGGATTACTTATCTATCTCCCTGAGAGCAAGGGCTCCTTCAAACCTCTGTACGTCTAGTGTTGAGCTCTATGCCTGGCACATAGAGGTGCTTAGCAGAATTGCAGAGCAGCATATAAAAGATGTTTCTTTGGTACCATACAGCATATAAAAGATGTTGCACGAATACTCTATCTTCATTGGAGAAGATAAAATTAAATGGAAAGTATTCTTTAGGAATATGCCAGTGAATTTATGCTATAAGACACTAAGATTTTTGAATTGTAGTTTCATAAAGTAGAAAACTGACATCTAGGCATGTTATAAAAGCAATCTTCTCAGGGCTAAAGGCCAGAGAAGACAGGAAAAACGGTATCTATAAATAGCAGTCAAAACCTTAGATGGATATTAATGTTGACATAAGCTCAGAAAATGACTTATCTGAATTATAGCAAAATGTCCCCAAGTTGATTTTCTGGTATTGTTAACTTTCAGATGTCATCTATTGGGAAGAACATTTCTTTAGGTAGGGACTAGAAGCAAGCACAAGTAAAGGATTGCACAAAGGGAAGAAGACTATAAGGGGAGAACATTTAATCAAGCAGCTCTTATAAGAAATGAGTAACCAATAAATTTTCCTCCCAGAATACCTGAATAAATACTGCGAAGGAGATCCCTAGCTTTCAGGCCAAATTCAATTTCTGGTTTGATTTTTTTTTAGCTTATGAAACACTGAAAGATCACAGTGCAAACAAAACAAATGCGGCGTCAAAAAAACAAATATACATAAAACATTCATTCTTTTTATGAGCTATACAAACTATCCCAAAGACTGTGATTTGAAAAGAAAGTGTTCCTTAGAGAAGTGGGGATTTTGTACATGACTGAGATATGAGAAACATTTAGGGGTCATCTGGCAGACATGACAGCCAAAGTGAGAAGAGAATGAGAATAAAAGCAAAGCCAAAGAAGAGAGTTTTGTAAAACCTCTACAGTGATATAAATTTACCATATGACCCAGAAATTTCACTCCTAGATACCAATCTATGAGAAATGAAAACATATATCCATACAAAGACCTCCACATGAATGTTCTTAACAACCTTATTAACAGTAGCCAAAAATGGGAAACAAATGTCCACTGTAAACCCTGAATATCTGAGACAGGTCTCAGTTAATTTAGAAAGTTTATTTTGCCAAGGTTGAGAATGCATGCCCGTGAGACAGCCTCAGGAGGTCCGGATGGCACGTGGCCAAGATGGTCAGAGTAGTTTGGTTTTATACATTTTAGGGAGACATGAGACATAAATCAACACATGTAAGATGAACATGGGTTTGGTCTGGAAAGGTGGGACAACTCGAAGCTGGGAGGGGGCTTCCAGGTAATATGTAGATAAAGAGACACATGGTTGCATTCTTTTGAGTTTCTGATTAGCCTCTCCAAAGGAGGCAATCAGATATGCATTTATTTCAGTGAGCAGAGGGGTGACTTTGAATAGAATGGGAGGCAAGTTTGCTTTAAGCAGTTCCCAGTTTGACTTTTCCCTTTAGCTTAGTGATTTGGGGGCCCCAAGATTAATTTTCCTTTCACACCACCTACTGATGAATAGCTAGACAAACTGTGGTATATCCATATACTGTAATATTATTCAGCAAAAACAAGAATGAACTACTGCTATATGCTATATAGTATGGACAAACCTCAAAAACATTATGCTAAATGAAAGAACCCAAACACAAGAGACCAATATTGTATGATTCCATTTATATGAAACGTCCACGAGGCAAATCTCTAGAGACACAAACTGTATTAGTTGTTGCCTGGGGTGGGAGAATAGGAATGAACAGTTCATGAACAGTTTTGAACAGTTTTGAACAGTTCATGAACAGTTTTGAACAGTTTTGAACAGTTTTTGAACAGTTTTGAACAGTTCAGAAACAGTTCATGAACAGTTTTAAAACACTTCCGTCTTATTAGGGAGCATCTTATTAGGGAGACAAAAGTGTTTTAAAACTGATTTATAGTAGTAGATGCATAGATTGGTAAATTTAATAAAAATCATTAAACTGATCCTAGAAGTGGGTGATTTGTATGGTATGTTAAATACCTAACCAACAAAGAAATGGAAACATATCCATGCACATGGATGAGTAGAATCAATATTGTGAAAATGACCATACTACTAAAAGCAATCTGTGAATTCAATGCATTCCCATCAAAATACCACTGTCCTTCTTCACAGAACTAGAAAAAACAATCCTAAAATGCATACGGAACCGAAAAAGAGCCCACACAGCCAAAGCAAAACTAAGCAAAAAGAACAAATCTGGAGGCGTCACATTACCTGACTTCATGCTATACTGTAAGGCTACAGTCACCCGAACAGCATGATACCAGTATAAAAACAGGCACATAGACCAATGGAAGAGAATAGAGAACCCAGAAATAAAGCCAAACACAGCCAACTGATCTTCAACAAAGCATACAAAAACATAAAGTGGGGAAAGGACACCCTATTCAACAAATGGTGCTGGGGTAATTGGCAAGCCACATGTAGGAGAATGAAACTGGGTCCTCACTTCCCACCTTATTAAAAAATCAACTCAAGATGGATCAAAGACTTAAATCTAAGACCTGAAACCTGAAACTTCTAGAAGATAACACTGGAAAAAAACTGTTTTAGACACTGGCTTAGGCAAAGACTTCATGACCAAGATCCCAAAAGCAAATGTAATAAAAATATAAATAGATGGGACTTCATTAAACTAAAAAGCTTCTGCACAGCAAAATAATAATAATCAGCAGAGTAAACAGAAAACCCACAGAGTGGGAGAAAACCTTTGCAAACTATCCATCCAATGAAGGACTATATCCAGAATCTACAAGGAACTCAAACCAATCAGCAAGATAAAAATAAACAGTCCCATCAAAAAGTGAGCTATGGACATGAATAGACAATTCTCAAAAGAAGATATACAAGTGGCCAACAAACATGAAAAAATGCTCAACATCACTGATTATCAGGGAAATACAAATCAAAACCACAAAGCAATATCACCTTACTCCTGCCAAGAATGACCATAAACAAACAAACAAACAAAAAATATATATATATATGTTGGTGTGGATATGGTAAAAAGGGAACACTTTTACACTACTGGTGGGAATGTAAACTAGTACAACCACTATGGAAAACAGTGTAGAAATTTCTTAAAGAACTAAAAGTAGGCCAGGCACGGTGGCTCACACCTATAATCCCAGCACTCTGGGAGGCCAAGGCGGGTGGATCACGAGGTCAAGAGATCGAGACCATCTTGGTCGGCAAGGTGAAACCCCGCCTCTACTAAAAATACAAAAATTAGCCGGGCATGACTGGTGCACGCCTGTAGTCCCAGCTACTCGGGAGGCTGAGGCAGGAGAATTGCCTGAACCCAGGAGGCGGAGGTTGCGGTGAGCCGAGATTGTGCCATTGCACTCCAGCCTGGGTAACAACAGCGAAACACCGTCTCAAAAAAAAAAAAAAAAAAAAAGAACTAAAAGTAGACCTACCATTTAATCGAGCCATCCCCTTCCTGGGTATCTACCCAGAGGAAAATAAGTCATTATACAAAAAGATACTTGCACTTGCTTGTTTATAGCAGCACAAATCACAATTGCAAAATCTGCAAAAAACACCCCTAGGTGTTGTCTGATCATCCTGGCCTGCCTTCAGCAAGAATCCTGTTAGGTCTGTTTAACCGGAATTCCCTCTTACCTTGATTTTTCCTCCTAGGAATTTTCCATCTACTGACCCCACTCTGTTCCTTTGTATAAATTCCCTCTTAGTATTGTTTTTTTCAGAACTGAGTACAGTTCTATAATGAAGTCCCTTCCTTTACTGCAACAGTTCCTGAGTAAAATCTATTTTTTACTGCTTTCTTTACTGTCTAGCTCTGGTTTTAACACTACGTCCAATTTTACATAAAAATCCTTTATCACATATACCACACTTTGAAACTGTAGCACTATGAACAAGCTGAAATGGTCTCTTATCCCTCAAAATTAAGACTGTAAAAGTGTTAAACAGTGAGAAAAAAAAAAAAAACCACCTTGTTGCCATTGGCCCTAATTCTATATATTCCAAATACAAACAACTGTAGTGATTATATCCATTTAAGATTCTCTGCATTTCCTTTCTGCATACTGGGAATTGATTTCTATAAATGCAGTAAGCAAGGTCAATGAAAATTTTACTCATTGCATTTTGGAGCCAAAGAGCACCTCAGAAAATCAATTTCTAATTGCTGTCTTTGTGGAGGTAAAAAACTGAAGTTTGAAAGAATTTAACAGTCTTACTACTATATTACAGGAGACATGAGATGCGGTCATTATCCATGTTGATTAGTGATTTAAAATTAACACTTGAAAAATGGCCGGACCATCCACATGTATAGTAAAACTACTATTTCCTTTGACTTACATCTGGGACTTTAAAATATCAAACTTTAAAAGTGCATTAACTTTTTAATCAGCTGCATCACACTGTATCTAGTAAAATTCCCTGCTTTTTCATATGAACTGCTAAGACAGGTTTCTATATATTGTGACTACAATTTTTAGTTTTTTCATAAGGTCTAAGAATTATTTTCCTCTAGAGTAGGGTTTTAAAATTCTGCTCTCCAAAATGTCCTTCTGCCCCTAAGGCTGTGGGTGGAGAGTGAAGGAAGGAGAATAATTGTAAGATCAAGTGGACTGAGTCTGGATCCTCAATCCCCTGCTTCAACCAACACAACTCCTCACTTACCATTTCTGCTTTATACAACGGGCCTCAGAGCAAGATTTAATTGAAATATTTCTTTTTTAAAGTTCAAAAACTACTGTTGTAAAATAATACTCATCTCACATTTTCCTCTCTTCTGTTTTCTTTTTCATCATATTGCTGTCTTTCCCTCCTTCTGTTTCTCTGCCTCTTTTTCATTTTTCCTATTTGCAACTACACTTCCTTCTAGTTATTTTGCTTTTTTAAAAGGATAAAATTCAGTGGTTTTTCCCTCTCTGCACAACCCAGATTTTTAAAAATAAAGAATACTGTATGATTATATGAAGGACTAAAAACATTGGTAAGAGATTATTCATGGAAAATCCTGAAATTTATATTAAAATAGCCAAGAGAATATCTTAATTCACTTTCCAAATGCAGTGTTAAAAAATACTTTCTTGCTGGGTGTGGTGGCTCATGCCTGTAATCCCAGAACTTTGGGAGGCTGAAGCAGGTGGATCATCTGAGGTCAGGAGTTCAAGACCAGCCTGGCCAACGTGGTGAAACCCTGTCTTTACTAAAAATATAAAACTTAGCCGGGCATGGCAGTGGGCACCTGTAATCCCAGCTAATCAGGAGACTGAGAGAGAAGAATCACTTGAACTCAGGAGATGGAGGTTGCAGTGGGCTGAGATTGTGCCACTGCACTCCAGCCTGGGTGACAGGGCAGGACTCCATCTTAAAAAACAAAACAACAACAAAAAGAGAACTTTCTATTTTAAGACCTACCCGTGATAACAAAATACATTTGCAACTTCACCTCAACTTCAAAATATCTTGTGGTGTATGTTAAACTGATAATTAATCCAAGCTCCACATTTAGTGCTTTTATTGCACTAATGAAGTCTTTTGGTATAAAATTCTGGGTTGGAATAAATCACTGATTAACTGTGTATGATTAAAAAAATGTAAAATAAGGTTACAAAATACAGATTAAATGTTAACATTTACACAGCACAAACAAGGAAGAGAAAAAACATAAGACAGTAAAAAGAATTGGTGAAAAATTTCATAGCATAAAAACAATGACAAAGCTTTTAACTAACTAGAGCCGTACAAAGAACCTAAACACATTCACATCCTTTGCCTCAGTGACTTCATGTTTTGGAAATTATTCTAAGGCAAATATCAGAAATATCAGGGAGAAAAGTTTGGGCATAGAAACACATTGGAATATCATGTAACTGTTAAAAATCACATTTCTCCATGATTATTATTTTTTAAAATGATGTCTCACTCTGTCACCTAGGATCGAGTACAATGGTGCAATCATAGCTCACCATGTCCTTGAACTCTTAGACTCAAGGGATCCTCCTTCCTCAGCCTCCTAAGCAGCTAGGACTACAGGTAGGTACCACCATACCCAGATATTAAAAAAAATTTTTCTTTCATAGAGACAGGGTCTTGCTATGTTGCCCAGGCTGGTCTTAAACTTCTGGACTCAAGTGATCCTCCCACCTCGGCCTCCCAAAGTCCAAGATTACAGGCATGAGCCATCATGCCTGGCCAGAAAGACTATTTAATAATATGGAAAAATCCTCGAAATGTTACATAAAGATCACATCACAAAACTTTTACATACAGTGTTATTCCGATTTTTTTTGAAGGGGTAGGGAGAAGGGAAATGGTGTCTTAAAGAAAACATACCATTATTTTAACAGTGGAATTTCAGTTGTTTTTCTTCTATACTCATATATTTTCCATTTTTTTTCTATTTCCAACAGAAACTTTCTGTAAATGCTGCTGTCATTACAGGATAAACTTCAAATCTACTGTGATTATTTAAGGCCGTATACACACACTTCTCCATATATTGAGTCTTTCACCACAGATCCTACCTGCAAACACTCTCCAGTCCGGCAGGTCTCCTTAGAGTCCAACAAATACATTAAGTTTGTTCCTCTTTCTGTGTCTTGTACCTTTCCTTAGGCTCCTTGACCATCTAATCAGGGTTTTTCAACTGGACACTAATATTTGGGATGAAAAATTCTGTTGTGGGGCTGTCCTGTGCATTGTGGGACATTTAGCAGCATGCTTGGCCTCTGTCCACTAAATGCCAGTAGCACCCCTTCCCCAAACCGCTCCAAGTTATGACAATCAAACATGTCTCCAGACATTGTCAAATGTCTCCTGGTAGACAAAATCATGCCTGGTTGAGAACCACTGATCTAACTCCTACTCTCACTTCAAGCCCTAACTCAAGTCCTAGAGGAAACCTCCAGCCAACATAACCCATAGCCATCTCTCCCTTTTCTAAACCTATATGAAGTGGTTGTTTGTTTGAATGACTAATTTTTTCCATGTTTCTTGACTATGGGTTCCAACAGAACTAGACTGTATGTACATATCTTTATAACTGAAATAATCTAGGTCAGAACATATATCATTTATTAAAAATTCCAACAGTATAATGTACTCTAATATCTTCAGAATATTATGAATTTTTAAAGCTCCTAAGCAATTCAAAATTAACTTGTCAGCTAATGTGGTAACTTATCTAACTCTTCAAGTAAATAAAGAGACAGAGGCATAAAATCTTAACTGCTTTCCTGGAAGAGGGGGTAGGAAAATGAAAATAAAAAAAGTAAAAATCTTAACTGCATTTTTCTTTATTTATTCAAAGCCACTTCAAACGTAGGACTTCATTTTACTTTCTGTCCCACTCTACAATCTGGTAATCAAAGGTTTAGGTTAATGCTGTAGTAACAACTTTCTCTGACAGTGAACTGAAATGCCAGACATTTGACTTAATTTGGCATACATTTTACTTATTTCAAAAATAATTTAAATCCACTTAAAATGCCAATAAAATTCAAGTAGTAAATGAAGGACATGTAAGCTTTAAAAAAATACAGATCATAGAGACCAGTCTAGATGTTAACCAAATTTCACATTCACCTCTCAGCATCCAAGAAGCAAAAGCCAAAAAAAGGGAAATCATTTATGTATCATACAATATTTACATAATATCAAAAATAAAGCATTTTTTAAAAATCACTGAATACTAAAAGATACCATTCATGTGACTGGGCATGACATTTAATATGACTGGCATGACTCACTGAAACTAATGGTTTAAGTAATTAATATAATTTCGTCCAAGGATATAAGTCTGGGTGGTCCAGCTCCATCCACAGGAAGTGATAAACAGACTGCACAGTCTTTAAATGACCTTCTGCAATAATACTTCTTTCAGCCAAACTTTTGAGAAAAAGGAAGGAGAATTCTAGATCCTACTTTCTAACAAGAATCTGACGTGTTGGTGTTTTATATTGCTTAAGAATGGATCCATACAAATTAGAGGCCCACAGACACAAAGAGCAAACCCATAGTATCTAGCACTTGGTAGTGGTCACTATTTTTTCTTAAAGCCAATTAGACAATAAGGTTGGCATCCTACTGAATGAGTTAAGAAACTAGAACTCTTATCTAGATAGAAAGAGTTCCATCTAGAAGATGACTTGATAATACAGAACTTTTATATATCACCAATCCTAACTGCCCCTTGAGGCCACTCCTAATTTGCAAATTGAAGTATGTTACAGTGTACTAAAGATAATTATGCAGGACGATATGCACACAGTTCATTTAAAAGCTGTAAATGGTTAGACTCGCATTAGAAGGAATCCAGAGGAGTCATATCTTGCACTTTTAAAAACATATATTTAATCTGCCAAGGTATCTGCCATCTGCAGTGTTATTAAAATGAAGGTTTTGTAGAAACATCAGTAAGTTGAAGTATCTATTAAGTTTATATGATTTATAACTAGTTACTGTCTACTAAAACAAAGGTTAATGTAAGCTCTTGCACAACAAAACATTAAATTTGACAGAACTTCCCACAAAATAGGTATACTATTGATCTATAAATCTATAGATCAAGAAAACTGATCTATAGATTGATTTATAGGTCAACAGTATGGCTATATTTGAATCTTACTTGCTTTTCCCTAAGATAAAGTGAATTGAGAAGCAAGCAAAATAGTGTTTTACTGGGCAACATTAGTAAATATCCAGGTCTAAAATGGAACATAAAAATTCCTCAGATTATTGTAGCAGCCATTCATAATATGAAAAGTCAGATTTATCCAGAGAATCAAGATCTAATTTTAGAGCAACTTAATATAAAACTCCATAAGCCACAAACTTTTAAAAATGTATCAAAAACAGGTATTACCAAGAATATACAGTTGCTAAAATTGGGAGAGGAGGTATATACTTTGTTTAACTCTAAACCATTAACTGCTGACAGTATACATTTCTTTAAGCCACATTCTTCTTGCCAGGGCAGAACCTGGGTTTAAGGAAAACTCAGCTGCTTGCTACTGATTTGAGCTGGAAGAATGAACCAAACTAACATTCACGTCTCTGTAGCAGCCAGCAACCCTGTACACCTTTGTCTTATTTCTTTAAGTTAGGTGAGGGGACATCACCTACCCTTTAGGGTACCTACAATCCTATGGTAAAATGTCAGCAATAAGCTGGGCCTTGTTCTCTTTTGGGGTCTCAGAGTGGTCTTACCCTCAACCACTAAATGTAAAAGAATCCCTTTGAAAATCACACTCCCCTTTTGAAAATGACCTCTGAACTGAATACTACTTTTTTGGAGTAAGGTTTTGCTAAAGAATGAGCAATAATAAATTTAAGCTTTGGTTACTTTTTGTCCTATTGCTATAAAATGTTGAGTCAGTTCACTTTTATTTTTTTAAGTAACAAAGATGAAAATCACAAAACATTTATTGAAAGCTGTTAATGGCAGCATATACTAAAACCTAGATGCAAAGACAGTTCCTTTCTCGTTTCGGAACCAGTATTTATTCTTTTCTACCACTCCCCATTCCTGCCCATCTTTCGCTCTCTTCTGTGTTAGTTTTGCAGGGGAAAGCAGTGAGGGAAGTAGAGACTTTTTTTTTTCAAAGGTAAATACAGTGAAACTTCACTTAAAATGGACTTTCTGGATTCCTTTCTGGAGACTGGTTCAAAAACTCTGTGATGGAGTTCAGGAATCTGCATTTTAAATAAACACCCCTTATAATTCTGATGCTAGTAGTCCAAGAACAACACTAAAAAACAAGGTATATGGATGAGTAGGTAGTATTTTGCCAGGTGGAAGAGTCCACTCTAGGGAGAGAACAGCAGTAAAGGCATGAAGGCATCAATGTGTATCATGTGCCTGAGGAACAGGTGCTTAAATTCCTTAACTTTGCTGGTCCTCAGTTTCTGCATCAGATAAAAGAAGAGCTGACCTACATTGGCTTTGAGGTCCTTCCCAAAGTTAATATTTGATCATCACCCAAAGTACACAGGAATCATGGTTCACTGTTCACAGATGATATTGTGCTAAAATTGCTACTCATTCATTCATTCATTCATTCAACAAACTTAAGTACTAATGAAGAGATTCAATGTCAGCCCTTAGTTTTTAGTCTGGTGGAGACAAAGGCAGTGCCACAGAGAAGGAATTAGGAGTGGCATCACAAAGAAAGCAATGCTTGGGCAGAAGCTTTATGGGGAAAAGGTGACAGCATTCCAAACGGCTCATGCAAAGAACACTACATGTCACGCCCAGCATATAGTTAATGGTTTGGAATGGTTTTAGCACAGTGTACATGCTGGAGAATGGTAGAAAAACAAAGGTTTGGAAGAAAGAAGCTAGCTCATCTATGCCAGGCAGAGCTCAGATTTTATTACATGGAGGAACTGAAAGCAGGGGATCAGGTTTACACTTTAAGAACATAGTTCTGGTGATAATGCAATGAAAGAAACAAGAAGATGACTTGGAGACCAGTCAGTCAGTAAATGTCAAGAGATCATGGCTGCTAAAGCACAGCCAATGAGGACAAAGACAGGCTCTAAAGAACAGCTATTCAGGCAGCAGAATTAACCTGCTGAATGCATGCGAAATGACTTCAAAATATGGAATTTCAAGATTGTTCTGAGTTTTCACTGGGGTGACTGAACAGATACTGGCCTCATTCACAAAACAGCAAACACAGAGAGTATCAGTCTGGGGAGGGAAGGTTGGTTTTGAACTCTGTATACTTTGGGTACTTTGGGTACTGGGGTAAGGGTGTCAGCATCAGGAGCTCAGGTAAGAAGTCTAGGCTAAAGGGAGATTTAGGAGTCATTTCCCTAAGCTAGTGGTTGAAGCTATTAGACTACTCACAGGGAACAATACAAACTGGAAAGAGAAAAGGAGCAAGGACAAAACCCTAAAGAGCAACAACTGCAGGGACCGGGACAGAGGAGAGGTCTGTTTTTATTATGACAAACTCAAACACGTTTAGATGCCAAGGAGAAGAAACTGACTACAAAATCACAGAAGAGGTATCAGAGCAAGCTTGTCCAACCTGCAGCCGGTGTTTGGTTTCTTTCTTTCTTTTTTCTTTCTACAGATGATCCAATATACGTCCTAGATCCCATTCATTCCATCTCCTCTGGTGCCTTGTTTCCTTATTTAACCCTCCTTTTTATCTTCAATATACCCTTTCCCCACCTCTCTCCTCTGGCTTTATCTGCCCTGTCTGACAAAACAAAAACAAAAAGAAAAACCATCCACTGGGATTATCAGATTTCTTTTCTCTCCTCCTTTTTTACAGCCAAATTTAGAGAAAAAGGTAATCTTTTTTTCTGTTCCCTTACTTGTTAACTCTTCTACCCTCAGAGTTCTGGCTTCCACCACCTAATCATGCCACCGAGGACTCTGTAATTGCCAAACCCAGTATATCTTCTCAGGCATCTTTTCTGCACTTGGCTCCGTAGACTACTTCTTAGTCTTGAACTTTCCTTGTTTCATCGTTTTCGTGAACATCAGTTTGTGCTGTTCTTCTCCCACCTCTTAGGTCATTTTAAATTTGCAGTGCCAGTGCCAAAAAGAAAGAAACCAAACATACCTCTTCCTGTGAGGCAGGAGAGAAGTATATCTGCTGATGTCAAGTCGGCCTGGTGATCTGTCACAGTATTCCTGTCTGGGAGTCCCTGTTTCCTCTGAAAAAGCAAAGCCAGATGCTGAAAGTACAAGGTCAAAAGTGGAGTAGAAGGTTTAAGGAATGATAAAAGTATCATAGCTGTGAGAAAGGAAAAGAATGGCTGAGCTACCTTACGGACCATACCATATCATCATGGTAATAATCTGGTTACAATATTTTCACTAATACAATTTAATTACCTTTATATATGAGGTGAGAAAGCAAATGGCTAGACTGAACTAGAATAGTAGGTATGCTGGACAAAAGCGGGAGAAACACAAAAGGCAAAGAAATTGTGGATACTGATGCGGGTAAATAATGGAGTGTGGACTAGACAAGGAAGAAAGTCAGTGTAGGCTGAGGCTGATGATAACAGAACAGTCATCGAGGGACAGGTCTTCATGAGGTCAGGGTTATTAAGTACAGAAGCGTAAGGGAGAGGGAGAGATGGCAGAAACAGGAGGATGGGAAGAGAATACTAGAGTTTATGATTGTTAATATGGAACAGTCTTAGATATTATGGTCCTGCAGACAGTCAGTTGTGGTAATAAGTTAAAGGAATATGGGGTGCTGAACCTGTGATGATGCACATGACTGCTTTAGTGTCCCCAGGATCTTGTAGCAATTGAGTAAGAAAGAAAGAATGGCCAGGTGCTGTGGTTCACGCTTGTAATCCAAGCACTTTGGGAGGCCCAGGCGGGTGGATCAACATGGTGAAACTGTCTCTCCTAAAAATGCAAAAGTTAGCTGGGTGTGGTGGTACACACCTATAGCCCCAGCTACTTGGGAGGCTGAGGCGTGAGAACAGCTTGAACCTGGGAGGCAGAGGTTGCAGTAAGCTGAAACTGCACCACTGCACTCCAAACTGGGTGTGCAGTGAGAGACTCTGTCTCAAAAAAAAGAAACAAAACTGAGTTGGGTACTAGTTTCTTAATGAACATACGTGAGTGACCAGGCAGCTGGTAAATAACAGTGAAGAGGAGAGGGAAAAGGTCTCATTACAGAAGTGTTTCTGGTAAGTTTTACAAGGGTGGAATGGAATGGCCCAGCAATGGCCATGAAGAAATGGCAAATACAGACACCACCTCCAGGACCTGGGGTACAGCGGGCACAGCTTTAGCTGTGGTGAACTGCTGGGAAAGCAGTGTCTTTGGGAGACAGCCAGGTTCTGACTATCACAAGGAGGAATGTTTTGTGAAGATACAGAATTTACATATGGGGAGTCTACAGAAAGAGTTTACAGTCTCCAGAAGGCGGCAGATAGTGAGATGATTAGCAGATGGAGAAGGCGTGGAAATGAGGCTGCAAGAAGTGATAAATTATCTAGGTAGTTATGACAGAGACTATAGGCAGGGAGGGTGGGATTTACAGTCTCAATGAAACTCTCCTAATATTGTTTCAGTGCCAGGCTGTCAGAGACACTTTATTTTGATTACTAAGGTTAAACACTAGTATTACTTTTGGTCACTATACTATTAAAAAATAAAGACAATTCTAAGAAACTTAGGCAATTAATGAATATCAGAATAAAGAGGTTAATAATGTTTATTCTCTTGTTCTTAACATGTACATTTAGAAAATAAAAGCAAAGCTTTAAAATGCATGAAAGGCTTACACAAGATGACTGAAAGATGGGTTCTGAATATTTACATTAGAAAGTGAGACCCCAGCTTAAACTCACCTCATGTCTAATAAGGATCATAAATGATGTTACTCTGTTCCCAATTCCGGGGTGCAGGAACTTTGTCCCCCAACCCCATACACATGCCAAACACTGGTTTTATAAGAGAAAAGGTCTGAAAAACAGGCAAATGAGTGGAGTGGCAGAGGGACATAGCATTATGGGATTGAGGATCCTAACTGTTTTGGATATAAATATGATGTAAAGACTGACAAGTAAAAATCCTCAATGTGGTTACTCTGTCATAACATATATAATGACCACAAGGACACATATATAGCGAGAAATAGAATTTTACTTGGATCATCAGGAATTATTCTATGACATGGAGAAGTTTCTCAGGGGGAAAAAAAAATAAGGCTTAGTAAGCTTAATAAGAAAGAGTCTTCCAATTGAATCACAAAAATTAAAAATGACTCTAAAGTACATTTCTAAGAACTTCAGAAATTTGTGAAAAATGTTTATTTCACAAAACAAAGCAGGCCATGACTCCAAGAGCAGATGACTGTAACTCCGATGTGATGTGCTCAATCTGAGTTTGTTAGGCAAAGGGTTTAGCAAAGGTCTTTCTCACCCTCCCTCTCTTTTTTCCTTTCACAACTATCATTTCCCCTTCTCCTCAAAAAATTCATGTAAAAATATTCTATAATTTTAAAAGGCAACATGTACATTTTGAATTCTTTTCTAAATCTATCCCAATCAAAGTGTGTCTTGTCTGTGGCCATATTTTTTTCTAAAACAAAAAACAAAAAAAAAACAAAAAAACCCCACAAAACTTTGAGAAGTGAGATTTGGCCCACGAGCCTGAGGTTATCTACTGAACTGATACTACTTCCCTCTATTTGCCAAAAGCACAAAATACTCTTTAAACTTGAAAATATTTAGGGTTGATTTGTATTTTTCTATCCCTCTGAACTACATACAAACTATCTAGTATTGTACTTCAAATCCTACAGTAACTCAATTTAGTCTGTTCATTACTTGGGCTTCTATGCTTCACAACACTTAGGTGTAGATATAATACATCGCTATATTTAAATATATATATGCTATATGTATTTTTTAAAATACTACTTTATAATAACTCCAGAAGTTAGGTGTTCTTAAGAAGTATCACAAATTAATATATTTGCAACATGCACACATATTGTTTAGTCTGCTACACTGCTAATTAAGGAAAGCATTTCTTATGTTTTCTTCTCTCTCCACTATCGTTGTTTCTAAACTGCTATACCAGATGGGCCCTAGAAAATAGTTGGAGAGCCATCAAAGATTTCATTCAGAACGACGATTTGGGCAAATGATTTTAAAATGATTTTGAAGTTTGGGCACATTCAATGGCATGTAGTTACTTCAATTACAAGGTGAGTGGAACGGAGTTCCGCTTCTACTAATGCCATAATGTATCCATATAACCCGGAACATTATTTTTGCAGCAGTTTATCTCCACATCTCTCCTTTCCCAATGTACAAGACTGTCCAAAGTTGAAACACCTGTTTTTCCAGGATTAAATGCCAAGCACAACGACTGACACAGAACGCAGTTAAGCAGTGCGGAAAGCTTGAACGAGTGAAAGCTACAAGACGCCACCGTGTGGCTGTCCACACCAGCAAGTTTCCGAGGTTCGTCCCACCCGGTTTCCCTGAACAAGTTCCCAGTCGCATTCTGTTTAGTTTAACTCGTTATTTTAACTCGGAGCGAGGCAATGGGAAAAAAACAATGAGGCATGTTCTCTGTTTATGAAGCAATGAATAACGGCACGTGGGTGAGCGCTGTCTAGCACGCCCTATTTTAAGCCTTTAAACACAGTACCTTAGTACGGTAACAGCAAGTTGTGGAAATAAAAGGAACCGCTTAGGGGGCTCTTTTGGAAGCCACAGTGGAATCACTTGAAGTCAAAGCACCCCCTCTTTCCCTGGCAAGGCAGGGGCTACGGGAAAGAGAAAGCCGGTCCCGGGACGCTGTAACCCGTGCAACGTGCCCGCCGGCGTCCCCCAGCCTTGCGCCTCCACGCCCAACGCGGGCGGCCGCTCTTCCCATGGCGGCGCCCCCCGGCGTCCTCCCAGGGGACGCCCGCTCAGCCGGGAGCTCGCGGCCGGTACTCACCCGCTGGGGATACTGTTTTCCTTCACCACGACGAGAGGGGTGCGGGCCCCACACCTTAGGCAACCCAGCTCTCAGGCCTACAGGGAACGCCAGGACGCACACGCGCGCGGGCTGAGCGAAGGCGAGGGTGATAGACCCCGGCGGCGAAGAGACTCCGCGCATCGAGTATTCCCGGATGCGCGCGCTGCGCCCGGCTGGGCTCCGGCAGGTCAGGGGCCGCAGCGCGCACGCTCCTGGGCGGCTACGCCGTGCAGCCCGCGGACGCCGCGTGGCGGGCGCCGGATGCGGTGGGACGGTTGGTGATGGTCCTAGCCTGCGGTTGTAGACGGTGCGCTCTGCTTGCGCTGCCCAGACGTAAGAAAAGTGCACTGCCCGTCCAGGTGAATATTGGGCTGCTGGTGAAGGTTCCTTTGATTCTTCCCTGTCAGACATTCCTGCATTTTTGTGGAGCTGTGCTCTGTGGGGAGAACCAGCGGGGTTGGGATAACCAGAGCCGCGGCCATGCGGGTCGCTGGGACTTGTAGTCCCGGGGCCTTGCTGACCCGTTCGTTATCCAGTTTAGGAATGAGTATGATTGAGAAAATCACTCGAGAGGAGTGTTTAAGTTACATCAAATACGGGTCGGCATATTATTAATTCAGTGACTACTGTTTGTGCTGAACGCCTTGCCCTGGACCCAGTCTTCATATTAGGATAAGCAGAAAGATGAACTTGCATGGTAGAATGTAATGAGCAAAAATTCCCATTACGAACTAAAATGCTGTTGGAAATCAAGAGACAGAGTTAGAAAAAAACTTCCTGGAAGACGTGGAGTTTGAATCAGCCTTTGAAACATGGTGTGCTATCCATTTGTGGGAAAATTGTAAAAATTAAAGTATGGAGATGCCAGGGAGTGTAAACAAGAACTCCATCCAGCTATAATTGAGGGATTATGTTGGAGGGTGGTCACTGTGGCTTAAATGGGGAAGTGGATGTGAGAGTTTTGGGCTTCACTTTCAAAAGAAAGGGGCTCCCGGTTGACTTTCTCTCTAATTGAGGCTATAAGTATAGACAGAGATACATCTTCAGATTTGAATAAAAGACAACATTACAGGACTTAATTGTTTTGAGTTTCTGGACCTCCTGGCCAGTGGTTGCTCTAAGAATTAATACATTTTTATAAATTTGGTAATTCACTTTTGAGTAGCAAAACTACATTGCATGGTGTGTATTAAATATAAATTTACAAAATATGACAGTTTTTGTAACCTGTTTCCACATTAATTTTCATAATGTATTTTGTAACCATTTCCACATGCTAGACGTTTTTCTGTGGTTTTATTTTGCTAACACTCCTGAAACCAAATGACATGTGACAGAAGTAACCAAGATGATTGAAAACTGTGCCAAAAATAAGTCTGCTGATTCCTATAATACATTTCTATGCAGTAGTCAGCACGTCAGCATTCTGTCCCAACTAAAGCAAGTATCAAGGGATCTTGTATAGTTTTGTGCCTGTAGAATTGATTTAGAAATTTATTTAGGCCAAGAGCAGTGGCTCATGCCTATAATTCCAGTGCTTTGGGAGGCTAAGGCAGGAGGATTGCTTGAGGGCAAGAGTTCGAGACCAGCATGAGCAACATAGCGAGACCCTGGCTTTAAATAATAATAATAATAATTAGCTGAGCCTTAGAGACACATGCTTGTAGTCCTAGCAGCTCAGGAGGCTGAAGCAGGAGGATTGCTTGAGCCCAAGAGTTCAAGGCTGTAGTGAGCTATCATCATGCCACTGCACTTCAGCCTGAGCAAAAGAGTGAGATCCTGTCTCTAAAAAACAAATAGATAAACGAAAACTTGTGTGGCATGCTAGTTTCTATAAATGTCTGGGGAATTGCATGAACTTGGATTTAGCTGTCATGTTGAATGATACTGTTGTATTAGGCCATTCTTACATTGGAATAAAAGAACACTGGGTAATTTATAAAGAAAAGAGGTTTCATTGGCTCACAGTTCTGCAGGTTATTCAAGCATGACTCTAATATCTGCTTTTGGTGAGGGCCTCAGGGAATTTACAATCATGGCGGAAGGAAATGGGAGCCAGCATGTCACATGGCAAGAGAGGAAGTAAGGGAGAGAAGGGGGAGATCTGAGACAAACTATTTTAAACAACTAGATCTCATGTGAACTAACTGAGCAAGAACTCAGTCATCACAAAGGTGATGGTACTAAGCCATCCATGAAGGATCCACCCCCACAATCCAATCACTTCCCACCAGGCCCTATCTCCATTACTGGGAATCACATTTTAACATGAGATTTGTAGGAGACAAACATCCAAATCATATCATTCCATCCCTAGCCTCCCACAGCTCACATCCTTCTCACATTTCAAAATATAATTATGGTTTTACAATAGTCCCTCAAAGTCTTAATTCATTCCAGCCTCAACTCAAAAATCCCAAAGTCCAAAGTTTCATCTGAAATTCAAGTCTAAGTTCCTTCCACCTATGAGCCTGTAAACAACAACAACAACAACAACAACAACAACAAAAACTTATTTACTTCCAAGATACAATGGCAGCGCAGGCATTGGATAAACATTCTCATTCCAAAAGGGAGAAGTTGGCCAAAAGAAAGGAGTAATAGGGCCCATGCAAGTTTGAAACCCAGCAGGCTAGGCATTAAATTTTAAAGCTCCAATATGATCCTTGACTCCATATCCTGCATCCAGGGCACACTGGTGCAAGGGGTGGGCTCCCAAGGTCTTGGGCAGCTCTGCCTCTGTGGCTTTGCAGGGTGCAGCCCACATGGCTGCTGTCATGGGTTAAAGCTGAGTGCTTGCAGCTTTTCCAGGCAGGGTGCAAGCTGCAGGTGAATCTACCGTTCTGGAATCTGAAGAGTGATGATCTACTTCCCACAGCTTCACTAGGCAGTGCCCCAGTGGGGACTCTGTGTGGGCTCTCTAACCCCACACTGCCCCTCAGTTACCATGGTAGAGTTTCTCTGTGACAGCTCCACCCCTGTAGCAGTCTTCTGCCTGGGCACCCAGGCTTCTTCATATATCCTCTGATATCCAGGTGGAAGCTGCCAATCCTCCTTCACACTTGCATTCTGAGCATCTGCAGACTTAACACCCTGTGGAAAACACCAAGGCTGACAGCTCGCACCCTCTGGAGCTGCAGCCTGAGCTGTACCTGGGCTTCTTTGAACCAAGGCTGGAGCCAGAGTGGCTGAGATACAAGGTGCAGTGTCCTGAGGCTGAACAGGGTAGTGAGACCCTGGGCTTGCTCCCTGAAATCATTCATTCCTCCTAGGCCTGTGGGTGTGTAATTGGAGGGGCAATCCAAAAGACTTCTGAAATGCCTTTGAGGCCTTTTTGCCATTGTCTTGGATAATAGCACTTGGCTCTCTTTTAGTCATGTTAATCTTTCTAGCAAGTGATTGCTCCACAGCCTGCTTAAATTCTTTCTCTACCACAGGGCCAGGCTGCAAATGTTTCAAACTTCTATGCTCTGCTTCCCTTTGAAATACAAGTTCCAACTTTAAATCATTCCTTTACACCCACATCTGATAACAGCGTGTTAGAAGCAGTCATGTCACTTCTTGAATGCTTTGATGCTTAGAAATTTTTTCTGCCAGATACCTTAAGTCTTCCCTCTTAAGTCCAAAGTTCCACAGATTCCTGGGACATGGACACAGTGCAGCTAAGTTCTTTGCTAGGGCATAACAGGGATGAACTTTACTCGAGTTCCCAATAACTTTCTCATTTCTATTTGAGACCGCATCAGCCTGGCCTTCACTGTCTATATCTCTATCAGCGTTTTGGTCACAAACATTTAGCCCGTCTCTAAGAAGTTCTAAATGTCCCCTCATTTTCCTATCTTCTTCTGAGCCCTCCACACTCTTATAACCATTACCAAGTTCCAAAGCTACTTCCACATCTTCAGGTATCTGTACAGAATGCTTCACATCTTGGCACCAACTTTCTGTGTTAGGTCGTTTTTGTGTCATTATAAAGGAATTCCTGAGACTGGGTAGTTTATGAAGAAAATAAGTTTAATTGACTCACAGTTCTGCTGGCTGCACAAGTATGGCTCCAGCATCTGCTTCTGGTGATGGCCTCAGGAAGCTTACAATTGTGGTGGAAGGGAAGGAAAGCTGGTATGCCATTATGGTGAAAGAGGGAGCAAGAGCAAGAAAAGCGAGGCGTCAGACTCTTTTAAGCAATTAGATCTCATGTCACCAAGGGGATGGTGCTAAGCCACCCATGAGGGATCCACCCCCACAATCCAATCACTTCCCACCAGGCCTCATCTCCAACATTGGGAATACATTTCAACATGAAAGTTGGAGAGGAAAAAAACATTCAAACAATACAAACTCTGCTGCAAAGTGTTTGTGGAACCAAAAAAAGAATGTGGAAAGAGACGTAAATCCCTTTTCATCTTTTCAGCCTCCACTGACCAAAACTATTTTAATTAAATTTAATGTTTTCTATAATTTAGAAATATAGTAATTTGAAATCAGTTAATTGCCTCTAATTTTGTTGTGTTACCATCAACAAGTTGTTCTTTTATTATTATTTTGAAATTGATGTTTTATTGGTTTTCATTGTGAAATTACAAAAGTTGGCTTCCATCCCAAAGACTCTATGAATGAGAATATGAGATGTTAGGAATTCTGGCCTTTACAATCATAGAAAAAAAAAGTTTGGTTTCACCTTTGACTTTAATTTCATTAATTACAAATATAAATTTAAAAACTATGGTAAAATCTATTGTACTAATACTAAAGAAGTTTTTATTTTTTATTTATTTTTTTGGAGACAGAGTCTCACTCTGTCATTCAGGCTGGAGTGCAATGGCATGATCTCAGCTCACTGCAACCTTTGTCTCCCGGTTCAAGCGATTCTCCCACCTCAGCCTCCTGAGTAGCTGACATTACACACACCTGCCATCATGCCCAACTAATTTGGCATTTTTGTGGAGATGGGGTTTCACCATGTTTGCCAGGCTGGTCTTGAACTCCTGGCCCCAGGTGATCCTCCCACTGCAGCCTCCCAAAGTGCTGAGATTACAGGGCATGAGCCACTGTGCCTGGCCAGAAATTTTTATGTTTTATTACATCTGTTACCCTGTGGGCACATCATTAATAGAAAGATTAATGCTTGCAAAGCTACAAATTGGACTTTTGCATACTTTCATATACCAAGCCTAGCTAGGAAGAGATCTCCTGAACAATGCCCCCCACCTTTATTTTATTTTATTTTATTTATTTTATTTTTCAGCCTTTCAAAGGTTCATTTCTTTTTTAATATTAAACTTACAATATAAGCCCTATGAAATTTCATTTCAGAAATCATCACAGCAATAGAGAAACTTCAGGTCATCTGATACAAAGATAGCTAATCCTCAAATTCCTTGCCTTTTAGAAAAAGCTTTAATTGCAAGAATCATAAATTGTAGTAACCTTAAAGATAAAATAGGGTTTAACTGTTAGAGCCAATTTTCTAACACAGAAACTCGAACTGCTGTAAGAAAGCAGAAGTCGGCACTGTGATTTTTTCCTTATGCATGAGATTTCAACAGAGCAAGTGTAATTTTCACTTTGATCTGTAATTTTATCCAATTTTTAAAATGACTATCTTATCTATTATGTAGAATGATAGATGAACAGGTTAGGAACACTTCCAAGTCTGCAAAAATATGATTAATAATTTCTACGATAACATTTAATTTGATAGTTTGTTACAATTTTACTGTCTATATGCTTTGTGTGCTACTGCTAATGCTTTTTCTAGTTGAGCAGACAACATTTACAAGTGTAGGCATCAATAAGCCAGCTATTGATTTTAAGTGTATTTTAGAAGTTCTTGCAGAAGGGATAATAAATTCAAAATTACCTTCCCTTCCCCTGCCCCTTCTCCTTCCCTTTCCTTCCTCCCCTCCCCTTCCCTTCCTCCCCTCCCCTTCCCTTCCCATCTCTTTCCTTTCCTTCCCTCCCCCACCATCCCCTGAATCCTGCCAGGACTAGGTCTTCCCCTTCCAGTGAGGCACGTTCCCTTCTGGCCCAGGGTGGGTTTAGAACTGCCAAAGATGAGGAGGGCCTGGGGTCAGGGATTTTAGGAATTTGTCTGGTGCTTTATTTTACTAGGGCTGAACTGGTACTGAGGTTGCAAGACTTAAATCCTCTCTGGTTTTCTCTTTTTCTTAAGCAGAAGGGCTATCTGCTCATGGCCACCACTGCCCCAGGCCAGTGGCTACGATTGATGTTTATTCTTCAAGGTACTGTGGCTACCATTGATGTTTATTCAAGGCCCAAGGGGTTTTTAGTCAGCAGTTGGTGAGTCTTAGCAAGCCTGGTTCTCTCCCTTCAGAGCTGCAGGTTCCCTTCTGGCCCAGGACGGATCTAGAAATGCCCTTCAATAGCTAAGGTCTGGAATCAGGGACCTAGGAGTCTGCTAGGTGCACTTTAATTGACTGTGGTTGAGTTGGATACCCAAGTGTATTAGTCCATTCTCATATTGTTATAAAGAGACTATCCTTTAAAAAGTAGTTTATAAAGGAAAGAGGTTTAATTGACTCACAATTAACAATTCACATGGCTGGGAAGGCCTTGGGAAACTTAGAATCACGGTGGAAGGCAAAGGGGAAGCAAGGACCTTCTTCACATGGTGGCAGGAGAGAGAAATGAAAGCAGGGGAAATAACAGAGGCTTGTAAAACCATCAGATCTCTTGAAAACTCACTCACTGTCATGAGAACAGCTTGGGGAACCACCCCCATGGTCTAATCACTACTGACTGGCTACCACTGATGCTTACCCAAGGCTCAAGGGCTCTTTAGTCAGCAGATGGTGAATTCTGCCAGGATTGCAACCTTTCTTTCAGGGCAGTGGGTTCTCTTCTTGCCCTGTGTTGGTCTAAAAATGATATCTGGGAGATAGTGCCAGGAGTAGGGGCTTGAGGACTTTGCTTGGTGCTTTATTTTACGGGGGCTGAGCTCGTATCCAAGGTGCAACAAAGTACTCCTTGCTTTTCTGTCTTTTCCTAGAGCTGTGAGCTGTACTCACAGGAGGGGTGATGCAAGCACTCCCTTGGCCACCCTAGCTGCTTCTCACTGGATCGTGTGTGTACTGAGCCTACTGGCTCTGAGCCCAGCACAGTACAAGGACTTGCCCAGGAACTGTGGTCCTTGTGGGCTAGACTGCCTTTCAAGTTTGTTAGGACCCCAGAGTGCTTTAGCCAATGGTGGTAGGGCTAGCTGGAAGTCAGGTTCTGACTGCTGGGATGGACAATTCCACTCTGGCTAGGGCTTGTCTAAATGCTCCCTCTGTGAATGCTGGCCAAATTCTGCCCTGTGCTGCTTTCCACTAGGTTAGGGGAGCAGAGAGTTCCAATGCAAAGTCCCCCAGTCACTTTGCTCTTCCTCCCCAAAATGCACAAATTCTCTCTTCCTGCCACACTGCCTGGGGATCAGAGAGAGGTGGTGTAGGCAATTCAAGATTTTCTTTCCTACTCTCTTCAGTAGCTCCTTCCTTGATACGATGTTAACACCAGGCACTATGATTGCTTACCTGATTTTTTGGTTCTTACGAAGGTGCTTCTTATGTGGATAGTTGTTCAATTTGTTGTTACTGCAGGGCAGATGATTGCTGGAGGATTCTGTTCAGCCATCTTGCTTTACCTTGTAAGAGAAGAGTAATTTCACCATGTTTAAAGAGCTCATGCAAATAGATAAAACGATGAAATTTAAGAAAACAAGCAAAATATATGAACTGATATTTTAAAGGAGATGATGTTCAAAGGGCTGATGAATATTTGAAAAGATGTTCAATGACAAAACAAGATGCATGTTTAACCCTTCTTGCTTTTTTTGCAGTTGTCAGAAGAGATGGATAATGTTACAGCTGAAGAAATTAGAGACAAGCATCTTCAAAAAGGTTCTCAATAAGTATACCATAACTCTGATATTCTTCATTTTTGTTTTTAACAGATGTAAATGATTAATCCTGTTCCAGAGTTTCAGCTGGGAACACAGATTCCCTAAGGAATCAGTTTAAAGAGAACTTAAACTTCCTAAATAAAACAAGATTGGCATAAGAAAATACATAGAAAAGTCAATGGATATAATAAATAACTGAATTCCATTTTCTTTTTGTCATTACAAACATGGAGAATCCACTGGCGGTGAGACTGTTTTAGACCACAAACATACATGGGTATAGAACCTGCTTCAGCAAACTTCAACTCTCAGGGAGAAAAATACATAAATAATGGTTGAGCCCTGGTTCATTCACGAAACAAATATTTATTGAGCATGTATTATATGCCACCTGCCATTCTGTTATGGGAATATAGTATAAACAAAACCAATTAGTAATTTGTAAATTTTACCAAGGAATACTGTGGTTAAACATGACCTATAGTCAGTTATTTAGCTTTATACTTACCCTTTATTTCTACAATCTTCTATTTATCCGTTAACCACTCAAAGGCAGGGAATAGAAAAAGCAAAAGGCAAGGCAAAGAGATCTATAGGTCCTCAATTTTTTACTGTACCTAGGACTGCATGATCTTTTTTTCAGTCTATCCAGTGGATGAGCAGAAAATAATACATGGCTTGGGGTACCTGCAAGGGCTTGAGAGTTTTTCTTTTTATACTTTAGGTTTTGGGGTACATATGCAGAACATGCAGATTTGTTATATAGTTATACACATGCCATGGTGGTTTGCTGCATCCATCACCCTGTCATCTACATTAGGTAGTTCTCCTAATGCTATCCCTCCCCTCGCCCTCTACCCCCCAAAGGCCCCAGTGTGTGATGTTCCCCTTCCTGACTCCATGTGTTCTCATTGTTCAACTCCCATTTATGAGTGAGAATATGTGGTGTTTGATTTTCTGTTCCTGTGTTAGTCTGCTGAGAATGATGGTTTCCAGTTTCATCCATGTACCTGCAAAGGACATGAACTCATCCTTTTTTATGGCTGCATAGTATTCTATGGTGCATATGTGCCACATTTTCTTTATCTAGTCTATCGCTGATGGGCTTTTGGGTTGGTTCCAAGTCCCAGCTACTCAGGAGGCTAAGTCAGGTGAATCGCTTGAACCCGGGAAGGGGAGGTTGCAGTGAGCGGAGATTGTACCCCTGCACCCTAGCCTGTGCAACGAACAAAACTCTATCTCAGAGAAAAAAAAATTGTAAAAAGAAGGTGACAGAGGATAGAAAAGTTGTCACAAAGAAAAAAACCACTCCTGAATGGGTGAAAGTATTTGTTCCAGATGGAGAAGGAGAAAGGACATCTATTGATCTTATAGCTCTCATAGGACAATAACCACGTTTTCATAATTGTCATGAGGCTTAGAAATGCATGCAATTAAAGTATTTAATAAATACTTTTGCTGCTATTGTTGTTTAATTATAATAAAGTGTCATAAACTCTTTATTATGTTGGTTTCCTGATAGATTTAGATGCAGAAGAAAATCAAAATATAGTAAAGACATTGAGAGGCAAAGTGAGAGAAAAGCGAAAAAATTCTAAGGTAATGCTTTTTAAAATTTCTCGTTTTCAAAGTTACTATTTAAATGGACATATAGCACAATGAAGTTTTCTTTGTCAAAAGAGAACTGAAAATAAATGTTAATATAGCTTCTTAATTCCTAAAACCTTCCTCTCTCTCTCTCTCTCTCTCTCTCTCTCTCTCTATATATATATATATATATATATATATATATATATATATATGTTTTTTTTCCCTTTGTCTCATAACATCCTTATAATGTCAAACCTAAAGCCAAGAAGAGTTAGATGATTTGGTCATAGTAATTATAAATGACATTTCAGTATGTGTGCTGATATTTCTTACATACATACTACACTTTTTAAAAAAATAATGAGCATTCATCTACTAATGTTTATTGAGCACCTACACATACCACACTTTTTAAAAGGAAAACATCACAAAGTCTTGATATTTATAAATTTTGGACAAAAGACTTATGAGCACAATTATGTCTATTTCTGTAAAGATGTATTGATGTTGTGTTTCAGATTAACAAAAATGAAAAATCTTCAACTGAGCAGCTCACTGATAGCAAAATATATCAAAGAACCAAGGTGAGTAAGTTTTTTCTTTTTTTACTTTTTAAAACAGCTTTACGGAAGTATAGTTTACATAGCAAAACTTCATCTATTTGAAGTGGATGACTCAATGTTTTTAGTTAATTTACAGAATTATTCAATCAATGCCACAGTTTAATTCTTATCACTCAAAAAAGATTCTACTTTATCAGTGATTGCCCATTTGCAATCACACTCTATTCTTACTTGGCGTTACTTTTTAATCCTAAAAAAATTATAATAAAATACTGTTAAAAGATAGACTTACGAACATTAAACTTTTACAGAGTTTGTTTGAACAGACCACAATTTGTGAACTGAGGAGTGCCAGTCTGCAGATGGTTAGGACTCCCCCAAAGGGGCACGTGGGGAAAGCTTTTAAATGGTGCATATGGAAGCAAGGCAAAGAAAACATTTGATTGGCTAAAGTGGAGCCGTAGCCTTAAAGTTCCTAGTTAGAGATTAGTTGGCAGTTTCTGATTGGTAAAACTAAAGTTTGATTTGCTTTGGATAGGACCATTCACACTGAGTTGGGTTTTGGTTTGCTTACATAGGACCTCAGGGCCCTTGAGCTGCTTCAGTCTAATGGCCTCCCAATGAATTATTTTAACAGTGTTATAGGTGATATCCAACTGACAGATTTTTAATGTGTAACCAATATTTGAAAATTCAATGTGTAGTTACATATTTGGAACTTAAAATGATAACTCCTCTTTTTAGAGAGTTATATTATTTAGAGTACAAGCTAAGTAGCTGTAACAAAAAGATTCAAGTAAAGTGTTTTCATTAAGATAGAAGTTTCCTTTTTTTCTCTAATGTAACAATTAAGTAATCCAGGCTGATAAGAGAGTGTTGCTATCTCCAATATGTGGTTTCCATCCATGAGTCCAATGGCAAAGCTCTAGTTTTTCCATTTACTAGCAAAAGGGAAACGGGGAAGAAAGAACGAAAGGATTTGGAGTTGATCTTTTAGGGGACAAGATCTGCAAACTGCACATACCATTTCCACCAAATGAACATGGAAGAAGTGTTAGGTTCCACTATTAGAGATGGGAGAAAAGACTGTAATGGGCAGCTAGTAGTTTCTGCCACAAGCACCTAGAGTATTTAGCTCTGCAAATTTTAAAATGCAAGGATTTTTTTTTTTTTAATTTATCTTTGGCTCCTCCACAGTGCCTCTGTTAGGTGCTTAATAAAATTTATTTTAATTAAATGTAAAGGTAAAAGCAGACTAAAAAGTGATGTTTATGTGCATGTTATTCACTCAACACATGAATTAAAACATGCCTAAATTGGATTTAATTTCACTATGAGTAGTAAAAACTATAAAGAGTTACAAAGTTTGTCAAGGTCAATCCACTGAGTACCAAGAAAAGGGGTTAAAAGGAAGAGAAATTGGCCCGTCTAAGAAACACGATCCCAGTTACCACACAGGGATATCTGCTTAGAAAGCAGAAGATTTTAGCAAGTGATTTTGAGATGTGCAGAGATGACAGGAGATAAAAGCATATACTGACCATTCATATAAGCAGCATTATTACAAGGCGAGTAACTTTTAAGTTAATGTGATGGCTACACTGTGGATACAAACAATACAAGGTAAGTTTTTATCTTATAAGATAAAATCTTCACTTTATATTTTATAAAATTATAATATCTTACATACAATTCTTATAATTTTCATTTTTACATATTTTAAATTGATTCCTAGTAACTATGTTTTACTTTTCATTATAGAATTAATTCCTTTCCCAAGCTTTCCTTAAAACAGTTCATTTTAATATATGTGTGTAAGAAAGAAGTGATATGATTTGTTAATTCAAAGATTCAGACTTTACAGGAGTGAAAAATGAGAGCTTCTTTATCAGCGAGTTTACAACTAAGAATATACCACTTTTCAGACTTTTAATTACTTCTAACTCCATGAAAGATTGTGGGCTGAGGTGGTACTTGTGTGTGGGGTGGGTGGGGTTGGGATATCTGAACAGGACAGCACCAAAGACAAGGAGAGAAAAGAAAGTTCCACCAGAGCCAGCATTTTGGTCAAACTCTTGCCACTCAGACTAGAGTGAGTAGACACTTTGGGAAGAGGGAGAAGATTTCGGCTCTATATTCTGGCTTTTCTTGCAGTTACCAAAACAAAAATAAAAACTCATGAATCAAACAAACTCAGACCTAAATATACCTTGACATACTCTGGCTTGCTGCTCCCTGTTCACTAGTGAGATAACAGTTATGTTTACCATATTACAGAAAAGTATTTCCTTTACTTATAAGCAGAAAAAGTATTCATTTCAACACTAAATACTGGTTTATCCTTTTCTCCACAGACTGAAGTCTCATTGGATAAAAGCCTTTCATTTTTCATTCTGAATGGTGAAGAAAGTTCAGCTTTGGATGAATCTTCAAAGCAGGTTGGATTTGTTCGTCTCCCTCCCACCATCTCTCAGGAAAAAATGATTCTTTATTAAAAGCACAGAATGAAATACATGGACAGGAGATGAAGTTCTATTATTGTGCCTTCCTCTTCTCTTTGAATTAAGGAACTGTTCATAATAATAAAACTTAGCATTTATTGAGTGCACTCTGAATGCCCAGTGATGACTAAGTTTTGAACACAGATTGTAGCATTCAATCCTCATCTTAACACTGTGAGGCAGGCCTCATGCTTATCTTCACAGGTGAGGAAAATCAGGCAAAGAGGGTTAAGCCTTGATAGAGCTGGAAAGTCTAGGCTGTCAGCTCAAAAGCCAATGTTTTCTTTATCTTTTTTGTCCTATCCTTTCCAAGGGCCCCACATTGTTCTCCAGAATCTCTACTACTCCTCATGGTTTCCCTGTCCTTCATTCCTCCCAATCCGATCCCAGTCCCCCTCAACTGCGTAGTCTCCTTGTTTCTCTGGGGTTGCCTTTTCCTCCAGTCCTACTTAACCTCACTGGTCTTTCCCATCTCCTTCTCACTTGTCTCCCTATCTGCTGTTGTTGTTCCCGGACACTTTCTTTCTTTCTTTTTTTTTTTTTAGACGAAGTTTCGCTCTTGTTACCCAGGCTGGAGTGCAATGGCGCGATCTCAGCTCACCGCAACCTCCGCCTCCTGGGTTCAGGCAATTCTCCTGCCTCAGCCTCCTGAGTAGCTGGGATTACAGGCACACGCCACCATGCCCAGCTAATTTTTTGTATTTTTAGTAGAGGCGGGGTTTCACCATGTTGACCGGGATGGTCTCGATCTCTTGACCCCGTGATCCACCCGCCTCAGCCTCCCAAAGTGCTGGGATTACAGGCTTGAGCCACCATGCCCGGCCGTTCCCTGACACTTTCTTCAGTTCCTCTGTACCTTGCAATCTCCCCACGGTTTTGAGTGCCCTGATACCCCATACCTCCTATTCCCCACAGTTCTACATCATGTCTTTTGACACCTCTCAGTCCCACCAGATCCCTCAGGGCCTCCTGTCAGGTCCCTCTAGGACCCCCATTTGCCTTCCTACTTACCTCCCAGTCCCTTCCAGTCCCCTTTGTTTGCATTCTGCTCCATTCCTTTCATTCTCTTTTTCTTATTGTTGTTTTTCCCACAATTAAAAAAAAAAAACAAACAATTCAGGCCGGGCGTGGTGGCTCAAGCCTGTAATCCCAGCACTTTGGGAGGCCGAGGCGGGTGGATCACGAGGTCAAGAGATCGAGACCATCCTGGTCAACATGGTGAAACCCCGTCTCTACTAAAAATACAAAAAATTAGCTGGGCATGGTGGTGCGTGCCTGTAATCACAGCTACTCAGGAGGCTGAGACAGGAGAATTGCCTGAACCCAGGAGGCGGAGGTTGCGGTGAGCCAAGATCGTGCCATTGTACTCCAGCCTGGGTAACAAGAGCGAAACTCCGTCTCAAAAAAAAACTTCTTAAAATTTTGAAGAAATAAAACATACACAGTATAAAAACATAATGCAGGAAGCCTCCAGGAAGAAAATAAAATTCACCTGAAATCCCACTGTCCTAAGATAGTCACTATTATCATTTTTTCATACTTTTCTCTATGCTTAGCTCTATACATGCACACACAAAGTTTTTTTTAAATTATGCTTTAAGATCTGGAATACATGTGTAGAACGTGCAGGTTTGTTACATAGGTATACACGTGCCATGGTGGTTTGCGGCATCTATCAGCCTGTCATCTACATTAGCTATTTCTTCTAATGCTATCCCTCTAGCCCCTAAACCCCTGACAGGCTGCAGTATGTGATGTTCCCCTCCCTGTATCCATTGTTCAACTCTCACTTATGAGTGAGAACATGCGGTGTTTGGTTTTCTGTTCCTGTGTTAGTTTGCTGAGAATGATGGTTTCCAGCTTCATCCATGTCCCTGCAAAGGACATGAACCCATCCTTTTTTTATGGCTGCATAGTATCCCATGGTATAAATGTGCCAAATTTTCTTTATCCATTCTATCATTGATGGGCATTTGGGTTGGTTCTAAGTCTTTGCTATTGTGAACAGTGCTCCAATAAACATATGTGTGCATGTGTCTTTATAGTAGAATGATTTATAATCCTTTGGGTATATACCCAGTATTGGGATTGCTGGATCCTCAAGGATCTATAACCAGAAATACCTTGAGGAATTGCCGCACTGTCTTCCACAATGGTTGAACTAATTTACACTCCCACCCATAGTATAAAAGCATTGCTATTTCTCCACATCCTCTCCAGCATCTGTTGTTTCCTGACTTTTTAATAACTCTAACTGGCATGAGATGGTATTTCATTGTGTTTTTGATTTCCATTTCTCTAATCACCAGTGATGGTGAACTTTTTTTCATATGTTTGTGGGCTGCATAAATGTCTTCTTTTGAAAAGTGACTATTTATATCATTCCCCCACTTTTTGATGGGGTGGTTTGCTATTTTCTGGTAAATTTGTTTAAGTTCTTTGTAGATTCTGGATATTAGCCCTTTGTCAGATAGATAGATTGCAAAGATCTTCTCGCATTCTGTAGGTTGCCTGTTCACTCTGATGATAGTTTCTTTTGCTGTGCAGAAGCTCTTTAGTTTACTTAGATCCCATTTGTCAATTTTGGCTTTTGTTGCCATTGATTTTGGTGTTTTAGTCATGAAGTCTTTGTCCATGCCTATGTCCTATATGGTATTGCCTGGGTTTTCTTCTAGAGTTTGCATGGTTTTAGGTCTTATGTTTAAGTCTTTAATCCATCTTGGGTTAATTTTTATATAAGATGTAAGGAAGGGGTACAGTTTGAATTTTCTGGATATTGTTAGCCAGTTTTCCCAACACCATTTATTAAATACCTTTGTCAGATTTATCAAGGATAGATGGTTGTAGATGTGTGATGTTATTTCTGAGGCTTCTGTTCTGTTCCATTGGTCTGTATATCTGTTTTGGTACCAGTACCATGCTATTTTGGTTACTGTAGCCTTGTAGTATAGTTTGAAGTCAGTTGGCATGATGCCACCAGCATTGTTCTTTTTGCTTAGGATTGTCTTGGCTATATCGGCTCTTTTTTGATTCCATATGAAATTTAAAGCAGTTTTTCCAATTCTGTGAAGAAAGTCAATGGTAGCTTGATGGGGTTAGCATTCAATCTATAATGGTCATTTTCATGATATTCATTCTTCCTATCCATGACCATGGAATGTTTTTCTATTTGTTTGTGTCCTCTTTTATTTCCTTGAGCAGTGGTTTGTAGTTCTTCTTGAAGAGGTCCTTTACATACCTTGTAAGTTGTATTCCTAGGGATTTTATTCTCTTTGTAGCAATTGTGAATGGGAGTTCACTCATGATTTGGCTCTCTGTCTGTTTTTGGTGTATAGGATTTCTTGTGATTTTTGCACATTGATTTGGTATCCTGAGACACTGCTGAAGTTGCTTATCAGCTTAAGGAGATTTTGGGCTGAGACAATGGGGTTTTCTAAATATATAATCAGGACAAATGCAAACAGACACAATTTGACTTCCTGTCCTCCTATTTAAGTGCCCTTTATTTCTTTCTCTTACCTGATTTCCCTGGCCAGAACTTCTAATACTATGTTGAATAGGAGTGTCCTGTGCTGGTTTTCAAAGGGAATGCTTCCAGCTTTTGCCCATTCAGTATGACATTGGCTATGGGTTTGTCATAAATAGCTCTTATTATTTAGAGACACGTTTCACCAATACCTAGTTTATTGAGAGTTTTTAACATGAAGGGGCATTGAATTTTATTGAAGGCCTTTTCTGAATCTATTGAGATAATCATGTGGTTTTTGTCATTGGTTCTGTTTATTTGATGGATTACATTTATTGATTTGTGTATGTTGAACCAACCTTGTCCCAGGGATGAAGCCGACCTGATTGTGATGGATAAGCTTTTTAATATGCTGCTGGATTTGGTTTGCCAGTATTTTATTGAGGAGTTTCACATCTCAATGTTCATCAAGATACTGGCCTGAAATTTTCTTTTTTTGTTGTGTCTCTGCCAAGTTTTGGCATCAGGATGATGCTGGCCTCATAAAATGAATTAGGGAGGATTCCTTCTTTTTCTATTGTTTGGGATAGTTTCAGAGGGAATGGCAGCAGCTCTTCTTTGTACCTCTGGTAGAATTCAGCTGTGAATCTATCTGGCCCTGGACTTTTTTTGGTTAGCAGGCTTTTAATTACTGACTTATTTTTAGAACTTATTATTGGTCTATTCAGGGTTTTGACTTCTTCCTGATTTAGTCTTGGGAGGGTGTTTGTGTCCAGGAATTTATCTATTTCTTCTAGATTTTCTAGTTTATTTTTGTAGAGGTGTTTATAGTATTCTCTGATGGTAGTCTGTATTTCTGTGGGATCAGTGGTGATATTCCCCTTATCATTTTTATTGTGTCTATGTGATTCTTCTTCTTTTCTTCTTAATTAGTCTGGCTAGCAGTTTATCTATTTTGTTAAACTTTTCAAAAAACCAGCTCCTGGATTCATTGATTTTTTGAAGGGTTTTTTCTGTGTCTCTGTCTCCTTACCTTAGCTATTTCTTGTCTTCTGCTAGCTTTTGAATTTGTTTGCTCTTGGTTCACTAGTTCTTTTAATTGTGATGTTAGGGTGTCAATTTTAGATTTTTCCTGCTTTCTCCTATTGGCATTTTAGTGCTATACATTTCCCTCTAAACACTGCATTAGCTGTGTCCTAGAGAGTCTGGTATGTTGTGTCTTTGTTATCATTAGTTTCAAAGACCTTATGTATTTCTGCCTGAATTTCATTATTTACCCAGTAGTCATCTGGGAGCAGGTTGTTCAGTTTCCATGTAGTTGTGTGGTTCTGAGTGAGTTTCTTATTCCTTAGTTCTAGTTTGATTGCATTAGTCTGAGAGACTGTTATGATTTGCATTCTTTTGCATTTTCTGAGGAGTGTTTTACTTCCAATTATGTGGTCTGTTTTAGAATAAGTGTGATGTAGTGCTGAGAAGAATGTATATTCTGTTGATTTGGGGTTGAGAGTTCTGTACATGTCTATTAGGTCTGCTTAGTCCAGAGCTGAGTTCAAGTCCTCAATATCCTTGTTAATTTTCCATCTTCTTGATCTGTCTAATATAGACAGTGGGGTGTTAAAGTCTCCCATTATTATTGTGTGGGAATCTAAGTCTCTTTGTAGGTCTCTAAGAACTTGCTTTATGAATCTGGGTGCTCTGTAATGGGTACATATATATTTAGGATAGTTAGCTTTTCTTGCTGTGTTGATCCCTTTACCATTCATTATGTAATGCCCTTCTTTGTCTTTTTTGATCATTGTTGGTTTAAAGTCTGTTTTATCAGAGACTAGGATTGCAATCCCTGCTTTTTTTTTTTTGCTTTGCATTTGCTTGGTAAATCTTCCTCATGTCTTTGTGCATGAGATGGATCTCCTGAATACAGCACACCAATGGGCCTTGACTCTTTATCTAATTTGCCAGTCTGTGTCTTTTAATTGGGGCATTCATCCCATTTACATTTAAGGTTAATATTGTTATATGTGAATCTGATCCTGTCATTATGATGCTAACTAGTTATTTTGCCCATTAGTTGATACAGTTACTTCATAGTGTTGATGGTCTTTACAATTTGGCATGTTTTTGCAGTGGATGGTACTGGTTTTTTCTTTCCATATTTAGTACTTCCTTCAGCAGCTCTTGGAAGGCGGGCCTACTGCTGACAAAATATCTCAGCATTTGCTTGTCTGTAAAGGATTTTATTTTTCCTTCTCTTATGAAGGTTAGTTTGGCTGGATATGAAATTCTAGGTTGAAAATTATTTTATTTAAGAATGTTGAATATTGGCCCCCACTCTCTTCTGGCTTGTAGGGTTTCTGTAAAGAGATCTGCTGTAACCTGACCTTTCTCTCTGGCTGACTTAATATATATATTTTTTTCATTTCAACCTTGGTGAATCTGATGATTATGTGTCTTGGTGTTGGTCTTCTTCTTCTTCTTTCTCCTTCCTCCTCCCCCTCCTCCCCCTCCTCCCCCTCCTCCCCCTCCTCCCCCTCCTCCCCCTCCTCCCCCTCCTCCCTCTTCTTCTTCTTCCTTCTTTCTTCTTCTTCTTCCTCTTCCTCTTCCTCTTCTTTCTTCTTCTTCTTTCTTCTTCTTTCTTCTTCTTCTTCTTCTTTTTTTTTTTTTGAGACAGAGTCTCACTCTGTCACCAGGCACCAGGCTGGAGTGCAGTGGTGTGACCTCGGCTCACTGCAACCTCTGCCTCCCGGGTTCAAGCAATTCTCCTGCCTCAGCCTCCCAAGTAGCTGGGACTACAGGTGCGTGCCACCATGCCCAGCTACTTTTTTTTTTATTTTTAGTAGAGACGGGGTTTCACCATGTTGGCCAGGATAGTCTCGATTTCTTGACCTCGTGATCTGCCTGCCTTGGCCTCCCAAAGTGCTGGGATTACAGGGGTATTGGTCTTCTTGAGGAGTATCTTTGTGGTATTCTCTGTATTGTCTGAATTTAGTCCCATATTTCTTGAAGGCTTTGTTTGTTTATTATTTTTTCTCCAATCTTGTCTTCATGCTTTATTTCATTAAGTTGACCTTCAATCTCTGATATCCTTTCTTCTGCTTGATCGATTCAGCTATTGGTACTTGTGTATGCTTCACAAAGTTCTTCTGCTGTGTTTTTCAGCTCCATCAGGGCATTTGTGTTCTTCTCTAAATTGGTTATTCTAGTTATCAATTCCTCTAACCTTTTTCAAGGTTCTTTGCTTCCTTGCATTGGGTTAGAACATGCTCCTTTAGCTTAGAGAAGTTTGATATTACCCACTTTCTGAAGCCTACTTCTGTCATTTTGTCAAACTCATTCTCCATTCAGTTTTGTTCCCTTGCTGGTGAGTAGTTGTGATCCTTAGGAGGAGAAGAAGCATCTGGATTTTGGAATTTTTCCTCATTTTGGTGGATTTATCTACCTTTGGTCTTTGATATTGCTGACCTTTGGATGGCGTTTTTGAGAGGATGTCCTTTTGGTTGATATTGATGCTATTCCTTTCTGTTTGTTAGTTTTCTTTTTAACAGTCAGGCCCCTCTGCTGCAAGTCTGCTGGAGTTTGATGGAGGTCCACTCCAGACCCTGTTTGCCTGAGTGTCACCAGCAGAGGCTGCAGAACAGCAAAGATTGCTGCTTGTTCCTTCCTCTGGAAGTTTTGTCCCAGCCAGAGCTCTCCTGTATGAGTTGTCTGTTGACCCCCACTGGGAGGTATCTCCTAGTCAGGAGGCATGGGGGTCAGGGACCCACTTGAGGAGTCAGTTGGTCCCTTAGCAGAGCTTGAGCACTGTGTTGGGAGATCTGCTGCTCTCTTCAGAGCTGGCAGGCAGGAAGGTTTAAGTCTGTGCCCACAGCTGCCCCTTCCCCCAGGTGTTCTGTCCTGAGGAGATGAGAGTTTTATCTATAAGCCCCTGACTGGGGCTGCTGCCTTTCTGTCACAGATGCCCTTCCTGGAGAGGAGGAATATAGAAAGGCAGTCTGGCTACAGTGGCTTTGCAGAGCTGTGATGGGCTCTGCTTGCTTCTAACTTCCTGGTGCATTTGTTTACATCGTTAGGGGAAAACTGCCTACTCAAGCCTCAGTAATGGTGGACACCCCTCCCTCCACCACACTGGAGTGTCCCAGGTTGACTTCAGACTGCCATGCTGGCAGCAAGAACTTCAAGCCAGTGAATCTTAGCTTGCTGGGCTCCATGGGGGTGGGATCTGCTAAGATAGACCATTTGGCTCCCTGACCTCAGCCCCCTTTCCAGGGAAGTGAACTGTTCTGTTTCACTGGCATTCCAGGCACCACTGGGGTATGAAAAAAAAGAAAAACTCCTGCAGCTAGCTTGGTGTCTGCCTAAACAGCTGCCCAGTTTTGTGCTTCAAATCCAGGGCCCTGGTTGCATAGGCACCTGAGGGAATCTTCTGGTCTGCAGGTTGTGGAGACAGTGGGAAACACATAGTATCTGGGCTGGAGTGCAACATTCCTCATAGCACTGTCCCTCATGGCTTCCCTAGGCTAGTTAGGGGAGAGAGTTCCCCAACCCTTTGTGCTTCATGGGTGAGGAGATGCCCCACCCTGCTTCTGCTCACCCTCCATTGGCTGCACCTTGTGTCTAACCAGTCCAGATGAAATGAGCTGGGTACCTCAGTTGGAAATGCAGAAATTACCTGACTTGTTTTCTTTGCATTGGTTTCTCTGGGAGCTGCAGATGGGAGGTGTTCCTATTCTACCATCTTCCCAGCCACCAGGTTTTTTTTTTTCTTTTTGAGAGGGAGTCTTGCTCTGTTGCCTAGGTGGAGTGCTGTGGTGTGATCTTGGCTCACTGCGACATCTGTCTCCTTGGTTCAATCAATTCTCCTGCCTCAGCCTCCCCAGTAGCTAAGATTACAGGTGTGTGCCACCACACCTGGCTAATTTTTGTGTTTTTAGTAAAGAAGTGGTTTTGCCATGTTGGCCAGACTGGTCTCAAACTCCTAACCTCAGGTGATCCACCCACTTCAGCCTCCCAAAGTGCTGGGATTACAGGTGTGAACAACCACACCTGGCCACACAGAGTTTTTTTAAACAGAATCATAGTAGTAAATGGCAATTCCATTTGTTCAATTGCTCATTTGAACCTTGGTATCATCCTTAGACTCCCATTTACTCACATGCTTTAAATCCAGTTTCTCACAAATCCCGTTGGTTCTGCCTTCAAAGTATTCCCGAATCAGACCCGCTTTTCACCACCCTCTCTAGTACTTCACTGTAGCCTCTCATCAGAATCATTGCCATTGTCTCTCTCTGTATTCATTGTTGTCCTTGTAGTCCATTTTTCATACCATACAGTTACGAAAAGGTCACTGTAGTGACCCTGTTAAAATCTAAGATCATTTTTTTTTGCTTACACCTTCTAATGGTTTCCCATCTTACTCACAATGAAAGTCCTTACAGGGTCCTTCTCTGTAAAATAAAGTACCTCTCTGACTTTATTTTATTTTTTACTACTCTCCCGTTTCTAATCTAACACCAGCCACATTGGCTTCCTTCCTGGTTCTCATTTATAGCAAACTCTGCCTCAGGGCCTTTGTACCAAGGTGACTGCCTGGAAAGCTCTTTCCTTATCCTTAAGCTCTGTCCCCCACTAACTTTGGATTTCTCTTCAAATGACATATTATTAAAGATCCTATGCCAGACAACCCTATCTAAAATAGTACCCCCAATCTACCCAGCCCAGCATTCCCTATCCTCTCACCCTGCTTTATTTTTCTTCATAACACTTATCACCAATTAACATATATTTCTTTGTCTGTTTATTTTCTTTCTGGAATATATTAGGCACACAATGTATATTTGAATGACTATTGATGAAATGGGTATCAAACATTCCTGTGATCTTTTTTTTTTTTGAGATGGAGTTTCACTCTTGTTACCCAGGCTGGAGTGCAATGGCACAATCTTGGCTCACCACAACCTCCGCCTCCTGGGTTCAAGCAATTCTCCTGCCTCAGCCTCCTGAGTAGCTGGGATTACAGGCATGCGCCACCATGCCCAGCTAATTTTTGTATTTTTAGTAGAGACGGGGTTTCACCATGTTGACCAGGATGGTCTCAATCTCTTGACCTCGTGATCCACCTGCCTCGGCCTCCCAAAGTGCTGGGATTACAGGCTTGAGCCACCGTGCCCCACCCACATTCCTGTGATCTTAATTAGTCATCCGACTTCCCAGCATCCCACAGTTTGGGTTAAGGAATAGGCTTTTCTGGAAAAACAAAAGTGGGCCCTGTCTCTGATCCTCCCACCTAGCAGAGAATGCCAGGGCCAAGTGCTGTGGCTGTGGCCACTCTTCCTTCTTGCAGGGCAAGCATAAAGATATTAAGTCAGTAGGAGTAAAGGGTGAGGTAAATGGGCTTCTTGGGCATGAGGAAGTCAAGGTTTAGATGTGAGCTGTTTAGAGGAGTTGTTTGGAAAAGCTGTCTCCCCTGAAGCTGGTGACTAGTGTCCCCATTACATAAAGGAGAAAGCTACTCCTTTTGTAGGAGGCTGAGTTTGAATGTGGCCCCTTCCTGCTGGGAGAAAGGGGACCCCTGGTTTCAAATAACTCATCTGGGCAACTCAGAGTGAGGCCTAGGGTTACTTTCAGAAACTTCTGCTTGCCACACCGCAGTGAACAAGAATGTTCTTGTGAGAAGGGACAGAGGACACCATCCCTTTTTTACTGCACAGTATTCACTTGTATCCATCTAGACTTATATCTTCTGACTCCATTCTCCCTGTCACATAACAGCCAACAGCACACACATTGCTCTGCTGTGAGCTACACAGTGAAGACCAAGAAAGTGATCTGAGATAGCAGCTAGACTTAGACTAAGTGTGGAATAGTTGAGTAGGTAGGACTTGCATTGGTCCAGATCACAGCTTGTCTCAAGCTAAAAATATAGGAAGATTGGGTAGGGCTCATAAAAAAAAGACCCATAGGGTCATATCTCAGAGGCTAGAGTCCAAGATGAGAGCCCAACATACTCTACCGTGAGGGCAGACCTTAGCTCTGACGGCAGGTGGAAAACCCTGGCCCACACTGTGGCTGTTATAAAAGAAGCTTGGTCATGGGAGCTCCAGTTGGAGCAAAGAGGCTATGAGTGGAATCTTCAAAGAGAGCTCCCACTTGGAAATCTCCCAAATCTTGCTCCTAGGTGTTGGTATTCTTTATTTTAATTCTGAAAAAGATATCACAAAGATTTCCGGATATAAAATATTATTCTGATTTCCTGACAGGGATATAGGAGGGAGGGTATGATGATATGAACCTAGTTGATGTCTAGTGACATTACTTATTTAACTTTGTCAGTATTGATCAAGGCCGTGTAGGAGTCTCTAGTCAAAGGAATTCTGTGATTAACTTTTTAAAATTTTATTATTTACCCTAAACGTATGTTTTTGAGAATCGAGGGATTTTTGTGTGACTCACATACTGTCTCTGTTGTTCAGTATGTATATATTTCAAACTAGACAGGTAAAGTCATCCAACCTAATGATTTTGCTTTCATGAATTGACTCATTAAATTTATGAGTATGATAGATTCATTTTAATATTTAATAATGTATCTGTTTCCACATCTATGTTCAGATTGTTTATAACCTTTATCGATATTTCAGAATTTCACTGTAATCACTCTGCCAGACTTCTATGCTGAATCTTTACTTTTCCTTCATCTTTCTTTTTTTTTCATGAATACCTTGTAGAAAACAGCATGCCTACTCTACAGCACTTTAGGTGGTATTGTTTTCTCAATGATGGGGAAAAAAGAGATTTAGGATCACATGGTCTGGTATCTTTGGACCCTGCCCTATACTGTGTATTCTCAGTAGTTGAAATATTACAGTTCGTTATCTCAGAACATTTTCCAAAGGGGAGGAAGAGCTATTTCAGCTCTTTCAATCTTTCAGTGAAGAATTGCTAAGATAGACTACAGAAAAATAATATTGTGTACTCAATGTTAAATGAGTTTTAAGTTCAGTGAAATTTCATTGTAACACAATTTCAGCTAGAACTTGGTCTGTGAGTGACAGGATCAGAAGCACAGTTCACAGTAAGATTCTAGTACATTTTATTTATTTGCATATTAATCATTGAAGACAAGCATGAAAACTTATTTTCCTTTTTGGTATTCAACAGAGACCAGTAAACCATAGTTATCCCAAATGCTTTTCACTTGGTGGTAATTTACAAAATGTTGATGAGAGTGAAGATGAAGAGTTTATGAAAGAATTCATTTTGACAGATTTAGTCAAAGTAAAAGCTGCTGAATATGAAGATGATCAAGAACAAATAAAAAAACAGAAGGCAAATATTTTTGTACCAAGTAGTTCTCCAGGTAATATTCTTTTCCAGTAAAACATTCAAGTCATTAATGAATTATGTTATGGAATAATAGCTTTTCTGTATGCCGGATAAATAAAAAGTACTGATATAAAATTATAGTAACTTTTCTATATTTGTTTTTCATAACTTTCCTGAATTAAGGGAACTGATTAAGAGAACCCATTCTCCGTTTAAAAACTGTACATATATATGCAGAGAGAGAGAGAGAGAGAAAGCGAGAGAGAGGCTTTTTGCTAGACTTTAGTAGTAGAGTGTAATTATAGTCGTTTGTACTACTTATTTGGTCAATATTCATTTAACATTTTGGACTTTGATATCTAAGTTTCATTGTTATTAAGTGGTCAACCAGCGCAAACTGCCAAAAGATATGATGCCACGTATTTTAGAAGATGAAGGATTCTATATTCAGAGAAAGCCAGAAATATATAAAAAGACCTGCAACAAAATGGAAAATCGCCTGCTTAAACTAGAAGAGGCAAGTGTAGCAGTTAACAAGTTAGAACACTGGCTAGTATGTGACTTTCTTTGTAAAATATTTAATTACTGTACTTAAATATTTTTGATAGGGAAAGCGTTGGTTTGGAGAAAGTGGAGAAATACTGTCATTACCTACACCTATTAAACAGTCATGGAATTTCAGACTAAACATAAGGAAGGAATCTTTAAATCCATTACTTAAGACCATATACAGAAAGGTAACCAATGACAATTTGTTTGTAATTATGGTTAAAATTCTACTAATATCAATTATAACTGATGTTTTTGTGCTATTGATTTATCCTTTAAAAATGCTATGTCTACATTATGATGAAATGTTAAATAACCCTTAAAATTATAGTTTCAAGGAATATTTAATGATATGGGGAAATGCTCAAAATAAAATGTGAAGTGAAAAAAGCAGAATGCAAAATTATATATGATCTAAATTTTACAAAAATAATAAATGAATGATACTAAACGTAACCACTGTTATAACTTCTACCACTATAGATTACTCTTGTCTGTTAGTTTTACCTATTTTGTATGAATGGAATAATACAATAGGTATGCTATATTGTTATGTACAGCAATAGCTTGTTCATTTTTGTTGTTGTATAGAACTCCATGGTATGAAAAATACATTTATTTATTAACCATTCTTCTGTTGATGGATATAAGTTACATCCAGTTGTTGGCTATTACTAATAACACTACCATGAAATTTTATACATCTTCTGATAACTGTATGTATAAGCATTTTCTGTGTGATATATATCTGAGTAGAAATGCTGGGTTATCAGTTTATGTGTGTTTAGTTTTACTATATAGTGCCAAATGATTTTCTAAAATGGTTGTACCAAACTATACACAAACTAAGAATTGTGTGAGTGTTCAGCTGTTTTATATTCCTGCCAACATTTGGTATTACCTGTCTTTTAAATCATAGCCATTCTGGTGTACATAAGTGGAACTTATTCAAGTTTTAATCTGCGTTTCCCTGATGCCTAATGAAACTGAACACGTTTTCATGTCTGTTGGCTATTAGGACAGCCTCTTTTGTGAAAGCTTGGTTAAGACTTTTACCCATTTTTTCTTATTGGATTGTCTGCTTTTTCTTATTGATGTATTGATTTCTAGATATGAGCCCTCAAATAATCTACTCTGTGGCTAATCTTCTCACTGTCTGTATTAGTCCATTATCACACTGCTAAAAGAAATACTTGAAATGGAGTAGTTTATAAAGAAAAGAGGTTTACTTGGCTCGCAGTTCTACAGGCTGTACAGGAAGCATGATGTTGGCACAGGAAGCATGATGTTGGCATCTGTTTGGCTTCTGGAGAGGCCTCAAGAAACCTCTGAGGAGGCCTCAGGAAACTTGCAATCATGATGGAGGGCAAAGAGGAAGCTGGCACTTCACAAGGCCAGAGTAGGAAGAAGAGAGAGAAAAGGGGAGGTGCCAAACACTTTTAAACAACTAGATCTCCTGAGAACTCTATCACTAGAACAACCCCAAGGGGATGGTGTTAAACCATTCATGAAGGAACTACCCCCATCACTTTGCACCAGGCCCTACCTCCAACACTGTGGATTACAGCTCAACAGAAGATTTGGGTGGGGACACAGATCCAAACCATATCACTCTCTTAATGGTGGTTTTTGAATATATATATATATATATATATATATATATATATATATATATATATAAAATTGTACTTTAGGTTCTGGGGTACAGGTGCAGATCATGCAGGATTGTTGCATAGGTACACACATGGAAATGTGGTTTGCTGCCTTCATCCCCCCGTCATTTACATCTGGCATTTCTCCCCATGTTATTCCTCCCCGACCTCCCCATCCCCCCGCTGTCTCTCCCTTGGCTCCCCACAACAGACCCCAGTGTGTGATGTTCCCCTCCCTGTGTCCATGTGTTCTTACTGTTCAACACCCGCCTGTGAATGAGAACATGTGGTGTTTGATTTTCTGTTCTTGTGTCAGTTTGCTGAGAATGATGGTTTCCAGATTCATCCATGTCCCTACAAAGGACACAACTCATCGTTTTTTATGGCTGCATAGTATTCCGTGGTGTATATGTGCCATATTTTCCTTGTCCAGTCTATCGTCGATGGGCATTTGGGTTGGTTCCAGGTCTTTGCTATTGTAAACAGTGCTGCAGTGAACATATGTGTGCATGTGTCTATAATAGAATGATTTATAATCTTTTGGGTATATACCCAGTAATGGGATTGCTGAGTCAAATGGAATTTCTATTTCTAGGTCCTTAAGGAAGTGCCACACTGTCTTCCATAATGGTAGAACTAGTTTACACTCCCACCAACAGTGTAAAAGTGATCCTATTTCTCTGCATCCTCTCCAGCATCTGTTGTCTCCAGATTTTTTAACGATCGCCATTCTAACTGGCATGAGGTGGTATCTCAATGTGATTTTGATTAGCATTTCTCTAATAATCAGTGATTATGAGCACTTTTTCATGTTTGTTGGCCTCATATATGTCTTCTTTTGAAAAGTGTCTGTTCATATCCTTAGCCCACTTTGGGATGGGTTTGTTTGTTTTCTTCTTGTAAATCTGTTTCAGTTCTTTGTAGATTCTGGATATTAGCCCTTTGTCAGATGGGTAGATTGCAAAATTTTTTTCCCATTCTGTTGGTTGCTGGTTCACTCTAATGATTGTTTCTTTTGCTGTACAGAAGCTCTGGAGTTTAATTAGGTTCCATTTGTCTATTTTGGCTTTTGTTGCCAATGCTTTTGGTGTTACGAGATATTCTTAATTTTAATGTAGTATAATTTACCTTTTTTTTCCTTTAGTATTAGCACCTTTTATATTCCTGTTAAGAAACTGTGCCTACTCCAGGTTTCAAAAATATTCTTTTGTTTTTATTCTAAAAGGTTTATTTTCTAGGCACAGTGGCTCACGCCTGTAATCCCAACACTTTGGGAGGCTGAAGCAGGTGGATCACGAGGTCAAGAGATCAAGACCATTCTGGCCAACATGGTGAAACTCCATCTCTACTAAAAATACAAAAAAAAAAATAGCTGGGTGTGGTGGTGCACACCTGTAGTCCCAGCTACTCAGGCAACTGAGACAGAAGAATCACTTGAACCTGGGAGGCAAAGGTTGCAGTGAGCTGAGATCACACCACTCCATCTCAAAAAAAAAAAAAAAAAGTTTATTTTATGTACCTTTCTCATTTAGAGGTAACACCCATCTGGAAAGTACTTTCTGTGTGTAGTGTTAGGTAGGGGGTCATATTTCATTTTATTTACATGGATATCCAATTGACTTAGTACCATTTATTGAAAAAAATCCATAAACCTTTTCTCGTAATTCATTGTAATCTTTGACATTCGTCAGTCGACCTTCTATGTCTATAAGAATAGGACTAGTCAATGGAAAGACATCCCATGCTCATGGGTTAGAAGACTTAACATTGTTAAAAAATATCCATACTTTTCTCAAAGCAGTAGAAAATAAAGAATTAAAAAAAATATATATTCATACTACCCAAAGTGATCTGCAAATTTAGAGTAATCCATTTCAAACCCTCAGTGATATTTTTTACAGAAATGGGAAAAAAATCAGTAATTAATAAGGAACCACAAAGGACCTTCAAGGTAGAAGCTTCATATTCCTGACTTCAAACTATATTACAAAGCTACATTAATCAAAAAGATGAACATATGGACCAGTGGAACAGAATGAAGAGCCCAGAAATAAACTCACATATATACGGTCTAATGATCTTCAAGAGGGTACCAGGACTACACTATGGGGAAATGATAGTCTCTTCAACAAATGGTGCTGGGAAGACTGGATATCCATGTGCAAAAGAATGAAATTGGACCTTTATCTTACATCATACACAAAAATCAACTCAAGATGGAGAAATACCTAAGAACAAGACCTGAAACTATAAAACTTGTAGATGAAAACATAGAGGAAAGTATTTATTTATTTATTTATTATTTTTAAAATTGCATTTTAGGTTTTGGGGTACATGTGAAGAACATGCAGAATTGTTGCATAGGTACACACATGGCAGTGTGATTTGCTGCATTCCTCCCCATCACCTATATCTGGCATTTCTCCCCATGGTATCTCTCCCCAACTCCCCACCCCACACTGTCCCTCCCCTATTTCCCCCTGACAGACCCCAGTGTGTGATGCTCCCCTCCCTGTGTCCATGTGTTCTCATTGTTCAACACCCACCTATCAGTCAGAACATGCAGTGTTTGATTTTTTGTTCATGTGTCAGTTTGCTGAGAATGATGGTTTTCAGGTTCATCTGTTTCCCTTCAAAGGACACAAACTCACCGTTTTTTATGGCTGCATAGTATTCCATGGTGTATATGTGTCATATTTTCCCTGCCAGTATATCATTGATGGGCATTTAGGTTAGTTCCAAGTCTTCGCTATTGTAAACACTGCTGCAATGAACATTCGTGTGCATGTGTTCTTATAGTAGAACGATTTATAATCCTTTGGATATATACCCAGTAATGGGATTGCTGGGTCAAATGGAATTTCTATTTCTAGGTCCTTGAGGAATCGCCACACTGTCTTCCACAGTGGTTGAACTAATTTACACTCCCACCAACAGTGTAAAAGTGTTTCTATTTCTCCACATCCTCTCTAGCATCTATTGTCTTCTGAGTTTTTAATGATCACCATTCTAACTGGCATGAGATGGTATCTCAATGTAGTTTTGATTTGCATTTCTCTAATGACCAGTGATGATGAGCATTTTTTCATATGTTTATTGGCCTCATGTATGTCTTCTTTTGTAAAGTGTTCATATCCTTTGCCCACTTTTGAATGGGCTTATTTGCTTTTTTCTTGTAAATCTGTTATAGTTCTTTGTAGATTCTGGATATCAGCCCTTTGTCAGATGGGTATATTGCAAAAACTTTTTCCCATTCTGTTGGTTGCCAATTCGCTCTAATAACTGTTTCTTTTGCCGTGCAGAAGCTATGGAGTTTGATTAGGTCCCATTTGTCTATTTTGGCTTTTATTGTCAATGCTTTTGATGTTTTGGTCATGAAGTCCTTATCTATGCCTATGTCCTCATGGTTTTGCCTAGGTTTTCTTCTAGAGTTTTTATGGTGTTAGGTCTTATGTTTAAGTCTTTAATCCATCTGGAGTTAATTTTAGTGTAAGGTGTCAGGAAGGGGTCCAGTTTCTGCTTTCTGCACATGGCTAGCCAGTTTTCCCAACACCATTTGTTAAACAGGGACTTCTTTCCCTATTGCTTGTTTTTGTCAGGTTTGTCAAAAATTGGATGGTTGTAGATGTGTGGTTTTCCCTCCGAGGCCTCTGTTCCATTCCATTGGTCCATATCTCTGTTTTGGTACGGGTACCATGCTCTTTTGATTACTGTAGCCTTGTAGTATAGTTTGAAGTCCAGTAGTGTGATGCCTCCCACTTTGTTCTTTTTGCTTACAATTGACTTGGCTATGCGGGCTCTCTTTAGGTTCCATATGAAGTTTAAGGTGGTTTTTTCCAGTTCTGTGAAGAAGGTCATTGGTAGCTCAATGGGGATAGCATTTAATCTGTAAATTACTTTGGGCAGTATGGCCATTTTCACGATATTGATTCTTCCTAACCATGAGCATGGAATGTTTCTCCATCTGTTTGTGTCCTCTCTTATTTCGTTGAGCAGTGGTTTATAGTTCTCCTTAAAGAGGTCCTTTACGTTCCTTGTAAGTTGTGTTCCTAGGTATTTTATTCTCATTGTAGCAATTGTGAATGGCAGTTCATTCTTGATTTGGCTCTCTTTAAGTCTGTTATTGGTGTATAGGCATGCTTGTGATTTCTGCACATTGATTTTGTATCCTGAGACTTTGCTGAAGTTGGTTATCAGTTTCAGAAGATTCTGGGCTGAGACGATGGGGTCTTGTAGATATACAATCATGTCATCTGCAAATAGACACAATTTGACTTTCTCCTTTCCTATTTGAATACCCTTTATTTCTTTTTCTTGCGTGATTGCTCTGGCTAGAACTTCCAATACTATATTGAATAGGAGTGGTTAGAGAGGGCATCCTTGTCTAGTGCCAGATTTCAAAGGGAATGCTTCCAGTTTTTGCCCATTCAGTATGATATTGGCTGTTGGTTTGTCATAAATAGCTTTTATTATTTTGAGATACACTCCATCAATTCCTAGTTTATTGAGGCTTTTTAACATAAAGGGCTGTTGAGTTTTGTCAAAGGCCTTCTCTGCATCAATCGATATAATCATGTGGTTTTTGTCTTTGGTTCTGTTTATGTGGTGAATTATGTTTATAGACTTGCATATGTTGAACCAGTCTTGCATCCCTGGGATGAAGCCTACTTGATCATGGTGGATAAGATTTTTGATGTGCTGTTGCAATCGGTTTGCCAATATTTCATTGAAGAGTCTTGCATCTATGTTCATCTAGATATTGGCCTGAAGTTGTATTTTCTTGCTGATTCTCTGCCAGGTTTTGGTATCAGGATGATGTTGGTCTCGTAAAATGATTTGGGAAGGATTCCCTCTTTTTGGATTATTTGGAATAGTTTCAGAAGCAATGGTACCAGCTCGTCTTTGTATGTCTGGTAGAATTCGGCTGTGAACCCGTCTGGACCTAGGCTGTTTTTGGGTGGTAGGCTTTTAATTGCTGCCTCAACTTCAGACCTTGTTATTGGTCTATTCAGGGTTTCGACTTCTTCCTGGTTTAGGCTTGGGAGGAGGCAAGTGTCCAGGAATTTATCCATTTCCTCCAGGTTTACTAGTTTATGTGCATACAGTTGTTTGTAATAATCTCTGATGATCGTTTTTATTTCTGTGGAATCTGTGGTGATATCCTTTTTATCATTTTTTATTGCATCTATTTTATTATTCTCTCCTTTTCATTAATCTGGCTAGTGGTCTATTTTGTTCATCTTTTCAAAAAACAAGCTCCTGGATTTATTGATTTTTTTTTGAAGAGTTTTTTTGTGTCTCTATCTCCTTCAGTTCTGCTCTGATCTTAGTTATTTCTTGTCTACTGCTAGGTTTTGAGTTTTTTTGATCTTGTTCCTCTAGCTCTTTCAATTTTGATGATCGGGTGTCTATTTTAGATCTTTCCTTGTTTCTCATGTGGGCATTTATTGTGATATATTTTCCTCTAGAGACTGCTTTAAATGTGTCCCAGAGATTCTGGTATGTTGTGTCTTCGTTCTCATTGGTTTCGAAGAACATCTTTATTTCTGCCTTCATTTCATTGTTTATCCAGTCAACATTCAAGAGCCACGTGTTCAGTTTCCATGAAACTGTGCGGTGCTGAGTTAGTTTCTGAATTCTGAGTTCTAACTTGATTGCACTGTGGTCTGAGAGACTGTTTGTTATGATTTCTGTTCTTTTGCATTTGCTGAGGAGTGATTTACTTCCAATTATGTGGTCAATTTTAGAGTAGGTGTGATGTGGTGCTGAGAAGAATGTATATTCTGTGGATTTGGGGTGGAGAGTTCTGTAAATGTCTATTAGGTTTGCTTGGTCCAGGTCTGAGTTCAAGTTCTGGATACCTTTGTTAATTTTCTGTCTCATTGATCTGTCTAATATTGACAATGGGGTGTTAAAGTCTCCCATTATTATTGTGTGGGAGTCTAAGTCTCTTTGTAAGTCATTAAGAACTTGCTTTATGTATCTGGGTGCTCCTGTATTGAGTGCATATATATTTAGGATCGTTAGCTCTTCTTGTTGCATTGATCCTTTTACCATTATGTAATGTCCTTCTTTGTCTCTTTTGATCTTTGTTGGTTTAAAGTCTATTTTATCAGAGATGAGAATTGCAATCCTCCTTTTTTTTTGTTCTGCATTTGCTTGATAAATCTTCCTCCATCCCTTTATTTTGAGCCTTTTTGTATCCTTGCATGTGAGATGGGTTTCCTGGATACAGCATACTAATGGGTTTTGGCTTTTTATCCAATTTGCCAGTCTTTCTTTTGATTGGGGCACTTAGCCCATTTACATTTAGGGTTAATATTGTTATGTGTGAATTTGATCCTGCCATTTTGATGCTAGCTGGCTGCTTTGCCCGTTGGGTGATGCAGTTTCTTGATTGTGTTGATTCTCTTTACCATTTGGTATGTTTTTGGAGTGGCTGGTACTGGTTGTTCCTTTCTATGTTTAGTGCATCTTTCAGGAGCTCTTGTAAAGCAGGTCTGGTGGTGATGAAATCTCTGAGTACTTGCTTGTTCACAAAGGATTTTATTTTTCCTTCACTTATGAATCTTAGTTTGGCTGGATATGAGATTCTGGGTTGAAAGTTATTTTCTTTAAGGATGTTGAATATTGACCCCCACTCTCTTCTGGCTTGTAGGGTTTCTGCTGAGAGATCTGCTGTGAGTCTGATGGGCTTCCCTTTGTGGGCAACCCAACCTTTCTCTCTGGCTGCCCTTAGCATTTTCTCTTTCATTTCAACCCTGGTGAATCTGACGATTATGTGCCTTAGGGTTGCTCTTCTTGAGGAATGTCTTTGTGGAGTTGTCTGTATTCCCCAGACTTGAATATTGGCCTGCCTTGCTAGGTTGGGGAAGTCTTCCTGGATAATATCCTGAAGAGTATTTTCCAGCTTGGATTCATTCTCTCCGTCACATCCAGATACACCTATCAAACATAGATTAGGTCTTTTCACATAGTCCCATATTTCTGGGAGACTTTGTTCATTCCTTTTTACTCTTTTTTTCTCTAATCTTGCCTTCTCATTTTATTTCATTGAGTTGATCTTTGACCTTTGATATCCTTTCTTCTGTTTGGTCAGTTTGGCTGTTGAAACTTGTGTATGCTTCGCAAAGTTCTCATGTTGTGTTTTTCGGCTCCATCAATTCACTTATATTCCTCTCTAAGTTGTTTATTCTCATTAGCATTTCATCAAATCTTTTTTCATGGTTCTTAGTTTCTTTGAATTGGGTTAGAACATGTTGTTTTAGCTCAGAGAAGTTTTTTATTACCACCCCCCCCCCCTCTGAAGCCTGATTCTGTCAATTCATCACACTCATTCTCCATCCAGCCTTGTTCCCTTGCTGGTGAGGAGTTGTGATCCCTTGTAGGAGGAGAGGTGTTCTGGCTTTGGGTGCTTTCATCCTTTTTGTGCTGCTTTCTTCCCATCTTTGTGGATTTATCCACCTGTCATCTTTGTAGTTGTTGACTTTCAGATTGGGTCTCTGAGTGGATGTCCAGTTTCTTGATGATGAAGTTGTTTCTTTTTGTTTCTTAGTTTTCCTTCTAACATTCAGGCCCCTTTGCTGTAGGACTGCTGAGGTCCACTCCAGGCTCTGCTTGCCTTGGGATCACCTGCAATGGCTGCAGAACAGTAAGGGTTGCTGTCAGTTTATTCTTCTGCTATCTTTGTCCCAGAAGGATACCCACCAGATGTCAGTCTTAGCTCTCCTTTATGAGGTGACTCTTTGGATATATGGGGGTCAGAGAGCTGCTTGAGGAGACAGTCTGTTCTTTATAGGAGCCCAGGTGCTAAGCTGTGAGCTCCATTGTTCATTCAGAGCTGATTGGCAGGTACATGTAAGTCTGCTGCAGCAGAACTCATAAACTGCCCCCCCTTTTTTCCCCCAGGTGCTCTGTCCCGGGGAGTTAGGGCTTTATTTATGAGTTTCTGTTGTGCTGCTTCCTTTTTTCAGGGCTGACGTACCCAGCGAGGAAGCAGCCTAGTCACTGTCTGCATGCAGAGGCATTGCTCAGCTGCTGTGGGCTCTGCCCAACTGCCATGTGAACTTCCCTGCAGTCTTGTTTATATGGGTATAGTTAGAACTGCCTCAGCAATGGCAGCCCACCTCTATAATGGCGGACTCTCTCTCTAATGGTGGGCTGCCTCAGCAATGGCAGACTGCTTCCATAGTGGTGAACTGCCTCGGTAATGGTGGACGCCCCTCCCCCACAGAGCTGGACCATCCTGGGTTCAGCTGTGCTTGCTGTGAAACTCTCAATCCAGAGTGTTTCAGATTGCTGTTTTTTGTTGGGGTGGGGTGGGGGGGACTAGCCGAGCCTGATCACCTTGCTCTCTGCCTCAGAGCCCTTTTTTTTTTTTTTTAGTTGAACAGATGACGCTTTGTCTCCCAGGTGTTCCAGTCACCTGATGAAAAGGCACCAGGATCTGTGTGATTTCCTGTGCAGCAACCCACTGTGCTAGCTGAAACAGCCGTGCTGAGATTCGTGGTGCTTTTTTGCCCAGGAATCTCCTGGCCTGGCTGCTTGTTTCAGTCCCCTTTTTTTATCAGTTGAATGGGTGGCTCAGTCTCCCAGGAGTTCTACTCGCCAGCTAAAATGGCACCCGGACCCATGTATTTTGTGCAGAGACCCGCGGCGCCGGCCAGAACAGCCTCACTGGCCAAATCAGCCATGCTGGCGGTCCGTGAGGCTCCTCAGCCTGGGAATCTCCTTGTCTGTGGGCAATAAAAATCTGTCTGGAAATGCAGCGTCCATTCACCCTCCATGCTTTCGCTGGGAGCTGCAATCCTGAGCTGCTCCTAATCGGCCATCTTGGATTTGTACCCCCAGAAAGGCTTTATAACATTGTTCTTGGCAATGGTTTCCTGGATATGACACCAAAAGTATAGGCAATAACACAAAAATAGAGAACTGAGACTACAAGAAACTAAAATGCATCTGTTGCAGCAAAGGAAACAAGCCCCAGGGAGAGAAGGCAATCTATGGGATGGGAGAAAATATTTGCAAACCATACATCTCATAAGAGGTTGAAATCCAAAATATATAAGGAGCTTCGACAACTCAGTAACAAGAAAACAACCCAATTTAAAAAATGGGAAAAGGACTTGAATAGACATTTCTCCCCGCAAAAAAAGGCCCAGAACACATACAAATGGCCAACAGACATATAAAATATGCCTAACATCACTAATTGTCAGGGAAATGCAAATCAAAACCACAATGATATATCACCTCATACCTGTTAGAATGGTCATTATTTTTTAAAATCCCAAAAAATAACAAGGGTTGGCAACAATATGGAGAAATTGGAACCCTTGTATACTGTTGGTAGGAGAGTAAAATGGTGTGACCACTATGGAAAGTGGTATGGAGTTCCTCAGCAAATTTAAAATAGAACTGTAATATGATGCAGCAATCTCACTTCTGGGTATTTATCTAGAAAAATTGAATTCAAGATTTTCAAGAAATATTTGCATTCCCATGTTCACTGCAACATTTTTCACAATAGCCAAGAGGTGGAAAGAGCCTAGCTGTTCATTGACAGTTGAATAAAGAAAATGTGGTGTATGTACATGCAGTGGAATATTATTTAGCCATAAATGACAAATCTTGTCATATGCTGAAGCATAGATGATGCTTGAAGATGTTATACTAAAGGAAATAAGTCCATCACAGAAGAACAAATTGTGCGTGATTCCACTTATATGAGGTATCCAAAGTAGTCAGCCTCGTAGAAGCAGAAGGTAGAGTGGTGGTTACCAGGCACTTGGGAGAGAGGGAAATAAGGAGTTGTTGTTCAAAGGGTATAGAGTTTCAGTCATGCAAGATGAAAAAGCTCTGGAGATCTATGGTTCAACATTATGCTTATAGTTAATAGTGCTGTGTTGTAAACTTAAACGTTTGTTGAGGGTAGATCTAATGCTTTGCATTTTTTACCACAAAAGAGGCCAATTCAGATTTTCTATTTTCTCTAATTTGTCTTCTTTTTGCTTTTTTAAAAATTCTTTTTTCTCTCTGAGTTTTAGTTTGTATATATTCTATTGACCTGTCTTACTCACTTACATAATTTTCTTCCATATTGTATCTCCAGTTAAATAAATCTGTGATAGCATTAAGGGGTAGGGCCTACAAGTGGTGATTAGGCCATTAAGGCTCCTCCTCCATTGGCAATGTGATTAGGTGCCCTTATAAAGAGGCTTTTGCTCTTCCACCATCTGCCATGTGAGGACACAGCATTCCTCCCTTCCAGTGGACACAGCAAAAAGGTCCCCACTAGACATGAAATGTGGGTGTCTTGATCTTGAACTTCCCAGCCTCCAGAGCTGAGAAATAAATTTCTGTTCTTTATAATTTACCTAGTCTCAGGTACTCTTATAGCAGCATAGATTGACTAAGACAGTAGCATCTTTAACAGGTGATGTTCTAGATTTTGTGTCAGACAAATTCCTCCACCTGCCTTTCTCTTCCATCCTTTTCACATTTTTCGTGTTGCCCAGCCAGCCTTCAAGGAAAAGCTGATTTGCTGTCTCTCACCAGAATAAATATAAGAGCAACCAAAGTAGATACAATAGTTGCATGTGTATGAGTCCTGTCTTCATTGCTGCCTCTGCCAGGTGCTTTAACAGCTTGTTGTGTCTCTACTATCCCAGGTACCCTATTTGCCTCCTGTTTGCTGATAAGTTTCGTCTGACCATTTGACTATGGCCTTCCCTCTGCTCCCATTTCTAGCACTCTTTTTTTATATTTACATAGATTTTATATATGTCAACCAGCTTGGATGTTTTTGTGCTTTTATGTAGGCTTTGATTCATTGTTGTCCAAATCTTTATGCTTTTGGTACAACACACTTACCTAGTTCTAGAAGCCTATTTAACTCACTTGGTGAGGTGCTGCTTATAACCAGTGTGTTAGGGAGTTTGCTACTTCCCAAGAGAGTTCATTCTAAAGTTGGACTGTTTATTTCTTTTTTATTTCTTTTTTTTTTTTTTTGAGATGGAGTTTTGCTCTTTTTGCCCAGGCTGGAGTGCAATGGTGCAGTCTTGGCTCACTACGACCTCTGCCTCCTGGGTTCAAGTGATTTTCCCGCCTCAGCCTCCCAAGTAGCTGGGATTACAGGTGTGCACCACCACTCCTGGCTAATTTTTGTATTCTTAATAGAGACAGAGTTTCGCCATGTTGGTCAGGCTGATCTCAAAGTCCTTACCTCAGGTGATTTACCCACCTTGGCCTCCCATAGTGCTGGGATTAGGATTAGAACTGTCTGCTGGGCGAGCTACTGCACCCAGCAGACAGTTCTAATTGTTCATTGTTTTCTGTTTTTAAAGTCTGTCTCTGGATCACTTCCACTTATTTGACCTTGTTTGTCCATAGGGAACACTTAAAGTACTTCACCTAGATGACAGCGCCTCAAACATTTGAAGCCTATAGTCGCTTCCACCTTTAGTTTTTGCTCTCCAGTCTAAATTGCCTCCCTTGGTTGTTAGATATTCCACCACCTCATTTACCATCCTCTAGCTTCTTAGCACTGTAGTCAGTAGGTGCTGAAGAGGATAGGACCAAGGGCAGAGGCTTGTATCACTCCAATAGAAATCCAAAGCAACTGAGCAACACAGTTATTCAGCCAGTGCTGGATCTGCTTAGCAAGACAGGCTTCTCTATTCTAGGAACTTTAATTTTCAAAAGTTCCTTTATAATTTTGTTGTTTTAAACACAAAATGATTTTTTCCTTGGTGTTTTCTTTCCTGTTTAATGATCAATTTACCAACTTACTACCAATTGACTAAATCTCTCAGGTGAAATCAAGAGCAGGTTTCCCTTTTTACGGGTTGGCTCTTACATAGAGAACAAAGACTTACCAGGCATAAACAAGCTTTATGGCTGTTTCTCTGCCTCCCTGAAACCCAGTGAGGAAAAAGGAAAGGTTCCTAACTCAGGAAAAAATAGGGAGGCAGAGATGTAGGCACTTACAGATGACTTTCAGTCCTAGAGGAGCATTGAGTCTGTCACACCAGGTTAGAGGGGAGACGACATTTTTATCTCTTTAGTGTCACAGTAGGTGTAACAGCAATAGCAGACTGGAGAGCGTATCATATTATACCAGAATGATCCTGAGAGTGGGCTCACTGTGCTCCTATTTGATGCATTCATGGCTTTTATCTCGAGTGACTAGGCATTGATGAATCAAGCTGCATATTCTAAGTAACTTACCAACCCTCGCAAATTGCATTACTAAAAGCCAGAGATACTGAGCACATATGTATTGAAACATGTGCATAAATTCAAAATAGTGGACTAAAAAAAGGTTTTTTTTTGTTGTTGTTGTTGTTGTTTTTGTTTTTTGTTGAGACAGAGGCTCGCTCTGTTGCCCATGCTGGAGTACAATGGTGCCATCTTGCCTCATTGCAAACTCCACCTCCCGGGTTCTAGCAATTTTCCTGCATCAGCCTCCTGAGTAGCGAGGATTACAGGTGCCCACTACCATGCCTGGCTAGTTTTTGTATTTTTAGTAGAAACAGGGTTTTGTCATGTTGGCCAGGCTGGTCTTGAACTCCTTACCTCAGGTGATCCACCTGCCTTGGCCTCCTAAAGTTCTAGGGTTACAAGTGTGAGACTATTCCTTCACTTTCTTAATAAATTTGCTTTTACTTTTAAAAAAAAAAAAAAAGGTTAGCCAGGTGCAGTGGCTCACACCTGTAATCCCAGTCCTATCCTCTGAGAGGCTGAGGTGGGTGGATCACGAGGTCAGGAGATTGAGATCATCCTGGCCAACATGGCAAAACCCCGTCTTTACTAAAAATACAAAAATTAACTAGGTGTGGTGGCACACGCCTGTAATCCTGGCTACTTGGGAGGCTGAGGCAGGAGAATTGCTTGTACCAGGGAGGCAGAGGTTGCAGTGAGCCAAGATCGCACCACTGCAGTCTGGTGACAAAGCAAGACTCCATCTGAAAAAAAAAAGTGGACTACAACAAATGAATCATCTTCCATATAATCTAAGGCCTACAGACTTCAGCTAATTTAAGGGCAATTGGGTATCCAAATGGAGACAATCTCATGTACAAAAACAGGTGCTCTTCTTAAAACATAGAAATTTCTTAGAGGGCCCAGTCTCCTCAAGAGAATTTTCCAGAGGATCACCAATGCATTCATTTATAAACAATATTTGTTTGTTTGTTTTTTGTTTTGAGATGGAGTCTCGCTCTGTAACCCAGGCTAGAGTGCAGTGGCACTATGTTGGCTCACTGCAACCTCTGCCTCCCTGGTTCAAGTGATTCTCCTGCCTCAGCCTTCCCAGTAGCTGGGACTACAGGCGCCCACCACCATGCCCAGCTAATTTTTGTATTTTTGGTAGAGACAGGGTTTCACCATATTGACCAGGCTGATCTCAAAATCCTGACCCTTGATCCACCTGCCTCGGCCTCCCAAAGTGCTGGGATTACAGGTGTGAGCCACCATGCCCAGCCTAAACAATTGTTTTAATAAGCAATTATTATTTAACTCTGGCCCACAGGTTCTAAACACCATTTGTCATACTGTTTCTATAGGAAGTTTTTTTTGGTTTTATAAATTCAAAGTCCAACTTCCACTCCACCAGCACACAATAGTGAGACAGATGACAGTAGTTAATAGCACAATGATTAAAATGCTGTAATATAAATATATTTGATGAAATTAGGGGCTATAATCAATTTAAAGAAAAAGAATCAAATTATCATTTTTTTTGTTTTTCTATATTTTCCTACAATGAAATGTTACTGTTATAAGGAAAAGTTACTTATAATTTCAAAAGAAACTGAATCAAATTAACATCGTGCACTTATTTTTCTTTAAAAGGCAGTAAAATGTGACCTGGGAAGCTTATTTGTGAACAAAATAGAAGGTCCAAGGGAAATATACCAATTAGACCTCAACATTGTGGGTTTGCAATTCAGCCATCATCATCTCTTCAATCAAGAACAGGTATTATGCGCTAGGCTGCTCCAACTTTATGAATGTTTTCAGGACAGGCAGCAACAGAATGTATCTCAGCTACTTTATGAGAAGGTGAGAATGGCTTTCATTATAGAGCTAAACATTTAGTATTGAAAGAGAAAAAATTCCTAGTGCAGAGCAAATTATCAGAACATTTTCTAAATATTTAACTAAGTAGAACAATGGTTCAATTTCAGTTTCTGTGAAAAGAAACTGTAGGGAGTTGACTGGCTGGGGAGAAAGCTTTAAATATATCCCATGGGATATTTACCACAAACGGTTTACTAATCAATGGTATTCTTGGTCCTATAACTCAAGAAGAGTATTTGAAATGATTATTACTGAAAAGAGCCATGTACCTGTTTTAAGCCTTGTAATGAAGCATTTTAATTAAAATATTAGAAATCTTGATTCTCATTACAAACGTGAAGAGTCTTGGTCTGAAGATGATTAATCCAAATAGTAATCTAATGACATCATGATGTCATTAGAAGGGTATATGGGTATATGGAGGGGTATATGAAGTCCGAAGAGACATAGAAGGAGTACCCACTGATTACTTTACAGACTTGTGGTTCATTTAAACTCTCTGCTGGGTTTCTGATACATGAGCATTTTGTTAACTAGTGTTCTCTTGAGAAAGGTATTTTGATAGTATGTCTCATTCAACTAATGAATACATTTGAAATAAAAGACACACTAAAGTATTTAATGAAACATTCAATACTGATGGAGTCACAAAGCCATCTCAAGAAACTGGAAATGAACTACACCTTCATAAATATCTGCTTTTTTTTTTGAGACGGAGTCTTGCTCTGTCGCCCAGGATGGAGTGCAGTGGCATGATCTTGGCTCACTGCAACCTCTGCCTCCCAAGTTCAAGCGATTCTCTTGCCTCAATCTCCCTAGTAGTTGGGACTACAGGTGCCCACCACCACATGTGGCTAATTTTTCTATTTTTAGTAGAGATGGGGTTTCGACATGTTGGCCAGGGTGATCTCAAACTCCTGATCTCAGGTGATCTGCCTGCTTTGGTCTCCCGAAGTGCTGGGATTACGTGCATGAGCCACCATGCCCAGCCAATATCTGCTTTCTAAAATATATGTTTAAAACCACAGGACTTAATCCATTTTTTTAAGTTTTTTGAGGCAAAGTCTTACTCAGGCTGCAATGCAGTGGCTCAGTGGACAGCTCACTGCAGCCTCAACCTCCCAGGCTAACGCTAGCTTCTCACTTCAGCTTCCTGAGTAGCTGGAACTACAGGTGTGCACCACCATACCTAGCTAATGTTTTTTTGTTTTTTTTTTTTAATAGAGACAGGCTTTTGCCATGTTGCCCAGGTTGCTCTTGAACTCCTGGGCTAAAGCGATTTGCCTGCCTCAGCCTCCTTAAATGTCGGGATTACAGGTGTGAGCCACCATGCCCAGCCAGGAGTTAATCTATTTGATTTGATGTAGCAATTGTGTAGGAGAACTTAATAGATGAACACCCCACATTAGCAATATCAGAATGTTTCCTAAAGTAAATGTTGAATATTCTTTTAGTGAAATACAGCCATTTTTAAAATGAATGAAGGAAACAACTTAGATTAAGATGCAGGTCATTTAAAAAGTGATTTAATTTACAGATTACTACTTTACAATTTTTTTCCCAACAATATTGTAGAATCTTTAAAGTCTGATCTAGCAATATCAATTTTAGTTTATTAGAGTGCCATCTGTTAAAGTATCTATAGACTCTAGGTTTATGCTTCATGTATATGCATGGCTCTCTGCATAAAATAAAAACTTTTGGGATTATTATTTGCAACATGTTTCAGTATTATTATTGTATTAGGAGCCAAAGGTAATTTCTTAGCAGATTTTTACTTCTTTAAAATTTATTCTCTTATGTGAATATAAACATTTTCTCTGATCTCCCAGTAAATTGTAAAAAGATAACTGTGGTGGAAGTGTGCATAATCTTCTCTTCTGAGGTGGGGAGGAGCAGTGGGGAAGGGAAGAAAAGGCCAGATGTGCAGAGCATGTCCATTGGTCTCCCACCAAAAGGTTAATTTCTTAAACATGGATAATTTAGTCCCTGGGTGTGAAATGTATGGTTCTGCCTGTTCCTAGTGTTTTCAGACCAATTCATAGTGGAAGACTCATTGGCACCAAGGAGTTCTTAAACTGAAATATGCTCCTTTATATGAATATGAATTCCACTTAAAGAACAAAGAGGGATGCTGCAGATAGTATGTGAGGAGAAACGATGCTCAGCTCTGCTGACTTCTGTTCTTTTTCCCTCTAGCTTTAACAAAATTATACAGTAATACAGGAATACATTATCACTGGAAAGGATTAATTGTTGAAGTGTCAAGATGTGAAAGCCCTACTTCATTCTTCACCTCATGGTTCTCTTTTCCCTGTATTTCTATATGTATGTATGTATGCCAGGATTTTTTTTTTTTTTTTTTTTTTGAGACAGAGTTTCGCTCTTGTTACCCAGGCTGGAGTGCAATGGCGCGATCTTGGCTCACCGCAACCTCCGCCTCCTGGATTCAGGCAATTCTTCTGCCTCAGCCTCCTGAGTAGCTGGGATTACAGGCACGCACCACCATGCCCAGCTAATTTTTATACTTTTAGTAGAGACGGGGTTTCACTATGTTGACCAGGATGGTCTTGATCTCTTGACCTTGTGATCCACCCGCCTCGGCCTCCCAGAGTGCTGGGATTACAGGCTTGAGCCACCACGCCCGGCTGCCATGATTGTTTTTAACATAAATTGGATCTTACCATATGTATTATTTGGCAACTTGGTTTTGTTTTTTATTTTTAGAGACAGCATCTTGTTATATTGCCCAGGCTGGACTTAAATTCCTGGGCCACCTCAGCCTCCCAAGTAAGTGAGGCTATAGGTGTGCACCACTGTGCCCAGCTGGTTTTCTAAAATTAGTACTCTATCTTGGAACTTTTTATTTATCACTATATATATATATGTCCATAATATAGGTTTATTGTAATATATTTAATCATTCCCATCCAATGACACTTAGGTCATTTCTTTATGATTCATAATGAAGCAGTGAATATCCTTGTACCTATATATTTGAGCACATATATGAAAACTTCTATAGGATAGATCCGTAGAAGTGAAGTTGCCTGGTCAAAGGTGAGGGTATATGCAGTTTAAATTTTTTAAGAAAGTGATAAAATGCCTTTCCCAATTGTTTTTCCAATTTGAATTTCCACTGGCAAGGCAGGACAGAGCTGACTTCCCAGAGCCTTCATCAATATTCAATATTTTTCTCTAGCTTTATCTTTAATTAATTCATGAGTTAAAAAAGAAAGTATATACATATATATTCTAGATGTAAGTCCATAAAAGTAGTATGTCTTTTAAATATGTTTTGTATATTTTTGTCCTATTCTGTTACTTGCTTTTGAACTTTATTTATTTTATATTTTGGCAAACATTTTAAATTGAAAAAATTTCTTTTTTGGGAAAGGTCTCACTCTGTCACCCAGACTGGAGTGCAGTGTTGCAGTTATAACTCACTGCACCCTTTAAGTCCTGGGCTTAAGTGATGCTCTCACTCAGCCTCCCAAGTAGCCGGGACTACAGGTACATGCCACCAATTCCCAGGTCATTTAAAAAGATTTTTTAAGATACAAGGTCCTGCTGTGTTGCCAGGATGGCCTTGAAATCTTGGCCTCAAGCAATCCTCCTACATCAGCTTCCTGCATTGTTGGGATTACAGGTGTGAACTACTGACCTTGGCAAGAATTTACATTTTTATAAGTTCAAATCTCTTAATCTTTTCCCTTGTGAATTTTAGATTTTTTTTGTTGCTTCCTAACACCTTCTTTACCTCAAGTTTATCAATTAGCATATTTTGGTTACAAGTCACAGAAAACTTCATCGAAGTTACTTCAAACAGTAAGGAAAAGGCATTACTTCCTATTGTCCAAGTTAGGGCAGCTCTAGGTTTTGTTAATTTGGTGTCTTGACAATATTATCAACAAGCCTTTTCTGTCCTTCTCGTCATCTTCAGCAAGTCGACTTAGGGTTAGTGTCACTCATGGAAGCTAACCAAGTGGCTGCTCCAGCTCAAGGCATGCTGGCCAGACACACAATATGCAGCATAGTGTCTCACATTGAGAGCCTTCTCCAATCTCTCCTGCCCTGCAGCAAATTTCCTCTAATATCTCATTGACTAGAATTATTTCACATGATCATGCCTAAACCATTTATTGGCAAGAATAAAATTGCTGCAAATAGCTACACTAATCAGTTTACCTCAAAAACACATGGAAAATGATTGAGCAATTGAATAAAATTGGTGTTCTGCCGATGAAGAAAAATAATCCTTTAAGGGCAATGAATAGTGCCTGAAAGACCAAAATTATAAAGACTTCCTTTTATATATCCTTGTGGTATATATTATATATGTATTTGTGTATGTGTATATATATGAATGTGTGTATATATGTGTGTGTGTCAATGTCATGTGTGTATGTAACGTCTAGCCTTTTATTCTACCTAGAGTTTATCTCTGTGTCTCAGGTGAGACTGGGCTCCAACTCTACTCCTTCTCCCAAAAGATTAGCCAAATATCCAAATACCATCATTTATTTCTCTATTGACTTAAAATACTAACTTTATCCTATACCAGCCATACACATTTATTAATATATACGTTTGTTTGAGGACTGTCTGTTCCTTATATGATATATTGGTCTAGTTCTGTCCAGTTTCATTACCATATTTAATTATTAAATTATATATCATACATAATTAATTACTAATTTATATATCATAGGACAAGTGCCTCCTCATCGTTGTTCTTTTCTAGAATGTTTTTGGATACCCCATAGATTTTATCTTCCATATGAGTCTTAGAATTAGCTTGTCACCTTCTATTTTTAGAACACTGTTACCATCTTTATTGTGAGTGTGTTGTACTTGTTACATTAATTTTGAAAGACATTTGATCCTCATAAAAATTAAGTTTCTTCTTCCAGGAATATAGTTTGTTTTCCTGTTTGCTTAGGTCTTCTCATATGTCTTCTAGTAAAAGTTTATATCAATTGACTCTAGGCTTGAAATTCCCACAAATTACTCCCAACCATGACAGACTTCTCCTTTACGTGTTTTAGGGCCTAGTTTCCTCCAATTCTGTTGTTCTGTGGATGTTACAGTTTTGTACCTTCTTCAGCATATCTTGTTCTCTTGATTTTATTTTTCTTGTTTTCCTATGTTATGTACTTATTCTTTCATGGAAGGACATAGATAAAGGTAGTTATAAATATATGTATATAGATATGGATGTGATTATGGCAATGCATATGGATAAAGAGACATATTTTTTATGTAACTATGGGATTTTAGGTGGAAGATAAGATTGATACCTGTGCTCAATATGCCTTCTTGATCTAATGGCATTTCTTTATATCAATTGATTAATTGATAGTCTAGTAATATTCAAAATACTAGATGTTATTAGATACTAAATTGATGTTTATTGCCTAAATAGATATTGAGGCTCCTTTCCCCTTTCCACCAGCTTCCAGGGCAGCATGGGGTCCAGTGGCCTTGCTGTGGGGATGGCTGGGGGTCTGTCGGGAATGGGAGATATCCAGAATGAGAAGGAGACCATATAAAGCCTAAATGACCACCTGGCCTCCTACGTGGACAGAGTGAGAATAGCACTTGTGGAAGATAAGCCAAGAATGCACACAAAGTTTTACATTTGTTCTGCTGCTGCACATACCTTAACCTACGGGTGAGTTGGAGTAATGATAACAGGCAGATAAAATATACCAAAGAGCTCTTTTCTTTGTTATAGCTGAAAGCACTGACAGATGCTACCAAATTATCAAATGAAAATTCAGAAATAAACCAGCTGACCAGAAAATCTTTACAAGATTATAATTGGCAAATAAGGTAGGTTTTGAGCCATTCATGTTCATCAAGCATTCATTAAGTAACTTCTTTAGACAAAGTACTGTACTTGCTATGGAAGATAAAGAAAAGTACACAATTCCTACTTTTTAGGAGATTGCAGAAATGGTTTCAGTCTTTTTTAAGACCCATGTTTGTGTAAAAATATTTCACAGGGGTGCCACGTGAAAGTAGTTACAGTTTTAACATCCATTGATTTTTTTAAAACGTTGAACAACTATGAGTTCATGAGTACTTTGAAATTGACTTGGATTATATTGATCTGAAGTGTTAATATAAATTTGAGAATTAGTGCACATTTTACATATGTGCAAAATATATTATTAATTCAGTCAAAAGCAGTAGATTTAAGGACCCCTGTAAAAAATACGGTCTACAAGTTGGGAGCCATCGGCTTATAGACTGGAAAGTGAAGTTATGAAGTATGAAATAACTGGAAAGGTAATTCTAAGACAAAACATATTCATATGTCATAGAATCTCCAAAAGCAGGAAAATTCATTGGAAGTTATTCGTAATCAGAAGACAACCTTCATTCAGATTTCTGATGTGAATTTATGCTACTTATTTAGCCTCAACTCTCAGATTTAGAACTTAACTTAAAATAGTCCCAGGTTGGCAGTGGCACCAAACAACTGGCAAATAAAATATAATATTTTTTTCTGGAAGAGCACAATTTTAATCCTAGCTCAGAGATTATTCAAAGATATAACATTCTAAGGAACATGAGTTTATAGTTTATAACCTCTTCTATCACACACACAGACAGCATGAATAAGAGCCAGTAGAAATAATAGAAGACTCATGCAAGCAAAAGCTTAAGATAATAGAATTATCAAATACAGAAAATAACATAACTTTGTTTAATATGATTTTAAAATAAAAGACAAGCTTGGGGCCGGGCGCGGTGGCTCAAGCCTGTAATCCCAGCACTTTGGGAGGCCGAGGCGGGTGGATCACGAGGTCAAGAGATCGAGACCATCCTGGTCAGCATAGTGAAACCCCGTCTCTACTAAAAATACAAAAAATTAGCTGGGCATGGTGGCTCGTGCCTGTAATCCCAGCTACTCAGGAGGCTGAGGCAGGAGAATTGCCTGAACCCAGGAGGCGGAGGTTGCGGTGAGCCGAGATCGCGCCATTGCACTCCAGCCTGGGTAACAAGAGTGAAACTCCGTCTCAAAAAAAAAAAAAAAAAAAAAAAAGACAAGCTTGAAAATATGATCTACAAACAAGATACAGTAAATTACTGAGTACTTCTTGAGCTATTTTTATTTAAGAAGAACCAAAGATAATTTATAGAAATGAAAAACATAAAAATGCATTCCTGTAGTCCCAGCTACTTGGGAGGCTGAGGCAGGAAATTGCTTGAACCTGTGAGGTGGAGGTGGCAGTGAGCTGAGATTGTGCCACAGAACTCCAGCCTGGGCAACAGAGCAAGACTCTGTCTCAAAAATGAAAAAAAAATTTTTCATAGAGTTCTAGCTGGGATATTTCCTTTCTCAGGAGAATTTGCAGTTTAGTAGGGCGCTTTTGAATAGCGAAAAACCTTTAAGTCATAAAGGAGTGAATCTCTAATGGAATTGCCATGGGTGACATAAAATATAGTAAGATGGGGGTTCAGATACGTATAAAATGAAAAAAGAAGGTGGGGAGAGAGTTCACAAGAGTTATTGCAATACATTCTTCCATGCTACTTTTGAAGGCTTTTAGTTCTAATCCACTGACAAATTTTTGCTGGCATTTTGTTGTAGTAATACAAAACAGCTCTATGACTTAGAAAGGGGAAAGGACCTCTCCCTACTACGCAGTATATTACGAACTTGGAAACAGATTAAATCTCTTCGACAGCAGCAAGGGTTTACGAGCACCCCAATAAAGTTACAGGTTCAGAGGTGAGTGGCTGCTCTGTTTGCTCTTATTGGTCTCCTAAGGAACTGCTCATGAATAACGGAATTCACAGTGACTAGGAAGACATCCAGAAGCTAGGCAACTATTCCATGTAGTCAACTAAGAATTTGTATCTTAAATATATAAACATACATGTCATTGGCAGAACCTGAGTCTTGTTCTCTCGCTCTCTTCCCTGGACAGCATGAGCTTCACCACTTGCTATACCTTCTCCACCAACTACTGGTCCCTGGGCTCTATCCAGGTGCCCAGCTACAGCGCCTGGCTGGTCAGCAGCATGGCCAGTGTCTATGCAGGCTCTGGGAGCTCTGCCAGGATCTCCGTGTCCCAATCCACCAGCTTCCAGGGCAACATGGGGTCCAGGGGCCTTGCTGTGGGGATGGCTGGGGGTCTGGCGGGAATGGGAGACATCCAGAATGAGAAGGAGACCATATAAAGCCTAAATGACCACCTGGCCTGGAAACTGAGAGTGAGAAGCCTGGAAACCGAGAACCAGAAGCTGGAGAGCAAAATCCGGAAGCACCTGGAGAAGAAGGGATTCCAGATCAGAGACTGGAGCCATAAATTCAAGACCATCGAGGACCTGAAGGCTCATATCTTCACAAATACTGTGAACAATGCCCACATCGTTCTGCAGATTGACAGTGCCCATCTTGCCGCTGATGACTTTACAGTCAAGTATGAGCTAGAGCTGGCCATGTGCCAGTCTGTGGAGAGTGACATCCATGGGCTTCACAAGGTCATCGATGACACGACTGCAGCTAGAGACAGAGATCAAGGCTCTCAAGGAGGAGCTGCTCTTCATGAAGAAGAACCATGAAGAGGAAGTAAAAGGCCTACCAGCCCACATTGCCAGCTCTGGGTTGACCGTGGAGGTAGATGCTCCCAAATCTCAGGACCTCACCAAGATCATGGCAGACATCTGGGCCCAATATGATGAGCTGGATTGGAAACACAGAGAGGAGCTGGACACATACTGATCTCAGCAGCTTGAGGAGAGCACCATAGTGGTCACCGTGCAGTCTGCCAAGGTTGGGCTGAGATGATGCTTACAGAACTGAGACAGAGAATAAGGCAAGAGACCCCAAGCACTGAGTCTTGAGAAAATGCTTTGAATGGCTTGGTAGAGGAGGAGAAACCAGAAGAGGGACAGATAAGACAGAGAAGCACCAGTTAGAATATTTTGCTGCAGACGCAAGGAAACAGGAATATTTCAAGTAGGAGGAAGTGGTTAGTAGTTATTATCAGTTAAATTCAAGACTTAAAATGTTCATTGGATTTCCTGACATGGAGGTTATTGATAATCTCAGCTGCAACAAGTTTTATAAAGTGACCATGGCAGAAATGAGGTGGCAGAAAGTTGAGGATATAGCCCTGTTTTCTCGTTCAGATGATAAACTCTCCTTGTCAAATATTAGCAACGCTGTAATCAGCTTAAAGAGTCCGACTGGGTCAGCCTCTGTAGATAATAGATTGTATTGTCTTCTGCCCCTGAACCCAAACCACAGCACTGGCAAATAACACAAAGAACCCAGATTTCTTATTTTGTCTTCATTTGTGTTCTCTGTTAGGCACCACCTGCCTGGAGAAGACTCAGATAACTGCCAAAGAAACTTAAAATGAGAAAGAAAATGAAAGCTATGTAAACAGGAAACGCAAGAACGTTTGGTAGAATAGCATCAGGACCTTCATCATTTCCCAGAGACATTTGGCCCAGAATAGAAAGGAGGAAGCTGTAGACCCAAGATCACTGCCTCAGTGGTTTCTCTCAGAAGAGAAGCTGGCTGTACCCATTCTCTGAGTTACTTGTAGCACTTATTCTCTAAATTGTTATAGATTGAAATCACCTAGAAAGTTCTAAAAACCACTATTCTGATTTAATTGGTATGGGGAATGGTCTGGACATCAGGAATTTTAAAATGCTTCCCCGGTGATTTTAACATGTAACAAAGGTTAAAAGCCATTGTATTAAAGAACAGCAAGTTAATTGATGTCATATTGATTGCCCCGAATCAGAAGAAAACAATAGTAACATTAAGTATTTGTTTTACTCAGGTCCTGGGCTGGGCACTTTACTTAAATTAGTGCATTTACTCCTCACAACAACGTAATTTTCAGATGAGAAAAGTGAGGCATAGAGTTCTTAAGTAACTTGCCCAAATTCTTTAGTTCCATTAATGGGGCTGAGTCTTCAGCCCAGGATAGTACTATACAGATAATGTCTGCACTTGGTCCTCTATATTCTATTTCAGAAGGCTAAAAGCATATAATAGCTTTTAAACAGCTTGATTGGGATATATAATTCACATACCATATGGTTCATCCATTCAAAGTCTCCAGTTCAGTGGTTTTTAATAAATTCACAGAATTGTGGAACAATCTCTGCAATTTAATCTTAGGGTGTTTTAGTCACTGCCCCCCTCCCACCCCCCGCCAAAGAAATAATCTTCCCATTAGCGGTCACTCCTCATGTGTGCAGACACAGGCTTTCATTTCTTTTGGGTATATGAGTGGAATTGCTGGGTCATATGGTAACTCCGTAGTTAACATTTTTGAGGAACTGCCAAACTGTTTTCCAAAATAGCTGCACCATTTTACATTCCCAACAGAGCGTATAATATTTTACCAAAGGATTTCCTTCTTAAATGATTAAAATGGAAAACAAAGCCTTATACTGAAAACAGTTAACTTTTACACTATCAGAAAAACTTGACTCCTAGATCAATAATTTTCTGAAGCTATTCAGGTAACTGGGATTTTATTGAACTACTAATAAAAGGGGAATAATAGTACTTCATAGGGTTGTGATAATTAAATCAGTTAATATGTGTAAAGTACTTACACTATTGGCACACACTTAGTAAATACTATATAAGGATTAGCTAGTAGTAGTAATAGTAGGAGCAGCAGCAGTGGCAATAGTGCTAATGCCAGGAGCTGTTTACTGTTTATGCATAAACAGCAACTATGATTCACCACTTGATATCACGCTGATCACCTGCTTAAATTCTCACAGCTTAAAAAATATGAGAGGAAGAAAAATGAGAGGAAATAGGATATGTGCCCTTTATTTCTATGTCCCCATTCCCCTGTTACTTATTCTCACCAAAGGAAAGGTTTCTTGATGCCTTTAGAAAGGACTGTAAACACCAATGATAAATTTACTGAGCAGGGAGAAATTTGTGAAAGCTAAGAACAAATTTATAAAGTTTTTAAAAATGTTTATCAAATTGGCAATTTCCTCAGAATGTAAAATTACTTGTAACAGATTGTGTGTGTGTGTGTGTTGGCAAAAACTCAAACAACTCTCAAATACCTCCATTATTTCTGCTTTGAATAATTCTATTTATTATTAATTAGGATAAAAATAAATAAATGTGATGAACAAGAACAAGAACAAATCTCAGAAATATCCGAAACTGAGAAGAAAACTGAAGGAAAAGAACTTAAGAATGGGAAAAAAGAGGTATTTATATTGCAAAATAACATTAAATTCAACTAGTTATAATATTTCATTTTTTGGTAGAATGCGAAATCTTGATATTTCTAACAGTTATCCAACAAAATGATAAATACAAGAAATAAATGAATTTTAAGAATAAATGTCCCACACAAGGGATGTACATGATAAATTATATATTTACTTTTTGATTTCTAGAGGCTCTCATATCTAGCTCCAGACGAAACAGAAATGGAAAGAATGAAGCAAATTACCTTGAGGCCACAACTTTCTTTCACTGCAGAATTAACAAGCTTATCCAAGTGTTCACTGTAAGCATGTTTAAAGAATTATTTTTTAATTATATATTGTCTATTAATTGTATTGTTTTTAATATTAAAGTGGGATTTCTTGAGTAAGTATCATATGCCAGGCACTGTAAGTTTTTAAAAACTCATTTTCACATTTAATTGTCATCATAGCTCTTTGCAGTTCCATATTATCCTCATCTTAAAGAAGGAACGTAACTTACAGGAAGTGAAATTGCCCAGGTTCACACATCTAATACATGACTGAGGTGGGACATAAATCAGTTTGGTTTTATATAGAAACTGTGGTATCTTCACTGCTAGGCTTCATATATTGATACTTTGTTGGGGGGAGCGGTTTGCTATGGTAGTAATTTTTGTTCAGGTATAAATAGGTGAGATATAAAGCCACTGTAAAAAGTAATATACCATTGCCTTTGCTTGTTAAAGGAACTCTGGTTCTTATAAAAGCATTTCACATCAAAAGGGCCCTCTGAGCAATTTTCTTTGACATTATGAACTTCTTTACTTCCCAGTTGTGATTTCTTCCTTGAGCTATAATGTTTCTCTCTGTGCCTAGAACGTTATGCAAAAACAAGCATCCTAAGTAACCCGTTTCTCCATCTACTAGACCTATGGATCCCATCTCCCTTAAAGAGGATATGGCAGAGTACCAGGTCTAATTTTTCAACATCTCTATCCCATGGCACACTTGGTACCAGTCCATCTTTGATTATTGGGAATGTGCATCATTTAGCAGTGTTGGAACATAGTGGGTATTCAATATATGTTTACATTTATTAAATGAATGACTGGATGATTACATTAACAATGAACCTAAAGAGCAGCAGACACAAAGTCACAATTATCACCACCCACTTTCTGACAACAGAAGTGCAGCAGTGGAGGAATCCTTTATTTGTTCTGTACCTCCTTCCAGAAAGGGTCTGAGATCTTTTATTATATAGGACACCCATATAAAAAGACCATCTAAATAAGGATAAGAATACAGGAGCCATAAAATGAAAGTTGGACGGAGAGAGAAGAAAGGAGGAAGAACATATTTGCGCTGGGAAACCTAGACTAAAACTTAGTGGAAGTCAAGGCAAAAAGACGTATGTTTTATATATTTGCAAAGCCATTGCTATCTGATAGCATTGCTGTCATCTATTTAAACACACAATTGAATAAAAATTGATTCTCCAGAAAATAATAATATGTTGATATAGAGGATAGAAGTGAAAAGAATACAGAGATTAAAAAAGAATTTTAAAAAGTTTATAGGTAAAGAGAAAGGCAAGATATCCTGAAGATAAATATAATACTGAATCAATGAATTTTTATAATCAATTCATGAACTCATTGTTAAAACAACTTTTAGAGGACAACAGAAAGGGTAACTTTTACTTAGATATTTCTTGAAAGGTGATTGGGAATACGGTCGAAGGAGGCCAACAGGGAGATAAGAAGAATAGGTAATCTTTTGTACCCTAACTCTCTGAGAAGTTTACAGAGATGGACAGGTGATAGGGCAGGAACATACTGGGCCCATAGGGTATGTTACATTGGGTAGCAGAAAGGGACTTTATGTTTCAACTTAGGGTTTATCTTCCACCCAGCCTTCTCCCTTCTAAAAAAGAGAGTCAAGTCTTAAATATCACTAGGTCAGTTCTCTTGCAGCTAAGAAGATATTCAATAAATGTTGATTGAGTGAATTAATGAATGAATGGAAAACTCTAGGAGTTTATATATATATATACATATACATATACATATATATGTATGTATTTTATTGTACTTTAGACTCTAGGAGTTTTATATCAGTCAAGGGATCAACTTATGCCTCAACAAGTGTCTCCCCCAGGGAAGTAACCTGGCTTGCTCCTTTAATCTTTGGGTTCAAAGACAGGGTGACTTCCCCACTGTCCTGGAGAAAAGGGGTACACAGCCTAAAGCTTACAATGATTTACAAAGACCTTTAAGAGGACACAGCAAGCCTGTTGCCTTGGAGCAGGCGTCCCCAAACTATGGCCCACGGGCCGCCTGCGGCCCCCTGAGGCCATTTATCCGGCCCCCCCGCCACACTTCAGGAAGGGGCACCTCTTTCACTGGTGGTCAGTGAGAGGAGCACAGTATGTGGCGGCCCTCCAACGGTCTGAGGGACAGTGAACTGGCCCCCTGTGTAAAAAGTTTGGGGACGCCTGCCTTAGAGCCACATCTTTGAAGTTATTGACAGTATGGTGTGTGGAGGGTTGTGTGTTTGTGTATGTAATCTATGTGCATCTCTTTTTAAAGTTAGGAAATATTTTTAAATTCTTGATTCAGCTTCCCCTATCCATTCCCAAGCCCCTCAGTTTTTTCCTCTCGTAAGACATCTGGTAGATAAGTGCTGTAATCTCTTTAAATTGTAATTTAGTAATACAATAGCTGAATGATTTACAGTACCTTGATTTTAGTTCTTCTATTTTTGAGTACATTTCTTTCATTAAAAACATTAGACTGGGAATAAATTTTTATACACATGTAGACAAGTGTTATTTGATGTAAGGATAACATTTGTCCTCTGAAATTGTCTTCTGTTTAACATGATAATGTACATTTTGAAAGAACAATATTTTATATCTGTTCTACTCCTTAAGGGTGATTTAAAGGTTTGTTTAATTTTTAGGCATGAACAAAAGAGGAGAGCCAAAATTCAAAAGCTCAAATACTTTATTAAAATATTCTACAACAATAAACAGGTTTCTTGTACTTCGGTATCTCCCCTACAGTTTGATTTTAAAGTCACGTTTCAGCAAATTTTCAATATTCAGTTAATATATTGGCCTGAAGTGATTTGCTTGGAGGTATGCCATTTTCATTTACTTTTGTATCTTATTTTATGCCATACATAATTTAAAATTTTTTGTTAGCTATGATTATATGTGATAAGTAATTTGTTTGATGTTAAGAGATGGACTAATCTTTATGGATAGATGATAAGATATTTATAAATGTATAATTCACCAATAGTCTTTTTTGCTGTAAGTACAAAGTTATTTGATTTGTAATGTTCCAAATACTCCTCTCATGCTAAAATTTCTGCATTCCTGGATGTGCACTACTGCTATTCATTTGCAATGAGGTAGAAAAGTTCTGTTTAAAGTATAATGAGTAGCATAGCTATTTTAAGTGTTGAATGATCTCTATCATACAAACTTCCACACCCCTGACTTGGTGGATTCAGTCTCTTGCTGTATTTGTTTTTCCTCTTTTTTGGAAGTTAGATCCCTCTCAGAATCAGATGAAAGAACATACACACAAGAGACCCCCAGTCTCTGTCCAAAGATCCCACTGTAAGAACCCCCACACTAATGGAAGAAGAAAATAGGATGATGAAGAAAAATGAGAGACAGTGTAGGAATCTAGACAAGAAGTCCTGGTGGCTAAAATCAAGGTTAAACTTGAAGCTAGATCTGAATAAAAAGTTAGGAGGGAATAAAGATTTGTGTGTAGGAAGTGGGGGTACTTAAGGAGTAGGGAGAGAATTATAGCTACACATATAAATCAAAATATTTTATAATGTCTAGAATAATTTTGTTCTCTCCCTGATAGATGTTCTCTTCATTATTCATGTATTCAAGTTTCCACCATCTTACAGTGTCCCTCTATTGAAATTCCTGCATTAAAAATATGCCAACTTTCTACACTGAATTCCTAATACAAAAAAAAAAAAAAGAGGCCTGTACTTTCCTACTGTTGTACCTAAAGTACATGGTGATATAATAATCCAATCTCTCGAAGTTTAAAATCTGCCTCCCCAAATACTGTATTTTGATTCCTTTATTATTCTATCACTTAGTGTATGAGCCTAACAAACTAAGAGGCAGGGAGGGAGATGAATCTAGTTAGAAGTGAATTCACTGTTAGCAAGTGCAAAAATTGCAAAATAAATTGATATGCCCTGGCCTAACAGACAGTTTAATTCATTTCTTTCTTTTCTTTTTTGAGACAGAGTCTTGCTCTGTTGCCCAGGCTGGAGTGCAGTGGCATGGTCCCGGCGCCACTGCAGCCTCTAGCTCCCAGGTTCAAGCAATTCTCCTTCCTCAGCCTCTCAAGTAGCTAGGAAACAGACACCTGCCACCACACCCAGCTAATTTTTGTATTTTTAGTAGAGACAGGGTTTCACCATGTTGGCCAGGCTGGTCTTGAACTCCTGACCTCAAGTGGTTCTGCCCACCTTGGCATCCCAAAGTGCTGGGATTACAGGCATGAACCATCATGACCTGCCTTTAATTCATTTCTTACTACTCTTCTTGATTCATTCATCGCTACAGCCAAACTGAGCTGCTTGTCTTTTGCCATACGTCCTTGTAATTTCCTACCTCTGAGCTTTTGCATGTGTTAGTTGCTCCATTTAAAACACCAATTTTCACTCTTAACACTTTTAAGATGCTCAATCTCATCTGCACCATGGTGTTGACAGTTGTCATCAGGGGACAAGACTGGCTCCTGAGATCCCTCAACTGTTAACAGTTCTCTATCTTAGTACACTTACTGTGCTGTCCAGAGGCTGGAAGTCCAGGAACCTGGATTTGACAGTCCACTGAGAATGCATCCTACACACCCTAACCAAATTCGCAAGGCTGAAGTGTAAATGCCAACTCAACATTTGAATATATTTATCAGTTTATTTTCTCTGAAAGTTAGCCAATTTACTGATTTACAATAAGAAACTTATTTCACAGAGCTACGACTCCTACAAACCTTTCTGCAGTAGGGATGCCTTCATCAAAGGTACCAGTGTGGTGTCTTAAATTCTCTCTTGCAAGGAAGTATTTAGATAACCAGAAAAAATAGGTGCCTCTTTGACTTTTCTTTTTCTTTAATTTCTTGGCTAATAAGTCATCACTTTGATTGGCATATTCTTTCTTATCTTTCAAGGAGAAATTTTCCCTTCTGATTTCCTTCTTAGAGCTCAATCACTGTTTTCCCGTGCACTGGCAACACAGTATAGGTCAAAATGAGTTTTTTTTTTAATTGAAAAAAGTTTGCTTAGACTGAGTGTGGTGGCTCATGCCTGTAACCCCAGCACTTTGGGAGGCCAAGGCAGGTGGATCACCTGAGGTCAGGAGTTCGAGTTCAGCCTGGCCAAAATGATGAAACCCCATCTCTACTAAAAATACAAAAATTAGCCGGGCATGGTGGCAGGTGCCTGTAGTCCCAGATACTCAGGAGGCCAAGTCAGGGGAACTGCTTGAATCCAGGAGGCGAAGGTTGCAGTAAGCTATGATTAAGCTACTGCACTCCAGCCTGGGTGATAGAGCAAGACTTTGTCTGAAGAAAAAAAAAAAAAGTTTGACTTACAGTTATGGCAGTGAACTTACATGGAATTGTAGTAAAGAGCACATCCTACAGAATCAGAAGACCTGGGTTTAGCACTCAGTGAACCTCTAAGGGATTGTCTACTCAGCACCCCGTTTTCCTTTCTTCTGGAACTTTTCCTCCCTCTCTGGCTCCCATGGCTTGTTTAACTCATCCTTGGATTTCATGAACCAATGACTCTACCTTTTTCCTAAGCAATTAAACTGGGTCTCAATCACTTATAATAAAAACAAACATATTTTCATATAGAGCTTCCATTTCCTTATTTATAAAATGAAAATAAAATTTATTTCCTATAATTACTATCAGATTTACATGAGATAAAGAATTGTTTAAGTGCTACACAAAATTAAGTTACTATGGTATATGTTATGTGTACCTCAGATATGTATTCTCACAACTGTATTCATAATCCCTTGTATTCAATTCATTTTCTATGAAGCCAGTAAAAGGCATTACACTGTCAAGGACATGACTGGCTACTTTTCTAATAATCATGTGGAGGAAATACTATAGAGCAGTATTTATTTTATAGTCTGGTATTAAAAAAATGAATAAAAATATGTTGTTAAGGGTGCTTCTTTTTTCCTTTTTTCTATGTTGTATTTTAAGTGAGCTATCAACCATTTCTTTTATATTTAGGTTTATGAAAAAAGTAAAAGGACAAGCTTACTGGCCAAACTATATTTACCTTTACCTAACTACACAGAGGTGAAAGGTAAAAACATTTTGGAATATGTAGAGTTTAGCTCTGATAAGCTGGTCATGCCTGCCGATGGAGAAGTAGGAAGCAGTGAGTTTATTAAAAATATTACATTCTCCCTATTTTCTTCCTGAGTACCATATTCCTAAATGACCCTGGGTCATTCACATAAGTACAAAATCCTATATTTACAGCTTTTTTTTTTTTTTTTTTTTTTTTTGAGACAGAGTCTCACCCAGGATGGAGTGTAGTGGCTTGATCTCAGTTCACTGTAACTTCCACTTCCCAGGTTCAAGCGATTCTCATGCCTCAGATGCCCACCACCATGCCTGGCTAATTTTTAGTAGAGATGGGGTTTCACCATTTTAGCCAGGCTGGTCTCGAACTCCTGACCTCAGGTGATCTGCCCACATCGGCCTCCCAAAGTGCTGGGATTATAGGTGTGAGCCACTGTGCCTGGCCCTGTATTTACAGTATTCTGTTAAAAATGAATTAAATTATTAATTCAGATGTTAAACTAGATTGTTTAAAGCTTGTTGGGTCAGATTTTCGGGAAATTTCAAATGAGCAGTTAGCACGCGTGCTTTTTGTAGGCCGTCCAAGGCAAGGACAGAATGCTCTCTGGAAAGCGAGCTCTGCTTCTGAGTGGGCTGGCTGCTTTGCCTCTACCTCTCCTTTAGTGAACCTACAGGTGCTTGCAGACATATGGATTTGTCTTTGAACTGTGTAGGAAAAGGTAGAAGAAAATGAGGGAGGGAAGGAAAGACGGAGGGACAGAGAAAAGGAGAGAAGAAAGAAGGGATGTTTCTTTTCTTTGTTTTTCAATTGATTTTGCTCCTTTTATACGGTTAAGTGTAAGTTAGTGTGTCTCTGAGAGCACTGTTGTTCCTCTCCTTCTCCCCATGATTCCTTTCTTTCATCTTCCTAGGGGGTTTGCAACTACTTGGGCCCCTTTGGAGAAAGGTAAGGAAGTATGAACAAGTGAGCAAAGGGAAGAGAGAAGAAAAAGGGAAGAGAATGAGGAAAGAATGGAATTTGCTTCGAGTCCAGATAAAGCAGAAAAATAGGCTTATGGAGACACAGGAGAAAAGATTCAGGACTTGAAAAATTTAGGGAACACTGGGCACTCAGCAAAAGTTTTTAACAAGTGTTGGACTCTTTGGAGATTAAGAAAGGAAAAAGAAGAGATGCAGAAGACTCGGGAATGCAGGGAAAGAGGAGAAAACAGCTTGCTGGCCTCTTATTCTACTGCCAATGGTCCTTTCTTGCTGGAAGCCAGGCCCACACAGAATGGTTAAGAAACCTCCAGACATAAAAGGAGGAAAAGCGTGATATTCACCTCTACATATTCATCTCAATCTTTACCTTTTGTTTTGTAGTCCTTGAAGTATCGTAAAGAGATGAGGGAGAGCATTCAGATAACAGTGGGGTTAGCACAGATCTTCCTTTGTGTTCTTAGAGTTCTACAAGTAAAAGTCAGGAAAAAAAACCCACAATGTGCTCCCACTGCACTTAAAATAATTCATATGTTTTTAATGCCTTTTGTAAACAGATGTGCCTTTTCTTCTTGAGGGAAATGGAACTGAAGAACTCTGTCTTTTGACATCAGGAAAACTTAGCTATTCTCTATCATGGAGCTTAGATGAAAATGGTATTCCTCTGAAACCTATGTCACAGTCATTACGATCTGCTTACTGCAGGTAATAAACTTTTGTCTTTGCAAAATAATGCCAGGTCTTAGCAAAGCATCTCACAAAACACACTAACCTGTAAAAGAAAACTCAAGCAGCCACAGGAAGAGTTTAGTTTATTTGAATGTTGATTTATCTTTTATTTAAATCACTCTACTAAGGCAGTATGTGTATTTATATGTAAGAGAATGTGTCCCTTCAATGCTTGGAATTATAGCCACATGGATGATGAGAGAGGCATTCCCAGAGTCCTTCACTTGTAGGCAAAGGTCGAGACTCCCAGGGACTTTATTTCTGGGGCCTGTATATCTCCAAGTCATTCTGGATTAGCAAATAATCAGTTATGCATTATCATTCTGGGAGTTCCCAGAAGAGCTGGCGTTAATTTTCAGATTAATTATTTATAGGATTACTAGAAATAAGTACAGTAAATTCTATGAAAATGATGATAATGCTGGCTTCCATAATGTGCTGTGTTTGAGGGATATGGTAAATATAAAGGAGCAAGTTTATTTCATCATTTAAAATAATGAACGATAACAAAAAGATATCCTGTCTCCTCCCCATCTCCACATATTCAAACAGAAATAAAAAGCTACGTACAGCTCTATGGCATTTTGGAAAGGGCAAAACTGTGGAGACAGTAGAAAGATCATTGGTTGCCAGAGGTTCTGGGGGGAAGGAAGGATGAATTGATGGAGCACACAGGATTTTTGGGGTAGTGAAACTATTTTGCATAAAATTATCATGATGGATACGTGTCATTATACAGTTGTCGAAACACAGAGAATGTAACACACCAAGGGTGAACCCTAATGTAAACTATGGACTTTGGGTGACAATGATGTGTCAGTGCAGGTTCATGGATTGTAAAAAAGGTACCACTGTGGCGTGGGATGTTGACAGCTGGGGAGGCCGTGTGTGTGTTTATGGGGATGGGGTACATGGGGACTCTCTGTGCCTTTTGTTCAATTTTGTTGCAAATCTAAAACTTCTCTTAAAAATTATCTTTTAAAAATACTATAGTTTTGAAAATTGTTATGTATAACTGGATTAAACAGAAAATTGAAACTAAAATTAGAAACTTTAAAAAATAACCAGGAGAACATTATGTATTAAACAAATAGCATTTTGATGTGCTATTGCATTTGGTTTGCCAGTGTTATATTGAAGATTTTTGCATCGATGTTTATCATGGTTATTGTCCTGAAGTTTTCTTTTTCAGTTGTGTCTCTGCCAGGTTTTGGTATCAGGATGATGTTGGTGTCATAAAACGAGTTAGGGAGGATTCCCTCTTTTGTTTGGAATAGTTTCAGAAGGAATGGTACCAGCTCCTCTTTGTATGTCTGGTAGAATTCGATTGTGAACCTGTCTGGACCTGGACTTTTTTTGGTAGGTAGGCTATTAATTGCTGCCTCAACTTCAGACGTTGTTATTGGCCTATTCAGGGTTTCAACTTCTTCCTGAATAGGTTTAGTCTTGGGAGGGTGCAAGTGTCCAGGAATTTATCGATTTCTTCCAGATTTACTGGTTTATGTGCATTGAGTTGTTTGTAGTAATCTCTGATGGTAGTTTGCGTATCTGTGGAATCGGTGATGTTAATAACCTTTATTGTCTTTTATTGCATCTATTCGATTCTTCTCTCTTTTCTATTAGTCTGGCTATCAGTCTGTTCTGTTGATCTTTAAAAAAAAAAAACCCAGCTCCTGGGAGGAATGCCTGATGAAGGTGATGGGGGGATGGAGAAGCAAACTTCCATGGCATGTGTGCACCTATGCAGCAATCCTGCAAGATTCTGCACATGTACCCGAGAACTTAAAGTACAATTGAAAAAAAACAGAAGCATATGGCCAGAGTCATAATAAGAGTTCATAAATGCTTTTCTTCAGTATGTAAGAAATTGCGAGAGAAAAAAATAAATGGCAGTAGCACAAGAAGATCATTGGTGTGGAGGAAACTGAAGTAGTAGGGGTAGTTTACTTACCAAGGAGTTTGACAATAAAAAAGACACTAAAAAATAGGAGAAGACAAACGAATCAAGGGACAAATTTCTTGAAAGTTGGGGCAATATTTATCTTCTTAAAAGAAGTGATTACAAGTGATAAGCTTACAAAAGATTGAAATCAGTGGAGGAAAAAGGCCCAATATATTGGAAAGAGTATGAGGTCTTTCAGAGTCAGGAAGGTATCAAACCAGAACCCAAGGGAAAAGCTATGGTTCTGGAGAAGAGAAACTTTCTCTTCCTCTACTCAGGGAAAGAGATGGCCATCACTATGAAGACAGAAATGGAACTTTGATGGATGTCCTTGTTTTGCTAAGTAAATGAGGTCATCTTCTTAGAGACCTGGAGAAGGGCATTTTAAGAGCAGATCTTACAGTTATTAAAGGTAATTCATTTTGGAGCCAGTGAAACAGTTTTTAATCCCCAGAACTACTATTTTGTTATATTTCTTAATATTTCTCTAGCATGGTCTCCACAGCAGCTATTCCTAATCTTTGCCTCATCATAATATTCTTTGCATTTTTCTTGGAGTGAGATGTTTGTCTTCCTCATTCTGAGGCTAAGGTCGTTTGGAACTTTTGTCTTTTACAATTCTACTGATGCATTTATATCTTTTTCTTCCATTTTCTTCCATTTGTCCATCTCCCTAGGCCATTAGTCTTTTGTACCTAAAAGCCTTCTTTGCATTAAAACAAATAAGCAAAAACTCAAGCACCCGATTAAATCCTGAAACCTATTTTGGCTAGTTTTTCCTATGTGTGGCCTACTGGCCTGCATACATTCCCTCCACTTTCTGTTCACACAGTCCCTTCCTAACCCTACCCACTTGCTACCTAAGGTTACCAGCAAGCCTTCAAGCCATATTCCTTGGCCTGTCCTCATGGTCTTACAATTCTTATTACTTGGAAACCCAAGCTTACCAAAGATAGAAAGCAGTACTATGCAAAAGTGTGACAAATGACAGGTTTCAGCAAGAAGTAAGTTGCAAGAGAGATTTCCAAAGTCCAGGGCCCTCTCTAAGTCCAACTTCACAATTAGTGGAAGTTACAGAACTTTCCGACAGTTCTTTTGTGGCAGCTCAAGGACTGCCTCTGAGCAGTAGTTCTAGGAATTGGGATGGGTGCTCCAGAAGACAGGACTGACTTGTGGGAGTCAGAGAATGAAGCCAAAGGAGAGCTGAAAGACAGTTTTGTTATTCACTCATTTACTTACTCATTCATCAACTACTGAATGAACTGAAGATAAAGCAGTGAACGAAAAGAGAGTCTCAGCAAGCTTTAATGCTGTAATACCACATTAAACACATCTCAGCTGGGTGTGGTGGCTCACACCTATAATCCCAGCACTTCTGGAGGATGAGGCGATGGATCACCTGAGGTCAGGAATTCAAGACCAGCCTGGCCAACATGATGAAAACCCATCTCTACTAAAAATACAAAAATTAGCTGGGCATAGTAGCATGTGCCTGTTGTCCCAGCTACCTGGGAGGCTAAGGCAAGAGAATCACTTGAACTTGGGAAGCAGTGGTTGCAGTGAGCCAAGATTGTGCCATTGCACTCCAGCCTGGGTGACAGAGCGAGACTCTGTCTCAATAAACAAAAAACAAAACAAAACAAAAACAAAAAAACCCACACCTCTCCAATCTCAATGATCATTGTCCAGAGTTTTCATTTTTAAACATAAAACAGTTTTTCTTATACTCACTAGTTAATGAAATTTTTAACATAGTTAATTGACTTTTATGTTTACCTCTATTTCTTATTTCTCATCCTTCATTCTCGATTTACTTTTTATGCTGAAAGCATGCTCCTTTAATGATTCTTTCAGTTAGTTTCTATGGGTAGCACATTTCTTTAACCTTTCTAGATCTAAAAGTGTCTTTATTTTGTCCTCATTCTTAAGTAATAGTTTAGGTGAGTAGAAAATTTGAGGATGTTATATATTTTTTCTCAGCACTTTGAAGCTGTTGGAGAACTGCATTATTTTCTGGGATTTATCATTGCTGTTTTTAAGTCCCCTGTTGGTCTAAATGTTGGGCTTTTATAGGGTATATTTTCCCTCTGATAATGTTGAAATTTTTCACTTAATTCAGAGACAGAAAGTAGAATAAAGGTTACTAGGGATGGTGAAGGGAGAAATGGGGAGTTATTGTTTAATGTGTACAGAGTTTCAGTTTGGGATGAAGAAAAAAATTCTGGAAATAGGTAGTGATGATGGTTGCACAGTACCGTGAATATACTTAATACTACTGAATTTACACTTTAAAATGGTGGTAAATTTTATATAATGTGTCTTTTACCTTTATAAAAAAGGAAGAAATTGCCATTTGAGCCATGAAAAATATTTTGCTTTATCCTTAAAGTATTGAAATTTTACTATACATGTGTGGATTTATCATTATTCTTTTTCCTGCTTAGCAGAATAAATTTTGTTTACAGGCTCACATCTTTCAACAATGACAGAAACTTCTCAATCACTATTTATTCAAATATTACTTCTTTACCATTCCCACTCTTCTCTCCCTCTGGACTTGTTTTTTTTTTTTTTGAGATGGAGTTTTTCTTTAGTCACCCAGGCTGGAGTGCAATAGTGTAATCTCCACTCACTGCAACCTCCACCTCCCAGGCTCAAGCAATTCTTTTGCCTCAGCCTCCCGAGTAGCTGGGATTACAGACGCCTGCCACCACACCAAGCTAACTTTTGTATCCTTCAGGACTTCTTATTGAATTTGTATTGGAGCCTCTCACTCTATTATTCATTTATTTATTTTCGAGACAGGGTCTCGCTCTGTCACTCAAGCTGGAATACAGTGGTGTATCAGCCTCAAACTCCTGGGTTCAACAATCCTCCTGCATCAGCCTCCTGAGTAGCAGAGACTATAGGCAGGTGCCACTACGTTCAGCTAATTTTTTTCTTGCTTTCTTTGTTTTCTCTTTAAGAGAGGAGGAGGTCTTGCTCTGTTGCCCAAGCTGATAAACTCCTGGGCTCGAGAGATCCTCTCACCTTGGCCTCACAATGTGCTAGGATTACAGGCCTCAGCCACTGAGTCCAGCCAAGCCTCAGCCTCTTAGCCACATCTCTTACCTATTATTTCATATTTTTATGTTTTTATTTCATCTGCATCCTGGGTGAATTTCTGGGTATTACTTTTTAGTTCCTTAATTTGTTATTCAACTTTGTCTAGTATAAGGTTTATTTTATTTTAATGTTATAATTTTTACTTGTATTTTCTGCTACTAAGTTTTCTGTTTGATTCTCTTTATATTTTTTTATTTCCTTTTGGCATTTTTTTTTTTGCATTATTTCTTGCCCTTAAAACTGAATTGTTAGTTTTCATTTGTTTTAACATCTTAAGCATACTTCATTAAAATGTGTTTGGCAGACTTTCATAAAGTTAATTCAGCTAGAATTAATTTATATTCTGCTGTCGTTACTGTTAGTTATTTTTCTGAGCATGGCTTCTTTGCTCAGAAGTTTTGGTTATCAGAATCATTTTGAGTTGGAGAACTTTCAGGTGATTTTGATTTGGAGGTTTCTGGGTTTTTGTTTTTGTTTTTGTTTTTCCTCTCTCTCCTTCTGCATCTGCCCCTTCTTACCTAATGGTTCTGAATTTGACTTCATCTGTCCTCCTAAATCCAAAAGTAGGCCGTAAGCCTAATTACTGGGTAGGTTGGGTGGTTGGGTTGTTAAACTGGGGCACTACTGGAATCATCACGGATCCAGGCGTCTGGCGAACTGTGAGCCTGGTTCAGTTCCTCATTAGGAGGCAGTGTCTACGTCCTTTTTCCTCTCTAGACTTAGCTTTCTAAAAGCCACAGCCCCATGCAGTGGTCAGGATTTTTTTAATGGTCCCTTCATTTAAGTAAAATCCCACCCAAATCTTTGGCTTAAAATAATAAGCCTGGTGCTAATTCCCTGACTCAGGAACTGAGCCCACAACCACCACAGACTGCTCCTAGGCCTGAAGCCCAGCACTGTCCCCACTCACCACTCTGCCCATTCTTTTCCATTTCTGGTTCACAGGAATGTTTATCTTAGCTTGAGCACAATTATATTTTTAACTGTTATTTAACATCTTTATTGAGATACAATTCAAAAACCATAAAATTCAACCAATTAAAATATGCAATGCAATGGCTTTAATATATTCATAGAGTTGTACAACCATCACTACAATCTGGAAATAGAAGGTGGTGATGGTTGCACAACATTGTGAGTGTACTTGATGCTTTATTTTAAAACTGTGTATTTTAAAATAAAGTGGTGAATGTTATGTATATTTTATCTCAGTTGAAAAACACGGTGGCTGTGGCCTAGCATTTGGGTATATAAGCCATGTGTCTTGGGGTCTACTAGTATTAAAGCTCACCTCTTTCTTGGGGCCATGCTATACTTCGATTCTTCTGTCTGAAATAAGATGTAAATGTCAGGACTGTTTTAGACAGACAACAATCAGAAAGAGTTTCCCATGCCTTTTATAAAGTATAGCTTCTAGCTCTCGATCTACAAAGTAGTAATATTCAATTGAAAGGAAGAGGGAGAGAGGGAGGGAGGGTGGGGAAATCTTCAATCATTTGACTGGTTTTGACCCAAGGAACAGTGCTGCTGTGAGCCATAGCCCACAGCTAAACATCTATAGGAGCATCTATAGGAGCTAAACATCTATGGGGGAGTGGTGGGGAATCATCGTAGCAAGGCTCTGAGATTTTTATTACTTTGTCTGAGGCAGAAATCATGGGACTATGTTGAAATCCAATTACAACTTTCTTTATTGTTTGTTTTTGTTAAAGGATATAATGGGATATATCCTTACAAAGCTTATAGTGGGATAAGCTTCCCTCTGATCTATTCATTAAGATTTAAGCTTTACCTGAGGCTGTCTTCTAGGGGATCTGGGCTAAGACTGTTTCTAGAAAGAAAATTTATTACATCATGGTGTCAAGGGTGTCAGGTCCTAGCAATCCCTTATGACACAGATATCAAAATAGTTCAAAATGAGGGCAGACATAGGAAGCAAAAGAAAAGAAGAATATGTAAACTTCACCTATTTGTAATTTTGCTTACATCTTACCATACCACATTGGCTTCTGTAGCAATAGCCTCAGAAAATTCATCATAGAAATATGAACAGATGGGAAGCAGACAATGTAAAATGTGTGCCCATGTTTGGGCAAAGACATTGCTGAATCTGTGTCAGAACTGTATTTCTGGAATCCCAATTTATAGACAGGAACCTTTCTGGACTATTTTAAAGAAAGGATGGTAGAAATCTTCTAGTCAGTTTCCTCTAATTACACATGGTAAAATTCTCTATGAAGATGGAGATTAAATAGTTGGGATAACTGATGGTTTTAAAGAAATCCTTACTCATTAGGGTTGCATTCCTTTTCCACTTAGTCTACAGCTAAGGCCGCTAAGGATATCTTATGAGTCTAGCCTATCTTTTATAGCTCTCCAACTTTTAAGATGATCTCATATGACCAAGGACAGTCCTCTGGCCCATACTTACCCAGTTAATTGCATCACTTCTTGTTTCAACTGTAAGGATGTAGCCTAAAGGTGGTTTTTATTTTGTGTGCTTTCTTAACTTTGCTTAAGTGAATATTTTGATTAAATTTCAATATTATGCATCCTGTGAAAAGAAAGTATTTAATAAATTAATATGCTTAGGGTTTACATAATATATCCAATAAGCACCATTCACTTAAGCATCTACTATATTTTGGCTACTACATGGTGTATAGATGGCAAAGATGAATATTTACAGACTATTGTTAATAAAGTTACTATCTCATCAACATTAATCAAAAAGCTATGATACAAGTTAGAATGAGAACTAGGAAAGATATCACATCTCAACTTTCTGTTCTATCCATAAATACAGAGGATGGATAAATTTTATCTTCAAATACCCAGAATGGGTATGATTTTGCCCTATATAACAGTGTACAGTATATAATACATATATTGGATATTGTATGCAAGTTCACAGAATATTTTCTCTATGTTAGTATGTTAAGGAATGTAGATACAAGAGGTGTCCCTGGAATTCCATGGCTCATTAATGAACAGAAGCTTTTTGAATGGGCAAATGAAGTCAGAATTGATCCAAATAATCCAGAATATTCTGATTTAATGGAATTTGTTATGGTGAGTTAAAGCAAATATCAATACTGTGAACATATTCTATTTCCTAAGCTCTACCCCTTCCTTCCCCCATAGTTTGTTATGTATTTTTCTAGGCTCTAGGGGTCATGTAAAAGTAAATCTGAGGACAGAGACCATTTTCAACCAGTGTACAACACTGTAAAGGCAATTAGAAACTCAGCAATGGAAATAATTCCTCCTTTAGGCCTGATAGATGGTCTTCTGCCACCACTTAGCAGCCACAGCACATCCAACAGTCTTTCATGCTAACATCTATTGTGCAGTTATCATGTGCCAGCCATAGTATTAGACACTGAAGTTATCGAGATGATTTGTAGACACGCTCCTTCTCTCAGACTCCATTATATAGTCACTTCTACTCTTTTTTATAGCCACTGAACTTCTCTGTATACCACAAACGTGCTTTCTTTATACTGTTATTCATGCCACTGCTCTGCCTTGAAGGGCATCCACAGTGGTTATTTTACTAACCCTGCAAGTCTGATAAATGCTTCCCTGGTAACCTCAGTTAGGTACTGCATCTTCTTTCCTTGCTTTCCTGTTAACCTTTCTTATTCTATTAAAAAAAAAACAAAAAACAAAAAACAAACAACTCTTATGACTCTAATCTCATTCTGGCTTTTATTATAGTTCTTTTATTTTATTTTATTTTTGAGATAGAGTCTTGTTCTGTCTCCCAGGCTGGAGTGCAGTGGCACGATCTTAGCTAACCACAACCTCTACCTCCCAGGTTCAAGTGATTCTCTTGCCTCAGCCTCCCAGCTCACTAGGATTACAGGCATGCACCACTGTGCCTGGCTAATTTCTGTATTTTTAGTAGAGACAGGGTTTCACCATGTTGGCCAGACTGGTCTTAAACTCCTGACCTCAGGTGATCTGCCTGTCTCAGCTTCCACAAGTGCTGGGGTTATAGGCGTGAGCCACCTCGCCTGGCCTACTGTACTTATTCATTCATATATTTTATTTTTCGTTGTGGAGCTACAGCTAATAAATCTGTGTCTCTCTGATGGCAGCTAGCATTGTTCCTTGCATGTACAATGCACTTGCCTTTGCATTTGTTGAATAAAGCAACCCATAAATTAGATTATTGGAAGTAAGCTCCCTAGATTAGAGCTGCTCAGCTGAGGTGCAGAATTGGTTATAGGTATACAGAAATATTGATCCTCCCTCAACTCAGGATTACCATATAGAAACAGTCACATCTGTCCTATCAGTGTACAATACAAATTTCAGTGTACAATACAAATATTTTCATTTTCTTTGTAAGTCATGACTGGGAAAAGGTTGGGAAGCCACAGAGACTAGATTCTGGATTTGTTTTATTTTGTTTTGTTTTTCTATGTTCTAGCCTACAAATTCAATTGCTCCATTTCCTATTTATATTGCTACTCTTAGATCTCACAGTTGAGGGGAAAAAAGTCTTTTGAAGTAATTCCTAAATTTAAAAAATAATAATATTTTAAGTAAAGACGTTGCATTTTTATGTTTTACAGTACATGAGCCTTAAGGGGCAGGATATTCCAAAGTATTTCCGTCTTGAACAGTTGCAGGATGAATTTAACTTTGTTTCTGAAGAGGAAATGGAAAAGAGTAAACGTTTCCAGCTATTGCAACTTAGAAATGCAGGTCAATTAGATAATTTCCTTCTACAGCAAATGCCCCTCCATGATATAGAGATTCCAGATTTAGTCTTCCAGGTATTTGGCTTCTATTTGAATATGGCTTATTGTATGATAAAGTTAACATTTTGCTGCTTTAACCTTATTTCTTTTTTTTTAAAGCTAATAATCTATAGACAGATTTCCTCCCTTCTCTTTAGGGATTAAAAATGTACATATCTCCCAAATTCCAGAAATTCTTCAGCTTCTTTGCAATTTAGTTTTGGCCAAACAGTCTATTCAGTATTCAATAGCCCAAATCCTTCAGGCATATTCTAAATTTATGTTACTATTATATTTTTGTTATCACAGCTTTGGGAGTAAAGGGGAGAGACATTACCACAGTAAACTTAAACATTAATTATAAGGCACATTTCAATGTTAGAATCTGTAAAATATTTTTAAAAGAAAACAAAAGCTGGAATGCACAATAGGTTCTCACCAGCTGGTGCCAGCCAGCTCTACCATACTATCAAATAAGCCTAGCTTTTTATATCAGTTGCTTTAAGTTGCTACTTGGTAAAATTTGAATATGGATCAAATATTAAGTAATACTGGAGAATTACTGGCAGTGCTTACAGCATTGTGGTTGCATAGAAGCATGTCCTTAGTCCTTGGAGATTCATGCTGATGTATTTCTCTAGAGATGCTTAAAGTGTCATGATGGCTGTAATTTACTTGGTAATATGTTAACTAAAAATAAAATAAAACAGATAAAAATATGATAAAATATTAATTATTTAATCTACAGGGTAGAGATATGGATTTCAATATTTCTCTGGGAGGCCAAGGCAGAAGGATAGTTTGAGTCCAGGAGTTTGAGACCAGCCTGGGCAAAATAGTGAGACCTCATCACTACAAAAAATAAACAAAATTAGCTGGGCATGGTGGAGCACACCTGTAGTGCCGCTACTTGGAGCTGATGTGGGAAGATCACTTGAGGTCAAGGCTGCAGTAGGCTGAGATTGCGCCACTGCACTCCAGCCTATACGACAGAGTAAGATCCTGTCTTAAAAAAAAAAAAAATTACACACACACCCACATACACATGTGTGTGTGTGCATATGTATTTCTACTTTTCTATATGTTTGAAAGTTTGAAAAAAAATTTAAACAAAAATAAATAGCACCTAATATACCAGTAAAATCCCACTTAAAATGTAGTTTAACAAATATATCACTTGTAAGAGCATTAAAGACTGTAAGATACATAGCAATATGTTTAACAAAATTGTACAAAACTCAACAAATAACATTTTGAAATATTTTTGAATGATAGACAAAAGAATCTGAGTCAATGTTCATTGATACAAAGAGTCAATATTGTAAACTGCCAATTCTACCTATATTAAGTGGTAAATATAGAAATGCAATTCCCAACCAATGAAATGGAATAGACTTATTATGTATATGTGGAAACTTTATATTTGATAGCATTGCCATTACAAATCAGTTGGAAAAGAATGAAGGATGCATTAAGTGGTTTTGGAATCATTATTCATACATGTGGAAAGAAATAAAATTAGATTCAGACATCATAAAAGAAATAAATACCGTGTGTCGTGAAGATTACTTGTAAAAAGCAGAATTTCAAATGGGCATTTCAATTTTGGGATACAAAGGTATTTCTTAAATAAGAAACAAAAAAGTATAAATTATAAAGAAAAAGATTAATTAGTTTTTATGTTTGATTTTTTTTGAGATGGAGTCTCACTTTGTTGCACAGGCTGGAGTGCAATGGCATGATCTAGGCTTACTGCAACTTCCACCTCCTGGGTTCAAGTGATTCTCATGTCTTAGTTTCCCTAGTAGCTGGAACTACAGGTGTGCACCACCACACCTGGCTAATTTTTGTATTTTTAGTAGAGACGGGGTTTTGGCATGTTGACCAGACTGGTCTTGAACTCCTGACTTTAAGTGATCCATCCCCCTCGGCCTCCCAAAGTGTTAGGATTACAGGCATGTGCCACAGTGCCTGGCCAGATTAATAAATTTTGTAACATTAAAATTAAAAACCTACAGATTAGAAAAGTTATTCCCAACACGTGTAACATTAAAATATTAATATCCAGAGTATTATGTTAACTCCTAAAAATTAATAATTTAAAAGTAAATAAAGTGATATGAAATAGTAATATGATATTTTCTTAAATAAAAGTTGTTACTTGCAAAAGAATTACTTTCAGGATTTTTAATGGATAATTAGAAAGACAAGTAACATACTTTCAGATAATGCAGCATGCGTTCTTTCATGGCTGAAGAGTCTAAAGTATTTACTTCATTATTTTTGTATAGTCTTTAATAATATCTATAATATAAAATCGTTTCCACATACATTGGGGATATATAATACAGGAAAATGCATAAATAACAAATGCAAATTTACTTTATTTAGATGAAGCATCCAGCTGCGCTGAGTGAAGCGCCAGAATGTTTCCAATGTCCTACACATGAACTGAAGTGACTAGTGATATTTATTGCAATATGTCATGTATGAACTTTTTGTTACATTCAAGAAGTGGAACTAACAATTCTGTTTTTAGGAGTATGAAAGTCAGAAAGAGAAGGAGGTATCCATTTCAGATGTAAATTCTATTGTAGCACAAAGGATTAATTCTGCCAATTTTCTGAAAAAGGTAACAACAACGACAGCAACACAGTATTATCAATATACTTGCATTTGCTTGTATGAAAACTGGGCTTCTAGATACATGGTATTATAGTCCTTCCAGAGAGTCAGATGGACAAATCCACTCAATTGTTACTTTTCTGAACACTGAGGAGTTTTCTGTTCTTGCAGTTAGTTTCCTTCTTTGATGGTGAACTCATTATTAAAGCACATCCCAACCTTTTCTGTTTAAATTTTAAAAAATTCCCATCTCTTCTTTGACTCTAAAAGTTCACCTTGAGAGATACTACAGCATTTTGTCAGAACTCCTATATTTACTGGTGCCTCATGATATCATGGACCATAGCAGTTCAGGAGATGAAGGGATGAAGGAGCTACCAGAGGCACAGAGACAGTATTTGAGAAATAGATAGTCTTTGAAACAAAGCCAAATGTTTATAAAAGTAAACATTTATAGAACACTCTAGCAAACCAGGTTTGAGTGGAATCCTTCACTGGATTTCATACCCAATTTCTATCGACCTCTCATCACTCCACTAGACTTAGAAGCTTAGTGCAGGGGCTACATCTACAGATTCTTAGTGCCTAGCGTAGTACCTTACACTTGGAAAATGCTGATAAATGTTTGAGAAATTAATGAAGTAAAGGATGAGAGCTGAGGTGGTTTCTACAACTCCTACAAAAGTAGATTCTCACCCCCTACATCTTCTTTGCCGTAGAGCACCAGAGCAGCCTTGCAGGGTAATTTGAAAAGAAGCAAGGAAAGCTACAGAAATATATAAGAGACACATTCCAGATCCCTCATGGGGACAGGTGAGAGGCAACCACATGTAGCTAGTAGAGCCCCAGGCAGGTGTCTGAAAATCTATTCTTACTACCCTGTGTGTCACTGACAAGTAACTGAATCACTGAGTCCCGCTTGATTTTTTTTAAAAAACAGACAATATGAATGCTTGCTTTGCTTTACTTCCAGTGTGAGGGGTGAATGAGATAAAACTTCAAGTGCTATTCCAGTTCATACACCATGACTGTGGGATGGAATGTGGACTGCTCTAGCTCTTCCGGACATCAGAGAGCCCATTTACCACTGGCATGTGCTTTCCCACTCATCCCTGCCTCTCTCACTCCTTCTTTACTAACTCTCTTTCTGTATTTTTTAAGATGGGATGTGCTTTAATAGTGAGTTTGCAGTCTCAGGAAACAAAAAAGTGTTCTTGCTTATAAAAATGAGGAACACACACCCTTCTTATCCTGTTTCTTCATTTTTATATAAGGAGAAGCCCAGGAGGGAGAGCAGCAGAGGGTAAGGAAGGACATAAGAGAGCAAGTATCTGAGGATGCTTGAACTTCATACAGGAATCCTGGATAGGAACTTCATAAATATTTTGTGTTTAGATTTTAACTCCTTGTGAAGACTTCTTTGCTATCTGACAACAGTTTAAAACTACAGGTTTGAAAAATAAAATAAAGTGAAACTACAGGTTTGGTAGTTTTATGTGGTACTTACTGTAATCAAAGACACTGGAAAAGTTTTCTTCTGGAGGCCTATTGGGGCCATAGGTGCCCAAATCCTTCCGTGGGAGGAACTCACGGAACTGTGAGTTATGTGCATTCCATTTCCTGCTGTATTACTGGAGTCAGTGATGGCTGAGGCCAGGGTTACAGCAGTACAGAGTGAGGTCACAGTAGTCTCAAATATTACTAGATAAATTTTTACTGAAACATTTTCTCTAAGAGGGTAGCACATCTCTTCAATCTGTCCATTCATTAATTTATTCAATGAATATTTATTGAGCACCTACTGTACTCCCTGAGCTCCTTGAGTATATATTCTATAAGTCAGATAAAGGGAGACACATTATTAGTATGTTACAGAACAAAAGGTGCTATGAAAAATAAAGTAGGAAGAGAGAACAAGAGTTCTGTGGTGGGGGGTGGTTGGGGTGAGTAGGGGCACAATTTTAAGTAGAAGTGGTCAGAGAATCTGGTAAGAAGGTAACACTTCTGCAAAAGACCTAAAGGAGATGAGGAAGCTAGCCATGGACATTTTGGGAAAGAACATTCTAGGCTCATGGAACCCATTTGTGAAAACTTGACGTAGAAGCACACCTGGCCTGTGGGAGAAACAGCCAGGAGCTCAGCCTGTGTCGTGCCAAGGGAGAGAAGAAGAGAGAGAGCGGGCAGTGAGGGGGCCACTGGGGTCTTGTTCACCTTCAAGGGAAACAATTTGTTGTCTGTGTGCCAAGATGGTTTTTAGGAGTTTATGTTTTTCTCATTTGTCTCCCACCACTCCCATTTTCCTACCCACTTCAAGAAGACAACTAGGGCCTAGGTTACATTGTCTCCAGAATGATTTTTGAAAGGACAGAAAGCAGGAAATTGCCTCCAGAGACGCCTCTGCCTGGTTTCATATCTGAAAACCCAAAGACAGGGTAAAATAAGAAAGTGAAGGGTTTCCTCAGACTTAAAAGGAGATGTTCAGAGTCCTTGGAGGAACTAAGATCGGTGAGTTCTCCAGATAGGAAGGGCTTAGGGAGATGGCTCCCTTCAAGCACTGACTTTCTTGCCAGGCTGCCAGAATGAGGTCTTAAAGTCAGAATAGGATTGACCCAAAGCAAATGTAGAAATGGGATCACATTTCCCTGGGTTTGTAGATCAAGACTCATGTCCACTAGTGGCTATCATAGAAGTAGATTCACTGGGCAGTTGTCTCCTTTGGTGAAAACCAGTTCTGGCCACGTACACTGTGAGTTAGATGAAAAAAGATATGAGAGCAAAGAGTTTAAGATGAGATGAACTGGATGTAGAAGCACAAAAAAAGTGGAAAGAAAGAAACTTTGGTTAACTTTGGTGTGACCGTGTGAAATTTGGAAATGACTTTAATAATGGCAACAAACAATAGTATTTTCACTTGTCTAATCCCCCGCTCCATCCACTGCTTGCAAAAATTAGGAGTAAAATCTAGTGGCACCAGTAGCATTGTAAATGCTTAACTTTAAAATATAAACAATACATTTTTTATTAAATTCTAATTTTTTTAGGTGAGAAGGTTGATAATGAAGAGAATTGTTAAAATTACCAAATGCAGCTTGTCAGATATTGTGACTGATTATGAAGAAATTGTATCTACAAGGTAACTGCTAAAGACTATTAAGTATGAAATACAAACCTTTAAGATTATCCCTTTAAAATCTTCTACGTTTTCTATTTTTATTTTAATTAAGCCATACGTCAAAAGATACAGTTTCAGATCATAAAGTAAAATATGATGACTTAAAATAATTGGTCAATTTAAAGTTGCATTTTGGGATATCTACATGATATATTTTCAATTATATAGTATTTGGGGGCAGATTTTGCCCTCTCCTTTGACAGACTTTAGGGCAAGAAAGAAAAATACAAGAAACATCTTTGTCCCAAATTAGTTTTGCCCTTAGATTTCCTGTCTTGAGACTGCTATGGGAAGAGTTGTTGCTGCTAGCATTTTGCTAAGTCTGTAATCTCCCCTTTGCAAAATGGAGAATCCTCAGCTGTACAAAGGCACTGAGATCCACATGCAGCAGTTGGGGGAGTGTTTGCTGAAGTAACTCAATTCTCATACTGTCCTATCTGTGAACTAAGGGTAGGAACAGGGCTGTCTCTGGGAAAACTTCTTGGAGGCCACATGCAGACTCTTGGAATGACCAATGAGGTTTTAACTGGTTTAGGATACTGAACTCACATATTGTGTTTTACTTTTCAGTCCTTGCAGGGAAAAATGGGTGTGACCATAAAACTATACTTCCATGGATTTGTGTTGCCTGGGTTGGCAGCATATATAACTAACTCTAGTTTCAAAGCCATGAAGAAAATGTTAATATTCAGGCACTTTCAAGAGAATGATTCCTCAACAACAAATTATCTTCCAAAAAATCATCATGTTTCATGGCTTTACCTCTCCATGTTCACATCTATCTCTCTTTGAACCATATACCCAAAGGGCAAGGAACAATCCATCTCTCTTAATATGAGGGAACATGGCATCTCTTCCTTCCTATGCTAAGAAAAATATTTCTTCCTTGAGTTTAAAACAACTCTGTCTCCCCTCTACAATGCAGAGAATGTGATTCAGAATAATGGTCTCATTATTCTTTCAGTTACTCAAAAGACTGATATCTTTTAAAACCATGTTTTTTTAAAAAAATGTAAATGAGACTGATGATCATTTGTTTACTCTTTAGCCAATTGACAGATGCAGTTTTTAAGTTTGTTGAACCACGAAGAAAGTTAAAACCTCAGAGGAAAGAAAGGAAAAAAGTCACAGCACTGACGATCTCTGATGGAGATATTAAGATTCTTGTTCGAATAGTGAGGGCCTATAATATTCCTATGAGAAAAACAACAATTAATAGGTAAGGCAATATGCCCCAATTTTTAGAGTTGCAAAAGGTCTATCTTAAATGTGATTAATTCTCCATGCTGTTATATTTGGAAACCTTTGCACTTTGTTAATGCTCCATAAACATAAAATGAATGAAAACTGAAATCTCAATTTGCATATCAAACCTGTCAGTGCCATGTATTAAGAGTTTTCTGAAGTTCGACATTCCCAGAGTAACTTTAACATGTACATTTTGAGGGTGTTGGGTGGATGTTCATCTTCTCATATTATATCAAATAAATGCCTTTATCTCTATTTCCTGTTGTGAAAATTCTGAAGCTTCTGCTGCCAACTGCCCTATTCCATGCCACTGGCTCTCTCAGTATTGGAAGCAGAAAGCTGGTGAAAGTCAATGGGACTCTAATTTTTTTGGGGGAAATGCCCCAGAAAAGCTGTGAAGCAAATGTGGAATGGTGTGTAAAATCAGAATTGCTATAGTTACACCCTGCTCTCTTTTAGACCTGTTGTTTTTAGGTAACATCTACAAATATAGGATTTCACCCATCCTTTCAGTAGGTGCCCCAGTGGGTTTTATTTGTGTTTTGGGGGCAGAGGATACATGGGGCCAGAGTGGATATCACCAGTGGGTGGCCAAAGAATGGCATCATGAATATTAAGTGCCCACATGTATTTAGTGTATCCTGGATATTTAGTGTCTCATATATTTAGTGTCAGTATGATTTATCTATTACTAATATTTAGTACCCAAATGCCTTAAGAATCTTAGGCATTCCCCTCTGTCTGTGTCCAACACATGTGCCCTACTTGCTTACATTTATGCTTACCACAGCTCATGAATTCTCCCTATGAAAAACAAACATTTTGCTAATCTGTAGTTAACACCTCTTAAAGGTTTTGCCAATGTCTTACAAATTACAGCCTTGTTCATCTAAAGGAATTGAATATGCTCAAAACAAATTTACATTTCAAAGGCTGTTTTGTGAAATAAGGACATATAAAATCATCACCATTTTCTATAAGCATCACACTGTTAAAAAATATTATAACACCAAAAAAGTAGGAAGGATATAGTCTTAAACTATAACTTGTCTTTTCTTTATATTTATATAATTACATTTTAATTGGCATTCATCATGAATAACTTGCCTTTTCTTCTCCTTCTTCTGAATACCTGTGAATATTTTATTTAGACTAGATCTAATCCATAGTTCAGTATTTAGGAGTTGCTCTTCCAGAGTAGTAATTATCAAATGTTTAGCTGTAACCACACATGATAATACAATTCAAAGCAAACTCAGTAAGGACTAGAGAAACTGACTTATATATCTTCACAAGCACGGGAAAAACCCACCCACTTCTACCAAAACTGATACTAAAATGAATTAAGTCATATGTCTCTATATCATTTTTCCTGAAGAGCCTTGGCTATGTCTACTTATTTGAAATCATCTGTATCTTGCCTCAGACATAAAGAAACAATCAAATCAGTAGCCTCAGATGAGATCCTACATGAGGTAAGTATTTAACACTTCTATAAAGTGCAATATTGATTATGTTTGTTCTGAATTACAATTGGCTCTTAATTCATCTCTCCATCTATATTTTCTTTGGCTTCCAGTTTATTTTGCATAACACAGTAAAAGTGGCCTTTAGAAAATGTAGTTCTAACCATTTCATTGCCTGCTCTCAGGGTCTGTATGATGAGGTATAAGACCTTAAAATGGCTACAAAATCTTCAGGCATCTGGCCCGTGCCTGCAATTAGCCTCATCTCTCTGTATCCCATAGCCATGTTGTGCTACTCCTTGTTCCACGAGGCCTCTACTAGTTGTTTCCTTTGCCTGGAATGACCTCGACACATAACCATGTTATTGTCCAAATGAACTATGATTTGAAGTTTCCAAGCACACGCTCAAGCAATGTTTTCTCCATGATGCCCTCCTTATTGTCACCCCCAAAAGTTAATCATGCCTTTTCCTGCATAATTTTCACACCCTTAAGATGTTTCTCTCTTTTCTCACATTTCATTGCACTTCTTTGTTTACCTGTATATTTTCCCCTGATAGACTATACAATCCTTAAGAGAAAGTTCTGTTTATCTTTAGATCCTAGAAAAGTACCTGATATAGAATAGAGCCAATAGATGTTGATTCAATAAATAAATAAATAATGGCTGTTTGAAAAACTAGAAAAATGAAGCCGTGCACTTGCCAAGTAATTTCCTAGACCTCTACTTTTATTGACTATATAAAGTATTTCAAAATCTAGTCAATGTTTACCATGTGTTTCAGGATACTGTACATCCATTCGTGGAAGTTACTTTCCAGCACACTGTATACCAAACCAGTACAGCAAGTGGATCTCATCCATGCTGGAATGAAGAAATTAAAGTAGATTTTCTGTAAGTTGGAGTTCATTGTTCCATAGCTCCTAAAAAAAAGAGCAAAAACAAAATTATTTTGTTGAGCTACTTATTGAAATAATTATTGAAACAGGCTTTATTTACTTTTATCTATTTTTCTTTTTTTTCCTTTTTGTAAATTATTTTATTTCTTCCATGATGATTTAGAGGGACTATCTTCAAACCAGTACAAATATTTCATATATAATATCTGTCTGTTTTCTAACCAATTGAGTAATTTGTTGCACAATAAGCCACCTCTCATCTAAGCAAGATATACATTAAATTTGAAATGTGAAGATATTACATAATGAATTAGGACACAATTAAAATTTTCTTTAAATATTTCCTTGTGGGGGAGGACGCCACACTTCCACTCAATGAAGAGAAACATTTTCACAGTCCAGAGGTCTTTTTTTTTTTTTTTTTTTTTTTTTTTTTTTAACACCGATTATGCCATGAATTCATGGGAAAGAGGTTCCAGGCAGCTCAAGCTTCTTCCCATTGGTTCTCACAAAGTGTGTTTCTCTGGGTGGAGCAGGCTGGCGCTTCAGTTGAACCCAGGTATCTTTTTCTCTGGCTTCTTTCCTTTTCTGATCATTTTCCTTCACGCATTTCAGGAAGCTATCTTAGCTCTTAGAGTACTGAATGTGCTTTATGTGCTCAATACACACATTAATTCTCGTGGCAACAATCTTGCCCTTATTTGTTTACAACAATGCCAACAGCATGCTGGACTCTTGGTTTTGCCGTGGTAACACTTACATTCTTTTTTGAACAGTACCCATTCATTTGATGTCTACAACATCACCTTTCTTATACATTCACATATACATGGCCAAAGGAACAACTGCATGTTTTCTAAATGGCCTAGAGAACAAACATTGGGTACCTTTCCTCTTTTCCCTTGTGTTCGTCATTTTGGCGAATTACAGGAATTCCAGCCGAAAGGATACTTTTCTCTCTTTTTCTATTGTTTTGTCTGTCTTTTTTTTTTTAAAGCAGTTCTCTATATGTTATGGATACCAGCCCTTTGTCAGTTATATGTGTTAAAACTATCTTTCCCTAATGGTTTGACTTTTCATTTTCTTTATATTTTGATGAAAATAAGTTTTAAATTTTACCAATCCTTTCCTTTGTGGTATGTTCTTTTAAAAAGTCTTATTTAATAAATAGTGGACTTCCTTTACTTTCCTTAATTTAAACATATTTGCATTAAAATTTTAGACCATTGCACTTTCTGAAGAATGAGTGAGGATATCTTTTTCAATAATATTCCTGTATATAAAAGTATTTTTAATTAAAATAGTTAACAAATCAGATTTTTAAATCCAAAAAGAAATATATACCTATCTTCCTTCTTGCTACCAAGAAGGAACAAAACAGATATAGACTAGAATAATTCTTTATATGGTGTTTAGGAATGTACATGTACACACACACGACCCAGTAAAATGGATCTAATTCTATGGCCGCTTCCTTTAGTATTGCTATGCTTTACTGCTGGGTATAAATTTCTTTCATGAGCAGGTATGTGTAGCTATTAAACATCTAAACTTTTTTTCAAATAATATGAGTCTTTTTACTTTGAAAAGTGGGAAAATTGACTTCTTATTCATACATGTAGAGCGGGATTATCTTATGGATTAGCCATCATTTTATATTATTTTTCTATAATTTATTTTATATAATTTCCTGTGAATATTTTGTTTCATATCTTTCATAGTTTATATGATTTCATAGGATTTCTATGCTTTGTTCGATGCCTATGTTAACATATATTCCCCACTAACAAAGACTAAAGGAACTCAGAAGAACTGACATAATCACTTGCATATATGTGGTGACATCTTGGAGGCTATATAAACATTCAATCCCAGCCACCCCTTCTGAAAGTGAAAGATTTCAGATCCTAAACAGGATTTGCAAGGAAAGGGAAACGCCATTTATGCCATTATTTCAACTTTGGGGTAGGAGAACTATAACAAAGAAAACTTTAGGATTTTGTTAGCTTAGATGCTATGGAACTTCTCCTTTTAGCAGAAATCAAATTTGTTCTTCCGGATTCAACATAGGCTCAATTTTATATATATATAATTTTTTTTTTTTTTGAGGCGGAATTTCGCTCTTGTTACCCAGGCTGGAGTGCAATGGCGCAATCTCGGCTCACCACAACCTCCGCCTCCCGGGTTCAGGCAATTCTCCTGCCTCAGCCTCCTGAGTAGCTGGGATCACAGGCACGTGCCACCATGCCCAGCTAATTTTTTGTATTTTTAGTAGAGATGGGGTTTCACCATGTTGACCAGGATGGTCTCGATCTCTCGACCTCGTGATCCACCCGCCTCGGCCTCCCAAAGTGCTGGGATTACAGGCTTGAGCCACCGCGCCCGGCCAGCTCAATTATATTTTAAAGTCATTGGCCAGAGTTCCTAAATAGATATCCTTGTTATTTGGCTGCCTGTCTGAACCTCGTACCTTCACTTTGCCTTGTTCTCTGACACTTGCTTTCTTGAACTATTTGATGTTTGTGTGTAAAGGAAATTATTGACTTAAAAGGAAATCTATTATATAATATCATATAATAGCAAGTTAAATCATTAACATATAAAATGTATTTGTTTGAAAAGTTTGTAAATGTAACACATGGTCATGTGTATTTGGAAATATTTGGAATATTAATTTAAACATTAGCATTAGAAGAAATATACTGTATTAAATAAATTTAGGAGAACATAAAACAGTCAGTAAGATATATAAACTTATAAGTAAACCAATGAGAAGACTTGGGAGTGTTTACATCCTTGCAATTATAGCAGTGAGATGAGCCAAGAACAATTTGGAGTACAACCAAGTGGGTCAGAGGCTTCAGATAAGCCAAAAACCATCCGGCTACTACTTTTTGTTGCCTCTGATACAAGATCCTACTCCCCTCTTCTTGTGACATTTTAGTGAATAAAAGCCACAAGCAAATGGATAAGCAGTCATAATATTATGTATAAGTAATAAGTAATATTAAATAATTAGCTCCATGAGCCCTTCTTGGAGGGAGAATTATGATAACATTTGAAGAACATTTTAATAAAATACAGAATGCAAGGTAATGCAGAAGGACTTAAGTGATGTAAGGAATGTACTAAGTTAACAAGCTAAAAAATGTTGTAAGGATGGCAGTTGTCCTTTCTCCTGCTAGCATAAGGTTGTAAATAAATATTGCCTCCCCTGCTCTTTCTTAGGTCCTGGCAACAAGAAAGGACATCCTTGAGGAACAAAGTAGGGGAATCAGCTAGTTGTTTTATCATTAGGAAATACAAGGAAACTTCCACTTAAAACTGTCCTCTAAACTCACCTAGCATTTTCAGTCATCATTGCTTGCAGGTTTCAGAAAGTTATAGAAGCTGTTGAAGATCCTTTGAAATAGTGGTTGCTTGCTTAAGCCACAAGATTCAACAAGCAATGTCAGTGGTAGCTGTATAGTGAGAAGACCTGGTCTTTGGAGTCTGTCAGAACTGGGTCCAGCCAAGTGTGGTGGTACACCCTTAGACCCAGCTACTCAAGAAGCTGAAGTGGGAGGATCACTTGAGCCCAGGAGTTCAAGATCAGCCTGGGAAAGATAGACCCTGTCTGTAAAAAACATATATAAATAAGTAAACTAAACAAAAATATTTTAAAAAGAAGAGCTGGGTTCATATTAGGCTGTCATTTGCTGGTGGCATTACCTTGAGTAAGTTATTTAAATTCTCTGAGCTTCAGTTTCTCTCCTATTATACAGGATTGAGATTTCCATCACTGTTAAATGTCTGATGGAGATTCAGTGCACAAGCTGGAGCTGAGAGTAAAAATTCATTGCTTATGATATACACTATCCTTTCAACTACCTCCAAAATGTATCTAATCAAGAATGCCATCAGCAGACAGCTTGCAAAATTAAATGCACTCCATTATCCCAGTTTCTGCTTGGAGAAAATTAACATGGGAAAGGGAATAAATTCTGTTTTCTCTTTTTCTTTTCTTTTTTTTTTTTTTTGAGACGGAATTTCGCTCTTGTCGCCCAGGCTGGATGCAGTGGCACAATCTCGGCTCACTGCAACCTCTGTCTCCTGGGTTCAAGCAATTCTTCTGCCTCAGCCTCTTGAGTAGCTGGGATTACAAGCACCCATCACCAGACCTGGCTAATTTTTTGTTTGTTTGTTTGTTTTTGTTTGTATTTTTAGTAGAGATGGGGTTTCTCTATGTTGGCCAGGCTTGTCTTGAATTACTGACCTCAGGTTATCCACCCACCTCAGCCTCCCAAAGTGCTGGGATTACAGGTATGAGACACCACGTCCAGCCATAAATTCTGTATTTAAAGTCATATCTATTAACTGAGAATAAAAGAGAATTTTATCTCTGTGTGTCAACTAGCAGAAACTAGCAGAATATAAGACAGTTGAAAAACCTATATAATACTCCAAATAATCCGTTTGCAATGGATACCTGTAGTGAAAGCCCTTTCTGTTTTACACGTAAACATTTTTATTTTTCATCATGAGAGAGATGTAAATTACAAAGCACATGCTGGCTCTAATGAAAGGGAGCAGCCAGTCTTCAAAGCATATAGCTTTTTCTTAGTTTATACTTCATAAAAGAAAACAACACAGGTAATTTTATAGTTCTTTATGAATAATGCTCTTAGAAAATAAGTCGATTTTGAGAAAATTAAGCATTTGAATATATATTTTTTATTTGCAGCTCACCAGGACATGATTATAGCTTCTCAAGCTTATCTAAAATAAAAGATAATATATATATCAACATTTTTGATGAAATGATGATTGAAAAACATGAGGTAAGGTAGAATTATTATAATAGCCAATGCTGAAATAATTCTAAGAAGGTCAAACTGAATGAAATCTAGTAACATATTTGTAAATATGCTTTTAGATGCAATGTGTATATCCAACATTTTCTTGAAAGGATTTGAGGCAACTTGAAATAAAATCAGATATATGACAAGTCAGTTTAAAAATAACAGAGATCGCCGGGCACGGTGGCTCAAGCCTGTAATCCCAGCACTTTGGGAGGCTGAGGCGGGTGGATCACGAGGTCAAGAGATCAAGATCATCCTGGTCAACATGGTGAAACCCCGTCTCTACTAAAAATACAAAAAATTAGCTGGGCATGGTGGCGCGTGCCTGTAATCCCAGCTACTTGGGAGGCTGAGGCAGAAGCATTGCCTGAACCCAGGAGGCGGAGGTTGCGGTGAGTCGAGATCGCACCATTGCACTCCAGCCTGGGTAACAAGAGCGAAACTCCGTCTCAAAAAAAAAAAAAAAAAAAAAAAAACAGAGATCATAAACCACATACAGGAGGACGAGGAAGGAATATACCAAGAACTTGGGAGAAGTAGGTTTCTGCAACTGAACATTACATTTAAATGTAAGCTTTGTGTAGCCAATACAGAAATATAAACAGAAATAGGTTACATATTTCTCATTATCTGATCAAAGAAAATACACTACTCCTGCAAAAGAGATCAAATTATTCCTAAGGCTAAAATTCAGTTCTACTGTCTTCCTCATAGATGTGTGAAAGTTCCTAGCACAATGCCTAGTACCCTAGCAAGTTCCAAAATAAATGTTAGTTTCCTCCCTATTGGACTTGCCACTAAAAATATAAAGATGCATACCCATAATATACATAGTAGATCTATATGTAGTATATATAGTAGGTGTAGTATATCTACTCTTTTAAGGTATATAGATTAAATGCTCTAATAGAAATGTTTTCCAAATTCTATGGCAATGCTGTTGAAGGAACAATTAATTCTACCTGGAGGGACTGGGGATCCATGTGAGAAAGTTGAACAAGACCTTGAAGAGAACGGTTCAGGAATGAACCTTCTGTAAAAACCACTGCAAATCATAATGGCTATGTTTTCAAACCCAGTTTTCCATGAGATATGACACACATTCTTATTAAAGGAACTTTAGATCAACCATGATAAATGCTGAGTGTAAAATATTAAACAGTAATTTGGTGATAGCTTTTCTCCAAGTAATTAAACTGAGTAGTGTTCTGATTATCAAAACTGATAAATGGATAAAGCTTAAAAACTCAAAAGAATGTCTAACAAGTTTTCTCTCTCAAAAGTGAATTATCTCAAAGACTAATTTGGTCAGAATTGAATAGCAGTTGATTAAAAACTGAAGCCTTGAAAGTGCTTTGCATTGTGAGATTGTTGTTACTGGAATGAGATCCACATGCTTTAGGTATCAGACTTGTTTGTGACAATGTTGGCATGCTCTTTAGAAAAGGAAAGGTCCTTGCATTCTTGCCCTCTTCTCATGGACTGGGGTTTAGGATAGTTATGGGTCAAAACATTCCCTTGTCTTTTAAAAGACTAGCGTTAGACTGAGCCCCGAGATAGCTATCCAATTGAAAGAAGGTTTGAAGTTATCACTGAACACTATTTTGTCTAGAAGTGTTTCATTTTTCCTCTCTTTTCTCTGTGCCCCTCCTTTATATTTTCTTCCTGCTATCGACTGTTTCTTACTCCCCACAGATCTCCCTTTCTTTAGTTATGTATTAGCAGAAAGCTGAAGACTTGGAACTCACAGACGCATAGCCTATTTTTAACACTCGGCAAGAAAGAGATGGACTGAATTGCCTTTGGGGCTGGCAAAGCAAGCCCCATGCATACTCCAGATTTAAAGCTTCGGTTAACTGTGACTCTAACAAAAATTCCAGTAGCCACAGAAAGACCTTAAACTAACCTGACGCTCGGATATTGGTTTAAATGCTTTTTTTTTTAAGTTATTTTTAAGATTTTAAAATTTATTAGCATATAAATTTTCAGCATAGTCTATAATTTTTGACTTGCCATTATCTACTATCCTCTGGTTTCTAACTGTATCCAACCATGTCTTTCAATTTTTTAAAGATTATTTAATTTGGAAGATGTTTGCCTATTCTTTAAAGAACCAACTACTGAAATTGTTTTTACTTTTCACTTTTTTCTTGGTTTTCAAATTCATTTATTTTTGCTTGTATTTTAATTATTTTCTTCCTCTCTATTCCCCTAGGACTATAACTTTTGTACTTACTTTGACCAAATGTATTCAATGCCTAGTTTGTTTGATCTCTTGCCTTATCATAAATAATGGAAACATTCTGAGACTATAATTTTATCTCTGAAAACATCTTAGACTACGTATTTTATATTTAGTTACTTATTTTTTGTTATTTTATATATATATTACATTTTCTTGCTTGGCCTATTTTCCAATATTATATCTTTGCATTTTCAAATGTTTGAGAGGCTTTTGTGTAAACTTTTGATTTTAAATTTCAGTTTTATTACCTTGTAGAAATCATACTGTACATTTGAGCCTTTAGTCCACAGTAGTCAAGCCACTGTCCCAGCTCTATGACTGCTAATTAACATACAAAGGTGTTCATTCTGATGACAAGGCAAGGGACCCTATTGGGCAAGCTGTGTTGCTCCTGAAGAAATTATCTTCTAGAACAAAGATGAAGGCGTTACTTTGATTTACAAGGGGTTGAGAAATGAAATGTACAAATACCTGAGTTTTATTTATACAAGTTATTTAAAGAGATGGTCCCATCATAGCAGCATCTCTTCCACTATTTAACCATCAGAATGCCTGGCCCTGCTTCAACTACACCAGGATATGCAGACTTACCACACACACATTATTACTCTGGATATTAAGTCCCGTTTTTATCATTTGATATATACAACTCCCATACTAATAGACTCCTTAAAGGTTGTTTCATATATAATTCGTATTTTTGATCTTAAAATTCTTTCATTGCTTCTCAGAGAGGATGCATAAGGAACTTTTTATTTTTAATTGGCTTTTAAGTTCAGGGGTACACATACAGGTTTGTTATATAGGTAAACTTGTGTCCCGGGGTTTGTTGTACAGATTATTTCTTCACCCAGGTATTAAGCCTAGTTCCCATCAGCTGTTTTTCCTAATCCTCTCCCACCTCCCACCCTCCACCCTCCAATAGGCCCCAGTGTGTGTTATACCTTTCTATGTGTTCATGTGTTCTTAGTTTAGCTCCCATTTTTAAGTGGGAGCATGTGGTATTTGGTTTTCTGTTCCTGTGTTAATTTGCTAAGGATCATGGCCTCCAGCTCCATCCACGTAGGGAACCAATTTTAAAGTAAACCTTGATAGAGCTATAACTGTATCTTAGGCAAGGTAGACCTAAAAAGCCTGCAGCTTCCCTGGGACTTAGGATGGAAAGATTAATGCAGCTGGGAGCACATCAGTCAGAATTCCAAGGCCTTGATTGCTGCAAAGCTACCTAAGTGTACCTATTACCTAGACTAGAGCAACACAGTCCATCTGCTCAGCTTTGTTGTTGCTGGTCAGCCTCTGGATTTAAAAGACCCTTCTCATATTCCCTGGTAAGTGGATGGAGTAACTTTTCAAGTACAAAAAGTCGGAAGGGCTCCTAATGTCCAAAGCAGTGGTTATGAACTAAAGGCAGGAATCAGTGTTTTGGCAGCTTTTTTCAAACTTCAGCTATTTTCTTTCACTCTCCCTAGATTCTCTGGCCTTTGGTTGATGAAATGAAAAATATAAGTGGCTAAAAGTGGAGGAGATCATAGGTGCTGCCAATGGGAGAGGTGGTGATGGTGGCAAATGCCAATCCCTTTTATGCCTAATCCCCGCTTCTTCCTACTACAAATATTTTCTCTAATTTTGAAAATAGTGTTATTGAGGAATAATTAGCATACAATAATCTGCACATATTTAAAGTGTATAATTTGACAAGTTTTGATGTATATATACACCAACGAAACCATCAATACAATTAAGATAATAAACATATCCATTACCCTCAAATACCTCCCTACTCTGCTGGCATTTCCACCTCCTGCCCACAACCAGTGATCTGTGTTCTGTCACTATTGTTTCTATTTTCTAGAATTTTATAGAAATGGAATCCTATGGTATGTGCTCTTTTTTGTTGTTTTGTTTCTTTTACTCAGAAAAATTATTTTCAGATTAAGTCATGTTGTAGTGTTTAACAAATAGTTCATTTCTTTTATTATATAGCAATATTCCATTGATAAACCTGCATTTCATTGCTTGTTTATATATTCACCTGTTGATGGGCATTTAGGTTGTTTGCATTTTTTTGACTATTATAAATAAAGCTGCTATGAACATTTGTGTAAAGTCTTTTTATAGACAAATGCTTTCATTTCTCTTAGTAAATAGAAATAGCTGGATATTATGGTAAATGGATATTTAAGAAACTACAAAACTGTTTTCTAAAGTGATTTGCCACTTTTTATGCCCATCAATAATGTAGGGGACTTCCAGTTCTTTCACTTTCTTATACTTTGTCAAACTTTAAACTTTAGCCGTTCTAATAAGTGTGTGGTGGTTTCTCATCGTAGTTTTAATTTGCATTTCCTAATGACTAATGGTATTGAGTACCCTTCCATGTAAATATTTATTTGCCATTTATATATCTTCTTTGGTGAGATGTCTGTTCAAGTCTTTTGCCTATTTTTAAAATTGGGTTATTTTCTTATTATTGAATTTTGGGGTCCTTTGTATTCAAGTCCTTTGTCAGATACATGATTTGCAAATATTTTCTCCCAGTATATAGCTTATCTTTTAATTTTCTTAACAATATCTTTTGAAGAGCAAGTTTTTTAATTTTGATGAAGTCAAATTTATCAACTTGCTTTTGATGTCATATTTTTTAGCTCTGTATTTTGCAACTCTGTTCCTAGGTTCATACATGTTTATAGGTATATTTTTTTGATGAATTGATTTCTGTATCAGTATAAATTCTCTCTCTTTATTCCTCATTATACTTCTTATTTTTAAATATGCTTTTTTGCTGTTATAGTCACTCAGCCTTCTTTTAATTAGTTTTTGTATATCTTTATTTTCTTTTAAGCTGTGTCTTTATGTTAAAAATGAGTTTACTCTAGACAACACAGTTGAGTCTTGCTTTTTTTTTCCACTCTGACAATCTCTGCCTTTGAATGTATGGCCGTTTACATTTTGTATAATTGTTAACCTGGCTGGGTACCATCTTCCCATTTATCTTCTGCTTATCCCAACTATTCTTTATTCTTTTTTCCTGCCTTCTTTTGGATTGATGGAATACTTTGTGATTTCATCTTATCTCCACTATTGGCTTATTAGCTATACTTGTTTGTTTTCCTAACTGTTGCTCTCAGGTTTACAATATACTCTTTAATTTACTACAAACTATCTGTACATAATATAGTAGCACTTCACTTGCAGTGTAAGAGCAGGATCCTGTAATATAATGCCTCCATTTCCCCCTCCTTGCATTGTGCTAGTATTGTCATACATTCTACTTTACACAAGTCATAAACTCTACAACGGATAATTTTCTCCCAGACTATTATTTTTTGCTTTAAGTAGTTATCTTTTAAAGAAATTTAAAACCAAGAAAAACGTATCTTTTCTATTTACCTTTTGGTTTCTTTTTTAAAAGAAAGAATCACTTTTTTTTGCCGGGCGCAGTGACTCAAGCCTGTAATCCCAGCACTTTGGGAGGCCGAGGCGGGTGGATCACGAGGTCAAGAGATCGAGACCATCCTGGTCAACATAGTGAAACCCCGTCTCTACTAAAAATACAAAAAATTAGCTGGGCATGGTGGCACGTGCCTGTAATCCCAGCTACTCAGGAGGCTGAGGCAGGAGAATTGCCTGAACCCAGGGGGCGGAGGTTGCGGTGAGCCGAGATCGCGCCATTGCACTCCAGCCTGGGTAACAGGAGCGAAACTCCGTCTCAAAAAAAAAAAAAAAAAAAAAAAAAAGAATCACTTTTTATATTTACTTATGAGTTTGTAAAACTATTCATCACATGATATTAAGTAGGTAATAAAAATTATTCATCTTCCTAGGATCACTGTCTCAAAAGCTGTAGTGTTCATTCATATATAAGAAAGAATTGGCTTGGATCCATTGTCTTCCCTTTTTCTGCTCTTCTGCAACAATCTGAGGTAAGAGAAAACACTTATTTGCTAATTATTCTAACTTTTGACCTCTGGCTAATAGTAACACTTTCTGTTGTCTTTGAATCAGACTCTGTGATTGGCAGGCTGGTAGGTCAGTTAAGATGATCCTATATTAGAATGTTCTGGACTTTTGAAGTATTTGAACTGTCTCTAGAACAGAGGATACTCACAAATTTCTTTCTTATATCTTTACAACATTCACTAACAAAAAATAGGACAGCTAGTCTTAGATCTTAAAGCAATATTTATATTTGCATGTAAGAGTTCTATAAGATCAGATTCATAAAACATTCTGATTAATGGTGTTGCTTTGTAATCATGGGTCCCAGGAGTTTCAGCTTGTCAGCATGGTTTATTGATAATGGTAAGACCTATGATTTGTACCTGGTCTCTGTGAGACCCTTAGGGGGCTCTGCTGTTGGGTAATTATGTAGCAGGAGAAGGCCTACATGACTAGCAAAGTAGAAAAGCACCAGCCCAGACTCCACTGTTACTTCTTCACTAAGTGATGTTAGGTAAGGCACTTGACGTCTGTGACGCCATGCCAGACACTGGAAAGTGAAAATTCAGAAATGAATTTTTTACCTCAATGAGTTCACTGTCTATGAAATAAAACTAACATTTCAGTACAATGTGATAATGCTGTAGTGCTTTAATAGAGGCATGAGATTGGTACATGGGAACATACAGTAGGGAGTACTTTACTCTTCCTGGGTTGCAGGTGGAAATGCAGGGGGAGTAGTTCAGAGAGTTTGGTAGATAAGAGGAGACTAAGGAGGAAAATGAAAGATCAAAGAAGACTTTACCTAGGGGATAACTTTTCAATTAAGTCCTTAAAGATGAATTTGTCAAGCAAACAAGAGCTTGACAAATTTGTCAAGCAAATAAGGGGTTAAATTAGATTGCCTTTTGCTACACTGCTTTTCCATCCTGGGTTTCTTCCTGCCTATGTGTCCTGACACCCAATTTCCAAGGAGAAAACAGTGCTCTCAGATTTATTTCAGAGACAGTCTTTTAAAAAATATATACAAATAATAGCTCCTTTACTTGTCAAGGATTGTGAGCCTTGTTTATTAATTACAGGAAGTTACCACTGTAGTCTCACAATAGTACATAAATGGCTGTCATTGTATACCAATTAAAATTTTAATGAAGTTTCTGTTCTTACTACCTGGCTGTCATGTTACCAACTAAAGCTATTGGTAAGAAGGTAGGAAAGATGGAATATCAGGTAGGAGAGTAGAGGTGCCTGCACAACGTGCAGTCACGTGAAGTCATGATGTTGCGTGTTGCAAAGAACAGTAATAGGAATATACATTGTTGGAGGCACAGCTATAGGGCTTCCTATGTTTATAAGTCCCTATGGACATTGCTCAGTCTCAGGCCAGACTACAGGATACAGAGGTGGTTAAGAGTGTGAGCTTCATAGGTGAACACGTCTATAATCCTGGTTCCACTGCTTACTAGTTTTGTGGTCTTGCATAAATACTTCAATTCTCTGACCCTCAGTTTCCTTATTTGTGAAATGGAGATAAGGGCAGTGTCTAATCTACATCAAGCACTTGGCACAGGGTTTTGCACGTCGTTAGCACTCAGTAACTATTAGTTATCATGTTTTTTGGAGACAGCGTCTCACTGTGTTGCCCAGGCTGGAATGCAGTGGCACAATCATGGCTTATTGCAGCCTCAACCTCCCTAGCCCAAGTGATCCTCCTACCTCAACCACTTAAGTAGCTGGGACAACAGGTATGCACCACCACTCCCAGCTAATGTTTTTTATTATTATAATTTACCTCTTCCCTACACACACACATACACACATGCGCATGCACACACACACACACACACACACACACACACACACACATACACACACACACAATTCCTCCTATGTGGACCTCAGGGTTGTCTTGCTGTTGTATGTTCTCTTTCTAGACCCAATACAAAATGTAACATGATCTTTTAGCTTCTTCTCTGGGCCTGAATTGGATTGTCTAAGAGCTTTATCACTGGTATAGTAACTTGCTTCTTTGTTGCATTCCTTTCTTACTCCTACCCTCTCTACATAGTACATATTAGGCAGGGTCCCAAGGTGTCAAGGGTGCCCATGAACACATCACCACAGAGGACCTGCCCATTCGTGGGCAAGTACAAATGACTAGAAGCCCCTGCATGCAGGTAAGCATGCTTTCTGTGATAGAGAGGACTCTGCTGGGCTATCATATTTGACTGATGTTTATTTTCATCATGAATAATCCATTATACTGATATGCTCTTTCAGATTAGTGGAACATTTCAAGTAACTATTCCACCAGTTTTGCTTGGGTATACTTGGAGTAATACTTATGTATTTCCTAGAGAAGATTCCAATGAACAGAATTTAAAAGAATGTACATTCTTAAATATTTTTGCTACCATTGAACCTCAAATATCATATGTCACCTATAATCCAACACTAGATAAGGTAGGTTTTACATTGAATTTCTTTTATATATACCATCAAAGAAGTATGAAGTACTTTAAAAACCAGTAATAATAATTTCAAAGCTGGCAAACATAATCATTGGTTCTTGATATTTCCTGTGGGAACAATATAGCACAATGTTGACATACTTTAAATTTGATTCTAGTTTTTAGATCAAACAGAGGTCTTGCAGAGAGCACAGATTTTTAAGAAGAATTGTAAGGCAATCTTTCCCAACCGAAGAATCATAACTACTGTTTTTAATGATGAAGGGATACAGTTCTTAGTCACAAGATATATTAAGGCATTAAATCCACCTCAGCAACTTCTGGACATATTTCTTCACAATTCTAATGCAACACTTGTAAGTTATAATTATTTTTAACAGCTTCATTATGATTGAAGAGCACCTGTGAAGAATCACTTTTACCTTTTGTTATTTGGTTTCAATCTAGTGCATTGTTTGTCCTCAGAATATTTGTACTATTTGTGAGTTATAAAGCTCCCTTAGCTGAACCCTTTAAAATCCTAAAATCAAAAAAAAATCAAAACCCTTTAAAAAACCCTAAAATCAAAAGTTCTAATTTAGATTGGCTTTTGCTACACTGCTTTTCCATCATGGGTTTTCTTCTTGCCTGTGTATTCTGACATCCAGGATCCAAGGAGGCAACAGTCCTCTCAGATCTTTTACAAAGACTATCTTTATCTTTTAAAAAATGTGTACAAATCATAGCTCTTTTGCTTGTCAAGGATTGTGAGACTTGTTTATTAATTGCATGAAGTCACCAGTGTAGAGGGTCATAATAGTACATAAATGGCAGCAATTGAACATCAATTAAAATGTTAATGAACTTCCTATGTTAACTCCTTGTTTCGCACCCTTTCTCTTTTCCTAGATTAGTCTGAATCTTTGTCTCCAGCACTTTAGGGGAAAAATTCATAGTATGATTTCTATTGTTTGAGAAAGTACACTGTACTACTCTAGTATCTCCTGGCTGTAGCAGCTTATTATAAAGTTATATTCACAAAAATAATTCTGATCGATTTTTTTTTTCTGATAGATTTTGAACCAAAAAACAATAAAACCTTTACTATGCTTCAAGATCTTAAAAAATTTTAACAGTTGTACTTTAAAGTACATGTTTAATATTGATACATATTATTGCAATATTTAAAATATTAGTAATTTATTACAATAAAATATAATGGTTACATGCACCCTGTGCAGTCAGGCCAACTTGGGCTCAGTTTCCCAGAGACTTCACATATGTATTAGCCATGGAACCCAGGGCAAGTTATTTTATTGCTCCAGGCTTCTTTCCTCTTTCGTAATACGTACTAGAATAATAATAGTGTCTGCTTTTAAAGGCTTAGAGTATATGCTAAATGAGATAATGCATGTAAAGCATTGTGCTCAGGGATGGACATACAGTACACACTCAATCAATGTTAATATTATTCTAGGACCTCATTGCTCGATTTGTATCTTTGATTCCTTTTATGCCTAATACACCAGATGAAAATGATGGTTCTGATATATGGATGACATCGGAGGTAACAAATTACATTTTATAATTAAAATGTATAGTATTTCTTTTAAGGAAGCCTTTTAAAAATATATATTTCTGTATTACTTTTCCTTGTGAAATTTTAAAGTATTTGATAATTTTATACATCATCTTCAGCTTTATAACAGTCTATGGAAATAATTCATAAATAACAAAAATCTTTTCAAGATTCTAAGTGGTAACTCATAAATATTTTGACTCAATGGGAATTCCAGGAGTATAATATTATGCCATCCTCCAGAGAGCAATATGACTGTCACTATGGAGTTGGTCAAGACCCTGAAGTCTTGTGCAAGTGCTGTCACTTCCCCAAAGCTTTCCCCCATCACCCCCATCTGAGTGAAGAGCTCATACAGCAGTATTCTTCCGTGGCACTTGGATTCAAGTCTGATTGCCAAATAAAATACAGGCCCCATGCAATATTCAGGACAAACTTATAATAAGAAATGATTTGTTGTTTATCTGAAATTCAAATCTAACTGGGCATCCTATAAATTCTTTTCTAAGTTTGGCAACCCTAAGTAGAGTATTTCTTCCATTTCAGCTTAAATTATATTTTGTTACTAATATGTGGACTGCACACCCATACCCGTGTATGTACATCCCAATTTTATTCAGGGGTATTATGATCCTGCAGAACACTGAAAGAGGCTGAGCTAAAAATAAGCATCCAAGAAAATACTAGTTCCCCTGCGTCCCCCACAATCCAAACAATGCGCATAGCTAAGCAGTTACTGCAGGCTTGGAATTCCTCATGTCTTCTCATTGACACAAACTGTTCAGCCACAGGATGCCCGTGAGTGTACGACTGATTCGATTTCACAAGAAAAGAGTTGTTTTCTCTCACCTGACACACAGTCTTTGGAGGAAAACGAACAAACAGAAAACCTTGGTTCGAATCCTAGATCAAAGACTTAATAGATGTGTGACCTAAGATAAGTTAATTATCTTTTTGGACCTCAATTTCCTCATTATGTCATACAGGAGTTTAAAAAAAGACTAAATGTAGTAACATGCAAAGCATCTGGACCTCAGGAAAACTTAGTTTCCAACTATCATCATCTCCCTCCTCTTCTCATATTCTGCCCTTAACTCACCTAGTCACACTGTTCTTTCAGAAGGGCTTCCTTAACTATCCTCCCTAACCCCCATCCTTCACCATCACGCTCAGCCAATGCACACTGATAGGGCCATATCAGTTGTTAAAAACATTGCAGTGCTTCCATACTGATTGGCAAATAGTCACTGCCATGAGCTCTCTAGCTCCCTAACCCTTACCCCCACCTCCCTGGCCCCCACAGCCCCTTCTCTTGGACTGTACTGAACTAGAGAGCACATGTCCCATTTAAATGGTGTAGCCAGTAGTCAGCAAGAAATGGTTGCCCTCTGAACATTTGGACCCAAGTCTTTGCTAGAGGTTTTTTTTTATTTTTCAACAGAAGCCAGTTTTATATGAAAATTTCCTCTTTTTTTTTTTTTTTTACATTCTGGGAGCCAAAAAAACAAACAAAAAAACCCCACACCTGTAGACTAGAACTAGGTCACAGACCACCAGACTTCTACTTCTATTATGCTTTTTCTCTCCTGCCATATTGCTGTGCTTTACTGGATAATCTCTATTTGATCTGTTACACCCTGCTCAGCTGTTCAGCTCTTTCAGTTGAAGAAGTTTCAGTCACTCTTCCTGATTAAGATCCAACTCAGATCTCTTCCTTTCTCTGAGTTGAGAGTACTATATTGGTACAGGACAGGATGTAGCTCTGCAGCCCAAAGAATCACTTCCTGCGAACACTATATGATTCTCTTTCAGATAAGGTTCCTCAAAATACCAGTCCATATGTCCCTTCTTGCGAAGGGCACTTTAATATTTCTCCTAAACAAAAGCATCCCATTTTGGATATAAATTGGTCACTCTATACAATATCTATATTAAGTGTCCCATAATAAAGGTGGCCCCAATGCTCCAAGTTAGTGTTCTCTTCTGCTAATGCCCTAGCAAAGCCAGAGCTGTCTGCTCTGCTGTCGTCTTAGCAAGTTGGTAAAAATAAGTGTGTTTGGAACTGGAGTGCATAGAGGTACTCTGTATCAGTTGGATGCTTGTATTATTCAACTTTCCCGTCCTTTTTCTTTCTTTTTTCATTCCTATTGTTTTTGCTTTGCCTTAGCGCTGCATCAGTTTGGCTATTGGAAATAAGGAGGAGCATGCCATCCTTCTCTGTAATTTCTTTCTGTATTTTGGAAAGAAGGCACTGGTCCTCTTGGGAACTTCAGGGTTAGAAGTAAGTGCTGGAGTTCATATTGAAATAATGTAAGCAAAAGGAAATCAGATTTCAGTGCCAAGTTTAGAGGACTTCAAACCCAGGTTTCCATGTCTTCATAAACTAATTTGGAATTTCATGGGCAAGCAATGATTAGTTAAGAGGATAATGTTGGTTTATCAAAATTTCTGCAATGTAAATAGTGATTTCCTTTTGCTTTTCTCCTTTGTAAAAGAGTACTAAAAATAGTGCTATGTCATAGGGTTACTTGGAATATTACATAACTTAGTACATATTGAGGCACTAGAGCAGCACCTGGACTGAATAAAGGTGGTGGTAGTGGTGGTGATGTAACTATAGTTATAGTAGTAATAGTTATAATATAGTTGTGGCAGCTATTATCTATCTTTAACACCATGATCACTGTGTGTTTCTTTCTTTCTTTTTTTTTTTTTTTGAGATGGAGTTTCACTCTCGTTGCCCAGCCTGGAGTGCAGTTGCATAATCTGAGCTCACTGCAACCTCCACCTCCTGGGTTCAAGTGATTCTTCTGCCTCAGTCTCCTGAATAGCTGGGATTACAGGTGCCTGCCACCAAGCCCACCTAATTTTTTGTATTTTTAGTAGAGTCGGGGTTTCATCATGTTGGCCAGGTGGTCTTGAAATCCTGACCTCGGGTGATCCTCCCTCCTTTGTCTCTGAAAGTGCTGGGATTACAGGTGTGAGCCACCATGCCTGACCCATCATGTTTCTAATAAGTAAGTGTATTTTAGGTTCTGAAAAAATTATTTTCCTCATACTCCACTGCTGAGGTTTTAGTCTTATAAGAAGTGAGCCAGGAATTCATGTTTCCCTATCTGAAATGTTTACAGCTTAACTTATATGCTGCTTCTACATTTGTGCCAACAGAAAGCTATTCTTTTTGAATTGTTTCTAGCCCTACCATGAGTATCTTGCTAAGTGTCAGTATTTGCAGTCTTGCCTTACGGTTCTCGTCATGATGATTTATTTCCCTGTATTTTCCTGGCATCACTTAGTTTCTTTGCCAAGTTTCTTAACTATTAATAAAAAGCCTATGATTCATTCCCTCTATATGATCTCTTGCCGTATTTTAAGTGCCACTAGATGGCAGTAAACAGTCAATAATATTTTGGCAACTATTTGGGTTAGTACCTGTGGCCCAGCACTGCCAGAGGTATCCCTGTACAGTTTCACCTCAGCCATACGGTTAAGGTAAAGCCTCCTCTTTACTATAAAGACAATGAGCACAGAGACCAAGAGCAAGGGCTGTGGAGCAAAGGAGAGCAGACTGCACAGTGTAGTGTTAAGAATATGTAGTGTTAAGAATATGAGTTTGGCAGCACAGGTTTAAAACCCAGCGATTGCTGAGCATGGTGGCTCATGCCTATAATCCCAGCACTTTGGGAGGCTGAGGAAGGAGGATTGCGTGAGCTCAGGAGTTCAAGACCAGCCTGGACTACATAGGAAGACCCCTCCTCCAACCTCTACAATAAATAAATAAATAAATAAGCCAGGCATAGTGGCACATACCTGTGGTCCCACATACTTAGAAGACTGAGGAGGGAGGATCTCTTGAGCCCAGGAGGTTGAGGCTGCAGTGATCTATAATAGCACCATTGCACTCCAACCTGGGCAACAGAATGAGACCCTACCACATACACAGACAAAAAAATCCCAGCAATGCCACTAAGTATGTGATCTCAGCCTTGTTTATTTCTCTGAGCCTCAGTTACCTCTTCATGAAGCAGGAATAATGCCATTCATGGGCTCTTTTGACAAGCTCCTTAACCTTTGATTCTTTATCTGAAAGATGGGCATAATAATCAACCCTTCCTCCCAGAATTTGGAGTGAATGAAAGTGAGAAAGTTAGTGTTAATTCTTAGCATAGTATCTGGTGCACATAGATACTCAATAAATGTTAAATAGTATTATTATGATTATGATTATTGAGACATAGAGTCTTGCTCTGTTGCCCAGGCTGGAATGCAGTGGTGCAATATCAGCTCACTGGAAACTCTGCCTCCTGGGTTCAAGCAATTCTCTGCCTCAGCCTTCCGAGTAGCTGGCATTATAGGCGCCCACCACCATGCCTGGCTAATTTTTGTATTTTTAATACAGACGGGGTTTCACCATCTTGGCCAGGCTGGTCTTGAACTGCTGACCTTGTGATCCACCTGCCTTGGCCTTCCAAAGTGCTGGGATTACAGGCATGAGCCACCACGCCCAGCAGTCTCATTATTATTACCTAAATTGTTTTATTATTTGCTAGGATAGGCTTATGCTACAAAAGGTCTTATCATTCAGAGTAAAATAATAACATAATAACTACTTTTTATTCTTCTGACTGATTTCCTGCATACTTTCCCTTTAGCTTCTAATTCTAAATCTTGTTCCCAAATTTAATTTAATGGCTTTTTAACTTTACTTGGTTTTGTCAGAGCCTTAAGTCAGTTTCCATTTCCTATCTCTGCCTGGTGTTCACCCTCAGTGTCCAAGTATATTCTGACCAAAGCAGGGATAGTTCATGTAGCACCTTGTGTGGATTAGACAAAAGTGCCCCTACCTCAAAACACTGTAGTACTACCTATTGGGAAATCCTTGTAATACACAATCCTTGTAATCCTTGTGATTTGTTAAAATGACAGCTGTGTTGCCATCAGGGCATACTCTGCAGAACCATACATGGCAGCACTGGCTCACAAATTCTTTCATCTGAATCCTCATGCTAACCTGGGGCTGAGGATTTCTGGAGCTTTGGGGTTTTTTGGTTTGTTTTTTTCCAAAGAAAATTTAAAAGCCCTCAGAAAAGCTTTTATCTATTTTTGTTGTTTGTTTGTTGTTGAGACAGGATCTCACTCTGTCACCCAGGCTATAGGCCAGTGGCATTATCACAGCTCATTGTAGCCTCAATTCTCAGGCTCAAGTGATCCTCCCACCTCAGCCTCCCAAGTAGCTAGGACTACAGCTGTGTACTGCTGTGCCCAGCAAATTTTTAATTTTTTTTTTTTTTTTTTTTTTTTTTTTTTTTTTTGGTGGTAGATACTGGGTCTCCTTATGTTGCCCAGGCCAATCTCAAACTCCTATGCTCAAGTGATCCTCCTTCCTCAGCCTCCCAAAGATCTGGGATTACAGGCATAAACCACCACACTCAGCTAAAAAAGGCTTTAGAAATCAGAATCATCAGAATATAATTTCCATATACAGAAATAACTTTAAATCCACCAAAAATTACTTTCTTTTTTCTCATACAGGGACATGTGGCTTATGTATTAACTCAAGAAACTAATGAGTATTTGCTTTGGAATCCATCAACTGGCCAGTGTTATAAGCAGTTTGACCCATTTTGTCCCTTAAAAAGTGTAGATTGTTTGTTTGATGATAGAAATGTAAGTACATGGCGAAAAAATTCTTGAGTTATCTCCTCAAAAGTCACTCTGCCTACACCCTAGAATTACCTGGGGAACTTTACATATAGATATTCTATCATATTCTCTAGGGCATGGGGTTGGGGCAGTCTTTCATTCCTAAAGCTCCTCCAGGTGATTGTGTAGTGCCTTCAAGGATGAGAACCAATGATGTGGTCTAATGATCATGAAACCCTAGAATCTCTTTATCTCCTGCCTCAGACCTCCCCTGGGATTCAGTCACTTCACTGAGTAGTAAGACTGTAAAATTTTGCTCCTTCTTTACCAACGATGGGCCTTGTGTTCCCATGGACCTACACTAATTTTATGTTAATGTTTTCATAGGTCTGGTTTAATATTCAACAAAGTAATACACCAATGGCTGTATTTTTTGACTACTCAAAGGAAAGTTTCTGGAAGCCATTGCTTCCAAAAAATGTTCAAGGGACAAAAGTACAAAGCATACAGGTAAATCATATTTTTCCATGTGTGTCTGTATGAGAGTTACCTCTCATTCTAATTTTTAACAGTTGTGACAGCTCTTGCTATGTTTTATAGTTGATTGCTTACTGAAATATTTGGCAATATTAATCAAAAACTAGTTTTCTCTGCCATCCAGCTCATGGCCCCTTTCCCCTACTTGCAGAAAAAATAAATTGAGAAGAAAGTGACATCTCAAATGTAAATTTAGATGCCAAAATAGAATTTAAAAAATTTTCATCATAAAACATAGCATATAATGTTCAAGATGTACTGTAAGTTCTCACTCTGACCTAGCCCTCCTGCACCATATCCATGGTGACGATCAAGTATAAAACTTGGCAAGCAAAAAGCTTTCTGGGGCTCCCAACCATGATAGTTATCTCATGGAATAGAAGGACAGAAACACTAGCAGTGAGTAAGCTGGAGCAGGGATGGCGGCAGGGTCTGAAAATACTTCACGAAAGCTAGAGAACCAGAGCAAGTTACTTTTTAAAGCCAGGGATGTGGTGGGGCTACTTTTACTCCCTTGTTTTTGAAAGACGTTGAGAAGGAAAGCTGTAGACTCCCTGCTTGGGGCTCAGGAGGCAGGAGACCAAGAAGTAACCCAGTCATTACATAGCATGGCCAATGGATCTGTGACATACTCAGTATTACTTTGAGAGGGCACTAGCAATACCATGTCAACACCTGTTTCTGGATTGAGGGCCAAGCTGTGGCAGGGTGTAGGCAACTGCAAAGTCCACAAATGAGGAGACAGGAGCCCAGAGGCAGGGAGAGAGAAAGAGAGAGAGAGGATAAGAGAGAGAAAAAGAACAATAGAAAAATTAGGCAAAAGACAATTCATAGAAGCAGTAGCTTAAGTGCTAAACCTCACTCATAATCAAGGAAATACAATTTAAAACAAGGAAACCATCACTGGACATGGTGGCTTATGCCTGTAATCTGAACAGTTGAAGGGATCAAGCCATGAGGATCACTTGAGGCCAGGAGTTCGAGACCAGCCTGAACAGCATAGCAAAACCCTGTCTCTAAAAATAAAAACAAAAGAATTAGCCAAGCATGGTGATGATGCATACGTGTAGTCCCAGCTACTTAGGAGGCTTAGGTGAGATGACTGTTTGAGCCCAGGAAGTTGAGGTTACAGTGAGCTATTATCGCACCACTGAACTCCAGCCTAGGAGCCTAGTGCAAAACCTTGTCTCTAAGATAAATAAATAACTAAAACAATAAAACTATTTAACATGCATAAAACTGGCAAAAAAAAACTGTGATCATACTAAGTGTTGGCAAAGAGGCAGAGAAGTGGTGGCAGCATACATTGCTGTAAATGCTCTGGAAAACAATATGGTGATAATCCCTGGTAAAGTTGAAGATGCTCAACCTTTGATCTGCCAATTCAAACTTCTCAGTATATACCCCAGAGGAACATTCACAGGGAGAAAAGTACAACAACTTTCATTATAGTATTGCTTGAAATAACAAACATTTGAAATGGTTCATCAACTGGAAATCAGTACCTGAGTTGTGAAGTACTTATACAATGAAATCTTCTGTACAGCAGTAAAAGATGAACCAATTGAGCCAATTTACAGTGTTTCCAATTTGACTGTCCGTGTGTTACATCAGAATCTCTGAGGCTGGAACCCACATGCCAGTAGTTTTGAAGGCTCCCCAGTTGATTCCAATGTGCAGTCAAGGTTGAAAATCGCTGGCCTAGAGTCAGGGATATCTACATGAAAGAATATAAAAAATGTAATGCTGAGCAAAATAAAAAGACATGAAGTGACACATACAGTACAAAACCATTTATGTGGAGTTTGAACGCTATATATTATTTATGTATATATAGACATGTGGTGATGTAGAAAAGCATTCACGGGAATGATTCAGATTAGAGGTCACTTTTGGGGAGAGAAAAAAAGGAATAAGATCAAGGAGTAGTATACAGAGTATACTCTGTATTCAGATTATACTTGAATACAAAGTATTCAGGTCTGTTTGTAGTATCTATTTTTCTTAAGTCTAAAACAAAGATGGGAGAATGCAAAGATCAGATGTAGCTAGGTGGTAGGTATGCTAGGTGGATGCTCATTACATTATTCTCTATGTTTGCCTGTATATTCAAGGCAATTCACACTATCAAAAAGAACGTATGGTGGCTGTGGGGGAAGAAATCAAACAGGGCCCAAGTGTATAAACTGATGGGTTTCTGGCTGGGTGTGGTGGCTCACACTTGTAAAAACCAGCACTCTGGGAGGTGAGGCAGAGAGATCACTTGAGGTCAGGAGTTCAAGACCAGCCTGGCCAGCATGGTAAAATCCCATCTCTACTGAAAATACAAAAAAAAAAAAAAAAAAAAAAAAAAAAATTCGCTGTTTGGTGGTGCACACCTGCAATCCCAGCTATTCGGAAGGCTGAGGCAGGAGAATCACTTGAGCCTGGGAGGCAGAGGTTACAGTGAGCTGAAATCACGCCACTGCACCCCAGTCTGGGCAATTGTGTCACTACACTCCAGTCTGGGATTCCAAAAAAAAAGTAATAGGTTTCTTTCTCCTTCAACATCTCCTTCCCATTCTCAAAGAAGTCACTACTGTCAGAAGTTTCTCATGTATCCTTCCAGCATTCTCCATGCAGATGCAAGCATATATAGGTATTTTTATATTTCCTGTTTGAAAAGTCATTTTAAAGAAGGGGAAACGTGCTTATCTCTCTTGAGCCATCCACATTTAAAGCGTGTACAGCCCATTCCTTGCTTTGCCCATCCCAAAGCTGTGACCAAAGCATTGCTGCCTCCTAGGGGAGAATAATTTATTTTGAGACGAGGTTCTTGTTTCTTTAATGCATATTCATTCTCCTCTCCATTCAGGTGATATTTATTGATTTCCTGCTCTGAGCCAGTGTGATGTTAGGTGTAGATACTACAAGGAAAGAGACATGTCTCAGTGTTCTTGGTACTTGTATTCTAGAGGGAGAAACAGAAGGGAACAAGCAATTGCAGTATAGAGTGATGAATGCTGTTGCAGAACATATAATGGTGCTTTAGGGAGCACACAGCAGGAGGCCCTGAGGGATGGGGGAGTTGTAGGGGCTTCCTGGGAAAGAGTGATGAGAAGCATGAGTGAGGAAGGGTGAGCAGAAGCTGACCTAGATAAAAGTCAGGAATGAGAATGGTCCCGGCAGATAGCAGGAATAGTGAACAGAAGATCTGTAGTAGCAAGGAGATATCTGTCCAGGAGCTGAAAGGCCATGCTGGCCAATGCTGGGGTGAAGAGTCCTGGTGAGAGTTTGGGGCCTTTGTCCTCAGGGCAGTTAGAAGCCAGCATCTCCAAGGCAAGGGCAGCTGTGATCAAAATTGTGTTTGTAAAAGCCACTCTGACTTAGGGCTGAAACTAAAGCCTTCTGCCAAGTTGAATCTATAAATATAAAACTCATAGTTGTGTTTAACTTGTATCTCTATTGACTTCTTTCCTGTGGGTTCATGGCCTTCCATCTGCTGCCTTTCTTTTTCTTTCTTTTTTTTTTTTTGAGACGGAGTTTCACTCATTACCCAGGCTGGAGTGCAATGGCACAATCTCGGCTCACCGCAACCTCCGCCTCCTAGGTTCAAGCAATTCTCCTGCCTCAGCTCCCAAGTAGCTGGGACTACAGGCACGTGCCACCATGCCCAGCTAATTTTTGTATTTTTATTAGAGATGAGGTTTTACCATGTTGACCAGGATGGTCTCAATCTCTTGACCTCGTGATCCATCAGCGTCCCAAAGTGCTGGGATTATAGGTGTGAGCCACCGCGCCCGGCCTGCTGCCTTTCTATATACATCCCAGACTAAACCACTATCTAGAGTGAACACTATTACACACAATTGTCAACACAATTTGAATGTGTATGAGGAGAATGTGGGTACTCAGAACTGGTGTTAACAGGGAAATCCCCTTGGAGTTTTAAAGGATATGAGTTCCTAGAAAGAAAGAGGCCTCTTTCTTTGCAAGAAAAGGAAAGGACAAACACACCATAAACTTCTTAAGTCAGCATAAACCAGGCCTCTTTTTCAGGCCTGAAGGTGGCCTAACTAATCCAGAGGATTTGCCCAGTGCGGGGTAGACAGCCATTGGTGAAAGTAATCAGGGAATTCCGTCTAGCTGTCCCATGTGAGATAGCTGCTGGCTTCTGCAAAATGACACGAAGTCATCCTTCCCTTCCTCAGTATCTCCCGTCTCCCGCCATGCTGCACTGTGGGGCTCCTCCCTGGGCCTGGGACCATCTCTAATGCAGTGTTTCTCCACCATGGCAGATATCAGAGCCAGCAGGGGTACGGGAGGAGCTTGCTAAAATGCGGGTTACCTAGGCCTCCTCCCCAGTTTCTGATTCAGTAGATCTCTGGTGAGGGTCGAGAATTTGTGTTTCCAACAAGTTCCCAAATCTGAGGTTGCCAGTCTGGAGACCACACTTGGGAACCTAGAGACCTATCAAATGTTGCTTCCTTTTTACACAACCCTCATTCCACTCACGAGCGGGGAACATCTGTCCCTGTCCCTACAGCTGCCTCTTCCTCAGCTCAGGAATACCCAAAGTAAAAACTGTCTAAACCCAGTCCCTCACTCTTGTCCATGTGAGCCCTGCAAGGAGTTGAAGGCTCGGTTGGGAAGGAACTTGAGAAGTCCTTCTCTCCTCCCAGCAAATCCTGCCCAGGTAGCGAACTGGAAGAAACGTGGAATAGCACTATTCCAGGCAAAGGCTTGGAGACAGGGGAGGTTGAAATGGATTCTGTGTGTGTGTGTGTATGTGTGTGTGTGTGTGTGTGTGTGCGCACGCGCGCACGCATACAAAGAACTGGCTTCTTCCAGCTGAAAGAAACAAGTAATCAAAGAAGGAAGATGATCAACCATATTAGAATAATAATAATATTGGCTGGGCATGGTGGTTCATGCTTATAATCCCAGCACTTTGGGAGGCAGAGGCAGGCAGATTGCCTGAGCTCAGGAGTTTGAGACCAGCCTGAGCAACACAGTGAAACCCCGTCTCTACTAAAATACAAAAAATTAGCCAGGCATGGCAGCGTGTGCCTGTAGTTCCAGCTACTCGGGAGGCTGAGGCAGGAGAATTGCAAGAACCAAGGAGGCGGAGGATGCAGTGAGCCAAGGTCACGCCACTGTACTCCAGCCTGCGCAACAGAGTGAGACTCCATCTCAAAAACAAAAAAGAATAATAATAATGTCTGATTTTTGTTGAGCATTCCATATGTGCCAGGCTTTACGTGTATTTCTTTATTTTAAAATCTTCACAAGACCCTAGAGCAGTAGGCAGACTCAGAACAGAGAGGTTGAAGACTTAGCCAAGGTCACAGTGGAAGATACCAGTGCAGCTGCTAAAGATTATTTGGTAGAATCCATATAATGTCAAATGCTTGTTTGAAAAATGAATTGGGATGCCAGGTCTGTTTTACCCATGAAAAAATATCTTCTTTTGTAAATGCATCCCCTATCCCCTGCTGTGGTGAAGCAGTGTGAAAATCAAAGAAAATGTTATGGTCTGCATTGTACCTATGGAGTTGAGTGTTTCTGCCACAGAAGCCTGGTTTGTCTTCCTCCTTATTATAGCTGGCACTCCAGGAGTAACTGATGTAAATGTGGTCTCTAGAATCTTTCCTAACTTTTGGTTGTCTATTTCAGCCTGAAGAAATAATTTATTTTGAAACTGATAAAAGCATGGTAGAAGATCTAAGGAATAGGTACCGTGTTTCCCCCTAATCTCTTGTTGGGTAACCTTTCAGTCCTCTGATCCAGCCTTTCAAAATACCTGCTAGATTCAGCAACAGAATTGTGAAAAGGGGGATTATAATATTTCCAGCTGGCACAGTGGCTCACGCCTATAATCCCAATTTTTTGGGAAGCCAAGGTGGGAGGATCACTTGAGCCCAGGAGTTGGAGACCAGCCTGGGCAACATAGGGAAACCTCATCTCCACTAAAAAAAAAAAAAAAGAAAAAAGAAAAAAGAAAAAAAAATTAGCTGGGCATGTTGCCATATACCTGTAATCTCAGCGACTGAGAGGGAGAGGATTGCTTGAGCCTAGGAGTTTGAGGCTGCAATGAGGTATGATCACACCACACACAACTGCATTTTAGCCTGGGCAACAGAGTAAGGCCTTGGCAAAAACAAAAAAACAAAAACAAAACAGTTCTATTGAATCACCTGGCTCTTGGTACATGCATTGAAAAGTGGCCCCTCTGCCATCCAGGGCATTCCTTGACGGGGATAGACTAAATTATCTCTGGAAACATTGTGGGTCATGACTGGAAAGTTCTCAACATAGCTGCCTGTTGAGCCTATAGTAACAACAATGCAGTACCTTACACTTCTTGAAAGGACGTGAAGGCAAATGGCCCATGACACAAGGTCTGGTGAAAAACATCCCAGTTAGGCAGTATAAACAGCAGTACTGCCACTACTAGACACTCCCAGCCTCCAAAGCACATACATATAAGTGCCTGAGGCCCAAAGAGTCACAGGCTTTGCAGCAGGGCCCACTCTCAGGCCATGTGTGTCAGATGCTTCTGGATCTGACTGCCTCCAGTGGCTCATACTCACACAGCAGGCTGGCATGGAAGCCACTATCAACCAAGCAGCAAAGAGCATGACCAAGGCAGTTTTGCCACTCCCTTTCTCAATAGCACACATCTCCTCCCAACCCCCCACCCTGTCATTCCTACTCCTCATTTCTCAGTTCTTAACAAAAAAAGAAAGAAATGCAATAAGGAAATGGTTCCCAACTGGTTTTCATCAGAATCGCGTATAGAACTATTTAAAAATACAAGTGTCAGCATCCCTGGATCAATATCTGGAGCTGAAACATTTTGATAAGGCCCTACAGTTGATTCTGATGCACAGCCACTGTTGAGACCCTCTACAAACTCCAAACTACTTAGTTTCACTATAAACTCAGCTAAGAAGAGACCTCCAGCACCTTCTTAAATAACACACACTGCAATTAGAGAATCAATGCCACAAAATCATCCTGTACAGAGATGCTTTTCAGGAGAGCCCCATCAACCAACCCATACTGTGCCCCCTCCCTCCTCCCTGGTATATTCATCCCCAGGCACTGTTTTAGGGGCTGGATATGTATGGGTAAAAATCCCTTTCCTTATGGAGCTTACATTCAAGTAGGGGGAAGCTGATCACCAAACTTACCAGTCCAATGCCTTGTTTCCTCCCAACTCTGCTTGCTAAATTAACTCATCTAATAATCCCATCCCTGGCAACATCATCCCAGACCAGATGTCTGGATTTTCATAAGGGCAGTTTCTTGGAAACAATGTCCAAGTCAAGGGAGGGTCTTGAAGAGTAGGAATGTCAACCCAATAATCAGATGGTAAGTGTTGTCAAATCATATCCAGTAGGCAGCTGCTGGGTTAATTAGAGAGTTAATTGCTGGCTATCCCCAAGAGACTTCTTGCCTTCCCAAGCCCAGTAAGAGCCTGCCTCTCCCCAGCTTCATTAATGTGAATGGTGGCAGACATCTCTAGCTATAGAGGTCTGATTTCCTCCTAAGTCCAAATATTCATTCTCAGAGTTGAATAGAAGTTACAAAAGTCTTACTACATTTACTAAATGAGTTATAAGTTGTCATAAAATTAGCTTTGCATTCTTAGGATCGAAAGGACTCTGAAGAGTAAAGTGATGGAATGGCGACCTAAACACCCAACACGTTGGAATCGACAATGTACTTTGATTTTGCGACAGATCCTTCCTAAGCTGGAACTTGGCATAGGAAGCTTTGTTTCTTCTGAAGGAGATAATGAATTTGAAAGAATACTACAATTTTATTGGGTTTGTATATGATTTAATGCATTAATGGCATTTGTTTTATATATGTTGTTAATTGCTAAATAATGGCAATCTTAAATATTTCTGAAATGCTTTTATCTTCATCCTGAAAGATAGATACTATAGCATAAAAATATACTTATTGAAGAATCAATATTGTTAAAATGTCCAAACTACCCAGAGCAACCTACAGATTCAATGCAATCCCTATTAAAATACTAACGACATTATTCACAGAAATAAAAAAGCCAATCCTAAAATGTTTATGGAACCACAAAAGATGCAGAATAGTCAAAGCTATCCTGAACAAAAAAACACAAAACTGAATCACATTACTGACTCCAAATTATACTATAGCGCTATAGTAACCAAAACAGCATGGTTCTGGCATAAAAATAGACGCATAGACCAATGGAACAGAATAGACAACCCAGATACAAATCCACACACCTAAGTGAACTCATTTTCAACAAAGACAATAAATTATACTGGGGAAACTGGATATTCATATGCAGAATGAAAGTAGGCTCCCATCTCTCACCTTACATAAAAAGCAAATCACACAGGACTAAAGAGTTTATCTAAGGCCTCAAACTATGAAATTGCTGCAAGAAAACATTGGGGAAAGCCTCCAGGACATTGGTCTGGGCAAAAATTTCTTGAGTAATACCCCACAAGCACAGGCAACCAAATAAAAAATGGACAGATGGGATGACATCAAGTTAAAAACCTTCTGCATGGCAAAGGAAGCAATCAACAAAGTGAAAAGACTGAGAGAAAATATTTGCAAACTACCAATCTGATAAGGGATTAATAACCAGAATATATAAGGGACCCAAACAACTGTAAGGAAAAAATATGATAATCTGATTTTTAAAATGGGCAAAATACTTGAATAGACATTTCTCATAAGAAGACATACAAATGACAAAAAGGCATATAAAAAGGTGCTCAACCTTATTGATCATCAGAGAAATGCAAATCAAAGCTAAATGAAATATCTCACCTCAATTAAAATGATTTTTATTCAAAAGACAGACAACAAATGCTAGAAAGGATATAGAGAAAAGGAAACCTTCGTATACTGTTGTTGGGAATGCAAATTAGTACAACCACCATGGAGAATATTTTGGAGGTTCCTCAAAAAATTAATTTAGAGGTTCCTCATACTATAGGATCCAGCAATCCCACTGCTGGGTATATGCCCAAAAGAAAGGACATCAGTGTATTGAAGACATGCCTGCACTCCCATGTTTTTTGCAACACTGTTCACAACAGCCAAGATTTGCAAGCAAGCTAAGTGTCCATCAGTAGATGAACAGATAAGGATAAATGTTCATCAGTAGATGAACGGATAAGGAAAATGTGGTGGATATACACAAATGAGTACTATTAAGACATAGAAAGAATGAGAGTCTGTCATTTGCATCAGCATGGATGGAACTGGAGGTCATTACTTTAAGTGAAATTAGATAGGCACAGAAAAACAAGCATCACGTGTTCTCACTCATTTGTGGGATCTAAAAGTCAAAACAATTGAACTCATGGAGCTAGAGAGTAAAAGCTTACCAGAGGCTGGGAAGGGGAGTAGGGGATTCGGAGGGAGGTGGGGATGAGTAATGGATACAAAAAATAGTTAGAAACAATGAATAAGACCTAGTATTTGATAGCACAACAGGGTAACTATAGTCAATCATAATTTAATTGTACATTTAAAAGTAACTAAAAGAGTATAATTGAATTGTTTACAACACAAAGGTTAAATGCTTGGGGGGAAGGATAGCTGTGACTATTATGCATTGCATCATTGCATGTCCATATCAAAATATCTTCTCCTGTACGCCATATATATACATATATATCTACTATATATTTACTATGTGCTCACAAAAATTAAAAATTAAAAAAATATGTTTACTTAGAAACCAAGAAACTTCAAATGTATTGAAGAATTACTACTAGGACCATATTGCATGGCATTAACTTGGAAACAGTTATATGTTTTATGATGCATAAACTACAGACTTTGCAAAGAGATGTCCGAAAGGAAACCACTCTGCAACTAAGAAATTTAAAAAAATTATCTCTAATAATAGAGTCAATTCCTTGTTATTGGTTCTGGGCAAGAGGACTCCAGGCAAGCTTCAATATCTTCTACATGCAAATTACAGTGGTCCCTTGGTATCATTAGGAGATTTGTCCCCAAGACCCCCACAACTACCACAATGCAGAGATGCTCAAGTCCCTTATACAAAATGGCATAGTCTTTGCATATAATCCATGTACATCCTCCTGTATACTTAAGTCACCTCTAGATTACTGATAATACCTCACACAATAGTTAGGTATTGTAAGTAATAATTATAGTTATACTATATTGTTTTCTATTTGTAGTATTTTTTATTGTTTTGTTTTTTGTGATGAAGTCTCACTCTGTCACCCAGGCTGGAGTATAGTGGTGTGATCATAGTTCACTGTAACTTCAAATTCCTGTGCTGAAGCAATTCTCCTGCTTCAGCCTCCTGAGTAGCTGGGGCTACAGTTACTTGTCAGCATGCCTGGCTAATTTTTAAAATCTTTTTGTAAAGATGGGTTTTCATGATATTGCCAGACTGGTCTTGAAGTGCTGGGATTACAGGCATGAGCCACCGTGCCCAGCCTATTTTGTATTTTTTTCTGCATATTTTCAATTTGTGGTTGGTTGAATCCTCAAATGTGAAACTCACAGATATGAGGGACCAACTGTACTTCCAAATTTATACATTCAGCCTGGACCTTTCTTCTGACCCCACCACTCTCTTATATATTTACCAGGCCATTGACATCTTCTTGGATGGTAAAAAGACATCTCTAACTCAGCAAGTCCATAAACAAACATGGTGGGCATCTGCTATATTGTTAGGGTCCTCCTTTCCTTCTCCTACTCTACCCCAAACTCTGGGTATCCTTTCACCTCTTCTTCCCTATAAACTGGCCCAGTGGGTTTTTGAAAAACTCAGTCTCCCAAGAGTGAGACTCCTTCCCCCTTACCATGCAATAGACTAGAAGGTAGACAGCTTCTATTCTAGGGAACTCTCTAAGATGAAGTAAGGAATCTATTGGAAGTTGAGTACTTAGGTGGGCAGGAGAGACCTACAGGCACTATTCACTCATGAATGGGGGGAGGAAGTTGTTTTTGCTTTGCTTTGCTTTATTTTAAAGCTTATAAACAACAAAAATATATTTATTGTGGTTCTGGAGGCTGGGAACTCCCAAGATCAAAGTGCTAGCAGAAAAAGGGCTCTTGTACATATAATACATCTTCTTGCTATTTCCTCATATGATAAAAGAAGCAAGGCATTTTTTGTTTTGTTTTTCTTTACACTCTCTACTCCATTAGAAAACAGGAATTAAAAAAAGTTATTTTGTCATTTTCTTGATGATTATGTGAGCTAATACTAACCATGGCACCCAAAACCTAGTAAGTATTTAGTATATGCTATTTTTTCTCTTCCATGTGCCAGGCACATAGAAGGGTATGTACTGGGTACTGGAGTTATAATAGTACACAAGACAGATAAAATCTTGTGCATCTGCAGAGATTATAGGTTAGAGAGAGTGACCAGAAAACAGGTAACTGCAATATATTTTATTAAGTAAGTTCAGGGAAGGACAGCGTGCTCAACAACCACATGGGAAGAGCATGTGAACAGATTTAAGGATCAGGAAAATCCTCCTGAGTTAAGCAATTACAGTGTGAAATGTTTATGGTTGTCACCTATGTATTATTAAATAGGTAATTTTTCCATGGAACCATGCTCCACAATCCTTTAATCCCATCACAGAGTAATTGCTTAGTAAACATAAACTGAATTGATGTTGAATATGTTGTTCCAAAATTCTCACTTAAATCCCTCATATGTAGAACCAAGTAATTTTCTCACCAGCAGTTTGCTATCTAGAAAGTTTGTGGAATGTTAAATGTGCAGACTTTGGAATCAGACCTGGTTGTGCTCATCTCTATCTGTAGAGTAGGGATTATAACAATACCTACCTCATAGGGCTGTTTAAAGATTAAATACATATGTGAAGCATTTAGCTGTACCCAGAGCATAATTCAGCACCCACAGACAACTATTATACTATTTTATGTGTCCTATTTCTTTGAGGCTTTTATGATCTTTTTGTATGCAGAAATTCCAGATTACCCAGTTGTAATGTGGGTTTATGTGCTGTTCTGTCTTTGATCTAGGTCACGGGATTTCCCATCCAGATGCCATACACTGATGTACAGTCAGTTATTGATGCTGTTTATCAAACCGGAATTAATTCTGTTGAATTTCCCCAGACAGAATTTGCTTTAGCTGTATACATTCACCCATACCCAAACAACATATTATCTGTGTGGGTCTATTTGGCTTCCTTAGTTCAATATCAGTGAAAAGGAAGCAGAGCAAAGTAAAAGATTATACTATGGGCCTCTAGTACCAACAAAAACTTCTCTGGTACCTTGAGATTTTGCTGTTTATTCTCAAGTCCAGCCAAGTGCTGGGCCCAATTTTGTATTCACTTACAGAATTGGGCACTATGGAGACTCGCACCCCTGAGTGAGTGTTTGAGGAGGAGTCTAGATGAACTTCTCACCAGAGACTTCGCCTTCTCATCAGAGGAAGACCTTTGGGTAGTCTGGCTGTCTTAGGTCACTGTCTGCAGTAGGTCTTAGTCTGGGAAAGAAGCAATTTTGGACTCTTCTCCTAAGACCAATGTTTCTCAGGTTGTAGAACTCATATCACCTCTGTCAGAATCATCTGGAGAGCTTTGTTGAAAATGTAGATTACTAGATCCTACTCAAGACAGACTGAATCAGCACCTGTGGGAGTAAAGCTACAGAACCTGCATTATTTTCAGCAAACTCCCCAGATAATTCTGATACACTGAGATGAAGTAGAACTCAGCTTTAAAGAATGTTGTTATTGCTAACCTAAGGCTGGTACATTTGATGCTTGTTCTGATACAATTCCAGATGGAAATTGCTCAAGTGGAAAACTAAGGTCATTGCCTCTCATGGATAAAATGTTATTTCACTGGTAAAAAAAAAAAAAAAAAAAAAAAAATCCACCATGTTGGGCTGATGTTGGCTTCTGGAAGCTTTTCAAAAGCTTGCACTTGGATGCTACTGACATGAAATTTTTACAGCTCCAAGTATTTGGAAGGAACTCCCAATAAACTGTCTAACCTAATTTCTCCCAATTCCATGAAGAAGGAAATGGTCTTGGCAAATCTTAGGACTCCTTTTCTCCTTAGTGAGAAGCTCCCCCCTCTGCCTCTGGCACTTTTTGCTGATGGTGATGTTCATCTTGGACCAAGCTTGAGATTACTAGAAGAGGCAAAGTAGAGACATAGGTGAAGGAATGTTTTTTTTCCTCCAAGGTTAAAACTAACTGTATGTGTCTTGTGGAATGCATAAGAAAACTGACCAAAACTGTTACTATTATTTGAATGTTTTTGTTTAAATTTAATGTAAAGTTTTATTATTAAACAAGTCTCTCACTAATGCTGATGGAAAGATGAGGATGCCAAAGACAGGCTGAATTCATGCAATTCATTTATGTACAGCTTTGAATATTTACACAGCTATTTTATTAGTTGTTCACAGTTTTTAGAATTGATAGGCTACTTATGAGTAAGGTAGCAAGTGTTCACAGGAAAGCATGGAGGACCTTTCTATATTGTATGCTTTTTACATGTGTGTTACTTTTTCAATTAATTTTTTTTCCTAAAAATCATGAAATTATCTGCAATGAATCATTTTGTTCATTAAAATGTTTTAAAAATGCATGATTTTAAGTGGAATGTAAAATTGTAAAGTTATTTATATCATTCCGTAAATAATTACAGGGCATTCATTACATGCCAGATAGTGTGTGTTATCTATTTAATAATGTGCTAGAGCACAGCAGTGAAAAGACAAAGACTACTGGTGGGAGGCTTACATTCTTAAAGGAGAAACAAACCACAGCAAGTCAGTCAAAAGATTTCAGGGTATGATGAGTGCTGTAAAGGAAACAAATAGGATGGAATGATAGAGAAGGACTCTGGGAATGAAGGGTGTAAGCAGAGCAGTCAAGGAAGGCCTCTTTAAGGAGATCATGTTTAAGCTGATTTTTAAAAAATGATTTAACATTAGAATTACATTCAGTTGCATGTAACAGAAACCTAACCACAGTAGCTTAACCAAATAGGAATTGTTTTCCACATATCTGCAAGTCCAGAGGAGGCAGTCCAAGTCTGGTGCAGTGGCTCCGTGATGTCAGAGGTATACTAACTTCATCCAACTGACTTGCCATCTCTAAAGAGACTTCTGGCTGAGTACGGTGGCTCATGCCTATAATCCCAGCACTTTGGGAGGTGGAGGCGGGCAGATCACCTGAGATCGGGAGTTCTGAGACCAGCCTGACCAACATGGAGAAACCCTGTCTCTACTAAAAATACAAAATTAGCCATGGGTGGTGGCACATGCCTGTAGTCCTAGCTACTCAGAAGGCTGAGGCAGGAGAACTGCTTGAACCCGGGAGGCAGAAGTTGTGGTGAGCTGAGATCACACCATTGCACTCCAGCCTGGGCAACAAGAGCAAAACTCCATCTCAAAAAATAAAGAAAGAAAGAAAACGAAAAGTAAAAGAAACTTCTATCTGCTAGCCCAGTGACTTTCAAATTTCAGCAGGTATACAAATCACCTGAAGGGCTTGTTGAAGATTGCTGGGCCCCATCCCCAGGGTTTCTGATTCAGTGGGTCTGGGAGGATGCCTCATAATTTGCCTGTTTAAGTTCCCCGGTGATGCTGAGACAGCTCATCTGGGGAGCACACTTTGAGAACCTCAGCTCTACCTTTACAACCATTTTCATGGCTTAACAATGCAGAAAAGGAAGGGGAAGACAGCAGATGCCAATTCGTTTGATTCTTTTAAGAAAGCTGGGAGGCTGAGGCAGGGGAATTGCTTGAATCCAGGAGGCGGAGGTTGTGTTGAGCCGAGATCACGCCATTGCACTCCAGCCTGGGTAACAAGAGTGAAACTCTGTCTCAAAAAAAAAAAAAAAAAAAAAAGAAGAAGAAAGCTTCCCAAGAACCCATGCCATGCCAGTAACTTCTACTTAATATCCCTTTGGCCTGAACTGTATCACTCCTAGCCATAAGGGAGACGAGATCAAGTATTTTAAATGGACATAATGCACTCCCAACTAAAATCAGTATCCTATTGGTAAGGAAGAAGGAGAGGGTGACCACTGGGTAGGTAAATCACAGAATCTGCCACAGATGAGAGGGAGCCAGACATGCAAAGACCAGTGGCAAAAAGCATTTGAGGTAGAAGAAACTGCAACTGTGAAGTCCTTCTGTCCAGAAAGAGACTTGCCTGGGGAGGGGAGAGTAGTAACACTTAAGTCTGGAGAGGTAGATAGGACCAAATCACTTAGGTCTTGGTAAAGGGTTTGCATTTTATTTAACAGTGCAATAGGAAATCATTGAAAATTTTTAAGCAACTGAATAAATTTTTACATTTGATATTACTATAAAACTATTTTTTAGAGGTACTCATATATAAGTCCACAAATATTATGTTGTTTGAAATGGAAGTTTTATTTTTCTTTCCTTATTTTGCTTGGGTTCCTATCCACTGCTCTCCCCTCCCCAACCCATATTGTTCACTTCTTCTACCTTCTTACCAACCATGTTGTATGTATGCTTTCACTTCACCAACATTCTCAAGTATTCGTATGCCAACACACACACACATATGCACGTATATGCATCTGTTACTGTCTTAGAAAAATGAGATCACATAATGTATGTTTTTCTCTGTATTACTTTTTTCTTCAAAAATAGTAAAACGCCTCCAAGTGAACTAACTATTCATGTTTCCTAAAGGATGCATAACATTCTACAGTGTGTGCAGGACCACTGCATACACTTAAGGAATTTATGTACCACATGACTCAAAGGTGTATGTGCAAGGACCCCTAGAGTTGTGTGGTATGTAGCAACCTTGGTTGTAAATGCTATTTGTTGCAGTTTATTCAACGATTCCCTTACTCATGGGAATTTCTTTTGGTCCACTTTGTTGACATGTTGTTTATTTTTCCTATATCCTTGCTACTTTTCTGTCTATGAGTTCTATTACTGAAAGAGGAGTGTTGAAGTTGCCAACTGTAATTATGAGTTTATGTGTTTCTTCCTTTTCTTCTTTTGAGAAGGAATCTCACTCTGTCACTCAGTCTGGAGTGCAGTGGCACAGTCTCGGTTCACTGCAACCTCCACCTCCCTGGTTCAAGCAATTCTCCTGTCTCAGCCTCCTGAGTAGCTGGCATTACAGGCACCTGCCACCATGCCCAGCTAATCTTTGTACTTTTAGCAGAGACGAGGTTTTGCCATGTTGGCCAGGGAGTTTATCTATTTCTTCTTTCAGTTTTGTTAGTTTTTGCTTCATGTATTTTAACTTCTATTGTTAGATGCACACACATTTAGGATTTATGTCTTCTTAATGAATTAACCCTTTTATCATTATGCAGTGTCCCTCTTTAGTCTTAGTAATTTTCTTTGCTCTGAATTCTGTTTTGTCTAATGTTAATGTAGCCACTCCAGGTTTCTTTTAATTAGGGTTTATGTGATACATATTTTTTCATTTTTTAACATAACCTATATAATTATATTTGAAACGAGTTTCTTTTAGACAGCATATACCTGGGTTATGGTATTTTTTATACCTTCTGATAATCTCTTTTTTAATTGGTATGTTTAGATAATTTACACTTAATGTAATTATTGGTATGTTTGGACTTAGGTCTGTCATTTCATTATTTGTATTTCATTTGCTTTCTCTGTTTCAGTTCCACTGTTTCCTCTTTCCTGCTTTCTCAAGTTATTTGAACATTTCTTATTATTTCATTTTGAATGTATCTATTATATTTTTAACTATACATTTTTGTATATATTTTTTAAAGTTTTTCTAGGGATTATTCTAATATACAGTTAACTTTTCACAGCCTACACAGAATCTACTTTTTACCACTTTAAGTGGACTATATAAATCTTTCCACATATAGATTCTTTTGTTCTTTTGCCTTGATGGTATAATTCTCTAATATATTGTATCTGTTGAAGTATATGTTGCAAACAATAGAAGACAATGCTCAGATTTTTTGCTTTTAACCATTAAATGTATTTTAAAGAATTCAAGTGGAGAAGAACATTTACGCAGACATTTATCATTCTGTTGTTCTTCCTTCATTCCTGATGTGTGAAGCTACTTTCTGGTATCACTTCCCTTCTGTTTAAAAAATGTCCTTTAGCAATTCTTTTAGAGCAGGTTTACTGACAACAAATCTTTGTTTTCTTTCATCTGTTAATGTCTATAATTTCATTTCTGAATGATATTTTTGCAGAATATAGAATTTTGGGCCTAACAGTTATTTTCTCTCAGCACTTAAAAAATAATTTTAACTTTTATTTTAGGTTAAGCGGGTCTATGTGTAGGTTTGTTACATGGGTATATTGGATGATGCTGAGATTTGAGATATGAATGATCCCATTGCTCAGGTAATAAGCATAGTGCCCAACAGTTAGTTTTTCATTCCTTGCCCTCTTCTCTCCCTCTCTGCTCTAGTAGTACCCAGTGTCTACTGTTGCCATCTTTGTGTCCATGAGTACCCAATGCTTAGCTCCCACTTATAAGTGAGAACATGTGATATTTGGTTTTCTCTTCCTGTGTTAATTCCCTTAGGATAATGGTCTCCAGCTGCAACTATATTGCTGCAGAGGACATGATTTCATTCTTTTGTTGTGGCACCCCAGCATGTAAAAAGTCTTGTTCTACATCACTCTGGTCTTCTTGGTTTCTGGTGAGAGATCCACCATACTTTGAATTTTTCATTGTTCCCCTATAAATAATGTTTTGTTTCTCTCTGGTGGTTTTTAGTAATTTTTTTCTCTAGTTTTTAGCAGGTCGTTTTTTTAGACAGTCTTGGTCTGTCCCCCAGGATGGAGTGCAAAGGCTTAATCTTGGCTCACTGCAATCTCCACCTCCTGGGTTCAAGTGATTCTCCTGCCTCAGCCTCCCAAGTAGCTGGGATTACAAGTGCGTGTTAACATGCCTGGCTAATTTTTGTATTTTTAGTAGAAATGGGGTTTCACCACATTGTCCGGGCTGGTCTCAAACTCCTGGTCTCATGCAGCAGTCTGCCCGCCTCAGCCTCCCAAAGTGCTAGGATTACAGCTGTGAGCCACTGTGCCCAGCCTGGTTTTTAGCAGTTTTATGATGCTGTGTGTGGGTATAGATTTCTTTGGGTTTATCCTTGTTAGCACATCTGAGTTGAATCTGTAAGTTTTTGTCTTTTTTCAAATTAGAGGAATTTTCAGAGGAATTGTTTTCCCAAATATCTTTCTGTACCGTACTTTTTCCCTTTCCCTTCAGAGACTCCAATCACATAAGCATTAGACCATTCAGTATTATCCCACAGCTCTCCAAGTCTCTGTTCATTTGTTTCCATCGTTTTTCAGATTGTACTATTTCTATTGACCTACCTTGACCTTCACTTACTATTTACTCTGCCATCTCTGTTCTACTAATGATCCCATCGAATGTTTTTAAGTTTCGTGTTTTTTTTTGTTATAAAATTTCCACCTAATTATTTATGTATTCTATTTCTTTGCTGAAACTTCCTATCTTTCAATTCATTTCAAGGAAGATTTTTCTTGGAGCATTATTTTAATAGCTATTTTAAAGTCTTTTCAGATAATTCTCTGTCATCTTAGTTTTGGTATCTGTTGATTGTCTTTTTTTTTTTTTTTTTTTTGAGACGGAGTTTTGCTCTTGTTGTCCAGGCTGGAGTGCAAAAATGCAATCTTGGCTCACCCCAGCCTTCACCTCCTGGGTTCATGTGATTCTACTGCCTTGGCCTTCCCAGTATCTGGGATTACAGGCATGCATCACCACGCCCAGCTAATTTTGTGATTTTAGTAGAGATGGGGTTTCTCCATGTTGGTCAGGCTAGTCTCAAACGCCTGATCTCAAGTGATCCGCCCACCTCGGCTTCCCTAAGTGCTGGGATTATAGGCATGAGCCACCATGCCCAGCCTGTTGATTGTCTTTCCCAGAGAATTGAGATTTATTTTTGTTCTTCATAGGCTGAGTAATATTGGATTATATCTAGGGCAATTTTAATATGCTATATGTTAGATCTGTGTGTTACTTAATCTTTTGGAGGCCAGGCACAATGGCTCATGCCTGTAATCCCAGCACTTTGGGAGGCCCAGGCAGGCAGATCATGAGGTCAGGAGTTTGAGACCAGACTGGCCATCATAGTGAAACCCTCTCTCTACCAAAAATGCAAAAAATTAGCTGGGCGTGGTGGCGGGTGCCTGTAATCCCAGCTACTATGGTAGGCTGAGGCAGGAGAATTGCTTGAACCTGGGAGGTGGAGGTTGCAGTGAGCCAAGATCGTGCCACTGCACTCCAGCCCAGGTGACAGTGTAAGACTCTGTCTCAAAAAAAAAAAAAAAAAAAAGAAAGAAAGAAAAAGAAAAAGAAAAAGAAATCTTTTTGGAGAATGTTGATGTTTTTTGTTGAAGCTAGAAATCAACCTGGTTGAGTTCAGGCTGCAAGTTCTGGCAGCCTTTTGTGGGTTGTGGTTTCAATGTCAGGTCCATTTTCAAAGTCTTTCAGTGCTATTCAAATCTGTCACATGTGTGTGCTGCTTAGTGGCCAGCCAGTGTTCTGGGCAGTTCTCAGAGTTTTCAGTCTTTTCAGAGTGGATCTATGTATGTATAACTCAGAGGTAAGCCCAGTCGTTCATAACTACTTTGTGGGATCATTTTCCAAAGCTGCTCCTCCCTCTCCACAGTCTCCCCAGTACTTTTCAGTTCCCTGGGCCTCCCTTTTTCAGTTCTCCAGCCATAGAGCTGTGGTTTTAGTTACATCTCTTTGCCCACACTTCCCATTATTGTACCTCCATCCAGAGTAAAGCAGTGGGAGGACAAAGGAAAACAAACACAGCTGCTCTGATCAGATAGGAGGCTTTCCTTTTTTAAGTTTTAGGCACCTGTGGGCCCCTATTACCACTGTTGTGGCTACCACCAATCTGCTGAAGATTGCCTGGGGGCTACAGCAGGAGACAGGGAAAAGAAAGAAAGAAAGGAACAACAACAGCAAAAACAAACAAATAGGAATTGCCTCACTCTGAGCTTTAAGAGACTCCTTTGCTGTTAGGACAAAAGGGATTCTCCTAGGGCTCTCTCTCTTTCTGTGCCCTGATGCCCATTTCTAGATTTTAGGCTGCCTGAATCCAGGCTGGGGGATCCTGGAGGAAGAAGGGGTAATTCGCCACCTTTTTGGTAATATTTCAAATTATGGTCTTCTTCCCCAATTGCTTGCTACTATCTACAGTGTCTTCAAATAGCTGCTCATGCAGTCTGTCCAGGTTGTATAGTTACATTCAGTGGGAGAGACATGGTGAAGCTGGCTTAATCGATTGTGTTTGGGTTCTCCAGAGAAACTGAACTAACAGAGGGTACATGTGCATATGTGTGTGTATACATCTCTATATGCGTATACATGCGTGTATATGCATGTATACATACAGAAAGATATAGATCATTTACATGATCATAAAGGCTGAGGAGTCCCAAGATCTGCTGTCAGTAAGCTGGAGACCAGGAGAGTTGACATGTAGCTCCAGTCTGAGAACCGGCAGGCTCAAGATGCAAGAAAAACTGATGTTTCGGTTTGAGTCTGAAGGCCAAAAAGGACCTATGTCCTAGCTCAAATAAGTTGGGCAGGAGGAATTCTCTCTTCCTCAACAATGGGTCAACCTTTTTATTCTATTCAGGTCTTCAACTGATTGGATGAGGACCACTCGATTAGGGAGGGCATTCCACTTTACTTACTCTGTGACTCAAATGTTAATCACATCCAAAAACACTCTCACAGACACACCCAGAATAATATTTGACCAAATATCTGGCACCCTGTGGCCCAATCAAGTTGACACAAAAAATTAACTATCACATCCATCTTATCCAGAAATAGAATCCTATATAGCATTTTAAAATTTGGAATACTTTTCATAAATTACAGACTACGAATATCTACATATCCTGGCACCAATTTTTTATAAAGCAGACTTAAAAACTATCCTTAACATTCTTCAACATGCTAAAACAGTTTAGAAAAGTGATTTAGGAACTCTTTTAATATCAAGCTGATAACATGTGATTTACCTTTTTATGATCAATCCAACTGGTAAGTGATGAATATTCTGAAGAAGGACAGGAGTAGTTGCAAAAAGACCAGTTGAGACTATTGTACAAGTCCAACTGAGAGATGGTAGATATGAATAGTAGTTGCAATGAGTTGAATACTACAAATAGCAACAAATCAAGAACTAAGAACCAGAGCCCAGGGCTTTTGGCTCCCAGGCCTTTGCATCCAGTAGAATATGATGGTGCCATTAAAAGGAATTCTTGATGTCCTGTTATGGAATGCTTGCTGGAATATTCTGTATGACAAAATCTAGGTACACAACAGAACCTGTAACATACTACCATTTGTACACAAAATGAGGCAAGGGAGATATATATAATTTATGCATGGTTATAAATACGTGGATATCCCTGGAAGGGCACAAAAGAAAAGAGTAATGGTGTCACTTCTGGGAAAAACTGGGACCAGGGAAGGGAAAGAGACTTGCTAGACACTGTATACAGTCTTCTGTGGCTTGAAATCGTCTACCGTTTTTCATGCATTCATTCAAAAAACTTAAACAATTAAAAATCAGTGCTTTTCCAATGCCTAAAGTTCCATGAGTTACAGAAGCTCTCAAGAAAATCTGGTCCCACCTCAACTCTTGTCAAGTCTACCAATGCCTTATGCTGCAGTCACAACGGACTCTGCAGTTTCCCTATTCTGCTCTTGACATGAATGTCCTGCCTTTTTTACTTCCATTCTTTCATACCATTGCTGATCACTGCTTCCTTGACTTGGAGTGTCTTCCCTATCTCCTCTTCACTCCAGACATACAGTGGCATACAGTGGCCTCCATTTTCATTCCAAACATGCCTTCACCTTAGAGCCTTTGCATGTACCATTCCCTCTGCCTGGAATGCTCAGCCACCTGATATGTGCCTACTCCCTCACTGCCCTCAGGCCTTTGCTTGCCTCACTTTTTCATGAAACAAAGTCCACTCATAGTCACTTTCTTTCTTTCTTCCTTTTCTTTTTTTTTTGAGACAGAGTCTGGCTCTGTTGCCCAGGCTGGAGTGCGTGGTGCGATCAGGGATGCCTGCAACCTCCGCCTCCCAGGCTCAAGCAATTCTTCTGCCTTAGCCTCCCGAGTAGCTGGGATTACAGGCGCCCACCACCACACCTAATTTTGGAATTTTTAGTAGAGACAGGGTTTCACCATTTTGGCCAGGCTGGTCTCAAACTCCCAACCTTAGGTAATCTGCCCACCTCGGCCTCCCAAAGTGCTGGGATTACAGGTGTGAGCCACCATGCTCGGCCCACCCATGGTCACTTTCTAGCCTTTTTTTCTGTTTTTCTTCACATCACTTGTCATCATATGCTATTCTGTTGTTGTTATTGTTCATTATATCTCTCTTCCTGGTGGAATATAAACTCCATGAGAGCAGAGACTTTATTTAGAAGTAAATACCCTAATTGTGTCCACGTTGCTCTAAAGGAATTAAGGAAATCATAATAAACCTGAACTTTGCATTTTAAGGATTTGCCATCTAAGACACACTAGGGCAAAATATATGTATGTTTATAAAATGAACATTAATTCATAAAAGGAAATGAACATTGAAGCCTTCTCATCACAAGGCAAATCCAGAAGATAATAATGATTTCTGAACAAATATATCCCACTGAACAATATCTTCAAAGTAGAAACCATAAATACAGTCTACTTCTTATACTAGTGATTAGTCTGTGACCCATTTTCTGAAAGTGTTCTTAAATGGCCCTGGACAGTTAAGTCATGTAGAGGCCAAATTATTATTATAAAGTTGTTTAATAGTCATGAAATGGAACCCAAGAAGGTAGATACTATTTAAATGTCATTAAAAATGGCATAAAGCTTTTAGTTTAATGTGTCTACCTTCTCTCTAGAGGACCCCTGCAACTGCAACAGGTCAGGGCAGCCTTCTCCCTGGACTATGTCGGGCTAGGCTGGGATCTGCCAACTTTGACTTCTGAGTTTCCCTTTTCTTGCCTTTGGTTCCTGAAGCCCTGCTCTCCTGGATACAGGCATCGTCTATGGATAGGCTATGGGTTATATACACTTCTGCTGATATCTTCAAACGGATGAAGATGTCACCCAGAATCGCATAACATTTATTTATCACTTTGTAGTAATTCTTTATCATGTATCTTTTTGGACAAAGGATTCCAAATAAAAGGAGTGAAGTTTTAAAAATAGTCACGTTTCACTATTAAGCGATTGATCTACAGTCTCAGAAAAGTGAACAGTCTCACTGTTGTGTGGTTACCATCCACTTCTTTTGTGATAGTCCACTAAAGAGGTTAAAGTACAATTGATTGGGTTTCCTCTAATCACATTTCAGCCCCCCATATCACCTCAATTGAGGTCGGAGTGTTTTCACAGTTTTTCAGTTTCCTGATTTACGAGCACAGATGGTTAATTACATCCACCATGGGTCTGGCAAGCAAGGTTACTAGAAGTAATCTTAAATCTCATTCAAAGCTCTTGGGAATCCCTACAGCAAGGAAAATAAGGGGGAGAGATTGATTAGATTTCTAGAAGAAAGGTGGAGTGTGAGGTGAAACTTAAGACAGCAGAATTTCACAGAAAAAAAAAGGCGGGGGGGGGGGCTTCAGGGGCTGCAGAAACAGCTAGAGCACATTTGGAGAGCCTGATCCACGGAGCAGCCCCTGGGACGGAAGGCGCTCGTGCAATGTGAAGTAAGGCAAACCGAATACATGCTGTGAAGACTTTTAAACGCCAAACGGAGGCGTCGGAACTTTACTCCGCGGGCACCTAGGAGCCATCGAAGGTTCCCAGCAGGTGAGTGGCCTGACGATTGGCTGCAGTGATCCACGTTACAGTTTCTCCAGCGCTCTCTGCCGACCACAGCACGAGTACAGGCCGGCTTCGCAGGTGGTGACGGCCGAGCGCCCCCGCAACCGAAGCGCCCCGCCAAGCCGCGCAGCCCGGGATGCTGACCCGGCCCAGGAAGGAGCTGCCGCGCCGCCACCGGGCGAAGCACCTGGGTCGGCCCGGCCGCCGATTGGACGGCTCAGGGTGACCCCACTGTATCGCGAGACGAGATTGGCAGCGGCGGGGCCTCAAGTGCCCCCGCGCTGGCTTTGTACGCAGAGCCGCCTGCCGGTCCTTTAACAATGGGCGGCGCGAGCGTCCAGGCGCTGGGCCCGAGCTGAGGTCGGCGCTTAGCGGCCGGCTGTCCGCAGCATGAGCGGGACCGGCGTCCCTATCACGCCGGCGGGGCTGGGGCTGTGAGGGCCGCGGTTCCGGGTAAGGGAGCCAGCGTGGGGCCGGGCAGCCCGGCAGGCCTGGGCTAGGCGTGAGGCAGCGGACCCTCCCGGGGCGAGGCGCGGAGCCTGGCTGGCCCGGCCTTTTGTTCGCCCGAGGCCGCGCGGAATCGTGCGTTTCTCGGGCGTCCCGGGGAGAAGCAGGCGCCTGATGTCTGCGCGGAGACTCCCGGCCGGGCAGACGCTCACCCCCGGGCTTCTCCGTGGGAGCGCTTCCCCTCAGCGGGGCTGTGACCGTGTCACCTCTCCGCACCCCTCAGGGCGGGCGGGAGGGCTCCAGCCCCGCACGCAGGGAGCCCCAGCCCGGCCTTCCGCAGCTCGTCTCGAGCTCGCGCCCGGCTCCCCGCTGTCGCAACTCGGGGCCCGAGGGGACCCCCTTTTGTCCAACACGCAGTCGGGCAGAGTCTCCAAGTCCTTCGGCTCCTCCTGAGGGGGCAGACCCGGCCTCGCGCGTGGCGCTGGGGAACAGGCTCGGGTCGGGACTGGGCTGAGGAGGAGTCAGGTGAAGACGAGCGGCCACGCCGGATGGCCTGAGGTCACGCCCCCGGGGGCGCGGGCGCGGAGGGTCGCGGGGAGAGCCGGCAGTGACCGCGCCTGGGGTGTGTCTTACAGACTCGAGGTGCCGCGTCGGGCCGGGCGCGCCGCTGGGTCCCATGGAGCTGGAGGGGCAGTGGTGGCGAGGACAGCTGGCCGCCGACATTCACCAAGCGCTTCGCTACAAGGTAACTCCGAGGCCCGGCCTGCCTTGTCCTTCGGTGTCTCGCGCCAGTTGTTCTGAATCTCTGAATCTCGACTCCCCTAGAAAGTCTAGTCAGGTTCTTTACTCCTCACCTTCCGGGCCAGAAAAGGCGAGTTTGCTCATTTGCTCAGGCTTAATTAACTTCTTGGCTCCTTCCCTGGGATATATCAGAAGAACCTGCAACTTGAATGAGGAGGGAGGTGGTAGTCGGGCTAGGAAAGGTGAAAAGGGGCTTTCTGATATTCTGATTTCCGGGTGGATCATGAATTTGATCTTGTATTTTAAAAGATACATACAGTGAATTTTTGTTGGGCAGAACAGCCCTCTTTGTTCGAGAGTTGCCCTTGCATGCAGCCAGTTTAAGTCGCTTTTGTACATAAATTGCTGTAAGACTTTGGACGAGTTAAATTTGTTTCTTAATTTCCTCATCTGTAAAATGAGGAATAATAAGAGTGTGCTTTATGATTCTGGCGATTGTGAAATTTAAGTTAGTACTGTACATGTGCTTAGAAACTGCTCTTGCAATATAGTAAGCACTACGTGATAACGTCTTATCTCTTACCCCTCAAGATTTGGGCTGTTCCCCTAAGGTGGAGGGAGTTGGCTGCTCCTTCCTGCTGATAAAGGCAGAAAGTAGACCTAATATACTTAATAGATACTGGAGGGGGGGGACTTTTCAAACACAAAGCAAAGTCTGTGTATTGTTGCTATTAAGTAACGATTTTATTCTGCATGTGGTAAGGCAGATTATTGAGACATTTCTGACTCTGATAACCAAAAGAGAGACCAGATCCAAAATCATGTATAGCTCAACTCAGTTTCACCTTGGATAAAGAAAGCCATTTGTTAAATGTAGAAAATTGAGAAAGAAGCAAAACAGCTGACTCTTTTAATAAAAAGGATTCTGACTCTTGGGGTTGAGATCCTGGAATGATAACTTTTATCCTGAGTTTCTGACAAAGCCAAGTAGATTGGAAAACCTAATTCTGACTTAAATTGTTACCCTTTTTTAGGCCTGAGATTTCTAAATGCTACTTACTAATTATAACATTCAATTTCTTAGATTGACTAAAATACATTCAGTCCCCTAGGAGATGGTCCACATAAAAATTCTAACTAATGGGATCTTTGGAGTGTTAAGAAAGAGTTTCAGGTTCTTTACTTGGAAAATTGTCCAGATACACTTTTGATCTTTTTTTCTTTGGTAGATGTCATCTTTCAATTTGAAATGTTTTCTTTTTTAAAAAGATTGATACATAATAGTTGTACATAAATGTCAGCCTCTTTATCCCTCTGGTATGTGGCGACATTAATTAGTTGATGTTAAGAGTACCTTTTTTTTTTTTTTTTGAGTCGGAGTTTCACCTGACCTCAGGTTATCTGCCTGCCTTGGCCTCCCAAAGTGCTGGGATTAGAGACAGCAGCCACTTTCCCTGGCCAAGAGTACATTTTTTAATTGACATGAAACTTAAAAGATTTTTCTTGGTGATTTTCATAGCTTTCAATCATTTTATTTTATGTGTAGATCATTTTAATTCATGAGTGATTATCTGAATTTTGTCAGCTGAGGTTGGACATGAGTTTTGTTTTTTTAAGATTTAGATTTGTTGAAGGCTTTTGTGCATTAATTTCTGGAGCATCCAAGGCATAACACCCAACTCCACGCTCAAGTTGCTTATAGACTATCAGAGGACAAGGTAACACAGGGTCTGAAGGAATGCCATTGAAAGTTTTCTTGGGCCACCTATGGCCTACTGCCCTGGGTTGTCTTTATATTTAAGCATTATGCAAACCATGGTTCTTACTGGTAACACTTTATAAAGAATTTATATTAGTCAGTAAAACTTAAACTTGTGGAACTGGAGAGACCTAATACACTGAAGGAAATTTAAAATGGACTTTTCTCATAGAAAAGACATGGTAATTCCAGGCTATTAATTGATGATTCAGTTGGATAGTCATCTGTTTATTTCTTCAACATGTTGATTATTTATAACATACATGATATTCCAGTTGTTAGAGCAATAACTGAACAAGACAAACATGATCCTTGCCTTCGTAGTCTAATCTTATTTCTAATTTAGAGCATCCACATTTAGGTTTTTCCTTTGGGCAGTTGCCATTGAGATACTGTGGAAGGTGTTCTGTGTTTAGACCCAAGGTTTGTGGAGAAATATTTGGTGTGACTAGCATTGTGTCTTAGGAACAGTGAAAATGACAATGAATGGAAATCCTCATGCCAACTATCCACCCCCTCAAAAAAAGCCCCTACAAAGTAGCTGTCCCCTTACTCCCTTTTGTCTCCTTTCTTCTTATTTAGTTGTGTATAATTAGTGTCATAGGCTGTTTGGGAAAGTGTTTTTAGGAGCCTTAATGACAAATGGGAACAATTCTAGCTTTGTGAGAAACTTTAAGAAAGTCCATCATTGTTTTCCAGGGAGTCTTTTAAGACTATGTTCAGGCCACTTTTCTGGAAACATTAAGAAAGTTAAGGCCATCAGTGTTTTCCAGGTGTTTCCCAGGATGTCTTTAAGACCACATTCGGGCCACTTTTCTGGAAAACCTGCCTTGGTTGCCTTTTCCCCCCAATTCCCTATTCCCTGAGCTAAGTTAAATTTTCTTCCTAGTTGTTGCCGTAATAACCTGTGATTACTATATTGTGTGGTAATCTCTGTATTTGATTCACCTGCTAGAGATAGGCTTGCGACTTTTTCCAGCTTTTATCCCTGGGTTAGTATAGTATCTGCTACATGAGAGATGCTCAATAAATGTTACATCATGGCAGCAAAAGTAAAGTTGCAGCTCATTTACACCATTGTAAAGATCTGAAAAAGAGTTAAGGAGAAAAGAAAAATCCTAGGTGCTACGTGAGAAATCAGCATCTTCCCTTTATTTGGAAACAATTTTTTTTTTTTTTTGGCCAGGAGTGGTGGCTCACACCTGTAATCCCAACAGTATGGGAAGCAGGTGGATCACTTGAGTCTAGGAGTTTGAGATCAGCCTGGGCAACACAGCAAGACCCTGTCTCTACAAAAACTAACTGGGCGTGGCAGTGAGTGCCTATAGTCCCAGCTACTTGGAGGTTGAGGTGGTTGGACTGCTTAAACCTGGGAGGCAGAGTGTGCAGTGAGCCAGGATGGCACCCCTGCACTCCTGCCTGAGCTATGGAAGGAGACTGTCTCAAAAAAAAAAAAAAAATATTATTTCCTCGGTAGTATTTGTTTAGGCATTTCTCACTCACACAAAAATGTAAAACATTAATTGGCCCATTGGCCTCTCATCTAAGTAACCCCTGTTGATATATATATTTTTAGTTTTAAAAAATTTTAAGTGATGTATACACATGGTTAAAAAAAATCCAGATAGTGGAGGAAGGTTTAAAATGAGCCTTCATTTTAAGGCTTATTTGGCCGTCTATGGTTACTGCTTTTTTTTTTCCTGATACCCCATAAATTAGTATATCTTCAAGTAAAATATTTTTGTTGTTGATACAGAAGTCATAATATATATTCAGTGTCCTGCACCTTGTTCTTATTCCACCCTCAATTTATCAGATTTGTCCATATGTGACAGAAATATTAAATGCATCTATTCTCTCCTGATGTGAAATGCTGTTGTTATTATAGATCCTCCTATCCAAGAAAAAAGTCCTTCCATGGATGTATGTCTTCCATATTGCATCAGAATTTTAGTGTTATCTTCATACAGTGCTGGCATATTGGTTTTCATTTTTATAGTTACTGAATATGAAATCTTCTAACTGGTTAGTATACAGAAAAGCTATTAACTTTTAATTTTATAATTGGGAATCTTACTCAATTCTTACTAATCTTTTTCTCGATTTTTTTGTTTTTTCTGGATATGCAGTCTACCATCTGAAAATAATTGTGTTCCTGAAAATGGCCTTTGATTCTTCCTTTCCGTAATTCTGCTTTCTCTTTTTTCTATTTGGATTGAATACTCACAAAATAATGTTAAATAATACTCTAATGGTAGACACTGAAATGGTAATCTTTCTGTTGTTTTACCTCCAAGTGAGATGCTGGCTCTCATATTTGACATCTTTTTACCTACCTGTCTCCTTCATCAAAGAAGTGTACATCTGTTCTTATTTCTCCCAGGGTTGCCTTAAGATGCCATTTTGACAGGATGATGGTGTATATTTATGTATGGATTTTTTATGTGTCTTAGAGCTTTTCTTTCTTTCTTTTTTTTTTTTTTTGAGATGGATTTTTGCTCTTGTTACCCAGGCTGGAGTGCAATGGCGCGATCTCGGCTCACTGCAACCTCCGCCTCCTGGGTTCAAGCAATTCTCCTGCCTCAGCCTCCTGAGTAGCTGAGATTACAGGCACGTGCCACCATGCCCAGCTAATTTTTTGTATTTTTGGTAGAGACGGGGTTTCACCATGTTGACCAGGATGGTCTCAATCTCTCAACCTCGTGATCCACCCGCCTCAGCCTCCCAAAGTGCTGGGATTACAGGCTTGAGCCACCGCGCCCGGCCATGTCTTAGAGCTTTTCTAATATTCAATCATTTTTGCATTCCTGGGATGTTCTACAATTGATGATGTTTTCTTTGGCTACATTACTAAATTACATTGACTACTCTCCATTTGTCTTGGGTAATATTAAGGTGAATATTAGGTGAATATATAGGTGAATATGTAACTTCCATTTTTTGTTTATTGTAAAATGTATGTAACAAAACTTTTTTCCCCAGCTTTTAAGTTCAGGGGTACATTTGCAGGATGTGCAGGTTTGTTACATAGGTAAACATGTGCCATGGCGGTTTGCTGCACAGATCATCCCATCACCCAGGTATTAATCCCAGCATCCACTAGCTATTTTTCCTGATCCTCTGCCTCCTCCCACCCCCACCCTCTGACAGACCCCAGTGTGTGTTGTTCTCCCCACTATGTATTCTCATCATTTAGCTCCCACTTGTGAGAACATGCAGTATTTGTTTTTCTTTTCCAGCCTTAATTTACTAAGGATAATGGCCTCCAGCTCCATCCATATCCGCAAAGGAGGTGATCTTGTTCCTTTTTATGGCCGCACAGTATTCTGTGGTCTATATTTACCACATTTTCTTTATCCAGTCTATCATTGATGGGCATTTAGGTTGATTCCATGTCTTTGCTCTTGTGGATAGTGCTTCAGTGAACATACACATGCATGTGTCTTTATAATAGAATGACTTATATTCCTTTGGTTGTATACTCAGTAATGGGATTGCTATGTCAAAGGGTATTTATGCCTCTAGGTCTTTGAGAAATCACCACTGTGTTCCACAATGGTTGAACTAGTTTACACTCCCACCAACAGTGTGAAAGCGTTCCTTTTTCTCTACAACCTTGCCAGCATGTCATAACATAAAACTTACCATTCTGACCATTTTTTTTCCCTCAGATTTTAATGCACATAGGAATAATGCAGAGATCTTGGCAAAATGCAGGTTTTGATTCACTAGGTATGGATGGTGCCTGAGATAGCCTGCATTTGTAGTAAGTTCCTAGGTGATACTGATGCTGCCTTTCTGCATGAATAGCAAGGAGAGTAACCTGTAACTCTGAATTTTTAAAAAAGTTTTTGATACATAATAGATGTATCATTTGATACAAAGATGTATCAAAATACATGTGCATACTTTTGGAGTACATGTAATTTTTGATATTCATCATTCTGACCATTTTTAAGTGTATAGTTCTGTGACATTAGGTACATTTGCATTGTCGTCACCACTATCTATGTTTAGAACTTTTTCATCTTCCCAAACTGAAACTCTGTACAATACTCTCCAATTTGCTACCCTCTAGCCTCTCTTGATAACCACTATTCTACTTTCTGTCCCTATAAGTATGATGATTCTAGGTACCTCATTAAGTGGAACCATATAATAAATGTTCTTTTGTGACTGTTTTCATTTAGCATGCTGTCTTCAGGGTTCATCCATGTAGGATATTGTCAGAATTTTCTTACTAAGGCTGAATAATACTCCATGTATATACCACATTTTGTTTATGCATTCATCTCTGGTGGGCATTTGTATTGTTTCTACCTTTTGGTTATTGTGAGTAATCCTATTATGAATATGTGTGTACAAATCTCTCAAGTCCCTGCTTTCAGTTCTTTTGAGTGAAGTGGAATTTTACTCAAGTAGGAAAAGTGGAATTACTGGATCATGTGGTAATTCTATGTTTAATTTATTGAGGGATTGTCATATTGTTATCTGAAACAACTACATCGTTTTACATTCCCACCAGTAATACACAAGGGTTCCAATTTCTCCATCTTCAAGTTAACACTTGTGATTTGTTGTTGTTGTTGTTGTTTTTTAATAATAGCAATCCAGATAGGTATGAAGTGCTCTTAGTGGTTTTGATTTGCATCTCCTATAATTAGTGATGCTGAACAAACATTTTTTTCATGTTTTATGATATTTGCATGTTGGGCATTTGTATATCTTGTTTGGAGAAATGTCTATTCAAGTTCTTTGCCCATTTTTATAATCAAGTTTTTTGTTGGTGGCCAGTTGTGTAAGTTCCGTATAATCTAGATATTTGCTCCTTAGCAGATATAACTGTTTCCATCCATTCCATGGGTTGACTTTTTACTCTGTTGATAGCATCTTTTGATAAAAGTTTTTAATTTTGTTAAAGTCCCATTTCCCTCTCTCTCTCTCTCTCTCCCTCTTGCAAGGCAAGGGGAGTTCTGCTTATGTTACCATATCCCTTTTACTTCCTTCTATTGTGATACCTGTTGGGTTTAGTATCAGTATTATGCTGATTTTATAAAATGAATTTGGAAGCTTTCCATCTTTATGTTCTGGAAATATTTTAATAGTATAGAATTTTTCCAGTTTTTAAAAAACAAGTTGATATAGTTGTGAGATTGAACAGTGATTTTAGGTGTATGAGAGGATGATGGCAAAGGAGACAGATCATAAAACTGTTCAAAGGGAAACAAAATTAGAAATACTAATACTGGTTTATACACTACTGCAAGTATAATACAGTATGCAGCATATCCACTTACCTATTACCTTCTAACCAAAAGGGGGTGTGTGTGTGTGTAGTATGTGGTTGGTTTTTTGGCAGGGATGTTTTTCTGAAAATACTTGGTAGGGAAAACAGGATTCCCTTACTAAAAATCTTTCTAGAATATAACCATTCTAGAAAGCAAGAAACAAGAACATCTATAATTGTTCACATCAGAGGTGGTTAAGAATAAGGAGAAAATTTTCATTTTAAATGCCATTCATTACCCTTTCACTTTTTCATTTTTGTATTCAAGTCAAGAAAAGTATGTTTTAGGCACTTGTAATACTAATATATTGGAAAAACAATGTTAAGTCATTGCATAGTGGGGATACGTCTACAGATAGGTCAGACTAAATGTTGTTCCTTTTGACTTAGGAGCTGAAGTTGCCCTCCTACAAAGGCCAGTCCCCTCAATTAAGTCTCAGACGGTATTTTGCTGACTTGATTGCCATTGTGAGCAATCGCTTCACACTCTGCCCTTCTGCCCGCCATCTTGCTGTCTATTTACTGGACCTGTTTATGGACCGCTATGACATCTCTATCCAGCAGCTGCACTTAGTTGCGCTTTCCTGCCTGCTTCTAGCAAGTAAGTATGAATCTGAGTTATATGACTAGAAATTTCTGTTGTTTCTATAAGAAAATAAATTTATGTAAAACTCGATGAAATATCATCAAATCCCTTTCATTCCAGTCACTAGTATCAGGAACCTTATGTTAAAAGTTCTTCTCAGTGCAATAATTCTTAACCAGATATTGAAAAATGACCTTGGAGCTTGTTCAAAACTTGTGACTAAACTCTACATCCTAGGCCACCCCACATCTACTAAAACAAAATCTACATAATGGGTTCTGGGTATTTTTTAACTTTTTAAAAAAGTCCCAAAGGTGATTTTGATGTACATTTCCAGTTGAGAACCACTGTCTTAAAGCAATTATTCTAAACCAGGAGCAATTTTGTCCCACAGGGAACACTTGGCAATGTGTAGAGACATTTTGGTTGTCACCTGGCAGTAGAGTAGGGGATACTTTTTTAGCATCTAGTACATAGAGGCCTGGGATGCTCCTAACATCCTGTAGTGTACAGGACAGTTGCCCATAACAAAACATCAGTGGCGCTAAAGTTGAGAAACTGTCTTACAGGCACCATACTCTTATATTAGAGTACTTTCTCCTGGCACATGAAGAGTTGGCTTAATGAACTCAAATTTAATGTGCACCTACTACAAATGTGAAAACTTTTGCTTATGCATTGGGCCAACCATGTAGTAGGTTCCAAGATACAATCTGATACAACCATATTTTTTACTCAGTACAGAATTTACTGGTGGACCTTTTGGCCCCTCTTTCTCTTTTCATCTTTCTATATCCCATTTTGTTGCTTATTGGTACTCTCTTTGAAGGGCAAGTAAAGAAATTGAAATTGTGTTTTTTTTCCTTTTAGTGATGTGGAAGATTGTATTTGATTTGGAAGTTGAATCAATATTGTAGTTTCTATATTATCCATGTCATTACAATAGAAATTTAAAGTAGTATGTAGATATATTGATAACCTTCACCTTTAACTCCCACTTGAGGGAGAAAGATTGTATTTGATATTGAAGTTAAATCAGTAATGTGCATCCATGTCATTATAATAGAAATTTAAAGTAGTATGTAGATACATTGATAACCTTCACCTGTAACTCCCACTTGAGGTTTTGGGGTCAAATATGACTGGGATCAAATAAGTAACATTCCGCCTATATCCATGCCACCAGAGTTCTTTAGCACCTCTGTGCTTGGCTGCTTATAAATCTAAAACCAAACGTAGTCCTTTGTAGTATCATTTCTGGTACTAATCTCTTCTCAGATTTTATTTTCTGACCCTTTTTCTTCCTTTGCTCTGATGACCTCAGCTACTTATTTTGTCCCCTGGAATATCCTTTCATAAGTTATTTCAGATCCATTGTAGAACCAGGCTGAATGTAAATAAAGCACAGCTAAAGCATGACTTCCCACTGCCTATATGTTAAGGTAGAAACTGCTTAATGTAGTGTTTAGAATCTTTCATCTGGACCCAGCCACCTTTCTAGTCTAATCCCCATGCACATTGAGCAAAATTCTTAGAATACCATTTACTTCCTGAATATCTACATTTTCCGTTTAATCTTTTGTTCTCTAAAATTCAGATACCTCACTCACCACTCACCCCCACCTCAGGAGCTGGAGAGGTAATGCTGGTACGTTTAACGTTTAATTTAGCCTCGAATTAAAGTTTCATGCTCGTAAGTAATCGTGTGTAATACTATGTTTCATCACTGGCTGTTAAGCCCTTTAGGGTTTAATAGTTTGTATAAGATTGGAAAAGCTCACACTTGACAGTTTAGATGTGTGAGAGTCCACAAAATGGCTTTTTCTTACTGTACAGAATGTTGGTTTATTATAGAATCAGTTTATAGTAGCGTGTCATTGGAAATCACACATGCAAGTTAGGTTCTTTTAAAAACTTGGTATCACTAATGGAAAGTAACTGTGTTGCCTGCTATGGCCATCACTGTCTTTTTAACACTACTACGTCCCACCTGCTCTATGCCTAGATTCTTAAAGTATAGTGTGGGCCAAGTGGAGGGTCACCTTTGTGTACTATCTTAGGTTGGCTGGAATGGAGTTTTCAGTTGTTCTTATTTTTAAATTATATATTTCTATTTAGAGTCATGAACAATTTATTGTATTGAACTATTTGGATTAATATGAGTTGTAAGATGTAGTTATTTGTGACTCATTTTCCAGTAATTAGACATTACGATCTGTATTTGCTAGAGTTCAAATATGAATTATCACCTATTACTGAAAGAACTGGATGCCTCCCTCCTTTTTCGGCTGACTCTTGATTTCCCTTTCCTTGGGGAGAGGATTGCTTTTACATTCTTCCTTTGCATTGGAGAGTGGGAATGTATATGAGATATTCTTCAGGATCTCTGCTCCTCCCAACTAGCAAGTTGTTCAAAACAGTTTGAGCTATCAGTTCACACCAGGGTCAGGAATTGAAGAGGCTGGTGCTTTGTAGGCAGCAGCCTCTACCCTTGCCCCCCAACTCCAGTCCATAACTTTACAGCAGAAGAGCTTAGGAATTTTTTTTTTTTTTTTTTTTTTTCTGAGACGGAGCCTCGCTCTGTTAGCCAGGCTGGAAGTGCAGTGGTGCCATCTTAGCTTACTGCAACCTCTGCCTCCCAGGTTCAAGCGATTCTCCTGTCTCAGCCTCCTGAATAGCTGGAATTACAGACATGTGCCACCATACCCAGCGAATTTTTTCTATTAGAGACGAAGTTTCACTATGTCAGCCAGGATGGTCTCAATCTCCTGACCTCGTGATCCGTCCACCTCTGCCTTCTGAAGTGCTGGGATTACAGGTGTAAACCATCGTGCCCAGCCGCACTTAGGAGTCTTAGAAACTGATAACCTATTTTCAGTGTCTGATTCCTGTTTAAAATTTGTGGAGTTCATTATACTGGGAAGCTATAGGTGGTTTGGCCGAAGATGGAGCACACCTTGTAAGTCCTAGAAGCAAATGCTTATGTTACACTATTAGAAGAAGAAGGGGCCTACAGATTATCTCTGGAGAGCTATATGTAGTGTTTTGGAGCAATGACCATAGTGATGGATTCCCTGGGTTGGAATCTCTCATCAGCAGAATGAATTTCAACAACCTTTGAATATCAGGTTGTTCTATATAAGATGGAAATAAAGACACCTTACTAAGTAGTTCTGAGGATCAAGTGTGGGGTAATATGTTTAAAAGCATGTAGGAAATGGAAACAAAAACATTAGCATGGTAATAATTAATTCCCCCACAAGTTGCTTTGTTTACTTTAGTCTGCCTCCATTACCCTAAATGTTTTGACCTATTCCAATCTTGTCCTGAATTTGTCCAGGGAAGTTCTCCTATTCCAACTCTTTCACATGTATGCCCTGGCTTCCCTTGGCTTCTGTGACCAGCATTACATTTATGGAGCATGTGGAAGTAATCTTAGAGATACGATTTCTCATAATTTGCTCAAGATCTTACATAACTAAGAAATGATCTTGGAGTCAAGATGAAGTGAAAAGTGAGACAGAGGCTTTGAGTAGTAACAATTTGTAACAAGTGCTTGTTTCCCCTTGCTGACCAATACTGGGTTAGCAAAGCTTTTTACTGATCTGTTATCTCACAGTTGTTTTAATTTACATCTCAATTTTTAGTGAGCTTAGAATTTTTTTCTATGAATGGCCTTTTTCTTTGCCCATTTTTATATTAGATTTGCCTTATAAATTTGTGATAATTCTTCATACATGTTAAGGATGATTTTTTCCCCCCTACTTAGTAACAAAAAATAGAATGTGAGTTGGCAGAGCACCCAGTGACATCTGATCCGTGCCCTATTCAGTATATAAATCTTCTCTACCACATACCTACCATTCATTGCTGGTTTTGAAAATGTATTGGTTTCCATGGCTGATCTGAACATATCCTATAAAGGAAAGACAATTCAGTGTTTTTGTTTCTGTGGCCTCTAATTCTTTATTTTCTGGGAAGCAGATATGAATTTCCTGTGCCCTTATTTCCTGTTTGGGGCCTTTATCAATATAATCACATGGCTTCTGGTATTTCCTTTCAATTTAAGAAACTGATCTTTGTAATCTGTGTGTGGTATTGTGGATAAGTAAACTTAAAATGCACATACACGTAGCAGTCAGCACAACAAAAACTATAGATATGAATGCAGGGGCTGGGCTTGGTGGCTCATGCCTGTAATCCCAGCACTTTGGGAGGCCGAGACGGGTGGATCATTTGAGGTCAGGAGATTGAGACCAGCCTGGCCAACATGGCAAAACCCCGTCTCTACTAAAAATACAAAAAATTAGCTGGGCGTGGTGGTCAGCGCCTGTAATCCCAGTACTTAGGAGGCTGGGGCAGAAGAATCTCATGAACCTGGAAAGGTGGAGGGTTGTAGTGAGCTGAGATCGTGCCACTGCACTCCAGTCTGGGTGACAGAGTCTCAAAAAAAAAAAAAAAAAAAAAAAAGATATGTAGGTACTCATTGATGTTATCACACGTTCTGAAATCTTTTAATATCCATGTATCTGAATATTTATATCACTATACATAATGAAAAAGTTCCAAAAATTGAACCCTGAATTAAAACCCCAAGTATGGGTATTTATTCAGAACGTAGATTATTCTTAACTTTGCAAGATCAATACGCAAAGTGTTTTACACTTGTGGTAGCCAAATATTTTATAAATGTAAACATCCCATAGATGCATAATAATATAGAAATCTGTCAGTTCTGGTCTAGAAGGGCTAATTTGGGAATTCAAACATAAATCTTCCTTTTGGCTTTGATTTTTGGTTTGCTTTAACTTATTTGACCTTAAGTGGATTGGCCACCCTCACTACCTTGGTTTTTGAGCAATGAGATCAGTCATATACAATTTTTTTTCCTGTGTTAAAAATTTCAGGGAAATAATATGAACCTTCTTGCTCCTTGAATTATGATTTACTAATTTCTTCAAAGGAACTTTAAGCATGGTATAAATAAACTCATTAATTTCTACAGTAGTACTTTGAAGTATTCTGCCAGTATTGCTGTTGCTACACAACCAGCACGGTGTTTGAAAGCTGTAATGATTCATCCAGAAGGACTGAACTAAATTCCTGGGTCATTGTCCTTCTGAAGAATTTTGCTTCATACTAAGAATATATTTTCCTCTTCTTTTTTCAGACAAGATGCTGGATAACTATGTCATACAGACCACTTTAGTGCTTTCAACTTTACTAAGTATTTGCTATTGGAAAGCTTGTGAAATTGATAACTTTATGTGATTTGAATTAAGAATAGCTATCTAGATTGTTAAAATCTTAATTATATAAGTTTTGGATCAGCTTCTACCTGCAGCAATATTTAGTGAGAATGGTTCAGATTTAAGGAAGTTCACCTCTCTGCCATCATTCCTGCTTCTTTGGGCTTAGGTTCTTCATAACACATGATCTTAGAATCTCCTGGCATATGAGACAAATGCCTTTTATCCCAGTTCCACTCCCTAAGCAAAGACCAAGGCAGTCAGCAGCATTTTCCCCTCTAACTCCAAAGCAAACCAACAGGAGCAAACCCCCACTGGCCCCAACACCACTGCCTGTACACTGAGCGTCTGGGCTCAGTGTAGCAACTTTAACTTGTGGTGCAAACCCATCTCCTCTAGAAGAGAAACATCACAGAGAAACTCTTCTGGCTTCTCCTGATTTGGTAGTCTTTCTGGTACTTCTTTAAAAAAATGATTTTAGGCCAGGTACGGTGGCTCACGCCTGTAATCCCAGCACTTTGGGAGGCCGAGGCAGGCAGATCATGAGGTCAAGAGATTGAGACCATCCTAGCCAATATGGTGAAACCCTGCCTCTACTAAAAATACAAAAAAATTAGCCAGGCATGGTGGTGCATGCCTGTAGTCCCAGCTACTCGGGAAGCTGAGACAGGAGAAGCGTTTGAACCCAGGAGGCAGAGGTTGCAGTGAGCCAAGATTGCACCACTGCACTCCAGCCTGGTGACAGAGCAAGACTCTGTCTCAAAAAAAAAATGTTTTTAAATAATTATAAAATTTCTAAGGAAATGAAAATATATTGAAATATATTAAAATAATTTTTATATAGTAGTATTTGTTGCTTTCGTGACATTCAAATGATTTTGAACAAGTATGGGTGTAAAACTATTCTGATAAATCTATAATAATTATAGTACAAAGGGACAGTTTTAAATCTTAAATCTAAACTAGACCACATGTTGACATCATGACAACTCTGGTTCTGTTGCTGCATCTGGAAAATCATAATAGTACTTAATAGTTTGTAAATGTTCTCTAGCCATCAGTTGTAGAAATACTTTCTAAAATGAAGGCTTTATATACACAGTAAAATGCTTGTTTGGAAAGTAATGTGTAAGACAGTACATAATCTATAGAAACATTATTCTGGGGCTGGAAATAGAATCTTATTCTTCAGCTGTGCATAGTTGAAACCTTACAGATGAGTATTTCCAGAAAAGAAATTAATCACTTTGAATAAAGTTCAGCCATGATACTATCTTTACTTCTATTCTGCTTTCAATAAGGGAGTTTAAAAGCACATATAAAGTATTTCCCCATGTCCCTTTTTTCTTTAACAGACTTAACTAGATTTTTGTTTTGAATTTAGAAGTGGTGAGGATGGGGGTTTTTGTGGAATGATAGTGCTTTTGTTAATTGTTCACCCAGTTTTTCCCTCCAGTCTCTCTCTCTCTCTCTGAAATTGAGATTATGTTGAAAATATGCCAAAATGAAACACTTAGAGCTTAACTATTTTTGATTTCAGATAAAGCTATGACACTAAATGGTTAAAACTATCTTGTCTAAAATCAGATAATTTATTTTACCAGCTACCACCCTCCTGCAAAAAAAATTTCCTGAGAAGATTCAGCTGATGAGATTGAGTTAGTTTTTTCATTGGCACATGACTATTTCCATTATATACTAGAACAGGCGTCCCCAAACTGCGGCCCCCTGAGGCCATTTATCTGGCCCCCCGCCGCACTTCAGGAAGGGGCACCTCTTTCATTGGTGGTCAGTGAGAGGAGCCCAGTATGTGGCAGCCCTCCAACGGTCTGAGGGACAGTGAACTGGCCCCCTGTGTAAAAAGTTTGGGGACGCCTGTACTAGAATATAGATCAAAAGGTTTACATATTTCAAGGATTTTTTTTTTTCAGGGGATTGGGGAAAGGTTCGGGGTGGTGGCTCTGGGAAAGAAAACATACGCAAATGTGAGAACCACAGGGTTCTGGCACAATTGTTTCTGTGTAAGGTAAGTACATCTTTGGATCCTGGCAGTAAGACAGCAAATCCCATTTTACTGACTAGGCTTATAATGATCACTTGCCTAACATTTTCTCTCCTCTCCCATTCCCTTTTCTTAAAAGGTAAATTTGAAGAAAAAGAAGATAGTGTGCCTAAGCTGGAGCAGCTCAACAGCCTGGGTTGTATGACTAATATGAATCTAGTATTAACAAAACAAAATTTGCTACATATGGAACTATTATTATTAGAAACCTTTCAGTGGAACCTCTGCCTTCCAACAGCTGCCCATTTCATTGAGTATTATCTCTCTGAAGCAGTACATGAAACAGATCTTCATGACGGCTGGCCAATGATTTGCTTGGAAAAGACTAAACTCTACATGGCCAAATACGCAGATTACTTCCTGGAAGTATCTTTGCAAGGTGGGTTGTTGTGAATACCAGTAAGTGACTTGTGCACTTGTGACTCATGTATTCTGTTCCTTAAGTTCGTTTTTGGTGTCTCCACAGATTATGCCTTTCTAAATTATGCACCTTCTTTAGTAGCTGCTGCATGTGTGGCTTCTTCGAGGATAATACTTCGTCTTTCTCCAACGTGGCCTACGAGATTACATCGTCTTACTGCTTACTCTTGGGATTTCTTAATGCAGTGTATTGAACGGCTATTGATGTAAGCCTTTTTATTCTTGTGTTTAAATTTCTCATTAACAGTTTTCTTCATGTATGAGGTGCCTTGAAAACAACTTCTGAAGGGCACAGAGTTCCTAGGATATTTGCTTTTGGCAGGAGTTACTTGCTGCCATGAGCAAGCCCGTGCATGAGCAGAACTCTGGGGAAGGAGAGTCCCTTTTGGCCATTAACCAGTTAGAAGGTGCTATTGCTAGAATGATTCTGGGTACATGATAAGGAAAGGAGCTGCTTTTGTCTGTCTGTAAGTCAGTAACTCAGATCAGTCCAGGCCAGTCTTGCCCATTCCTACATCTTTGAATTTTGAGGGCCACCAGAATGTTACACAAGTGTCTGCCACATGTAAGGGCTTATTGTGGACACATCTCCCAAACTGGAAATAATCTTCAAAGCTACCAGGAAGGTTCACATCAAGGGAAATAGCTTTAGAAGAACACAAGTGAGGTCTCACTGTTGGAATTATGGTACAGTGACTGCTATTTGGGTAGTGGTGGCAGGTCATAGAAGAAGCTGTTGAGGAGTTGGGGATGGGCATGACTTTCTTGCAAATTCTTCTCAAGTAATATTTTTAATAGTTTCCTTTCTCTCTGTGTTTCAGCGCTCACGATAATGATGTGAAAGAAGCAAACAAACAGAGAGGACAAGCAGGACCTCAGTCAGCACAACTAAGTATGTTCCAGACAGCCTCCCAGCCCTCACGGCCAGTTCACTTTCAGCAACCTCAGTATCTCCATCAGGCACATCAGACCTCACTGCAGTATCGCCATCCTACATCAGAACAACCAAGCTGTCAGCAGATTGTATCGACCACACACACCTCATCTTACACACTACAGACATGTCCTGCTGGCTTCCAAACTAGTGTTCAGGCCCTTGGGCACATGCAGACTGGTGCAGGGATGTCACTGGCAATACCAGTAGAAGTTAAGCCCTGTCTGAGTGTTTCTTATAACCGGAGTTATCAGATAAGTGAACATTACCCTTGTATTACTCCATGTTTTGAAAGGTGATTTATGTGTGAAGCTGATAACTGACCCAGACTGTTTTGTGACATGAAGCTATGGGTAAGCGTTTTGTAAACTTCTGTTCAAAAGGAAAGGGATCTAAGTGACATCAGAACTCTTCAGGTACCAGCACCAAGAAGACTGAATATCCCTTTTAATGCACACTAAGCAAATTAACAGTGTGTCAGATTCTGTTACAACAAATCCCTGTATGACAAAAATGTTCAAGTCCTGGCTGATGGTCCAAATATTTCAAAAATATTCAACAGAAAATTTGGACAGACTCCAATTTGCCATTTTGAGATTTGACCTGTAGTAGCATCTGGGCCTAATGTTGGCTTCTGAGTCAAAGACTAAGTATTTATCTTATCTATGAACTTGCCAAACAGTCTTTTATGAAGGAAAGTTACAGTATTAATTTTTGAAAAGATTTTTATTCAGCAATTTTTTATTTTTGTTCTACAGATGAATTTTTGACTAAGTTTAAACTCATGAATTGTTACTCTATACCAGTCTGCAGTTTAAAAAAATAATTTTTTAGATGATTCTATACAACTTCCTCTCATAAATAGTATAGGTATCTGGATTTATATACTAAAATTAAGGGTGGAGTAGATATCTTATTTTTAAATCATGGTCATAATTTTTCTTTTTTTCCCTAAGTGATCAACCTCAAATTTTTAGAATTGAAACACATTTAACTCAGGGAATTTGTACTACTTGGAAACACTTAACTATAATGCAACATACCTTGGGAATGTTATAGTATGAACTACCTTTATAACATAGGTTAAAATACTCTTGCTAGGGTGTGTTTTCAAATGAGATCATAATATTATAGCTCAGAATGAAGTGGTAGTTCCTGTGATTCATAATACATATATAGGTTTTGCATTTCTCAGTGCAATCCGTGATTTATACTCAGAATTGACATTCTTTAAAAAAAAGTTATTTCAAGAGAAGGCATAACTGTAAGAGGTCAGTGCTAGAATAAAGTCCTGTAGGTTTATTTTGGAGGGGACTGTGGCCAGGGTAGTTCTCAGGTTGTGCTAGAGCAGCACTTTGTTATGTGGAAGGCAGGTTTTTTAAGCAACCTTTGAATCCAGCTAGTCAGTCTAAGCAGGCAAAGGTAACTGATGACTAAATTTCAGTAGCTACTTTCATTGGACTGACCCTGCAATTGCCCTGGGACATTTCACTGTACTGGTATTAACTGCAAACAGCAATAATGGTCATTACAGCAAGGGCAGTTTTGGGGTAAAGCATTTTGGAGGAATAACTTTAAAAAGTTAAAAAGTCATTGTAATAACTGATAAACTGTATACATTATGCTCCTTTCTGTGGGCGAAGAAAGATTTGGTGGAGGGAAGCTTTCTGGTTTAAAAATTAGTAAGGTGTGTCTTTTTGTGTTTTTTTTTAAGATAGCACTTGAATAGAAGGGAATCTGCATGGCAGATATGTGGCTGCCACAATATGCATTGAAGACAAACTATTATAAAGATGTCATGGGTATGCAGCAGGAGTCTCAGTAATCAAGCCAGTGGCCTTTGTTAGGAAGCGAAGGGGCTCAACACAGTGATGGACTGATCCAGATGGCTCCTGGGGATGAATGTGGGTGGGTGGCTTCTGCCAGCATGAATGCTTGGAGATATGTCCTTTCCTTAAAAAGAAAATGTCTTATTTTTAGAGTACATAGGGCATGATGTGGATTTATTAGTCTGGTAGATAAAATGAAAAACCACTCAGGTAAGAACACTCACTCATGGCAGTTTTTTTAAGCATGAAAATAGTTTTCTGAAAGTATCATCACTTTTTAAAGAAGGCTGCTAATTGGATTTTGGTAGTTCTTACATCAAGAAGACTTGAATTGTTTGGGGGAAAGTGGGCTCGAAAGAGCATATATCTTTCACATTCACATTCAGAACCCAGTAACCTGGAGTCCAGTTTTCAGTATTTTAACTACCTCAATAATGCTATGAATGTAAGATACTGGGATAGAGATCCCAACTTGAAACAACAACCAGTGCCTGTGGTAACTTAATGTCTGTCAAATACTTTTATTGATTGGTTTATATGCCATTCTTGTTATAGAAGAGTATGCCTTTTAAAAAAGTTTATTAATAACACTTTCCCAATTTATATTTTAAAAAGCTAAAGAACACTGGATTAATAATCTTTTTGGGGGGTAGAATAAAATAATTGATTACTATTGCTGCATACCCGGGGTGGGATGGGATGGTTGGAAAACCAGAACTATTTTTAAAACATTAGGTTTCAGTATAAATACAACTCATAACTGCTAGATTTGGGGGGTGGGGGAGCATTGTGTGGGTTTTGTTTTGTTTAATTTATTGATTAGTCTTTAGGCTTTTTTTTTTTTTTTTTTTTGAGATTACTGGACCATCATTAAATGTGTACTGTGAAGAGATTAATATGTATGAAGGGCTTTACCAAAGTCCACTAAATAAACACTACTCAAGTATAGACTGCAAACCAAAATGTATCTGTGTTATGACATTAATTGCAAATAGCAAGTATGGTGCTAAAGTCTATGCCAGTGGAATTAGATGAGTGCTATGCACTTAATTTTAAAATAAAACTAGTTTTCAGTAAAATGGCTTTGGTATTTTTGTTTTAAATACAAACTTGTGTATTTGCAGCTCTACTGAACCATGCCATCATGTAATTCAGACTTGGAATCATGATTTATGTTTACTAAGAGCCATCAAGATACAGAATATAACCATTTAGTGTCATGAAACATTTGTTCATTATGTGTTCCATACTGAGCATTAAAGCCCACAAAAGTATATTGGACACCATTATTGCCTTTTGAGCTTAAAATCAGTTGTTAGTATTTTAGCAACTACAAATTCTAATTTATTCAACAATCATGAGAGAATCTGAAGTTTGATCTCAAAAGTAGGGACACATAATGGTTAAAGCTGTGAGAAGGAACCTAGGGTCTACAGTGAGTGAGAATGGTCTGTTCACCTGAGTATAATTATTTGCTATTTAATTCAACTCAAAGTGTAGCAGTTGGAATTTGTTTTGAGTGAAATTTAACAGGTGTCATATGGGAAGGACACCTGCTATCCTATTCTTGCCTGACTACCACTCTTGTCTTTCCTCCTGTAACGCCCTCTGCCTCCCAGGTAAGCATCACCATCCTGAATTGAAGAGTTCTCAAGTCTGTGAAGTCTTGACATGATATGCAATTTATATGTAAATGATTTCCCCAGTTCTAAAAGTTTTGTCAGTTGCTCAAAGAGACCTGTAATTAAAAATGTAAGAGTCACTGTCTTCTATCCGTTTACTTGCTAGTTTCTCCCTACTAGAATGTTGTGTTAGGCCATTCTCACATTCTATAAATACCTGAGACTGGGTAATATATAAAGAAAAGAGGTTTATGCATGTTCTCACTCCTAGGTGGCTGTTGAACAATGAGAACACATGGACACAGGGAGGGGAGCACTACACACTGGGATCTGTTGGGGGGAAATAGGGGAGGGACAGTGGGGGGTGGGAAGTTGGGGAGAGAGAGCATGGGGAGAAATGCCAGATGTAGGTGAAGGGAAGGAAGGCAGCAAATCACACTGCCATGTGTGTACCTATGCAACAGTCTTGCATGTTCTTCACGTATACCCCAAAACCTAAAATGCAATTTAAAAAAAAAAGGTTTAATTGGCTCATGCTTCTGTAGGCTGTACAGGGAGCATGGAACCGGCATCTGCTTGGCTTCTGGGAGGCCTCAAACTTTTATTCGTGGCAGAAGGGTAAGCAGGAGCAGGAATCTCACATGGTGGGAGCAAGTGGGGGTAGGCAGAGGTGCCACCCACTTTAACAACCAGATCTCATGTGAAGTGAACTCAATATCGTGAAGACAGCACCAAGCCATGAGGGATCTGCCCCCATGACACAAACACCTCCCACTAGGCCCCACCTCCAACATTGGGGATTACATTTCAACATGGGATTTGAGTGGGGACAGATACCCAAACTGTGTTAAACATACCTTCCTTCTGTCTGCCAGGATAGAGTACAGTGTCATCATTACAGCTAACTGTAGCCTCAACCTCCTGGGCTCAAACAATTCTCCCACTTCAGCCTCCTGAGTAGCTAGATCATAAGCACACACCACCACATGCCTGGCTAACTTTTAGGATTTTTTGTCGAGATGGGGATTTGCCATGTTACCCAGGCTGTCCTTTTTTTCTTAAAATAAGCTTTTTAGAACAGCTTAGATGTCCAGAATTATTACTAAGACAGTACAGAGAGTCCTTCATATATCCCACAACCAGTCTCCCCTCTTATTAACATATTGGGATGGTACATTTGTCACAATGAACCCATACTGATGTATTATTACTAACAGAAATCCATGCTTTATTCAGATTTCCTTAGTTTTTCCCTAATATCCTTTTTCTCTCCCAGATTTCTATGCAGGATATCACATTACCTTTAGCACTCAGGTCTTAGGCAACTCTGGGTTGTGACAGTTTCTCAGACTTTGTGATGACCTTAAAAGTTCTGAAGACCCTTGGTTAGGTATTTCACAGAATGAACATATGTTTCTTGAGAGCAGGGATTTTGTTTTATTCATCTTATGCCCCTGTGTGTGATGGAGATTTGTGTGACATGTTTGTTAGCATATCATAGGCTCTTGGGACTTACGTAACAAAAAATTGGCCAGGCACAGTGGCTCACGTAATCCCAGCACTTCTGGAGGCCAAAGTCGGTGGATTACTTGAGCTCAGGAGTTCAAGACCAGCCTGGCCAACATGGCAAAACCCCGTCTCTACAAAAAATACAAAAATTAGCCAGGTGTGGTAGCCTGTAGTCCTGGCTACTTGTGGGGCTGAAGCAGGATAACTGCTTGGGCCCAGGAGGTCGAAGCTGCAGTAAGCCGTTTGTGCCACAATACTCCAGCCTAGGTGACAAAGTGAGACCCTGTATCACCACCACCACCACCACCACCACCAATAACAAAAACAATAAATGCAGTGCAGAAGTAGGCAGTGACTAATAAATGCTGCCTTGGGTTGATTTAAAAAGTAGAGAACTCTGATCATAGGAAGGCACAGTCCCACCAGATTCAGCACTGGTTAGATCCTATCTACAAAGATCGTGTGGACTGAATTTTAAGTGGAATGGTAATAAACCCAAGTTTGGCCACAACCTGGTGATGGGTCCAGGAATGATGTTACGTGAGTAACAACTGAAGGAGCTGGTGGTGTTTTCATCTGGGAAAACTTAAGGGAAGGTAAAATGCCTGTCTTCCCAGATGTGAGAAGTCACATTACTCCAAAGGGCAGAATTAAGTGAGTGGTCAAAAGTTTCTCACATTTCAATGAATAAGCCAGAATGTTAACAAACACTGCAGTGCTGCTTTGAGAGTCTCTGAGTTCCTAGTTAACAGAGGCCCCTGACATAGACCAGAAACGGGATGGAAGTAATCCTTGAACTTGGGTGTAAATCAGACTGGATGACTTCTAAGACACCTTCCTGTTCTCAAGAGCTTCTGAGGCTCTAGAGTTTCTGGAGAGTTTCTGAAGGCTTTATGGATCTGGGACTTGGGCTGGGTGTAGAAAGAAGGGAAAAGCTTCAACTAGTCTACAGCAGTCCGTAGGAAGGGGTCATTACTCCTAGTGTTGGCACAAAGCAGACTGCACTAGCCTGGCTGAAGCCCTTCCCTTCTTGTAGTCTCAGCTCAACTGTTGGACAGTGAGGGCAGACTCATTGAGCAGTTTTGGAGGAAGTAAGATTGGGTGAGTAGAATGAGGTTGGGTTATTGAGTTTTGAAAGCCAGAAGAGAATGCAGACTTTGTGGGGTCAGAGATATCACTGAGGATTTGTGATGTGATGCTAGTGATTTAGGAAGAATGATGATTTTAGAAAGATTGGTTTTAGAAAGAATGATTTTAGAAAGATTGGTTTTAGAAAGAATGATTTTAGAAATTGGTGGTTTTAGGAAGAATGATCTGACAGTATCAGGGTAGGTTAGTGAGAGGAGATGGGAGTCAGAAAGCTTTCTGCAATACTGACAAGTTGAGTAAAAGTGGTACATGAATATTTAATGGTTTAAAGGTAAACCCTAAGAAAGATAACAGAATTGAGAGAATAAATGAAGGGAAATATACTAATTCTGTTATTACTTATAAAAGTGAATCACAGATACTGAGATGCTGCCTAAATAGAAAACAGGGTATTATACAATTGGTATTACAAAGTTAAGTATGGGGAAAAACCACTAAGCTAATTATTTAAAAAAAAAAAAAAAGAAAACAAAGCAAACTGTCCATATAGTAAAATATACTTTAAAGGTATAAATAGCAAAATTATAACAAAATAATCTGAAAGAACTAAGTCCAAACATACCAATAAATGAAAACTCTTAAGAGAAAAAGAATTTCAGATTAAATCACAAAGTGAAACTCAAATCTATGTTGTATGAGAGATGGGTCTAAAATAAAATTATTCGGAAAGATTGAAGATCAAAGGATGAGTAAAAAAGACACTGGAAAAACACAAACAAAAACAAGGATCAAGATCTTAATAACAGACAAGGCTGAATTTTGGCCAAAATGTATTAAACTAGATTTTTAAAAGAGCACTTTATAATGCTAAAAGTTACAGTTCATGATAAGGATGAACAGTTATTAATACTTCCGGATCAAATAACTGTAGTAATATTATGCAAAAACTATAAAGGGTATATGGAGAAATAAAAGAAAAACATGGTGGTAGGTGAGAAACTAATTTATTTCTCTAAGTCCATGAAAGATCAGAACCATAAAAAGTAAGTAAGGATATACAAAACCCTAACATCATTATGGTACATCTAGTGGACACATTCTGAGAAGGAAATGGTATAGGCCTGGAATAACAAAGATGGCAGAGAAAACAAAGGACACTGCCAGATGTACAGAGGCAGCCTGTCATGCATGTCAAAAGCACAATTCTGTCTTCTAAAGAGTCATTAGATAACTGAAATTGCTTTCTTTGTTGACCTATCTAGGTGCCTGAGATTAGAATACCCTTACTGGCCTCTGTGCTAGCTACCGGCAAATCTGCAGCTTATCCAGGGAAAATAAAATTCATGGTTTCCAAACTGCAAGAACACTTCCACGTTTGCCTTTGTTAGATGAGGTTAATCCATTACTGGATTTCAGTGTACACACCAGTGAACTAATAACTGACTATATTTCTGTAAGTTTTCTTTGATAATATAAACTCTAATGTAAAGTTTTACAAACTTGACTATGTGTTAATCCACCAAAAAACCTGCATCAATTCTAAAAAGTAGAATACAGAAGACATATTCAGATGAAAATGTGACTAAAAAGATTTATGTAATAGAATCAAAGAACTAAATAATCTTTGGGTCAAATAAGAAATCAGAGTGAACAGGCAACCTACAGAATGGGAGAAAATTTTTGCAGTCTGTCTATCTGACATAGGGCTAATATCCAGAATCTACAAAGAACTTAAATGCATTTACGAGGAAAAAAAAAAAACCCCATCAAAAAGTGGGGGAAGGATATGAAAAGACACTTCACAAAAGAAGACATTTATGCAGCCAATAAATATATGAAATGACCAGGCTCATCATCACTGATCATTATAGAAATGCAAATCAAAACCACAGTGAGATAACACCTCATGCCAACTAGAATGGTGATCATTAAAAAGTCAGGAAACAGCTGGGCATGGTGGCGCACTCCCAGCACTTTGGGAGGCCAAGGCGGGTGGATCACAAGGTCAGGAGTTTGAGACCAGCCTGACCAACATGGTGAAACCCTGTCTCTACTAAAAAGACAAAAATCAGCTGGACATGGTGGCAGGTGCCTATAATCCCAGCTACTCAGAAGGCTGAGGCAGGAGAACCACTGGAACTTGGGAGGCAGAGCTTGCAGTGAGCCAAGATCACACCATTGCACTCCACTCCAGTCTGGGCAACAGAGCGAGACTCCGACTCAAAAAAAAAGTCAGGAAACAACAGATGCTGGAGAGGATGTGGAGAAATAGGAATACTTCTATGCTGTTGGTGAGAGTGTATATTAGCTCAACCCTTGTCGAAGACAGTGTGGTGATTCCTCAAGGATCTATAACCAGAAATACCATTTGACCCAGCAATCCCATTACTGGGTATATACCCAAAGGATTATAAATAATTCTCTACTATAAAGGCACATGCACACGTATGTTTACTGCAGCACTGCTCACAACAGCAAAGACTTGGAACCAACCCAAATGCTCATCAGTGATAGACTGGATAAAGAAAATGTGGCACACATATACCACGTAATACTATGCAGTCATAAAAAAGGATGAGCTTGTGTTTTTTGCAGGGACATGGATGAAGCTGGAAACCATCATTCTCAGCAAAGTAACACAAGAACAGAAAGCCAAATACTTCATGTTCTCACTCAGTGGGAGATGGACAATGAGAACGCATGGACACAAGAAGGGGGACATTACACACCGGGGCCTGTTGCAGGGTGGGAGCTAGGGGAGGGAAGGCAGTAGGAGAAATACCTAATGTAGATGATGGGTTGACGGGTAGAGCAAACCACCATACCTATGTAACAAACCTCCATGTTCTGCACATGTATCCCAGAACTTAAAGTATAATAATAAATAATTTAAAAAAGAAATCTAAACTGAAATTTCAAAGTATCTAGAAAATCACTTGCAACAAAAAATCTAAATATCATGAGCTCTGGGATAAAACTAAAGCAATGGTCAGAATGAAATTAACATCCAACTGAAAAAGTTGAAGAACAAGAAACCAAACAAAAGCAGAAGGAAAGAACTAAGAAAAAAGCAGTAATAATAAATTATAAAAGAGAAAAAGAAAAGAACTAATACCTACATATACATGCAATGCAACTAAACAAGAGAAAATAAAATACAGTTGAAAAATTGGGAAGGAGGAGGTAAAATTACAACTATTTGCAGAATCAATGTATACCTGGAAAATGCAAGGTAATCAACTGAAAGACTATCACACAATAAGCAAATTTAGTAAACTGGCCAGGTACATAATCAAAATAGCTCTCATGTATACAAACAACAACCAGTTAGATTTAATGCAAGATATACTCAATTATAATGGCAACCAAAATAAGACAAAATGCCTAGCAATATAAGAAATGCACAAGATCTACATAAAGAAAACTTTAAAATACTTATGACACAAAAGAATACTTCCGCAAGGCATACCAGATTCTTTTATAGAAAGAGTAAACGTTATAAAGGTGTCAATTTTCCTTAATCTATAAATTTAACACAATATAACAAGGTAATTTTAAAAAATGATCTAAATAAGCAAAAATAGTAAAAACATTTAAAGAATAATGAATGTAGAAAAGCCTCATGACATTAAAATATATTATAAATCTAAAAAAATGAAAAACAGGCCGGGCGCGGTGGCTCACGCCTGTAATCCCGGCACTTTGGGAGGCCGAGGCAGGCGGATCACGAGGTCAAGAGATCGAGACCATCCTGGTCAACATGGTGAAACCCCATCTCTACTAAAAATACAAAAAATTAGCTGGGCATGGTGGCGCGTGCCTGTAATCCCAGCTACTCAGGAGGCTGAGGCAGGAGAATTGCCTCAACCTGGGAGGTGGAGGCTGTGGTGAGCCGAGATTGCACCATTGCACTCCAGCCTGGGTAACGAGCGAAACTCCGTTTCAAGAAAAAAAAAAAGAAACACAATGGTACTGGCAAATGAAATGACAGACAATTCTGTGAAACAGAATAGAAATTCCCCAAATAAACACATTTGGAATTTATTATATGCTAAAGGTGGTATCTTAAATTACTAAAGGAAAATAAATATTATTCAATAAATTGAGTTACATCAACTGGGTAAGCACCTAGAAAAACAAATTTAGATTCCACACCTAAAAAATTTAAGTTTTAGGCTGGGCACAGTGGTTTATGCTTGTAATCCCAGCACTTTAGGAGGCTTAGGTGGGAGGATTGTTTGAGGCCAGGAGTTCAAGACCAGCCTGGGCGATATAGTGAGACTCCTGTTTCTGTAAAAAATGCAAAAATTAGCCAGATGTAGTGGTACATGTCTGTAATCCTAGCTATTAGGGAGACTGAGGTGGGAGGATCACTTGAACCCAGGAGTTCAAGATAAGCTTGAGCAACACAGTGAGACCTCATCCGTACAAAAAATTTTAAAAATTAGCCAAACATGATGGTGGATACCTGTAGTCTCAACTACTAGGGAGGCTGAGGTGGGAGGATCACTAGAGCCCAGGAATTGGAAATTACAGTGAGCTATTATCTCACCATTGCACTTCATCTTGGGCAACAGAGTGAGACCTCGTCTCTTAAAACAAAACAAAATAAATAAATAAATGAAACATTTAAATTCTGACCAAAAAGAAACTATGGAAGAATTATTTTATAACCTCAAAGACAGAATGTATAAGAATACAAATGCAGGCTGGGTGTGGTGGCTGCCCGTAATCCCAGCACATTGGGAGGCTGAGGTCAGGAGTTCAAGACCAGCCTGGCCAACATGGCAAAACCCTGTCTCTACCAAAAACACAAAAATTAGCTAGGCATGGTAGCATGTACCTGTAATCCCAGCTCTCGGGAGGCTGAGGCAGGACAATCACTTGAACCCAGTAGGCAGAGGCTGCAGTGAGCCAAGATCGCACCACTATACTCCAGCCTGGACAACAAAGTGAGACTCCATCTCAAAAAAAATAAAATAAAATAAAGAGAGAGAGAATACAAATACAATAAAATTGAACTATATAAAATTTTCAAAATTTTCTGCAAGGCAAAAATCATAAAGTCAAAAGACAAATAACAATATGGATCAAGAATTTGCAACTAATCTCCAGAAAAAAGTGATAGTTTCCTTAACATATAAAGACAGAAAGATATGAACAGACAGTTCCCAGAAAAAGAAATACAAACGTCTCAGAAGAAAAGATATTCAGCCTCATCTTAAGAGTTTGATAACAGTGTTGGTGAGGGTGTAGCCATTATTCTATATTACTTATGAGTGTCTGATAGATCAAATTCTATGAAAGATAATTTGGAAATATATATCAAAGTTACAAAGACAAAAATCTTTTGACCTAGAAATTCCACTTCTGGAATGTATTCTACAGCTAACAGTTATATACATATGAAACAGGAAAGGTACAAATGATTTATTTCACCATTACTGATAAGAGCAAAAGCTTAGAAACAAATGGTCATCCACAGGGACTCTGTTTTGCTAATACAGCATTAAAAGAACAAAGTATTTCTCTATACTCATTGGTATGGATGATATCCAAGACCTATCAGAGTACAGAGTATGCTACCATTTCACCAATGCTTACAGGATCACAGGAGGTCTTTTTTTTTTTTTTAAATTAATTTTCACTGTTTTTTTTCTGACTGGTCAACACAGAAAATTTGAAAAACGAAAAATATAAAGCAAAAGGCCGTAACTGGCCGGACATGGTAGCTCACGTCTGTAATCCCAGCACTTTGGGAGTCCAAGCAGGTGGATCACTTAAGCTCAGGAGTTCGAGACCAGATCGGCCAATGTGGAGAAACCTTGTCTCTACCAAAAATACATACATACATACATACATACATACATAAAATTAGCCAGGCATGGTGATGCATGCCTATAGTCCCAGCTACTCAGGATTGGGAGGCTGAGGTGGCAGAGGTTGCCATGAGCCGAGATTGTGCCACTGCACTCCAGCCTGGGCTACAGAGTGAGACCCTCTGTCTCAAAAAAAAAAAAAAAAAAAAAAAATAGGGCATAACTAATCATTTGCTCTGAGGATCTTTCCTGTACACGCATATATTATTTCTACATGGACTGCATATTAAGTACATAATTTTGTATTCCACTTTTTGTACTTAACAATATATCGGCAACAATATTTTTTCTTGAAAGCTTATTTTGGAAGGGTTTCCATATAAATTATATGAATAGAATATATTTTAATAATTTTCTAATGTTTTGAAATGGTTTAAACATGCTCTAATAAATACATATTTTTACCACACTTCTTCAACAATGGACATTGTTACCAAACGATTTCATCTTTGTAAATATATCTATTGCTAAAAACATCCCATTTTTTAAAATTAGCATTTCTTAAATTCTGAGTATAGATGAGCATTTTTGGATGAGTGTACTGACTACTTATAATTATTCAATGAAATATCTGTTCATTCCTTTACCAATTTTTCTTTGGTTGTTAGTTCTTGGCTTTAAAAAGGATTCCAAATAGTCAGAAATTAGCCCTTTAGCTATTTTACCTGTTACAAATATTTTTACCAGTTAACATTTTTTTTACCCTTGCTTGTATTGTTGGGGGGACATATTCCTATCAAAATATAACTTCCTTTTTCTTTTCTTCTTGAAACAGGTTCTCTCGCCTCACTCTGTCACCAGGCTGGAGTGCAGGAATGTGACAAGATATATCTTTCCATGTATTGAAATCATCTTGAATGACCCCCAGTACAATCTTTAAGTTTTCTGCATAAACATCTTACAGATTTCTTAAGTTTACTTCTGGGTATCTTACCCTTTAAAAAAAAATTACCACGACTGTGAATGAAATTTGTTTTTTCACTGTATTTTATCTGGTTATTGTTTTCATATATAAAGATGATTTGTGTTTTAGAATCACTATTTTATTTTCAAGGTTTTTTTTTTTTTTTTTTTTTTTTCCCCCTCTGAGACTGAGTTTTGCTCTTGTTACCCAGGCTGGAGTGCAATGGCGCAATCTCGGCTCATGGTAACCTCCGCCTCCTAGGTTCAAGCAATTCTCCTGCCTCAGCCTCCCGAGTAGCTGGGACTACAGGCGCACGCCACCCTGCCCAGCTAATTTTTTTGTATTTTTAGTAGAGACGGGGTTTCACCATGTTGACCAGGATGGTCTCGATCTCTTGACCTTGTGATCCACCTGCCTCAGCCTCCCAAAGTGCTAGGATTACATGCGTGAGCCACCATGCCTGGCCTCAAGGTGTTTTTAATTACACTAACAATAGATGAACACGTGCTTATATTTAAACACATAAATGAGTCAATATTACGTAGAATTAAAAAAAACTATTCACTAAACATTTTTAACTTTATAATCATTCAGAATTTTTTGAATCCTTATTGTTTTTAATAAAATTCAATAAATTTCTTTAGCTTTTTCAGGTATACAGACAGATCAATAGCAAAACAATGATAATTTTGTCTTCTTTTCAAAATGCATAGCTCTTATTTCATTTTCTCAATTCATTAGCCACTCTCCCCAAAATTAAGTAACAATATGAAGTTATGGCTGACATCCTGTAGAAGACTAACAGTAATGTTACAGAAGACATGTTAGAAGTACATTTTACGCATACTAAAAGTTATACAAATAATACATTGAACATTGTGTACATACACATATACCTGCATGCACACTTTTAGTGCCTAACTTTAGATATATACTGCAGGCAAACACTGCTGAACATTTTTAATTGGAGGGTGAGAAAAGATAAGGTGATGCCACATTTTTAGTAGATAAACCTAATTAGTATCTGTAAGTATATTTAGTAATCCCCAGTGGGAACTTTCTCTTTGCAAGCTATGTGAGAATGAAAATCCAAATGGGCATTGGAGATCTGTTCACTGAGTGTGAGGATAGGAGAAGGACTAGAGATGAAACTGTCAATGACTTTTCTTTTTGAGATGGAGTCTTGCTCTGTTGCCCAGGATGGAGTGCAGTAGCGCAATCTCAGCTCACTGTAACCACTGCCTCATGGGTTCAAGTGAATTCTCCTGCCTCAGCCTTCTGAGTAGCTGGGAATACATGTGTGCACCACTATGCCCAGCTAATTTTTATATTTTTAGTAGAGATGGGGTTTCACCATGTTGGCCAGACTGTTCTTGAACCTCAAGTAATCCACCTGCCTTGGCTTCCCAAAGTGCTGAGACTACAGGACTGAGCCACCATGCCTGGCCAGATGACTTTTCTTCAGAGAACATTAAGTGGTTGATCATCCTCTATGAGATAATGGATGGGGCAGAGCTATGTGTGAATTGTACTAGGGACTTTTCAAGGGTGAGGCTAGGCAAGAGCTGCTGCTTTCCAGGATCCAAGTAAGAGCTTGACTTGCTGGCACCTGGACAGCAGCGCCTGCAATGAAGACTCAGAAAATATTAGAAGACTTGTTCTCAGGGTTCAGAGTACCCATCCTCTTTATCAGAGCAAGGGTGGCTTGGTTATAAAGCTGTAGAACCAGATTCTTAGAACTGGATTCTTCTCCAAGAAGTATTCCATTTTCTGCTGCATGAAAGCAACCAAGATACAATGTCAGAGCCAGAATTGAACATCTGCTTAAACATTAACAGGATTTCTCCAGTATCTTTTTCTCTAATGGTCATCCACCAGGGATCAGGGAGATTGGAGGTTGTGGCCAGAAAGCACCAGGTGCTGCAAGATATGTGCCTCAATGTATAATTTTAGGTTTCCAAGTATAATTAGTGTAAAACAAATCATCTTATGTTAGTGTATGCATTTAGAGATCACAGGGCTTTCTCATAGTTTTAATTTCATTTGAGAAATTTTATGAGACATAAAGGGAAAGTGTTAGCTCCATGTCATAGGTAATAAAAATTGAAGTTGAAAGATTTTGACTATTCAAAGTCACACAGCTTTAGTGGCAGAGAAGAGAGTAAAGCCCAGAAATGTCATCTGTGTGTTTCTATGAATTTTGACAATCTTTATATTGGCTAGAATCTGAAGAAAGAGGAAGAAAAGATTAAATTTTATTTTCTTTATGCTGTGCAATTCTTCCCAGTTGTTGTGGAATCTTAATGATGAAATATATTAAAAGTCATCTAATCCAATTCCCTAATTCAACATTTGTAAGTCATAAAATAAAATTGCTGGGTCACAGCCAGCAAATTAAGCAGAAAAAAAAATTAGAAACTGTAAGATTACACTGCCCTATTAAGTCCAAATAATTGGTCTTATTAAACTTATTTCTAAATCTAGGTCAGAGTCCAAAAAGCTTGAAATACACTACTTAGGCCTGGGTTCTCAAATGGGGTACATGAGAATCATCTGGATCTCAGGACCAAAAGATTAAATCTTGAACAAGAATCAAGAACCTACATTTTTAAAAGGCACTAAGGTGATTCTGATGGAGAAAGTCTTGAGGACTACTTGAAAAACTATGCTCCATTTGCATACATGTCCTTTAAAAGATTCCCAAGGTAACAGGTGACAACCTTGTGCCATGGAAAGCCACCCCAGTCCAGAAGTGCAGGACTGGATGGCATGGGCCTGCAGAATGTAGCCATGTTCTTATAATGGTCTGCAGATTATTCCTGTAGCGACCTCCATTCCATATTGGGTTACATCCTTATTGGGTTACTGGGCTAGGGACATGTCCAGGAAGGGTAACAACCATGACTAAGGTCTGGGTCTTTTACACAGTTAATAGTAATCAGAAGTGAGCTGCTATCAACATATGACCTCCTATGATCTGAGTTCTCTTTCACCTTGGTTGTTAACACAATTGTTAATACTTTCATTCAATACACAACTAAACCACTGCATTTCAGGCACTGTGGTGGGCACTAGTGGAAATAATACAAAGATGACTGTCCCAGGAGTTTTCACACTCAGCCACATTAACCACTACCCCTAATTCCAACACAAAGAAGGCAATAACATGGCTCAGCAAAGGTTTTGTCTTCCCTTTTGGCAGAGGTCCCTTATGGGTTTCAGACACCAGAAAGGAGGCCTGTCAGAGCCTGAGATAAGAGGACCATATCCTCCAATTTTACACCTCTCTTCCTTCACACACTTGAGGGAAACATTGTTCACATCTTTCAAGAACTATACCCTCTGTGGGTCTCATATCAAGGCATGAAAAATAAAAGTCAAATCTAGAATCCTAGAAACCATGCTCTCCAAAAAATGGCACTGAGAAATACATACTAAAAGGATTGTTTGGGTATGTGCTACCGTATTAGCAACTGGTACATTTAGGAAGGCTCACATTTTACAGATATTCCTTCTAGTAAGGTGCTAAGTGAAAGTAATCTTTGGATTATAGAGAGGTTGAAAGCCCTCTTATTCACATGTCACTTCCTGGTAGCCTAATGAGTATGTTTAACTGATTCAAAAAGCAACGAATTTAATTTGATCATCTGAAAGGATGTCTGTCAAAGGGTTCTCATAGTTATTGCTGGCCAGTGAAAATGAATGATTTTTATTTTTGCCTTGGTAAATTTGTTTTCTAACTTTTCTTACAGTAATTATGGATTACTTTTACAATTGAGAAAATGTCTTTTTTAGAAAACAAACAAACAAACAAACAAAAAACCTTCTTAGATCAAAAAGTAGACTGACTCCATTATATCTTAGAGCAGGTTCTAGATAAAAGCCTTAGGAGGTATTTGTGCAGATATTGTTGGAGTTTTTTTTTTCAGTTAAAAAAAATCTGGAGGTTCAAGTATTAAAGAACTCATTATATGAAAACCTTGTGACTCTTGATATACTACAAAATTTGTGCCTTCCCTGGCTTAAGCAGACAGAAGCCTACACAGGAGCCTACGAAGATGCAAGAAGCCTATAAAAATGATCTGGTCTAAGGCCACTTCCTTGTAGACTCCGAAAAATCTGTCTGGCAGATAACCTTTTCACCTCTGTCCTCCTGTTCTATAGGGATCTCTCACAGCTGCATGAATTACCAGTCACACTCAGCATTGGTGCCCCTCCCTACTATCAATCATGAAGAAGTGAGCTTTCTTTTGAAAATTCAAATTTATTGAAGTATAATTTACACACAATAAAATGGATATACTCAGTAACTTATAACACCTATGCAACCACCACCACGACCAAGATACAGAATATTTCCATTATCCTAAAAGGATTCTTTGTGCCCCTCCCACCCCATCCTCCCTGTATCCAAGACTCTGGTTTCAGCAAACGCTGAGAGAAACACCCATAAGATGAGGATTTATCAACATGGAATAAGTATGCCTTTCCTACAGTTTCAAACAAATGGAATTATACACGATGTTCTCTTTTGGGTGTGGCTTCTTTCATTCGGCATGCTGTTTTGTTTGTTTGTTTGGGATGGAATCTCAGTGTCACCAGGCTGGAGTGCAGTGGCATGATCTCAGCTCACTGCAACCTCTGCCTCCTGGCTTCAGGCGACTCTCCTGCCTCAGCCTCCTGAGTAGCTGGGACTACAGGCGCGCACCACCACGCCTGGCTAATTTTTGTTTTTTCAGTAGAGACGGGGTTTCACCATGTTGGCCAGGATGGTCTCAATCTCTTGATCTCATGATCCACCTGCCTCAGCCTCCCAAAGTGCTGGGATTACAGACATGAGCCACCATGCCAGGCTGGCATGCTGTTTTTAAGATTCATTGACGTTTTCACATTGCTTGTTTTTATTGCTGAGTACAGTACTATTTTGCTTGTAACCAGCAGTGAACAAAACCAAACTACATCATATTAGAAATTCATGAAAAACAGTATTTGGGCTCATTAGTGTCTTCATTCACCTATACATCTTTTCAATGATTCATTTTTCCCTCATTCAACAAATACTGTTCTAGTATTGCCTTTTATGTATCAGGCAATATGTCAGCCACTGGTTAAATGTAAGCTGCACACTTGGTTCTGGGATCATGTATCTAATTTTGATCCTGGAAAGATTATTTTTTGTAATATTCAATAGTAACCCTGCTTATGGGAATGTGAAAACTGTGTGGGGCAGTGTTAAACTTACATGGATAGACCCCCCATGTCTTGGTGTTCTTTGTAGACTTCATGAATAGTGTATTTTGTTCCATCATAAGAATGAGGTAAGATGGCGCAGCCAAGATAGTATGTCCATGTTCAAGACAGGAAGAGCTAAGAAAAGGTTGCTTCCCACTACATCCGTCACTATTATCAGAAAAGCAAAATCTTCCCAGAAGCCTCCGGCAGATTTCCTCTTATGATTCATCCACCATAACTGGGTCACATAACCATCGACAAGTGCAAGAAGGCCAAGAATAGTCTTGCAAAAGGAAATAAAATGGTTATGATTGACATGTATCAATCATGATTCACAGACTGAGCCTAGCAATTGTCATTCCAAGCAAAATTGAGGTTTCAATAACAAAAAGATGAAAGAAATACAAACTGGGTAGGCAATATGTATGCTGTGTCTACCATGGCTTCTCATGATGATGTCTGCATGGAGCCTCGGGATGACTCTGACACAGACAGGGCAATGTGAGTAGTAAGAGGGAGAATGGGAAAAAGCATTCCATTAGATGGGTACAACCTTCCCAAGCCTATACTAAATAAGATCTTTGGAGACTTCCAAAAATATCATACACAATTGAGGCATTTACTTTTGTTAATGGATTCATGCTCATAAAATCATAATTATGAACTTTCTCCCATTAGTTATAAGACAAAATAAAGACAAATAACATTTGCATTCCCTGCCAAAAGGCACTCTCAAGCCCCAAAGCTTGAGGAAAACAAAATTTCTAAGGGGAAACCAGAGTCAGATCATCTTCCTTCAGCCTTATTCCCCATTGTGCTCCCTCACCTCATATGTGTGCCTCTGGAGACAGGGAAATTCAATCATGATTCTATTTTAGGTTCCAGGGGGATAAAAAATATCACCCTTCTTTTCTCACAAAAAGGGAGAAAAGTCAGAATCAATGCACAGATACAAATGGGAATAAGGCAGATGAAGATCAAAGTATCAGCTTCAGAACTAATAAAACCTACCTCAAAGGACATGCCTTAGATGTGTTATCTCAGTGGGTGACCTAATAAATACTTTACCAAGAATTCAGTATTCCCAACCAGACACAGGCAAGGCAGGACAACAGTAGTCCTTCCCTACCAGAATAGGCTTACTGCAATAAATGTCCTGAAAGTGTGAGTGAACCAGACATGTCCCCGTCTGCCAACGTGAACATCAGAAGGGAAGAGAAGCAAAACATGCCCATTTCCTTATCCACAACTCATAAATCATATAAAGTCTCCCTCCTACCATGAGGAGGGAGAGTGGCTGAAAGTGTGCATCACTACTCTTTCGGCCTATGAACTGAAGTAGAAACTCCCGCCCTTCATGGAAACAACAGAAACTAACAGTTTCTCTAACACTTCTGTTTATAAATACCCTAAAACTGTTTGGTCACTATTTTGGATTTTTTTTTTTTAAGGAATAGATAGGGCAACAACAAGAACATTAAATGAAGGTGACTCTCGAAAGTTCATCTAAAAAGTAGGATCTCAGAGCCACCTCATTAACTAAGTAGTAGAGATTTCACTCATGCCAACCTATATACATACAGAATATATTACTTGGATGAGGTAAAATGCTAGTTTGAATGACAGTGAGAGTAAGCTGTCTGGAGATTTAAAATGCAGGAAGATATGGAGGAGGGGTGTTAAAGCCATTGCTAGAATCTTTCAGTGGTACAGTATATAAGTTTATTTCAGGATCTGGGCTCCTTGCTTAGAGTGACCCTCCAGCTCATAGCATTGGTCTTCAGATATGTTACAAGTTGATTTTGTTTGACCAATCCAGCATAAATGGTTTATTTGTAGCATAGTGGAAAGAAGTTCATTATTGTTATACTTACATATGATACGAGCCTACAGAACAGTGAATCTTAAATGCCAGTGTGCATTAATCAAAGAGTTAATTAATGCAGACTCCTAACACCCTACCCTAACCTCATAAAGAAAGCCAGGCATGGCTTATGAATATGCATTTTTAACAGTTGCCCTGGGAAATTCTGATTCAGATTTTGGAAGGTCCATATTTTAAGAACCATTGATATAGAGAGGAAGTGAACTTTCATCAATTTCAAAACAGCTCTAGTATCTTCTATTAGCAGTCAATCCACACTCCTTTAACCTTCTTTGTCAAATATATTGTTAAATGCTATCTGACAGAAGAATAACTTCTTAATGAGTCTATTAGGTCAGTAGCTTTCTAACTGTATGATCCACTGGTAGAATATGAATAAACTTTCTCATTAATCACCCACTTCCTTTTGGTGTGCACTGCTCTAATCAAAGAGCTCACAGAATACAATAGAGGCATTACTGCAGATTCAGTTTGCCTACACTAGCATCCATTTCTCCTTTTTTCCTTCTGACAGAAACTTGATTTGTCATGTGCCCTTCCCCTCCACATCAACATTGGAAGCTGAACCTGCCCTCAATTACAGGGCGAGGACTCAGAAGTCTGAGTAATTCATTTTCTTTGCCAGTGATTAGTTCAAAAATTGGCACACGAGGCCAGGCGCATTAGTTCATGCCTGTAATCCCAGAGTTTTGGGAAGCCAAGGTGGGAGCCTCACTTGAGGCAAGTAGTTCAAGACTAGCCTGGTCAACATAGCAAGACCTCTCTCTCTCTCTCTCTCTCTCTCTCTCTCACACACACACACACACACACACACACACACACTTTTTAAAATTAACTGGGCATAGTGGCTCATGCTAGCAGTCCTAGCTAGCTATCTGCCTAAGCCCAGGAGTTTGAGATCACAGTGAGCTATAATCACACCACTGCACTCCAGCCTGGGTGACAGAGCAAGACCTGGTCTCTAAAAGCAAAAAAAGAAAAGGGCACATGTTTAGAATCTGGCCAGTAAGACACACTGGGGAACTCTGCTGGGAGGATTCTAGAAGTTTTCTAACAGTGTAAGTGTTGCCAGCTCTGGATGTGATGCCTGAAACAGCTGCAGCCGTCTTGCTACAGCTTATTGTTGAAGTCATAATTACATACTTTCACCCACCAATTGTAACATAAAATATGACAGAGAGTTGGAAAGAACCTGTGCCCTTGATGACATTCTGTGCCAGTGAATAAAGGCAACCAAACCTCAAAGCCTACCCTGTAACTGGAGTTCCTGTCATCAATGAGTTAATTTTACTGTTTAATCTTCTTTGAGTCTGGATTTGTTACTTGCTGCCAAAGCATTATAACTGATATAGACATCTTTGTATCATTTCCTGCATTCTTCTCCAATATGGCCAGATATGTATACATTTCATTGTGCCCTCCTCAAAATGCTATCTTTTGGATTTGTGAATATTCTCAGATTTTTTACACACATGTATAAATACACACAGACACAGACACAAACATACATTGATACTCCTCTCTACTTTTCTGAAAGTTAAGGTGTTTATACTTCCCTTGTTTTTTCAAGAGATGTGTTATATTCATGGCTACTGCTCCTACAGCTGCTAGCACTGTGAATGCTACTGAACCATGATTTTTGAAGCAAAAAATAAATAAATAAAATAAATAAATAAAATTTTAGCTAATTTTACCTACCCACCTGGGTGCTGTAATTTATGAGTGTCCTCAACCAATTAATATGAAGAAGGTGCACATCTTAGAAATTTAGCCATGCATATAGAGATAGTAAATGTTCTTGTTATTCAACATATGCTGGTGACACTCAAGTGAGAAACTCAATAAATCTTCACTATTACAGAAAATGCACTCAGAAAGACAAACACCCTCTTCCTGCAATACCACAGGTCTTTAGGTATCATGTCTAAATTTGCATTTGGATTAGAGTTGGGTACAGTTATAAAATGAATGTCAGTGAGGGAATCATGTAGAATATTAAAAGACTGTTCCATTAGCCCATCTAAACAAGCTAAATAATCTCAAGCTTGGTTATAAAAATTACTTTTAAAATCACAGAGGTTCACAGAGGTACTTTTTAGTTTGAGGGTTGATTCTTACGGGTCCAAGACTCAATTTTCTCAAAATTAAGGCTTATTCATATTCAATGCATGTAATAGGCTTCAAGGGGACTGGCTTGTGTGTCAGTGTACAGTCCTCCATGCCTTTTTTTTTTTTTCCTTGAGATGGAGTCTTGCTCTGTCAACCAGGCTGGAGTACAATGGCACAATCTTGGCTCACTGAAATTTCCTCCTTCTGGGTTTAAGCAATTCTCTTGCCTCAGCCTCTCAAGCAGCTGGGATTACAGGCACCTGCCACCATGTCTGGCTTATTTTTGTATTTTTAGTAGAGATGGGGTTTCACCATAGTGGCCACGCTGGACTTGAACTTGACCTCAAGTGATCCACCCACCTCAGCCTCCCAACATGCTGAGATTACAGGCATGAGCCACCACGCCTGGCCACCTCCATGACTTTTTAAAAGTACATATACTTTAGTGCCCCTGCCCCTACTTAGGACAACTCTGAAGGGCCATCGAGCTCCAGAGTGTGCTTGTCGGATACCCTGACATCTTTGTTGTGACAACATCACAGCTCAACTCCTCCTTTTGCCTAATTCTGCTTCCTTTACTCCCTCACCCATATTATACTCAAGAATCCTCCCCATCAAGCCACCTGTAGCCAAATCACTGTCTCACAGTCTGTTTCGCAGCAACCTCAACCTACAACACTTTTCCTCAATCGGGAGAGTTGGAGGCCTGTCCCACCTCTGTTAAGTCAAATGCATTCTTCCAAACCTTCATGACAGCAGAACGGGGGTTGAGACTTAGACACACTATGTTTTGTAGTTTCTGATTTTTATTATAAAACAAAACCCTTCTCTGGGCACTTTTGAAGATTGTGTGCAGGGGAGTGGAGGTGTTTTCACTGACTGCCCCTTGTCCTTCAGCATATGGGAAGAATATATTTAGGCTCTTCCCAAATAAAAAGGGGAAACTTTGCTGCAATGACGTAAAATTCTACTTGGAAATTAGGAACTGATTTATTTGCTTAGCATTTGTCTCTGCTCTTAAACAATTCAATGAGAATCCCTGAATTAATATTTACAAAAGGTTTTAGAACTAAGAAGGTTTTGATTAGGTAATAAATACATAAAGCAATATTCAAAAGGTAAAAAACGTATATATACTTTTATATATACACACATACATACATATACCTTTTTAAACTAATAATTCTTATTTCAATGCCAAAAAGGAATAGTCAAATTGTTTCTGCTAAAACACTAGCAAACAATTATATCCAATCTAATCTAGTACTCAAACTCAAAACCAATTACCAAGTATTAAATACAATCCGTGTCTTAAATTTCCATCCCCACTACTTGGGTTCTTGTTACCATTATCTCATGCTGGGATGACTGGTCTTATGCCTACTCCGCCCCACTCTAATCCTTTCTCCAATTGCAGCCAAGGAGATCTTCTCAAAACTTGAAATTGGTCTCAAGTGTCATCTGCTCCTTCTTCTCTCCCTTCCAACCACCAAATCTTTCTTCTAGTACCTATATTTGAATGGTCTTTCCTATCACAGATCCTTTGCATATATTAGCCCTAATATATGGGACACACATTCCTTCCCTCTTCATTTGTTAACATTTATTCATGTCTTCAGATTTCTGCTTGAGCATCACTTTAAGAAGACTTTCCTGATCTAACAAAGTCAAATTCTCTTGTTATAGACTCTCATAGAAACTTGTGCTTCTTTCTAATCTGTTTTATTTGCATTTTTATATTTGTGCTTATCTGGTTACTGATGATCTGTAGACACTTGTGCTTCTTCCTAACACCTATTACATTTGCATTTTTGTATTTGTGATTATCTGGTTACTGGTGATCTATAACAATAAACCATCAGCTTTATGGGCAGGGGTTTTATCTGCTTTTACTTACCATTTACAATCCCTCTGTTGGAGTGGATGCTCAATATGTATTCACTGGGTGAAAACATTGGCAAATGTTTTATCTCCTACAAAATGGCTCCCAAAGAAACATGAATTTTACCATCTTTTTTCCCTAGTTGTTTCCAGTGATGAAAAGAACCCCAATAACAAATCTTTGGCTAGAAGATTCATTTTTAAAATTACGTAACATGAGGAAGATGGGGCTGGACCTTCTTAGCACCCACCCATTTTGGAAGAGGACTGTAAAGCACAGACAGCATAAAGGGATAGTGCCCAAAATGCAAATATTCTATTACTTGTGACCACAAGATATCAACACCAGGACCATTTCCTTCTCTTGACACTAAAAACAACTTCATCAAATGGGGAACTACTCAACCTCTTGTCTGCATCCCTTCTCTGAAGTTGGTAGCCTACATCAATTGAACCCTGGTAGATGACAGAACCCTATTCAATCTAATCTCAAGTGAAGATATAGCCCTTTTCATTCCATTTTCTCCTTTTTTGTGGATGGGTTATATCCCTTTGCTGAATTATATTCTTGTGACACCAATCAAAGCATATGGGATTAGGGCTTGGAGGGAGAAGAGTAAAAGTAGTAGATTGTTTGCAAATGTTAGGTTGAAAGAATTTGATTTAGTCTTAAGGCCTTGAAGAAAATTTCCAAGAATAGCAAAATCTTTTTCTGGGAAGAACTGTTTTCATTTTCACTTTCCACAGGCTTTTTAAAACAATTTAAGCCTCTAGGCACAGTTTTTAAAAATATTTTAATAAAAGTTTTTGGCTGGGTGTGGTGGCTCATGCCTATAATCCTAGCACTTGGGAGGCTGAGGCAGGTGGATCCCCTGAGGTCAGGAGTTCAAGACCAGGCCAGGCAACATGGTGAAACCCCATCTATACTAAAAATACAAAAATTAGCCAGGTGTGGTGGCACATGCCTGTAATCCCAGCTACTCGGGAGGCTGAGGAACGGAGCTGGTAGTAAGCCAAGATTGTGCCATTGCACTCCAGCCTGGGTGACAGAATGAGACTGTCTCAAAAAACAAACAAGCAAAAAACTTTCTGCTAATTTGGAGACCCTGAAGCAAGATTTTTAATCTAGAGTGATATGCATGTATTTAACACTGTCTGAGAGGCTTGAAAACGTATGCTAAATTTTCAGTGTCTGTTTGGGAGTGTATTTTTCTGAAGAAAGAGTCCAGATCTTGCTTCAGATTCTCAGTCTTCAATACTTAGTATACTGCCTGGCACGTAATAAATGCCTTATAAATACACAAATAAAATGAGGAGAGAAGGAATAAAGGCAAAGACCTAAAGATATTCAAAGGAATGCCCACAGAAGTAAGTTATCTAACACCAGGAAACACTAGTGTCAATGAAGCCCAAGGAAGGGAAGATTTGAAGAAGAAAGTGGATAAACTGTCACATGCTGAACAGAGGTCAAGTCAGATAGGGTCTGAGAAATACCCAGTGAATTTAGAAATGAAGTGATAGTTAGTGACTTTTAAAACTGGTAATTTCAGTTGAGAGAAAATATTGCAGTTGGTTGAAGAATAAACAGGCATACTTAAAAAAAAACTTTTATACTACATTTTTGCTGTGCATTTCTATGATATATTTAGAAATGCAAATATTTACCACTGTGCTACAACTGCCTACAGTATTTAGTACAGTAACATGCTGCACAGGGTTGTAGCTTAGAAGCAACAGGCTACACCATATAACCTAGGTGTGTTGTAGCTACAACAGCTGTGTGTGTAAATAAACATGATGGTGAATTCATCTAATGACGGATTTCTCAGATCATATCTCCATTGGCAAGCAATGCATGACTGTACTTAGAGAGTCCCATAGGTGACCTAATAACTGAAGCAATCAGCTCTCAAAAGCTTTACCTGTCATTTCAAGTGACAATGTCAGTGTCAACAAATCCAGAACAAAAGGAAGGACATCTAGAGAGAGAAGCCCACAGCAAAGACTAGAGTGGTTTTCTCAAAACAGATAGAGATGGAAGGCAACAAGAGGGTGTGTGTTCCCCAGCACATCTCTCCATGCCAGCTGAGCCAAGCCTAGGAAAGGGCAATGGAGGTCCTCAGCCCGTCAGCCATGACATACACATACATGACATAATCACTCAGACTCACCTAAAATTAAAAACAACAAACAAACAAATGGAGGATTCTCTCATGCCTATTCTGCCAATTTTAAGTCAGTCCAGTCTCTTAACGTTCAGTAGGTCATCAGGTAAATGTGACACATCACACTCAGTCACCAAACTGATGCCTATTCTCTTCAGCTTTTCTTCTCCCTCTGGCTACAGACACCTAGAAGGAGCTGGCGACATTAAATACCTAATCACTGTTACTTCCCTCTTTATCTGTTTCCTGGCTTGGCTGGAGACCTACCAAGAGGGTTAGTTACAGAACCAGGGTCTAAGATGAGTGCTTTTAACACTCTCCACGTAGCCAAACCTACTCTTTCCTGAAAACAGTACAGCAGTCCAAGTGTGGAAGCAGAGAAGACAGCTGCTTTGAAAGGCAGTCTAAACAAGTGGTTAAAAGCACATTTTCTAAGAGCAAACCTCTAGAGTTTATATCCTACTGACACTTAGTAAACAGAAATTGAGCTTTACGTTCCTTATCCACAAAATTGAGATAACAGGGTCACCGAGAATATTAAAGGAGACAATCCAGGTAACTTAGAATAGTGCCTGGAATACAATTAGCACTCAGTGTACGTTAGCTATTACTACAATTTCTGACCTAGGGTTGTGTTTTATTGAGTAGGTCTAACAGAGGGAAAAAGGTGCAACAGTGTAATGCCTAAAGTGATGGGAAGAAAAGAGTAGAAGCTGACTGGGAGGCAGAATAGTACAGCCAAGGGATTGGAGTTCTTGAAGCTGAAGTACAGATGCACTGGAAATCATTCCGCTAGAAAGCTGGGGAAATGTGCAAAGAAAAGAAGAGCTTTTTTTTTTTCTTCAAGTTTTAAGGGTGTAGCTGCTGACACATTGTAAGATTCAGAGCCTGGGTGGCTTCATGAAAAGGTAAAGGTCACCAATCTGGAGGTCAAGCAGTTGAGACAGGAATGTTGGTTCACTTAACCACACAGAATTTGAAGTGACTGTCATAAAGGTGAGACTTGGGGAGAAAAGGGTAACTATAAGGCAGGTGCCAAAGTCTTCAATGAATGAAAGGAAACAAATAAGAATGACAGGGACAGGAAGCTCAAAAAAATAATAAAGTCATATTGTGTGAGCACATCTAAAGAAGGATGCCAACAGCTCTCCCGAATTCCAACTGACACTAGCTGGTGGGAAAAGACCACAGACCCAAGGTTGCTAAATATCTTGCAATGCTTAAGAAAGTTGAGTATAGTGACAGTACAGTGGACTGACCTATTTAGTACTGTTCCTGCTGAGCAGCACAGCCATCAAACTGTTTCGAGTGCCTCCTCAAAGAAGCCTGGCTATTCCAGGTGTCATGGCATCTCTGAGGCCCTTTTGAAGGATCATTCGTGTCCTCTCTCTGCCTCTGCACATACTTCTACCACAGTATGGTTCATACTTTATGTATGTATGTATGTATGTATTGACTGATCAATTGAAGACAACGTCTTACTCTGTCATCCAGGCTGGAATGCAGTGGCACAATCACAGCTCAGTGAAGCTTCAACCTCTTTCTTTTCTTTTTTTTTTTTTTAATTTAATTTTATTTATTTATTTATTTTTAATTGCATTTTAGGTTTTGGGGTACATGTGAAGAACATGCAAGATTGTTGCATAGGTACATGCGTGGCAGTGTGATTTGCTGCCGTCTTCCCCATCACCTCTATCTGGCATTTCTCCCCATGCTATCTCTCCCTAACTCCCCACTCCCCGCTGTCCCTCCCCTATTTCCCCCTGACAGACCCCAGTGTGTAGTGGTCCCCTCCCTGTGTCCATGTGTTTTCATTGTTCAACACCTGCCTATGAATGAGAACATGCGGTGTTTGATTTTCTGCTCTTGTGTCAGTTTGCTGAGAATGATGGTTTCCAGGTTCATCCATGTCCCTACAAAGGACACGAATTCATCATTTTTTATGGCTGCATAATATTCCATGGTGTATATGTGCCACATTTTCCCTGTCCCGTCTATCATCGATGGGCATTTGGGTTAGTTCCAGGTCTTTGCTATTGTAAACAGTGCTGCAATGAACATTCATGTGCATGTGTCCTTATAGTAGAACAAGTTATAATCCTTTGGATATATACCCAGTAATGGGATTCCTGGGTCAAATGGAATTTCTATTTCTGGTCCTTGAGGAATCGCCACACTGTCTTCCACAGTGGTTGAACTAATTTACACTCCCACCAACAGTGTAAAAGTGTTCCTATTTCTCCACATCCTCTCCAGCATCTGTTGTCTGCGGATTTTTTAATAATCGCCATTCTAACTGGTGTGAGATGGTATCTCAATGTAGTTTTGATTTGCATTTCTCTGATTACCAGTGATGATGAGCATTTTTTCATATGTTTGTAGGCCTCATGTATGTCTTTTTTGTAAAGTGTCTGTTCATATCCTTTGCCCACTTTTGAATGGGCTTGTTTTTTTCTTGTAAACTGTTTTAGTTCTTTGTAAATTCTATCCAGAAACAAGGAAAGATCTAAAATCGACACCCTATCATCAAAATTGAAAGAGCTAGAGGAGCAAGATAAAAAAAACTCAAAACCTAGCAGAAGACAAGAAAGAGCTAAGATCAGAGCAGAACTGAAGGAGATAGAGACACAAAAAACCCTTCAAAAAAATCAATAAATCCAGGAGCTGGTTTTTCAGCTGTTGATTGATTTTGTTGATCAAAATGATCAACAAAATAGACCACTAGCCAGATTAATAAAAAAGAAAAGAGAGAATAACGAAATTGATGCAATAAAAAACGATAAAGGGGATATCACCACAGATTCCACAGAAATTCAAACCATTATCAGAGATTATTACAAACAACTCTATGCACATAAACTAGTAAACCTGCAAGAAATGGATAGATTCCTGGACACATGCCTCCTCCCAAACCTAAACCAGGAAGAAGCCAAAACCCTGAACAGACCCATAACAAGGTCTGAAGTTGAAGCAGCAATTAAGAGCCTACCACCCAAAAAAAGCCCAGGTCCAGATGGGTTCACAGCCGAATTCTACCAGACATACAAAGAGGAGCTGGTACCATTCCTTCTGAAACTATTCCAAATAATCCAAAAAGAGGAAATCCTTTTCAAATCATTTTATGAGACAAACATCATCCTGATACCAAAACCTGGCAAAGACTCAACAGGAAAAGAAAACTTCAGGCCAATATCCATGATGAATATAGATGCAAAAATCTTCAATAAAATATTGGCAAGCCCATTGCAACAGCACATCAAAAAGCCTATTCACCATGATCAAGTAGGCTTCATTCCGGGGATGCAAGGCTGGTTCAACATACGAAAGTCCATAAACGTAATTCCCCACATAAGCAGAACCAAAGACCAAAACCACATGATTATCTCAATTGATGCAGAGAAGGCCTTTGACAAAATTCAACGGCGCTTTATGCTAAAAGCCCTCAATAAACTAGGTATTGATGGAACGTATCTCAAAATAATAAAAGCTATTTATGACAAACCAACAGCCAATATCATACTGAATGGGCAAAAACTGGAAGCATTCCCTTTGAAATCTGGCACTAGACAAGGATGCCCTCTCTCAGCACTCCTATTCAATATAGTACTGTAAGTTCTAGCCAGAGCAATCAGGCAAGAAAAAGAAATAAATGGTATTCAAATAGGAAAGGAGGAAGTCAAATTGCCTCTATTTGCAGATGACATGATTGTATATCTAGAAGACCCCATCATCTCAGCCCAAAATCTCCTGAAACTGATAAACAACTTCAGCAAAGTCTCAGGATACAAAATCAATGTGCAAAAATCACAAGAATTCCTATACACCAATAACAGACTTAAAGAGAGCCAAATCAAGAATGAACTGCCATTGACAACTGCCACAAAGAGAATAAAATACCTAGGAATACAACTAACAAGGAAATAAAGGACCTCTACAAGGAGAACTACAAGCCACTGCTCAACGAAATAAGAGAGGATACAAACAGATGGAGAAACATTCCATGTTCATGGTTAGGAAGAATCAACATCATGAAAATGGCCATACTGCCCAAAGTAATTTACAGATTCAACACTATCCCCATCAAGCTACAAATGACCTTCTTCACAGAAATTGAAAAAAACACCTTAAACTTCATATGGAACCAAAAAAGAGCCCACATAGCCAAGTCAATTCTAAGCAAAAAGAACAAAGTGGGAGGCAGCATCACACTACTGGACTTCAAACTGTACTACAAGGCTATAGTAATCAAAACAGCATGGTACTGGTACCAAAACAGAGATATAGACCAATGGAACAGAACAGAGGCCTCGGAGGCAACACAACACATCTACAACCATCTGATCTTTGACAAACCTGACAAAAACAAGCAATGGGGAAAGGATTCCGTGTTTAATAAATGGTGTTGGGAAAACTGTCTAGACATGTGCCGAAAGCAGAAACTGGACCCCTTCCTGACACCTTACACTAAAATTAACTCCAGATGGATTAAAGACTTAAACATAAGACCTAACACCATAAAAACCCTAGAAGAAAATCTAGCAATACCATTCAGGACATAGGCGTAGGCAAGGACTTCATGACCAAAACACCAAAAGCATTGCCAACAAAAGCCAAAATAGACAAATGGGACCTAATCAAACTCCACAGCTTCTGCACAGCAAAAGAAACAGCCATTAGAATGAATCGTCAACCTCTTAAGCTCAAAGCGATGTTCCCACCTCAGCCTCCCAAATAGCCAGGACCACAGGTGCAAACCACCACATCTGGCTAATTTTTTTTTTTTTTTTTTTTTTTTTGTAGAGATAGGGTCCCTATGTTGCCCACAGTGGTCTTGAACTCCTGGCCTCAAGTGATCCTCCTGTCTCGACCTCACAAAGTGCTAAGATTATAGGCATGAGCTAACACACCTGGCCACATGTACACATTTAGATGTCACTCTCCCATAGGTACCTCCAGGGGTGAGGCAAGATGCAATCATCTTTTCATGCCTATCTCTTAATGCTGTGCAGGTACTTCATAAATGTTATTAGTTAAATGAGAGCTCTCACAGCCATCAAATCAGGGAGCAGAGCATAAAAAGAATCCTCTCCTATGAAGATGGTCCATGAAGCATTTAGCTTTGACTATAAAGAATGATTTTTCCAGCTGGGCTCAGTGGTTCATACCTGTAATCCCAGCACTTTGGGAGGCCAAGGCAGGCAGATCACTTGAAGTCAGGAATTTGAGGCCAGCCTGGTCAACATGGTGAAACCCTGTCCCTACTGAAAAAGTACAAAAATTAGCCAGGTGTGGTGGCAGACGCCTGTAATTCCTGCTACTTGGGAGGCTGAGGCAGGAGAATCACTTGAACCTAGGAGGTGGAGGTTGCAGTGAGCCCAGATTGCGCCACTGCACTCCAGCCCTTAACGACAGAGTGAGACTGGGCCTCAAAAAACAAGCAAACAAACAAAAGAATGATTTTCCAATAATGATTAGAAAGGAGATGTGATTTTTTTTTCACCAACTCGTAGGATAACACTTCTAAATACTCCCTATTAGAAGAAGTAGTGGTTGGCACCTAAAAAGAAAAACTCAGAATTTGGAGAATAAAGTTGTTAGTGAACTTGGAAAATCCTTTACCCAATACATTAAACAAAAAACGATGAAGTCTTAAATTAGCAAAACCCATTTGTATTCCTTGTTCTTCTTCTTCTTCTTTTTTTGTTAAATAAAGATGCGGTTTCACCATGATGGCCAGGCTGGTCTTGAACTCCTGACCTCAGGTGATCCGCCCACCTTGGCCTCCCAAAGTGCTAGGATTACAGGCATGAGCCACTGTGCCCGGCCTTGTATTCCTTGTTCTTTAAAAACTTTTTAAAAAATTGATTTACCCTAGAGCTTAAATGAGATGCTTATAAATTCATCTTTTGAGTCGCTGAGATGATCTCCAAATGTCAAATTTTCAAATTCATCTGTATTTGATATAAATTCTTGAACATGTAGAAAAAGTAGGGAAAACAAAGTGAATATATCTTAGGATTTCAGCCTAGGTGAATTCACATTGGTTGGGGTGGGAGGTTTACTGTTATTCATTTAGAGTGAAACAGAAAGATGGAGAAAAAAGGTATGAAAATAATAAAAATTTTAAAGAAATACAATTTTCAGGATAGTACAGAGCAATCCTTAGATACTTATAACATTATTTAAAGAACATATTTTCTTCAAATTTAATGATATCACTTCTCCTTCAGTTCTTCAAACTTGAAGGTCTTTGATTAATAAGCATAAACTTCTGTGAAAACTTCACAAAATGAATTACTTTTTTTGGACTCATAAAATAATTTCTTATAAGCTCTTGGCCTTATTCTCCTTTGGGTTTAGGGAACTCAGTATACATTACAAAGTCTGTGCAAGGAAATAAGCACTAACAGAGTGAATACTATTCCCTCCTCATTACTGCACAGGCATAACTAAAGAATAAAAACTTTGTGTTTTCTGTAAAAAAAGGGCCCTGAGAAAAGGAAATTGACAGTGAAAATTCCAAGATGTTCATGGCTAGTAGTGAAGTGCTGTAGTGAAGTGGTGTCATGTGGTAAAGAGTTTTATTTTAGAGGCAGGAATTTTTGTAATTATGTAAATGTCTTTACTCCTCTACTTGGTCTTTAAAAATTAAATATAAAGGCATATATTCTTTACAGAATTATGTAAGTAAAATTATAGCCATAATCACACTTAATAATTGAAAGGATTTTTAACATCTGAATTATGAATATAAAATAATTTCCTGTACCTCATGTTTAGATAAAACACTGTTACTTGAGGGTAAGATATTTTGTGAATTTTCCCAAATCCCTTCCTGATGATACCTCACACACTGGTTTCTCTGGCCACAGCTCAACACTCAGCTGATTATCTACAGAGAACAGTCTACAACTCTGTAATTATTCCTGTGCTATCTTCCTGGTTCTAACTGAAAGTACAGACTATCAGACAACTATAATTATGGTTGGGATAATTTCTCCAGTTACATTATTCTTACACTTGCCACCCCACAACTTGAACACTTTTCTGCCCATTGACATAATTTCAATACATCTTTCAATTGTAGTTTATTTTTATTATTCATAACTCAGAAATCGTCAATAATATTTGTCTACTGGGATGCCTAATCACCTCCAGAATACTCATAAAAATTAAATAAGCTATAAAATAACATTTTTGAACTTTCGTTACAATGAAGATCTCTAAAAATTAAACAATGTTCCTATACTTTGGCCAGTTTAAAAATAAACCTGTTAGGCTGGGCACGGTGGCTCACACCTGTAATCCCAGCACTTTGGAAGGCCAAGGTGGGCAGATCACAAGGTCAGATACTGCTATCTTGAGTGACCAGGCTGGTCTTGACCTCCTGGCCTCAAGCAATACTCCCATCTGGACCTCCCAAAGTAGTGCAATTACAGGCATGAGGCACCACACCCAGCCTTAAGGATTTTTGATGATTCAAGATTCAATAAAATATAACAATTCAAAGTTTTCATTTATTATAGGTGAGGAAAATGAAATTCAGAGTGGTCACATGACTTGCCCTAATTCACAAAGCTGGATAGGTAAGATAAGCTCAGGTCTGTTTTTCATATTCACTCTTCTACCAGTGTTCAGTTATATGGAGGAAAAGAGATGTCACACAAAATAAGTAGGTTAAGAAGATGGCTCTAGTTTTGTGACCATGAGCAAGGAACTTAATCCGTTTTTGCCTCAGTTTCTCCATCTATTAAAATAGAGATTTAACAAACCTAACTCAGAGTACTGCTGTAAGTATTAAATAAGATAATATATGTCTAGGACTTATCACAAAGATTGGCATATTGTAAGTACTCCATAAACGTCAACTATTTGAGGTCAAATTTTACATTTATTATAGACTAAGTGAAGCCCACATATAGTTATTTGTCTGAAGCACTACAAAACTAAATAAACTGGTCAAATGTTTGAAGTGATAAATACAATAAAAACTTCTGCCTTAACAACGTTTTGTCCAGGTACTGTGCCAAGAATTCAGTAGACCCACCTGTGAGAAACCATACAAAAATCAAGATTCCAGGCTGACGTTTGACTATCAGATTAGGTACTTCAATGTGTGTGAATGCATTTATAAGCACAATCTCAACACATAAACAAGGAACCAAATATTTAAAATGTATAAACAGATAATTTCTTTTTGCTTTCTTTAAAATACTGTATCAGAATCACCTGAGGAACTTGGTAAAAATTAAAAACTATTATAACTATGTATATTAAGCCTGGTACAGATGCCTCAAGTTTTAGAGGTTTAAGCCTTACTAGGCCAGCTCTTCAGATTTTGAGAGTTTAAGTGAAAAAATCTAAATTATAATACAGTATGTGAAGTAAACCTGCTTTAAATATTAGTTTCTACATTATTGTTTCTTTAAAAATAGTAATCTGTATTTCGATATCAACTCATCACGTATTAAATATTTCAGTCAAATCAAAATGATTTCCATTGAAATCTTCAATCTAAAAAATACAGTTAAGCGCTTAAAAAGTAATTTTAACCACTAGGAAATGTTAATGATTAACTCACATTTGTTTCTGTTTCACTCCATGACAAAACCTATAGGACACCCTGCAGAAAGGAAAACTTACATTAATATATTCAGAATTTTATTTTCAGAAGCTTCTTGTAATTAAAGCCTTATTATGAAGTGCCTTCACGTCACAACTGCACAGTGGCAAAGTAAAAATATTTTAAAGATTAATCTATTTTCTCATACTTTTTAAAATGCTTTTGTTAAAATCTCACAAGTACTAACATGTTATCTAAATTTAAACCTTAAAACAATCACATGACCTAATATGTGAACTCTACGTATTAATTCTAAAACTTTTAATAATAGTTTGCTTATGCTTGAGACTTTAAAAAAATAAATAACATATTGCACTATGCCCGTCCTAGTTATTTTCTAGGATCAAAGGCTATCTGGAACGGGCAGGCTGTAGTTGAGTGTGGTTGGGTCAGCAAAGAGCCTTATGACCAACTCTGAACGCCTCCACAGTGAGGAGCATCTCGAGTGAAATAACCAGAGACCAGGCACCGAAGAGTACGGCAACTGGAGGTTTACATTTAGGAGACTCCAGCCTTGGCCACCCGCGATTCCCGACGAACCGCACCTCTCTCAGTTCCAGCATCCGGCCCGCCCCTTCCTCTCAGGCTACCGCAGTATCGCCCGCCGAGCTCCGGGGCTGCGGGAAGTGACGGAAACAAAAACTTGGTACACAAAGAAAGGCTGGGTCAGAAGTGAGGCCCCACCCTGCCAAGAAGAGTGACTTTTCCAGAAAAACGTAGCGGCAAGTTAACTGGAAGAGCGGCGATACAGCTCCTAGGACTGCTGGGTGCACCCTGCCACCAGACAATCTCATCCTTTGTCCTTTCAGAGGCCTCCTTGAAACCAAAGGCTCTAAGTGCCCCTGAGCAACCCTTGACTCGATCTCCATTCCGGGCCCTCACTGATAGCAGCCGTGACAGTTGCATCCGGATATATCGCAGAGCCGCTGCCAGAGTCTCCCGGAAGTGACGCGACGCGGAGGGATCCGCGTTCAGCTGAGGGAGACCGAGGTGAAGTGGTTCCCGGAAGCGGATACAGCTGGGCTGCTGGTGGCGGGGCGCCAGTAGGGTGGGGAGAGAGATTGTGGGTCTTACTGCCAACAAACCCCAACACGTTTAACCTGTCAGGTAGGCATTGTGCTGGACATTCGCATTAGCAAGCCATTTAATCCCTTCCTTACAACGATCCCAGCAGTCAGAAATTTATCACTTCCATTTTATATATGAGGAAACTAAGGCTAGGAGAGGGCAAGTAAATTTGTCCGAGAGAATATAGCTGGTACTTGGTGGACCTGGTCTAACTCAGACACTGCGTTCTCGGTTGATGACTTTATTTTGTAAAACCAGAGCCGCTGGCACTTGGCATCCTGGTAAGCCCCTTTAAGTTCGGCACTTTGTTGCCCAGAGAGGGCACAACCTATAGCCACTGTGCTTTTTATGGTGAACACATGGCCGAACTGTATGCCTGGGTCCCCTGGCTGAACCTCGGATTTCACTTGTTCTCAGACCCCTTGCCTTTGCAGCTTTCTCCCCGTCCTTGCAGCGCTGGTTACCTGAGAAAGCCGCCAATGGTTGCTGGGCTCTGGGGAGCATTTTAACTCCGGTTAGACCCTTTTAAATCCATGACTAAGACAACCGGAGGCCTCTCACCATCTTCAGATACTCTACCTGGGCTTAACAGAGAGCCAAAACCATAATCTTGGACTTTCCAACAGATCAAGTGTTTGTTTGGCTTCTGTTTCTTGAGAGTATGACTGAAAACCAATCTGTTGTTCAGTCTTTTTTTCTACATTAACTAATCCTGAAATAATAAAGTGCTAATAGCCACTAAGGCTATGTTTTTGTAAAAACACGTAGAGAAAAAAAGTCACAAGAAATACATCACAATTAACAGTGATAGTGTTTGGAGAGTAGGTGATTTTTTTTTCTCTCTGCTTTCTCTTTTGCATATCTGCTATAATACCCTTTTAAAATAGAAAAATAAGCAAACTGACTATGGTAAAACACATTTTTAAATTGACTGACGTTATAATGAAGGCAAAGCTATGTTATATTTTGATAAATGACAGTCCTTGATACAAATCACATAGAGAAATCCTGTTTGATGAGAAAAGCATTGGGTTTTTGTGAGTAAAGGTATTCTCAAAACTTTTGATACTTTGTTTTGGTTCTATAATCCTCACAGGAAAGTAAAAGAGAAAATTGATGTTTTTTACACACTTTCCTATGAATGTGCTACAACTAAAAGTCTTCTCTAAAACTGAGTTGCAGGGGACAAGGGATGTGGGGCATTTGGGTACTTGAAATGTTGGAGAACAAGTATGAAAATCTATTTTTATTCTGGCTACTTTGGGGTACAGTTTTAAGCAATTTATTTCGGACTGCAAAAGAAAGCTTCATTCTTTATTCACATACTCTGCTTCCCACTGTTGCTTATTAGTGACTTTTAAAGCAGTGACAAAAGAAGAAAAAGAAGATAGAAGGGAAAATGGAAAGGGATTTGGAAAGAAGAAAATATGGAGGAACAAAGTCAGATGGTGATATTGGGGTTACTCTGGAACTTCAGGGTAGCATGTAACAGCCTTCTTATCCAAGTCCTGGCACAAGCCTGGTTGCCTACTAAAAGGTACATTAGCATCTATGATGTTCCTGCTCACATATTCAGTACCCACAGTGATAACTCTTACTAAAAATTAATCTTGATGCTCATACAAATTAGACATATATTTTAACAAAAATGGAGTGATTGAGCAAGAAATGTAAAATCTCATTATTTTTCCTGGTTGTTTCTCTCACCTTGTCATTCATTCATCCTGTGGTTAGTAGCATAACTATAAACTGGAAGTTCTGCCTGCAGCATTAAAAAGCAACAACTATGAAACACCAAAATGAGGTGCTGATAAGATGCGTGTTTTCCAAAGAAATGTCTTTTCATTAGTCTGGTTCAGATGAGAAGTGGTTATGATGGGATTAAATGTGCAACAATTTTATTAGCGGCAACACCTGTGAGAGAGAATGAGAGGGAGCCAAACAAGTCTGGAAGAGATGCACGTCTGAAACTGAATGAAGGAGAGAGGGAGGGAAGGCTAGTGGAAGCATCCTAGACTGCCAGACAGTCTAAGCAAGATTTAGAAAGGCTGCTAGAAATCCTCAACCCAAAATCGCCTGTCAGAGGAGTCCTCCTTTCAGGAACCAGTCTGCCTTAATGTCTATGCTACTTTCAGTCACCGGCTGGAGCAGCCTATGGAAGAAAATGTGGCTGGGGAATTCAGAGTGCAGCGAGCATCTGGGGCCCTTGATCAGTTTTGCTCCCTGTATTGGCAGCCACAGTCCAAGAACTGGTTTGGCCACTATTAGAATCTTTCATCAGTTTCATGTGTTAAAAGAATATGTTGAACGAAATGAGTTTATGAGGAGAAGTTTTGGAGAGAGCCATTGTTATGCTTCCCCACTCACCTTCAAGTCTAGTGAGGGGGGCTTCTTAGCAATACCCAGAGAACTTGACATGTATTCCCTGGGTTTGAGAATTACAGTAGTATTGTGATTCACATCTGGGAAATCCCAGGGGTAGGAGAGATGGGCCAGTGAGAATTTTGGCATAGGAATAAAGGAGAGTTGCTATGTTGGGATCTGTAGTCACTGCCATAGTTTGTCAGGGCAAATGATGCCTGAGTGTTTCATGCAGCAGATATGGGCCACATGAAAAACAGAAATTTGGGCTGAGACCTTTTTGACTCTTGTGTATGGAGAGAATCTGTATGGTATGGATTATTAGAGAAGCCATGGCTGCAGATGGAGCAGTAGCTGGAGGAATAGAATGCATTGCCCATCTAAAGTGACCACCTTGTCCAGTGTGCCTGGGACTTTCCCTCCTTTAGTACTAAAAGTCCCAAGTCCCAGGAACCCATGTTTAATCGCCCTGTGTGTCATAGGAGTTGCAGCATCCAACAACCCCAAAAGTCACCTGTGAGAGTGAGTCAAGTTTAAGTTTCAGGCAAGTCTAGAGTGTAAAACCAGCTATGACCATGCCATGTTAATGTAGATTTTATCAGATAATTGGAAAATAATGCTGAAGCAAAAACTTCTTCATACTCTTTTTTTTAGAGTGTGTATTAGTCTATTGACACGCCAAAATACCTTAGAGTGAGTGGCTTACATGCAGAGACTGATTTTCTCACCATTCTGGAAGCTCAAAGTCCAAAATGAGGGTTTTGACCAATTCTCTTTCTGGTGAGGGGCATAATTCCAGGCTTGCAGCTGGCTGCCTTCTTGCAGTATCCTCATATGGCCTTTCCTTGGTACATGCTCGAGATGAGGAGGCATGGGAGAGAGATAGAGAACTTTCTGGTGTATCTTCTTATAAGACACTAATTCTGTCAGATCAGGGACCCACCCTTATGACCTCATTTTGTCTTAATTACTTCCTTAGAGGCCCCATTTCTAAATACAGCCACACTGGGGGTTAGGGCTTTAACACATGAATTCAGGGGGCACACAAACATTCAATCCATGACGGAGTGTGACTCTGCAACACAAAGATACCTTTTTTTGGGGGGAAGGTCATGAGAATATTAGGTCTGTGTTATGTCTTACACTCTTAAGGAGAAGTTATGCTATGGTGACTTTGCAGCCCTGTATCTTTATGAACAAATGTAAATATGATGTTCAGAGCTTGTTTGTGACACTTTTAGAGCTCTTCAGACATTGTTTTAATGTTGTCAAGGAAAGTTGGATACCTGGATGATCCTGTTATTTTTGTGTTGTGCAGAGCAGAGGATGCTACATGCTAATGTGCACACTGCTGAACTCATGGGGAAACCCACAACAGACTCTGTATACACAGTGGTCAGGACTTGGACTAAGCCCTGGGGCTTGTACTTAACTACAAGGATTTAGTAAACACTGGAACTGTTCTGATAAGGGATCTAGTACTGCTTTTATATATGAAATCTGATTTTTTTAAGTTAACACAGGATTGGTTAATCAGAGAATATATCCTCTTACATTTTTCTTACAAATATGACTCAAGTAGTTGTAGGACTTTAGCTTAAAAGGCCAGTATGTTAAGAATGAATTGCTGTCAAAAAAAAAAAAAAAAAAAAGACATAGATTTGAGCCTCCTTTAGCATCCACTTGATCCTTCAAGGAGGCATAGCTGTTTTTTTAATTTCTTAAGGGTCATAATAGTTGGAATTATGTTCAGCTGTGAGCATGAAGTAATCGAAATTTCCAAAATACATTTATTTAAACGTAACATAAATTAATTTTTTTTAAGAAGTCTGGATGAAATCAGTTTAGAATTAGTACAGTGATTCATGGGATGGGGATTCCAGGCTCCTCATATCTTGTTGCTCCACTATCTGTGGTGTCCATTTTCCAAGGTTATTTCATGATCTAAGGTGGCTGTTAGAGCTGTAGCCATTCCAGTGAACAGGAGAGACTAGGGGTTTCAAAGAAAAGCATAAACTCTTTCATTTAAGGATAGTTCCCAAAAGTAACACACAAGCCTCTGCAAGACATATGGAAAAGGTAGTATTTTATTTTCTGGTAAGCCAGTGCTCAGCTAAAAAATTAGAGTTTTTATTACTCTATAAAAGGGTCAGTAAATGATGGCCAATTGGTCATTTGCCCGTTTTCATAAATAGAATGTTATTGGAACACAGCAATGCCCATTTTAACTGTTGTCTGTGTCTACATGTTCTTTTAAATGATTTTATTAACATATAATTCACATCATACAATTCACCCATTTAAAGTGTATAATTCAGTGGCTATTAGCATTCACAGAATTATGCATCTATCACCACAATCGATTCTAAAACATTTCTATTGTCTTGAAAAAACCCATGCCCTTTAGGTTTCCTCCCAGTCCCCTACATCTGCCACCCCTAATCTTTCTGTCTCTATAGATTTGCCTACTTTGGACTTCTCCTGTAAGTGGGATCATATAATAATATGGTTCTTTTGTGTCTGACTTCTTTCACGTAGCATAATGTTTTCAAGATTCATCCATAATGTAGTATATATCAGTACTGCATTTCTTTCTGTGGCCAAATATTCCATTATATGATATACCACAGAGTGTTTACTCATTCGTCAGCTGATGGACTGAGTTGTTTCTTCCTTTTAGCTATTGTGAATAATGCTTCTGTAAACATTAATGTACCACATTTTTTGTGGACATATGTTTTCATTTCTATTGGGTATGTTCCTAGGGGTAAAATTAGTGAGTCTTAGGGTAAACGTATGTTTAACTGTTTCAGAAGCTGCTAGACTATTTTCCAATATGACTACACCACTTTTCCATTTTCAGAGACATGTTTGTATCTGAATGCATATCTCCTAACATGTTTTAAATAAATAAATAAATATATGCGGAGAAAAAAATAATAGATCAGAAAGAGAGAATTCCACTGTTATTCTGGTTGTCCTTAAAATTTGCTCTATGCTTCTCCTTTCTGAGGTTTGATTATATGTGAGTGAATAAAATCTCCCCCTTTTTTTCTTTGAGACAGAATCTCACTCTGTCACCCAGGATGGAGTACAGTGACACGATCTCAGCTTACTGCAACTTCTGCCTCCCAGGTTCAAATGATTCTCCTGCCTCAGCCTCTCAAGTAGCTGGGATTACAGGCACATGCCACCACATCTAGCTAATTTTTGTATTTTTAGTAGAGTAGGGGTTTCCCCATGTTGGCCAGGCTGATCTCGAACTCCTGACCTCAGGTGATCCACCCACCTCGGCCTCCCAAAGTGCTGAGATTACAGGTGTGAGCCACTGTATTTTGCCAGTCCTCCTTTTTATTTGAGCTATTTTGCATTGGGTTTCTGATGCTTGCAAACAAAGGCAACTTGTAATTAATGTAGAATGTGAACTTGCTAAAATAATTGTACAGCCATGGCATTATTCATGCTAAAAGGAGGTGGTTATTAGAAATAAACACTTGAAAAATACAACAAGCGTTTTTATCAATTGTGATAGAAATCAGTAGTGACAACCAATATCAGTTTCCTCCTGTTATTTTTGGGCATGCAGCTAGACTATGTTCCCCAGATCCCCTTGTACCTAGTTAGGATTATATGACTAGATGTCACCAGTGAAATGTGAGAAGAAGTGATGTGTGTCATTTTTCAGATTGTAGTGGTTAAATATGGATATTGGCTTCTTTTTCTACTTTCCTTTTCTGAAGGCCAGATGTGGAGAATTCAGAGGACTTAGCCTCTTAGGGAAGGTGGAGCTACTAGATATGAAAAATCTAGGTCCCTGAACAACAGCATGGAGTAGAACCCTTTCATTATGTCTGTTAACTCATATTAGACTGGGACATGAAAAAGCAATAATCCTTTATTTTGTTAAAATAGCAAAGTAAGCAATAACAAAAACAATAGGTAGCCTACTTTAATACATGAACAACCTTAAAATACTCCCTTATGGATTTTTGATGGGACTGGCCAATTTGGGCAAAAAACATGGCATAAGATATCAATCATCTGAATAAATGTGATTAAGATTTAACCAAGGTCATCATGAGAAATACCGTAGTACTATAGCTGTTAGTTGTGCCTATTTATAACATCACATACTAGTTTCCATATCCAGTTTGTGGAAGTCTTCAGAGCAGTGTTTAAAGATGCACTGTTACCTAGAGATTGTGCGAACATAAAAATGTGGATGATCTAGAGGACAGAAGCAATTACCCTGATGAAGATGTAAGAGTTGTCACTGTGAATGTCTATTACTGAAATCTCACATCATTTGTATTATTCAAATGTGTGTCTGTTGAGGCAAAATAACTCATGGTATTAATTTGAATGTCATGTTGTGGTTCTTTAGAAATCATTTCCCTTACTACTTCCTCCTTCACTTAGGACAAACCACAGACAACTTCACAGGCCCTGTAAATGGTTTTAAGAGGTCTTCAATGATGCCCTTAAGAACACATTTGGCTCCCTACTGGTAGATTAAATCCTACCTAGCCTGAAGAAGGGCCCCCTGAGTACTAGTCTTTTCCCCTATCATGAGTGACATACCGTAAAAGCATTAGGGATCCAGATGTTCTACTTCTCATTGCTTTTCTAAATGTTTTATTGAGATGGACCTTCTACTACCAGATGAATCATTGTTAGGTATTATTTATCAAGCAGCTATCAACTAATGGCCTCTCAGCCCCAAATTTATCTTTTTGCCTGATCCGTGAAAATGGACCTGGGTCCTTGAAATATTTTTCCTCAACCAGTGGGCATGATGTTAATCTTCTTAAGAAGTGGGAGCTGGAGAGATATTGCAGGAGGAGGAAGTGTTCCTTCCTGGTCCTGGTGGCTTTTATTCCCTATTGCTTGACCTCTATTTTCTATTGCTTTTATTTTCTTTAGCTTGGCCTGTAGAGTTTTCTCCAGTATGAGGTACCTAAAGGAGGCAAATTATGCTAGTGGCCACTGTGTCAATTTCTAGACTTGGGTGGCAGAGTCATAGCCAGGAGAATGGCATGAACTTTTATGCCTTCCCAAGTCACTGCTCTCTTGTTAAGCATTATTGTGAGGAGCCCTGCAAGCAACCCTAATCCTGGCTGTAGTGAGCCAGCCACCCAAGCTTTGCCTGTGCAGCTGCCCAGAGCTGTCCTTGTCCAAGCCACACATAGAAACACTAGTTTCCTGTAGCTCCCAGTTTCAGCAGCACAGTGGTGCTCCGTCTTGTTCTGTGCACTTCACTTGGTGCCTAACACCCACCTACCAGTTTGAGCTTGCCTGTACCCTCTAGGATTATTCTTGCTAACCCAACAACTAGGTATAAATACATCTTTACAACTTTACATCTTCCAATTCATGAACATTGTATGTTTTTCCATTGATTTTATTGTTCTTTAGTGTCTTTTACTAAAGCATTATAGTTTTCTCTACAAATATTTTGCATATTGTTTAAACATCTATTCCTAGTATTTCACATTTTAATGCTATAATAGATGGCATCATCTTTAAATTTTAAATTTTTAACTATTTGTCTGGAGTGCAATGAATTTTTATGTGTTGATTTTGTATATGCAGCAACTTTGCTAAATTTTCATATTAATTTTAATCATCTACATATAGGTTCTGTTGAATTTTCTGTATCCCAAATCATGTCATCCATGAATTCTTTTCTAATCTTTATGGTTTTATTTATTTTTCTTGCTTTATGTTCCAGAAAGGACACAAAATATGTTGGACAGAAATGGTGTTAATGTCATTGTTGTCTTGTTGCTGATGTCAGATAGAATGCATTCAATGTTTCACTCTTAAGTGTGGTATTTGCAGTAAATTTTTTGTAGATACCCTTCATCAGATTAAGAAATTTTCTTTCTTAGAGATTTTTAAATATATTTTTAGTTATTCATTTTCTTGGTGTTTCATACTGATATATTCATTTCATTTTTTTGCTGATGTAACAAATTACTGCAAACTTACTGTCTTAAAGCACCAAATTTATCATCTCACTGTTCTAGAAGGATCAAATCAAGGTGTCAGGAGGGTTGTGTTCTACCTGGAAGCTCTAGGAGAGAATCTATTTCTTTAAGTTTTTCAGCTTTGAGAGGCCACCTGCATTCCTTGGCTCATAGTCCCTTCCTCCATTTTCAAACCCATTATCTTAGCATCTTTAAATCTCTCTTCCATTGTGACATCCGTGCTTCCATTATAAGGACTCTTGTGATTAAATTGAACCTACCCACATTATCTACTATAATTTTCCCGTTTCAAGATGGGAAATAATCACATCTACAAGGTTTCTTTTGCCATGTAAGGTAGCATATTCACAGATTTTTGAGGGGATTAGGACATAGACATCTTTGGGGAGACATTATTCTATGTAACCTAAATGGAAATATTAATTATTGATTTTTCCCAATTTTGATCACTGAGTAGTAATATTATAAATTGGGTGAACCCTGAAATATAGATACTGCTTTAATGTATCACTTCCTCTATTTTGTATTCAGTGTTTAAGGTAGTATATTATACTGTAAATCTCATGTTTTTAGTGCTCAACATTTCTCATGATCTCTCTGGACACTGTGCCTCCACTAATCTCATGTATTTCATTGCTGCACAGGAGGTATGTGGCCTTAACAGGGCAAATCTGAAAGTTTGGAGTTTTCCTTTTATTGTTTCTCTCTTTCTCTCCTTCCCTCTTTCCCTTCCTCCCTCCCTCCCTCCCTTCCTTCGTTCCTTCCTTCCCTCCCTCATTTTTTCTTTTTCTTTTTCTTTTTTTGAGATAGGGTCTCACTTTGTCACCCATGCTGGGAGCAATGGTACATACTGATGTATGAGACCAGCCTGGATGACATAGCAAGACTCTGTCTCTACAAAAAATTAAAAATAAAAAAAATTAGCTGGGCATGGTGGCATGTTCCTCTAGTCCCAGATATTCAGGAGTTCAGGATGCTGAAGTGGGAGAATTGTTTATTGTTTGAAGCCAGGGCCAGGAGATGGAGGTTATAGTGAACCATGATTGTGCCACTCTAACCTAAGCTACAGGAGACCTTGACACACATGTGTGCATGCACACACACACACACACACACACACACACGGAGGAGGAGGATCTGGGTTGTTTCTGCTGCGAGGTAAGTGATATTTGGCCTAAATCCTGAATAATACAAAGAAATGGGCCCTGTGTGATCAAGGCAGATGAACATGGAATGCAGAGATCCTAAGGCAGTAACAACTTGTCAGTTTGGAGGAAAAGAGAGGAGGCCAGTTTATCAGTTAGACTTCTCCTTGCAATCAGTGGAAACCAATTAACAGTTTAAGTAGGAAGAGAATGTTTTGGAAGCTACTTGGCAGCTCACAGAATCTCTGGGATGGCAAAGAACCATCTTGGAGACTGGCCTACCAAGACAAATTCCCAAAATCACACTGCGGAACTGGTCTAGTGGGAACACCACTACTGTGCTTGCTGATTATAGATGCTATTGCTTCCACCAATAATGATACTGCTATCATTGACTCTCAAATTTCAATGTATCTGCCACCTAACCTTCCACCTTTATTTACAACACTAGTTTCCAACTTAAAGTCTGCAAAAGTGACTCACTCATGTAGATCCTATATATGTTTGCACATTTGTACTGGTATGTTTAGACTAAATTCCTAAAAGAACTGTTGAGTTTAAGAAGAAGCACATTTACATACTTTTTTTTAGACAGTCTCACTATGTTGCCTAGGCTGGAGTGTAGTAGCACAATCATGGCTCACTATAGCTTCTGCCTCCCAGTCTCAAGTGATCCTCCCACCTCAGCCTCCCGAATAGTGGAACTACAGGCACATACCACCATGCCCAGCTAATTTTTAACTTTTTGTAAAGGCAGGGTCTCCCTGTGTTGCCTAGGCTAGTCTTGAACTCCTGGGCTCAAGCGGTCTTCCTGACTTAGTCTGCCAAAGTGTTGGGATTACCCAACACTTGGTATTACTTACCTAGATTTTAGATTAGAATTGCAGAGCTGCATATACTTGGACTTCATCCTGGCTCTGTGGCAGTAATTGTGTATCACTGGCAAATTAGTCTACTTCTCTGGGCTTCATTTACCTTGTGTATATAACATGGAAATGACTACCATGCTTTTGAGACTGCCAGTTGTCCCCAGTATCCACTTTCCTCTTCTATGCTTACAGAGCCCCAAATTTTATTTAGATCCATATCAATGCAGAATTAATACTGATTTACTCTTAGTTATATCCAGCATTAAAACCTGTTGGGCCAGTGTCAGCAATTTGTAAGAAAATCCCAGAGGTTAATAGTGAAGCACTTTTTAAAAAATGCTGCATCACAAACTTTCTTTATGGTACATCTGTTTTTCTACTGGATAGAAAAACAGATATTTGTGCTACTGAGTAAAAGTGGTTGAACACGAATTTAAATATGAAGAAATTTTAGAAATACCTTAAATGATTTGTTTTGCTTACGTATTTCTTTTTATATATACAAAAATAATATATAAATGATATGTAATTTAGTACATGTCTAAGTAAACAAAAAAGGTATATTTCAATAAGCACACAATAAAAATATTGATAAAAAAGCATTGTCACAATTTAATTGAAAGCATTTTTAAAAGTTTTTAGCTTTAATTAAAAATAGTAAATGTGGTACATATACACTGAAGAATACTATGCAGCCATAAGAAAGAAAGAAATTATGTTCTTTACAGTAACATGGATGCAGTTGGAGACCATTATCCTAAGTAAATTGATGCAGAAACAGAAAACCAAATACCCCATGTTCTCACTTATACATGGGAGCTAAACATTGGATGTGTACACTGTTTTACTTAACATTTTGGGAAGTAACTGCCTCTGACTTCAACTCAAGAAAACACTTTTTTGTTGCTAATGTAATTGGTTTTTGTAATGGCATCAGCAAATAGAAGGATGCTTATTTTTTTTAAAAAAGGTTAGACATAAAGATGGGAACCATTGACACTGGGAGGAAAGGTTGAAAAACTACCTATTTGTTACTATGCTCACTATCTGAGTGATGGGTTCAATCATACCCCAAACCTCAACATCGCACAATATAACCATGAAACAAACCTGCACGAGGATCACCTGAGGCCAGGAATTGAAGACCAGCCTGGGCAACCTAAAGAGACACCCATCTCTTAAAAAAATAATGAAGAAATTGGCAGGGCATGGTAACACATGATTGTTATGCCAGCAACCCAGGAGGCTAGGAGGATTGCTTGGTCCTAGGAGTTCAAGGTTACAGTGAGCTGTGATCATGCCACTGTACTTCAGTCTAGGTGACAGAATGAGAATTTGTCTGTATTTTCTTTTTTAAGCTGATATTATAGGAACAATGTTCTCTAACAAACATGAAGTAAAATTAAAAATCAATGCAAACAGTTGAAAACCAGTTGTGAAGATGAGGAGATCAAGACCATGTGGCTAACACAATGAAACCCCATCTCTACCAAAAATTCAAAAAATTAGCAAGGCGTGGTGGCACGCACCTATAATTCCAGCTACTCTGGAGGCTGAGGCAGGAGAATCACTTGAACCCTGGAGGTGGAGGTTGGAGTGAGCCGAGATTGCACCACTGCACTCCAATCTGGGGGACAGAGTGAGACTCTGTCTCAAAAAAAGAAAAGAAGGAAAACTTAAAGGATCAAAACAAGAAAAACAGCTATAGTAGAGACTTAAAGAGCCTTAGAAGAATAATTCAAATAGCGATATTCAATAAATTTGTAAAACCTAGATGAAATAGATTATTTTCTGGGAAAATATAAGTCACCAATAAAGCTTAGAAAATCTGAACAAATAATCATTCAAAAACAACAATTAATATTAAAATGTCTGCCTTCTACAATAAAGATATTATCTGTATATAGATTTACAGGCAGTTTTAACAAATGTTCAAAAACAACTAATCACTACACAAACTGCTAAAAGGTTATTTTAAAAAACACTTTTTTTAAAAAAAAAAAAAAAAAGAGGAAACATGACTGGGCATGGTAGGTCCCACCTACCATCCGAGCACTTTGGGAGGCCAAGGCAGGCAGATCGCTTGAGGCCAAGCGTTTGAGACCAGCCTGGCCAACATGGTGAAACCCTGTCTCTACTAAAAATACAAAAATTAGCTGGACGTGGTGGTGGGTGCCTGTAATCCCAGCTACTTGGGAGGCTGAGGCAGGGGAATCACTTGAACCTGGGAGGTAGAGGTTGCAGTGAGCCAAGATCGTGCCACTGCATTTCCACTCCAACCTGGGTGACACAGTGAGACTCTGTCTCAAAAAAAAAGAGGAAACACGACCTGTTAATTTTTTAAGATGATACCAAGGCAATGAAAAAAAATAGCGACATTTCACTTATGAACATGGATGTAAACACATTAAATATATCAATAAATTGAATCAAACAACATACTAAAATATAGACCATGACAACTTGGCATCAGAAATCCCACAATAGTTCAACAACTAAAATTATATCCTTGTATCTCACCATATTAAGGAATCAAATATTAAAATGTGGCTATTTTAATAGTCAGTGGATGAGGAAAATCTGTTTGATGTTATTTAATCATTAAGAATTCATGATTCTTAAAAAAAAACAACAAACAAAAACTTTGTAGCAAAAGAAGAAAATAAAGACACCTCTTAATGTCATGATCGACATCAATGTCAATGCAAAAACCATAAACACATATTGATGGTTAAATTTAGAAGCATTTTAATAAAATTTACAACATGATACAGGTGCACGGACACTTTCTATTACCGTTACTACTCAAGATTATATTGGAGACCTTAGATATGTTCAGCCTGGCTTCTTTTATCAAGCAATATGTACTTGTTTGTTCCAGATCTTACAGCTTGGTAGTTCATTTATTTTAATGGCTAAGTACTAAATAATATTTCACTGCATGGGTAGATATACTACAATTTGTTTATCCATTCACCTTTTAGAAGGACATCTTAGTTGCTTCCAGTTTTTGGCAATTATGAACAAAGCTGTAATAAACATTCCTATGCAGATTTTATGTGAACATAAGTTTTCAACCCATCTAGGCAAATAATTATTAGTGCAATTCCTGAGCTCTATAGTAAGACCATATTTAACTTTCTAAGAAACCGTCAAACAGCCTTCTAAAATGGCTGTACCACTGTGCATTTCTACCAGTAATAAATGAGAGTTTGCATTGCTCCACATTCTCCTCAGTATTTGGTATTGTCAGTTTTTGGATTTGAGCCATTCTAATAGGCATGTGGTGGTATCTTGTTGTTTTAATTTGCATTGCCCTAATGACATAAGGCGTTATTATGTCTTTAGGTGTATAGTGTATGGTGTACATAGTCTTATATGTTTATTTGCCATCTGTATATTTCTTCTGGTGAGGTGTTTCTCAGATCTTTAGCTCACTTTTAAAATTGAGTTCTTTGTTTTCTTGTTGTTGAGGGTTTTTTTAATTTTTATTTTAATCTTTAAATATGGAATTCTTCACGAATTTGCATGTCATCCTTGCGCAGGGGTGATGCTCATCTTCTCTGTATTGTTCCAATGTTAGTATATATGCTGCCCAAGCAAGCACTGTTGTTGAGTTTTAAGACTTCTTTGTATATTTGAATACAAGTCATTTATCAGATATGTATTCTGCAAATATTTTCTCCCAGTCTGTGGCTTGTCTATTAATGTTTTTAACAGTGCATTTCACAGAGCAGAAGTTTTAATTTTAAGTGAAGTCCAGATCATCGGTGTTTTCTTTCATGAATTGTGCTTTTGGTCTAGTATAAGAAGTTATCACCAAATGCAGGGTCACCTAAATTTTTCTCCTGTGTTATCTTCTGGAAGTTTTAGTTTTGCATTTTATATTTAGGTATATGATCTGTTTTGAATTATGAGTTGTGAAATGTGTGAAGTCAGTGCCTGTACATATTGTTTTATCATGTGGGTGGCCTTTTGTTCTAGGAGCAATTGTTGAGAAGACTAGCCTTTCTCCATTGAATTGCCTTTGCTCCTTTGTCAAAGGTCAGATGAGTATATTTGTGTGGATCTATTTCTGGGCTCCCTGTTCTGTTCAATTGATCAATTTGTCTATTCTTTTACCAATACTACACTGTCTTGATTACTATACATTTATGCTAAGCTTTGAAGTCAGGCAGTGTTAATTCCCCTAGTTTTTTCTGCCTCTTTGGTATTATGTTGGCTATTTTGTGTCTCTTGGCTGTCTGTATAAAGCTGAATTTGTTGATCTCCACAAAATAGCTTGCTGGGCTTTTTATTTGAATTACATTGAATCTATAAAGTTGGGAAAACAAAACATCTTAACAATATTGAGTGTTTTTATCCATGAACATAGTCTCTCCATTTAATTAAATCTTCTTTGATTTCTTTCTTTGGCATTTGTAGTTTTCTTCACATAGATATAGTGCATATTTTGTTAGATTTATTCCTTAGTACTTCATTTCTTCATGCTAATAGTATTGTGTTGTTTTTTTTTCTTTTACTTCCATTTTAAGTTCAGGGTACATGTTCAGGTTTGTTACATAGGTAAACTGTGTGTCATGGGGATTTGGTGTACATATTATTTCATCTTCCAGGTAATAAGCATAGTCCCTAATAGGTAGTATTTTTATTCTCCTTCTTCCTACTCTCCATTCTCAAGTAGGCTCCAGTGTCCATTGCTCCCCTCTTTGTGTCCATGAATGCAAGCATGTGGTATTTGATTTTCTGTTTCTGCATTAGTTTGCTTAGGATAATGGAATCCAGCTCCATCCATGTTGCTGAAAAAGGCATGAGGTTGTTCTTTTGTATGGCTGCATAGTATTCCATGGTTATATGTACCACATTTTCTTTAACCAAACTACTGTTGATAGGCAGTTAGGTTGAGTCCATGTATTTGCTGTTGTGAATAGTGCTGCATCTAGCATACACATGCATGTATCTTTATAACATAATGATTAATATTCCTTTGGGCAGTACCTAATAATGGGATATGTGAGTCAAATGGTAATTGTTTTAAGTTCTTTGAGGAATCACCACACTGCTTTCCACAAGGGCTGAACTAATTTACATTCCCACCAGCAGTGTATAAGTGTTCCCTTTTTACCACAATCTTACAAGCATCTGTTATTTTTCAACTTTTTAATAATAGCAATTCTGACTGGTGTGAGATAGTATCTCATTGTAGTTTTGATTTTCATTTCTCTAATGATTAGTGATGTTGAATATTTTTTCATGTGCTTGTTAGCCACCTATTTGTCTTCTATTGAAAAGTGTCTGTTCATGTCCTTTGCCCATTTTTTAATGGGGTTAATTTTTCTTGTAAATTTGTTTAAGTTTCTTATAGATTCTGGATATAAGACCTTTGTCAGATGCACAGTTTGCAAATATTTCCTCTCATTCTGTAGGTTGTCTGTTTACTTTGTTGAGAGTTTCTTTTGCAGAAGCTCTTTAGTTTAATTAGGTCCCATTTATTAATTTGTGTTTTTATTGTCATTACTTTTGGCATCATCATGAAATCTTTGCCAAGGCCTATGTCCAGAATAGTATTTCCTAGGTTATCTTCCAAGGTTTTTATAGTTTTAGGTTTTACATTTAGTCTTTAATCTATTGTGAGTTGATTTTTGTGTATGGTATAAGGAAGGGGTCCAGTTTTAATCTTCTATAAATAGCTAGCCAGTCATCCCAGCACTGTTTATTAAATAGGGAGTTCTTTCCCCGTTTCTTGTTTTTGTCAACTTTGTCAAAAATCAGATGGTTACAGGTCTACAGCATTATTTCTGGTTCTCTATTCTGTTCCATTGGCCTATGTGTCTGTATTTGTACCAGTACAATGCTGTTTTGGTTACTGTAGCCTTGTAGTATTGTTTGAAATTGGGTAGTGTGACACCTCCAACTTTGTTTGTTTTTGTTTTTGCCTAGGATTGCCTTGGCTATTTGAGCTCCTTTTTGGTTCCATATGGATTTTAAAATAGTTTGTGCTAATTCTGTGAAGAATGTCATTGGTATATTGACAAGGATAGCCTTGAATCTTCAAATTGCTTTGGACAGTATGGCCATTTTAACAATATATAGATTCTTCTTATCCATGAGTATGGATTTTTTTTCATTTGTTTGTGTCATCTCTGATTTATTTGAGCAGCATTTTGAAATTCTCCTTGTAGAGCTCTTTCACCTCTCAACTGTATTCTTAAGTATTTTATTCTTTTTTGTTGCTGTTGTGAATGGGATTGCATCCCTAATTTGGTTCTCAGTTTGGATATTTTTGATGTATAAGAATACTACTGATTTTTGTACACTGATTTTGTATCCTGAAACTTTGACGTTGTTTATTAGCATAAGGAACTTTTGGGCAGAGACTATGGGGACTTTTAGGTATATAATCATTGTGTTTGCAAACAGGAATAGTTTGATTTCCTCTCTTCCTAGATGGGTGTCTTTTATTTCTTTATCTTGTCTGATTACTCTGGCCAGGACTTCTGGTACTATGTTGAATAGGAGTGGTGAGAGAGGGCATCCTTGTCTTGTTCTGGTTTTCAAGGGAAATGCTTCCAGCTTTTGCCATTCAATGTGATGTTGGCTGTGGGTTTGTTATAGATGGCCCTTATTATTTTGAATTATTTTCCTTCAATGCCTAGTTCATTGAAGGTTTTTAATATGAAAATGTTACCAGAAAAGGGTCCTGATCCAGATCCCAAGAGAGGGTTCTTGGATTTCACGCAAGAAAAAATTCAGGGCAAGTCCATAGAGTAAAGTGAAAGCAAGTTTATTAAGAAAATAAAGAAAAAAAGAATGGCTACTCCATAGGCAGAGCAGAGCTTGAGCTTCTCAACTATGGATACTTATTGTTACTTCTTGATTACATGCTAAACAGGGGGTGGATTATTTATGAGTTTTCTGGGAAAGGGGTGGGCAATTCTGGGAACTGAGGATTCCTTCCTTTTTTAGACCGGAGAAGGCAACTTCCTGAAGTTGCCATGGCATTTGTAAACTGTCATTGCACTAGTGGGAGTGTCTTTTAGCATGCTAATGTATTATAATTAGCATATAATGAGCAATGAGGGCAACCAGAGGTCACTGTCTTTGCCATCTTTATTTCTTTGTAGGTTTTAGCTGGCTTCTTTACTCCACCTTGTTTTATCAGCAAGGTCTTTATGACCTGCATCTTGTGCTGACCTCCTATCTCATCCTGTAACTTAGATTACCTAACTTCCTGGGAATGCAGCCCAGTAGGTTTCAGCCTTATTTTACCCAGCCCCTATTGAAGATAGAGTAAAAAAACCCTTGGTTTGAATGCCTCTGACAAAGGGATGTAGAATTTTATCAAAAGCCTATTCTGCAGCTATTGAGATAGTCATGTGGATTTTGTTTTTAGTTCTATTTATGTGATGAATCACATTTATTGATTTGTATATGTTGTACAAACTTTGCATCCCAGTAATAAATCTTACTTAATCATGGTGAATTAGCTTTTTATGTGCTGCTAGTCTTGGTTTGTTAGTATTTTGTTGAGGATTTTGCATCTATATTCATCAAGGATATTGGCCTGAAGTTTTGTTTTTTTGTTGTGTCTCTGCTAGGTTTTAGTATCAGGATGATGCTGGCATCATAGAATGAGTTAGAGAGGAGTTCCTCCTCTTCAATTTTTGGGAATATTTTTAGTTGGAATGGTATCAGTTCTTCTTTATACAGCTGTAGAATCCGGCTGTGAATCCATCTGGTCCTAGACATTTTTTTTTTTTTTTTGGTTGGTAGGCTTTTTAGTACTGATTCAATTTTGGAATTCATTATTCATCTGTTCAGGGATTCAGTGTCTTCCTGGTTCATTCTTGAGAGATTGTATGCATCCAGGAACTTATCAGTTTCTTCTAGGTTTTCTAGTTCGTGTACACAGAGTTGTTCATAGCAGTCTCTGAAGGGTTTTGTATTTCTGTGGGGTCAGTGGTAATGTCTCTTTGTCATTTCTGATTATATTTATTTGGTTCTTCTCTCTTTTTTCTTTACTAGTCTAGCTAGCAGTCTATTTTTTTTTTTTTTTTTCCCAAAAGTCAACTCCTGAATTTGTTGATCTTTTGTATGGTTTTTTGAATCTCAGCTCTGATTTTGGTTGTTTCTTGTCTTTTGCTAGCTTTGGGGTTTGTTTGCTCTTGTTTCTCTAGTTCTTCTAATTGCAATGTTAGGTAGTTAATTTGAGATCTTTCTAACTTTTTGGTGTGGGAAGTTTAGTGCTATAAGCTTCCCTCTTAACACTGCCTTAGCTGGGTCTCAGAGATTCTGATATGCTGTATCTTTGTTCTCATAGTTTCAAAGAATTTATTTATTTCTGCCTTCATTATTTGCCCAAAGTCATGCAGGAGAAGATTGCTTAATTTTTTTTCTTTACTTTTTCTTTCTTTCTTTCTTTTTTTTAAGCAAGAAGTTTTAGATTTTACTTATTTGTTTAAAGAGTATAGGTGGTGGTTTCAACAAAAGACTTTTGATAAAAGCAGCTAGCAGTATGATCATGGCTATCAAACCAGTTTCTTTCAGAGAAAATGGCCATTTCTTTGAGTTTACATGTTTTTGAAAGTTTCTTAGAACAGTCTTAAAGTTGTTTAATTTCTATTTAACTGTGTGGTTTTAAGTGATTTTCTCAGTATTGATTTCTATTTTTATTGTGCTATGGTCTGAGAGTGTGGTTGGTATAAGTTAGTATTGTGTTATTAATTTCACATTTCAATTGTTCACTGCTGGTACATAGGAAAACAATTGACTTTTGTATATTAACATTGTATCCTGCAACCTTACTGTAATCACTTATTAGTTCTAGCATTTTTTTGTTCAATTATTGGAGATTTTATACATAGATAAATATGTTATCTGTAAACAAAGAAAACTTTATTACTTCTTCTCAATCTGTATATATATATATATATATATATATATATATATTTTTTTTTTTTTTTTTTGCTTTTTTTGTTTTTGTTTTCTCAATCTGTATTTTTTAAAATTTTCTTTCTTTGTCTTACTGAATTCCCTAGGCTTTTCAATATAATATTGAACAGAAGTGGTGAGAGGGAACAATTTTGCTTCATTCCTAATTTCAGTGAAAAGCATCTACTTTTAATGATGTACCATCATTAAGTATGATGTCGGCAATGGCATTGTAGATGTTCTTTATCAAGTTAAGAAGTTCTACTCTCTCCTAGTTTGCTGAGAATTTTTATCATGAATAGGTATTGGATTTTGTCAGATGCTTTTTCTGCATCTATTAATGTGACTATGTAATTTTTCTTTTTTAGCCTGCTGATGTGATGGATATAACATTAATTGATTTTCAAATACTGAATCAGCCTTGTGTAGTTTTTATAAATTCCATTGGTTATGGTGTCTTTTCATCAATTATAGCGCTTTTTATTGGTTATTTCTTCAAATACTGCCTCTCCAGCATTTTTATTTCTACTAGAATTCTGATTAGACATGTGTGGAAATTTTGAGTCTTTTTTCTGTGTATTTTGCATCCTTTTCCTTATTCTCATCTCTTCAACTTTCAATGCTGCACTCAGGAAGTATTTCCGTATCTGTCTTTCACCTACTTTTTCATGTGTTTTTAATATTTAGTTTAATCTAGTTCCTAAGTTTTAATTTTCAATTACTATGTTTTTAGTTCTTTTGGAAATTCTACCTGGTACTTTGCCAACTTCTCTGGCCAGTTTTGATAGACTCTTGCATTTTAACCCTGAGAGAAATTTGCAATTTTTAACATAGATGATTAGATAAGATAGATTCAAACAGAAAGCACCAGTGCCATTGGGCTGAGACAAACAAATAGAAATTGAGAGACAAAATATCAGAGCAGAGAAAATCAAGGACAGTAAATCCCAAACTTGCATGTCATCTTCCCTCAAGACATTTACCAGTTGCTAAGCTTTACATGCACAAGGTAAAGTTCAAGAAATCCATTATAAAGAAGCATCTTTGAGGCTAAAGAGCGGAACAGGGATTTCAGCAGCTTTGGGGTGGTAGGGACACAGAGGTTCAAGTTAAAAAGATTGATAAAGGTGGAAAAACTATCTAAATATCACAGACTTTTAAAAGATACCACAGAAAGCCATATCCTAGGAGTAAGGGCATAAAACAAAACAAACAAATCAAAAAAACTGAATCATCTTTAATAAAGCCTAAAAACAGGCCTATGTAGAATTAAGATAATCTACTTGTAGCATAGCCATCTGTCAGAAGAAAACCGACTTAGGAAGGAGAAAACATGATTTAAACTTTTTCCAGTCTTAATACACAAGGTGTGGCATTCAATAAAAATTATGAGGCATGCTATAAGAAGGACCACATAATGAAAAAACAAATTTAAAACAGATGGTAGAAATATCCTCATAGTTATTCAAATATTGAAGTTAGCAGACAGAGACTTTAAAATAATAATGATCCATGTTTAATTGCTGATCAGAAAGAAAAATATGTTTCTAAAAACAATGATTAAGATAGTCAATAGAAGAAAGGGAAAGACAGAATTTCAGCTGACACTTGGAATCTATTTAAAAGGTCAAATGGAAATTTTATAATGGAAAATAATCTATAAATAAAATTAAGAAGTAAGTTGATGTTTAATAGCAGATGTGACACACAAACAGGATATTTTTAATTGGAAGACATGTAAGTGGCAATTATCAAGATTAAAGCACAGAGAAAAAAGGACAGAAAATACATAACAAAGATAAGAATATATAGAATGTGGTGACATCTTCTGACTTGTGTATAAATCTCAGAATAAGAGGAGAGAGAGAATAGAATAGTAGCAATATTTCAGAATATGTTGGCTGAGAATATTTTTCTACTGGTGAAACATATTAAACCACAGATTTGAAAATAAATATAGGTAAGATAAAATACAGACTATCACACTTGGGATCAGCGTAGTCAAAGACAAAAAAAAATTATAAAAGCAACCTGAGAAAAATGAGGTGTTTCTTTTAAATGGGCAATTGAGTGAGGGAAGCCAGATAAATGACTTTTCAGTAGGATCAATGGAAGCCAGAAAATAATAGAGCAATATCTTTAAGTTGTTGAAACAAGTTGTCCGTAATGCTAGAATTCTACAACTGGCAAAAAAGTCTTCAAAATTAAAAAAATTAGAAAGCAAGATAAGGATATTTTCAGGCAATAAAGTTGAAAGAATATATTGCCAGCAGATTTTCACTAAGAGAAATATTAAAGTGAATTGTTCAAAGAGAAAAGAATGGTTCGAGATGGAAGTATAGAATACAAAAAGAAATACAGAGTGCTGGGAAGAGTAAATATGTGGGTATATTACAGTGAATATTGACTTTATCAAATGACAAAAATAATGCCTTGGGCTTAAAATATTTATAAAATGAAATATATGACAACAGTAGGACAAATTGGTGGGGCAGGGGGGATGGATTTAAAATGTGTAAAGCAGCTGGGAGCAGTGGCTCACACCTGTAATCCCTGCACTTTGGGAGGCTGAGGAGGGTGGATCATCTGAGGTCAGGAGTTCTTGACCAGCCTGGCCAACATGGCAAAACCCCATCTCTACTACAAAAATTACCCAGGCATAGTGGCGGATGTCTGTAATCACAGCTATTCAGGAGTTTGAGACAGGAAAATTGCTGAACCCGAGAGGCGGACATGGCAGTGAGCTGAGATCATTTGCCACTGCCCTCCAGCCTGGATGATAAGAGCAAGACTCTGCTTCAAAAAATTTAATTAATTAAATGACTATTACATGTGTAAAGCTCTTTCATTGAGAAGAAATAAAATTACTAATTTTATAGAGACTCTAATAAGTCAAGAATGTATAATGCAAACACTAAATTTTGATTAAAGACTGTATAATAAACTAATAAGGGGAAAATAAAATAAAAATATGTAAGTCATCTAGAGAAAGACAGTAATTAGCAAATAAACTAGTAAACTTTAAGATATGTCAGAGAAAAACATCAGAAGAATAAGATACCAAGAGAAAAAACAGAGAAAATAGATAGAAAAGTATAAGAGAGTAGGGAATAAAGTGAACAGGCATTGTATATTGTGTAACATATTTGTATTGGAGTCCCAGCAAAGGAGAAGCAACAGAATGGTACAGAAATATTTTTTGATGGTATAATGGCTGAGATTTCCCCAAAACTGAAAAGTGATCTCCAAGCTCAGAGACTTACACAGTGATTTTTGCCTCATTGTATTCCCCCTGCCCCCATATAGTTTCCTCCCACGTTGCAGAGGGCTAATCTGTATAACCAATAAAAGGTGGCAGAAAGGATGGAGTGTGCTTTCCAAGGCTAGGCCGTAAAAGACATTTCACCTTCCATCCTGCTCTCTCAGATCACTTTCTCAGAGAAACTAACTGCCATGTCATGAAGACATTCAGGTAGCCCAATGGAAAGATCCATGTGGCAGGAATTGAGGCCCATTGCCAAAAACCAGTACTAACTTGGCAGCCAATTGAGTAAGCTATGTTGGAAGCGAATCTTCCAGACCTAGTCAGACTTTCAGATAACTGCATTATTGGCTGCCTTCTGGTATTCAACTTGAAGAGAGACCCTGAATCATAATCATAATCATTAAGCCACTTTCACGTTTTTCTCCCTAAATGAACTGTAGGAGATAGCAACTGTTGATTGTCTCATGCCACTAAATCTGGGCTAATTTGCAAGCAGTGACAAATAACAAATACAGATTTTTGAAGCCTGGAATTGAAGTACTGCTATAACAAAAATCTAAAATGTAGAGAGGCTTTGGCAGTATATAGAACACAAAATGGTGAAAACCTTGAAGAGCCTTTAGGTGTTAGTAGAAACCTGATTTTAGGAGACTGCCGGCGAGGACTTAAAATGAAAGGGAGAGAAATTTTACTGAATATTGGAGGAAAGGAAATCTTCCTTATGTAAAAACAAAGTTTAGCAAAACTGTTAACTGCAGTAACATGGAAAGTAGAAAACATACCAGAGGAGCTGTGTGATCTAGCTAAAAAGAATTTTTACACAAAGTATTGTATGCCTTCTTGTTTCTTCGTTTTGCTTATAGTAAAACGTGAGAGGTGAGAATAAGCAAAGAATAGAGCTGTTTTTAAAAAGTTGAGTGAGGGAAGCCAGAAACCATTGAATTTGAATATTCATAGCCTATCCAAATAACACAGAATGCTGAAATTAACAAATGGCTTCCAGACAAAGGTCAAATTTAAGGCACTTTGAGAAAAACTTCGTCTAAAGATGAAGCTGAGAGTGTGCCTGTAAAATCCTTTTAAAGGTCTCAGAAGGATCCAACGTGATGCTTTAGATACTTTTAATCAGAGAACAGAAGTTATATGACTCTTAAGAGTATTGTCCCCAGCAGCGTCAGTGAAAGCCCAGTGTAGAAAAGGGATCACTTCAATGAGATTTATGGGTGTGGCTTTTGCTTAATAGAGTAAATCCAAGAACTTTTACAGAATACCCACAAAGTTTAAAGATATTTATATTGGTGGAAACACTGCTAGCTTGGACTTAATGGGGCAGGAATAAAAAAGGAAAAGAATAAGTCCATGGATTTGGAAACATTTATAGACATGAAACAGGCCAAGAAAACCATACAACTAAAACCAGTGATGAAGTTTTATGAACAAGGAAGAATAATTCAAAGAAAAGAATCAAGAGCCCAGATGGTAGAGGCAAGAGATACCAAGAATTGTTCCTGTGCAGGATTAGCAATGAATTCCCATCAAGGACTTAAAAAATTTGTCCAACTGAATTTCAGAATTGCTGTGGACTGTGTGTGGTGCTCATTACCCTATCCTTTTAAACAGGAGCATCTATAGCAATTATCTTTTGCCTGTGCCACCATACTGTTTGACATGGGAGACACTAAAAAATTGTTACTTTAATTCACATGCCTTCATATTGAAAGGAACAATACTTGAGCTTTTACGAAAGAACTACATCCAAGAAGACTTACCCATATCTGGACCTGATATAAAGTTTTGTACTTTGAGCTCATGCTGTAATGGATTAAAACTTTTGAGGGTGACTATTATTTTATATGAGAGGGACAAGAATAATTAAGTTACAGAAGGTGGACTATGGTAGCTATCCACCAAGATGACCTCCGTTGATTTTTGTTTCTTGGTATTAAACTCTTGGGTAGTCCCCTATCAGTCTGAATACAGTTGGCCTCTGTAACGGATACTTCTGAGACAACATAATAAAAGACAATGTGGCTTCCATCGTGTGTTCTTTTAGATCACTTGCATTGGTAGAAATCAACTGCCATGCTATAGTCAACCAGCCCAGTGGAGAAGTACTTGTGACACTGCATGGAGACCACCTGCTAATAATCAGCACTGATTTGCCATGCGTGTGATAGGACACCCTGGAAATGGATCTTCAACCTTAGTCAAACCTTTAAATGACTGCAGTCTTAGCAAGCATCTTGATTGCTATATCATGTGAAACTCTGTGTTAAAAACACCTGGCTAAGCTGCTTGTAGGTCCCTCCAGCACAAACTCTATGAGATAATAAATGTATTTTTATTTTTTTAAGAGATGGAGTATATGTTGCCCAGGCTGGCCTTGCACTTGTGGGCTCAGAGATCTTCCTGCCTCAGCCTCCTGAGCAGCTGGGACTACAGGCATGCATCACAGTGCCCAGCTTGATAATAAATGTTTATTGGTTTTATCTGCTAAGCTTTGAAGGTAATTTTTAAATGCAGCTGTAAATAGCTAATAACATAATTTTTCTCCCAAAACTGAGATGGTTTTTCCCCCAAAAAACACTACAAAGGATAAATATATGAAATGACATAAGAACGAAACTGCTAAAATCAAATACAGGGAAGTTTTTAAAAGCAAAATTCTGTTTGTGTAAAGATTAAAAAACACATATTATCTTTAATGGTTTCAATGGAACAAAAATTGAATAGATAGCGGTTACTCCTTAACAGAAACAATGAAAGTCAGAGGCATCATAAAGTTATTTTTAATGTCATACAAGAGAGTAACTGCCAACCTAGAATTTCATACCAAATGAAACTATCTTTCAGTAATGAAGGTGAAGTAAGTACATTTTCCAGAAAACAAAAACAACAACAAAAACCGTATCACAAGCAAACCCACACTAAAAGATCAAGTTTTTTTTTTTCTTTTTCTTTTCCCATGCAGAAGAGAAATGATCCTAGATGGAAGCTTGGGGTTGCAAGGTATTATGAAAGCATGTAAAAGTAAATATGAATCAATTATGTCTAAATATAGCAGTAAGAAAAATGTCTATTGGGGATTACAATAGGGAGAAAATTAAAATACATGAACTAGGAAAGATGGGATTAAACTGAGTTAAAATGTTCTCTTTATTGACCAGAAAGAAGAATAAGTACTGATATACGTTAGACATTAATAAGCCATGGATAAATAATATAAACTATAATAAAGCACTTAAAGACAAGTAAAGAATAGATTCCTATAAAACTAATAAAGAATAATAAAACAGCCAATCAATTCAAAAGAAGAAAAGGAGAAAAATGATCATGGAAGAGGTAGAAAAAACAAAAAAAAAGGCCGGGCGCGGTGGCTCAAGCCTGTAATCCCAGCACTTTGGGAGGCCGAGGCGGACGGATTACAAGGTCAAGAGATCGAGACCATCCTGGTCAACATGGTGAAACCCCGTCTCTACAAATACAAAAAATTAGCTGGGCATGGTGGCACATGCCTGTAATCCGAGCTACTGAGGAGGCTGAGGCAGGAGAATTGCCTGAACCCAGGGGGCGGAGGTTGCGGTGAGCCGAGATTGCGCCATTGCACTCCAGCCTGGGTAACAAGAGCGAAACTCCGTCTCTCTCTCTCTCTCTCTCTCTCTCTCTCTCTCTCTCTCTCTCTCTCTCACACACACACACACACACACACACAAAAGAGTAGATTTAAGTTCACATATATCCCTAATTATATTAAGTATAAATGACTCTATTGTCCAGCAAGGAGCACACAATTTTCTTACTAGAAAGAGAAGCTATGATTTGCTTTTTATAAGAGACATACTTTAATGAAAGAAAAGCTTAAAGATAAAAGGTTATATCATGTAACACTTAACTTAAAGAGAGCTGATATAGACATATATTACTATCAGATTAAGATTCAAGAAAAAAATGTATAACAAGAAATAGAGTCCTATTTCATAAAGATAAAAAGTTTATCAGGAAGATATAATTTTAAAATTATATGTTCATAAATAACATTGTCTCAAAACATATAAAGCAAAAGAATAGAACAACAAGGGAAAGATATCAACAATCATACTGGGAGTTTTAAAGATACTTCTCTCAGTAAAAAAAGTGAAAAAAAAAAAAAAAACAGACAAAAAAATGTTGAAAACCAATCAATATATAAGAGCAAAAACAATGATTAAAGTGTACCTAAGAGACATGCACAGAACACTACACCCATTACTATGGAATACACATTCTTTTTCAAGAGCATATGAAATATTTCTAAATATTGACCATATTCAAGGCTATACAACAAATCTCAATACATTTCAAGGAATTTAAATTGTGGAATGCATGCTTCCCGATCACAATGAAACTGAGTTTGAAATTAAGACAAAAACAACAAGCACAAGTAAACAATAAAAGAGAAAAAGGAAATAAGCACCATGTATTTAGAAATTAAACCATACATGTCAAAATATCCCATGGATTAAAAAGAAATCACAATGGAAATTTAGAAATATTTTGAATTGAATGTTATTGAAAATACTGCAAATCAAAAACTGTGGAATGTAGCTAAAGTAGTGTTGGAGGGAAATGTATAACTTTGCACGCGTAAGAAAGGAGAATGACTGAAATCAGTGAAGGATTTCTTTTAAGAGGTTAGGTACAGAGTAACAAATTAAACCAAAGAATATAAAAAGAAGAAATAATAGCAAAAGTGAATAAAATAGAAAACAAATATTAAAGAAGATCAACTTACCCAAAAGCTTGGTTCCTTAAAATGACTTTTTTAAAAAGAAAAGAAAAAAATCTCTGGGATAATGATTTTGAAAGACAGAGAGAAATCACAAATAATATCAGGAATGTATGAGGGGATATAAAAACATATCCTACAGATGTGAAAATGATAAGATTGCAGTAAATTTGCCATTTAAGAAAAACTGGACAAAACATAGGAAAATATAACAATAAAATGGACACAAAACAGCTGGTCCTAGGATAGAAGGGGCTTTAAAAAAAAAAGAAGAAGAAGAAGAAGAAGAAGAAGAAGAAACAGCCAGAATAAATGTACACAAAATGTATTTGCAACTCAATGATGCCACCATTGATACACTATTGACATATATTTTGTTTTGAAGATTGTACTTTGTAAAAATCATCAAATATTACTTTTTTATTTTTCATTTTAAACAAAATTTTAGTCATTTTTGGGGTAGTGCTTAGGTAGTTTTAATACCTTATTTTTAGTTATTGCTTTAAAAATTGTATTTGAGTGATAGGCATGTTTAAAAATGTGTTTTGCATGCTGTTTTTTAACATGTTTTTAAGTCATTATGTTTGAAATGTGTATAATCTTTAGCTTTTCTATTTTAAAAATTCTATTAATCTTGGAAATTTTGCAGAAAATACCCGTCTTCACTAATATTTCAATACCATATGAAATAAGATGCAATTTTTTTTTTTTTTTTTTTTGAGACAGAACCTCCTTCTGTTGCCAGGCTGGAGTGCAGTGGCACAATCTCGGCTCACTGCTACCTCTGCCTCCTGGTTCAAGTGATTCTCATCTCTCAGCCTCCGTAGTAGCTGGGACTACAGCCGTGTGCCACCACACCCAGCTAATTTTTGTATTTTAAGGAAAGATGGGGTTTCACCATGTTGGCCAGGATATTCTTGAACTCCTGACCTCGTGATCTGCCTGTCTTGGCCTCCCAATGAATAAGATGCAATTCTATCTGTATTGTTATTTTGCCCTGGTTTTACAATCTCTAGTTTGCATGGTATTGATTCTAGGAAATATGTTGAAATTTTATGTCTTGTGTTCAAGTTCCGTAAATATTTCATTTATCTATCAGCTTAAGTGCAGGAGTATATAAATTAGTTTAAACTTGCTGATTTTGTTGCTAAAATCTACTGTAGCCTCATGAATTTTTTAATGTTTGCCCTGTCAGTTTCTAAAAAAGGTGTATTAAAATCTCCCTGTATGATTGTAGATGTCTTAATTTTTTTCTTTTGTTAGATTTTACTTTATAAATTCCAATCTTATGTTGTTAATTATAAGTTGATTATGATACCTCATTCATTAGTAGTTCCTTTTATTATTACTATGTAGTGACTATTTTTTTTTTTTTTTTTTTTTTTTTTTTTTTTTTTTTTTTTTTGAGACGGAGTTTCGCTCTTGTTACCCAGGCTGGAGTGCAATGGCAGGATCTCGGCTCACCGCAACCTCCGCCTCCTGGGTTCAAGCAATTCTCCTGCCTCAGCCTCCTGAGTAGCTGGGATTACAGGCACGTGCCACCATGCCCAGCTAATGTTTTGTATTTTTAGTAGAGACGGGGTTTCACCATGTTGACCAGGATGGTCTCGATCTCTCGACCTCGTGATCCACCCGCCTCGGCCTCCCAAAGTGCTGGGATTACAGGCTTGAGCCACCGCGCCCGGCCTGTAGTGACTATTTTTAATCCATATTAAAGCTTTTGTCTTTAAATGATATTTTGGATTCATATTAATATTTTTAACCTATTGTAACTGAACCAGACCAGTCAGGTTCAACTTTTATGTTACAAAGTTGTGAATTGCTTTTCATTTGCTATGGACCTCCCAGGTCCAAGGTCATGGATGCTGAGCATGCCCAGTGAACCAAGTGTACAACCACTGGTGACAGCTAAGTGCTCAGACCAAGGAACAGGGACTGAATTAAGAAGACACCGCCGGGCGCGGTGGCTCAAGCCTGTAATCCCAGCACTTTGGGAGGCCGAGGCGGGTGGATCACGAGGTCAAGAGATCGAGACCATCCTGATCAACATGGTGAAACCCCATCTCTACTAAAATACAAAAAATTAGCTGGGCATGGTGGCACGTGCCTGTAATCCGAGCTACTGAGGAGGCTGAGGCAGGAGAATTGCCTGAACCCAGGAGGCGGAGGTTGCGGTGAGCCGAGACCGTGCCATTGCACTCCAGCCTGGGTAACAAGAGCGAAACTCCGTCTCAAAAAAAAAAAAAAAAAAAAAAAAGAAGAAGAAGAAGAAGACACCATTCACATCATGATTCCCAGTAGCACCTCATTGCAAGATCCAGTCAGATTACCCCTCATTACCCTATACTTAAAAAACCTGACCCAGGCTGAGCACTGGTGACTCGTACCTTTGCTCTCAGCACTTTGGCAAGCTTGGTGGGTGCATCACTTAAACCCTGGAGTTCCAGATCAGATTGGAGAATGTGGCGAAACCCAGCTCTACAAAAAAATATAAAAATTAGCCAGGCGTGGTGGCATGCTCCTGTAGTCCCAGCTACTCAAGAGCTGCACTTCAGCTTGAGCGACAGAGGGAGACCCTGTTTGAAAAACAATAACAACAACAACCAAACCAAACCAAAACAAACCAAAACAAAAACCTGGCCCAACCCCCAGCTTGAGGAAACAGGTTTAAGTGTTTCCTCTCCTGTCTTCTTGCCAGTCCAGTCACAATAACCCTTTTACATTGCAAAAATCTGGTGTTTCTGTGTTTGGCTTTGTGTTGGGCAGGCAGACTGGCCCAGTTTGGTTTGGTAACGCCATCTTCCATAGTTTAGTATTTTCTTGGTGTATCTAACTTTTACTCTCAAACTTTATAGTTTCATTGTTTTCTCTTGTAAGCAACACAGTGATGGAATTTGTTTTGGGGATATATTCTGAGCATCATCTATCTGTCTCAATATGTAAGCTTACTCTGTTAAAGTAAATGATTGGTATACTTGAACTTACGTTTACCACAATATTTACACTTACATTTTCTGTTTACCATCTTTTATCACTGTGTCTTTATTTTTTCCTTCCTTAGACTGGATTGAAAATAACCATGTATTATCTTTTGATTCCCCTCTTGGCTTAGAAGCTATAGAATATATTTCTGTTCTTTTAATAGGAACCCTTAATATTTGATGTCCATAATTACATATAAATTTTTCTAACAATGTTTCTAATTGCTCTTTTTTTTTTTTTTTTTTTTTGAGTCAGAGTCTCAATCTGTCACCCAGGCTGGAATGCAGTGGCTCAATTTAGGCTCACTGAAGCCTCCACCTCTTGGGTTCAAGTGATTCTCCTGCCTCGACCTCCCAAGTAGCTGGGATTACAGGTGTGCACCACCAAGCCTGGCTAATTTCTGTATTTTTAGTAGAGATAGGGTTTCACCATGTGGACCAGGCTGGTTGAAGTCCTTCCGTTCTCTCTTCCTTCCCTCTTCCCCTTCTTCCCTCCTCCCTTCCCTTTCCTTCCCTTCCTTCTCCTTTCCCTTCTCCATTCTCTTCCCTTCCCCTTCTTCATTCCCTTCTTCTTTCCCTTCTCCTTCCCTTCTCCCTTTTCCCTTCCCTTCCCTTTTCCCTTCCCTTCCCTTCCCTTCTTCCCTTCCTTCCCTTCTCTCTCACTCTTGCTCTTGCTGTCTGCTCACTCTTCCCCATTTAGTTATTTTGAATTTGTCTTTCTTAGCCTACCCCAGTCCCACAGGGTGGAACAAGATTTCATATTACAGATGACAGGCTTCTGTTCTAGAGTAAATGAGGTTAACACAGTTCCCCAGAAAGCCAGTGGATAATTTTGTTTTGTTCTTGGCACTTCCTTTTTCTATTATTCTGAGATTCTCTTACACTTTCTCCTGACTTACATTTCCTGTTATCTGATTTCTGAGTTTTATTCTTTCTTGGTTTACTGCCTTAATTTTAGTGAAGCATTACCATTTTGGGAAAAAGTGCAAGAGAGGTAGTTTTAGAGCATTTCCCTTCCTAAAAATGTCTTGATTCTACTCTTATGTTTAGTTGTTTAATTTGCCTTAGAATTTAAAAGTATTACTCCATTGTTGTCTAGTTATTTGTGTATATGTTAAGAAATTGATTTTATTTTTATTTATTTATTTATTTATTTATTTTTTATTGCATTTTAGGTTTTGGGGTACATGTGAAGAACTTGCAAGATTGTTGCATAGGTACACACATGGCAGTGTGGTTTGCTGTCTTCCGTCCCCTCACCTGTATCTGTCATTTCTCCCCATGCTATCTCTTCCCACCTCCCCACCCCCGTCCCTCCCCCATTTCCCCCCAACGGACCCCAGTGTGTAGTGTTCCCCTCCCTGTGTCCATGTGTTCTCATTGTTCAACACCCTCCTATGAGTGAGAATATATGGTGTTTGATTTTCTGCTCTTGTGTCAGTTTGCTGAGAATGATGGTTTCCAGGTTCATCCATGTCCCTACAAAGGACGTGAACTCATCGTTTTTGATGGCTGCGTAATATTCCATGGTGTATATGTACCACATTTTCCCTATCCAGTCTATCATCGTTGGGCATTTGGGTTGGTTCCAGGTCTTTGCTATTGTAAACAGTGCTGCAATGAACATTCGTGTGCACGTGTCCTTATAGTAGAATGATTTATAATCCTTTGGATATATACCCAGTAATGGGATTGCTGGGTCAAATGGGATTTCTATTTTTAGGTCCTTGAGGAATCACCACACTGTCTTCCACAATGGTTGAATTAATTTACATTCCCACCAACAGTGTAAAAGTGTTCCTGTTTCTCCACATCCTCTCCAGCATCTGTTGTTTCCAGATTTTTTAATGATCGCCATTCTAACTGGTGTGAGATGGTATCTCAATGTGGTTTTGATTTGCATTTCTCTGATGACCAGTGATGATGAGCATTTTTTCATATGTTTGTTGGCCTCCTGTATGTCTTCTTTTGTAAAGTATCTGTTCATATCCTTCGCCCATTTTTGAATGGGCTTGTTTGTTTTTTTCTTGTAGATCTGCTTTAGTTCTTTGTAAATTCTGGATATCAGCCCCTTGTCAGATGGGTAGACTGCAAAAATTTTTTCTCATTCTGTTGGTTGCCGATTCACTCTACTGACTGTTTCTTTTGCCGTGCAGAAGCTGTGGAGTTTGATTAGGTCCCATTTGTCTATTTTGGCTTTTGTTGCCCTTGCTTTTGGCGTTTTGGTCATGAAGTCCTTGCCTACACCTATGTCCTGAATGGTTTTGCCTAGATTTTCTTCTAGGGTTTTTATGGTGTTAGGTCTGATGTTTAAGTCTTTAATCCATCTGGAGTTAATTTTGGTGTAAGGTGTCAGGAAGGGGTCCTGTTTCTGCTTTCTGCACATGGCTAGCCAGTTTTCCCAACACCATTTATTAAACAGGGAGTCCTTTCCCTTATTTTTATTTATAATCTTTTGCATGTGACCTCTCTTTTCTCTCTAAAAGATTTTAGGCTCTTTCTATCCTGATGTTCTAAAATCTATAGTGATATACCTTAGTGTGGTCTTTTTTTTTTTTTTTTTTTTTTTTTTTTGAGACGGAGTTTCACTCTTGTTACCCAGGCTGGAGTGCAATGGCACAATCTCGGCTCACTGCAACCTCCGCCTACTGGGTTCAGGCACTTCTTCTGCCTCAGCCTCCTGAGTAGCTGGGACTACAGGCAAGCGCCACCATGCCCAGCTAATTTTTTGTATGTTTAGTAGAGACAGGGTTTCACCATGTTGACCAGGATAGTCTCGATCTCTTGACCTCGTGATCCACCCACCTCAGCCTCCCAAAGTTCTGGGATTACAAGCTTGAGCCTCCGCGCCCGGCCAGTGTGGTCATTTTGGTGATGAAATTCAATATAGAAAGTGATATTCTCCAGTTCTAGGGCATTTTATTGTATTTGTTTAATAATTTCTTCTCATTTCTCTTCTCTGCAAAGAGGAGCTCCTATTACCTGGATGTTAGGTTTTTATTTTTTTATGTTTTCTATTAGCTATAGTGAATAATGATGCTATGAATACAGTGTACAAATATCTCCTCATGATTCTGCTGTTAATTCTTTAAGAAATATACCCAGAAGTGAAATTGCTGGATCATATGGTAATTCCATTTTTACTATTTGCATAAAATGTATTTTTCCATCTTTTCACATTCAACCTATTTGTGTCTTTGAATCTAGTCAGTCTCTGGTGGACAGAATTCAGTTGGATCATATATTTTTATCTGTTCTGCCAATTTCTGTCTTTTAATTAGAGAGTTTAATTTAGTTATATTTAAAGTAATTACTGAGAAGAAGGAACTTTGTTATGTCATTTTGCTTTGTTTTTTATATGACTCATAGCTTTCTTGTCCCTTATTTCCTGCCTTACAGTTTTCTTTTAACTTTAGTTGACTTTTTATAGTGAAATGTTTTAATTCCCTTCTCATTTCTTTTTGCGTATATTCTATAATTATTTTTGTGGTTACCATGGGGATTATATTTAACTTCTTAAAGTTATAACACTCTAATGTGAATTTATACCAGATTAACTTCCAATAGCATACAAAAGCCTGCTCCTTTACAGCTCCATGCCCACCTCTTTTTATTGCTGATGTCACAAAATTACATCTTTGTATATTGTGCATCCAAAAACATAAACTAGTAACTGGTTTTTAAAATTCATTAGTCTTTTAAATTATGTAGAAAATGAAATATGGACTTTCAAACCAAAGTTATAAGAATAGTGGCTTTTAGAATAATCATTGTTTTTTAATTTATTAGTCTCTTAAATCACATAGAAAACAAAAAGTGGAGTTACAAGTTGCTGTTGGCCTGGCGCAGTGGCTCACAGCTGTAATCCCAGTACTTTAGGAGGCTGAGGATGGCAGGTAGCTAGCTTGAGCCCAGGAGTTTGAGACCAGCCTGAGAAACATGGCAAAACTTCATCTCTACAAAAAATACAAAAAATTAGCCAGGCATAGTGGCATGTGCCTGCGGTCCCAGATATTCTGGAGGCTGAGGTAGGAGGATCACTTGAGCCTGGGGTTGAGGTTGCAGTGAGCTGAGATTGCACCACCGCCCTTCAGCCTGGGCCAGAGTGAAACCCTGGTCTTAAAGAACAAACCAACAAAAACCCAAGTTATTGTCACTATAGAACTAGTTTTAATAACTGTCCATGTATTTATTAAGATCTTTATGTTTTCATATGACTTTGATTCACTCTCTAGTGTCCTTTTATTTCAAACTGCAGGGACTCTCTTTAGCATTTCTTGCAGAGCAATTTTTGTTTTGTTTATTTTTTCCCTGTGATTGTGCCATAGTTTCCTATTTCTTTGTGTGCTTTGTGATTTCTTCCTTGAAAGTTGGCCACTGGAAATCTAATAATGTGGCAACTGGTAATCAGAGTCCTCCCCCTTCCCTTGGGGTTTGCTGTTTTATGTTGTTTGGGTTTTGGTTTAGGCTGTACCCATGCCATGCCAAGGATCAACCTAAGATGTAAACCTAGGGTCTCCTCAGGTGTTAGTAAGCCTGTGTCTTTCCCTGGGCATGTATAGTGACTTTCTTATTTCTCCTGGATATGCAGTTGCCTTTGAATGTCATACTCTTTAATGTTTGGCTCCCAAAAGGGCAAAAAGGAAAATGAAGGGAAGGAAAGAGGCGCTGGCCCTTTAAGTCTCCTGGCAGTTGCTTCAGCCGGAGGGGGAGGGACTTGCCACTTTGGAGGAGGGGTGGGGTGATGGTGGTGCAACAATGGCCGACTACCTCTGTGCGGGCACTCCTAGGATCAGAAGTGGCAATCAGCAGTCAGAACACAGATCCCCAGTATTTGGAGGATGAATACTTGGTCCTTACTGCCACCATGTCCCAGCAAGCTGCAAGCAAGGGACTACAGGAACAAGTGCACAGCTGCCTGGCTGGAGGCTACAGGGTGGGGGATGGTAGCTATTGCAGAGCTATGAGCTGAAATTGACAGAAACGGCAATTTACCCTGCAAGCCTTCTATAGAGTTCCAAAGTAATTATATCAGATATATCCTGCCAGTACCACTTGTTGACTGATTCCTGGTGCTTCCTATGTTGCCGTCTTCCCAGAATCCTCTCCTAAAAACTTTTCTTCTTAAGTCTTTTTGGTTTTGTTTTGTTTTTTGGATGGGAAGAAATTTTATCTGGATCCCATGAGTTTTATTAGTGACTTTTATTATTAACTTTTAAATTAATCTTTCTGTGTCAATAATTGTATAGGTCCAGTCCTTACTTCCTTTCCTGTTTAGCAACTTTTTGAATTCATCTGTCAGACTTTGAGCTAGTAGCTGGATGTTGATAGTTTCTATTTTTCAGTTACTCAGCTGCCTGAGGAGGTTGGGGAGATGGAAAAAGAAAAAGAGAGTGAGGTAATTACTGTCTACATAGGGACATTTTTCATTTAAATCTGTTGAATCTCTGCATTTTGTCCAAAAGGTCAGTTCCTTTTGCCACATCCCTGCTTTCTTGTCTTTAAAGAATATTTGTCATCTTGATGACAGGATCAGTTAAAGTGAAGAACTATTACTTGTGGACACATGTGAAATGTGGTCTTAAACTTCTGTAAATATTTCAGCATGTATCTCTAAATGATAAACTTTAAAGACATAATAACACATATATTACATCTAAAAATTAAGAAAACACTATAATCAAATATCCTGTTTTCATATTGCCAATTGTCTCATACATGTCATAAATGTGTTTTTGTCTGTTTTCTTGAATCAAAATCCGAGTAACTTCCACACATAATGATTGATTGATACATAATTTAAGTCTCTTAATCTATAGGTTTTCTCTATCATCTCTTTTTAACTTTTTGTTTGGTTGAGAAAACAGGTCATCTGTTTTATACAGTTTCACAAAGTTCATAGTTGATTTTGCTTATTGTGTTGTTTAGTATATTCCTCTGACCTCTGTAATTCTTGTGACTTATTAAGACTATAGGCACTCTTGTTTTTCTATAATGCCTGGTTTTCTCCCATTTTTTGTGGCACTGACAGATGTCAATCATTTTTATATGCCAACCAAAAGTTATCCATCCTTCCTCTATGCTAATGAGAGCTACTATTTTGCTCAGTTGTCAATTTTCCCCATCCCAGGGTGTAAGTCATGATTGGCTTGAGTCAATTACAACAATCCTGTTTTCTTTGCCATCAATTTGTTCTAGAGATGAGTATGTGATTCCATTTTGGCAGATAAAATATAAGAATTTCATTAAACAAGGTTTTTCTCTTCAGTAAAATTTGAAAGCGTATGAGAAGAAAGACCTTTGTTTGCTTTTTCTCACTTCTTCCTGCTTAAGATACAGCTGAGGGAAGATACAATGCCTAGTGCTGTGACAGCTACATGATTTCAATCTGATTCTTCTTCTGTATAAGTGATCTTTTTATCTCTGGAAACTTTTAGAAGTTCCACTTTGATATTCTTCAGTTTCTTTATAACGTATCAGGTTTTTGTTTGTTTTTTTTTTGTTGTTGTTTTTTTTTCGTTTTGTCTGTTGCTGGACACCCCATGAACCACTTAAAGAAAACTTTTATTCAAGTATTTTCTCCTCTTCTCTCATGTGGGCCTTCCCATTTTCAGATATTGGCACTTCTACTTCTGTCCTCCACAACTCTAGTCTTTTCATTGACTTTCTTTTAATATCTTTTTATGCTTTCCTGAATTATTATAAGAAAATTTTTCAATCTGTTCTTACAACTCATAAAGTTGTTCTTTAATTGTAGCCATCTTGTTATTTAACCAGCAATTGTGTTATTTCAACTGCTGTATATATAGATAGACACATATATATGTCCATATTTTTGCAGTGATTTCTTGTTCTTGCTTTATATGCTAAGATATTCTCTAATTTCCTTAAGCATGTGTTTGGTTTTATATCTCTCTTCACATGTGTCTTGGCAACTGGTGTTCTCCTTTTGGATAATGTGCATTTAGGTCAGGTTGAAAACCAGGCCCTACCTAGTGTATGAGCTTAAAAAGACAGGAATAAAAGAATCCTAGAGCTGAGAAACCAGACATCACAAAACCACTACTAATTACTGTTGCAAATCCATGCATCCCAATATCTCATCACAAGCAACTGTTGTAATTCCTATTTGTTGATGAGCTTGTTCTTGCTTTTCCTTCTTTTTATTAAAGAATTGTTTAGTTTCTCTGAACGATAAGCAAGAGAGATCAAACATCTCTGAGATCGTTAACTCTCAGTAGATGAGATTTTTCAGCAGTTTTCCTTCATCATTATAGTGACCACACAATTATCATCCAAACATAAAACTTTTGATTATGAAAAAGAGAGAAAGCTAGGGAAAATAATTATATAGCAGGACTTTCCCAGATGAACTAGGTTGTATGATTCGTTTGCTCAACATTGTTACTCAATCTTGTGTAACAAGATTGTAAGAATGGGGACAGATCATGGATCCTTTGGTACTTGGTAGGCATTCCAAAATGTTTATTGAACTCTGGGCCACTCTTGTAATTTACAGTGTGACAGCATCATCTGTCTCCTCCATCTGGCTGAGATGTTCTGAAATCTATTTTCATATCAATCCTAGCTGTGTTAGTGTATACTTTTATGTACATCCACATGCTCTCCTCTGTGTTTTCAGCCTCTAATTAATACTTTTCCACATAATATGTAAAGCTCTTGTATAGAGCTTTTCCTCCTTCCTTGCATTTAATTATTTCCTCTAAAATTAGGCTCTTATCATTGCAATATTACACTTTTAAGTCCTATTTTGTACTAGCTTTCCTGGGTTGCCTCACCATTCTAAAGTTTCCTAATGCCAACAGGAATAAGGCATGCAAAAACTAAATGATCCAATGAGTTATTGGATCTTTTTCATTCATTTCATGATTGTTTCTCACTTACTCCATCAGACATTCTAGGACATACTGCTAAGACCTACCCTCCTCCACACTCCATACTTCTCCAACAGACATTAACAAAACATGAACACCAACATTAATACAACTTCATGACTTCTGAAATTACATATATAGTATTATTAAGGCACACACTGATTTAAAACAAGAAAACAATCTTTTTTTTTTTTTTTTCTTAAGGGAAGAGTTAGAGAAATTTGCAGGTGGATGTAACTTGGAAATTTTAGAGCAATGTAATGAGTCATAATAATCTACTTTTGCAAGTTCTCAAGTATAATTTATTGATATTAACATAGTCCATGTGGCATTGGTCTCACACAAATCAGATTTATCTTTTAAAACACTTTAGACAAAAAAACAAATTAATCGCCACAAACAAAAAGAAAAACCCTATACTTTTTTATTCTTTAAAACTTTAAATAATAAAATGTTCTGTGTGCATAAAAGAGAATATAAAGGAGGATATATAACCTCTATGTGTACCAGGTTTGTTCTTAAATGTAATTAACAAGTATTCCACTTAATTCTTTTTCTTTTTCTAAGGACTTGAATTAACTGTACTATCTATTATCTTGCCCTCAGAATGCAGAGATTCTTAGGAAGAATTTATGTGATTAGGGATGGGGAGAGGTACCCTAAAATATTTAGGTAAGACCAATATAGTTTATACAGTTCATTTTAATGTTCTTTATGGTTGAATATAGTATCCATGAAAAGAACTAAGAAAGAGGGACTATACTTTCATTAAAACTTAATAAAAATGTCTTGGTCATCTAAGAAATGTGAACTGAGAGGAAACTGGCAGGGATGTCAACCTAAAGAAAAATCTTTCTCATCCTCTGTTACAGTGTCTGAAATCTCATCTTTAGAATTGCTTTGTTGGATCATAAAATTTTTTAAATATTCAAGAAAATTTCATTGAACCGATGGCCCTCCACGAGGAATTATGTCTTATTTATTGTTAGCAATTTCATGGCACATAATAGGTAGTCAAGAAAATGTCTGCTGAATAAATATTAAATAACAAAATTGAAAATAACATTGGGAAGGATAATACTTAAAGCTCAATTAACACTTGTATGATAGATTGCCACAAGTAATTAAACCATAATATCTTTGACCAAGGTGTGTAACCTTTATGCCGTATCACCCAGGCTCTTTGTATCTCTCTTTTTTTTCCCCCCAATTCTGGTGCACTTGATTGTATTGTTGGGGGTAAAGAACCTGGGTGTGAGTTCAGAGATCAGCAAAAAGAAAAGAGACATTTTAAAGAGACTCTTACTATCCAAATTACTATCATTTAATCTTCTAATTATGATCATAGTGCTTATGATGTACCAACCAACCTATGTCTTAAAAGCATGTTTACATTTTTTGTGAAAGCTTGTTGGTATGATTTACAGGCAAGAATCCCTAGAGGGAAAATCTAATTTCCATTTATATATTATTTTTAGGAGAAAGTTTCACTGTCTTAAGGTGAATTGCTTTATGACACAGTGTCCATGAATTGTACATGTTTATTTTTTTATCCTTCCATCTCAGCCCCCTGAATTGCTGAGATTATAGGCACAGGCTACTGCACCTGGCATCGCTTGTGTATTGCAAAGCAGAAAGAAATTTGTAATCAAGATGGAAACTTCATTACTGTCACCACCACCATCACTTTTATCATTTCTATTACACTCCTGGTGCAATGGTGTTGAGTTCTGTCTTCAATTTATCAAACAACATGTAACGTTAGTTACACGTTCCACAGCTCTGAGAAGCTCAGAGGTTAAATGCTGTCAGGTAGTAAGCAGTAGTAAGGTCTTCAGAGGGATCAACTATTTAAAGCATTAATCTAAATGCCCTATCCCCACTAACTATCCTTCTCAAGTAAAAAAGTATTCCAGAATCCTTTCCTAAGCTATGATTCAGCCTTCTCCCTTTTGTATCTTTTTCTCCCTTTTAATCTTCTTCCCTTCCTTCTTGATTCAGTCTACTCTCTCCTCTCCTCCCTCACTGTCCCCACCCACCCCCCTTTTTTCCCCTTGCTAACCTCTATGTTCAAAACCTGAAAGGAGATCAAGAGAAACCTTTCAGGTTTTGAACATAGAGGTTGGCAAGAAAAAAAGGTTATGTGAATGGTGGAAGAGGTAATATGAATGGTGGAAGAGAAAGGGGAAGAGGTAAGGTAAGACTAATATTTTAATTTACTTTAACTTTCCCCAATTCTTCTATAACATAAATGCAGGTTTGCAAGATTTTGTAGGTGAACATATATGTAGAAGTGAAAATAAAGTTATAATGTGAATAGTGCAGAGGAGGGAGTGATGAAATATCAATCTGAAAAACAAAAACGACATCAAAACACAGAACAAACAACTCCGCCCATGTTTCCAACTTAATCATTTTTTACTATTTTTTTAAAAAAAAATCCTGGCTGGGAGCAGTGGCTCAAACCTGTAATCCCAGCACTTTGGGAGGCCGAGGTCGGTGGATCACGAGGTCAAGAGATTGAAACCATCCTGGTCAACATAGTGAAACCCTGTCTCTATTAAAAATACAAAATTTAGCTGGGTGTGGTGGCACACGCCTATACTAGCTGCTCAGGAGGCTGAGGCAGGAGAATTGCTTGAACCCAGGAGGCAGAGGTTGTGGTGAGCCGAGATTGCGCCATTGCACTCCAGCCTGGGCAACAAGAGCGAAATTCTGTCTCAAAAAGAAAAAAAAAAATTGTGTTCTCTCTCTTTCTGCTGTGATGTGTGTGCATGTTTGGCTTGCATGTTAATGAGGTCCTGGATATAGATGGGTGATGTACAATGTGGGATAAAATCCACTTTGTAAACAAGTTCCTCATTCCATAAGGGCATCCCCTTTGGTATTTACAGAAGATTTCTCCTTGTGTGTTTTACACAGTAAGTATGACCAATGTGAATTTCTGCTCATTCGCCTCTTCTAGGTGGAATTGTGTAGCCCAATAAACACAATAATGAAGAAGGCTTACGAAAGTCAAAGTGAGGATTTCTCAGTGTGGTTTTTATTAAATGAAGGAGAAAATCTTGCATTTGGCTACAGGTTGACATTTTCAAAAGCCTACTCTAAGAAAATGAAAAATACATATCATATATTTAAAAGTTTTTTAAAAGATTAGATTGTAAATGCCATACAAACTACTTAAGAAAACGTGGAACATCAGGAAAAAAGATGTGAAAAATCGGATCATAGTTTCACTTTTAATTTATTGTGTATCCTTCCTCGCCAAGGTTTTTTGTTTTTGCTTGAATATCGGCTGCCACTCATCCCCTGCCCCTTTTTTAAAAGGAAGGTAATTTATGTAGAAAGGGAGGTATCAATTAATAGGTTGGATTTCTAAAGGACAGAAGAGCCATACTGGCCTTTGGGGTAAAACCAATACCAACCATATTAACTGACCTTTGTTCAGCCCTGTTGTTGTGAGGTAGGGGAAGTATTCCTTTGAAGGGGATGAGGGCCTCCTTCATTGTAAAGACAGTTTAGAGATAAATTACTTAATAGGTACATGTTTGGAATTCAATGTGTCTTCTAGAGCTACTGGCGGCAGCTTCTTTCGTTGACATGGGCTGCAATAGCTGCTGAAACCCGCGAGTCAGAAGCAAGGGGTGGGGAGGCGCCATTTGCTAAACCGGAACTGGTTAAAATCTCAGGGTGGAGACCATTCCCAGTCAGCAAGGGGTTGCCAAGTGCATACAGTTCCTGCTCCTGGTGTCTACTTTGGAGAGCACAGAATGGACGTTTGTCTGCCATTCCACTGGCAGTAGGATCAGCCGCTGCTGGTGAGCAACGAAGTAGTGGGTCACTGAAGTGGCGCGCCGGGGCCGCGGGCTAGGTAGAGAGGTCAGCGGCGAACCCAGGCCTATCTCGTCAGGCCGCGCGCGAACCCTGCCGGCCTCCGTTCTCTTCCGCTTGTCTCAGGTGCAGCGCAGATCCTTCCGCCGTAGCGTGCGCTCCCTGTAGCGCTGCGATCAGCTTTTCGGCAATACCCGGATGGAAGTGTAATGGCCGCCATCAGGGACTCGCAGGCAATGGGGACTACGACAGGTACTCCCGTGAGCGGGACTGCCCAGACCTTTTAGGATGCCGGGACTTCTAGCGGGCCAGCCAGCAGGCAAAGGGCGAGTTTTGGGGGTGTCAGGGTTCCCCAAACAGGTCGAGGGATCCGCCTCTTGTGAGAGGAAGCGCCAGTTAAATAGTCCCGGCCATTCAGCGCTTCCGCCTAACTTGCCGCAAAGTTTTCCTTGAGAAGTCGGGGCTTTTCTAGCCCAGCGCTTTTGCAGGCTGCTAGAGCCGCCGCGTACTTTCTTAACCTGGGCTTGCTTTACGTCCGGTTTTTCGAACTTTACACTCTCCCACATTCTAGGAGCTGGGTGGGAGTGCGAGACGGTGTGCCTCCGCGCTCCACGCGGGGCAGCGGAACCCCGGAGGAAGGGGCGGATCGGGCGCGGTGTTTGGGGCGAAGCTGGGCGCGCGGCACTCGAAGCACTCAGTCGGCGGGTTTCGTGGTTGCTGGAGATAGCAAGGGTATCCCGCAGACTGCACCCCTCGAGCTGTAGGTTCGCAGGCCCTACTCGACGGCGACCCTATTGCGGGCCAAGCCTATGGTCATTGGGGGCCATATCTTGCAGAGATGCCCAGCTCCCTGACGCGCTCGCTCTTCTCCACAGTTGGCCAAAGGTGCTCTTCCCCTCAGACCCCAACCACACCCAGTGGCAGATGGGTTTCTTTGTAACTGGCTTTCTCACATGTAGGGTCCATTTTGACTCTTTTCTTTACATTGTGTCCTCTTTGTCAAGTAGAGTCTCTTCCTAGGTGGCTGTGGTAATTGAAAAGCATATAGAGTGAATGTATATACGGAAAAATGTTTTAATTCTTAAGTGGACCGATCAAACAGATGTAGCTTTAAAGTTCAGGATACAACAGTTAAGACTCAGTTTTCTTTTTAGGTTTAAATATGAGAGCAAGTAGTGTATGTGAGCTGCTTTAGTGCAAACATTGTTGAGTATGTTGTCAAACGTCTAAAAAAACACTAAAAAAATAAAATAAGTCAGTGTTTAAGGAATTCATGAGAATGTTGAAGTTTGTACAGTTGTCACGGTGATAAAACGTGAAGACACCAAACCGTCAGGATAGGAATTCTATTAATTGGAAAGCGATATTAGATCTAGTTGCTGGTGCTTTTTAAATTGCTTTTTCTGCAGCAAGGGGTCTGATTTAAGTGTATGCTAAGGTTGGTATCCTCAGGTTTAATAGATATAAAACATTTAAATTAATTCAGTGAAATTTCCTAACATTTTCAGAGTTTAACTGCAAATTTATAATGCATTCACTTTCAGCAAAATTATCTTTTCTGAAATTTATAAAGAGACGTTGTGTTCTGTTAACACTTTGAGGATGTTAGGATTTCCTGGGGAAGGTAAGCATAGTGGACAATGTTGATTTTTGCTATAAAAACTATAAATTAGATCATCCCTAGATACAGAAAATTGTTAACAAAAGGGGGAGGAGAATAAAATGTGGCTTTATTACACAACCGAATGTTTCCTTCTTGTTGCAGTGAAAATAAGTTTAATTATCAATTAAAACGTTTTATATCTGGTTTTATGGAAGGACAAAGGACAACCACCACAATGAACACCCAGTATATGCATTGATAATATATGAGCTTTTAAATGCTTCAATTTTTTGCCATGGTCACACTTTAGATTCTGTTAGTTTTCTCCCTGGTAAATGCTGTAATCCCAGAAGTTTATATGTCTTGAAACATTACAGAGGGAATATACTTTAGCCTAAATCTGTACCTTTGAGATATACCTTAAATGCCCTTTAAGTGTATTTTTATTGTTTACTTTTCTGTTTGTAGTTTTTTAGAATTGTTCTCATTGAAACATTGTGTAACTGCATACTTTATAGCACTTAATAGAGCTTTTTTTTTTTTTTTTAAAATGGTAGGAGACTTGAATCTTGCCCATATTCCTTCAGGTATGCTACCGAAGGTTTTGTGGCATAGTGCTATAAGCGGAAGAAAAGGGTTTTTGTCTTTTTTATTTTATTTATTATCTGGTACCAGGTGTGTAGGCTGTATTTCAGTTCTATATGGGTATTGGCTTCTCATGGTGAGCAATTTTCATAGGATGTTAGATAACCAGAAATGAACATTAAAGGTTAGTATTATGGTGGTACGATAACTGAGTTGCAATCAGATCCAGATACTAGTTCCAGTTTTGTGACGTTGGACAAGCCTCATTTTCTTTTTCTTGTAATAAATGAAGATATTGAGTTAGATTGATTCTCAGCTTTAGGATGTGACTTTTGCAAATTTATGATATGTTATCACTGGGCATCAATAATATATGTTTAAGTGTAGAGAGGTTTTAGTTTTTTTTTTTTTATATTTCTTTATACACCTACATTACATGTTTAGTGTAATTGAACAGATTTTACAAAGTTTTTAAATTTTGGTCTTCATTTCCAGATACCATCTCTTCTTTTGATCATTGTTCCTGATTGTGACATTGTGCAAGTGTTAAATTGTGTGCCTTTTGTTCCTGAAGAAAGAGGTATGGTAAAGATTGAAATACTGGAGTATGTAGTCTATTTAAGTAGGAAGTTAATACATTTTAATATTGGACTGAATAAAGTAAAATACAGGTTAAGTATTCCAAATCAGAAAATCCAAAATACGGTATTTTTTCAGTTCTGACATGGTGCTCAAAGGAAATGCTCTTTGGAACATTCTGGATTTTGAATTTTTGGATTTGAGATGCTCAACTGGTATAATGCAAATATTCTAAAATCCTAAAAAAAAAAGAGAGAACTATGAAACATTCCTGGTCCGAAGCATTTCAAATAAGAGACACTTAGTCTGTAGTTTACATATACATGAGTTTTCATAAGTTATAGTTTTATTTTTTTGGCCAAAATAAAACTTAAACATGAGTTTTCATTTTAATCTAAGCAAAAGAAAGTAATTTTTGGTTTCATAGTTTATTACTTAACATAGTATTTATTAGAGATCCAAAGATCACTTTAACTATATCATTCTTCTAAATAGAAAGGTGGCATCAAAGACTTCTGGGTAATGAACATTGGTAATAAAGATGGTAGATAGATGTCTCAAAGCTATGTGAATGGCCAGAAGAGTGTTGTTTTGGTCTAGTAAGTGCAAAGCAATGTACCTAAAGAAAAATTACCTGATACATGTTTACATTATGACTAATTGCGTCTTCATTATGAATCAGGAAAGGGACTTGGGAATCACTTTAGTGTTATGATTGGTTTCTTGAAGACAACCATGTGAATGGCTGGGTGTAGACAAAAAAGAAGGAAAAATATGCCAACAAATCTATGTATTGTATGGAAAGCTTTGGAAATGTAGTGGAAAATATTGTACCCATGTAAAAAACATGTTTTTTCTACCCTGGAAACACAGATATCACTACTGTTTGTGTTGGATAGGTCCTGGGATCTTTGAAATCCTAAGATTCTTGGATACTACAGTATCATAAAATTCCTTTAAATGCAGTAAGTATACACATAATTATAACCCTAAATTAGGAATAAGATTGTATATGTAATTGCTAAAATAGCCGAAGTAGACTATATCACTTTACATTATTGCTTTAGTTGTCATAACCATGTTCTTCTCTGAACTTCACCAGCAAATGGCTTTCTGTTCAGGGCCATTTTTTACAAAGGCATGAGTTTTGATTTTGTCAGAAAATAATGTACAGAGAGTAGAGAGCAATAGACCTAAGTTAGGTACCACATTATCATTTATGTCATTAAGTAACTTTGTCATGTATATAACATTTGTTTGACTTCTTACCATGAGAGTCACATGGGTACTGTCTTATTCCTGAAGAGATAATGTAATGCTGAATGCTGAGAATTTTCCTAAGGTTGAGTATCCCAAATTTGAAAACCTGAAATCCAAAATACTCCAAAATCTGAAACTTTTTGAGTGCTGACATGATGCTCAAAGGAAATAATCATTGGAACATTTTGGATTTTGGATATTCAGCCAGTAAGTATAATGCAGATATTCCAAAATCCACAAAAACCTGAAATCTGAAACACTTCTAGTTCCAAGCTTTTTTTTTTTTTTTTTTTTTTGAGATGTCTCACTCTCCTACCCAGGCTGGAGTGCAGTGGCACGATCTTCTCAGCTCACTGCAACCTCTGTCTCTTGGGTGCAAATAATTCTTCTGCCTCAGCCTCATGAGTAGTTGGGACTACAGGCACATGACACCATGCCTGGCTAATTTATTTTTGTACTTTTAGTAGAGAAGAGGCTTCACCATATTGGCCAGGCTGGTCTCGAACTCCTGAACTCAAGTGATCTGCCTGCCACAGCCTTCCAAAGTGCTGGAATTACAGGTGTGAGCCTCTGGGTTACAGACGTGAGCCACTGTGCCTGGCCTACTTACAAGCATTTTGGTTAAGGAATATTCAGTCTCTACTATTTGATCCAAACTACTCAGGAAGAGTAATGAAGAATCAAAGCTTTAGTTGCATTGAAGTAAATAAGAGACTGCTATATGGTGATTGACCAAAATGATTTGTATTAATTTATATTGAAAAGTTGCGAGCAAAGTCCGACTAAAAATATAAAGTTGTGACTGGTATGGCTGCATGAAACAAGTGTCAGAATATTAGAATGAAGGTACATGATACGAAGTTTCAGAAAGTTAAGTGGGCTTCACATGGGTCTCATTTCATGAAGAAAGTCAAATAATTTCAGAATATAGTATGCTCATCATCAATTCCTGATTCAAATTGCTTTGTTGAAGGTCGTGGCTGGTAAAAGACAGATCATATATTGTTTTTGCCAACTCAGTATCTCTTCATTTAGGGAACCACCCCTCCCCTATTCTGAGTGGTTTGTGGGCTGTCAGTCAGTCTTACTGTCTTATAACCTGAGCCTGGTCATCCCTATTGCAACAGTGAATGCTGTTATTCATGCAGAGCCAGTCAGAATCCATTTCTGAAATTGATGGGTGCATACTAGGAGAAAGATACTACCTTTTCTCTGAAATTGTTAATCTGGAAGGTGCTGGTGACATTCTTTACCATGTGTATGAAAAGCCCATCTGTATAGGGAGAGAAAGTGAAGCCATGAGGAGATGGGAGATGGATGGTGGTAGTACCAGTTTCAATCTCAGGGAACATGGTAAGTGGTACCTAGTTTTCTTTTGATTTTGTGAGCTACCCTGGTGTCCTCCTCAGTCCTTGGGCCAAAATTCTATGTATAAATTGGTTTGAATTGTATTGCAGCAGGAAGTGTTCTAATGAATATATGGCCTTTATGAATTGAGGTCTGAAGCTTCAGATTGATCATTCACGTCCTTCTGTAGTTTGCCACTTTACTATACCTTATAAAAGTTTCTCTTTATTTACTCATCATTTATGCATGCATTCAATCCTCTTTCATTCAGCCTACAAACATTTATTGAGTGTCACTTATGTATGAGTATGTGCAACTGCCTGAATACTAGACTAAGTGGATGGTGGACATACAGCACATTTTTATTTATTTCGGTTGCACAGATCAACAAACGTGTTGAGAATAATGACTGTGGTGCTTGGCATCTATGTAATATGTAAGAATAAGAAGAATTCCTTGCCTTGAAAGTGCTTCTAGTTAAGGAATTCAGATTAATATACAAGAAAAAACAGATAAATGAATGCACAATTGTATTTTAAGTCAATTTTGATGGAAAGGAAATGAGCAAGTTGGTCCATTTAGGAAGGTTTCCTGAAGAACATACAACTTTAAATGTGTTTCTAAATGTGTTTTTACTTATGAATGTGGCTTTGATAGGTACAGAGAGTAATTGAAGAACGGGTAGAGTTGAAAATGATTATAGGCTGATCCAGGTTGGAGTAGAGATTAGTTTCACTGTAACAATATGTGTTCTTTGGGAATGAGGTAGTGGAAAATAAGGTGACTGTTTTTGATAAATCTATGTATGAGGCACTTGGAAAGCCAAGCGAAAATTTTGGCCCTTTCTACTAAGATGGAGATTTCTTTGAAAAAATGTGTATGCTTCTTTTAATATAAAGTCATTTTTATATGCTAAAATATAAATTAAGTATAATGAAATATTGTAAAATTACTCATTATGGCAAAAGCTCTTATATTCATCTGTCTTGAAGGTTTTTTAGAAAAATAGCATTTAACTTGGAATGCCATTTTATATATACATTTATGTAAACCTTTCTCAAAAAGGGAAAGATAAGAAGAGATGTTATATAATTTATTTATTTATTCTTTTCCCTTTTTGAGAGTTATCTTAGTAATAGTCAAAGCCATACCCTTCTCCTTAGAGATAAAGCCAGTTTGAAGCTAATGTAGCAATAGATGTAAAAACATTTAAGGGCTGGGGAGGTGGCTCATGCCTGTAATCCCAGCACATTGAGCAGCCGAGGTGGGAACATTGCTTGAACCCAGGAGTTGGAGACCAGCCAGGGCAACATAGTGAGACCACATCTCTATTAAAAAAAAAATTATTTAAAGATAAGAAGCAAAATTAAAGTGATGCTTGATTACTCATAGAATATTCACTTTGGGCTCCAGAAACTAGGAATGATACATAATTTGTTATTGTGTTATTCTCTCATTAAATGCTGTAGTTTCTTATATCCTTGCCTACCTTCTTTCCTGATAGCCTGATATCTGACACTCAACTCAGAGAGTAACAGTTGGATTATTCCATTATACCAAGGTTGGCAGGCTTTTGCTGTAAATGGCCAGATAGTAAATATTTTAGGCTTTCTGGGCCATATGGTTTCTGGTGCAGCTATTGTAACACAAAAGAAGCCATAGGCAATATGTAAATGAGTGAGTGTGGCTGTGTTCCAGTGAAACTTAATTTACAAAAATAGGCAGCAGGCCAGATTTGGCCCACAGGCTGTCATTTCATTCCATAAACTCTCTCAGTCACATCTGCGCACCTGCTAGCATCTTTATTTATCCTCCCCTCTAGTTACTATAGATGGATCATCTTTGCTTCTTTCTAAGTTCACCTCTTCAACTTGTTCGCTAGATTTCATCCCTTCTGACCTGAAGGGCATTGCTGCTGCATTTCTTTCTTATCCTCCATCATTAGTTTTTTCATTTTTACTAGATTGTTTTAATAAACATGCAGTCATACTGTGATTTCTTCCACCTTTAAAAAACAAAAAATAAAACAAAATTAAACAAAACAACTCATTTATGGTAAAACTCCTTGAAAGAGTTGTCTGCACTACATCACTACTTCCTGTCTTTCCATTTTGCCTTACATCTAAGCTTGTCAGCCTTTTTCCTCTATAACTCCACTGAAACTGTTCTAATCCATGTTACCAGTGACCCTTCACATTAAGAAACATTTTGGGAATGTTTTCTTCATTTTGCTTTGAGGATACTACATTCTTGATTTACCTTCAGTCTTACTGGTCATTTCTTTAATGGAAACATTTTCTTTATTTTGCTTTGAGGATACTACAGTCTTCATTTACCTTCAGTCTTATTGGTCATTTCTTTTCTGTCTCACTTGCTGGTTCTTTTTCATCTCTTTCTGTTAAATGTTATGAAATCTTGAGGGTCAGGCCTTGGACTGTTCACTTTGTTTATTTCTCCTGGTGATTTCATCCTGCTCTAAGTACCCAATAGCTCCGAAAATTTCATCTTCCACCTAGCCCTCTATATTCTGTATCCAGCTACACAGTCCACATTTCCTCTTGGATGTCAAATAGACATCTCAAATGTCACATGTCTAAAACGTAACTTTTGATATACATTCCTACTACTTTCAAATCTTGTATATCTTGGTAAATAGCAACTCATCTTTCCATTGCTGTCAGAATTTCTAGAGTCTTGACATGTCTCTTTCTTTCAGAGAAAGCATGATGGGATATCTTGTAGGTGCTAGCTTCAAAATATATTCAGTCTGACCATGCCTCATTGTCAGCCAAACCACCATCAGCTCTTACTTGGATAATTGCACTGTGTTCTTTGTCTTTATTCTTTTTTTTTTTTTTTTTACACGGAGTTTCGCTCTTGTTACCCAGGCTGGAGTGCAATGGCGCGATCTCGGCTCACCGCAACCTCCGCCTCCTGGGTTCAGGCAATTCTCCTGCCTCAGCCTCCTGAGTAGCTGAGATTACAGGCACGTGCCACCATGCCCAGCTAATGTTTTGTATTTTTAGTAGAGACGGGGTTTCACCATGTTGACCAGGATGGTCTCGATCTCTCGACCTCGTGATCCACCCGCCTTGGCCTCCCAAAGTGCTGGGATTACAGGCTTGAGCCACCGCGCCCGGCCCTCTTTGTCTTTATTCTTGATCCCTTCTGAATACTCTGTTCTTAGCATAACAGCCTAAGTGATAAAAGTAATTCAGCTCATGGCAGTCCTCTGCCCACAGTGTTCTAGTAGCTTCCTCTCTGATTCAGAATAAGACTAAAGCCTTTACCGTTTCTATCAGTCCCTGTTTCTGTCCCCCTGTTACTTCTCTGACCTCATCTTCTAGCCTTCCCTCTAATGCTTTCTGTTGCGGTCATACTGATTTTCATGCCGTTCCCTGAATATGTTAGGCACGTTGCACATTCAGGGTGATGGCACTTACTGTTTTCTTTTCTTGGATTGTTGGCTTCCTCAGCTCCTTAACATCTTGACTCTAATAAGACCTTTTGAAGTGAGAACTCCCTGACTTCATATTTAAAATTATAGCACTCTGGTTCTGCCTTGCCATCTTGGCTTTATTTTTCTCTGTAGCAGCAGTTGTTGCCTTTGAATATACTTTGTAATTTACTTACCTCGTTTATTGCTTAAATAATAATAAAATGTTATCTCCATGAGGGGAGGAATTTTCGTCTGTTTTATTCACTGCCATATTCTCAATGCTTAGAACATAGATGTGGTGCTAGCTACAAGCCTGGTACCATCCCACATGCTGGTGATGTAGTCAAGAACATTACAGATGCGGTTCTCATCCTTATGCAGCTTATTTATTCCAGTGGTAGAGTCAGACAGAAAATAAATTGACAAATAAGATATTGCCAGAGATGTAAGTGTTACAGAAAAGAAACACAAAAGGATAAAGTGGCGAATATTTTTTTTTTTTGAGGAGGGGATATTCATAGGGAAGGGCCCTTCTGAGTTGGTGACATTTGAGCTGAGACCTAAAAGATGAGAAGGATCTAGCCTTTTGAAGAATGGGAGAAAGAACATTTCAAGCAGGGAATAGCAGGTGCAAAGGCCTGAGATAGGAAGGATAGGAAGAGTATTTGAGGAGCTGAGACTCTATGGCAGCTTTTTGGAATATGTGTACAGTGGGGAGAGTGGTGCAAAATGGAGTTGAAGAAAAAGGCCCAAGACCAGATACTGCTGTTTCTTGCAGGCCTTTATAAAGAGATTAACTTTTACTTTAAGTGCCTTGATGCTACAGATTGAATGTTTATGTCCTCCTATTGAAACGTATTCTCCAGTGTGATGACATTTGGAAGTGGGGCCTTTGAGAGGTGATTAGGTCATGAGGGAAGAGGCCTTATAAATGGAATTCATACCCTTATAAAAGAGACCCCAGAGAGCTCTGTGAGAAGATGGCCATCTGTGAACCAGGAAGTAGGCCCTCCCCAGACACCAAATCTGCTAGTGCCTTGATCTTAGACTTCCCAGCCTTCAGAATTGTGAGAAATAAGTCACCCAGTCTATGGTACTCTGTTACAGCAGCTAGAACAGAGTAAGATACTTGGGAGACCACCGAAGAGCTTTAAGCAGGGAGCATTGTAATTTATTTTAAGAAGAACATTTGCTTCTGTGTGGAGAATGGACTCAGAGGAGGGTGGTGGACAAGATGGAAGTATGGATGCCAGTTAGGAAGACTGTTTTCATTCATGTTAGAAATGATGGTGGCCTGGACTAAGATTACGACAGTGGATAGGAAGAGAGGAAGGGGAATACAAGATCTGTTTTTGAGATAGAATTGACTAGGCTTGCTTATGGATTAATGTGGTGAGTAAAGGAGGAATTAAGGATGAGTCTTGATTTGTGGGTTGTGAAACTGTATGGATTTTAGTGCCATCTACTAAGATGGGGACATCCGGGGAGTGGAATTTCTAATCATAGAGGCAGGTGCTGTATAGACCTAGAGAAAAATTAAACCGTTTATATTATTTTGTGAAGTTGAGTGGGAATGAATCACATGATAATGTGTTCTTCCAGTCAAATAGCAGTACATCTTTTTATTTTCTTCCCTCCCCTCATGTATTACAAATCAAAATCTGCTTATTCTAAATCTCTGTGATAGCAAAATGACAAGCAGAAGAAGAAAGGAGCAAGAGATGAAAATAATCCTTTTCCTATACTGAATTCAGTGGTCCTTATGTCATTTTGGACAAATTAGTTCAGATTTTTCTCCTAATTCCTACCTATTAAAAAGGTGATTTCTGCCAGGCTGTGGTGGCTCACGTCGGTAGTCTCAGCACCTTGGGAGGCTGAGGCGGGCAGATTGCTTGAGACCAGGAGTTTGAGACCAGCCTGGGCAACATGGTAAAACCCTATCTCTCTGAAAAAAAAAAAAAAAGAAAGAAAAAAAAATTAGCTGGGCATAGTGGTGCACATCTGTAGTCCCAGCTACTTGGGAGACTGAGATGGAAGAATCAGTTAAGCCCAGGAGAGCTAGGTTGTAGTGAACCATGATTGTGTCATTGCACTCTAGCCTGGGTGACAGAGTAAGACCCAGTCTCAAAAAAAAGTTGGTGGGGGAGGGGGTGTTGTATGAGTAATTTCTGACTCTGTGTGTTTTAAACCAAGTTCCAAATTATTGCAGCAAAAAAGTTTACATGCTCTTTGAAGTTTGCTGTAAAGTGATTTAATCTAGAATCATAGTCATATTTGATTTGAAAATAAGAGAATTAATCACTTAAAAATATATGGGTTAGGTACCTGTGTACCCAGTCTTCTGGTTTTTTTGAGGGAAAAATGAGAAATATTAAGTAATACTTGCATTTAGGAAGCTTATAAATTATCTGGGGAGGTAAAACTTAAATAATGAAATTATATATTAGTATAAAGCAATTTGTAGGAAATGGTGATTACTGGCTACTCTTTAAGTGGCTATTCAGAGAAAGGAGAGATTTAGTGTGTATTGTAGAAGGTTACATGTCCCTATAGGAAGCAGAATTTGAAAGGAAGTTTGAATAGTATTGCATTTAGATAGAGGGAAGGCGATGCTATGCCTGGTGACCGATAACTATATGAACAGACAAAGGTAAATAAAGATGTATGTGTGGGTAAGCCTCTTTTATATTGGGCACAGTGAGATGTCATAGTTTTAGGGAATAATGAAGAATAAGGTTTACCTGAACCAAGAACCACTTCTGTATTTTAATTTTAAACTCCTTTGTAATGGTATACCAATGTCAACTGCCTACCGGAATGGTATGTGACTCATATATACACTAGAATTTTGAACATTTCTAGATCTGTATTTAATTACTTTTGCATATTTAATCCTGCATTTCTTTTTTCTTTTGTCTTCTTCCTTTTTTTTTTTTTTTGAGACGGAGTTTCGCTCTTGTTACCCAGGCTGGAGTGCAATGGCACGATCTCGGCTCACCGCAACCTCCGCCTCCTGGGTTCAGGCAATTCTCCTGCCTCAGCCTCCTGAGTAGCTGGGATTACAGGCACATGCCACCATGCCCAGCTAATTTTTTGCATTTTTAGTAGAGACGGGGTTTCACCATGTTGACCAGGATGGTCTCGATCTCTCGACCTCGTGATCCACCCGCCTCGGCCTCCCAAAGTGCTGGGATTACAAGCTTGAGCCACCGCGCCTGGCCTCCTTTTTTTTTTTTTTAATTGTCCTTTAGGTTCTGTTGTACATGTGCAGATCATGCAGGATTGTTGCATAGGTACATACATAGCAAGGTGGTTTGCTGCCTTCATCCCCCCCATCACCTATATCTGGTATTTCTCCCCATGTTATCCCTCCCCAGCTCCCACCAACTGACTGCAGTGTGTGATGCTCCCCTCCCTGTGTCCACATGTTCTCATTGTTCAACATCTGCCTATGAGTAAGAACATGTGGTATTTGGTTTTCTGTTTTTGTGTCAGTTTGCTGAGAATGACGGTTTCCAGATTCATTCATGTCCCTACGAAGGACACGAACTCATTGTGTTTTTTTTTTTTTTTTTTTTTTTTTTTTTAAACAGAGTTTTGCTCTTGATACCCAGGCTGGAGTGCAATGGCGTGATCTTGGCTCACCGCAACCTCCGCCTCCTGGGTTCAGGCAATTCTCCTGCCTCAGCCTCCTGAGTAGCTGGGATTACAGGCACGAGCCACCATGCCCAGCTGATTTTTTGTATTTTTAGTAGAGACGGGGTTTCACCATGTTGACCAGGATGGTCTCGATCTCTCGACCTCGTGATCCACCCGCCTCGGCCTCCCAAAGTGCTGGGATTACAGGCTTGAGCCACCGCGCCCGGCTCATTGTGTTTTATGGCTGCGTAGTATTCCATGGTATATATGTGCCACATTTTCTTTATCTAATCATCTTTTTTTTTTGAGACATGGTCTAGCTCTGTCGGCCTGGAGTGCAGTGGTGCTATATAATCTTGGCCTGCTGCAAACCTCTGCCACACAGGCTTCAGTGATTCTGCCACCTCAGCCTCCTGAGTACCTGAGTAGCTGAGAATACAGGCACATGCCACCACACTGGCCTAATTTTTAAAATACTTTTATAGAGATGAGGTCTCACTATATTGTTCAGGCTGTTCTTGAACTCCTGGGCTCAAGCAAAATTCTCCTGCCTGTGCCTCCCAAAGTGCTCGGATTATAGGTCTGAGCCACTGTGCCCAGCCTACATTTATTTATCTGTTTAAGTTGCTCATTAGACCACAGTGATTTGGAGGGAGCTTGCTTTGGTTATGTATGTAAATTTGTATAAAACCATTTCTTTCACTCTCAAAATATGATTGGCATCAGTGTCTCAGGTAAACTTTTCAAAAACTTAAAACAGCTACAAAAAAAAAGTAAGCCCAAAATGTTTGTTTCAAGTCATTAACAGATAATAGTTATTTTGAGGGCACTAAAATAGATTCTGCTTTGAAAGTAATATTCTTAGGATTTATGTATGTGTGTGTTTCTAGATACCTTTTAGCAGAACCTTATATTTTTCAGTAAGCTTTTACTGGTGCATGCTGCTTTGGTTTGATCTCATGTATTCATATGACTGTTTTGCCTGTATTTATCTACAGAAAAAGGATTGAATGACTTAAGGAATGTAGTAGTTTTCTGTGTGATGGGACAAGTTACAGAGCTACTTGCTGAGTCACGAATATAGCTAAGCTAAAACTAGAGTTTTTTAGTTTTCTTTGGTGTTTAAGCTACTTGAATATAGCTAAGTAGCACATGGATTCTTCTTTTTAGACTCTGTCGAATGTTTTTGACTTTTAATCTATTATAGAAGGTAAATATAACTGTCCAAGAATGGTGCCTTTTGATAAATTCTTCAAATCTTCCTTACCTTTGGCATTTTACTTTGGGAATTATCTTTTAAAAATCTCTCTGGACCCATTGTGTGATTTCTGTCTCTCTCTCTTTTTTTTTTTTAATTGAGACAGAGTCTTGCTCTGTCACCCAGGCTGGAGTACAGTGGTGCGATATCGGCTCACTCCCAACCTCTGCCACCTGGGTGTAAGTGATTCTTGTGTTTCAGCCTCCCGAGAAACTGAGATTACAGACGCCTATCACCATGCCTGGCTAATTTTTTTTAATTTTAGTAGAGATGTGGTTTCACCATGTTGGCCAGGCTGTTCTTGAACTGCTGACCTCAGGTAATCCACCCACCTTGGCCTCACAAAGTGCTAGGATTACAGGGCTGAGCCACTGTGCCCAGCTGTGATTTCTAACCTATGTATGTTAACATTACCAGTTCCCTGGCTCCTCAGTTTTTGTTTGGATTGTCACTCTAGTCATCTAAATTTCTCATTTCAATGTTTACTTTCTCCAGTTTATTTTTAAAGTCCTGCTTTTATAACTTTTTTCTGTTCATAAATTAACAGTGGCTTCTGTTTGCCTATCATTTCTAGTTCAAATCCGTGCTCTATAGTCTGTTCTTACTTAACCTCCCCATTATGCATTCTTTTTTGATCTAGACCCTGGTGGTACCTTGGGAGAAAAATAATTTTCTTCCATTGTTTCTTTATTCTGTTTTTCTGGTTTAGATTGCCTTTGCTCCTTTCTTACATGTTTAAGTCTGCTACTCTTCAAAGGGTCCTCACAAAACTTGCCTTTCAATGATGACTGTGTTTACTGATTTGTCAGCTTTCTGTATTAAGTAAGAAGCCTTTGATTATAAGCAGTAAAAATTAATGTGAGCTAGCTTATGTTGAAAGGGGGAATTATTTTAAGGATACAGGATTTTCTGGAATTCAAGAGTAGGAATATATAGGCAGGCCCCATAAAGGCTTGTGGTGGTGACATTGCCCTCTTGGTTTCAGTCAGGGTTCTTAGGAGAGCTGATGATTTCTCTCCCATTGATTTGGTTTTCTGGCTTGTTTTTTGCTATGCCATGCTGTCATTCCTTAAAAAAAAAAAAATTAAATTATTAGTAGTTTGGAGGATATCCTTCTGCAGATTTGTCTGTGCTTATACACACATATGCTTATAAGATCTTTCCTCTTAGCATCAAAATGATATGAGGATCATTTCTCCTAATTTAAGTGTATTCTGTGCCTCAGTCTGTAGCTTTCTTCATTGTTGTTTCTTTAGACAGGGTCTTGCTCTATTGCCCAGGCTGGAGTGTAGTGTCGTGACAACTCACTACAGCCTTCACCTCCCAAGCTCAAGCAGTGCTTCCACCTCAGCCTTCTGAGTAGCTGGGACTACAGGGGCATGCCACCACACCCAGCTAATTTTTGTATTTTTTGTAGAAATGGGGTTTCGCCATGTTTCCCAGGCTAGTCTTGAACTACTGAGCTGAAGCCATCTACCCACCTTGGCTTCCTGAAGTGCTGGGATTATGGGCATGAGCCACTATGCTCAGCCTTCAACTTCTTTTTTAAACATTTTTTTAAAAATTACTTACAGTAAATACTGTTCCCGGTCAATTCATATACATACTTCTTTCTGTATAATTTCATGTGGATGTTTCATAATTTATAATTTTTCTTTTCCTGGACATTTAAGTGATACTAGTATGTATATATATAATGTTATACTTTTTTTTAGTAGGATATTTTTAAAGTGAGGTTTTTGTGAGTATACAAAATTGATTATTTTCAAGGAAAATATAAATTACCAAAGTGACTCAAGCAGTAGAAACTCTAAAGAGCCCAGAAACCATAGAAGAACTTGTAAAGATTGTAAGGTCTAAAAATCTGAAGGGTCACTAGGTGCATATGGTGTTCTTGGTGCAGTCTGTACAGTTTTAAAGAGATAACAAAAATTAAACTATTGGCAGTAGTCTGGTTAGTGAACTATTTCAGAGCAGATGAAATAGTGGAAAGTACTCCAATCCATTTTATAGATCCTCTGTAATACCAGTAACCAAAACTGTTGAAGATAGCAAAAAAAACAAAAAAAACAAAACAAAAAAAAAACCTAAATAACATTTTGTAAGATGAAATCCAGCACTTTATTAATAATATGCTGCATATTGCAAAAATAGTTCAACATTATAGTTTCTGTTCATTTCTTTGTGTAGCATATAGAAATATATAGGCAAAATTAGGTTGGTGTTACAATTTTTAGTATTTCTTTTAACAGTATCGAGATCAGGAAGCATATTATTAGTTGAACACCATTCGTTTCTGTATAAATTACATGCACCTTTTAATTTTTTTGTTGAGATGGAGTCTTGCTGTGTTGCTCAGGCTGTAGTATAGTGGCACTATCTCAGCTCACTGCAACCTCCACCTCTTGGGTTCAAGCGATTCTCCTGCTTCAGCCTTCCGAGTAGCTGGGATTACAGGCATGTACTACGATACTTGGCTAATTTTTGTAGTTTTAGTAGAGATGAGGCTTCACCATGTTGGTCAGGCTGGTCCGACCTCAGGTGATCCACCCACCTCGGCCCCTCACATTGTTGGAATTACAGGTGTGAGCCACTGTGCCTGGTCACATCATTTTATTTATGTAACAACACTGCATACATAACTGCTTTTCTGGTTGTATCAAGTCCCATTACTTTTTAAGTAGCCTCATTCCTCACAAATTAATTGTTAAGTAAACAAACTAAAACACTTCTCTTATAGCATTAATTTATACAGCATGAATGAAATCCAGTAACATAATTCATCATTCTCTGAGTGTTTACCATTAACTTTGAGGCTGGTGTTAAGTGTTCTTTGCAGTGGTATGATTGGCTATCTGTGTGTTGATATGGAGAACACAGAATTGAATAATACCTATATTTCGATCTCTTCTTTACCTTTAGTGTTAACATTCATCTATTTTGTACTGGCAGCAAGTGTATTATTTTGAGTCTGTTCAAGAAAAACTCAGTTGATTTACCACAGAAGTCACTTGCTTTATTTGAGAATTTCAAAATTTTCATGGCCTCATGCCACTTTTTCATAAAGTTTCATAAAATTGTTGTCTAGAGGCAAAAAGATTGCCATTCTCACAACATTCAAATGTAAGCTGTTTGCTTGTGCTGTCATAAGGTAGTATGCCAGTGTGGAGGCCACAGTGATCCAAGACAGCGTTTTGGGAAACACTGACCAAAGGATAACCAGTGACCGCTAGGAACATTTTTGTGTGTGCATTCTTCTTGACTTTTTATTTACTGAGAGTTATGCATTTGTTGATCCATTCTCTATCCATCTATCAGTATTTGAACAAATTAAACTCTATAGGTCTGCTGTTTATTTTTTATTTTTTTCACTTAAGGTATGTTAGATATTGTGTAAATGTGAGTTTACAGTATTGTTTTTTGAATTGCATAATATTCCCTTAAAATACTATAGCTAATTTAATCATCATTTATTGGTGGAGACTTATTTTTAATTTTGTGATTTTTATAAACAATGACACAATAACTCTGATTATTATCTGTAGGATACATTTCTTTCTTTTTTTTTTTTTTTGAGAAAGAAAAAAAGAATAATAAAAAGAATAAAGAAGAGGAAGAAAGAGAAAGAGGAAGAGGGAGAGAGAATGGGGGTATTGCTTTATTGCCTGGGCTAGAATGCAGTCTAAATATGGGTATGCCTATAATTTTCCTTAATAATGGAGACATAAAAGAAAATGAGGGAAGAGAATAACAAATAAGGAGCCAACCAACATTTCGTTTAAACTTCTAAGTTGATATGATGTGGTACTGATAAGAGCGTATATTTTGTATATTTAAAGTGGAGAGTTCTATAAATGTTAATTACGTTTACTTGTTCCAGATCTGAGTTCAAGTCCTGGACATCGTTGTTAATTTTCTGTCTCATTGATCTGTCTAATACTAATGTTGAAGTCTCCCACTATTACTGTATGGGAGTCTAAGTCTCTTTATAAGTCTTGTATGTCTGGGTATTCCTGTATTGGGTGCGTATACATTTAGGATCTTTAGCTCTTCTTGTTGTTGCATTGATCCTTTTATCATTATATAATGTCCTTCTTTGCTTCTGTAGGATACATTTCTAGAAGTGAATCAGAAGTTGTATGCCCTTTCCCCAGACTTTGTATATATGTATTGCAAACTGTTCTTTATAAAGGTCATTCCAGTTTTTATCTCCATCATTAGTATATCATCATGCCTTTTTTCCATCGCTGACCAATGCTAGATGTTAGAAATACATAACATCTTTTACAATCTGATTGGCAGAAGTTTTCTTGTTTTTATTCTTTTTGAATTCTAGTGAAGTTGGACATGTTTTCACTTATATTCCTCTGTGACTTTCTTCTTTGTGTCTTTTGCCCAATTTGTAACTTGTTTTTATTATTATGAAATGTGTTTATGTACAAAATGCACACAATATATATGTGGTTTAAAGATAAAACAAATATCTGCATATCAGCTATTTAAGAAATAGAAGCTCCTTTCCTTTTTCCCTGTTGTATTCTCTCTGGTCATATCCTCCTCTCTGCTCCTAACCAAGATGAAACTACCATTCTAACTTTTGGTATTTTGATGACTGTAAATACCAAATAGTTTCGTTTTGAAAATTTGGTAGCAAGCCTAAATCTAGCTATGTGATGAAAGGGTAACAGTGCCACTAGTAGATGAAAACTCCCAGGAGAAGTTAAGGGAACAGCATGACCTGAATCATAGTCTGGTTTTAGCTTCTCTGGAGTTTACCAGAGCCACTTTTGGGGAAGTTTGTGTAAATCATGAGTGAATCCTAGCAATCTTAAGAGTTCATTGTAATAAGAGAATCTGACAGGCCCAGAGTATAGACCAGATAGTGTATGTCTGAGAGAGGCTGCTCTGTAATTTTGATTTCTAAGCTCACCATGCAGTTGATCTTGATAAAAGGACATGGAGAGAAAAGCAGGAACATCATGAGTTTATGTCAATACAAGCCAAATACAGAGAATTTTGGCCAGGTTCACCTGGGGATTCTGTCCTATGGTTAAAAGATAGTACAGTATCAGTGACATTTTTGATGATAGAAGTCCTCAATGTGTCTTATCTTTTGATGTCCAAGACGTCATGTGTTTGGACTGACAGGAACAATGTAATCTGTGATCCAACTGTTGGTTATCCTGTTATTTCCCTTTACTGCATCTTGGGGATACTATTTACTTCTCTCTCCTCCATTTGATCTCCCAATGCCTGTACTTCATGTCTTTCTCTTTCCTGATGTATTCTTTCATTTTGATGGAGTATGTCTTCTAGTCACAACTTGGGGAAGGATGTCTGATAGGTAAATTTTGGGATTTTGTGTGTCTTCATTTTGCAGTTATACTTAGCCCCTTGGCAAAGTGTAGAATTCTCGGTTGAAAGCTTTATGCCAGAATTTGAAGGTATTGCCCCTTTGATTTTGTCCTTCTGTTATTGTTGCTGAGACGTCTAAAGTCATTTGATTCTAAGCTTTTGTTTTCTGACCTTTTTTGTTTCTTTCTAGAAACTGGCATTTTGCCTCCACTGTTAGGAATCTTTACAATGATATGCCTTGGTACATTACACTGAGTACTTGGTGCACATTTTCATCCTGGAAACTGATTTCCTACAGCTCAATACTTTAAAAAAGTCATATTATTGATGATTTCTTTCCTCTTTTTCTTTGTACTTTCTTCCTACTAATCAAATGTTAGACCTCTTAGATTGCTCTTCTAATTTTCTTACCGTTTCTCCTTTTTTTAATCTCTGTGTTTTGTTTTTTCTGAGAGGTTATTTCATCTTTGTCTTCCAACCCTTCCATTGCCCCTTTTTGCTTCTTCATGTTTTCTTATTTCTAAGAGTTCTTTTCGTTTTCTTGATGTTCCTTTTTTTGTGGCATCCTGTTCTTATTTCTTACATCCCTAAGAAATCAATGAGTTTTAAAAAATGTTTTGTCTTAATAGTCTCAGTTTCTAACAAATTAATTTTTTAAAATGTATTTTGTCTGGATCTTGAACTAATATTAGGGGGTTTTCTTAGATGTCTGTTAATCCTTGGCTGCCTGCTTGTGTCTAAGAAGCTCATGGAAAGCCCTGTCTGAACCCATGGAGGGGCTTGTAACACAAGGTTTTAACTACCACTGTGAGGAGCTCTTTGGGCTGGGCCAGGCACCAGAATCTGTCCCAGTGCTGCTCCAGCTGGTGAAGCTCCAGGACTTTTTTCTTTTACTCCAGTCTATTACAACTGATAGTTTTAAAGCATAATAAAAATAAATTGCCAGAATAATGAAATTTGAAAAATGAAGACATACAAAACACAAGTACATATTTTTATTATTAGATTCAGTAGACATAAACCTAACTCTGAAAATTTCAGTAATCGTTTCTAAATGCTTATTTTCGGTTTTGGTACTTACCTTGTCATGGACTGGTGACAGATGGCTTATGGACCATAGTTTAAGGAGCATTGTTGTCACCTAGGAGCAGAAAAAACCTAGAAGCAGAAAAAAGGGATATGGGGTGACGGTTTGTGTCTCATATGTATATGGTCATTTAATCCTTTTGGTTTTAGCATAGGGCTACTCTCACCAGAGCCTGATGACCCCTAAAACAGCGATTCTGTTTTACCCTTTGTAGAGAATAAGCCTCTAGGCTTCTGTAGTGGGGAAACAGCAGTTACTGATAGTGTGATAGAGTGGGGAAGAGAATCTTAGCGTCTAACTAAAACTCAAACCAGCTTTCTCCAAATTTCTTTCTGTTTTAGCTTCCCCTCCCTCCTTCCTCCAATTTCAGAGTTGCTTGGTGCTGCCAGTTCTTAGGCCTCGTAAAGATTCAGAATGTAAAATGTGTTAGTTCCTAGCTTTCCCATCTGTCTGCAGGGTCATTTACTACCTACGTATCTGCTTTTCAGCATCCAAAGTTTTGTTGCTATTGGTTCTTTTTCTGTTTTCCATAGTTAAATTTTCTGTAAGGGTTTCTAAATATTTGATGTCGAAGGTGTTTTCTCCATCCAGTCTTTTCTGCTTCCTTAACTGTATTAGTAACAATGTTCATATTCATTTCTGTGTTGTAGGTTATATTGCACACAGATATTTCTTCTATATTACATTTTTAAAGTTTTCTTTGTGATTTAAATTTGAATTTGCTGAAGTATTTACTGAAAATTTTTTCCTCAAAGAGTACATATATAGTGTATTTTCTGAATCTTTGCATATCTAAAATTGTGCTTTTCTCTCACATATGGGAGCTTTTCTGGATATGAAATTAATTTTGGGGTTACCTCAGAACTCTATATAAATGTTATTCCATTGTCTTCTCGTGTTTGTATAGAGTTGTGAGTAAAATGTCTGATTAATATTGGTGTCTGATTAAAGGTGGTGGTGTTGATGAAAAACAAATGCCTTTTTTTAGGTAACTGTCACTACCTTTCTGTACCACCTTTTTGGATAGCATTTCATCTTTATCTTTGAAACAATTTTTACAAGGATAAGTTGTAGATACTGAGTTTTGTATTGTCCTTCTACCTTGTAATCTTGCCTGGCATTTGCAGAGCCTTTGATTTTAAAATTTCAGATCTTTTTGGAAAAAAAAAAAATAGGTACTTTTTTTTCCTTTTTTTCAAAATCATTATTTGTCCCCCATCTACTTTGTTCTCTCTTCTATGACAGTCAATATGCTTTTTTTTTCAGTATCCTAGATCTTACTAAGATTGTTAGTTATTACCCGATTTAAAAAAAAAAGTTTTCTATTTTTTTATTGCAGTGACTTTCTTTTCTTTCTTTCCTTTTTTTTTTTTTTTTTTTTTTTGAGACAGAGTGTCACTCTGTCACCCATGCAGCAGCACAGTGGCATGATCTCGGCTCACGGCAACCTCCGCCTCCCAGGTTCAAGTGATTCTTGTGCCTCAGCCTCCTGAGTAGCTAGGATTACAGGCGCATGCCACCATGACCAGCTAATTTTTGTATTTTTAGTAGAGACAGGGTTTCACCATGTTGGCCAGGCTGGTCTCGAACTCCTGACCTTAGGTGTTCCCCCACCTCAGTCTCCCAAAGTGCTGGGATTACAGGCGTGTGCCACTGCGCCAAGGCCTTACTGCAGTAACTTTCATTATAGTCACTGCTGGGTGGGACAACAGGGGAGGGTTTTCTCTAAGGGTTCAGATTATTTTCCCTTTTTAGAGCTGCTGCATCCAGTGATGTTTCTGCCTACTTACTTTTTTTTGTTGGCATTGGTAGTTGAGATGAATTCTTAGAGAATACCAGGATTTTTCTTAGTGCTTTAGTTAGGAGAAGGAGAATTTGAGAGTTAATCTAATTTTTTTCTGACGGTCTAGAGATAATTCGATTATGTGGTGGAATGACAGAACTCTTAAGCAGAGGAAGATAGCCGTGGGTGTAGGAAGATTCATCTTTGTTCAGAAATAATGTCCTCTTTGCATCTCTCCTGACAGCTGGTGCTAGCAACTCACTACCCTCTCTGGCCTCTGGACCTAGCTTGAAGTTCTGGATTATTTCCTTCTTCCTTGTACCTCAGCCTGAGCCTTCTGTCACCCAAAGGGCTCCAGCTGGTTTTTCACTCAGGCCTCATTTTATCTTCCAAGGTACGTTTAGGGGAAGGAGTAGACAGGATTATGTCTCTCACTTCCTTACTTGGGGCATAATGGGTAGATCCTCATTAAATATTGATTGGATAAATGTTCCCTAGTGAACTACCTCTTTAAAAATGGTGGCTAGAGATGTGTTGGCATTTGTTTTCACACCCCTGTCACCAGATTGTTTTCTACCAGACATCTTGCCATGTGTATATGGAATGTTTTTTAGCTCCTAGCCATTTTGTAGGAGTTTTTAAATTACATTTTTTTGGTTGTTTCAGCGGGCACTTAGGAGAAGGAAGAAATCAAATGTTTTCAGTTGCCATCTTCATATATGAAACTATAGATTATTTTAATACTTTTACAAAATTATATTATCTCAAGACTTATTGAGATGTTGGTCAAGTCTTATGCTGTAATAATACATATATAGAAGGCAGTAGTTTAAATAGCACATTTAAAACCAGTAATTTGGGCTGGGCATCTTGGCACACACCTGTAATCTCAGCACTTTGGGAGGCCAAGGTGGGTGGATTGCTTGAGCTCAGAAGTTCAGGACCAGCCTGGGCAACATGGCAAACCTCATCTCTGCAGAAAAATACAAAAATCAGCGGACTGTGGTGGTGTATACCTGTAGTCCCTGTTGCTTGGGAGTCTGAGGTGGGAAGATTACTTGAGCTGTGGAGGTTGAGGCTGCAGTGAGCTGAGATTGCACCACTGTACTCCAGCCTGGGTGGCAGAATGAAACTGAGACCCTGCCTCAAGATAAATAAATAAATAAAATCAGTAATCTGTGTTGGTGGGTAGCGATTGGACTGTAGTAAAAAGAGCAATTAGCACATAGGTTAGAGGATTAAAATTGTAATACTTTTTTGTGTGTGTGTTGAGATGTTTACAATATGCCAACATTTTTTGTCCATAGGTGGCAACCTTAGTATAAATTGCTGTCTGGTATCATGTTTGTGTATTAATCAGAGTTCTCCAGAGACACGGAACCAGTAGGATACATACACCTTGTTTAATGATGGGAATGTATTCTGAGAAATGAGTCACTAGGTTATTTTGTCATTTTGTGAGCATCATAGAGTGTACTTACACAAACCTAGATGGCATAACCTGTTATACCTAGGCTATGTGGTATAACCTATTGCTCTTAGGCTACCTGTATAGCATGTTACTGTACTGAATAGTGAATACAAATGTAACACAATGATGAGTATTTGTGTATCTCAATGTAGAAAAGATGCAGTAAAATTACAGTATTACAGTGTTAATCTTAGGGGACCACTTTTGTTTATTTGGTTCATTGTTGACCAAAACGTAATTATGCAGCACATGACCGTATGTAGATTGATTGATAAATATGTAAATACATGAGAGGGGTTTTATTAGAGGAATTGACTCTTGTAATTATGGAAGCTGAACAATCCTGTAACGGGTTGTCTACAAACTTAGAGACCTGGGATGCTGGTTGCATGATTCAGGCCAAGTCCAAACACCTCAGAACCAGGGAAGCTGATGGTCCAATTCTCAGGCTGAGGCTAAAGACCTGACCAAAGTAGGGCTGCTGGTCTAGTCCTGGAGTCCTAAGGCTAGAGAGCCTGGAGTTCTGATGTCAAAGGGCAGGGAGGAAGAGAGTATTCTTGCTCTGAGAGAGTCATGGAAAATCCTTTTCTGTCCTTTTTTGTTTAGTCAAGGCCCCTGGCTGATTGGATGGTGCCCACCACACTGAGGGCCTATCTACCCCACTCAGTCTACTGACTCACATCCCAGTCTCTGAAAACACCATAACAGACAAACCCAGAAGTAATGTTTTACTGGTTTTTCTAGGTATTTCTTTTTTTTTTTTTTTTTTTTTTTTTTTTTTTTTTTTTTTTTTTTTTTTTTTTTTTTTTTTTTTTCTGAGACGGAGTTTCGCTCTTGTTACCCAGGCTGGAGTGCAATGGCGTGATCTCGGCTCACCGCAACCTCCGCCTCCCGGGTTCAGGCAGTTCTCCTGCCTCAGCCTCCTGAGTAGCTGGGATTACAGGCGTGCGCCACCATGCCCAGCTAATTTTTTGTATTTTTAGTAGAGACGGGTTTCACCATGTTGACCAGGATGGTCTCGATCTCTTGACCTCGTGATCCACCCGCCTCGGCCTCCCAAAGTGCTGGGATTACAGGCTTGAGCCACTGCGCCCGGCTTCTAGGTATTTCTTAATCCAGTCAAGTTGATACCTAAAATTAACCATCACAGATTGCTTCCCCTGTGCAACAAATTGCACATAGTTAAAGACAGACTCTCTGGAGAAACTTAAAATTTGAGGGCAAATAACAAATCCCAAACTACCTAAAATATACAAACTTCTCTAATGCTATATATAATGCTATATTATATATGCCATACGTTAAATATGAAAAAGTTTGACATTCAACTTTAACAGTTACCAAGCTTCAGTCAGAGCTAAGTGGATTTCTTAATAAGATAGTCTCTGTTACCATTATTGTTATGCCCTTTTTTTGTCTTACAAAAATGTTCCCAGTGAAGCTTTTGAACCTCTTGAAGTTGAAACTAGTGAAAACACGTGAAATCTTGAGTAGCACAGAAGAGGTGTCAAATGTGAAATAGGACATAAGCACTGTAAATACTGAGTTTCCATCTGCTAGGCACCAAACATTTTTTGATACTCAGAAATAGAAAAAGTGTGAATTACATTTTTGTAATATTCTCAAGGTCTAAGAGAGGCATTATTAGAGAAGGAAGCCAGAGCTGGCTGTTATATTTTATTTCACAACCATTTTGACTCCTGAGTTACATATTAATTTTTACGATTTAGACAGTTTGATTTCCTACCTCTTCATGTATTCCATTTCCCCACTCTTGCCCTAGTCCCTGAAGGAAAACTTAACAGATGATTTAGAAATACTATTTTCTTTTTAATCAATTCATATAATTCTTCCTATACCTAGCCTGGGCAACCCATTCTGGATTCACATTTTACTGTATTAGTCATGGCATGTAAAACAATTCAATAATTGGTACCCTTCTGATTACCTTTTTTTTTTTGAGACGGAGTCTCGCTCTGTCACCCATGCTGGAGTGCAGTGGCACAGTATTGGCTCACTGCAACCTCCGCCTCCCAGGTTCAAGTGATTCTCCTGCCTCAGCCTCCCGAGTAGCTGGGATTACAGGCGCCCGCCACCATGCCTGGCTGATTTTTGTATTTTTAGTAGAGATGGAGTTTCACCATGTTGGCTAGGTTGGTCTTGAACTCCTGACCTTGTGGTCTGCCTGCTTCAGCCTCCCAAAGTGCTGGGATTACAGGTGTGAGCTACCATACCCGGCCTGATTACTTTATTATAGGTCTCTTAATATGTAAGTAGTTCAACTTTTAATCATATTCCCTCAGTTAAAGGATTTCTGAAACAGTAAAGTTCCTACGTATTTAAATTAATTGAAGTTTAAAGGCAGGACCTTTGGATAGACATTATGGGTGGAGTTTAATGTAATTTCTACTTTGTTTTGTTTAGCTTATCTAATTTTTTCTAGTCATATATCTGTATCTATATATATAAAAGAGCACCAAATTTAAAACATGTAATTTTTCTAATAATACAGTTTGATATTTTAATGACTGAACCTTCAGTATTCAGAGTCCTGTCTCAACAATATATTATATCCCATACATGGTAATCACATACTGTAATAGGGGTAGCTATGATTTATATAGCACTTTAAAGGATATTTTTTGTATATATTTTCTCATTTAATCTTCACAACAACCTTGTGAAAGACATAGGGAAAGTACTAATTTTTCCCCCATTTTACAGATGAAGGAACTAAGACACAGAGATTGAGACTTGTCTAAAGTAACATGACCAGTAAGTGCTTGAATTAATGGAGGTAGGTAGTGATGGTTATGTTCTAATCTGCCAAGGGCTTTTCCTTGCTGTCATCTGGTCTGAGTGCTAGGGATATAAATCCATATAGCCAAAATGGTAGGGAACAGGAAAGGTAGTAAGTAGATGGACTTTGGGACTGCACCAGAAAAAATGGTGCTATTCTTTTAAATTTTTTCCTTTTTGTTCTTTTGTTTGTTTTCTAACCTGTAAGCAATGATAAGCAGGTATTTTGAGTTGTTATTGTTAGATGAATGAAGCTTTTGTTTTAACTGTAGATTATCCCTGAGGAACTAAGGAAGTAGAAAATCTGGAGAGAAGTCTGTTGGGATCCTCACAAGGAAATAGCTATTGGATCAACTAAGCAAAGGAGAAAGTTAATAGTATGTGGGTAAACCACGTGTACATAACTGGAACTTTTTAGGATTCTCTTGTTAAGATTTTAAAAATCTTGTTTAAAACTGTATTAACACCTTAATATAAAAATCTTAGCGCTTGAGCGTACTTACCCAACTGTGGTTTTCTTTAGATGAGAAAACTGAGGTCCAGAGAAGTTGATGCTTTCCCAAGGTCACACAGCAGAGCTGGGACTAAAGCTTGCATTTCCTGACTTCCAGATTAGTGTTATTTTTACTTCAAACTATTACTTCTTGGTAAGCTGTTCTTAAAATATTTAACAAGTTTTTTGTATCTTTATGTTTTTGATTAACCTTCCTACTTTGTGCCAAAGTGAACTTAAAGATAAGAAATTTACTATTACTTTTGTGATAAGAATTTCAATTCTTTGTTTAATTTTAGGTGAGTTATTGTGGGAAAAATCCTGTATTTTGAAGATGTCTCTACACAGTATCGTTTCCTGTTTAAATTACAGATAACTTCAAGAGTTTTCAGAAAAAAAGAAATTGGGACTTTTTTGGTTAAATCATGCCATCTGAACAGAAACAGTTATTTTGTGATGAAAAACAAACTACTTTAAAAAAAGATTATGATGTGAAAAATGAAATAGTTGATAGATCAGTACCTAAACCAAAAATTTCAGAAAGTATTCATTATGAACTGAAAAATGTGAAAATTCATTTGCCAAAAATAAATATTCCAAATGAAGTCCTGTTGAAAGATGAAATTGACAAATACAGAAAAATATTTCAGAGTAAACAGCAGACTGCAAGAAAATCTATCAGTATAAAGACTATAAGCTGTGTAGAGGAGTGTACATTGCTTCATAAGTCTGAGAGAGCCGAAGAAGAGGGTATAAACATGTCTGCAAAAATACTCAATTTCACCTGTTTAAAATGCTGCGACAACACTCGATATAGCCCAAATGATTTGCAGAAACACTTTCAAATGTGGCACCATGGTGAATTACCTTCATATCCTTGTGAAATGTGCAGCTTTTCAGCAAATGACTTTCAGGTATTTAAACAACACAGACGAACCCATAGAAGCACTTTAGTAAAATGTGACATTTGTAACAATGAGAGTGTATATACTTTATTGAACTTGACAAAGCATTTCACATCCACGCATTGTGTTAATGGTAATTTTCAATGTGAAAAGTGTGAATTCTCCACCCAGGATGTTGGCACATTTGTTCAACACATTCACAGACATAACGAAATTCATTATAAGTGTGGTAAATGTCATCATGTATGTTTTACCAAAGGAGAGCTTCAGAAGCACCTTCATGTTCATTCTGGTACTTTTCCCTTCACTTGTCAATATTGTAGCTATGGTGCCACCAAGAGAGAACACCTTGTAAGACATGTTGTAACTTTGCACAAAGAACATTTATATGCAAAAGAAAAACTGGAAAAAGACAAATATGATAAAAGGATGGCCAAGACTTCAGCAGGACTTAAGCTAATACTGAAAAGATATAAAATAGGTGCATCAAGGAAGACATTCTGGAAACGTAAGAAAATTAACAGTGGAAGTGACAGAAGTATAGAAAAGAACACTCAGGTGCTTAAAAAAATGAACAAAACACAGATTAAATCTGAAGACCAGAGCCATCTTGTTCAAGAGCATTTAACTGAAGAAAAGGATGAAACACTACACTGTGAGAATAATAATAAAGTCACTGAATCAGAGTCAGAGAAGCCAACTGTTCTCTCCACTGGGCAAGGTAATAGAGCTGAAGAGGGACCAAACGTTAGTTCAGGTTTCATGAAGCCTGCTGTACTAGGACCTACAGTGTTACTGGTGAAAAATAATAAAATAACAATTCCCCCTAACTATAGTGCTAAGTTTATGGGCTTCAAGATGGTAGATGGAAAACAGCATATTGTAATAAAGTTGGTGCCTATCAATAAACAAAATTTATCACCAGTCTCACATTTAGGTGCTGCAAAGGTACTTCCTGGTACTGCTAATTTGCAGCCCCAGACTTTGGACACTAATGGATTTTTAACAGGAGTAACAACTGAGTTAAATGACACAGTTTATATGAAAGCAACTACTCCATTTTCATGTTCATCTTCTATACTTTCAGGGAAAGCAACTTCAGAAAAAGAAATGACTTTGATTTCTCAAAGGAATAATATGCTTCAAACAATGGATTATGAGAAAAGTGTATCTTCTTTGCCAGCGACGTCGGAATTGGTTACAGCATCAGTGAATTTGACCACAAAATTTGAAACAAGAGATAATGTTGACTTCTGGGGAAATCATCTCACTCACAATCATCCCAAGGTATTAGGTACCACCATTAAAAGTCCAGATAAAGTCAACTGTGTCACCAAACCAAATGCATACAGCAGTGGAGATATGCATAATTATTGCATTAATTATGGCAGCTCTGAGTTAACTGTTGAATCCTCCAACCAAGGATCATTACCGTTTCATAATTACTCAAAAGTGAATAATTCTAATAAACGTCGTCGGTTTTCAGGAACAGCAGTGTATGAAAACCCTCAAAGAGAATCTTCATCCAGCAAAACAGTTGTCCAGCAACCAATTAGTGAATCATTTTTGTCACTAGTGAGGAAGGAAAGCTCAAAACCAGATAGCCTGTTAGCATCTGTTACCCTTTTAAATGATAAAGATGGAACTTTAAAAGCAAAATCTGAAACTGAAGAACAGTATGTTTTAGAAAAAGGACAAAACATTGATGGACAAAACCTGTACAGTAATGAAAATCAAAATTTAGAGTGTACAACTGAAAAATCTAAATGGGATAACTTTTCTAATGTTGATTCACCTATGATGCCTAGAATCACATCAGTTTTCTCTCTCCAGAGCCAACAGGCATCAGAATTTCTGCCACCTGAAGTAAACCAGTTGCTTCAGGAGATACTGAAAATGAAACCTGATGTAAAACAAGATTCTAGTAACACTCCAGATAAAGGCCTTCCACTTCATTGTGACCAGTCATTTCAAAAACATGAGGGAGAAAGCAAAATTGTTGAACCTTCAAAAGATTACAAAGTGCAAGGCATCTTCCCGGTTCCACCTGGCAGTGTGGGTATTAACGTGCCTGCAAATGATTTGAATTTGAAATTTGGAAAAGAAAAACAAATGCCATCAATGCCACAAGATGTGAGAGATTCAGAGAAGATACCTAGAATTTCAGGTTTTGGCACGTTACTTAAGACTCAGTCAGATGCGATAATAACACAGCAGCTTGTAAAAGACAAACTACGAGCCACCACACAAAATTTAGGTTCTTTTTATATGCAGAGTCCACTTTTAAATTCAGAACAAAAAAGAACTATAGTTGTTCAGACTTCAAAAGGACTTTTTGTACCAGTGAACATTACTAACAAGCCTGGGTTACCGGTTGTTCCAGGAAATGCACTTCCATTCGTTAATTCACAAGGTATCCCTGCTTCTCTTGTTGTAAACAAGAAAACTGGGATGATTTTAACATTTAATAGTGGGAAACTTGAAGGTGTTTCTGCTGTCAAAACTGAGGGCGCGCAAGCTCATGGAACTATGACTAAGGAGCCTTGCAAAACACCTATTTTGAAGGTAGAACCAAACAGTAATTGTCTTACACCTGCAGTTTGTTCCAGCATTGGCAGTTGTTTGAGCGTGAAAAGTAACTCAGAAAATACTTTGCCATTAAAAGGTCCTTACATTTTGAAACCAACGGGTTCTGTGAAAGCTGTTTTTATTCCTAATATGTTATCTGAGCAACAGAACACTAAGTTGAATATCTCAGATTCAGTAAAACAGCACAAGGAGATTTTTCCAAAACCACCTCTTTATACCCTCTTGCCTGATGGCAGACAAGCTGTTTTTTTAAAGTGTGTGATGCCAAATAAAACTGAGCTGCTTAAGCCCAAATTAGTCCAAAATAGTACTTATCAAAATATACAGCCAAAGAAACCTGAAGGAACACCACAAAGAATATTGCTGAAAAATTTTAACCCTGTTTTAAATGTGACTGCTGCTAATAATCTGTCAGTAAGCAACTCTGCGTCCTCATTGCAGAAAGACAGTGTACCATCTAATCTCGTTATAGGAGGAGAGCAGAAAGAGCCAGAATCTTCTAGAGATGCCTTACCCTTCTTACTAGATGACTTAATGCCAGCAAATGAAATTGTGATAACTTCTTCTGCAACATGCCCAGAGTCTTCTGAGGAACCAATATGTGTCAGTGACTATTCAGAGGCCAGGGTATTAAGATGTAGAACCAATTGTACAACTGAGAGAAACTTCAATAGGAAAAAGACTTCCAAAAAAATTTTTTCAAAAACAAAAACTCGTGGAAGTGAAGACTTGGAAACTGCCTTTGTATCTAGAAACAGGAACTGTAAACGCAAGTGTAGGGATAGTTACCAAGAACCTCCAAGAAGAAAAGCAACATTGCATAGAAAGTGTAAAGAAAAGGCAAAACCTGAAGATGTCCGTGAAACATTTGGATTTAGCAAACCTAGGCTTTCAAAAGATTCTGTCAGAACTTTGAGGCTTTTCCCTTTTAGTTCCAAACAGCTTGTGAAATGTCCTAGGAGAAACCAACCAGTTGTAGTTTTGAATCATCCTGATGCAGATGCACCAGAAGTAGTAAGTGTAATGAAAACTATTGCAAAATTTAATGGACACGTACTTAAGGTTTCATTGTCAAAAAGAACTATCAGTGCTTTGCTGAAACCAGTTTGCTATAACCCTCCTAAAACAACTTACGATGATTTTTCCAAGAGACACAAAACATTTAAACCTGTTAGTTCTGTGAAAGAAAGATTTGTGCTAAAATTAACACTCAAAAAGACAAGCAAAAACAATTATCAGATTGTGAAGACTACCTCTGAAAATATTTTGAAGGCTAAATTTAACTGTTGGTTTTGTGGTAGAGTATTTGACAATCAGGATACTTGGGTTGGTCATGGTCAGAGACATTTAATGGAAGCTACTCGGGATTGGAACATGTTACAGTAGTTTACAATAATTACCAAGGAAAAGAAAAGTAAAATTACCTTAGAAGGAAACAGTGGGTTGAACTACCATAATGCAATATTCTACTTCAGTATACCTGAAATCAAACATTTTTAAAGTTGGTTATATTTCTGTGAAAGAGTAAAAGTTTTATGTGTGATATTTGAAAATGCTATCTCTGCACACATAAGTTTTGCAAGAAACTAATCACAGCACAGAAGTACCTTGATTTAATTTTTGAAAAATGTGTTCTTGGGAAGTTAGGGCTAAAGAAAATTTTGATAAAACAATTTTTCCAATTTAGTTCTTTGGTGACTCTTAGTAGAGGGTAATGGCTGACACCCTCATTCCCTCTCTTCTTCCACCAGCCTTACGCATCTAAGTGTAGCTCCTCTGGAGGTGGAGAGCTCTTTCATGATAGAACTGAAGGAGTTTGTCACATTTGTGAAGATACTTTGAGAGAGCTTGGGTGAAGAAGTCACTCTGTATCTGTTAAATACAGTTCTTTTGAAGGATATTAGGCTGCTTGGAAAGTACATTTGACTCACTACAGTTACACCTCATATAATGCTTGAAGAGTTTTTGGCAAGTAAATTTTTTTTTCCAGTTGAACTCTGTCACGTGTCAGAAATTGGGAACACTCTCCCAGGATGATTTTCTTTTTCTTAACGACCATGTCAAGTGTTGCAGTAGATGGGCAACCTCAAGAGAAGAATTTAAATTCTTTGTCTCATTGAAAGTTTGGTTAAAGAACTTGAGCATAGTTCTGAATTTGATTATCATCTCTGATCATCCCCTGGCGCAGAACTGTGCTTGTCTCATTTAAATTGTTTGTCCTCCATAAACAAATGGCCATTTTTAATTCTTGGTTCTCGTCCCTTTAAAAAGAATGGAACATAGGAGCATTTCCAAGGAGTGGCTTTTCTTGAAAATTAAAACTTTTTACCAAAACAGTATTTTGAAGCAAGATTATATTTTCATCTGTATTCAGTTTATTATTTGAACATGTCCAAATTAGGACAAACCATTCCTGTTAGCTTCTCAGTGTGACTGACAACCCAAAACCCAACAGATTGTTGGCATTTGAAAAAGGAAGCATTAACAGTGGACCCAGAGGCAGTGCATAAAACCTTAGGACAGATTCTTAAGGGACATGCCTAACAGAGTTTTAAAATGGATGTTTTCATGATGACAGGAGAATCATAGGTTTAGATTTTTCACCTTGTAAGTTTGGATCAAATTTTACTGCATCTTTGGATAATGGAGTTCTTGTATTACAAAATTAAGTGCTATATTTTTTTTTGTCACATTGTTACAAGTGTTAATGACATTTTCATTGATTGGATGAAAACTTCAGGGCTTCTTTTCTGTATATAGCAAATTAAATCTGTACATATTTTTGTACCTTTTAGTTATGTAAATTTTGCACAGAAATTTTTGGCATAAGTTTATTTTCTCTCAGTTTAGTTCTGTGCATGCACTAATAAAACTGGTTGTTTAATTTAAAAGGAGTATATAAGACTTTACCCATGTTATTTTCTTGGTTTTTATTTCAGATGTAGATTTTTTTTTTTTTAAGGTAAATTCGTTTTCAGGGATTGAACACTATTGTTAGCAAGTGCCTAAAAAAGATGTGAAGCAGTTTACATATGTCAACTATAACAGCAGGTCCCAAATGGGCCCATTCCCCTAATAGTTTTATTTTAAAGAAAGCCATACATAGAATGCTTCAAGCTATCTTGCTATGCACATTATACTTGTACTGTTTTGTGCAGTTTGTCTACTTTCTTAGTGAAGTATTTTTTGTATAAAATGTTACAATTGTGTTTCTTAAATCGAGCCTAAGAATGGAGTTAATTGGAAATATACAGTATATATTAATAATGTATATGGTGTTTAAAGAATGGTAAGCATTGTTAATTTCTGTAATGAACATTTTCAATTAAATTTATTTTAAGTTTGTGTTTACACAAGAATTTTTTTTACTGTGCTAAAATCTAATGGGAATTTTATTTTACTAGAAAATACTAGATTTTAAAGTGTATGTGTTTTCAATGCTAGTTAACTTTAAAGTATGGGATTTATTTTTCTTCCCCAAATCATAGATGATAAATTACTTAAGAAAGGTAACATGTACCGTAGTTTTACTATGGTCATGCTGGCAAGGTAAGCCATAGAGAGGCTTGTAGTCTTCAATTCTCTAACAGCAATAAAATTAAATGCTCTGTTTGTTACATATAGATTCATTATGAGGGATCACCTGCTGTGAATAGAGAGGAGGGAGAAGGAGCTTTCCTGCTAACACTCACAGCACTATAAAATTACATTTCTGAGTAGCCATATTAGTAAAATAAATCTAATGTTGAGATGTGTACTTCTTGCCTTAAAGTTTTAACAGCCATTTAAGGTAAGCTTCATGCCTCAGATATTCTAGTTGGAACTTTTTCTGATTTTGTTAATTTACATTATTCTGAGGGAGACACACTTGCTTGGAGCTTCATTGTTGGCATTGCAAAAAATTCAAAACAAAATCCTCTATCCTTTTTTGTGGCTTTCCAAAATATGATATTCAGTAGTTTGAGGTTCTTATTACAATTAAAGAGTTAGTTTTAGTTTTGCAGTTGATCTTCTGGGTCAGAAATTTATTGTACTGTTTCCAGTTTGTCGATCTTCACTGAAGTGGGTCTCTCACTATTTGGCATCTACTTCAAAAACAGATTTCACTTCAAAGAATTTATCTTGCTAAGTATTTAGTAACACAAATTGAAATTAATAGTTGTTTTTTTTTTTTTTTTAAGAAAAATGTTTTCATTGAGGGGATAGCAAATTTTTTTCAATAAAGTGTCAGATAAATAACTTAAGCTTCATAGGCCTTCTAGTTTCTGTCCTTACTACTCAATTCTCATAATGCAGAAACAACCATAGACAATATACAAATGAACTAGTGTGGCTACATTTAATAAAACAATTTACAAAAACAGGAATTTGGCCCACCAGGCATAGTTTATTAACTGTTGCTTGAATTCCCTAGAGTCTGCGTTTAGAGTGGGATTTTTATTAAAAAACACAAGCTTGGTAAGTTTTGTGAAATATACCACCTGTGTAAAAGAGCTAACAAGTATTCGAACTAAAATATATATGTATATAAAGTTAGGTGTATTTGTATAAAACTGAAGAGACTGTAAAGGTAATGAAAATGATTACTGGGTAAAATAGATCATTTGTGTGCTAAGAGTAATGCAACTTATGAAGGGATTAATAATGAGATAGAGCAGAAATGGATGTGAGAATTTATGTTCAGGTTAGATGAGAAGAAGACTTAGATATTAGTTCTTTTAGTGATTTGAAATAGAACGTTAAGAAAAAGTAATAGAGTTTCTTGGGACGGAGAAAATGGAGGTGAAGTAAAAACAATATTATATATTAATTGCATATAGCTTATCCTGATTTTTAGAAAAAAAGATTCCTTTTCACCATGGACATCTACTTCCTTAACTTCCTTAATAGCGCCATTTGGGCCATTGGCTCTGTTCTTTCCCTTAACAACTTGTTAGGATCCTTGCTGTCAGTATAGTACCTTAACCCAATTGGGGATTTATCTGGCAAAACTTACTGGGGGAATTTTTCAGGGTAGTGTTTGTTTCTAGTTAGCAGAGTATGGCTTTAGTGAAAAAATTTCCCTATAATGGAGAGATGAAATGGTTCAGTTTTATGTTCATTAATTTATATTCGTTAATTTATGCTTCTCTTAATAACTGGACAGTTGCGAATTAGTGTCTTGGAAGAAGTGTTTCTTAAAGTCATTTTTGAGATGCTTTTTGATTAGTTCTTTAGCAAAGCTTCTGTTAATGCCTCCAAATTTAGGAATCTTTTCTATTTATTTAAAAAGAATACTTGTTACAAGAGTGGAAACTTTTGAGTAAATATGTGGGAAAAAATATAATGTACATCAATTTTAGAAGTCATGATTTTAGGGAGATGCCAAGAATCTGCTTAATTTAAATACTTATTCCTAGTAAAGACATTTCTAATGTGTTAAAGTAAGAATTTCCATATACTTTAAAGTGCTTAAACCAAAAGTGAGGGTTATGTTTCTGTTGCAACTCTTGAATACATCTTTCAATTAAGGAGTGAAATGTTGCCTGCTATCATCAATTACATCATAAATTACTGCTAATGTCAAAGAATAGGAAAGCAAAATGAAAGTTAAACTTGGGGAAGAGACCAAAATGCTACTTGTAGATGACTTATTTTTAATATCTTAAAAGTTTAAAGGAGTAGCCGGGCACAGTGGCTCAAGCCTGTAATCCCAGCACTTTGGGAGGCTGAGGCGGGTGGATCACGAGGTCGAGAGATCGAGACCATCCTGGTCAACATGGTGAAACCCCGTCTCTACTAAAAATACAAAAAATTAGCTGGGCGTGGTGGCGCGTGCCTGTAATCCCAGCTACTCAGGAGGCTGAGGCAGGACAATTGCCTGAACCCAGGAGGCGGAGGCTGCAGTGAGCCGAGATCGCACCATTGCACTCCAGCCTGGGTAACAAGAGCAAAACTCCGTCTCAAAAAAAAAAAAAAAAAAAAAAAAAAAAGTTTAAAGGAGTACACTGAAAATTAGTCACCTTTCCTGAACAATTAACAGTAATCAACTGGGAAACAATAAAAGAAGACCCTTTTGTTTATTTTTTGAGACAGAGTCTCACTCCATTGCCCAGGCTTGAGTACAGTGGGCGATCTTGGCTCACTGCAGCTTCCACCTCATGGGTTCAAGCGACTCTTCTGTAGCTGGGATTACAGGCACCCACCACCATGCCCAGCTAATTTTCATGTTTTTAGTGAATATAGGGTTTCACCGTGTTGGCTAGGCTAGCCTTGAATTCCTGACCTCAAATGATCCACTCACCTTGGCCTCCCAAAGTGCTGGGGTTGTAAGGCATGAGCCACTGTGCCTGGCCAATTAGACCCATTTATAGTAAGAGGCATAAAATAGTATGAACCTGCCAAAAACAAAAACCAAAAAAAAACAGACACCGAACCAAACCTATAAGACCTAACGGAGGGTTACATAGTATTTCTGAGTGGAAGACTAAATATACCTGCTTGGCAGATTACATTTTTACAGCTTTGTCCCCCACCCCCGCCCCCTATTCTCCTCTTCCTCTAACAGCTGCTTTACAGAGAGTATTGTAGATTGGGCATTCATTCAAGAGCTGATTTCCCATTCTTTCTATCCTTCAACCCATTCCATAGCACAAAGGTACAGAGGTTCTGTTCAGGGGAGGGTTGGAGTGAGCTTCAAAAACACAACACAAGGCCTGAATTAGGGTTTTTCAGAGAACCAAAATGAGAGGGCATGACTGAAGGGAATTGGGTCACATCATTATGGAGGCTAAGAAGTCCCACACTAAGCTGTATGCAAGCCAGAGACCTAGTGGTGGTGGTGGTAGCATGACTCAGTCCAAGTCCAGAAGCCTCAGAACCAGCAACACTGATGGTATAACACTCAGACTGAGGTAGAAGGCCTGAGAACCAAGGGACCACGGGTTTAAGTCCCTGAATCCAAAGGCCTGACAGCCTGGAGTTCTGATGGCATGAGAATAAAGCTGTTTCAGCTTCTGGGGAATGGGGTTGAGGGTGATGGGGAGGAGGAGAGAATATGAGGGGAGAGAGAATTAGCTTTTTCTCTTCTCCTCCTATCCAGGCTTCCAGCTGATGGATTGTGCCTCAATCACATTGAGGGCAAATCTTCCCCATTTAGTCTGATGGTTTACATGCCAGTCTCTGAAGACACCCTCACAGACATACCTAGAAATAATGTTTTTCCAGTTCTCTAGGTATTTCTTAATCCATTCAAGTTGACACTGAAAATTAACTGTCACAGGGCCTGACTTTCTTTGTACAGACTTCAGAGTATTGTAGAAAACAGTAGAGCAGTCAGTAACATTGGAGGCTAAACAGTTGCCAGGTCATCCCAATAGATAATCAGAAGTTTAAAGAAAGGATCAGGGAAAGAGACAGAGCCTAGGTAAAACTACAGACATTCCTTGTGATCAGGAAGACTGTGTGCATGTTAAAGGCTGTTATCTCAGAGGAGTGACCAGAAAAACTTCTGAACTATAAGTTCCTGGCTGAATGCAGGGCAAACTTGTAAACTCCGTAAGTAGTGAAAGCAGTCTTCAAGCCATGTGTTAATTAGTCAAGCCAAGTCACTAAGGGAAGATGATCAGTATGCAGAGATCCCATGTTACCTAAAATGTCTAGTTTCAACACAAAAATTGAGATAGCATGCTAAGAAACATAAAAATATGTGTTCTATATGACAGAGAAATATAGGAAATATTAAGTTGTTTTGAGGGATACCAAATTTAGGATAAATGTTAAGTGGCTGTTATAAATATGTCCAAAAGGCTGGGTGCAGTGGTTCACGCCTGTAATCCCAGCACTTTGAGAGGCTGAGGTGGGCGGTTTGCTTGAGGCCAGGAGTTTGAGACCAGCCTGGCCAATATGGTGAAACTCCATCTCTACTAAAAATAAATTAGCCAGGTGTGGTGGTGGGTGCCTGTAGTTCCAGTGGCTCAGAAGGCTGAGGCAGGAGAATCACTTGAACTCAGGAGGCAGAAGTTACAGTGAGCCAAGATGGCGTGCTGCACTCCAGCCTGGGAGACAGACAGAGTGAGACTCTGCCTCAAAATAAACAAAATAAATAAATCCAAATAACTAAAGGAAGCCATATTTAAAGTTAAGGAAAGTATAATGTCTTACCAAGCAGAGAACAAAGAGAAATTACTAAAACAAACAAACAAAAAACCACTAAATGAAAATTCTGGAGTTGAAAAGTACAATAACTACAATTTGAAAAGTAGAAAGGCTCAGTACTAGATTTGAGCTGACAGAAGGAAAAATCAGCAAGATAGATTGATAGAGGATATGCAATTTGAAACAGAAAAATAAAGTTGAAGAAAAAGTGTTCCTCACACTATGTACACAAAAATTAAAACAAAATGGATCATAGACCTGAATACGAGCAAAAACTGTACAACTCTTACAAAAAATATAAGTAAATATCTCTGGCCATTCTTTAGGCAAAGCTTTCTTAGTGATGACACCAAAAACAAAAAAATCCAATAGATAATTTGTTTTAAAAAGACAGAATTTTTATTACAGGAGATTGTAAAACTAGTCTGTTTTATCTATGTCAGATTAATCTCAACTTAGTTTCAATAATGAAAATTTTGCTTTATATACCTTCTTTCTGCCCATGCTGTTATTGTCACAAACTACATCTTTATAAATTATGTCCACCAACATAGTTTTATAATTAATGCAGTTTTAAAAATCAGGAAAGAAGAACAAGAGTTACAAACAGATATACATTGTCTTGCCACTCCATCCACAATGTAAAAGGCCCCATGTGCCAGGGTGACATGTTCATCCTGCTAGAGGCAGAGTGAGAGGCCTGGAGGTTGTGCTGAGCATGGCTACTTGTTGGGTCTTGGATGTAGGGTTTGACTGCTTGGCTGGTGGGAATGGTGTGCCACGATCTGCTCCTTTATTTTATTTTTTGCCCTCCACATGGGAATTGAGATGCACTGTTAAATAAAGCGTTCGTGTTCCAAGTTAAAAAAAACACATTTTTTAAATGTTTATTTGTGCTAGTGATTACATTTACCTTTCCAGGTTTTTTTGTTTTTTCTTTGATGTGGGTTTGAATTACTGTCTAGGGTTCTTTCATTTTAGCTGGAGTACCTGCTTTAGCTTTTGCTTTTTTTTTTCCTTGTAGAGCAATTCTGCTAGCAACAAACTTAGTTTTTGTTTACCTATGAATTCCTTAATTTTTCTTTCTTTTTAAAAGAATAGGTTTGCTGGGTATAGAATTTTTGGTTGATGGGTTTTGTTTTTTTTTAAATTTCCATTCAACACTTTTAATATGTCATCTCATTGCCTTCTGGCCTCCATGATTTCTGATTAGAAATCAACTGTTAATCCTCTTGAGGACCTTTGGATGTGATGACTCACTTCTTTCTTGCTGCTTTCAAGATTCTCTTTTTGTCCTTGCCTTTCAACAGTTTATGATGTGCCAGTGTCCATATCTTTGAGTTTATGTTACTTGGAGCTTCCAGAGCTTTGTAGAGTGATAGATTAATGTTTTCCTTTAAAACTCTCTCTTTTTTTTTCATTACTTTTGGAAGGTTTTCAGTTATTTCTTCAAATATTCTCCCTGATTAATTCTTTTTTTCTCTCTTTCTGAGACTCACCATATGTGTATGCTGGTATTATTGATAACATATCTATTTATTTTAGAGAGGCAGGTTCTTGCTCTGCTGCCCAGGCTGCAGTGCATCAGTGCAGTCATAGCTTGCTGCAGCATTGAACTCCTGGGCTCAAGCAGTCCTTTCGCTGCAACCTTCCAAATAGCTGAGTTAACTTTTCAAAAAATTTATTGTAGAGATAGGATCTTACTGTGCTGCCCAGTCTGGTCTTGAACTTTTGGCCTCCCAAAACAGTGATTACAGTTGTGAGCCACTGTGTTTGGCCATATGCTGGTATTCTTGATGTTATCTTACAGGTCTTTCAGGCTCTGTTCATTTCAGTTTTTGTTTTTTTTCTATTCCTCAGACTGCATGTCAACTGATCAGTCTTGGAGTTCACAGGTTTTTTGTTTTGTCTGCTTACATCTACTGCTGAGCACCCTCATAGTGAATTTTTATTTCAGTTACTGTGCTTTTCAACTGTAGAATTTCAATTTGGTTCTTTTAATAATTTCTATTCTGGCCAAGCGCGGTGGCTCACGCCTGGTAATCCCAGCACTTTGGGAGGCCGAGGCAGGTGGATCATGAGGTTAGGCATTTGAGAACAGCCTGGCCAATATAGTGAAACACTGCTTCTACTAAAAATACCAAAAATTATCTGGGTGTAGTGGCAGGCACCTGTAATCCCAGCTACTTGGGAGGCTGAGGCAGGAGAATCCCTTGAACCTGGGAGGCAGAGGTTACAGTGAGCTGAGATCATGCCATTGCACTCCAGCCCAGGTGACAGTGTGAGACTCCATCTCAAAAAACAAAATAATAATAATAATAATTCCTTTGTTGATGTTCTGTATTTGGTTACACTGTAATCCTCTTGCTTTAGTTCTTTCAACATGGTTTCTTTCAGTTCTTGGAACATATTTAATATAGCTGAGTTAAAGTATTTGTTTAAAACGTACAATGCGCATGCTTCCTTAGGGACAGTTTCTATTGATTGCTTTTTTTCTCTGTGTATGGGTCATACTTTCCTCTTTGTGTGTCTTTTTTGGTTGTTGTTGAAGAATATAAAAATGTGAATATTGTAATGTCACAACTCTGAAAATCAAATTCTCTTCTCCATCCTCTCAGCTTTGTTATTCTTACTGCATTTTGTACTTGTCTAGTTTATTTTCTGAACTAATTTTGTAATGTTTGTATTTTTTGTCATTTGTGGCCATGAAAGTCACTGTTCTGTAAGTTTAATGGTCAGCTAATAACTAGACAGAGAGATTCTTAAACACCTGGAATGAATAAATCTTCCAGTATTTGCTAAGGAACTTGTGTGTTTTTGTGACACATCTTCAACATTCAGCCAGGTGGCTTACAACTCTGCCTTCACCTTCAGCCTCCTGGTTGGCCATTGTGAGAGTTTAGGGCCTTCTCAGATCTTTTCTAAGCATACCTACAGCCCTGGGCATGAGTGTGGCCTTCTAGATTTCTCAGAAATATCTTAAAGCTTTACAAAGTCTCCATGGATATCTCATTTCCCTGGCGCTGCTTCCAGGCTTTTTGGTTAGTCTATTGCTTGCCCCAGTTGTTTTCTGTCACCCCAGGCAGCAGCAAATAAAACATTTGCTTGCTAATATTTTAAACATTGCCCCTAGTTAGCAACTTTAGCTCTGGACCAACTCCAAGTTAGGCAAAATAAACGCCCTCTGAGCTGGCCTTCCGGGGAGCCACCAGACAGGTCAATATAAATAGTTACAGTGTTTTGTGAATGAAGTCTGTTCTGCTTCCCAATACTGGGAATGCAGGCTATTATTTTCAGGGCTGTTGCTGAGGTGAGGAGTGGAGAATGGGACTAGAGTAACTTAAAATACCACAAAGCTATTGTTCTGAGATTCAGCCATTTCTCTTGGGTAAGTATTTCTTGGGATGCTGAAAGCCTTTGATTCGTTTCTAAAGTTCCAAAAAAGTTGATTCTGACGGTTTTTGTTTGTTTGTTTGTTTTTGTTTGTTTGTTTGTTTTTTGCCAGACTTTTAATTGCTTTTATTGTTAGGGCAGAATTTCAAAGACTTTACTTTGTTGTTTTCACTGACATCACATTATAGATAAATTTAACTTCATCAAAATTTGAAAAAAATATTGCTTCAATGGATATCATCAAGAAAGTGAAAACCCACAGAATGGGAAGAAATGTTGTATATCATATATCTTGTTATGCATTTTAATTTAGAATAATGAACCGTTACAACTTAGAGACCTGTAACCCAATTTAAAGTGGGCAAGAGATCTTTCTAAAGAAGATAGGCAAATGGCCAAAAAGCACATGAGAAGATGTTCAATATCATTAGTCATTGGGGAAATGAAAATCAAAACCATGTGAGATACCATTTTATACCCTCCTTTTGGCTATAATCAGCAAACAAACAGATAACAAGTGCTGATGAGACCAGGGAGTGTTTGAACCCCTCATACACTGTTGATGGGAATGTAAAATGGTACAGCCATCTTGAAAAACAGTATGGGACTTTCTCAATAGGTTACATATAATATCACCATGTGCCCCAGAGATTCTTCTCCTACCCCCAAATAATTTAAAACAAGTGTTCACTCAAAAATTTATACAAGGATGTTCATAGCAATATTATTCATAATGGCTTTAAAGTGGAAACAACCCAAAGTCTATCAACTAATGAATGTGTAAATAAATGTGATATATCTATTCAATTGAATATTAATCATAAAAATAAATGAAGTAGTAATTTATGCTACAATATGGATGAATGTTGGGAAGATTAGGTTAAGTGAAAGAAGCCAGTTACAAAAACATATGAGTCCATTCATATGAAATGTCAAGAATAGGCAAAAAAAGAATAGACATTTTTTCTTATCGTTATTCCCTAAACAATACAGAATAACAACTATTTAGATAGTATTTGCACTGTATTGGATATTGTAAGTTATCTAGAGATTAAAGTATTCTGGAAGATGTTTGTAGGTTTTATGTGAATACTATGCCACTTATATAATGGACTTGAGCATCTACGGACTATGGTTTCCACAAGAGGTCTTAGAACCAGTCCCCCATGGAGGCTAAGAGACAACTGTTTATATTATGGAAGTTGGCAACAGATACAAACTAGGGCATTTTGCAACCTCTGACCAAGAGAACTGATTTCACTAGAACCCTCTGTGGAGATCACAGTTCTAGTTTTTATCCCATGAATCTGAACAAATCACATTCTATCTACAGGAACTACACTTTAGACTCAAAGATATTAATAGGTTGAAATTTTAAAAATGGAAAAAGATGGCTGGGCATGGTGGCCGAGGCCTGTAATCCTAGCACTTTGGGAAGCCAAAGGAGGTGGATCACAAGGTCAAGAGATGGAGACCATCCTGGCCAACATGGTGAAACCCATTCTCTACCAAAACTACAAAAATTAGCTGGGCGTGGTGGCACGTGCCTGTAATCCCACCTACTGAGGAGGCTGAGGCAGGAGAATCACTTGAATCTGGGAGGGGGAGGTTGCAGGGAGCTGGGATTGCGCCACTGCACTCCAGCCTGGCAACAGAGTGAGACCCCATCTCAGGAAAAAAAAAAAAAAAAAAAGGAAAAATGTTGTCTCAGTCATCTTGAGCTGCCATAACAAAATGCCATACACTGAGGGGATGAAACAGCAGAAATTTATTTTCAAAAAACATTACTAAAGAGGGAAATTTTGTAATAATAAAAGTGTCAATTCATCAGGAATCTATAACAATTTTAAACATATATGTACCTGATAACTACAAAACCCATGAAGCAAAACCTGACAGAACTGAAGGGAGAAGTAGCCAAGTAAGCAATAATAGTTGGATCCTTTGATATTCCACTTTGCGTAAATGAATAAAATAACAACAAAATGTCGACAAGGAAATAGAAAAGTTGAATGGCACTACAATCCAACTAGACCTAATATGTCTATGAAATCCACTCTAAAACAGCAAAATAGATCTTTTCCAAAGTACATGGAACATTCTCCAGGATATACCATATAAAACAGGTCTCAATGAATTTGAAAAGATGGGAATTATAAAGAGTGTGTTCTCCAATCACAATAGAATTAAATTAGAACTTAATAACAAGGAAATTTTGAGAATTTATAAATATATAGCAATTGAATAATACTCATAAATAATGAGTCAAATAACAAACTCTTTTGAAGTTAATAAAAGAAAAAACATAACCTACCAAATCTTGTGAGATGTGACTAAATCAGTGCTTAGAGGGAAATTTATATCTCTGAGTTCATTTAAACAAGAAAAAAACTTAGTGCCACAGAACAGTATACTTAAAAATGGCTAAAACTTCTATGTATTTTCACCACAATAAACAAGAAATATTTCAAATTAATAACATAACTTCATACCTTAAGGAACAAGAAGAAAAGAGCAAATTAAACCCAAAGCAAGCAGAAGGAAGAATAATAAAAATGAGATGGAAGGAAATTTCATTGAGAATAGAAAAACAATAGAGAACATTAATAAAACCAAAATTTGGTTCTCATAAAAGGGCAACAAAATGGACAAACTTTAGCTTGAAAATAAGAGAGAAGACTCAAATTACTAAAAACAGAATGAAAGAGTGGACGTCACTACTTTCTTTAGCTAGAAAATAAGAGAGAAGACTCAAATTACTAAAAACAGAAAAAAAAGACTGGACATTACTACTGCTGTTAAAAAATGAAAATGAATATAAGGGAATACTATGAACAATTGAATGACCCGTGATTAGATGACCTAGATGAAATGGACAAATTTCATCTAGAAAGATGCAAAAACTGTTTAAAAAGTGACTTAAGAGGAAATAGAAAATCAGAAACCATGACAAGTAAGGTATTGAAATGATAAAATTCTTAGAAAAACCCAGGATTATATGGCTTCAGAATCCATTAGTAAACTCTACCAAAAAAAATTATAGATAGATACAGATAGATAGATAGCAAGCAATTCTTTACAAACTCTTATAAAACATGGAAAAAGAGTTATATATTGAATGCTTGAGTTCCCCCCATTCCCCCAAATGCATATGTTGTTGCCTTGACCTCCAATTAAGGTATTAGGACGTGGGGCCTCGGGGAGGTACTTAGGTTTACAGGAGGCCATGAAGATAGAGCCCTCACAATGGAATTGCTGCCTTTATAAAAAGAGTAAGACACATCATAAATCTTTTTTCTCTGCCATGAGGATACAACAGGAAGTCACCATTTGTAAGGCAGAAAGAGGGGCCTCACTAGAACCCATCTGTTATGGCCTGCTGATCTCAAACTTCCCAGCTTCCATAACTGTGGGAAATAAATGTCTGTTGTTTGAGCCACTCAGTCTATGGTATTTTGTTATAGCAGCCAGAGCTGACTAAGAAATATACTTCCCAACTCATTCTATGAGGTCAAAGACATCTAAAGAAAATTTCCTTATGGATATAGATGCGCTAAAGACTAGTAAATCAAGTCTGAGGGCATAAAAATAAATCGCTGCAAGAGATTAGTATTTGGACCACCACTTTGTACTTCGGGCAATCCATTCCTTACATACCCACAGGATGGGTCCTCATTGCCAGCTGGATGATGAGTAATCTGGCCCCAAAACCTCATCTTACTTCCTGCTTTTTTGGACTACTTTAGGTACTAACTCTGTCAATTGGGTCTTCTGGAGAAGATACTGACATGGAGTTTAGAATGCAAGAGGTCTATTGGGCAGTAATCCTTGGGAAAATTTAAAGGGTAGGGAAGAGTATTGAGTAAGAAAAGCCTGCAGACCATAAGACAGGTCTAATAACTCGGGGGAAAAAGGGGTTTGGTGAGTGGAAGCCACATTGAAAGTCTCAGGATTGTCAAGCATCTCTTACATAGTCAGCCAACCCAATGGGTATTTCAGGTCAAAGACTGCCTTTTAGAAGAGTTCCATGTTGGGCAAAAATGCTAAGGCAGAACGATGCTCTGGAAAAGCATATATTTGGCTTGAATCCTGAGGCAGATCCTGACGGCCCTAATAGCTAGAGGCTGTCAACCTAATTGGACTCCTTGCAGCTGAATTATAAGTTTTTCCTCCCTCCCTTTCTCCCTCCCTGCCTCCCTGGCTTCCTGCTTTCATGACTTCCTGCCTTTCTTCCTCCTTGCCTTCTTTCCTTCCTTCCTTTTTCTTTTTCTTTCTTTCTTTTTTTTTTTTTTTACAGATAGGTCTTACTCTGTCACTCAGGCTGGAGTGCAATGGTGCATTGTAACCTCAAATTTTGGGGTTCAAGCAATCCTGCCTCCTGAGTAGCTAGGACTGCAGGTGCATGACACCCTGCCTGGTTATTATTTTTTTAAAGTTTTTGTAGATACAGGGTCTGTATTGCCCAGGTGGGTCTCAGACTCCTGGCCTCAAGTGATCCTCCTGCCTTGGCTTCCCAAAGCACTGTTATAGATGTGAGCCACTACACTCAGCCTATTAGTTTTTTCTTGAAGGGAGATCCAAGCAGTTCACTTACATGGATGCCACACTATAAGGCAATATCAAGTAGTACATTTATGTAATTGGAGTCCCAGAAAATGAGGAGAAAGGGGAGAAAAAAAGATCTGAAGCAATAACAACTGAAATTTTTTCCCCTAGATTTTACGAAAATGATGAACCCAAAGGTCCAGGAAGCTACATGAAACCCAAGCAGGAAAAGCATGAAGAAAACCATCCCAAACATACCATAATCACATTTCTGGCTGAGCGCAGTGGTTCATGCCTGTAATACCAGCATTTTGGGAGGCTGAGACAGGAGGACACTTGAGTCCAGGAGTTTCAGACTACCCTGAGAAACATAGCGAGACCTTGTCTCTACAAAAAAACAAAACAAATTGGGGCACAGTGACTCATGCCTGTAGTCTCAACACTTTGGATGGCCAAGGTGGGCAGATCACCTGAGGTCAAGAGTTCGAGACCAGCCTGACCAACATGGTGACACCTTGTCTCTACTAAAAATACAAAAATTATCTGAGTGCGGTGGTGGGTGCCTGTAATCCCAGCTACTCAGGAGGCTGAGGCAGGAGAATCACTTGAACTCAGGAGGCACAGGTTGCAGTGAGCTGAGATCGTGCCACTGCACTCTAGCCTGGGTGACAGAGCAAGACTCTGTCTCAAAGAAAAAGAAAAAGAAAAAGAAAAACAACTTAGCTGTGTGTGGTTGTGCATACCTGGAGTCCCAGCTACTTCAGCAGCTGCAGTGGGAGGACACTTGAACCCAGGAGACTGAGGCTGCAGTGAGCCATGATTGTGCCAACTGCACTCCACCCTGGACAACAGAGTGAGTCTGCCCCCCAAAAGAAATCACATTTCTGAAAGCAAGTGATAAAGTTAAAATTTAACAGAAGCCAGAGGAAGAAAGTATGCATATTATTGAGAAACAAAGATAAGAGTTACTGCAGACTTACCTCAGAAACTGCAATCCGGAAGATAGTGGAATGATATCTTGAAAATATTGAAGGGAAAAATAAGTCATCCTATAATTCTATATCTAGTAATCTTTTAAGAATGAAGGCAAAACAAAGACAGTTTAACATAAGAGAAATCTGAGATAATTCAGCACAATTACACTACCTTAAATATTCAGAGAAAAAAATTTTTTTTTGAGCTTGAGTCTCATTGTTGCCCAGGCTGGAGTGCAGTGGTGCAATCTTGGCTCACCACAACCTCTGCCTCCCAAGTTCAAGTGATTCTCCTGCCTCAGTCTCCCGAGTAGCTGGGACTACAGGTGCTGCCACCATGCCCTGCTAATTTTGTGTTTTTAGTAGAGACGGGGTTTCACTGTGTTGACCAGGCTTGTCTCAAATTCTTTCAAAAATTAGAGAAAGGAACATTTTTACATCATTTTATGAGTCCCACATTATCCTGATACTAAAACTTGATAAGGACATTGTAAGAAAAGAAAACTACAGACCCGTGTTCCCTATGGATGTTTATTTAAAAATCCTTAATATATTAGCATTAAAAAGCCAACAGTATATAAAATGGATGCTGTATGTTAAATAGGGTTTACTCCAGGCAAAAAATTTTCACAATACATATGTCTGTCAAGGGACTTGTATCTAGAAAATATGACATTTTTACCATTTAATAAAAAGACAACCTAATTTTTAAAATAGACAAAGGGTTTTTTGTTTTTGTTTTTGTTTTTGTTTTTTTTTTTTGAGATCAAGTCTCACTCTGTTGCCCAGGCTGGAGTACAGTGGCACAAATCTCGGCTGACCGCTACCTCTGCCTCCCGGGTCCAAGCGATTCCCCTGCCTCAGCCTCCTGAGTAGCTGGGACCACAGGTGCCTGCCATCACGCCCTGCTAATTTTTTTTGTATTTTTAGTAGAGGCAGGATTTCACTGTGTTACCAGGATGGTCTCCATCTCCTGACCTTGTGATTCGCCCTCCTCGGCCTCCTAAAGTGCTGGAATTACAGTTGTGAGCCACCGCCCGCGGCCAACAAGGATTTGAAGACATTCCTCAAAAAAGAGAATATATAGGCACACGAAAAGATGCTCAATATCATTAATTATCAAGAAAATGCGAATTAAAGCCACAATAAGGTAATACTACACAGCTAGCAGAATAGCTAAAATTGAAAGACTGACAACATCAAGTACTGATTACGGTGTGAAGCAACTGCACTCTCATACATTGCTGATGTCCCCATAGAGTTTATCCAAAGAACATTCACTTTGTAAACATTTTGGCAGTTTCTTATAAACATGTACTTTCTATGTGATCCAGGATTATACTCTTAGGTATTTTTCTAAGAGAAATGGAAACACAAAAACTTCCACACAAAAGCCTCACATACGTACTGGCAGACGTACAGTAGGCTCAATAAATGTTAGCTGGTTGAATGAAAAAGTTACACATTTGAACTTTTTTTTATGATTTTTCTTCTTCTTTTCCTCCTCCTCCTCCTCCTCCTCCTCCTCCTCCTCCTCCCCCTCCTCCCCCTCCTCCTCCTCCTCCTCCTCCTCCTCCTTCTTCTTCTTTTTTTTGAAATGGAGTCTCACTCTGTCTTCCAGTCTGGAGTGCAGTGGTGCAACCTTGGCTTACTGCAATTTCCACCTTCCAAGTTTAAGCAATTATCCTGCCTCAACCTCCTGAGTAGCTGGGACTACAGACACGTGTCATAATGCCCAGCTAATTTTTGTATTTTTAGTAGAAATGGGGTTTCACCATGTTGGCTAGGCTGGTCTCAAACTCCAGACCTCAGGTGATCTGCCCACCTTGGGCATCCAAAGTGCTGGGATTATAGGCGTGAGTTGTGCCCAGCTGCCGCTGCTGCTGCCACCACCACCCCCTCCACCGCTGCCACCTCCTCCTCCTCCTCCTCCTCCTCCTCCTCCTCCTTCCTCTCCTCCTCCTCCTCCTCCTTCTTCTTCTGATGGAGTCTCACTCTGTAGCCCAGGCTGAGTGCAGTGGTGCGATATCAGCTCACTGCAACCTCTGACTCCGGGTTCAAGCAATTCTCCTGCCTCAGTATCCAGAGTAGCTGGGATTGCAGGCATGTGCCACCACACCCAGCTAATATTTTGTGCTTTTAGTAGAGATGGGGTTTCACCATGTTGGGCTCCTGGCCTCTTTTTTTTTTTTTTTTTTTTTTTTTTTTTTTTTTTTTTTTTTTTTTAATAGAGATGAGATGTCGCTATGTTGCCCAGCCTGGTCTCAAACTCATGAATTCAAGTGATCCTTCACCTTCGCCTCCAAAAGTGCTAGAATTACAGGTGTGAGCCATTGCACCCAGCCTTGCACTTTTACAATTTTAATATGTGCATCTAACGGTAACATAAAGTAGATTGCATTATTATCTCCATTTTACAAATGGAGAAGCTAAGACTAATAACTTTCTCAAGTTCACACAATCTGTTATTGGTAAAGCTGGGGTTAGAATTAAGGCAACTCAAGCCAAAGAACTTGCATTAAACCACAGCAGTATCCTCCTTCTCACCTAACGGAGGAGTTACTTTTAGGGTCAGTCACATCTTTTGTAGAATAATATGTCCATATGGATGCATCAAATGTTAAGAAAAATGTAGGGTCCTTAGTCTTGGATGTTTGGAATTTTGTCAATAGATAGGCCCCAGAGATCCAGGAATCTCATGATATTTGATGTGAGTTTCTGTGTATATACATAAATGAATTTTTCCTCAGGCCAAAGAGCCATAGTTCTTAACAGATTCTCAAAGAATTTTGCAACTACTAAGAGATGAAGAACCATAGATGCAGAGAAAATATTTGAGATTTTCCTAAAACAAAATTATAATTACTAAGTGCTCTAAAATATTTATAGATGGGTTCATTTGAAGAGTTATCCACAGATTACTTTTTATGTCTGCAAAGATTTTGGTTAGGGGACTAGGAGGTAATATTTATTAGGCATAACTAGCTTATTTTAGCTCTTAAATCATTACTGGAAACATACTGTTTCACAAATGTAGAAACTGAGGTTTACAGTGGTAAGAAACTTGTCCAGTAACATGCTGATAAATGCTAGATCCAGGATACAACTATAAAACAAGTACTGCCTCCCTTGTGGTTAGATACAGGTGCAGAGCATTCAGTGCAACTAACTTAGTTGGGATCTTTAAGCAGTTTCCATATACCCTTATCTAGAAATAGAGGCTGAGTTATAAGCCATCTTAAGAACGTTTTGAAAGAGAATTCAGTCCTGTTTTAAGAACATGTCTCACATGGTGCTGGTTTTGCCTCACATCGCTGAATTCTGTTCTCTGGGACTTCCTTTTAGGCAAGATTGTCCCAGCAACTACAGTAAGAGTAGTTTACCTCCCAGAGTGCATTCATGATAACACAATTCAGGCTTGTGATGGTCACAGGCCTAGCTTTTTCATATCTAGTGTCCTTTTGAACAAACTTGAACAGCCTTTCTACTACTATAGCTGCAATCTGGTTTGCAACAGAAAAGAAGAACTGGGGTCATTTTTGTTTTTTCCTTCCTCAGGTGCTACACAATGTACTTCTTGACTAATGTCTCCTCTTCCACCACCTAGCTTGCCCGAAAATTTATTTTTGCAGAACCATTTGTTTGTCAGCCATTGAGACACTGAGATCAGACTGGTGTTTTGAGATTTCATATTTATTTATTTGTTTTGAGACAGAGTTTCATTCTGTGGCCCAGGCCAGAGTGCAGTGGCATGGTATCAGCTCACTGCAACCTCTGCCTCCCAGGCTCAAGTGATTCTCAGGCCTCAGCCTCCTGAGTGGTAGCTAGAATTACAGTACAGGCCAGTGCCACCATGCCCAATTAATTTTTTCCAGTTTTAGTAGACATGGGGCTTCACCGTGTTGACCAGGCTGGTCTCACTCCTGGCCTCAAGTGATCCTCAAAACTGCTGGGATTATAGGTGTGAGCCACCATGCCCGGACTCTTAAAAGACTTTTCTAATTTCATCAAGAATACCACCTGCAGAGGTGAGCTTTGGAGAAGCAGGTAGGATCACCCTCCGTGGAATCTTCTGCAAGAGGAGGGTAAAGACCAGCATGCTGGATTGGGTATTTCTCCCAGCTTTGGGGAGGAGTCGAGCCCTTAGCAAAGAATGGCCGCTACTTCTCAGATGTTCTCCCTGCCGCTGCTGTGAGAAATTCACCACACAGTGCTGAATACCAACCGAGGATTAGTATAATCTTAACAGCTCTGCTGATCGCCTAGCTGGAGCAGGACACCTGGAGAAGGAGAGAACTGAGGCAGAAGAGGTTGTTACGGAGCCAAGGTTGCTGTGGTAGCAGCAGGAATTAATGAGTGTTTGCTTAAATAGAAAATAATTCCTTGTAACACTGAGGCAAATTGAAACCAGAGAGCTGATACTTCATACTACAAACAGATGCTTTGCTTTACAAAAAAATTAACCTAGTTTCCCAGTTTAAATTGTGAGTCATCCTTTTCAGTACTTTTTTTTTTTTTTTTTTGAAGTGGAGTCCCATTCTGTCACCTAGGCTGGAGTGCAGTGGCACCATCTTGGCTCACTGTAGCCTCCGCCTTCCAGGTTTAAGCAATTCTCATGCTTCGACCTCCCAAGTAGCTGGATTAGAGGCATGAGCCACCATGCCAGGCTAATTTTTGTATTTTTAGTAGAGATGGGATCTTGCCACGTTGGCCAGGTTGGTCTCGAACTTCTGACCTCCAGGGATCCACTCACCTTAGCCTCCCAAAGTGCTGGGATTACAGGCATGAGCCACCATGCCTGGCACTTTTCTAGTACTTTCTAAATGATTCAATGGTTTTCCTAAAAGGAGAAAAAAAAGTTTTCATACAAAATTTCTCAAACCCGTATATACCTGAATGTAAAAACTGCATATAGATTTTATTAGATTCTATGGCCGCCATAATAAACTGGACGGCTTAAAAAGCCAGAAATTTATTGTCTTCAAGTACTGGACACTTGAAGTCCAAAATGAAGGTGTCATCAGGGCCACGCTCCCTCTAAAACCTGGAGAGAAGTCTGTTCATGCCTCTTCCTAGCTTCTGATGGCTTGCAGGCAATCTTTGGTGCTCCCAGACCTACAGATGCATCACTGTAGTCCCTCATCTTCATGTAGTATTCTTTTTTTAAAAAAATAGAAACCATGATATTTATTGAAATACTGAGTTTTATTTCACATGTATATTTTTGTCTCAGTGCCATTTCCATGTCTGACCAATGCTACTACTATGTCCTATCGTAACATTCCACACATACTTAAAACCAAGCAAAGGGTGGAGTTCCATTTTTAAAAACTAAAGAGGCATTTTGGACAACACATTCTTGGCAAAATGGAACCTGGACAATGTTTATCAAACATAGTAGGGAAAGTTCTCACTCTCCATTATAAAAAGGACCAGATATCTGTTACAGAAATAAAATAAAACGAAAAATTTTTAACAAATTGTTTAAACTATTTTCTTAAAGAGACTTCCTCCACTGCCAGAGATCTTGAATAGCCTTCTTGTCAGTCATCTGGAAGCAATTCTTCACATAATTGATGAACTTGGCTTTCACTTTGGGAAGGGAACCACCTTTTTCTATACTTGCTTGCATTTTAGCTTAAATGTCTTCTACAGAACTAGGTCCTTTTGGTGGTTTAGGTGTCTTTTCCTGTTTTTTGAAGGATTCTTGTTTTTTTGATCTTGGTGTTGATGATGGTTTTGAGTCTTTCCCATTCTGATTTGACTTTTTTGCATTTTTGGCTAGGATATCTCATATAGATTTCTTCACTGGTGCATTTTTTTTCAGTTTCTTCATCATCAAAATCATCATCATTGCCTTCATCATCATCATCATCAGCAGCAGCAGCAGCAGCAGCAGGAAGTTTTACTTTTTTTCTGTGGAACCTTGCTGCCACCTCCAGGGGCAGATTACTTTCCAGATATATTTAAGAGTTTCACATCCTCCTCCTCTTCCTCTTCTGACTCTGCATCTTCTTCCACAGCTACTAAGTACTGTCCACTAATATACACTGGCTCTGAACCACACTTCAGCCACAGGACCACTGGTGGTGTTATTTCAAAGCCCCCAAGGGAAACCGTTGGCTGTACATTTTCAAAGTTGCCAGTGTTACTTTGATTGGACTGCCTTTGTGATTCATTGCTTTTGCTTCAACAATGTGCAATTCATTCTTTGCACAAGCCCTTAAACTGACCATTCTTAAAGATAACTGGTGCTCATTTTTATCATTATCCATCTTAAAGTGATAATCTTTGGTGGCCTTAGTTCATAACAGAAAAGATAGTTCTGGTGCCTCAGGGGGCTCATGTCCATCGAATCTTCCATTGGATGGTGGCACATACTTAGGTGGGAGAGAAGGCAGATGGAGATAAGCGCAACCACTCCTCAGGAGAACAGCCTTGCAGGATGGAATCACACCAGGGCTTCACATAGTATTCTTCCTGTGCATCTCTTCATATAGTCTTCTTTCTGTGCCTGTGTTTGTATCCAAATTTCCTATCTTCATAAGGACACAAGCCATTATATTAAGACCCACCCTATTGACCTCATCTTAACTTGACTACATCTGTAAAGACCCCATTCCCAAATAAGGTCACATTCTGAGGTATGTGGCCTTATGGATTAGGACTTCAACATATGTTTTGGGGGGGGGGGGGACCACAGTGCAATCCATAGCATAGGTGGTAATTATGGAAGTATATGACATTTTAAAATTATTATTATATTTTTGAGACAGAGTCTCGCTCAGTCACCCAGGCTGGAGTGCAATGGGGTGATCTTGGCTCACTACAACCTCCACCTCCCAGGTTCAAGCAATTCTCCTGCCTCAGTCTCCTGAGTAGCTGGGATTACAGGCACAGGCCACCACGCCCTGTTAATTTTTGTGATTTTAGTAGAGACAGGGTTTCACTGTTAGCCAGGCTGATCTCAAACTCCTGACCTCATTATCCACCCATCTCAGCCTCCCAAAGTTCTGGGATTACAGTTGTGAGCCACTGCGCCTGGCCAAAAATACAATTATCTTTACAAGTGAGTCATGAATTATTCTGAAATCATTACCTTCTAGCCTTTCAAAATACTTTCATAAATTGCCATCTTATGCAGTAGTCAAATGTGTTCCCCATTTAATTATTAGACTTAATTAGCTGCTTTATCATTTCAGTGCTGACTGAGGTACACAGTAGAAAAAAGCCTTTTATATGACAAAGTATGATACATTTATGGGATGATCTAAAACCTCAGGCATGATTCTCCATGATGAGATCTCTTTTATTCCATGGTGTTCACCAGCGTGTGCTTTTCTGCCCTTATTTTGTAGGATATTTCTCTAGAACTGGTTTTTGGTCTAGTTTGGCTGTCATTCCACTTTGAAACTTGATATGGTTTGGCTGTGTCCTCACCCAAATCTCATCTTGAATTGTAGCTCCCATAATTCCCATGTGCCATGGGAGGGACCTGGTGGGAGGTAACTGAATCATGGGGGCGAGTTTTCCCATGTTGTTCTCGTGAAAGTGAATAAGTCTCATGAGATCCGATGGTTTTATAAAGGGCAGTACCCCTGTACATGCTCTCTCGCCTGCCACCATGTAAAATATGCCTTTGCTCCTTCTTCACCTTCCGACATGATTGTGAGGCCTCCCCAGCCATATGGAACTGTGAGTCCATTAAACCTCTTTTTTTTTCTCCTTCCTTCCTTCCTTTTTCCCAGTCTCGGGTATGTCTTTATTAGCAATGTGAGAACGGACTAATACAAACCTCATATCAAGTTTAGTTTCTGTTTGATAGACATGCAGATCAAAGAGGGTATAATTATGTTTAGTAAGCAAAACTGACAGCATAATCCTAGACAAGAACTTACAGAACGTTCATATCCATGTACACCTCCAGTGGTTGGCAGTGCTCACAAAAGGGAACCATTACATCCTTTTTGTCTATATTTACAGATATCATACATTACCCATAATACCTTATTTTCTACAAATTAAAATTTTAACCAAAACTTAATTGTCAAGCATTGGCAATAGAGAGCTCAGCTATATTAGTGTACAAATGATCATTGTTGAGGTTTAAATTTCCAGCCACTCTGTTTTATGCAAGCGTATTATTTTCTTATTTTGAGAATGTACTTTACACTTCTTTTTAAAAATGAATGTATTTATTTGGAAAATATTCGTAGTATGATAAGTCAACCTCACCAGATATTAACAGTTCACAGGTCAGGCAATAGGTAGAAAAAGTCCATGTGACTTTCTTAAAAAGAAATCATCTTCTATTTTATTACTGGCTGATTCATAATCCAAAATATGAAGTTTTAGGACTTTTTCTCAAAAGGAGAAACTTGGGAAAATGTCTGAAACAATGATACTGATTTTTTTCTTCTTTATGAAACTTTAACTGCATACTTCAGTCTGGTGGAATCTTTTGTGTTATTCTGACTATCAATAAGAACCAGAGGACTATGTTGATGATTCTTGATGATTTCAGCAACACTTCCAAAGTACTAGAGGAAGAAAACATAGGTGAATTACACATTGGCATTTGTGTTAACTTTGAGCTCCACTCCTCCCATCTTCTTTCATTCTCAAGTTAGTAAAAGTTATTACATCCCAGCTGACATTCTGCCCCCCAAAAATCTAATTTAACAAAGTCTGTAACCTTCAAGATGACAAACTTTGGACTTAGCTGTATTAAGTACGGTGAAAAATACACCGACAGCCACAATTAGCATAGCTACTTAGAGAGATTACTTCACTAAGTTATGATGAAATATTATAGCATATTGCTTTTTATTTACTGTGAAATGTAAAACAGTCATGCAATGCATTTTCTACATTCTTTACAAAACATAGATCATCTCTTACTTTGCACAAGTCACAGATACAAGAACTGATGTAATAAATTAACCTTAGAATTTAGTACAAGGAAACAGTCATTTCCTAAACAAATTTATGTTTTGTTTTCTTTTTTAAACAAATAAAGAAAGCTTTATACACCTTCATATTTCCATTTTTACTTGGCTCCTGGTAAGCTTAGAGTTTTAACTTAGTGCCTAATTAATAATGAAATTTCATGTGAGGCTCTCTCCATACATACTTGTTTTTCTAAATTTTGAACCTTGTTGCTATGGGTTTTGCTTTAAAATTATCACAAATTTTGTTTTGAAAAATAAAGTTTTAAAGGATAAAATAAATGTAACACAGACCATGAAATGAAATGCATCGCGTATACAAAAGTGCTGCAAGTTCACACTCATTAAATACATGTATTTAGAATCATTTTTAAAATGTGGTAATTGATTTACAACAGTGCCATAAGTTTAGCAGTTACTATCAATTGATTTTATTTTCTCCATTTTTTAGATAAAGACAAACATCTAGAGTAAAAATTTTAAGCTTTTATTAATTTTTTGGATGACTTCCAAGTATCTACATATTGAATAAAGTAAAATATTCAGAATATTGGCCAACATTTTCAAATGAAATACCAGTTGTCTTTTAGATAATTGGCTATCTGAATATTCATTCGGGGGGGGGAGATAAGAGACAGGGACTTTCAAATACCTTTAGTTTTCTTTTTTTTGAGACGGAGTCTCATTCTGTCACCCAGGCTGGAGTGCAACGGCACAATCTCAGCTGACTGCAACCTCTGCCTCCTGGGTAGAAGCAATTCTCCTCCTTCAGCCTCCCAAGTAGCTGGGACTACAAGCATGTGTCACCATGCCTGGCTAATTTTTGTACTTTTAGTAGAGATGGGGTTTCACCATGTTGGCCAGGCTGGTCTTGAACTCCTGGCCTCAGGTGATCTGCCTGCCTCAGCCTCCCAAAGTGCTGGGATTACAGGCATGAGTTACCACACCTGGCCATACCTTTAGTCTTTATTCTTTACTTCCTGTTCAATCATTCAGCCCTCTTGCAATTGCCAATGAAATTCTTTCATTATGAATCCCATCGAACATTCATTCTGCTTGTTTGGCATAACATGTTGCTAAACCAAATGCAGTTGAAAGTTAAATTTATGGATTAAAGGGCCAGAAAATGAAATAGCATAACTCTTTGAAGTGGATTACAAGGGGCAAAGTGTGTTCTGAACCTATGAAGCATAGGAGAGGACTGCTACACTTACAGAAACAAAGATCTCATTCTGTGCCTCTAGTCCCTGAATATTTGTGATTATTGCCTTGTTGTGGTATTTGGGGATTCAGTGTTTTTAGTAGGGAGTTGAGCTGAGTAGAAACATTTGAAGTAGCGAATGCAGTTGAAGAATATTTGTGATTTAATTTAAAAAGGAATTGGGCATAACATAGTTACGACTTCCCCTCAGCTCTCCTTTTTTTTTTTTTTCATTAATTCAATGTATTTGAGATATTCATATGTGGACAGAAAAACAACTCATTTAATAACTTAAAATCTCGTGACCAATAAGACAAAGCAGACAGTTGTCAAAACTGTAAAATTACTCAATGCTATATCACTTAATACCAAAATAGCTACATAAAAAGTTAAACAGTTAATGAATTGGTTACATTTTCTAGCCACATACACAAAAATACAGACTAAAAAAAATCCACATGATTGACATCATTTAACTGACACTTTAATTTTCCATCCAGATGCTCAGTGTATAGGGGACATAATCTTTTTATTACAGATAATTTAAGTAAGAGTTTTAGTTGACTGTCTGTACCTCCAGATACTATTATAGTAATAAATTACTTATTTTGAAATCCATAGGTTGAATATGTTAAAAGTGAGGTGAAGCTCTGGTCTATTCATTCTAAAGTAGAGATGAAGTTTCTTTAGGCCAAGACAAATTCCTGTTTACCAGGATTTCCTAGACAAGGAAATTCAGAGCCCCTCGCAGAGCTCAAAATGTGTGAGAGAATTTCAGGACCTGGAAATAGGACAGCTTCACCCACCCTTAAGCCTCTTATAGAAGAGTTAGACTGCTGGGGAAGCTTTAGGATGTGAAATGATAATGCAATCTACATTTTAATACCCATAGGTCTTGATTAATGCTCTCAGATTCAAGAGTTTTGCATTTTAAAATTATCTGAGACTTTGTTAAAGGCAAAATAAAATTCCCAATATAAAAATCCTAGAAGAAAATGTAGAGGGAAACATCATGACACTGGATTTGGCAATGATTTTTTGGATATGACACTGAAAGCATAGGCAACAAAAGCAAAAATAGGCAAGACAATATCAGTTTAAAAGCTTTTGCTCAGCAAATAACACAGTCAACAGAGTGAAAAGGTAACCTGTGGAATGGGAAAAAAAATTTGCAAATCATTTATCTGATAAGGGGTTAATATCCAGAATATATAAAGAACTCCTAAAACTCAGCAACAGAAAAAAATCAAATAACCTGATTGTAAAATAGAATAGGCATTTCTCAGAGGATGGCCAAAAGGCATATGAAAAATGTTCAATATCACTAATCATCGGAGAAATGCAAATCAAAACCACAATAAGCTATATCATCTCACACCCATTTGGAAGACTACTGTAAAACAACAACAACAAAATTCAGAATTTAACAAGTGCTGGTGGGGATGTGAAGAAGTTAAACGCTTGTGTGCTGTTGGTGGAATTGTGAAGTAGTTCAACTGCTATGGAAAAAAGTTTGGGAGGTCCGCAAAAAATTAAAAACAAAATACCCATATCATCCAGCAATCCCACTTCCAGGTATATACCCCAAATAATTGAAAGCCATGTCTTGGAGAGATTTGCACACCCATGTTTATAGCAGCACTGTTCACAACAGCCAAGAGGTAGAAGCAACACAGATGTCTACTGATGGATGTTAGACACACAAAATGTGGTATATAGATGCAATGAGATGCTATGCAGCCTTAAAAAGGAAGGAAATCCTGACACATGCCACAACATGGATGAGTCTCGAGGACATCATGCAAAGTGAAATAAGCCAGTGGTAAAGGACAAATATTATGTGACCCCACTTGTATGAAGTATCTAAAGTAGTCAAATTCATAAAAATAGAATGTGGTTGCTAGGGGCTACAGGAAGGGGGAAAAAGGAAGTTGTTGTTTAGTGGGTATAGGGTTTTAGTTCTGTAAGATGAACAAGTTCTGAAGATCTGTTTCACAACAATGTAAATATACTTAACACTACTGAGGTGTACACTTAAAAATGATTAAGATGGTAAATTTTATATGTGGTTTTTTAAACCACAATTGTCTAAAAAGCAAAATAAAGAATACCCATGACTTTTTCAGTTTGTTTCAAAAATGCTATTCTCCTGCTTGCAATCACTCAATCAAATCAATTCAGTCGCTTAATAATTATTTATTAAGTGTACACTGAAGCCAAATATTGCGGTCTGATTCTGGAAATACAGAGATGAAAAGACATTGTCCTTGGCCTCACGTAGAGTGGAGAAGACAGACACTTCAGCAATCATGACACTTTCCAACAATTTAAATACATTCTAACAGGTGCTGGGTTTGGAATGGTGTAGCTTTTTCTGAAGGAATCTTGAAAGTAAATATTGCTTAAATTGAATTTTGTTTATGCTATTTTCTCTGCATAGATTCTTCTTCCCATTTTTCTCTTTCTACTTCCTTCCAATTTATATTCTACCTATTCAAATTCAGCCCATAATTCAAAACCTGAACAAGTATCACTCCATTTCTAGACCATTCATGGGTTACTCCAGCTCATATTTCAGGGTTCATTTATGGGAGCAGGCTGGCTAAACTGAGATATGGTAAGCATTGAGTTTGGTCCAGATGAAAGAGGTATTAAAGTTAATGTTTGGCTAATATTTAATACCCACGTGATTTTTTCTTCTTGCTGCAGGCCCATAAGTTTATTCTGGTACAAGGGCTATAGTCGAATATCTTAACTCAAGTTTCTGTATCTCTTCTGGATCCTTCCCTGGTAACCTACCTTGGTACTTGAGTTGAGATTTTTAGGTATTTACTTTGTAGGTCTGGACCTTGACCTTAATTCTTTTTTTTTTTTTTTGAGACGGAGTTTCGTTCTTGTTACCCAGGCTGGAGTGCAATGGCACGATCTCGGCTCACCGCAACCTCCGCCTCCTGGGTTCAAGCAATTCTCCTGCCTCAGCCTCCTGAGTAGCTGGGACTACAGGCACGCGCCACCATGCCCAGCTAATTTTTTGTATTTTTAGTAGAGACGGGGTTTCACCATGTTGACCAGGATGGTCTCGATCTCTCGACCTCGTGATCCACCCGCCTCAGCCTCCCAAAGTGCTGGGATTACAGGCTTGAGCCACCGCGCCCGGCTAATTGACCTTAATTCTTACAACATTAATTCAACTTGACATCTCAACCTTGATTTATATTTACCCATGGACTAAATCGTGTGTCAGACTGACCTCACTAAATAACTGAATGGAAGGACTAGGATGTACATCACATCATTTTTCCCTTTTCTGCATTCTTATAGGATATATTGCCCAATGCAAGCATAAGAACAAATACTTTTGTATTGCTTCTTCTCATCTCTAGCATCTAATACGTAGATGATGTAATTATACTCAATGCATAGTTATAAAATTGAATTTAAAAAGAAATCACTTACCTCTTCACCATTTTTCTTTCTGCCCAAGGCATATTGTTTCGTTGCTTCAATAAATCGCACAGGAATATTATATACTCGCTTATTAAAGAATACAACTAGTGTATATGGTTGTTTGGAATCATGGCCAGAGCTTTTCCGAATGAGAAATGATCCATCCTGTTTAATTTTTTTTAAAAAGCATAATTATGGTTAGTATTACTTATATTTCTACAGATTCAAAAATCATTTTATAAAGAATGTATATTACATTCCAAAGGTAAATTATTTAATAGCTACATTATTTTTTATTATTGATTAGCACTTGTCTTCTTATTTTCTAATAAAATAGTCCAGGAAAATATATACTCATAGAAAATTCTGAGTAAGATCAATGCTTGCCTTTAAAGTAACAACTAATGAATTATTTTTACAGACAGTCTCACTTTATTGCTCAGGCTGGTGTGCAGTGGTGCAATCATAGCTCACTGTAGTCTGGAACTCCTGAGTTCAAGTGATCCTCACACCTCAGCCTCCTAAGTAGCTGGGACTACTGGCATGTACCACCATGCCCAGCTAAATGCTAGCTTTTTAATGTGCTAAATAAAGTTTTAGGTTTATAAAATTTAGAAAAATGTGAGGGGATCCATTAAGATCAAACCTAGAGGACTCGCTTGAAATGGGAACCATAGTCACCAGTTGTCTACAAAAAAGAAGTATCAAACAAATTCCATTCATAAGCCCTGTAAGAAGAAAACAGAGACTGGGAATCAAAACTTTCAGCTGATGAAAATTCTCTCCCCAAACAACTTATATTTAAAAAAATCCCAAAACTGTAACACAATAATTCAAATTTTGTTAAATATTTTATTAAAATATTTAGAATCATAAAATAAAAAATTACAAACAAAAGATGGACAAAAAACAGAATGAAATGCAACAAGAGTTGATAAAACTCAGGAAAAAAAATTGAAGAAAAAGACAAACCTATCTCAGAAACAAAGAAAAAATTTTAAGATGTCCAAGAACCTCAAATGAAGATTTAAGAAATGACACTTGGGCCGGGCGCGGTGGCTCAAGCCTGTAATCCCAGCACTTTGGGAGGCCGAGGCGGGCGGATCAGGAGGTCGAGAGATCGAGACCATCCTGGTCAACATGGTGAAACCCCGTCTCTATTAAAAATACAAAAAAAAATTAGCTGGGCATGGTGGCGTGTGCCTGTAATCCTAGCTACTCAGGAGGCTGAGGCAGGAGAATTGCCTGAACCCGGGAGGCGGAGGTTGCGGTGAGCCGAGATCGCGCCATTGCACTCCAGCCTGGGTAACAAGAGCGAAACTCCGTCTCAAAAAAAAAAAAAAAAAAAAAAGACAGGAAAGGAAATGTGATTTACTAAAATAAGTACTGTAGAATCAAAGACAGTGATTGGAATGAAAGAGTGACGAAAAAGATCCAAAATGCACATAAATTGAGTTCGTGCAGAAGAAAAACAAAACAATGGAACAGACTACCCGTTAAGACTACACTCTAAGAAAACTTATTGGCTGTAAGAGAAAACTTAAGGGCTCTGTCTACTTGAGAAAATTGACTTGGAATAATCAACTCAGAGATATACTCTGGTAAAACGATTAGACTTTAAAAACAAAAGCCTACAGAGCCATCAGACTAAAGTATCAAATTACATAGAAGGGCAAGAAAGTCACATTGGCATCAGACTTCTCAAGAGCATCATATGGAACAACAAAATCTAGTGGAGCAACACTTTTAAAACTCAAATTAAGGATTTGATATTCAGCCAAGATTGCTTCCAACTACTAGGATATGAGAAAACAGCTTTTTAACTCCTTCGCTTTCCCCACCCCTAATAGTAGTCTCACTCTGTTGCATAGGCTGGAGAGCAGTGGCACAACCTTGGCTCGCTGCAGCCTCCGCCTCCTGGGTAGGCTCAAGCGATTGTCCTGCTTCAACCTCCTGAGGACCTGGGATTACAGGTGCCTGCCATCATGCCTGGCTAATTTCTGTATTTTTAGTAGAGATGAGGTTTTGCCATCTTGACCAGGCTGGTCTCAAACCCCTGACCTCAAGTAATCCACCCGCCTTGGCCTCCCAAAGTGCTAGGATTACAGGCGTGAGCCACCATGCCTGGCTGAGAAAACAGTTTTGAATGCACAAGAACTCAGGGAATAATGTAAACACAGTTTTGCCTCAGAATCTACTACGGGTACACTTTATCAAATGAAAACGACAATGGTGGAAGCCAACCAAAGGACTGATGGGACACACAATATATTTACTTGTAGAGCCAGGACTAAAACAAGGGTGAGGAAGAACAGTATGCAAATGCTACATACTCTGACAAAGAAAGGTGCGAGTAAACACCAACAACGAAAATGGGAGGAAAGGAGAGAAAGACAAAGTGACACTTTATCTTGAATTGTCCAAACTGTCCCTGGTGTTCCTCCGTGATTGAAGTTGGGCTCTCCAAACATTTACTTCCACGTGTTTTTTGTTTGTTTGTTTGCTTGCCCTCTCGACTCAGATTTTTAATCCTGTGCATTGATCCAAAGTAGCCTGTCACTGTTCACTCCTCAGTGGAGCTTATGGAGCACAAGCCTTCCATAGATCTCCCCCGGAGCTTTCTTCCCTCCCACACTGTTCAGAGGGCAGTGAGGAGCCTGTGGGTCCTTGCAGAGATGAAAGAGCAAGTAGAAATAAGATGGAGGAACTTGAAAGAGAGGAGGGGATAGCATTTTCTTTTGAGTAAGTAAAGGAAAAAGATTCTTGTATCTATACTTGTTGCAATTATTTAATTAGCATATCATAAGGACGGCAATTGTGTCTATTACAGGCTGAGGGCAAAATGTGCGATTTTAAAATGATCAGATCTTGGCTGGGTGTGTTGGCTCACACCTGTAATCCCAGCACTTTGGGAGGCCGAGGTGGGCGGATCACCTGAGGTCAGGAGTTTGAGAACAGCCTGGTCAACATGGTGAAACCTCATCTCTACTGAAAATACAAAACTTAGCCTGATGTGGTGGCACACACCTGTAATCCCAGCTGCTTGGGAGGCTGAGGCATAAGAATCACTTGAACCTAGGAGCAGAGGTTGCAGTGAGCCGAGATTGAGACACTGCACTCCAGTGAAACTGTGTCTCAAAAATAAATAAATAAATAAATAAATGAATAAATAAATAAATATAAATAATAAAAAAGATCAGACCTTGTTTGATCTGTGCAATGCCTCTTCAGCAGACTTTCGATCGCAGGCACCAGCATACCATGGCTTGCAGAGAACGTCAGCTTCCTGTGAAATGGAGGTCACTGGTCAGCATGAGGTGGTCCCTACTCATCTCTAATTTCTGTGTACTAGAAACCAAGACTCATTTGCATTATCAAGACAGGCCTCTACATTTGGACCAATAATTTTAAGATGAGTTTTATTTTTCCGTTGATCAAACACAAGGATTATACTATCAACTTGTTTTTTTGTATATTTTTTCATTTGGACTTAGCTAGGTTCCTGAACTCTTTCTTTCTTTCTCCTAAATAAGTAATAATCTCCCTTTCCATTGTGCTCTTACTGCTCTGACTGCTCTTACTTTGTGGAGTGCTTTATAATTTCCAAAGTATTTTTACAAATATTATCTTATTTGATTCTTGCAAGAAAGGACATATGCCGTCTTTGAAAGCAAGAAGGACACATGCTGTTATCCGTATTTTACATTTTTACATGTATTTTTATGAAAACTTAGAAAGACTTGCCCAAGGGCACACAGAGTCCTTTCTCTGTCTCTTTTTAAACTGTGCTGTTTTATTTATGATTTAATATCATAAGCCTCCACAGATCTATTTGGAGGAGATTGCAAAGTTTAATAAAATCTGTGTGAGAGGAAGAACAGTGAAAACACATTTCCTTGTTAGTTTTGAGGAAACATTAACTGGAGCAATATCTTAATCATTGAAAACAGCAACAACAACTGGGTATTCTGTCCCTATTAGCAAATGACAGTTCACATAATGATGTAACATAGAGTTTCTGTTCTCAAGGTTCACTCCAAACGCCCTCTTCTCAGAAGACATGCTTTTTCCTGCAGTTTCCTGGTAACAATTTAGCGACATCAAGAGTTGATTTCATACCTGTTCTGAGATAGTGGACGTAGATGACAAGCTGGGTAGGGGACCATCCACAGTTGGGCTTCCCCCTTCTGTAAATCCTGAAAGGGATCAGAAAAGTCTTTCAATTAATCTTCATGTTTCTTGAACTCTTTCTATGTCTACACCCTAACACTGTGCTAGGTGCTGTGGGGGACACATGCCCCCCCAAAATCCTTAAGGCAATAGTTCCAAAAGTATGGGGTCCAAGGACCCCTGGATATCCTGACAATCCTTTCAGGGGCTTCAAGAGGTCTTTTCTTTTCCAATTACCTATCACTATGAAACCTGATTTTCTTCATGTAGTTCCACCAGAAAAACTTTGCAGCAGATTGAATGTAGACACAGAGATAAGAAACCAGCAGTCTCTGTTACATTGCAGTAACATACATTAAAGAGATTTACAAAATGTAAACGAATGCCACTCTTCCCCATAAATTGTTTTAGTTTGGAAAATGTAGTTATTTTTCATAAAACCATGTTATTTATGTTAACATGTAATGAGTTTAATATTATTTTTAAATGGATTAATACATATTTTAAATGTCTCAGTTTTAATTCTTAAAATACTAGGTGCCAATAAAAACATGTAAACCAAGCTCTTCAGGTCTACAATGATTTTAAGAGGATTAAAGTGATTCCAAGACCAAAATGTCTGAGAATTGCTCTCTTCAGTCATCAGCTCCCTCAAAGAGTTTACAGTCTAAATGTGGAAACCTGAAATACAGAAAATACTTATCTACATTCATTCATTCATTCATTCATTCAGTTTCTCTGCCATGGCTCAAAGGCATTAGGGATATATAGCAGTTGATAAAACACAAAATGCTCTGCTCTCCTGGAACTTAAGTTTTAATGGATTGAGATGGGCAATAAAGACATAGGTAAAAATACACATAGAATATTAGAGGGCCATAAATGCCATGGAGAAAAATAAATCAGGAAAGGAAGACCTCACTGAGGGAACACTTGGGTAAGATCTGCAGGTGGAGAGGGTGGAGGCATTTGACATCCCAGGAGAGAATGTCCTGGGTAGAGGGAGCCATGAACACAAAGCCCTGAGGAATAGCAAGGGCGCCACTGTGCCTGGAGTACAGTGAGAAGAGGGGAGAAGAATAAGAAATACAGTCAGATAGAAGGCAATGAAGGGACCAGATTTATAGGACCTGGTGGACCCTTAACATGACTCAAGAGCTGTAATGAACATGGTAAGGGAAGCTTTTGGAGGGTTTTAAACGGGGAGTAACATGATCTGCCTGTCTATTAACAGGGTCATTCTGGCTGCTGGGCTGGAAACAGAGGGTGGCAAGAGCAGAGTCGGGGAGGCCAGTTGGGTGTTTTTGCAGGAGATGACAGTGGCTTGGACAGATCACAGCAGTGGAAGTAGTGAGAGTGGTTGGATTCTGGATCTATTATGAAGGACTAGCTGGAAGGCGAGTGAAGAAAGCGAGAAGTCAAGGGGGACTCTAAGGTTTTTGACAAGAGCAACCAGTTATCCTTTATTAAGATGGGGAGGTCTGCAGGAGAAAGAGTTCTTGAAGAACTCAGTGCTTCAGATAATAGTGTCCTGGGTGTTCAGAGAAGGCAGCCACCATTGCTAAGAGGAGGAGGCAGTGAGGGCTTGGCAGCTCCAACAAAGATGGGCCAAAAGGAAGGTTGTATTCTGATAGGAGGGGAACGGTACTCCCAGGTATGAGCAGCAAAGGTGAGTGAGTGAATAGACTTTCCCAAGATGCACAGTGCAGTGCTGTTGGCGGTTTCTGCAGTTCTGGCAGTTGGAAGAGTACCCATGGCTAATATTTTCTGACACCTGAATGTGCCAGGCCTGTTCGTTTTCAACACGTGAGCGCCTCGTTCTTTCACCAGCTCTTTGTGGAAAGAGCTATTATGCCCATTTTACAGAAGAGGGCTTCTCAGACCACCCTGTCTGCAGCAGCAGCCCTCACTTCCTCCGTGCTGTGTGTATTTTTCTTTATAGCACTGTGCTGCTGTGCTGTATTTTTCTTCATAGCAATTTAGCATGTACCTGATATGATATTATTTGTGTGTTTATTTTTACTGTCTATCTCCTTCAATAGAATACAAACTTCATGAAGACAGGGTCTTTGTTTCATTCATCCTTTATCTCCTGTGCCTAGAACAGTGCTTGGCACACGGCATATGGTCACTAACAACTGAATGACTAACTTGGGTTGAAAAACGATACAAGGTATAATAAAACTTTTTAAATAAGGAAAAATAAATTTCCGTAGCCAAATCATTTTCACTTTGTGTTGTCAGAATTAAAAAAAAAACAAAAAAAACTAGTGGTTTCATTTATTTAAGATGAATATTATTAAAATCTAAAAAGCCAATTTATATTTAGTAAAAAAAATGCATATAAATTTTTTGCATGTGGACAATTATTGTTATGGATTTAAGGCTGATTATTTTGGAATATATTCCAAATTACCTATGTAAGGCAGAGTTTTTTTCTTCTGTCTTTTCCTCATTGAGTTGAAGGCAAATTAAGTCTTGAGCAGTTACTTTCTGTGAGCCTGACTTAGCCAATTCCTACATTTTTAGGGTGATGTTTGCCTTGGGAAAATTATCCAGGTATTTGCCACATCCTCTTTTTAGCGTACTTTTTGTAGAAATATTTTGTGACCTTTAAAATGTATTTTAGACTTAGGTTAAATGGGTATTATTTGTTTAGAGCCAAACACTATACCTAGTGCTCCCCATATGTTGTTTTACTTAATCTTATTATTTTGAAAACAGCTATATTGTTTTTGCAAAAAAAAAAAAAGTTAAAAAAGGATGCCTGACCAGTAAAATATTAAATCGCTATTTAAAAAAGTAAAAATTGCCTCAAATATATTTACTTTTCAAAGCAACTCTGTGAAATAAACATTCTTGGCCCCATTTTACAGGTAAGGAAGCAAGCAGGAGAAGATGCCAGGATAACGCAGCTGGAAGCGACAGTGCTGTGTTAGCACGTAGGCCTGTCAGACTCTAAGCTCCAGCCTCGACCACTCCCTGATACGCTACACGACTTCATTGTACTTACTTGGCAGAGGTATGGGTTTTTGATGGATTTGTCTGCAAGGAAGAATTTCAGATAATTAAAGGACAAAGCACAATATAAGTAAGTTTGACTTTTTGTTTACACTGGTGATGCCATGAATGGGCACATCACAAAGAAATCAGTATAAATGGCCAATAAAATATATCTAGAGATGGAAGAGGCATCAGAACCATAAAGATAAGTAAGACTCAGTTGGGTGCGGTGGCTCATGCCTGTGGTCCCCACACTTTGGGAGGCCGAGGCAGGCAGATCATGAAGTCAGGAGATTGAGACCATCCTGGCTAACATGGCGAAACCCTGTATCTATTAAAAGTACAAAAAATTAGCCCCGTGTGGTGGTGTACACCTGTAGTCCCAGATACTCAGGAGACTGAGGCAGTAGAATTGCTTGAACCCAGGAGGCAGAGGTTGCACTGAGCGAGATCTTGCCACTGTACTCCAGCCTGCGTGACAGTGTTGTCTCAAAAAAAAAAAAAAAAAAAAAAAAAGACTCTTCCTTTTAGTTTTGAAAAAGGAGGAAATCTTGACTAAAGTATTTTAGTCAAGTTCAATAATTAACCCAATTAGTAGGTCTCTGCAACTCTATACAGTTATTTTAGAGTTGCTTAACACCTTTTAACACGCAATGGCAGAACAATGAAATGTTGGATCTTTACCTAGCGCTACAAATCAGTGTCACTGTGCAGTGAAACAACGCACATGTTAATTCCTGCAACAACAAGAGGAAACTGATCTTTAAAGGAAAGAATTCTTACTTCTGGGCAGAAGGAAACACTGGCGACTGCACAGCTTCTTGTCTATGACTTGACCCTCGGTGGCGTTCAGCAGGTATAGGTTTTTCTGGATCAGGAAAATTATCACATTAGGATTAGAGCGAAATGTCTGTCCTCATCCCAACACCCAGCAACATCAGCCGAGAAGAACGAAATGTGATCAGAAGTCTTCCCAGGAACATGCCTTTTACTGGGATGCCATGGATCTGTGCACTTGCCAGTCCGCTGATGCGGCTGTGCTATTAGGACCAGGACTTCCTCCCAGCAGTGTTACGAGTACATCCTACTGCCTCTGCATTCATCCATTGGCAATGTATGTAGAGACTGAACCCGTGGGTCCTGAAACTTTTAAGTGCGTGAGTATAGGTGGAAGCCAGAAGATGAGAACATTTTAGCCACCCTCTACTTTCCACGTGGCCTCCACACAGGTGGAGACAGCCCTGGTGGGTCTTATTAGTCATAAGACGTGGTACAAGCACCGTATGACTGATAAGAGGCACACTACTGGGTTTGTAAATGATCTCTTTTTGCAAAGGTAATTGGATCAAATTCAAGGTTATCCCTATAATAATGTTAATCTCACTTGCATTTCACTGTGTTTTCCTGAGCAGAGGAAGAAAGGGTGGGAAATGGGCATAAACCTGAAGTGTAAGACATTTGTGTTGAAGCTCATAGTGAACTCTACTCCTGAACCATTAATAAATGTGATCACGAATTATTTTAATACTTAACTCTCCCTCAAATTTGTCCTTGGGGGGAGGGGTGTGTTAAAATCTTGGTATGCGCATGTGTGAGTCTCTGCATGGAAGAAAAGCTGAGAACTACAGGAACCCAAAAGAAATAAAAGTAGTAAGAACTGAAAGATTCAAATAAATGGTAAGAAAGACGTCAGGGTTTCTTACCATTCAGTGGTGCAGTAAAGCTTGGAAACCTTGAACCTCTGAAGATTGTATTTTGAATTTGTGGCAAGTTACTTCAAACCTCTGTTAGATGTTTTGCTCATGACTTTCAAACTTGGTAATTTCAGAAGGAGAAACAACAAACACCTTAGGTCTTGCCAGCCTATAAGCTTTGACCACACCTGCTTTGCCTCCACTATCCTCAAGGATTCCTTCAAAGGCTAAAAGAGGCCACTCCCTTGCTTTGCATTTGGATGGCAATTGCCTGTGGTCTTGAAACAAATAACAAAGGAGCCTGCCAGGCTCCTTTGTAACTGGGAGCCCTTTGAGAATGAGGACACCTAAGCAGCAGGGGACCCATGGGTTTGGAGGCTCCTGTAGCCATGAAGTAAGTACAACCCTTCTCTCCTGGGTTTTGGAGGCTCCTGCAGCCATGAAGTCTGCACAGGGTTGTACTTACTTCCTACAGCAGTTCAGAGCCCCTGAGGTCACTATCAGTCCATGATGAGGACTCAGCAGGTCTGAGAAGCAGCTGCAAGGACTGGAAGGACAGGAAAGACAAAAGCCTCCAAGGGAAGGCAGAAGAAAGCAATATGGCAGAAAAGGAGTGATGCCTCAGAAACAGCCTGGGGAAGCAAGATGTGGGAGACGGAATGAAAAAGCCTAATGACAGCGTTAAAGCAGAGAGGTGAGTTGTAGTGCACGCTCAGAAAAAATCCACTGTCTATCATCAGAGAAATGAGAGTGCTTTATGTAGATACACACACATCGAGTCAGGGAAGGGGGAGAATGCTCACTACATTTTTAACCTTGGATATCGTCAAGTATGGAATTAAATGGGTGCAGGGCATGAACTTCTATATAAAGTTTTAAGTATTACTATTATAGATGATTCTTCTATTTTTTTCCGATAATTTCCAAACAAAATTTTTTTAACAGGGGAAAGCTCTAAAAATATATGTAAGATTTTTGAGCGATGACAAAGGAAGAAATTCTAGATTACTCAGGAGGCTGAGGCAGAAAGACAGCTTGAGCCCAGGAGTTTGAGGCTGCAGTGAGCTCTAATTGTGTACCACTACACTCTAGCCTGGGCGACAGAGTGAGACCCTAACAAACAACAACAACAACAACAACAACAAAAACAAGGAAGAAAAGCAACTGAATATATACTAAGAAGACAGACATTTGAACTTTGGAAACATTATCTTGAAAACTTAGCAAAAGCAGCCAGGCGTGGGGGCTCACACCTGTAATCCCAGCACTTTGGGAGGCTGAGGTGGGCAGATCATGAGGTCAGGAGTTTGAGACCAGCCTGGCCAATATGGCAAAACCCCGTCTCTACCAAAAATGCAAAAATTAGCCGGGCATGACGGCACATGCCTGTAGTCCCAGCTACTTGGGAGACTGAGGCAGGAGACTTGCTTGAACCCGAGAGGTGGAGGTTGCAGTGAGCCAAGATTTATGCCACTGCAGTCCAACTTGGGTTACAGAGCAACACTCTGTTTCAAAAAACAAAAGCAAAAACAAACAAATAAACAAACCCAAAAAGAAACTTAGCAAAAAAACTTGTTCAAATAAACACTTTTAAAATTTTCGTTACGTTAACTAAGCTGTTAGTTCTAAAACATGTGAATGGCTCTACATTAGTTTTCACATCTATGTAAGGTCCTAGCACTATTTTCTGGCAAGTCATACCTGTCTGCCAACAGGCAGGATTTTGCGTGTATTCTGTAGCCTACTCTAAAGACACCAAGGTTCGGAGCTAGTTTTGCTATTCACTGCTCATTGGAAAGACTATTGTGAGCTTCCTGTTTACAGTTGCCCCAAAAATAATGTAATAAATGTGTATATACAACTCCTTAATTAAAATAACTTTTAAGAGGACATGTTCATCCTCCAAAATAATAGATTTTACCTTCACAAACCCTTGAAGCATTCTGTTGAGAGGCAACTGGAGTCTACGTAAAAGAAAAAAAAAAAAGGCAAGGACATTCAACATAGCAGAATGTGGAAATAAACATCAGAGCAATATTATTAAAATAAATATTTGGGGAGAAGTTTGATGCATTGCTATTCTTTCAATCACGACAACAGTTACAAACCCACAGTCCCTCGCCCAACCTTTGCATTAAGCAACAAATAGCCGGAAGTGTCATGAAGGAGCAAAGTCACTGTGGTGCAGACACCTCCCTGCTTTGTCAACAGGGTTGATGGATACCATGACCTGCAAACAGTTTGCCACACAGTAGCCCTTATGCGGCAGGCATCTGGTATCTGCTATGGTCTCATGGACCCACCTTCTGTGTGTTTGCTAAATGACAGTAGATGTCAGGCTTCACAGTAGGTACAAGGTCCAGGTGGGCTTCCTTACAAAGTGGCGTGGCCCAGGTTCACCATGCTCTGGCCAGAATCTGAGTTTAGTGAGCCTACGTGTGCTTGATATGCAATGGTCTACCATTAGCTGCAGTGGGGGTAGACACAGGGGTTTCCCGTGCAGAGGGCAGGAAGCCTGGCTGCCCCTCTGATCTGCTGCGCACACTCAGTGAAGCTACTGGGGTCAAGTGAGGATGAGCTCCCCCTATGCAGCATCCTCCCCGGCTACCTGAGGATTCGAAGCTTCTCTTGGACTGCTTGGGCAGCAACTTCAGTTGCTAAGATTGCCGTGTTCACCATAGCTGGGAGCATTTTCAACTTTAAATAAATGGATAAGAATAAACACTGCAGTAAAGATGAAGCACTTTTTAAATGCAAAATTAACTTACTGTCTTCAGTGGTGTCGGTTTTTTCCTGGGGAATAAAAAGAGATGAGCTTTGTTAAAAGATAACGAAGACAAAATGGAGCTACTTACCATTATTTTAGTCTGAAATGTAAGCTAGAGTTATGAAAGCAATACGAGTGTGTAGAAGACTATCCTTGCAGGGTGGAGAGGGATGGAAGTGAGATTTAGTTATGATCCTTCTAGGCTCAGATGGAGTCTGCTGACAGATGGGCAGGAGGTCAACTGGGGATAAGGTAGGGCACCAGTTGCCCGGGAATTGGCAGAACTGCACTCTTGCACCAGTTCTACTAATTACTCGGTGGGTGACCTTGGGCCTCTTTCTCTTGGCTGGGAGGCAAGGCTGAGCTTTAGATTCCTCACCTGTCAATTGAGGACCAGATCAGTGTTTTCAGTGTCTCTGTGGAGCTCCCCTCTTCCGAAACAGCTCCCTGTAGGGGTTACTGCCCAGGACAGAGGGTGGTCCAGCAGGTGAGGTTGTAGGGCACTTGCCCCCTCCAGCTTCCTCCCTGCGTCTAGGGACTGTTCTCCACTGGTCTTCTGTGAAGGCTTTCATTCAGAGATCCGAGACCAAAACAAGTGAAAACCCCTGATCTGTGGTCCTGAAGGTGCTTACCTGCACTAACATTCTAGTTCAAAATGATTCAGGTGCTGAAGCCTCTGAAAGTTGGGGTGTCTTGTGGAACACTGTAAGTCAAGGAACTCAAGATTCCAATAGAGACTACAGTCTAATATTGGTAAGGTTTTATGCTCCTTTTCTGTGTTTTAAATTTCTTAATTTAAAAACCCTCACCATGTCTCTCTCTCTCTTTCTCTCTCTCTCTCTCTCTCTCTCTCACTTTGTTTTTGGCTGAGAGCTAAAGTGTGAGGGAAGAACACTAACAATTCCTGAGCACCTGTAAGATGCCTGGCACTGGATCAGGCTCTTCACATGTTATTTAAATCTTAAAGTGACATTTTAAGATGAGGAAACTGAGGCTCAGAGAGACAAAGTCACTTGCCCAAAGTGTTGCACCTGAACTGAGAGACGTGTGCAGAGTCTTGGTTAATAAACCTTCGACATTTAGGCTTTCTTTGGTTTACACGGAGGCAGAAATAAGATTGGAGCCATGCAGGCCAGCTTCAGACATATTTAAATTTGCTTTTCAAATAACATACTGAACCAATATCATTTTACAGGGTGATGTTTGTAATATTAACACAATTACAATCTTCACCTGACCGTTTACAAAGCCCTTCTAAATTTGATAAGAAAGAATAATTGTCACTTTACAGAGGAACCTCAGTGGTATGGCTTTGATGGAGCACCCTGGTATAAGCAGCATGTGGTGGAATGTATCTACACATTTATTTACAGAAACCTGCTAGAGGCTCGGAAAATGAGTCAGGTGCTGGAACTTCTGAAAGTTAGGGTATCTTGTGGAACACTGTAAGTTAATGAACTCAGTATTTAACTAAAATTTCACAGGAGGAAATGCTCTTAGATTTATTTATTTATTTATTTATTTATTTATTTATGATGGAGTCTTGGTCAGAGCAGTGGTGCCATTTCAGCTCACTGTAACCTCCGCCTCCCAGGTTCAAGTGATCCTCCTGCCTCAGCCTCCCAAGTAGCTGGGATTACAGGTATGCACCACCATGCCTGGCTAATTTTCATATTTTTAGTAGAGATGGGGTTTCACCATATTGGCCAGGCTGGTTTTGAACTCCTGGCCTCAGTGATCTGCCTGCCTCGGCCTCCCAAAGTGTTGGGATTATAGGCATGAGCCACCATGCCTGGTTCGTTTGATGTTAGCAGGGTTCCTTACTCTTGGTCCAAGTTGCAGCCTGCCATGGGGTGGAGACCTTCTAATGAAGTCAACAGGGCACTGGGTATCACTATCCCCACTCCCTAGATCTCAACAGCTGCTTCCTGCAGCAGGTACTTACCCTACCCGTGGCAACGGGGATGGAGCTGCTGGTAAAGGTGACTTGGTTTCCCAGGCCCCACTGTTTCGACCTGCACAAACATATACACTGCTCAGTTCCCAAGTCCTGAACCAGGGGCTTATGGTCACAGTGAGGCTGGCCTTTCTGGCAGGCTCAGAAATATTCACAAGTATTGTATTGCTTTCAGTTAAGCACATATAGATAGTTATATTGAAGTTATTAAGGAAAACTTGTGGGCAAAGGAGATGACACATTTACAAAGTGTCAGTTTATAAGCTCAGAGCTGGGATGTGGATTAGGGACTCCACCTTACCATTTCTAAAGGACCTTCTCCTTACCCATCCTCCCAACCCCTGCTCCATGGGGCAAGTCCTGAGCCCACTGTTTCTGAGGGCCCAATGAGGGCCCCTACAGGGGTCCTTCAGGAGGGAGCCAACAGCTCACACCTGCATCTGTGCACACTGCATAAATGTGCATGGCAGAGAAGCCCAGAGACAGAGGAGCCAACCCTCCACTCCTGACACAGACCTCAGACACTGCTCCTTTATAAGCACATTTAAATATAGAAAATGCCTCTAACTTCGCATTTGGAGGATTACTCATTCATCTCTGAGTTCTCAGGGCCTTTGCCCACAGATTTTCCTTAACAGACAAATTGAGACAAGTGCAGGCTGCTGCCCAACTCTCATCTTCTCAAGTCATGGAGGGACCTGAAGGGTCTTGTCCCCTGCACCCAGCCTCCCTTCCTGTTCCTGAAGATAGAAGCCAGACAATCATTAGGAGGGAGGAAGTGAGACAGAGGCAGATGGATCTTTACTGTGGGACAGAGGGTAGGGTCAGCAGGGAGAGATCAGAGCCAAGCCAGCCCCCTCAGCATCCCCTAGCTGCCTCAGCCAAATATGCTCACCTTGAACATCATTGCTCAGTGAGACCAAGGGGGATCTTCATTAATTCAACTGAACTGAATAAGTATTTTGTTAAGAACTTACTACATGTATAAATCCACAATTTCTTTCTTTCTTTCTTTCTTTCTTTCTTTCTTTCTTTCTTTCTTTCTTTCTTTCTTTTTTTTTTTTTTTTTTTTTTTGATACAGGGTCTCGTTCTGTCACCCAGGCTGGAGTGCAATGGGATGATCACAGCTTACTGGAGGCTTCAAACTCCTGGACTCAAGTGATCCCCACCGCTCAGCCTCCTGAATAGCTGGGTCTACAGGTGCATACCACCACATCTGGCTAATTTTTTTGTTAATATGGGATTTCTTCATGTTGCCCAGGCTGATCTTGAACTCCTGGACTCAAGCCATCCACCTGCCTTGGCCACCCAAAGTGCTGGGATTATAGGCATGAGCCACGGTGCCCGGCCTACAATTCCTAATGGACTTATAGGGAATACTCTGCACGTACAGGCTAGACCCGCTGCCATCAGTCTGACTGTCTTAGTTTATGAGGTGGAACACAGATAAGCACACACTGAAGTAATGATCCATTACCAAGGATTATTGAGGACTTGGTACATGTGAAACACATGAAGGCACCGTGTTAGGGGCAGAAGAAGAGGCGAAGAAGCAGACATAGGCCTCTGCCCTCTCAGAATTTTTAACAGGGAAGTTACATGCACTCCCATATCATCTCATCCAAATACAAACAAGAAAAAGAAAAGGCCTCAAAAAGTATTGAAATAGAGATCAGGAAGTTCGTTCCCATGTACATTACTGGAGAGAGGCCCCCAGGCTTCTACTCAGAGCCCACTGACTCTTTCCCTAAACCCTCATGGGTGGGAGCAACAGCAAAGAGTGGGTGCTGTGGATTCTACATGGCGGCCAGCACCTTGGGAAGCAATGCCCAATTCATTACAGCTCTGACTTCCACGGTATCTGAACTGGGTCTGAGTTTTTGAAACATTTTGGAAGAGAGACTGCATTTGGAATGCTTACATTTCTTGTGACAACATGAAAACAGAAAACGGAAATGTCACCTGAATGTGTAGTAGGAGTCTCACTGTGTTTAAGTAGCTGGTGTATCAAATTGAATACTTAAGACTGACACTGTTAAAGTACACTTGGCTACTCATAGATTCTGATGGAAGATCTCTGGGAAGTGGAACAAAATCTCGTCTGAAAAATAAGGAAGTAGAAAGAAGGTCTAAGTCTGAATTTCATCCCAGGGGTTTTCCCTCTTCTGAAATGCCAAGGGCTCCTTTGGCTCACTGTATTATCTCTGTCAGACCTTCCACCTAGCTTTTCTTGCATATCTCCGAGAGTCTGCCAATCCCTTCCTTTCCTTTTCCCTCCCTGTGAATAACTTCTGGTGATCAGAGGACAGCATGAGCACTGGCGGAAAGCCTATGGTCATGCCTCAGGAAGACAGAGATCTGGGGAAGGAAGGAGCATGACTCCTCTATTTTTTGGACCAGTGACACACGAAACAATATTGTTCCCTGAGAATCTCTGCCAGAATGGTCATGGATCAAGGCCCGTTGAACAAGGGATTTTCGAATAATAACAATAATAATAAGAAAGCACTAGCATTTTATGGGTGCAAGTCATCTATACTGAGTCACTTAATTCTCATATCTACTCATGATACCCCTAGGCATAGGTGCCATTTTTTTCAGAGGAAGAAACTAAGAAACAGAGACGACTTCACTTGTTCAAACTCTGGCACCTAGCAAGTGTCAGAGCCAAGACCTGAACCTCTGACTTTGGATTCTGGGCTAAGTCCATTCTACTGGCTTCTCAGTGTGAAGCACCAGGGGGAGGGCAGAGGCTATCACTGCACCAGATTTACTATGTCATGGCAGGCACCTTACTGGCTACCAAAGGACTAAGAGCAATATTGACCAGAGGAAACTGACTTGGTGTGGTGCTTTGACAGAAACACCAACTAGGCACCTGATGGACACTGTTGTGATGACCACTGGGGGATCTCTGAAGCCTTTGAAGGGGAATGGATGGTTATTCACAGACATAGTCTGATCATTTCTTTTGTAAAAATCATCTCTGAAGGTTCCACTATTTGCTCACCTGGAAACTCACGTGGCCTGTTTAGGATTGTTACTTAATGCCCCCTCCTGTAGGTGCTCCCACCTGTATGTGGAAATCACATCACCAGGACACTATTTTCTTATTTAGATTTGCTTTCTTCATCTGATGTCTCTAGTATTAAAATATAGCTATACTAGGTTAATAGCAAACTTATGAGTAATAAATCCAATGGGCTAAAGCCCCCTTGGCGATTCTTTAAATATTTAATATAACCAGTGTTAGAGGACTCATTCACCCTCTCAACCAACTGACCCATCCACAATCTTGGCACCTCCCCCAAGCTGGATTCTGGGCTAGGCCCTGGAAACCTAGCTATGAGCAAAGAAAGACAGAAATCTCGGGGCATGTGCAGGGCACTACAGGGATCCGTCTCAGCATGGGGCCAGGTAAAGCCTCCTGAGCAATGACATCAAAGGCAGGGTCTTCAAGGAGCTTGCAATGTACGTAGGAAGATTAGACTGAGATGCAAAGGAATTAGGGAATAAGTATGGGTTAAGCGTAAGGGGGAAGAGACTTCCTGCAAAGGAGAGCTCTCTGAGGGCTACAGAAACCAGAGGAGGCTTCCTCGAGGTGGAGGCTTCAAGCTGGGTCTTGAAGGATGGGTAAGATTTGGTGTCATAAGTGAGAACACAAAGACCAAAAAGCAGAACTCATGAAATACAGGCTGGTTGGAGTATTGGGTGTGTTTTAGGAAGAGGAGGTCCTTGTAAGGCAAGCAGAGCTTTGTAAGATGTGAACACCAGATATTAGTAATCTATTTTTCTAAAGGAGGGTTGAGGTCTTCATTTGTTTATTTGTTAAAGGTTTTCTGTTCCAGTAACAACAGCCCTTGTCCTGAGTTATCAGGAGTTAGGAGTCTCCGTTTCAGCTGGGACCTAAGCAACCTGGTCACGATGTTTTAGATTGGCATGTTGACTTTTGTCTCTCCAGAGGATAAGATAAGCTGGCTAAGTTGGCTCTGAGCTCCACCCCCCACATATAAAGCGCTTGTGGGTTCTGAAGGAGAGGAGAAGTAAAACAAGAACTTGTGAAGAAAGTGAATAATTTCACAAGAAATTAGTGCAGGAAAAGATTTCTAAAAGTCTCGACTCTTCTTTCATTTTCTATCAAGGAGCTTGTCCCTGGAAGCAGAGCTCAGCCTCTCAATGACTTGTGTTCAGCTCTGTGAGAGAAGAGAGTGTGTGTATGAATGTGTATGAATGTGTGTGTGTGTGTGTGTGTGTGCACGTGCATGCACATATGTGTGCATAGGGGAGATGGGCAAAGGGAGAGGGGGAGAAAAATGCCCGTGAGAATGCTGGAGAGGTGGCTCCTATACCTCTCTGTGCTGTTAATGGGGATCACGGGCACCCCTCAGTATCCTGGGCTCAGCCTTGGGGGTTGCCAAAACCTATAGGAGCAACCAGGGACCACTGGACATTCGTGGCTTGTAGGGTAGGGTGACATGGCAAAAACCAGCTTTGTGGTGAGATGAAACTGGTAACATCTGGAGGAGCTCAGTGGCTCTGTCCTTGTCACTGAGGAGATAGCTGAGAGGCAGGGATGTGGCCGGTGGACTGCCACAGAGGAGAAGGTGCGAGCCAGCAGAGTGAAGAAAGCCCGGACTAGGGTGGTCACAGCTAAAATAGAACAGCACATTCAGAACAAAGACAGGATTTGGAGCATGTAGCCTGGAGGCTGTATACATTGAGAAATAGGGGTGCCCACAGGGGAGGGAGGAGCAAGTTCAGAGTCCTGCACGGAAGTGCCGAAGTGTTCAGAAGGGAAGTCAGGCCAGGGTTGGACGCCAGGGAGTTACCAGTGTGGACTTGAGACGTGAGGCCAAATAATCAATGAACCCCACAGAAGTGAAAAAGCGTTCTTTCTCCTCAGCACTCCTCTGTGCCAGCCACTCATTAAGAGTTTCGCATTCACGTTTGCTGAATTCTGTCACAGAGTAGGCGCTATGAGCTCCATTTACAGACAAGAAAATCTGAGGCTTGGAGAGGCAAAGTACAAGCCCAGGGTGGCGGAGCTGGCAACGGGAGTTCCAACCCACGTCTGTCTGGCTCAAAACCAAGCTTGTAACCACCATGAAGTTCTGAAAGAACTGAGGATTGACGGCTGAGGGCTAAACTCTGGGACCCTCTCAGTCAGGGGAGGGGAGGCAGAGAAGCCAGCAACGTGCACAGGAAGGTAGATGAAAACCAGAACTTGGTCTAGCAGATGCCAAAGGGCCTGGGAGATGGTCCCTTCCACACACGTGCCACCAGACGGTGCATAAGGATGAGGACTGGTCTTCTGTTCCCATTATGAAGACATTTGGAAATAAAAGTGATTGTTTTTTCATAGTTGATCTGAGTCGTTTTTCTTATTTGGAATAGACATAAAACCAAACCAAATCACACATACACACACACTTTACCTGAAGCTGTTCCCAGAGGAGAGGCGGGCATTGAGGAGTTATTTGGCTTGGTTGATCTATTCACCATGGGAGCTTAAACACACAAACATATATACATATATATATATATATATATATATATATATATATATATATAAAACCATTACAAATACATGCCACTTAGGGAAATTCACACTCAGGGAAAAATGATGATCAGCCCAGAGAGTTTGCAAAGAATGAGAGACACACTTGTTAGACACACAAACCGATAAAAGAAGCCTTCTCAGAAGAAACATCTTTAGAATGGAAATATCAATGACAGATTTATAATTTGATATATTATTATTTGATTATTTGATGATAAGGATCACGTTAAAGTGAAGAATGACTTGAAATTTTATTTGCCAAATGGGAGTTCTAGGAGATAAACGAGTTTTATTGTTTCGGTTTTTCATCAAGAATGTATCGAACTCCTAGCCGGGCACGGTGGCTCAAGCCTGTAATCCCAGCACTTTGGGAGGCCGAGGCGGGTGGATCACGAGGTCAAGAGATCGAGACCATCCTGGTCAACATGGTGAAACCCCGTCTCTACTAAAAATACAAAAATTAGCTGGGCATGGTGGCGTGTGCCTGTAATCCCAGCTACTCAGGAGGCTGAGGCAGGAGAATTGCCTGAACCCAGGAGGCGGAGGTTGCGGTGAGCCGAGATCGCGCCATTGCACTCCAGTCTGGGCAACGAGAGCGAAACTCCGTCTCAATAAAAAAAAAAAAAAAAAAAAGAATGTATCGAACTCCTTACTGGAGAGGCCCAATTGATAGCTCCACCACCCCTACCACATGCAATACACACCATTGCTCTTGGATTTTATTTATTTATTTTTTTGAAGAGGGGTTGGGAAGGAGGGAATGTGTATTTGTTGTTTTGTGGTAATGGATGGCTTGCACATTCAGGTGGCCTTGAAGCTGTTGGTGATAGGTATGGAGTACAGGGGAGGTCGCTACATGATGGTGGACTAAAACTGAATATGGCTGCCATGGAGCTGAGAGTACCAGAAGAGTACTGTTACCTGAAGAAGTATCACTTGTACTGGATCCTACTCTCCACAGTGACTATATGCAGAGTAAACATACCCTGTTTCCACGCCTAATCTTATGTAGCACTGGCTTTTTAAGGTGATTCATTTGTCACAGCATTTGTTGTGCTGCGAAGGGTTTACAGATGAAATGTTTCTCGTAGGCATAACATATTACTAAATTTAAAGAACCAGGACTCAGGGCATATTTCACTCTTTCTTGTTCACTCCTCTGCAGAAACTGTTCCTGGTGCAGTGTTTACAAGGCCAACATGGTAGCTTGCGACATTGTATTAGGTTTTATGAGAAATCATTTGAAGCAAGGGCAGCTGAAGAGAGCCACACAGGTGCTTTTATAATTTGAGATGGGAGGATTAAATCATGGAAGAGGAAGGGGAAGGCAGGGAAGGGCTATGAAACACAGAGACGGATTGTCACTGATGCTCTCTGCCCAACCAGGCAAAGCAGCACACACTGTGCCCCAGGGGAGAAAGGCCCGGGCGCACATTTCTGAGCCTCTAAGTGCTTACTACGAAATACTCTTGGATGTCCCAATCAACTACTAAAAATTTTCAGGTGCTTAAAACGACAAACTCTTACCTTTTTCAGGTGGAGGTGAGCTGCTTTCTGTGGGATGAATATAGTTTTCATCATTATCTTCCACAGGGACCACATAATCAGCCTAACAGAAATACAAAACTGAATGAGGAGAACGCTGTACATACATAGTTGACTGTATGGGAGGGAGTGATTTTTCAGAAAAGCATTATTGAGATGCAATTCACATACCATAACATTCTACTATGTAAATTGTACAATTTGATGACTTTTAGTGTATTCACAGAAGTATGCAACCATCGCCACAATCTAATTTTCAGACATTTTTATCACCCCAGAAAAGAGACCTTGCACCCATTAGTCCCTCCCCCACAATCTGCTCCTCCCTTGACCTAGTCAACCACAAAACTACTTTCTTTCTCTATAGATTTTGCCCATTCTGGACATTGCATGTACATGGAATGACACACTCTGTAGTCTTTTGAGACTTCCTTCACGTAGTTTAATGTTTTCAAGGTTTTCCTGTGGGAGAGTATGTATCATAACTCCAGTCTTTTTTATAGCCAAATACTATTCTATTTTATGAGTATGCCACATTTGTTAATCCATTCATCAGTTGATGGACATTTGAGTTTTTTCCACTTTTTGGCTGTAATGAATAAGACTGTCTTGAACATTCATGTACAAGTTTTTGTGTAGATGTGCATTTCCCTTGGGAATATCCTAGAAGTGAAATTGTTGAGTCATGTGGTAGCTCTGTTGTTTAACAGTTGGAGAAACTGGCAAACTGTTTTCCAAAGTGGCTGCACCATTTTTGGTTCATGCCAGAAATGTATGAGGGCTCCAGTTTCTCCAGATCCTCACCAACACTTGTTACCATCCTTTTCAGTACAGCCATCCTGGTGTGAGCAAAATGGTATCTCATTATACTTTTGATTTGCATTTCCCTGATGACTAATGATGTTGCGTATCTTTTTATATACTTATTGTCCGTTTTTATATATTCTTTTGGAGAAATGTCTCTTCAAATCTTTGTCCATTTTTAATTGGGTTATTTATCTTTTTATTGAGTTGTGAGTTATTTACATACTCTAGTTATAAGGTCTTCATCCGATTTACAATTTGCAAAACTTTTCTTCAGTTCTGTAGGTTGCTTTTTTACTTTCTTATTGGTATCATTGATGGCACAAAATGTTTAAATTTTGAAGTCTGTTTTATCTATTTCTTCTTTTATTGCCTGTACTTTGGGTATAAAAGTACCAAAAGCACTTTCGGGTGTCACATCTGAAAGTACTTTTAGTGTCATATCTAAGAAACCATGGCCTAACCCCAAACTATAAAGACTCATACCTCTGTTTTCCTCTAAGAGTTTTATAGTCTTAGCTCTTACAGTTAGTTCTATAATACATTTTCAGTTAATTTTTGTTTATGGTATGAGATTAAAAATCCAATTTCATTCTTTTGCCTGTGGACAAATCTAGCACCATTTACCTAGCACCATTTGTTTAAAAAAACATTCTTTCTCCATCGAATTGTCTTAGCACTTTTGTCAATAATGAAGTGACCATAAATGTAGGAAAGGAGGGATTTTATATTGACAAGACACAAATGAGGTAACCAGATCTCCAAGGTGGTTTTTACCACCTGCCCTGGTGGGCAGCCAAGAAGGGTACTGAGAGAAACAAGAACAAAAATGTATTACCAGGTGTTCTTCTATGTGCTTTACATGTGTTTTCTCATTTAATCCTTCTAACAACACAATAAGTGAGGTACCACTATTAGTTCCATTTCAAGACGAAGAAACTGAGGCACAGAAATATTAAGTAGTTCGCTCAAGTTGTATGGGTATGCTGACTTAGAGCCTTGAATAATGGGATGTTGAGTGGCTGCAGTATCCCCACAGGACCCTTTTGGTTCCATGGGTCTACCTTTTTGGATTCGTTAGTAGCCAGAGTGACATAGTTCATTAGAACCCAACTTCTCTTCTAGGAGTTAGTTCCAATAAAAGGAGAGGCTGAGCCCCCACGAGGCATGCCCATCCTCTGAAACCCTGTAGTCAACAAAATCCTTAAGGATCCTGTATCTGAACACAGAACATTGGTTTTGACACTCAGCAATCTTGTCTGAATGGATACAAGGAAGTTGAAAACTCCAGGCCCTAACCCAGTCCTACTTAACCACTTCAAAATTTATTCTTTCCTCTGTATTCTCAATTTTGTACTTGTTTTGTTCTAGTGTTTGATTACAGAAAATGTTTTTATCTGCAGTGTTCAGGATCCGACCTGTTTAGAGTGATGATGATACAGGAGTTAAGAAAACATTACTGGCTGGGCACGGTGGCTCAAGCCTGTAATCCCAGCACTTTGGAGGCCGAGGTGGGTGGATCACAAGGTCAAGAGATCGAGACCATCCTGATCAACATGGTGAAACCCCGTCTCTACTAAAAATACAAAAAAAAGTAGCTGGGAATGGTGGCATATGCCTGTAATCCAAGCTACTCAGGAGGCTGAGGCAGGAGAATTGCCTGAACCCAGGAGGCAGAGGTTGCAGTGAGCCGAGATCGCGCCATTGCACTCCAGCCTGGGTAACAAGAGCGAAACTCCGCCTCAAAAAAAAAAAAAAAAGAAAAAGAAAAGAAAAGAAAACATTACTTATGCAGATAGTGAAGGTAAGCTGTCCTTGGTAAGGACAGCTTTTTCCTGTTAATAAAAAGCAGCCCAAAAATCATTTTCTTTTCTAACCAAGAGCAGCCTGTAAAATCAAGCTGCAGATACAGGCAAGCAAGCTGGAAGCTGGCATGGGTGAGTGCTGTCAGTTGTGCCAATAGGAAAATGCTACCTGTAGTAGGCGTGATCAAAATGGTGGCTCGCTCATCCCTTCTTTTTGCTAGCTATGTATACAGTAAGGAGCAGACAAGATGGCACTGGCCAAGTAGAAAACCCACTTGCATATTAAGATTAGGGTAGAGCCACCAGCCTCTTCCCCACCCTGTAAATGTCACACCTGATCAAACCAATCGGTGGGCCTTATGTGAATCAGACATCACCTCCTGAAGCCTGCCTGTAAAATGTTACTGTCCACTGCAGGCCCAGTTTTCCCTTTCAGATGCCACTGTCTTGCAAGAGAGAGAGAGAGAGAGAGATGCTCTCCTCTCTCTTCTGTCTGTTAAACTTTCTGCTCCTTAACCCACCCACATCTGTCCTTGTCATTAACGTTCTTGGTGCGAGATGATGAACCCTGGGTGTTTACCCCAGATCATGAGGCCACTTCAACGACATTTCTAGAATGGAGACATTTGTACTCCAAAAGAAGAATGATGGAAAAAAGACTTGATCCAATCTCAACAAATTCTGTTTGTAGTGTCTGCCCAACTCTCTCATCTTTATAGGGTTTTAGGAGAAGGAATGTACAATGTATATTCCCAGCATGGCAGTTCAATGCTTTAAAGTTGTTATTGTTGAAATAAGTAAATGACCAGGAACCAACACATTTTATATCCTAATAAGACCACTTTGACACTGCTGCAATGTTTTAGTATCATTAATATCAACCCCATTATTTCATGAACAAAACACGAAAACTGGACTTTAGTGAATCAGTGATTGGTCGTTTGAAGCCAGGTAGATTATTCTACTACCATGACTTACAGGTACAAGAAATCCTTCTTCAATTATTACAGTGACATGATTCAAAATTAAAAATAAATTAAAAATTATCTTAGATCAACTCCAACGTTCAGATGTTTCAGTATTAATAAGACACTTGTCATAAGTGTTTACATGTTTGCCTCGCCTTAGGACTACAGATTTGAGAAATAGGGATGGCATGAATTTATCTTATTTTCACTTTCCCATTGCCCCATATCCTATTACTTAGCAGGAGTCAGTTTGATTAGCTATTAAATGCCCATAGGAGCTGCATCCTCATTACCACTCATATGAACACTTAAAAGATTTACATACATTATTTTATTGAATTCTAACAACAATACCCTCTAAGCCAAGTATATTCCCTCTGTGACCTTGGACAAATTTTTTTTTAGCCCCTTTACACCTTTGTTTCCTCATCTGTAAAGTGAGGGTGATGACAGACTTCACAGAATTGGTGTGAGGATTTGATGAGATAGTGAATCAGAACACCAGTGGTTGCACAGCATTCACCAAGTGTTAGCCACTCTCCTTACAGCACAGATGCTCCTTCCCCGAAAGTGTCTTTGCCCCACCTCCAGCTCTCTGTTTAGCCTGTATCTCTATGTTTTGCCTCTCACCTGCAGAGCATGGTTCAACATTTTTATTTATGCTTGTACTTCTTCCTTTCCCAGCTAATGCTTCAGCCACATCTTAATGTTGGCCTCTGTTTGTTTGTTTGTTTTCACACCTTTCTGATATTGGCTCTCCATCCACCCATTCCAGAACACCCTCACTTTCATATTTCTCTTTTTCCCACTGGTGCAGACTTGCCTGAGCCACCTCCACAAGGCTGCTATTTGCAAAACTCTGCCTTACCTCCCTGGGGTCCACTCTCAGTTATTTACAGAATGAAGAGCCTTACATAATCTGCAGGATTCATTTGCCTTCTATATCTGAATTTGTGTCTTCATATGGATTTGCCAAATGTTGAAAGAATTTATAGTGAGACCCTAACAGCTGGTATCCCCATCCTGTCCCCTCCCCTACTCAGCTTCTTCTTGCCATTCTCTTCCCACCCTTGAAGAGACAACATCACCTCTCAGACGGGTAGGTAACAGGAGGAGTGAGGGTGTGTATATGTGCTGTATGCGTTGTGGGAACTACGACAAATCAAAACAGGGACCAGAGATTCACGGCTGAGAGGGGCGGGGTGCCCTGGGGCCCAGCTGCTTTGAGGCTGCGGCTGGCCTCGTGTTGCCAGATCTTCAGTTTTCAGAAGAAACTAGAAAACTGGTTTTTGTAAAGAATCTAGAATATGGTAGAAAGGAATCTGGCATATATGAAACCCCTCTGTGAGTGAGGCACTGTATTTAGTGCTGTATGTATGTCCTTATTAATTTCTCAAAATAACAGTGATGAAAAACAGACTCAAAGAAGTTATCTAGCTTGCCCCAGATCATACACCTAGAAGGGCCAAAGCAGGAATTGGGCCTAGAGACTGCCTTTATTTTGATTTAAAAGTCCATCTTTTCAGTCTCCTGATGGGCTGCAAATTACATTAAGGTGAATGAAGGTCATTTCATGACATGTGTGTAAGCCATAGGTTTTACCCTCTACAGGCAAGTTATTTCTGAGAGAAGCTGCAGGCTCGTCTCTGTCCTTGTTTAAAATGCAAGGACCTCTGGGAGCCGTAACACATTAGGCTTTATCAGTTATTACAACAGTTTGGATGAGTTTACCTATTCATTTTCAAACAGGAGCAATTCCATAGGGAAAATTACACACAAACCCTAGGTGCTGAGAGCGGAGACTGAGGAGGGAAGCCTAGAGTTGGGTGCTGGGCCACCTGGGAAGGTGGGTCTCTGGACACCTGGTGGCGGTGGTGAGCGGCTGGGGTGGGCACGTGTGGGGAGGGAGGAAGTGAGAAGCAAAAGCCGTCAAAGGAAGTGAGGGGTCAGCTCCTCCACAGGTTGGGCAGGGGCACCTTACAGACTAGTGATCTCCATCCTACATCTTGTCTCACATCACCCTCTGCATCTGAGAAGAGGAAAGTGGAGGAGCAGAGAGAAAAGAAAGTGGAGGAAAGAAAGCAAGGCGGAGACAGCGTTACGGCGGGTCCAACAGCTAGCCAGGCAGGACCAGGGCAGGAGAGCGCTCTCCTGCCCCAGGAATGTCAGGCCACCGTCGGGTGATAGTCAGGTGGTTGTTAACTGTTTCTCTAAAACAGGCATCCCCAAACTTTTTACACAGGGGGCCGGTTCACTGTCCCTCAGACCGTTGGAGGGCTGCCACATGCTGTGCTCCTCTCACTGACCACCAATGAAAGAGGTGCCCCCTCCTGAAATGCGGCGGGGGGGCCGGATAAATGGCCTCAGGGGGCCGCATGCGGCCCGTGGGCCGTAGTTTGGGGACACCTGCAAGTCTAAAATAATAATTGGTCAGAGCCGGTGCCAGGAAAAGGCAGTCTCCTAATAGATATAAAACACCTGAAACTGGTGATGAGCAGTTTCCTGATGAGATCTCAAAAGTTGGGCAAGTGGGATCAAGCATGTGCATTAAGAGGGAAGATGTCAGCGTTTAACTGGTATTTGACCTTCTACAAACGTTCGGCCGGCAAGGCAAGAATGCGTCAGGGGAGCGTGGGTACAACTCTGGTAAACACTGTGTATGCTCACCTCCCAAGCGCACAAGCGGACAGCACACCCCAAGGAAGAATCAGGGGAGAAGGGACGCAAGACCCCAGAAGCATGGCCGCATATAAAAACCCCAAGTCAAAGGTCGAACCATGTGCTGTCTCTCCAGTCGTCCGCTTGGCCCTCTTCTAAGTGTACTTGACCTCTTTTTATTCCTTCACGGAAACTTGCCTCAGTTTCTCCTTCTACCTTATGCCCCTCAGTTAAATTCTTTCTTCTGAGGAGGCAAAAGTGGAGGTTGCTGCAGCCCTGTACAGATCTGCTGTCGGTAACAACAGGACAGAGAAGCAACGGAGAATAAAGAGAGGGGAAGGACATCTTATGCAGAAAGAAGAGATTCACAGGAAGCCACCGGAAAGAAGGAGGGGATGATATGAGACTCGGCACTGGTATTTTATCATACGCCTCTGGTAACCTGACACGCTTACAATAAGCCATTTGAGAGAAAACCAAGTTCCTTTGGTATAACAGTGGAGAGTTAGAGGGGCAGTCAAGGGCAGGTTGTAAACGAGGGCAGCCAGCGGGAAGACTGTCGCGGCTGCTCCCCTCTACCCCCTGCTGCCCTGTGTCCTGGGAAGCCTTTGGGACAGATTTACTTTACCTCATCCTCAAGGAGGCCTTTGGGTTTGGCTGGGACTTGAGGTTTCTGCAGAGTAGTCAGGGCCGGCAGGGTGGAGGCGAGCCTTGTTTTCTCTGAAGGCCAGCTGGGCTTACTGGGAAGTGTCTTGCTGAAGGGTGGGGAATGCCTCTGGCTTGATCGATTGTCTTGAAAGGAACAAACAAACAAAAAAATAACATAAAAGAGGCTCTGGATCATTTCCTGGGTGGAAGCCATTGAGATCTAGAAACTTAAGAGCGTGGGTGTCTGTCTATATAGCCACATATGACCCATGGGGCATTCCTTAAAAGAGTAAAGTGAAATGTTAGGCCAAATATTTCAACTGCCCATTGACTTAAATGACACAAACTGGAAGAATGTCCTCATCAAAAACATCTTTCCAGGGCAGTGATGGAAATCCAGAGGTTCAGGAGAGCCAACAGCCCAACACTTAGCCCCACAGCGGGGATGGAAGCAGCGCTGGAGGCCATGGGGCAGGGGTGGGGTGCTCCTGGCTTTTAAAGATGCCAAGGCCTGGGCTTAACCTGCAATGTTTAAACTCCTTGGGAGGAGCTTGGCATTACGGGTCGGAAAAGCTCCCCGGGATATACTAGTGTATCCAGGTGGTGATTACTCGTGTGGGTCCACCTCCATGCTCCTCCCCTGAGTGATTTCGTTCCATTCACAAGGAATCTGTGGGATTCCTTTAATCCAGGACTGTCCTTCTCAGCAGGTATCAGAAAAGGAGTTCAGGCTGTGAGGCCAGCTGGATCTGGGTTCTGGCCCCTCCTCTGCCACTCACTAGCTATGCTCTTTGCGGCTTATTAGTCAACCTCTCTGGGACTCACATTTTTCACTTTTATTTTTTATTTATATTTTTGAGACAGAGTCTTGCTCTGTTGACCAGACTGGAGTGCAGTGGTGTGATCTCTATTCACTGCAACCTCTGCCTCCCAGGTTCAAGTGATTCTCCTGCCTCAGGCTCCTGAGTCGCTGAGATTACAGACACCCACCACCATGCCTGGCTAATTTTTGTACTTTTAGTAGAGAAGGGGTTTTACATGTTGGCCAGGCTGGTCTCGAACTCCTCACATCAGGTGATCCACCTACTTCGGCCTCCCAAAGTGCTAAGATTACAGGTGTGAGCCACCGTGCCGGGCCAAGAGTGTGCTCTTGAATGAGCCACTTAACCACCCTGAATTGCAGCAGCTGTTTCTTTCTCAGGGTTGCTATGATGACTGTAAAAGGTCACTCAGCAAGTATGGTGAGTGGTACCTAGAGCAGAATTGTGAAGAGCTGGGCTTCGGGAGCTGAGAGGCCTGGCTTGTATCCCAGCTCCATCACTTAGATCACCTTGGCCCAGTCAGTTCATTCCTCTGACCGCTTTCACAAGATTATTGAGGGGGCTAAGTAGACCCCCAGGGGAAAGCACTAAACTGTAAATTAGAAGAGCTCTGGGATTATGTCCGTCTTGCTTGCAGCTGAATGCTCAGTGCTTAGCACAGTTCTGGTGCACTGCAGGGGTTTGAGACCAGCCTGGTCAACATGAGGAAATTCTGTCTCTACTAAAAATACAAAAATTAGCCGGGTGTGGTGGTAGGCATCTGTGATCCCAGCTACTTGCGAGGCTGAGGCAGGAGGCTGCGCCCAGGAGGCGGAGGTTGCAGTGAGCTGATTGAATGCCACTGCACTCCAGCCTGGGTGACAGAGCAAGACTCTGTCTAAAAAAAAAGGAAGAACTAGCATATGCCCAGACACAAGCTGTGAAGCTGTGTCCATTTAACCCATGAGACTGATTCCAAGCTTGGGGCTTCTGAGCACCTGTACCCCCTGGCAAAACACCACAGTCTGGACTAGGCATGGGAAGAAGGACAGGCAGACACTGGGATCCTTGAAGGTCATCGTTCTGTACAGACTTAAGAGACATTCCAGCATCTGGAGCACACGAAGCCCTAAAAGTGGGGACTAATCTCATGGTTGCTTTCCCTGTGACTGTTGGGCAGGGGCACGGTGACCAGGGTATGCTGGTTTTATTTATTTATTTTTGGTTGCTTTCAGTGTTCCCCATCTAGGAAAGATGCCTGTTCCCCTGGAATGAGAAACCCTTACAGCTTGCGCTTCATTAACTGAGAGACCAGATCCGCTGCTTGGAGGTGATGGGAGTGGGAGGTAGGCAGAGGCCCTCAGGCAGCAGCCAGGTTTGCCCCACACTGCAATCTCGGCCACCCCAACTCCTCATGGGCCTGGAAGGCAGAGTGCCCAGGTCTGCGGGGGGCCTCACCTACATACTCGCCCCTGGCGAAGGGCAGGGCTGGGTGAACCGGCCTGGTCTCCTGCTCCACCGGAGGTGGCTCGTAGCTGTCGTCCCCGTTCTCCTCGGCAGGCATCACGTACATCTCTGAGTCCGAGTGCTCGTCTGGATTTTCATAGTCGCTGTCCTGCAAGTGCAGATGCAGTTACTGTGCTCGGCATCCCTGTCTGTGCTGCCCTGGCCATCAGTCAGGACCATTGCTGCCTTGGGAGGCTGAAGCAGTGATGCCAAGGCTTGGAGAGGCTGCCAAGGCCGGGCAGTTGGTAAGAGGCAAAGCTGGGGTTTGAAGCAGGCATTTCTACCTCCAAAGTTTATCCCTTCGACCACTGTGCTGTCCTACGGGGACACATGAACTACTTAACGCTATTGGGAGTTGACCCTCTGTAGATCCACAAGGAATAACACAGTAGGGAATAATAAAACCTATTTTTAAAAGATAGAAAAAGGGGCTGTAATCCTAGCACTTTGGGAAGTCGAGGTGGGCAGATCGCCTGAGCTCAGGAGACCAGCCTGGGAAACAGGGTGAAACCTCATCTCTATCAAAAATTTTAAAAAAATTAGCTCGGTGTGGAGGTGTGTGCCTGTAGTCCCAGCTACTTGGGAGGCTGAGGCAAAAGAATCGCTTGAACCCAGGAGGTGAAGGTTGCAGTGAGCCGAGATCATACCATTGCACTCCAGCCTCAGTGATAAAGCAAGACTCTGTCTCAAGAAAAGAAAAAGAAAGAAAAGATAGAAAAAGGACCCAATAAAATAGAATAACCAGTGGGTTTTATCTATTATGAATGCTGATAACTGAAGTGAAAGTAGGTTTAATACGAAGAGGGTGAAGAGATACACAGGGCCAGCTGGTTATCTTTCAGATGAGATTTAAAAAAAATTTCAAGGAGAGTTGGTAAGCTGCAGGATCAAGTCTTTAAATGGACTCAGAGTACACTCTCTTTATTTTTGTTTTTGTTTTTTTTAATTTTTTTGAGACAGAGTCTCACTGTGTTTCCCAGACTGGAGTGCAATGGCATGATCTTGGCTCACTGCAACCTCCACTTCCTGGGTTCAAGCTATTCTCCTGTCTCAGCCTCCCAAGTAGCTGGGATTATAGGGGCAAGCCACCATGCTCGGCTAATTTTGTATTTTTAGAAAAGTGGTTTCATCATGTTGGCCAGGCTGGTCTCGAACTTCTGACCTCAGGTGATCCGCCCAAGTCAGCCTCCCTAAGTGCTGAGATTGCAGTCTAAGCCACTGAGCTTGGTCGGTTTCTTTTTTTACACATTTTATTTAAGTCCATATTTAAAATGCATTGTCGTGGTCTAAAGTCCAAACAGCTCAGAAGGTTGTAAGGTGCAGTCTCCTTCTCAGCTTCTCTGCTTTAGAGGCAAACAGAGTTACTAGGCTTCTTGTGCATGTTTTTCAGAGGTAATTTATGTATATACGGTTTCTACATATATTAATGTGGAGGAAATATTTGACTCAGGATATAAAAGGTCCTCTGGCCTCTGTGTTCACCACCCCCACACTCTGCCTGTCACATTGCATGATCTGTATGTGACTTTCCACTTGCTTTTTGGCCTGTCACCTTTCATGAACAATTTTATATAGCAGGATCTTTTTTTCCTGTTGGTCTTTTTAAAAAAGAGTTGTAGGGGTACATAGTAGGTATATATACATAGTATATATGAGATATCTTGATACAGGCATACAACATGTAGTAGTCACATCTGGGTAAATGAGGTAGCTATCACTCAAGCATTCCTCATTGTTTTGTGTTATAAACATTCCAATTACATTCTTTTATTTATTTTTTAATGTGCAATGAATTATTGTTGACTGGAGTCACCCTGTTGTGCCGTCAAACACTAGCTCTTATTCATCACAACTGCATTTTCGTTCTCATTAACCATCCCCATTTCCCTCCCCACCTGCTGCCCCCTCAATCACCCTTCCCAGCCTCTGGTAGACATCATTCTACTGTCTGTCTCCATGAGTTCAAGTGTCTTCATTTTTAGCTCCTACAAGTGAGTGAGAACATATAGTAATTTTTTTGTTGTTGTTTTTGAGACAGAGTCTCACTCTCTCACCCAGGCTGGAGTGCACTGGTGTGATCTTGGCTCACTGCAATCACTGCAATCTCCGCCTCCTGGGCTCAAGTAATTCTCCCCACTCAGCCTCCCAAGTATCTGGGATTATAGGCATGTGCCACCATGCCCGGCTAATTTTTGTATTTTTAGTAGAGATGAGGTTTTACCATGTTGGGCAGGCTGGTCTTTAACTCCTGATCTCAAGTGATCCGCCCGCCTCAGTCTCCCAAAGTGCTGGGATTACAGGTGTGAGCCACCGCACCCAGCCAGCAAGATTTTTTTTTAAATCAAGAAAGCCTGGAGGCTTCAGTAACAAGCCTGGATTTCATTCTGCGTTCAGTGGGGATCTATCTACTGAAGTCAGAAGAGCTGTGAGTGAATGCTTACTCAGTCCTCAGTACAGCTGGTACCCTCATTTTGGTTGTTTGATTTTGGGGCAAGTCATTCTCTCTTCTCCAGGCTGATTTTAGTGTGTGCTTTCTAAGTCCCCAATTTCTTTGCTTTACACGGAGGGGGTGTGTGTGTGTGTGTGTGTGTGTGTGTGTGTGTGAGTGTGTGTGTGTGTGTGTGGCCAGCAGGGGGCGCTGCTGCAGTGCGTCTCAGGGAGCAGTGGCTGCTGGGCCCCAGAAGGAGCTCCATGACCAAAAGATGGGCTGAAAAGTCACCTCTTCCCCTCATTTTTTCTTTTCTTTTTCTGCAGTTGAAGGAGGAGGAACTCCCATCTCCCAAGACTCTGTATAAACTTCAGGTAGTGTGCATAGCCCAGAGCTGGACACAGGACTGGAGGTCCAAGTCCTAGGTTCTCATTCCACTGGTCACTGAGTAAATATGTGATTTTCATTCTCTTGGCCTCAGTTTTCTTATCTGTGAAATGGGTATGTGGTTGTATGGAAGACTTCTTGGGTCCCTTCCAGATCTCAAACTCACAGACTGGAGCAGGCTAACATTCTAGATGAATTTGATAAAAGTGAGGAATAATTATTGTGAAGAAAAGTTTTCAGGATGTCTTGTCCCTAGAAGACTCAGCCCAAGAGAGAAGTGAGTGCAGAGGCCTTGCAGATTTTAGAGCTGCCTCAGAGAGGAATTCTGATACATCTCCAGTGTCATCATGGCCAGGTCCCTCTCTCACTCTGTGGCCTCTGGAGCTCTGCTAGTGTTCTCTTGATCACAGCAAGCACCTTACTGGTGAAGAGCCACCAAGGCCCTGAGATCTGAGGGCCTGGGTTTGAACCGTGGAACTGCAAGTTACCAAAACTTTCTATACCTTGGTCCTGGAGGCCCCTTAATGTGCCAGACACCCATTCTTGAGTCGTTGGCTTGTTTAGGGCTCCTGGGCAGGGGTCAGGCAGTCATGGGACACTGGGAAGTTTAGGGCAGAGGCATTTGTCAACTGATATGGAAACATTTAAACACTCCGACACCTGTTTTGGCTGTGTTGGTGAGTACTCTGAACACCAGCCCTGAAGGTGGGGCTAAGAACACCTACCTCAAAGGGCTGTGGTGAGGTTTAAATGGGGTCATGCATGGAAAGCTCTTAGCCAGGCACACAGTGAGTGCGGGTCAAGTCAGCCGGTATGCGGTATGTGCTGCCTGTAGGTGACCTTTCCAAGCCTGCCCTCTTTCTGTTCCCTCTGTGATGTGCGGCTGACCACCAGCATGTAATTCAGAAACAAGACTTTCAAAAGGCCTCCCATGGGACCCTAATGCCCTCCTAGTCTCAGGAGCAAATACTTACAAAGTCATCAGACCACTGTTCCTCTTCATCCGCGGGGCTCTCTGCAATGGCATGGGAGAAGCAGAAGGTACACACATGAGCCTCAGTGGGCCAGCCCCAGCCCGTCCACACATACCTCCCATCTGCCTTCCCTTCCCTTTGGGCTTTCTGGTGCTATATACTTGACCTTGGGTTGGTTACTACAATCATATATTCACTTACTTTTGACTTTTTAAAAATTTTGATTTTCAAAGCATAGAGAGAAGTCCCACCAGGCAGAGCAATGTGCATCTGATCCATATGTGATCTTTGTTAAGGGACATTGCTGGGTTACCCAGTAGAGATCTACAATTCATACTATGTGGCTTCTAAGAACTTCAGAGGACGGCGTACTAGGAAGACCACTAGACAGAGAGTCAGACAGACCTCAGTTCTTATCCAGGCTTTGTTCCTAATGCATTGGAGTGTGGGCAAGACCTCTAACATCTCTGAGCCTCAGTTTCCAGATCTATACAATGAGGGAATTATTTCTGTGGTCCTCTCTGGATCTAACTTTGACTTTTCGTGTGAAAAAACAAATGATCCGGTGCTTTACTATGTGCCAGACAATATTATTATTAGAGTTTTGTCTTCTTTTGGCCTTGCCCTCAAAGACCTTGTGAGGGGCCGGGTGTTGGGGCTTATGCCTGTAATCTCAGCACTTTGAGAGGCCAAGGCAGGAGTGTTGCTTGAGCCCAGGGGTTCGAGACCAGTCTGGGCAACACGGCAAGGCCAATCTCTACAAACAATAAAATAATTAGCTGCTTGTGGTGGTCCATGGCTGTAGTTCCAGCTACTCGGCAGGCTGAGATGGGAGGATTGCTTGAGCCCAGGGGGTTGAGGCTGTGGTGAGCTGTGATAGTGCCATTGCACTCCAGCCAGGGTGAGAGAATAAGACCCTGTCTCCAAAAAAAAAAAAAAAAAAAAAAAAAAAAAAAAGAAAGATAAAAGAAAAAAAAATCACTTAAACCTTGTGAGGAAACTGAGGCCTAGAGCAGATATATCATGTGCCCAAGGTCAGATAGTACAATAAATGACAGAGTCCGGAGCTGAACCCTGCGGGTGCCTTCCACGGGCATGCGCAGAGCCCCCCACCCCACGGTGTTGCCTCCCTGTCTTTGAGCTCCAGGGACAGGTGCCATCCTGGGCTCTGCATGGGCATATAAAAATGAATATGACAGATTGTGGCTTCCAAAAGCAGTTTATGAGCTTTTGAGTAAAATAAGGCTGAATTATGACAGCCCAGGTGAATATTTGACCTCTTGCCCTCCAAAGCACATTTAGAGTATGAGAAACTTAGCATCTAGCCTATCACATAAACTGCCCTTAGAGGTTATATGGGATTCACTCTGCTGTGTAGGAATCAAATAGACACAGGCCCAGGTGACAGAGTGGCTCTATGACAGCACCACAGAGGGTCCCAGCTCCCTCCTGCCCCGATGCGCAGTCACTGCCACTAAGGACCCAGTGGATATTCCTAAATTCCCCACAACCTCAAAAGAACATTTTCTAGTTTTATTTTATTTTCTTTTTGTTACTTCTACCCCTGCCACAGTAGATCACTGGATTCCATTCAGAGAGTCAAACATTTGGGTTCTCCAGAGGCACCAGCAAAGGAATTGCAGAGGTAAAATGGGGTCAGGAAGGAGACTGTGGGATCGGAGTGGCCACATCTTAAACAATGGTGGCAGCAGCGCCCTCTCTTGGGAAAAACATGATAGGTGATAAGAAGGAGCCTCACTGCAAGCCAAATACAGGTTCCACTCGACGTGAACAGATAATAATTCTTAATACATTATTCTTTGGGTTGACTGATGCCGAATTAGAGTATACCACGATTACTGGGGTTGATCGTGGTATACTCTAGAAGAATGGGTGAATCAATCCTCTTCCCAACATGATTACCTGGCACGATGGGAGAGTACGTTTCTTGTTTTTGTTTTTTTTTTTTTTTCTTTTTTTTTTGAGACAGGGTCTCACTCTGTTGCCCAGGTGGGAGTGCAGTGACATAATCATGGCTCACTGCAGCTTCAACCTCCTTGGTGCCAGTGATCCTCCTACCCCAGCCTCCTGAGTAGCTGGCACATGCCACCATGCCCAGCTAACTTTTGTATTTTTTATAGAAATGGTGTTTTGCCATGTTGCCCAGGCTGGTCTTGAACTCCTGGGCTCAAATGACTCACCTGCCTCTGCCTCCAAAAGTACTGGGATTAGGGCATGAACCACCACATCTGGTCAATATGTTTCTAATACCTTATGTCTGGGGGGTCACTGAAGATAACACTTAAGACGGCAAGAGTTTTTGTACCAACCATTTACATAAAAACCTTTATAAAAGGCCTCTGTGAAACCCATTTCCCTGCCCGGATAACTGCACTTGCGCCACCTTTTCCTGGGGGCCTCCTGTGTGCTCAGTCACTGGTGAAAGTAGCTGCATTAGCCATCTAACTGGTGTCCCTGTCTCCATCATCTTTCTTCTGCAATCCATTCATCCTACTGTTTCTAGTTATTCTATTAAAATAAAGGTTGGATGATGCTGTTCCTTTCCTCAAGAATCATCAGTGACTCCCTGTGGAATCAAGTGGAGGTTCTGTGTCGACACATTCCAAAGCCTCCGCCTTCTGCCCCCAGCCAACTTCTCCTGCCGGGGGCTCTCATGCTCACTGACAGTAACGCCGGACGGCTTGCTCCTCCCGCCGCGCGCTCTGCTGATTCTCCTCTCTACTCATGCCATTCCCCCCGCCCGTCTTCCTTCTTCCATGGAAATCCCTGTCATTCCTCCTCCACAAAGTCTACCCCAGTCTCTTGTCGTAATCAATCACTTCTTTTTCTGGGCCCTCTTGGAAGCTGGTGGCAGTGATGTCACAAGTACCTCGTTCTGTTCTGTGCTGTGATTAAGTTGTTCATGTCTTTCTGTACTGAAAGGTAAGGCCTATCGAATTTATCTTTGCATCTGAAAAGAATTTTGCATTTGTAATTAATGTATTAATAAAACATCAACTAATAAATGACTCAAATAAAGGAACACTAAGGTAACAACAATAGATTCCATTTACTGAACACTTCCCATGTGCTGGGTGCCAGGTTAAGTGTTGTAAAAGTATATTCTTACAACAGCACTATGTGGTAGGTGTTATTATCTCTATTTCACAGTGGAGAAACTTGGTTTTGAAAGAGGTAGTAAAACCTGCCTGAGGCTACATGACTAGTAAGTCTGGGAGCTGGGTTGAAAGACAGGTTGTGTTGGTTTTTGCAGCTGAAATCTCATATGAGCCACCTAACTCTCTTCTGAGCACTTAGGTAAAACCTTGGTGAAACGGGAACCCAATCCAGACATCTTGGCACATGGAAACAGAAAAGAGAGAAACATCATATGGGATGTGGAAGAGGTGGTTTGTCGGGGCCCCCTCGATCCCTAGCTAGACTATCTACTTCTGGTCCCAACTGCAATTCACATCATCATATTCATAAAGTTACAGCCTTGCAGGCAGTTGCGAAGACTAAAAAGCACAGCGGTCCAGGGTGTTAGGTTCAAAACAGTATTCAGTTTTCCAGTATCTCAGGAAGCCTCCCGAAGTGCACAGGTAGCTTTAGAGCCAGGCTCTCTGGGTTCAAATCCTGGCTCTATCCTTTACTAGCTGCTTGGTTTTGGACCAATAATTTAATATTGTTTAAAACTTCATTTCCTTACCTGTACAGCAAAGATAAGAATAGTGCCTGCATCATGTTTTTGTGAGAACGAAGTCATAGGATACACGTGAAGCTCTTAGCAAAGCCTGCCACACAGTAATGCCTTAGTAATGGTACTGCCAGCTTGGGCATTTCGAAGAATGCCTCAATTAACACTCAAAACACCACCGATTCTAATTCACTCCCCTGTCAATCACACACTGTGGCTACCGCAAAGAAATGAATCCAAGAAAACCTCTATTGTAGTGAGTAGAATTTGCGGGAGGAGAAATTCATATGGGCCAGGTGGCTTGATTTTGTGTGTGTGACTGCATGGTCCCTGCTAGGAAGCTGAGATCCTGGGTGGGCCACTCGTCAGGTAAAGCCTTTCCTATGGTGTGGTTTACCTGGTTTGGGGCCTATACTCCATTTGCCATGTCATAATCCCATGCCAAACAATAGAGGGACTCCTCCCCTTGCCTCGCCCAGGTTTTAAGATTCCTGCAGCCCTCCCGGCCTGTGGGCACAGCACCAGGCATGAGGAGATGTGAGAATGGCCACAGTGGCCCCTATTTGGGCTGAGGCTCTGGAGTCAGACTGCCTAACTCAGAATCCTTATTCTGCCATTTTCCGGGAGTGAGATCTTAGCTGAATTGCTTCACCTCTGGGCCTCAGTTTCCCTTTGATAAAATGGACATTATTAATTGTACTTAGAAGAGTATCTGATAGAGAGTAAAGAAGTCAATGAATGTTAGCTATTACAAAGAACTTACAGTCTCTGCAAGTCTCAGAACAATCTAAAGCAGGCGTCCCCAAACTACGGCCCACGGGCCACATGTGGCCCCCTGAGGCCATTTATCCGGCCCCCCCGCCGCACTTCAGGAAGGGGCACCTCTTTCGTTGGTGGTCAGTGAGAGGAGCACAGTATGTGGCGGCCCTCCAACGGTCTGAGGGACAGTGAACTGGCCCCCTGTGTAAAAAGTTTGGGGACGCCTGATCTAAAGTATAGGTATTCTTATCCCCAGGTCAGGAATTGGAGGCTCACTCAAGTTACAAAACTGTTCCAAGTTCACACAGTGCTTAGGGGGCAAAGCCAGGATTCCAACACAGGCCTAAAGGACCCCAAAGTCTGAGGTCTTCTCACCAAGCCATGCTGCGTAATACAAATAAAGACTTAAGGACAAGAAGAATGACCACATGAGACTGAGGACAACCCAGAGCCATATAAAGTTTCCTGAGAAATGTCCCCACACCTGGGGTCGTTGCCGGGAGCTGGGAAAGTTCAGAGAAAGGTGTACTCAGTGACAGCCAAAAATTTGCCTGAGGCCATGTGCCCGAGGGGGGACCGAATGGGGTCTTGAAGGATGAGCAAGATTTAGGGGAGAGAATAAGGATGAAGGAGGGTGTCCTCCTCCATCATCTGAGACAGGGGCTTATGTGCCAGCCCCAGAAGCAGGGCTTAGAAGCAGATGTGTGCAGAACCAATGTGCTGGGCTGGAGAGGGAGAGAGCCAGGTGATTCTGCTGAGCACTCACACAAACCTGATGTGCTGCCAGCCAGTGGGGGCTCCAGCCATAGTGAACGCCGCAGGCTCCAGGGACAAGCTGAGATGAGGGGCTTATGAGGATGGTGTTTAGGAACTTGGGCAGGGAGAGACGATGGCTGATCCAGACTAGGGGGTCTCGGGAATGGGAAGGGATGGCTGGAAGGACAGTACAGGACTCTGGTGGCGGCTGGGGCAAAGGGGTGTGAATCCAGCCTCTCAGTTCTGAGTCAGCAGGAGCACAGGAGCCCCTGGGGCAGATGCTGGTGGTATCGCAGCGTGTCTGACATTCTGCCTCAGCTTCGGCCCTGATCCTGCTCTGGAGGCTGCCGGGCCGCCAGACCTTGCCCACCTCTCCCCACACAGAGCAGGTGGTGGCATGCAGGGAGCCAGCGGGAAGACCACAGCAGGACACAGAAGGAAGGAAAGAGGGAGGGTAGGCCGGTTGCGGTGGTGGGGACAGACACCGAAAAGGAACAGAAAGCAGAACTACAGAGGCTGCAGGGAGGAGGTGGGTGGCCAATCCTGCCAGTGCCATCCTGAGAGGGGAAAGGGGCATGATTTAATGTGGGGAGCTGAGGACAAGGACCAGATTCGGGCTGGCTTGGAGAGGTGTTCTGAGTCTAAATACTTAACAACTTAGTCTGGGCGTGGTGGGCTCACACCTGTTATCCCAGCACTTTGGGAGGCTGGAGCAGGAGGATCGCTTGAGCCCAGGAAGTTGAGGCTGCAGTAAGCCACAATCACACCCCTGCACCGCAGCCTGGGTGACAGAGTGAAACCTCGTCTCAAGAAAAGAAAAAAGAAATACTCATCTTAGAAACTCCCTTTGTCTGTATGTTTACTCATCCCTTCGCAGGATCATCAACAGAAGGGTGGGGGTACAGTCACGGGGAACATAGTCTTGGCTCAGCCGTCACTTCACTGTATGACCTCGGGAGTCACTTGCCTCTCTGGTCTCCAGTTCTTTCTAAAATGAGAAGCTTGGATTGGGCAATCTTTCAGGACATTCTAAGCTTTAAAATACCTTTGAGCCCAAGTGTCATTCCTCTCTTCTTTGTTCCCTGTGGCAGGACTGATGTTGGATATAACTCTCCCATGTCAGTGTAAGGACAATACCACCAGGGGAGTGTGAACAGGGAGAGAGAAAACCAGGTAAATTCTGGCTCCACTAGGAGCACCAGGGCCATGGCGAAAGCAGTGTTAAATCTCACTTCTTTAGTGGACGAAGGATTGTTATGCATACCCTATACTTCTGTGTGGGCTTTTACCCAAGAATCCCTGTCCAAGTGCCTTCTTTGCTCTGGATTTAAATTTTTTTTCATGTGAGTTTCCCCCCCTCCACCCCACATTTGCTCTGATCTCCTCCCTGCATGATAGCAGACCTAGAGGAGGAAGTCACAGGTGGACCTCCAGGAATGCCACCCATCAGAGCGCTGGACATCAGAGTCCAGGAGTGCAAGAGAGGGGTTCTGTTCAGTTCTGACTCCTCAAGGACTTGTGGGGTAACCAACGGGACATCTGCAGTGATCCCAGGAGACTCTTGGGCATCATGACTGGTCTCCCCCGGGCCTCCATCCCCAGCCAGACCTCAGGCTTCAAAGATACAAAAGACTGTTCAACTGTGGAAGCTCAGAAACTGGGAAGCACGTTTTTGTGTTAATGTCAGGCGCTCTAATGTCTTCAGAATAAGAAGAAATATACCCCAAAGTATAAATACCTGAGCATGGGTCAAGGCAAGGAACAGTGAAATGCGAGTCTGGGATGGGTTTTCCTCTTAGTGGTGGCAGTCGCCTTGGACAGGATACTTAATGTCCTTGAGACACATTTTCCTCATCTGCAAAACTGAGATCGTAATTTCTATATAACGGTGCTAATGAGAAGATTAAATGAGACATGTCTCTGAAGAGCTTAGCTTAATGCCCAGAACAGGGTCAGTACTCAACAGTTTGGATATCATCCCCTTCCTGCAGCAATGCCAGCTGCTTGGGGTAATGCACTCTGCCCACTGGGCCAGGAGGTCCTTAAGGGGGATGTTTCCTCCTTAGGCAAAGACTGAACTGGGATTGCGGGTCTGAACTGAAGGCAGCAGGCTTCACACTGGCCTAACCTGGGTCCCTGGAGGAGACCCAGGTCTTCATTCTTTGTGTAATTCAAGCTTTGTCTTTCTGTACTCTAACCGGGGAAGGGGCTATGGTGACTCTTACTGATCTCAGGGGGAGGTTGCTGGCCCTTCCCATCCTCTGTTCTCTGAAGGTCAGCATCACCAAGGTTAACAAGCTTAGAGGGTTTGGTGGAGCCATTTGTTTCCAGAACTGGAAAGAGGACATAAATCCACCATCAGTGCTCCCGAGAGCACGTGATCAGCCTCCCAGGTTCAGGAGGTCTGGTGGGCGCTGGCCTCCACACACTAGGGTTTCCAAGGTCCTGAAGACTCCCAGGTTCAGGAGGAGCTCTCAGAGCTGATTTCTGAGCTCCTAGGCATGCAGCTGTGCAGAAACCCCAAGGCTCAGGGGAAGCAGCTGGAAATGCTCCTGGGACGTGAACTGGGGTGGGAGAGAGAACGGCAAGGGAGGACGCTAACTGCAGGTGGTAATGGTGGTTTTGGACCATTTCCAGGGATTGAGTGTAAGAGCAGGGGAGACTGGGCAAGGCCCCACTCATCTGGCAAAGCAATAAGATGCATTTCTGAGATCCTGGAACATCAGTGGATTTGCAGGGGTCAGGGGTTGAGGGAGTAAAAATCTACTTGTCTTTCAGTTCAAGAGAGGCAACAGGGACAGAGATGGTGGTTTATAGCAGGGTTTCTTAAATGTGATTTACATTCAAGTCCCCTGGAGATCTTGCTAAAATGCAAATGCTGATTCAGTAGTTCTAGCGTGGGCCCAAGATTCTGCATTTCTAACAAACTCCTGATGAGGTTGATGCTGTCGGGCTGGGATCATGCTTTGTCTTGCAAAGGCTTACAGAACCTGTTGGGCCACACTTCTGCATTCCAGGAGAGATTAAGTACAAATGTTCTGACATCAAGACTATTTAGAAGGTTCTAGGAAAGGGAGCAGGTGTCTGAGGTCAAAACAGAGAACACTTCAGAGCATCAGGGAGATTGGGAGATGTAAATTCCTAAAGAATGTTAGGAGAGGCTCACTTTATCACTGGGCTCTGAGCCCCAAAGATCTGCGCTTCTATAAGAGTGCAGAACAACTAGTATTAGAGGGGGCCTGATGGATCTTCTGGTTCAGGCCTGCATAATATGGATGAGGCGAGGAGCACGGGATGCCCAAAGTTACGCAGCCAGTTGGTGGCTAGACACTGGAAGACCTTGTGTGTGGGCTCAGTGGTCTGCAGTTCCTCTTGTTGGTGATGTAGAGCCATGACAAGATTTAAAGAGAATTTTATTTCAGACCAGTTTTCTGGTGGAAGTTGAGAGGACCACAGGCAATCAGGAATTAAACAGACTACTTAGAGCCTTCTGTACTGGGACAAGCAAGAGATGATGAAGGCCTTAGCTGTAGCAATGGGAATAGACAGGGGAAAAATATTGAAGATGCAGTTAAGAGAGAATCAGTGAGATTTGGAGATTAATTTTTGTAGAGGGTGAGAGAAAAGGAGGCATCAAGGTTGAGCCCAAGGCGTGTGAGTTAGGCAAAAGGTTGAATAACAGACAGATGCTACCTCCCTTTTCCCCAAGCAGAAGTAGAGGGAAAGGAGAGGGTCTGGGTGAGGGGATGCGCAGGCAGACAGCTGAGTGTGAGGGGACAATCAGGAGCGATGTCCACCCTGAAATCAGATATGTCAGTCCACTCAGGGTTTCAACAATTCACTCTGAACTCTTGGCATCTGTGTCTGGCATCTGTTTCCAGCATCTCTGATGCTGTTGGTTCATCTGAAAGTGACAAATGTTCCTGCCTATTTGACCCCAAGTCCTCCAATCAAATGTCACCTCCTCAGACAGACCTTCCCAGACCACCTAAGCTCTTCTCCTACCCCACACTGAATCCCCATCATGGCACCCTGCCATTTTCCCTCACAGCAGTTACCATGCTCGCTAATGTATATTTACCTGTTTGCTTTCTTGTTTCTTATCTGAGTCATCACTAGTCATTCAGCACTGTAAGCTCAGGCACTAGATGTTGTTCCCACTCCAGATCTAGCACAGTGAGAGTCACACAGGATGCACTCATGAAACATGTGTTGAATGAATCAGAAAATGTGAGAAACAGCTGAACCACTGGAGACGTTTATCCCAGAGGAAAAAACCACACAAATGACCTAACTTCTTAATTCGCCCCTTTGAAGTTGCACAGGACAAACTCTATTTCTATTTTGCTTATAATTTTTTCTTATATTTTAAGAGATGGGATCTTACTATATTGGCCATGTGTGTGCCTAGCACATGGAAGATCTTTAATAAACATCCAGTAAACAGATAGGTGGATGGATGGATAAAAGCTACATCTCCACGGTAGTCAGACGCCTAATAGATTTAGTCATTCTTGAAATTTGGGAAAAAGAAAATTGGAAAGATACCGTTGTTTTCAAATGAAGATAACATCTTTTCTTTTCCATAAGCATAAGTGTAAATATGAACATTAAATTAGTCAACAGTCAGTTAAAGTATCTGAGAAATATTCTTACCGGAAGCGTAGTCCCTTCGAGGAACACTTGGAGGTGCTTTGACTTTTAGCCTGGAGGTAACAACCACGAGACAAAAGGTCAGTGAGCAGAACAATGAATGTCAGAGCCAATGCTACAAGCTGATATAGAGAGAATAGATAGACAACCAATAGCATAACGGCTTCTTTTGGACTCATCAATGGACAGATTTGATGTATCGTAATGTAGTGAAGCCTTAGTCAGAGGTTTTCCACTTCTCCCCACCTCCCCAGGGCAAGCACAGTGTGGCTATGACTTGGCAAAGGTGAAGTCAGGTGGAGAAGGGCTCAGAGAGGTCAGAATACTACAGTGGTAATCACTGAGTTCAGAGGTTCAAGGAAGGTAAGTGTCGATTGGTTGGTAAGGCAAGTGTTGACAGGAAGATAAGGTAAGATGAACTACATTTTAGTGGCTTACAAATGTTTAACAGGAAAAAAAAACAGTTATAGTAAGCATTTTAGTTGTAGGTTGGGCTAAAATTATTTTTGCACCATTTAAAAAATGCAAATAAGCCAGACATGTTGGCTCATTTCTGTAATCTTAGCACTTTGAGAGGCCAAGACAGGAGGATTATTTGTGCCGAGGAGTTCAAAACTATCCTGGGTAACGTAGTGAGACTTCATCTCTACAAAAAATAAGCAAAATGAGCCAGGCATGGTGGCATGTGCCTGTGGTCCCAGCTACTTGAGAGGCTAAGGTGGGAGGATGGCTTGGGTCCCAGAGGTAAGGGCTGCAGTGAGCCGTGATCACACCCCTGCACTCCAGCTTGGGTGGCAGAGTGAGACACTGTCTTTAAAAAAAAAAAAAAAGCCAAATAAGTGAACAGTGAGTGTCTTAAGATTGGAGATTATGATACTCATTTTATTTAGTATTCAACTCATTTTAAGCACTCTCAAAACGACTTTAGTATCTTTATGCACATATGAAATGTGCTAAATATTCACAATCCTTCTCCATTCAATAAAAGAACAAAATTTAAATTACATTTTAGAAAATTATTCTAAGTTTTGTAAGTTCTGATACCTCCTTTTCCGCTACTTAAAATGAGTAAGTTTACAGTAAATTATTTGTAATAATTATTACCCATTTTAACTAAGAATTATTTGCTGAATGAAATTTAAAATATACATAAATAAAACTTATATCCAGTAGCCTTTATTTTCTAAAATATCATATCCTTCTATAGAAGCAGTATAACTGCTATTATATAGAAACATTTCATGTTTTGTAAGAAAAGAAAAGCAGCATAGAAATTTGTGTTTGATTAGAAAATGCACACAAAAAGAATTTACGAACCAAAATTGTAATTTGCAACAATAACAATACCTATATTTACATAGAAATTCTGGTTTTCTTTTTCTCCTAGGCTCTCAGTATCTATTATTTCATTCAATTCTCACAAGCCAGCAGGGTAGGCTGGGAAGATCCTATCATTAGGTTCGTATGAGGTACAGAGACAGAGATCGTCCAAGGTGTTGCAAGGAAGAAAAACAAAAACAAAACCAGATCTGGTGCCCAGGTTGCTTCAAGGAATAGTAAAATTTCCAAAAGCACAAACTATTTATTATCTACTATTTCTATCCTTCCATACAAGAAAAGGAAGAGTATTTTAACACCCCCAAATCATCTCAGAATAAAGAAAAAACTCATTAAAGGACTGTTAGCCACAGAACACTAGGAATAAAAGGTGTGGGTGAACTTTGTAGCTGGCTGCTGCACACAACCTTATTTTCTCATGTGGCCATGGACCAGTGAAAACCCTGTCACAGCCTTGCGTTAGGAAACCAGCTTGGTCAAGTGTGTTTCCTCCGTTCATGGTAGCACCTGCGGCCTGGCTCCAAGTAAGAGCATAATTGCAAGTCACTTTGAGCTAACGGGCCCCTGATGTCACCCCGCATAATGACTATAGCGGCCATAATTTCCAGGCTGAGAAGAAACATCGTTTTTCATGTAAAAGTGCTTTGGTCGTCCAATGGGCAGAATGTTTGAAACAGAAGCTGTCAGAAAAAATTTGAGCTCCACAGCTGCTGTAAATATGACTGACCATGGAATAAAGAGACATTTTATGCAGAGACTTCCTGTTATTGAGAACCGGTGTACTGTAAAGCTGGCAACGGGGGGAGAATTAATCTAGAATTGCTAGTGATTGTAACAAGGACTCTGTCATAGAGAATGAGATCCTATCTGTAGCAGAAATAATAAGGAAAAATCATCACACACCTCCCAGTCACCAGACAGAATATGAAGCCAAATTCTCCTCCTCTGTAAGATGACCACTACCTCACAAGCAGAAGGCCATTAATATTTTATGATGATCACTTATGCATAGAGACTCATTTACATTTCATAGACTGGAAATACCACCAAAAGTGATTTCTTATTTTTAATTTTAGCATAGATTAAAAAGAATAAGGATACTGTTTTGAATGCATAGAGAAATGAACTTCTATAAACTATTTTTTGGTCCAAAATTTGGGGAGAAAAATTTGGTAATAGCAATCAAAATTTTAAGGACACAACTCCTTCCATTTGGAAATTTCATTTCAGGAATTTAGCCTACTGGTATATTCAAGGTCTGCAATGAACATTTATTAAAGTATTATTCATGACATTTAAATTGGAAGAAGCAACCAGAGAATTTTGATTGAAATTGCTCTCCAGAATGTTATACCAGTTTAAATTCAACCCCCCCCTTAAAGATGGCCACCATATATAGCTAGTTAATTGAATTGTAATACATTTAAGGTAGACTATTAAATCATCTGTTCAGAAAAAAATGTGGTTAATTTTTACTTACTTACAAATAAAGATGTCCATGAAATAGCTTAAGTAAAACCAGCAAACCAGGTTGGTGGAATGGCGTATGCACTATGACAACATTCATGATGAAAATGTATGTGTATAGAATGTACAAGGTCAGTGTATGTATGTCTGTGTGTGTAAGCACACACAGACATACATATATAGACACACATTGAATTAACTTATGACAACATCCCTTTCCGGGGAGTGGGTTAAGATGGAGATACAAGGAAATGGGAGTTCATACATTCTGGCTTCTTTTTCTTTTCCCTGGTGAATCTGTATTAGTTTCATTTAAAAAAATTTTAAGACTTAACAGAATACCATTTTCCATTTTCTCTTGAAAGAGACTTACCTATTAAGATAAGTCTACCTTAGATTTTGAGTGGCAAATGCAGATATGTACCATTTTTATTCTCTTTAAAAAAAAAAAAAGCTTAAGAGATTTTGATGTACAAGGAGTTTTGTGGTGCTAGTTTTTCCTCTCCAGGTGCCAATTGAAAAGTTCATTTTAAGGTAAAAATTCAAAAAGCAGGAATCAAAATATGGAAAATGGATATGGCATCCTGAAGAAGCTAGGGCTGTGTTTTGTAGCTTTTCATTTGGATTGCTCCATAGATGTCTTGGTAGTCCTTAGCTAAATGGTTATAGAAATGATTTTCCTGCTTTGACATTTGTTAGGCACCTTGAATGGGCATAGCTCACCTTCCCTGCAGTGAGAAGGAAAATCAAAGTCCCCTGAGTACCACTGCACTCACTTGTCCTGTTCCAGAATGTAGACCTAACCACCATGGATTCCAGCCAATAGCAAGGAAGGGTTGTATGCTAAAGAGGTTGAAACTCCTCATCAAGTTAATAGAGAAATTTGTTTTCTTCCATGTACCATATGCTGACTTATTTTATATAACTAAATATTTAAGCAGAGTCAAACTTACTTTTTGATTTTATTCATTATTCCACCTTCATTGTTTTTAATATCATGGACTATCTTTTGCAGCTGCCTGTAAAAAAAGCAAAATTAAACATATTAATAACTGGTCTGATTTTTTTTTTTAAAAAGGCTTCTACTCTTCTTGAATATAAAAAAGAAGGGAAACAAGTCTTACCAAGAAAACCTCCAAATAGGACGAATTATATTGTATTTAATTAAATTGACCATCTGCTACTTTAGCAAAAGAGAAGTATGACTGATTCCACAAGGAATGTGGTCACTGGGCTATGTCCCTCTCTGCTGAGATGTCTGGGCCAATCCAGGCTGTAAAGAAAGAAATTCTGATTTCTTGATCTGTCTGTTCTGAGGAGACACGAGGCAAAAGTCCTCCAATCCTATTACAAGCCGTGTTGTTCATTGGTCACTGTCTTAGAGTATCCACATTATGAAGATAGGTGCTACTCTGTGGACGCAGCAGAGGCTTCAATCAGGCCCAAGGTTCTTATTTTTTAAAACGTTAGTAGGTAGCATCTATTAAAACTTCCATTTAAAAGTTACTCCTACATAGAAGTCATAAAGAAAATGATTATTAAATCTGGCTGATATTCGAAACTTCTTTAGAAGAAGAAGTAAAACAGGCAGGAGAATAGGGTCTGGAGGCAGGGAACCTAAGGCCAATTTGCACTGACTTCCTAGAACTGAAACAAAAGGAAAAACCAACCTCTCTATGCCCAAGTAACAAAAGGATCAGAGACTACTACTACCTTTGCACTGTGTTAGAGATGAAAAATGTAAAGTACCTCCTGTAACCAATCAGACTGATCCCAGGCCAAGTCTTCATGTGTAACTTTGTACCTTCACTTCAGTCTCTGATTGGTCACCTTCTGCAACCAATCAGACTGGTCATGGACCACTCCTTCATTTACATAGGGTGTATCCTAGTAACCAATGGGAAACCACTAGAAGGTATCTAAACCCTGGAAAATTCTGTAACTAGTGGTCTTGAGCCCCTCGGACAAGCCCATTCCCATTCTGTGGAGCGTACTTTCATTTCAATAAATCTATGCTTTCATTGCTTCATTCTTTTGTTGCTTTGTTTGTTCATTTTGTTCAGTTCTTGTTCAAAATGTCAAGAACTTGGAAGACTCATAGCCAAGAACCTCCACTGGTAACAATATGTACAAATTCAAAAGATAAATGACATGCTAAAAGAAATATTTGCAGTATATAGTAATAATAAGAACTACGTATTAGGTTGGTGCAAAAGTAATCACGGTTTTTGCCACTAAAAGTAATGGCAAAAACCGAGATTACTTTTGCACTAATCTTCCTTGATTTACAAAGAAATATTTTAACTCAGTAAGAAAAAGAGAAACAATTCAATAGAAAAATAAGCAAAAGATATGAACACATGGCTAACAGAAAACAAATACAAGTGGCCAACAGACCAATGAAAAGATATTGAACCTCACTTATATTTAAACAAATCTAAATCAAAACAACAGTGAGATGTCATGTTTGCCTATCAGACTGGCAAAACCTAACAACTGTAATAATATCCAGTGTTGGGAAGGTAAAATGTTACAATCAATATCTGTCAAGATTTAAAACGTCCATGACTTTTGACCCAGTAATTGGACTGCTAGGAATTTGTCTTATGAACATGGTCACAATGTGGTATCAGTATACATAGATAGGCATGTTTATTGCAGCATGGTGTGTAAGAACTCTCTAATCCTCTCTGCTCCTCCTGCCCTCTCTGCAACCATAACTCTGAAAACAACCCAAAACTCATCAATCATTAAAAGGGAACTAATTCGCCGGGCCCGGTGGCTCAAGCCTGTAATCCCAGCACTTTGGGAGGCCGAGGCGGGTGGATCACGAGGTCAAGAGATCGAGACCATCCTGGTCAACATGGTGAAACCCCGTCTCTACTAAAAATACAAAAAATTAGCTGGGCATGGTGGCACATGCCTGTAGTCCGAGCTACTCAGGAGGCTGAGGCAGGAGAATTGCATGAACCCGGGAGGCAGAGGTTGCGGTGAGCCGAGATCGCCCCATTGCACTCCAGCCTGGGTAACAAGAGCGAAACTCTGTCTCAAAAAAATAAAGGGAACTAATTAACTAAATTCTGATAGATCCATGCAATGGAATGCCACAGACCCCTAAAAGAAAAAGAAGAATATGTGTCTATGTTGCTGCCTGGACCTTCTACCTTCTAAAAAGGGGATTGTTACTTTATGATGTTTTAAAATATTTGAATTTTTATAGCTTGTGTATATATCATTTGTATTATCTGTGTTATATACATATATGGAGAAAAATGTTATAATGGGAGGATAGGAGCATGTTATGTTTTCCTCATAATAATTTTCTGACTTAAAAAAATGTACAATAAAATTTCACATGGTTCTTCCCTGAAAGAGGAGGATGTTTTAATTCACCTTTCAGGTAAGTTCTTCCTTTGTTCTGAGAAAACTATTTGACTGGACCCTTTAGATAATGAGCTGTACACAATTATTGTTCTTGCGGGAATTGGTGATTTCCCCATAACCCTGAAAGTGGTTTTCTCTGACTCTGGGAGCTAGGCCTCAGAACTCTATAATTTTCTAGAATTTGTTCACATATACTCTGTGCCAAACCCCTTTCTTCTTTTCCTGAGGAAATAAAGAGAATCTTCAAGATAGAAGAAAGAAGGAAATGAAAACAAGAGGTCTGGCAGTGGAGAGAAAGAGAAATTGAGAGGGAAAGAGGTTGAAGTGGATTGATTGCAGGGAAACTCAATAACTTCATGTGGAGAGCAAAGGGCAGCTCTAGTTGTAAGCTGACTGTAACTGGACGGAGTTAGCATTAGCTTAAGTTAATGCTTAACCAACTTGAAGAGCAAAATGAGCCAGCAGTGAAGAATCCTGTCAGAAATTTGTCAAGAGTGGGATACAGGCAGAGTAATAGGAAACTGGGGGCCAATTTGCATAAGTAATTTTGCTGTGGATATAATTTTGCTGTGGATGATGCAAAATGTTGCAAAAGAATTGGATGCAGTTTTGCCATTTGCTCAATTTGGCATTTGGTGCTTCTTGACATTCCCTAACTACTTTTTATTGTATATAATTACAACTATAACAATCATACTATGTAACTATATAATTATAGTAAGTTACTGAAGTGTTTCATAAACTATACTTTTTAAAGTTGATGTATAATAGCAGTACATTTTTATGGGTGCATTCGATATTTTGATATATGCATATAATGTGTAATGACCAACTCAGGGTAAGTGGAATAGCCATCACCTCAAACATTTATCATTTCTTTGTGCTGAGCACATTAGCACATTCCAAATTTTCTCTTCTAGCTATTTCGAAATATACAATAAATCATTGTTAATTATAGTCACCCTTCCCTTTCCTCCCCTCCCTTCCCTCCCCTCCCCGCCTCCCCTCCCCCCTCCCTCCCCTTCTTCCCTCCTCTTCCCCTTCCCTTCCCTTCCCTTTCCTGTCTTTCTGGCTTCCTTGCCTTCCTTGCCTTTCTCGCCTTCCTGCCTTCCCGCCTTGCCTTCCTGCTCTTTCTTTCAAGTCATAGGTAAGTAGTGGCTGGTTGCATAGGCTATACAGCTTTTATCTAAGTAGGCGTGACAAGAAGCAGTGAATCGGGATCCCTCAGCTTGAGGGAGCAGAGAGATGACCAGATCACATGACAATCTTAGTCTGAGACCGGAGAAGCAAGGGCTATGTCAGAATAAGTGCTGAATGCCTGGCTTCCGGGAGGCTGAGATCAAGAGGCTTGGACCTGAAGGGCAGGGAGGGAGGGGACAATCCCAGGTTCCCTCCTGTGCCTTCAAACCCAGCCTCTCTTCCAGATCACCCTCTGAAACAGTGCTTTCTGGAGTAGGGTATAAAGATTGCCTGTATTTGTTTATTAAAAATTCAATTTTATTAGAAATTCCTAAACTATATCAATGGAATAAAAATTCCAGGTGGGGCCCAGCAATCTGCATTTTAACAAATTTCCTAGGTACACAGAAGGTTGAGAGTCATTTTTAAAAGGATTAGGCCAGGTTTATCCCCTTCTAGGCTGGGTTTAAATGGAAAGAGCAAAAGAGGCGACTTCCCAACCTCCAGGATATCTTCCCCCATCCACCGTGGCCTGGAATAGCTTTAACAACAAATCTTACTCTTTTCTCCTTAATGAGTGACTGAAGGCTTACCCAGTCATTCTTCCCAGGAAAGGAAACACACTGGCAGCAGGAATTTTAGTCAATGGTATGACGGCTGCTTTCAACAGGGGGAAGATAACGGAAGGAATTGGCTGTAGTTGCCGATGGCCAGGCATTCACCTTTACCTGGGTTCAGATTAACACAAGTCGGACACAGTGAAGCTTCCAGTCTGCCTGCCTTCTCTTCCCAGGCAGCTTGGTGTCAGAGCAGGGACTCCGAGCCAAGGAGCTAAATGTATACAGCCCAGCCTTCTTCAACGAGTCTGACCTTGCATCAACTGGTAGTCTTTACACACCTTCTTCTTAGATGAAAAGGTAGGTTAAAGAAATGGCCTTGACCTTGGCTGTGCATTAGAATCACTTCGGGGACTTTTAATAATCCTGATACCCAGGGCTTTGCCCCAAGCATTTAAACCAGAATCATTGGCTCTCAGGGGATCCAATGTGCAGCCAAGGTTAAGAACGGGCCGGGCGCAGTGGCTCAAGCCTGTAATCCCAGCCCTTTGGGAGGCCGAGGCGGGCAGATCACGAGGTCAAGAGATCGAGACCATCCTGGACAACATGGTGAAACCCCGTCTCTACTAAAAAATACAAAAAATTAGCTGGGCATGGTGGCGCGTGCCTGTAATCCCAGCTACTCAGGAGGCTGAGGCAGGAGAATTGCCTGAACCCAGGAGGCAGAGGTTGCAGTGAGCCGAGATCGTGCCATTGCACTCCAGCTTGGGTAACAAGAGCAAAACTCCATCTCAGGAAAAAAAAAAAAAAAAAAAAAAAAAAAAGAACCACTGGCAGTGTTATCAGGATAGGAGATCTTTGCACAGGGAAGATTGTCTGGCCAAGAGAGCACAAGGAGAAGAATCCATAGAAAGAATCCATAGAAAGTTATCTGCAGGCTCAGAACAGCCCCAGGCATGTGGAAGAATAAGTAAGTCCAGGGAGGATGGGGTTGAAGGATACCGAGCTCTTCCAGGGCCAAGAGGGCATGGGAGGGCAGCTGTATGCAGAGATTTTGGCCACATCACCAGAGTTGTCCAGGAAATTACATATTTTACAAAAATACTTTTCCAGTAACTTTTATTAAATATAGGAGATGATTTAACAGATGATATTATCTGTAAGAAGTATTTTTTTAAGTTTAATAGAAAGAAGAGGATCAGAAAACATCTTGTTTTCCTTGTAGCTCTTTAGTGCTGTCACAGAGAATAATGAAAGGCAGGTTTCACGATATTATTTTTTTTTCCACTTGTCTTTCAGAAAGGGTGGAATGCAAAGCATTGCTAATCAGAGAAAATCCCTGTTTAATCTCCATGTAGGAATGGATTAAAGAGTGTCTCAGATAAAAGTGGCCCTTTATAAACAAACAGAGCAAATAAATCCTTCCTTCTTCATTCCTGTATCTTAACCTCAGGTCCAGTTCTTGAGTTTCCAACTTTCAGTGTTTGTAGGGCTGGTCCTCCTCTCTGAGCCAAGATCTAAGCCTACACTTTCCCCTTTACATCAGGAAAATGCAGCAGCTTGCAGCAGGGCCCTCCCATCCATGCTGTGAGGGCTTGTTAGGGCCTCTTTCAATGAATATTTCTAAAACCCAGATTTCAACAGATCACTCCCTTCTCAAGAGTGCAGCAGCTCCCCAGCATCTACTTAATCAAGCCTGAGCTTTTTGTCATGTCTCAGAGCCATTCAGTCTCACCCTAACCTCATATTCATATAGGGTATTTTATTTTTGTTACTAAATTTTAAACAGTTCTATGACAGAAAATTGAAAACTACCAGTAAGAATAAGACAAGGGGCTGGACGTGGTGGCTCCTGCTTGTAATCCCAACACTTTGGGAGGCTGAGGAGGGCAGATCACTTGAGGTCAGGAGTTCAAGTTCTGCAAGAACCCCTGGGGGCTGCTGGCTCAGCCCTTTGCTTTATCCACATATACTTGGGTATCCTTAGATCATCTGTGCTGATACAATTGACCTGGCATCTCTAACTTACATGTTTCTAAAATCAATTTGGAGTAGAAATCTCTGTAACGTTTTCCTTGGCATACATAGAAACAAAAATATATCCATGAATACTCTTTACCATGAATGGATTTTTAAAAACAATTTTAAACTTTAAATTTAAATACATTTAAAAATAAAAAAAATTAACGATCATCATTAGGTCTGTTGATTCTCTAGCTGACGTCTTCCTTTTTCAGGTGTTTAATAAAACTGGCTCCCAGTTTCTCCTTAAGATGCTGCTCATACAGTATATTTTATTTTTGTTCCTAAATTTTAAAACAGCTATATGATAGAAAATTGAAAACTGAGAATAAGAAAAAGGGCCAGGTGTGGTGGCTCACGCCTGTAAGGCCAGCACTTTGGGAAGCCAAGGAGGATGGATCACTTGAGGTTAGGAGTTCAAGACCAACCTGGCCAACATGGTGAAGTACATGGCTCTACTAAAAGTACAAAAATTGGCTGGGCCTGATGGCATGTGTCTGTAATCTCAGCTACGTGAGAGGCTGAGGCCTGAGAATCACTTGAACCCAGGAGGCAGAGATTGCAGTGAGACAAGATTGCACTACTGTACTCCAGCCTGGCCAACAAAGTGAGACTCCATCTCAAAAAAAAAAAAGAAAGAAAGAAAAAGAAGAAAATGGAACTTATAAGCTGGCATCCTTGGATCTTCAGGCTTGAAACTTCTGAATGTTCTTTAACCCTTTTTCTTTTTCACTCTTTGGCTCTTCAACTCACATCCCCAGTCACATCAAAAAGGTGCGCCGCAGTAGCCAGGTATCGGGATCAGCAAGTGCAGAGTCTCAGAGGTGACACTGTGTGAGATGTCTGGGGTCCAGTGAGCAACTGAGAGTGGCAGGAGAGTAGGTGTTGAGGGGATGTTTACAAGACAAAGATGAGACTGCAGGGAGCAGAGACAGATAGTCAAGGGACTTGTTCAGCCAAGGAGATGGAGGTTACAGGCTTCCTGCTGGAAGTCCTTGGAGACCTTTCCTTGGGTGTGTCGTGATGAGGGTGGAAGAATGGAGGAGGACCTCGGGACAGTGGTGGCTGGGACACCGGTATGGAGGCAACTCTGCCAGGCCCAGGCCCGAAGCTCCTGACAGCATGGTACCAAAGGCAATGGAATAACACTAGGAGTGCCCTTAGGGCCTCCGGGGCCTGAGATTAAATAAATCCGCAGGACTGATTCTGTGTTCATTTAAAATTCCAATGGTTTCTTCATGGATTTTGGGACATTCATTTTGATTTTTAAAATATTATATTAAATGCTATTTGTATCAATGTATTGATTGGGGGGGTTACCCCTTACAGTTTAATGTCATGATTTGCTGTTTTATACATGACTTTTTTTGTTTTATTCCACAAATATTCAGTGTGTGCACACTGGGCATGGCACATGCGGGAAACAGAGCCAACCTGAACACAAACCCTACCCTCTTGTAATGCAGAAAGGGGCCCCTTTCACCACTTGATCACATGACAGGAACCTTCCGGCTTATGTGAAGCCAGACAACAGATACAGGCAGACCGGAGAATTCTGCGATTCACCCAAAACATCCTCCTTTCAGGTCACTTCTGGCTTAAAGCTGAAGTCTTTGGCCACCAAGTCATCATTTTGAATGCTACGTCTTTTTTTTTTCCTATTATTTTAATGTAAAAACCTTTAAAAATATTTAAATTATAGCAGCATCCCTTTGGGAAAGCTCTTTTTTTTAAAAAAAAATTATTTATTGTACTTTAAGTTCTGGGGCACATGTGCAGATCGTGCAAGTTACATAGGTATGCACGTGCCACGGTGGTGGTTTGTGACATCCATCACCCCGTCATCTACATTAGGTATTTCTCCTAATAGCATGCTGCTTTTCAGTGACTATCCGGTTATTTGCATGCAGCAGGACTCCTAGGACAACATCCCCTCCTCCACTCTTTCTAAAGCCCTGTCCATTTCTAGCCCCGGCTTCCTCATGCTCACTTCCTCCAGCCTGGCCTTTCTACGAAATAACGGGAATTATATTTAGATTTGCGAATTCAGCACTGGAGGCTGCTTCCTTCTGGAGAGCGAGCTCATGGTGGAGCTGGCACAGTTTTGAGAGCTTTGACAGTTCCTTCCATGATGTGAGAACTTGAACAAGCCTCTCAAGGTCGAGTGCCTTCCTCCTCCATTTCACAGATGCAGATACTGAAGCCCAAAGAGATCAGAGATCATGATGGATGGGTGTCTCACACTATACAGCAGACTCTGAATTTTGCCTATAATTAAGGTAGTCACAGAAATTTGGAAGTGAGAGAGACTTTGGGAATTTCCTGGGTCAACCTCCTCTTATATGAAGGGAGGAAATTAAATTCCAGGGAAATTTTGCAATTGCCCCAAGGTTAAGTTAGTTGAGGACTCCTTTAACTCTTTTGGTCATACCTGTTCCTTCCCTTTCCACACACGGCTCAAATACCCTGCTAGAGAAGAAGCTTCTCCATGGCAAGAGGTACCCTCCACCTTCTTATGCTATAGTTCAGAGCCGTGATTATAGTAAAAGCCCAATAAGCCATTGTTGAAAGAAGTGGCATGCATGCCAGCGATCAGACTTGGAAAATCAACGACAGCAAAAGCCAGCATTTACTGAGCATGTACTATGTGCCAGGCACTTTGTGTGTGTTATCTCATTAACCCTCACAACCACCCTATGAAGGAGGTCCTATTATTATCCCCATGTTTATATTGTGATAAAAAACATGTAACGAAAAATTCACCATCTTAACCATTTTTAAGTGTTCAGTTCAATAGCATGAATATATTCACATGGTTGTGGTCATCCCTATTTTTATAGATGAGAAAATTTGATTCAGAGAGGTTAAATAATTTGCCTAGATCCTACAGTGAATAAATGACAGAGCTGGGATTCGAAATCAGGTCTGACTCCAGAGCCCATGCTCTCAACCCCTTCTGGATGATGCATGCTAACTTGTTTCAACTTGACCCCTCACCAGGGCAGATGACTGGCTTCCCCACATATGTGCCTCTCTGGATACATTCCTCTCTGTCTGTGGAGACAGCATCCATTCTCTCTACCAGCCCAGTAATCCTTACTGGTGACACATGTATCCCTACCCCTGCCTTGCTATTGGTCCCCAAGGTTAGACTTTTTGCTAGAGGGAAGTGTCGGGTCTTCAGAGCCTGTTTCAGACTTTGGGAGGAAGAGGGAGAGTAAAAAGAGGAAGGGACAAATGGTAGGAGAAAGGGGAAAGAGAGTGGGTAGCACATGTGGCAGGAAGGAGGGAATGTGGTAGCGGCCCTCTGGGGTCTGGAATGTACTCAGTAGAGTGGCTGAACAGAGCAGCTGGAGGAACATCACCATCGTCCATGGATCCTTTCTCAACACCCTAAGCAGAAAGGCCACCTGAGGGTCCCGGAGTAGAGGGGCTGTGTTCCCTGACATGTGAGCATCATCTTCCTGCCAGGATTGTTTCTTACTATCCATTTATTAATCGTATAAAGTAATTTGCAAGTTTCTTCAGACAGTTCACACCCTACTTTTTTTTTTTCTTGCTTGTTTCTTTTTTTTTTTTTTTTTCCCACTGAGATCTGCAAATATTTTGTGGTAGTTTCTGGCATGTCTGAATGGCTGAGCTGGGTTATATGCAGACAGAAATTGGGCTGACTTGGCATAAGCAGGAGCAGGGATGATTCCACTAATACCCTGAGTCCTTTAAAAAAAACCCTGGTAGGATTTACCCTATCAGAGGCAGTTAGGTGTCAGGCACACCACCCTGAGACTGAAGAGATGGCAAGGAAATGATGCTATTCCTGCTTTAAAAATTGCTTAGGGTGGGGCGCAGTGGCTCACGCTTGTAATCCCAGCACTTTGGGAGGCCAAGGTGGGTGGATCACCTGAGGTCAGGCGTTCAAGGCCAGCCTGACCAACATAGAGAAACCCTGTCTTTACTAAAAATACAAAATTAACTGGGTGTGGTGGTGCATGCCTGTAATCCCAGCTACTCAGGAGGCGGAGGCAGGAGAATTGCTTGAACCCAGGAGGTGGAGGTTGCAGTGAGCCAAGATTGCACCACTGCACTCCAACCTGGGCAATAAGAACAAAAACTCCATCTCAAAAAACAAAAAGTTCTTTGAAGCTTTGTCATTTGATGTAACAGCAGAAATTGTCATGGCCCTTCCCCTCTCTGATTTTAGGGGCCAATGGTCTTTGGGGCCTCCAGGGATACAACAATTTCCTTTCTTTTAGCACACTGGAACGCTTGCTGGACCTTGCTCTCCCCACCCACCTGGTTGAGAGGTCTTGGGTAAAGGGAAACTTCCTCATAAAACTATATAAAGCCGGGCGCGGTGGCTCAAGCCTGTAATCCCAGCACTTTGGGAGGCCGAGGCAGGTGGATCACAGGGTCAAGAGATCGAGACCATCCTGGTCAACAAGGTGAAACCCCGTCTCTACTAAAAATACAAAAAATTAGCTGGGCATGGTGGTGCGTGCCTGTAATCCCAGCTACTCAGGAGGCTGAGGCAGGAGAATTGCTTGAACCCAGGAGGCGGAGGTTGCAGTGAGCCGAGATAGCGCCATTGCACTCCAGCCTGGGTAACAAGAGCGAAAAATCTATATCTATATCTATATCTATCTATCTATATATATATATATATATATGAGGATTGCAAAAACCAAAATAGTTAAGGGAGACTCTTGTGTTCATAGGAGATGATACAGACTCTCTTGTCTTCTATTCCAAGTCCCTTGGTCATAGCCTCCCTCTGGGGAACTCCCATTTACTTAGGTGTGGTCTCCCACCTCTGGCCTTTCCCTTCTTCTTATCACCATGTTCCTGAACAATGTTCCACTCATCCAGCTAGACTGTTGATTGAACCACCTCTGTGAGCAGGTAGGAGAGCTCTCTGCCCCTTTGGTCTGAACTGGCCATCAGATAAATGAGTCCTGCCTGGTGCTAGTGACAGTAATGACTCAGTGCCTGAACCTATTACACTTAGTGATGTTAAATTTTGAACCCAAACTTTGAGACACTGACATACCCCATGTAGATGCCTCTCTAACAATACAATTTGGGGCACCAGAGAAGCACAGACCAGGAGGAAGCGGACATTCACTGAACTGTTACTCTCCAGTTCTCCAGTATAGGGAGGTACTATTCTTTTTTTTTTTTTTTTTTTCTTTTTTTTTTTGAGAGGAAATCTCACTCTTACCCAGCCTGGAGTGCAGTGGTGCAATCTCTGCTCACTGCAACCACCACCTGCCGGGTTCAAGCAATTATCCTGCTTCAGCCTCCAGAGTAGCTGGGACTATAGGTAAGTGCCACCATGCCTGCAAATTTTTTGTATTTTTAGTAGAGATGGGGTTTCACCTTGCTGGCCAGGCTGGTCTTGAACTCCTGACCTCATGATCCACCCTTCTCAGCCTCCCAAAGTGCTGGGATTACAGGTGTGAGCCACCGTGCCTAGCCAAGAGGTACTGCTCTAATACCCCTGCTTCATATTATATGTTATTAGTAGATATTATTATTCCCATTATTCAGATGAAAAAACTGAGGCCAAAAGGGATTAAGTGATCTTCTCAAAGACCACGAGCTAGTAAGTGCAGAGCGAATGATCAAATCCACGTCTGCCTAATTTTTTTTTCAGTCTGACAAAAACACCTTCCAGGGGCACCTCTTAAAATGTCACATTGGTGCTGTGTCTTTGGTCTGTATGTAAGACCAGCTTTGCTCTTCATAATTATAACTCACTCACAGATGACAGGAACAACTGTGGGAACATTCTTTGCAAAATATATAGCAGTAGGATACCAAACACTGAGTCAACACGGAATTCAAGTTTGGGCCTGGAACACACAACTGCCTGAAATACTGACAGCAGGAATTTTCAGCAGGCTTTTTGACGAATAAGTGGCTGCTTTTTAATTTTAAAACAAATGTCTATGGAACGTATAAAGCACAGACAAAGCCTGAATGTTACACTGGCCAGGAAATTCCATAGGCCAACACAGAAGGGTTGTTCTAGAGCTTCAGCAGAAGCCTCTCTGGGGCTCAGCTTTCTCACCTGTGGAGTAAAGGTGCTGGAGAGGGGTTCTTTTAGTCCTTGCAAGGTGAATTTCTGTGCTTCTCCATGGAAGCCTATGTCTCTGCACATTGTAGAAGCAGGCAAGGCCCGAGTCCTCATGGAACCCCTGACCAGCACTGGCAATATAATTTCTGGGGCCCAATGTAAAATGAAAATGCAGGGTCCCTTGGTCAAAAATTGTTAAGAATTTCGACTGCAACAGCAGAGCATTAAACCAATTGCTCTGAGCACAGGACCCTGTGCGACTGTACAGCTACACACCCAGGAAGCTAGGGACCTGTGTTCCCTACAACGTGTGAAGGAAGGGAATCTGCAGTAGGTGGGAGGCAGGGATGCTCCTGGGGTAATGAGAGCCTTCTTTAGGAAACTGGCCAGCAGAGGAGTGTGGTTCAGCAAGCAGTCACCACATGTCCCTCAAGCTGGCTTCTTGGCCTTGCTTTAGAAATAAACATGGGAACAGCCCTGCTAGGCTGAAGGAAATGGTCTGTTTGGAGGCCTAGACCATTGTGCTGCAAAAGGGTTGTGAAAACATCAGGGTAAAAAGTAAGGCTACAGGTGTAGCTTCTGGTGGACTCCCTTTCAGAAGAGAGGTGAAGGCAGGACAGGTCAGAAAAGGTGGTGATACAAGGAGGGTGGGGAGGGATCTTGATGCGGAGCAGATAGCCCTCAGCTGTGGAACAAAGCACAGGGAGGAAGGAGGTGAAGTCAGGCTTTCTTGCTCATTGCTAGATGGAGACAAATATGCCAGTAATAAGAAGGCTCAACACACAGTCAAGAGGTGCAACCTCCGGAGAGAGGGTTTCTGCCGCAGTAGCCAACCCAGTGCCCAGTGTCAGCCCAGCACCAAAGCTGCTTCCCTACAGATGTGCTGGGGAACCCTGAGATCACGTGGGACCTAGAGGATGGCAGCCAGTGTCACACTTCAGGGTTCTCTGTTCCCTTGATCTGGAGCAGGGACTTGAGTGGGGGCTGGAATTCTACCCCATCAGCAGGTGAGGCCCATTTCTGGAGCAGTGGGTGAATCATATTCTTAACTCCTGATAATGTGCGTGGTTCCTAGGGACCTAGGAAGCCCGGCATAAACACAGAACGAGAAATACTAAGGCTGTCTTTGAGCTCCTAAACATCAACATCTGACAGGGCAAACACAGAGAAGCAAGGTCACCCTAAAGAAGCAGAATGGCCCCAAGTCTGTGAGATCTATGGGGGACCTGATGGAATGTAATCACCAATTCAGACACAGGCTGTCCAATGGAAGGCAGTGGTTGTACCTCTCTGACCGCCGCTCTGCAGAGTTACTCCAATCCAGTAATCTAAGAGGCAAGGCTGGAAAATAACTGTGATTCGGTCCTTGGAAGCCTAATTAATTGTATCATAGTCCATTTGGAAACATGTTCTGTGAAGAGGAAGGGTTGTTCAGCCATGGTACACAGTCACTGGGTCCAGAAGAGAGGTTCCTCAGACATGTGGACTCTGGTTTAGGGTTTTCCTGGCACAGTCATGCCCAGAGTGGGAGAGGAAGTCTCCTTGAGTTTTCTTGGCTGATGACTCTGAAGTCCACTCACACTAAGCCAGTCTCTGATAATGTGGCTCCCATGGTGGCTTGCCCACAGGGAAAAAAAGTCCTTTCCAGCTGCTCTGGGTATTCCATCCATCTGTGTGGCTCAAGATGGCCCAGTTGAGTGGCTCCTCAGCTGACGGGATGCAGGTGGACAGTGTGAGGAGGATGGAAAATCAGACTGTCCAGGAAGTTGGTCTAATCACCACTAGATGCTGTGCCTCCTGCCTGGAGCTCTCCATACTGCTTGCCACCCCAGTTAAAAGAAGTTGGAACCACAAATGTGAAGAGGAAGAGAGACAGCCAATAGCCCCTCTGCATGGGTGGGTTGAGGTACTGGTAGTTGTGTTTGCTTTTTTTTTTGAGACAGAGTTTTACTCTACCGCCCCGGCTGGAGTGCAGTGGTGCGATCTCAACTCACTGCAACCTCTGCCTGCTGGGTTCAAGCATCTCCTGCCTCAGCCTCCCAAGTAGCTGGGATTACAGGTGGCTAATTTTTGAATTTTAGTAGAGATGGGATTTCACCATGTTGGCCAGGCTGGTCGTGAACTCCTGATCTCATGATCCATCCTCTTCGGCCTCCCAAAGTGCTGGGATTACAGGCATGAGTGACCACGCCCGGCTCTGTGTTTGCTTTTTATTGACTTGGTGTACCGACCAAGTGGCAAATACTCTTCTGGGAACTTCAGCCCATGTTGTCTCCCTTGGTCTTCACACAAGCCTGTGAGGAAGGTATCTCTAGTTTCCTTTGACAACTGGAAAACCGAGGTGTGGAGAAACCGAATGGCTTCAGGATTTATAGCTAGTAACTGGCCATTAGAATCAGCCCTGTTGGGCCCCAATGGCATGGTCTGTCTCGACACGTCAAGAAACATTTCCTGAGAGTCCTGAGATAAAATGGTAGCCTTCAAGAACGTAACATATGTCAAATGTGGTCTCTGTGTTGGAAGGATCACAGCTTCAGAGCTGAGAGAGACTTTGGGAAATGTTCTCAATTTGTAGAGTTTGGACCAGACAAACATAGGGGAGCTGAGGACCTATCCAGGAGGTGGTGGAAGAAAAGGAAAGAAAAGGCATATATGGAAGGGAAAGAAAGAAAGCCTGCAGGGTGTGGTAGGTGAGTGGGCCTCAGTGGAGGTGGAGAGGGGAGGGTCAGAGTAAGGGTTGATGACGATACCATCAACCAAAACAGGGAGGATCTGAGAGGCAGCTAGCAGTGGAAAGGTGAAAAGAGGGCGAAATTGTTTCTGAAGAACTGAACCAGAAAAATCAAGGAACTAAAAACTCCAATTGAAAACTCCAAGCCCTGAGAAGAGAAGGCATGTCTCAGAATCCATCAAATAAGGTCTCAGTGAGACCCCACCCAAGAAGACCCAGACACCCACGGCAGGGCTCTGTCATGTCTAACATTATTAGTCACTTAGATGAAGGCAGAGAAGCAATGTTTGTCACATCTGCAGTCCATGCAAAGCCAAGTGTCACAGATGTCAGAATCAATAGACAAAGTATTCAGAATAGCCAGACAGAAGAAATGGAACCAACATAAAACTCATCCGTGATCAATGGAAAGTTTCCATTTATCTTCAGAAAATCAATTACACAACTGTAGAATTGGTAAGAATAACAACAGAAATAATATTAATAGCGACTATTTAAAAAATCCAATAATCGCTATGTGCCAGTTGCTTCACAAAAGAATTTAGTTAAACCTTACAACAGCTCTACAACATGGGTACTGTTATTATTATCTTTATCTTACAGGTGAGGAAACCAGGGAGATTAGGCAATCGTGCCTAAAATCACACAAACCTTGATTTTTTTTTTTTAACAGAAAAATACCATACTCTTTAACCAATAAGATAACTAGAGAGACCTGATTTGACCACACGTGTGTCAAAGACCTTTTCTAGTTGTGAAAATTAGTGGGTATATGTTTGTTTATGCTGCAAAGAAAAATACACAACACAGAAGATGAGTCAATTGGGAGGTTACTAAAAACTAAAAATTTCATTTTCAAGTTAGTTTTACTAGTTTGAAAAGGGATATTTGCAAAGTGATCAAGGATTGTAAATGTTGAAATGTTCACCTAGAAGGGTGACATTTTTATGATCATAGGAATGTTGACTGTGGAACAATTGAGAATCCAGTTCCAGTTGTGTTTCTGATGATATTTTTACCTTATAAACTTAAGGGAAAATCATGGCTAAGAGTCAACTAAAAGACCCCGAGTGTCTATGAATTTCTGCTAACAGAGAAGCCTATTTTAGTGGTGCCTTGGGAGCAAAAACACGAGAATCTGTGCTCACATCTCTCTGTGGTCACATGCGACTTAGCCACCTCACCTGTCTCTATTCTTACACAGAAGAAACTCTCAAGGTGATGATCCATCCCAAACTGGGTGAATACGGAATATTCCCTCTCTTCTTTATTTTAAGAATTCCTCGTTTCCTTCCAATCCTGCATGCCCTCCCTCCTTTGGATGACTCTGCTTTCCCTCTCCTCCTAGCAATACCTTCTGCTCCACTCTCTTTTCAGTCCTGGGAATATATTCCCTGGATCAAGGTCATTCCTTTCAGCCCCCTAGATGGATACTCACTGTCTTTCTATTTCTGTGGCTAAGAATTTGAGCAAATTCTTACCTAAGCCTGAAAGTGTAAACATAACTGTCCACTTTTACTGTCATCCGGTACCAAATAATTACATAGTTAATCAACCTTCAGAATTGATATCAACCAGTCAGGACAGAGGACACAAATCACAAGAGGCAGGTATTTCATCTATCCACTCCTCACCATCTCATCTATCTAACTATGCAAAAGAATTAAGATGGCCCTTTGAGCCCATTGAATTTACAATTTCATTTTTTTGAAAAGTTCCACATCAACCATGTACATTTTACCAAAACAGGACGATTCTATAAAGACAACTGAGTAATCAAGCAGGAAAAATGTTACTTTTACGTAAGCAGATGAGTGTAGCATATGATTATCCATGGTATAATTTTGGTTTTCTATCCCATAATCTATGGTTGTATATTGCCCCTCAGCTGCTCTGTGATCAAGCTGGACTTTGTCCCAAAGGGAGGAATCATAAAAATATTTAAGTTCTAATGCCTTTATTTAAATTCCCATCTGGATTCCCTGAAAGAGGTTCTACGTCCTGGTATAGTTCTTCATTATGGAATATGTCTAAAAGAACATTTGGAACCCTCCTGCTCATTTGAGAGGAGGGTGCCTTGTTAGTTTCCTTGCATGTCTTTCTTCCCTCTCTTTCCCTCTTCCTTCTCACGCTGTGTCTCAAGTCCAGGCCTACCACCCTGGATGCTTGGGTTACCTAAGTGCTCCTCCCTCCAACCAGATCCCTGCCTCCAGTGACCCTCCCACTCCAACGCATCCTACCAGCCTCCTTTAAGCCTTGCTGTCACAACATCACTAACAGTATAACCTGTTCTCCCACTCCCTATGGTTAGGGCCCCCCTCACCATCCTTTGCAACGTAGACCCACCCTATGTGTCCAATCATACCAGGACCTTTGGGTCCCACATGCCCTACTCTATAGCTTCTGCTGGACAGAAAACTCTCCTCATCGTCCCATAAATGGACCATGCTTGTGTTAAGCTTCAGGTGACCACTTCTGTATTTCCTTCTTCCCAGCACATAGCATGTTTCCTCCAATTCTCCAGCTAGTTTATAATTTTACCCACCTCTCAAAGCCCACCTCTAAAGTATCTTCTCTATGAAATCTCCTCCTGCTACTTTAATTCTATTCTTACATTTCTTCAGTCACTTACAGTTTCCATTGTACCACCCCTACTCCTCATGAGGGTGTAGTTATTTGAGCCCAAGGGCAAGACTGAAGTGCCTTCCTGTTCCATCAGTGCTGATCACTCATCAGGAGTCAGCCCGTTCATGAAATGGTTGAACACGGTCAATGCTGCCTACTGATCCCAGATCATCGGTTCATTTCATATTACCTCCTACTAAGCACCTTCTAGGTATAGGACTTGTATTCTACTGTGAAAGGCTGTCCCTCTGCCAATTCCAGACCTTCTCTTAAATGTTGTCTCAAAAGCTTCAATTCTCTGGCTCCGTGTTATCTGTGATTACTTGTCTGCTACACGTGTCACGTCATCCCTTGAACATTTGGCTAAGTTCCAATATGTAATCAGAATATAAAACACTCGCTGAAATTTAAAAGTTTCAATCTCCAAAAGCCATGATGCCATTACAATGAGACAAAAAGAAGACTTTCAAAAGCAAAATTTGGGGAAGTTGTCTTTTCCATAGCTCCTCTACTCACGCTTGTGGGGCCGCTTCTGGTTTATTCTTTCTAAGAGTCTTGTTATAGATCATTGTTACATTAACATGAGGGTGTTGGAAAGACAGATCTAATCCCCCGAAACACACTCATAACATACACCCACAAAATAAATGAGAGAGTAAAACAGTGAGTAACAAATGATTACAGCTATCCTTAAAATTAAATAGTAACCTGCAATAAAATGAGTGAGGATTCAGTTTAGAGAAACCCTTCCTTAGAAAAGTTGGTTGCATTCAGACTCTGAAAGCTGACTTTCCGTAGAATCTAAGCCCTTGGCATTTCTGTTTTATTATCTTTCCAGAGCTTTACACTTTATTGTAAGGGCCAGCTAAAGTAAATCTCTGTTGTTCCTACACATTTTTAAAGAACTCAGTCCACTTCTATAGCGAGTGCCACCCAATGCTTTCCCTAAAAGCTTAGTCCACTTCCCTATAGCAAGTGCCACCCACTGAAGACTAGCAAAGCATTCCAGGATTTCAATATTTCTGAGATGCCATAAGAGCATGGCAAGGGGAGAAGGAGGTGAAGAAGGATAAGTATTGGGTGGGGAAAATCTTACCTCAACTTCTGACTGGCAGGGACGGTTATTTTATTAAGCTTGTCCATTCTGTTTGGTAATTCTAAGAGACACAAATAACTGTCCAGTGGTCACGTCAGCAGTTCCTGGCCCTCCTAGGGAGCAGCATGGCAAGCCCCTGGTCTCAAGGGTTCCGGCCACTTGAGTCTGATTTCTGAGAGCTCAGGCTGCTGGCAAACACCCCTGCTCTAGGGAGAAGTAAAACTTGCCCGAGCACATAGTCAAGTTTCATGTTTCTACATAATCATGTGATCTGGATAGCCAGCCAGCGTGGTGATTACTCCACGTTGTGTAAACTTTAATAGTGAAACCTATTGGGCATGCAGATTTCTTTCCAGCTGCTTTCTTTTACAATCAGATTTGTAACCAGGTTGGGACAAGCTTCTGGCTGGTCACGACTTCCTGTTTGTCCCAAACACATGTAGTCTGTTTCGAGCAGGTGCGTGCTGTAACTGGGAACTTCCTGGGCTCAAGGAAAAGCAGAGTAATCAATTCCATCTGAACATCTCTTGGAGATTTTCTACTTATTTGCATAAAGTCATGGATAAGCTTTTTCTGCTTACAGAACCATTATATCAAAATGGCATTTTTGTGTTTTTTCCTCCCCCTACCCCTTGCAGGCAATATATTTAAAAATAAATATCAGGAGGGCAGTGACATGGTGGTACAGTTTACACAGAGAGTTAGAGTCTATCTTTTTCTGGAGCTCTAATTAAAATGGAATGGGCAATTATCTGTTCACCTGGGGGTAGGGATGGGTGACCCAGGAAAGGGTAGATGATCTCCATCATAAGATGTGCAGCCTCCTTACTGCCTGGTAGAGTCAGGAGTTACCTTGCTGATAACTGAAATCAAACAAACCAGGATGTACCCAAAAGTCAGCTCAGAACAAATCTAGCAATTTCCCAGCAATGCAGTTCTGACATCAGGTCATTCTGAAGTCCTTCTAAAAGCAGAACGCCACTCCCCTCCTTGTGTTTGCCTCTTCCTGCCCTGTCCACAGCTTGCTTATCAGACCCAGTGACACGTCAGACATGGGGCCATCTCAAGTCCAGACAGGTGGGGTGAGGCTGGGAGGAGGGAACTATATCTGTAGGGGCTGAACCCATTCAGAGAATTCTACTTCCCTCCTGGAAGACTTTACATTTCCTTCTGCCTGATCTGAAAAATGCTGATTTATCTGTTGTTTAGAGAGCAAACTGCAGTCTAGGGTCAGGGAGGAAGAAAATGGGAAGGGCTTTTTGTACCTAGACACACTTTCCTGTAGCCATCGAGAATGCCCTGCTCACCCTTGTGGAATAAAGTGCACATTTTCAACATTTATCAAGGGAACCAGTCTTCTCCTGGGTCCAAAGAATACACGGCAGGACAAAATAAAGGGCTCCCGGTTACCCCTCCTGTTACAGATCCAAGATCTGGCTGAAGATTGGGGGAAAGAGGAGAAAGAGGTAGAGGAAGACAAGGAGGAGAAAGGAGACAGAGGAGGAGGAGGAGGAGACACAGGAGGAGAAGGAACAGTGGCAATGGCAGAGGTGGAAACAGTGTATGAATTTCTTCCCTCCTATGCCTCTTCTTTGTACAAATGGATGTTCTTTATTTCCCCAGGTAACCTTGATTGTTCACATTCATCACTGCCTATGAATTTCTGGTTTGATCAGATGTTTAGAAGCAGAATCTTCAGAGCTGTTGAAGGGTGGAGCCCTTCTGCTTGGCCAGGCCACTGACTTTGCCAGGCCAGCAAGAGAGCAGACAATGTCGTGTGAGAAAAATGCAGGTGCTTGTCTGCTGTCATCATTCATTTCCCCCAATCTGGCTGCTCGATTTTCTTGTAATGCAACCCGAAGGAGCTCTAGACCCGTTCTCCTCCTCTTGCATAATTCCTAACTGGAAGAAACAAGTAGGCTAGGATGGTAAAGGCACACACAATGTCATCAAAGATCAGGAAATTTAGGCTTCACTGCATGAGATGATAATAGTCGTTTCGTTCTTTCTGAATTATTGTAAAGTGCACCCCATAAGTCACTTGACTTTTTTCTCCACCAACAACTTTGCTCAGCACCTGGTTGACAACTCTTATTTCCCCAGAGAAAAAGACCAGAGGCAAAGGTTACACTTCTGCTTTTTCTTTTTACAGCCACTTTTCTTTCTTCTTTTTACTGTATTTAGTCTGACATGATGAAAATGAGAGAATGCATTTCCAGACTGGACATTTTGCTCCATGTGAAGTGCAGTGTGACAGCCTAATGTTCCAGGCCTGCCACAACCGCTCTGGCGTCTAAGTTGCCCCATGACTAAATGAAAATTTTAAATTATTTGACTCTAATTTTGAAGTGGGGAAAACCTTTCTAAGCACCACACAAAAAGGAAAAACAGTGATAAATGAGTAAATACACACACACACACACACACACACACACACACATTTAAACTTTTATATGACAAATGCACCATAAATGAAAGTCAAAATGCAAATGACAGGACCTCATAATTGGATTATCAAGAAGGTCAATGCAAAGATAGAAACTGATGATACCAAGTCTTAGCTGAGAACTTATAAAAGAAATGAGACCACACATCGTGGTTCCACAGCACACGTAGAACAATATACCATGATAAGCATTCAAGTTCGGTCTACATAGTACAGTGGACATGGAAATTAATGAATCACTAGATTCACAGATGAGAAATGAACAATCCCAATCTTAAAGAAAAGCTGGAGGGTTTATACACTGTTGCTAAAAGTATAAGGTACAATCACTTTAGACACAGTTTGGTATTCTCTGATAAATTTGATGGCATACATATCCATGACCCAGCACAGATCATAGTTGCAGAGCACTCTTAACTGTGTATATCAAAGTCATGTGCTAGAATTTTCACTGAAGTACCATTTGTTTCTTTTGTTTTTTTCTTTTGAGACGGACTCTTATTCTGTCACCCAGGCTGGAGTGCAATGGCTTGATCTTGGCTCACTGCAACCTCCTCCTCCCATGTTAGAGCAATTCTCCTGTCTCAGCCTCCCTAGTTGCTGGTAATACAGTCACACATCACCATGCCTGGCTAATTTTTGTATTTTTAGTAGAGACAGGGTTTCATCATTTGGTCAGGCTGGTCTCAAACTCCTGACCTCAGGTGATCCGTCCGCCTCAGCCTCCCAAAATGCTGGGATTACAGGCATGAGCCACTGCATGTCCATCAACAGGAGAACAGATAAATTAATTGTGAAATCTTTTCATAACAGAGTACCATTCAACAATGAAAATGGGCGAATTCCAATTGCATCAGTATGGATAAATAAAAAAAATAATTTGAGCAATAAAAGCAAGCTAAATAAGTATATACAGCATGATTCCATTTGTATTAAGGTTAAAGACATGTAAAACTAAGTAATGTATTATTTAGGATACATTCATATATGGTAAAACCAAGGAAGGGAATGAAAAATGAGTTAGTTACTAGGGAGCAAGATTGGAGCGAAGGGACACGCAAGCAATTGTAGTATATTTCTTAAGTTGAGGAGAGAGATCCAAGATGGCTGATCACTAGCAGCTCGGGATTGTAGCTCCCACTGAAAGAGCAAAGAAGGAGAGGACGCCACACCTTCACATGAATTCTTGTTGCTCACGCACCAGGAGATTCCCAGCGGAGGAGCCCCACGGGTCACCAGCGCGACTCTTGTGACCGGCGAGGCGGTTTTGCCGGCGCCTCGGAGCGTCGGTTCTCGGTGCAGAGTCGGAAAAGCACCATCAATCTTAACGCCGCTGATTTAGTCGGTGCAGTGGGTTGCTCGGATTTCGGCGCTGAGAATCAGTAAGCTGGACGTCCACTCAGAAACCCAATTACAAAGACGGTAATTATAAAGACCACAGATGGATGAATCTACAACGAAGGGAAGAAAACGGTCAAAGAAGGCTGAGAATACCCAAGATCAGAACGCCTCTTCCTCAGCAGGGGATCCCAGTTCCTCATCAGCAACGAAACAAGGCTTGATGGAGAACGAGTGGGTTCCAATTACAGAAGCAGGCTTCAAAACGTGGATAATAAGAAACTTCTGTGAATTAAAAGAACTTGTTATAACACAATCTAAAGAAACTAAGAACTTTGAAAAAAGGTTTGACGAAATGTCAACAAGAATACAAAATTTAGAGAGGAAAATAAGTGAATTGATGGAGCTGAAAAACACAATACGAGAACTACGTGAAGTATGCACAAGTTTTAACAGCCGAATTGATCAAGCAGAAGAAAGGATATCAGAGGTCGAAGATCAACTCAATGAAATAAAACAAGAAGACAAGACGAGAGAAAAAAGGATAAAAAGGAACGAGCAAAGTCTCCAAGAAATATGGGACTATGTGAAAAGACCTAATCTACGCTTGATAGGTGTACCTGAATGTGACGAAGAGAATGAATCCAAGCTGGAAAATACGCTTCAGGACATTATTCAGGAAAATTTTCCCAGCCTAGTAAGGCAGGATAATATTCAACTCCAGGTAATACAGAGAACACCACAGAGATATCTCTCAAGAAGAGCAACTCCAAGGCACATAATCGTCAGAGTCACCAGGGTTGAAATGAAGGAGAAAATACTAAGGGCAGCCAGAGAGAAAGGTCAGGTTACCCACAAAGGGAAGCCTATCAGACTTACAGCAGATCTCTCAGCAGAAACCCTACAAGCCAGAAGAGAGTGGGGGCCAATATTCAACATCCTTAAAGAAAAGAACTTTCAACCCAGAATTTCACATCCAGCCAAGCTAAGCTTCACATGTGAAGGAAAAATAAAGTTTTTTGTGAATAAGCAAGCACTCAGAGATTTCATCACCACCAGGCCTGCTTTGCAAGAGCTTCTGAAAGAACCACTACACATATGAAAGGAACAAACAGTATCAGCCTTTCTAAAAAAATTATCAAAAAGAGCATCAATATAATGAAGAATTTACATCAACTAATGGACAAAATAGCCAGCTAATGACAGTATTAAACTCACATATATTATTATTAATTCTAAATTTAAATTGACTAAATCCCCCAATCCAAAGACAGGCAATTTGAATAAAAAACTAAAACCCATCAGTATGCTGCATCCAGATCCATCTCACATTCAAGGATACACAAAGACTCTAAACAAGGGATGGAGAAAGATTTACCAACCAACCAGAGAGCTAAAATAAATAAATAAAAAGCAGAAGTTACAATTAAGCAACAAAGATCAAAAGAAGCAAAGAAGGACATTATATAATGATAAAAGGATCAATGCAACAACAAGAAGAGCTAAAGATCCTAAATATAAACGCACCCAATACAGGAATACCTAGACATACAGGACTTATAAAGAGACGTAGACTCCCACATAATAATAGTGGGAGACTTCAACATTAATATTAGACAGATCGATGAGACAGAAAATTAACAACGATATTCAGGTCTTGAACTCAGATCTGGAACAAGTAAATGTAATTAACATTTATAGAAGTCTCCACTTTAAATATACAAAATATACACTCTTATCAGTACCACATCATATCAATTTAGAAGTTTAAATGAAATCTTGGTTGGCTCCTTGTTTGTTATTCTCTTCCCTCATTTTCTTTCATGTCTCCATTATTAAGGACAATTATAGGCATACCCATATTTAGACTGCATTCTAGCCTGGGCAATAAAGCAATACCCCCATCCTCTCTCCCTCTTCCTCCTTCTCTTTCTTCCTCTTCTTTATTCTTAAAAAAAAAAAAAAAAAAAAAAAAAAAAGTTGAATGGTGGGTATAACTGTTCATTTTATTATTATTCTTTGTATCTTACACATACTGGAGGTATTATATATTTAACACAAATAAATTTTAAAAGATATGGCCTATCTTTGATCTTGTGTTGTAAGAAAAAAAAAAAGAAAGAAAAAAAGATCTGGTCTAGAATTATGGAGCAAAGCCAAGGTAACACGCCTAAACCTAAGTCAGATGGTGATGATCCACCATCTTTGCGAGACGATGAGACTTGAGAAAAAGAAGACGATTGCACTGCATCTTGGGGATGAGACCCAACCAGCCCTGGTTTTTTGGGGGCTCTTTGCCTGGCATTTGTAGATGACAACTACACCACCATGTTTATTGAATGCTTTCTGTGTTTCCTGTATTATGATGACATTCATTTTACATGTGAAAAAAATGATTCTGAGAGAGGCTAAGTAAACCAGTCTGAAGTTACATCACTCATCAATGGCAAAGCTGGGATTCAAACCCCAGTCTGTTTCCAGAGTCTAAGCTACTAATCATAGACTCTGCCACTGCAAGAGAGATTTCCTCTGATACTGCAGACAGCCCTGCTCTGGCATCGGGTACCAACTTAACCATGACCTTGGCCAAGTCATTTAGTCTCCCTCACCTCAACTTCTTATCTCTAGAGCAAGGGATTCTAAGAGGGCTTGGGCTTCATCTGAGTTGGAATCTGGACCTACCAACTTGCACAGAAACTGGTTAGTGCCGGTGGAAACATTCTCAAAGTTTCTAGAAGAGAAGTCTTGGATTCTCTTTACTAGACTGCTTCCCAAAGAAGGGCTCAGTAGCTGTGGCATTTACAGTGACTTGGAAGGAGTTCAAGTCCTCACTGAGGCTGGAGAGTCAAGCACAGTTCACTATCTTCTCTGCCACCACCCACTGATGGCTTTTCCCTTGCCAGGACCAGATGAGGCAAACTGCCACAGGGTGTCGGTCAGGTATAATGTTGGTGCTGTGCAGTCTGGTTCTATGCAGAACTATAACCTATTTCCAAGAGGCTCAGCCTCACAACAACTCCGTGGGGGCACAGGGTACTATGGTCATTCCTGTTTTATGATGTGAAGTCTGATCCCCAGAAAGGTGATGAAACTTCCTCAAGGCTACCCATCTTCCTGACATCTGAGCTAGGGCCTTTCGCCCCCAAACCAGTCACTCTCCTTTCCTTTCTTCTGCTGGTCCCCTTTCTCAGGGTTGGGGCAGAGATGCATCCTGCAGCAACGTCAGACCTGGCAGCCTTCTCACACAGGTGGGCTAAAGTGGCAGGAGCTTGCAGATGGACAGGTTTTCTCAACCAGTGCCAGTGAAGGGCCCAGAGGGAAGAAGGATGGGAGGAAGCTAAGGAGTCTGGGTAAACCAGTGGAGGAAAACAGCAGAAGAGACCAGAGAAAGGCAAAGACAGACAAGGAAGCGTGGCAGATGCTGGCAGTGGTTTGTCTGTTCTTCTTTTCTGTGGGGGACAAGAGGTAGGAAGGGAGAAAGAGGGAAGAAGAGAAGACATCTGTGGCTTGAGTAAATATAGGCAAAGGCCCTTATAGGCTCAAGCCTTCACTTTCTGTGAGACAAACTGGTTCCCTATTTTATCTGTTCAGTAAACTCAACGTTCTAAACATCAGATTGGCACGGAGTGGGCATCTGTTTTATTAGGAGAATGGTTCAGATGAAAACAGCCTTTACTCCTTGCATCCAGCTAAACCTCTATTGGCAAGAACATTACAATAGCCAAATGTTGAGATGGACAACTCTGAGCCTATGTGTCGTCTTCACCTCTTTCCCTGCCTTCTGCCCTCAGAGCCAATGTGCCAGCAAGATTCTCCTTGGAAATATTCCCACATTTACCCTGTTCTCACTACAGCCTAGGCCCCCACTTTGTTCACTGATCAGCCTCTTGCTACTTCCGGGTAGTGAGATCCACCCCCAATCTCATCCCCATGCCTCCAGCTGCTGACCCTTCTTAAGGACTTCAGAGGATTTTCCTTTCTTCTAGAACCACATACCAATGTCATTCATGCCTCACTGTGACTGAGTCTCCTTGATGGTTCATGTTATTCCTCACTAATTTCCAGTAGGTGACCATCCCTTTAATCAGATGGGTCATCGAACACTCTTTTCTCCTCATCAGTCACATGGCTCAGACACTAGTCAGAACCATCACCCAGAGCGAAGAAGCAGATACACAAGGCCCTGGGAAATCAGGAGGCCAGGTAGTTTCCATCAGTCAGGGCCATGATGGAGCCAGAGAACAAGCGAGGGTGGAGAGGTAGTTTTCCGTCCAACGAATGAGTGTATCAGAGATTTGGAAAGCTGAGCTAACACTCATGGCCTCCAAGAGGTGAGGGTTTATTTTATGGTTTGGCTGTGTCTCCACCAAAATTTCGACTTGAATTATATCTTCCAGAATTCCCAGGTGTTGTGAGTGGGAGCCAGGGGGAGGTAATTGAATCATGGGAAATAGTCTTTCCGGTGCTATTCTTGTGGTAGGGACTAAGTGTCGCGAGATTTGATGGGTTTATCAGGGATTTCCACTTTTGCTTCTTCCTCATTCTCTCTTGATGCTGTCATGTAAGAAGTGCCTTTCGCCCTTTGCCATTATTATGAGACCTCCTTAGCCATGCGGAACTGTAAGTTAAATTAAACCTCCTTTTCTTCCCATTCTCGGGTATGTCTTTATCAGCAATGTAAGAATGAACTAATGCAGTCTATCTGCCCTATGTCCTCAGTAGTAAATGCTGTGGCTGTTGATTACAGTTTTCTGTCACCTTTTATCTGATGAAGCTTGACTAGCCTCACACTCTTTCTACTTAGGCAGTCCATCTGGATTCAAAGGGTCCCCAAACAAAAGCAGAGTGTACGTGAGCAAATGTTTTATGGTTCTAAAGATTCCGTTTTCTCCAGTTTAATATATGTTTGTGATCCCAATCCCTTCATGAAGATATAAAGATTTCCATTATCTCCAATTTAATATACAAATTTAATGTGATCCCAATAAAAATATCAAGAGAATCCTCCTCCTCCTCCTCTTCCTCCTCCTCCTCCTCCTCTTCTTCCTCCTCCTCTTCCTCCTCCTCCTCCTCTTCCTCCTCCTCCTCCTCTTCCTCCTCCTCCTCTTCCTCCTCCTCCTCCTCCTCCTCCTCCTCCTCCTCCTCCTCCTCCCATGCCAGATCTGGACAGCCTGATTCTAAAGTTTCTGTATAAAAATAAACAAGCAAGAATAGCCATGAAACCCCTGGAAAAGAAAATCAAGGAATGGGGAAGGGCCTTCCTAGACATTAAAGTACAGTATGAAGCTTCTCTAATAAAAACAGCTTGGTATTGCTGCATGACCAGTGGAAGTAATGAGAAAACATGTAGATAAATAAAAGATTATAAGCAAATTAAGTATATTATGAATGTGGCATATCTAATGAGGAAAAAATAGGCTTTCCAATAAACAGTACAATTGCATAGTTATTGGAAAAAGATAAAACTTAGATTCATACCTCAAATCGCTTGCCAGAGTGAACTCCCAATGGATCAAAAATCTAAATTTAAAATATGAAGCTATAATATACCTGAAGAAAACACAGGTAAATTTCTTTATAACCTTATCTATGATTTAAAATCTAGAACTAATAAAGGAAAATCTTGATAAATTTAACTGGAGAAACATAAAATATATTTTCATAGCAAAAAACACCATAAGCAGTATCAAAAGATAAAAGCTAAATTGGAAGTAAAGACTTGCATCATGTATCACAGACCAAAGGCTAATATCTCCTTTATAGGTAGAGATCCTAAAAATTTGAGATAGAAAAAAAACACCCAGCTAGACAAAAAGTGGACAAAACCATGAACATGAAAGGCAAGAGGCCTTTAAATGGATGAAAAGTATGCTTAACCACACTCCTATTAAGAGAAAGATTATTATAACCTTGCTGAAGAAATATTTCACATAAGCAGAAATCTAAAAGTCTGATGATAGTGTCTGTTGTTAAGGCTGTGAGAAAAGGACACCCTTTGCTTGCAAAATGGTATACTCCCCTTAGGAGGGGATTTCGCAATGAGGTAGGAGGTGGGGCTTCGACACCAGACCAAACTGAAGACTATTTAAAACAAGCATCTCCCCATAAGACACACCCACCAGTGTGCCATGTCAATTTACCATTGCCATGGCAACACCCGGAAGTCACCACCCTTTTTCGTGGCAATGACCTGACAACCTGGAAGTTGCACCCTTTTCCTTTAACTTTCTGCATGCGCCTTAATTCACATATCATTAAAAGTGGGTATAAATATGAGTGCAGCTCTGCCTCTCAGCTGCTGCTCTGTGGACTCTGTCTACGAGTAGTCCTGCTCTGCAAGGAGCAGTACTGCTGCTGCTGCTGCTGCTGCTGTAGGCTGCCGCTTCAATAAAAGTTGTTGTTTAACTCTATTGCTGGCCCTTGAATTCTTTCCTGGGGAAAACCAAGGACACTCTGGAGCTAAGCCCCAGTTATGGGTTTGTCTGTCCTGCATCAGCACTACCGAATAAAATGACTTGAATTTACGTTCTGACACAAGCAACCTCAATTCTAGGAACCTATCCTCAAGATACACATTCACATATGTACATAGGCAACATCTGCACACAGTTATTTTTTTGCTAAAATGTATTCAGCCAGTCTCCCATTGATAGACATTTAGGTGTTTCTGATCTTTTGCTATTGCCAATAAAACTGCAATAAATAACTGTGTGCAGATGTTGCATATGTACATGTGTGAAGGTGTATCTTCAGGATAGGTTCCTAGAATTGAGGTTGCTTGAGTCATAAGGTAAATTCAAGTATAGATAGATACACACACACACACACACACACACACACACAAGCATTTGTTATTGCAACAGTAAACACTGAAAGGGTAAATCAGAAGCTAATAAAAGTAGTCACCCATGGGAGGCTGAAGGGAGCTGGAAATAGTGGATACATGATAGGGATTAGATAGATTCTCTGGATCTATTTTTTTTTTTTTTTTTTTTTTTGAGGCAGGGTCTCACTTGTCACCCTGGCTGGATTGCATCATGGCTCACTGCAACCTCGATGTCCTGGGTTCAAGCAATCCTTCTACCTCAGTGCCCGAGTAGCTGGGACCACAGGCACACACCATCATGCGCAGCTAATCTTTGTGATTTTTGTAGAGATTGGGTCTTACCATGTTGTCTAGGCTGGTCTCAAATTCCTGGGCTCAAGTGATCTGCCCACCGTGGCCACCCAAAGGCGTGATTACAGGTGTGAGCCACTGTGGCTGGCCTGGATCTATCTTTATATGGAGTTTTGACTTTTAAACTAGGGAACTGTTTGACACAAACTAAAAAAAAAAAAAAAAAAGAAAAAAGAAAGGCAAAGAAAAAATCAAATCTTAAAAATAAGCAGAAACAAATTAATTTAGATGGTAACATATCACAGAAGAGAGAATTATTTCAAGTGACACTTGAACACAGTCCTCTGAGCATCTTCTGTGAAACTTATTCTAAGAATAAAAATAACTGCAAGGAAATCCCAAGCTTTACTCTATATTTTTATTTTTTGTAGTAAAGCTATGGATTTTGCTGTTTGAAGTAAAATTTTGTATATAGTATGAAAAATTGGTAGAAATGAAGATTTTGGATATATGAGAAAAAAGTGAAAATATAAAATCAAAGAAAAAAACATGGTAATTTTAAATTTAATTGAAAATATCAATCTGAACTCATGATTTCCTAGCACTAGACACTGAAAAGTCCTAGAAGCAATCATCGTCCAAATTTTAAATACATCAAAGATGCTGAACTACAAATAAAGTAAGAAAAGGATTCTCCACTAAAAGGAACCAGGTTCTCCTTTAAGAAAGAGTTGATTTCAAGGCTGGGGCAGGGAAAATAGAAGGTGAATCTGGGGCCGGGCGCGGTGGCTCAAGCCTGTAATCCCAGCACTTTGGGAGGCCGAGGCGGGTGGATCACGAGGTCGAGAGATCGAGACCATCCTGGTCAACATGGTGAAACCCCGTCTATACTAAAAATACAAAAAATTAGCTGGGCATGGTGGTGCATGCCTGTAATCCCAGCTACTCAGGAGGCTGAGGCAGGAGAATTGCCTGAACCCAGGAGGCGGAGATTGTGGTGAGCCGAGATCGCGCCATTGCACTCCAGCCTGGGTAACAAGAGCGAAACTCCATCTTAAAAAAAAAAAAAAAAGGCCGGCCGGGCGCGGTGGCTCAAGCCTGTAATCCCAGCACTTTGGGAGGCCGAGGCGGGTGGATCACGAGGTCAAGAGATCGAGACCATCCTGGTCAACATGGTGAAACCCCATCTCTACTAAAAATACAAAAATTAGCTGGGCATGGTGGCGTGTGCCTGTAATCCCAGCTACTCAGGAGGCTGAGGCAGGAGAATTGCCTGAACCCAGGAGGCGGAGGTTGTGGTGAGCCGAGATCGCGCCATTGCACTCCAGCCTGGGTAGCAAGAGCGAAACTCCGTCTCGAAAAAAAAAAAAAAAAAAAAAAAAAAAAAAGAAGGTGAATCTGGAGTACCTTGTGCCATAAAAGTAGTCACCCAATCGGAGGGAGAAGGAAGCTGGAAATAGTGGAAGAGTGATAGGGATTAGATCTATTCTCTGGATCTTTTTAAATTTTTTTTGAGGCAGGGTCTCACCTGTCACCCTGGCTGACGTGCAGTGGTGCCATGACTCACTGTAGCCTCAATCTCTTGGACTCAAGCAATCCTCCCACCTCAGCACCTGTATGGCTGGGACCACAGGCATACACCACCATGCCCAGCTAATGTGGTGCAGTTCTTTGAAAGAGACACATAAGAACAGATCCTTGAAAGAGGGTCCAGTAGACAATTTTGGGACAATTTGGGCATTTAAAAAAAAATGACTGTAGTTTATTTCAAAACATGGAACAAATAAAAATCCACTGGTCCATTAAAACATAACCAGAAAACAAAGCCATTTGCCAACACTGAAGGTAACTATTCCATCAACTTTTTAATTGAAAATTTTTAAAAATTAAATCAGCTGGAAATTAAAGAAGAATAAAGCATTTGCCCTGATCCCTATGACATCACAAGATATCAAAGTCCCACACCTGAGCTTCTGGCTGATCACAAAGCTGACCTTTACAGAGTTGACAGCTGACTGATTCTAATCACGTGATCAAATACAACATGATCCCTATTGCTTCCTGATGCAAAATGAAATACATCTCACTAATGAGATTTCTCAGTTTAATCAACTTTAAAATCTAACTTCCAGCTTATACAGAGTGAATGTATAATGAATCATCCAAAGTAGGGCATCTCTGGGAGTGAAAGAAGACTCAATCAACAATTATTCCAGGACTGTAGGTGTAAACAGGGAGGAAATTCCTAGGCAACTGCAATGTGAGGTCCTGCTAAGTTCATAGGAAATAAAGGCGATACAGGAACAGGTTGAACAGCATTAAGAGAAAACAATTATAATAATTTAAAAATCCAGATGTAGAAATTCTGCAAGACTACCACTGGTCTTCTTAATGTTAGAAGACCAAGGATGCCAGATGGTATTAGGGAACTGCTAGTGTTCTTAGGTATGGTAATGGTACTATGGTAATGTAGAGGAAGATCCTTATTTAGATATTTTTGGGAGGTACACACTGATGGATGTAAGGTTTAAGTGTCATGATGTCTACAACTTATTTTCAAATGGTTAAAAAAAATTAGCAATGGTTGAAGTTGGGTGATGGGTATATGGGCATTCATTGTACCAGTCTTTCAACTTTGCCACATATTTGAAAATTTCATGTAAGAGTTTTAAAATGGCAGAACTTGAAATGTCTCTTACCCTCAATCCTTTCTAGAGAGTCATCAGGGGTACTGGAACTGCCCAGTGCCCCAGGCCTCCTCATTAATGCTATCTCAATCAAGGAAGAATCCTGCTGGGGGGTCTCCTGGCATAGTCATCCCATCTCCCAAATATTGCCCCAATCTTGACCATTTCCCTATTTCTCGTGGCCTGTCCCAATCTCACTTACCATCAAGGCCCACTTTCTTTTGGAAGCTTGTCCCATTTCCTTCTAGTCCATTTGGGCCTCTACTCTGATCTCTATCTCCCTGTCTTTTGACCACAGTTTTGACTTGTTTTTCATAACTGTATATCCTGTTATCATGATAAAATTATAAACATCCCAGTTAAACGACTGTATTCTATTTCTTTGATCTTTCTCTATGGCAAGCACAAAACTAGACCACTCTTTGTACATAATAAATATTTTCTGAGTTAAATGTGGAAATTATTTAAAAATATCAACAAAAAGAAGCAGTTATCAGATACAACTACTTTTCAAACTTGGGAACTGAACTGATGTTAAAAATCACTGAAATTCTAATTGTCTTCCTATGCCAATGGGGAGCTGCATGGCCATGGAAGTCCTGCTTTCCAGGCACAGTATTTCTTTCAACTGAGGCTGATCATAAACTAAGAGTCCTTCTTAAAACGTGTTCAGGAGGTCAATGCTAAGTACTCAGAGCAGACAGTCCAGCAGAAATGTATTTGCCAGACTGTCCAAAGGGAAGAATAAGGAATCAAACTTGCATCTCCAAGAACTCAACATCTGTCATTAACGTCAGTTCTACGGTCTCTTTCATATTGTCTCTCTGATTCCATGTGCATGTCTCATCTACCTCCAAACTCTACTTCTAGTCCCCTAACTGTCCAAACGGATCCCTGGACCCTCCAGGCTTCATCAACATTTCCTTTACTATCATCCTTGAAACAGTCTCCATTGGACAGTGGTATCCCCTGCAGTATGGGACCCAGATTACCTCAGCTTCAAAGTGCCATGAGATTGAATTACATTTCATGCCCTGCATTCAGTCATAATTTGTCAGATCTGGAATAGGCCTTTGAGAACAAGCTGCCAGATTTAGCAAATAAGAATACAGGATGCCTGACCGGGCGCGGTGGCTCACGCCTGTAATCCCAGCACTTTGGGAGGCCGAGGTGGGTGGATCACGAGGTCAAGAGATCGAGACCATCCTGGTCAACATGGTGAAACCCCGTCTCTACTAAAAATACAAAAAATTAGCTGGGCATGGTGGCACATACCTGTAATCCCAGCTACTCAGGAGGCTGAGGCAGGAGAATTGTCTGAACCTGGGAGGCGGAGGTTGCGGTGAGCCGAGATCGCGCCATTGAACTCCAGCCTGGGTAACAAGAGCGAAACTCCGTCTCAAAAAAAAAAAAAAAAAAAAAAAATAGACTTTAGATAAATAATACTTTTTCAGTAAAAGCACATCCCAAATATTGATTGCATGGTGTACTGTCGTTTATCTGGCAAATAATCTGAGATGGGGAAGCCAAGGCCCAGAGGGGGAACCGACTTGCAAAAGTCCATTTTAGAGAAAAACTCCAACCCAGAAAAAACAAGAGCAGAAAAAACTAAGATCTCCTTCCTCCTGATCCCGAACACGTATGATGTTCTTTTTTGTAAAAAACAGCAATGTCTGTGGTCAGAATGTGTCGAATCAGTACAAGGAAGCAAATTTCTCATAAAAAAAATGTTGTACATGCTTTCTTATTAATTACTTAACCAAATAATTTGGGCCCCTAGGGTAAAATGGCTTAAGGAAATTCTCCGATCTCCAACCTGAGATTAACTGAGTGGAATAATTCAAATTCCCTTCTAAGAAATGGCAAACCAGAGACTGGACAGACTGGAAATACTGAAGAATGTATGTGGAGCTGGACGGAGAGAACTGAATGTGTCACAGCCATCCTCCTAGACCTGACTGCCACTCTGTGTGATTTCAACGTTCTGTTCTTTTACAAATGAGAAGACCCTGTATATAAAATGTAACAAATATTTATGGAAAGCCACTTTTTATGGTCTATAATATTACTATCTTTCAACTCAATAAATAAATGGCTAATATTCCAATAGAAAAATGAACAAAGAACACAAAAGGTTAATTCACGAAGAGAAGATATCCAGATGGCTGATAAAAATATAAACTAGCTCACAATCCCACTAAACCAAAGAAATACAAATTAAACCAAGTATAAGATACCATTCATTATTTAACCTACCAAAGCAAGCTTTTAAAAAATTATAAAATTCAGGTTTGGCAAAGCCACGGTTAAGTGGGTGCTCTTGCCACTGACAGGACAACAAATTGATAGAAACTTCCTAGAAGGCAGTTTGGTTCTAGATATCAGGATTCTTAAAATGTCCATATGCTTAAAAGAAAAATATAACATTTTATTAATTTGTCCTAAGTGTAGAATTATTTATACCAATATGGAATTAGAAACAGTATAAACATCCAACAATAATGTAACTTCATAAATTATGACATAGCTGTAAGTGGAATGCCACTACAAACAGTGTTTTCAAATAATCTATAACTCTACAGGAAAATCTTCACAAAGGGAAAAAAAAAAACACAAAAAACAAAAAACACTGATATATTTTATTTATTTATTTTTTGAGACAGAGTCTCGCTCTCTCGCCCAGGCTGGAGGGTAGTGGCGCAATCGCAGTGGTGCAATCGCAGCTCACTGCAACCTCCAACTCCCTGGTTCTGGCGATCCTCAGCCTCCTGAGTAGCTGGAATTACAGGCATGCACCACCAGGCCCAGCTAATTTTTGTACTTTTAGTACAAAAATTCACCATGTTGGCCAGGATGGTCTTGATCTCCTGACCCTGTGATCTGCCCATCTCAGCCTTCGAAAGTGCTGGGATTACAGGCATGAGCCACTACTGCATCCGGCCAATTATATTTTTTAAATGTAATAAATACTCAAAATTCATGTCTACCTATTTTACATTTTACTATTTTCTATGTTCTTGAGGTGACTTTCATCAATTGCATTTATGTCTATGGTGAAAAGGCTACAATGGTCAGCAACATTATGTTAGAGCTTGAAATCAGCATGGTGGAAGTGTTTCCGCCATAGGACTTGGCAAATTCTACAAATCAGAGCTTTTTCTTGAGAGCCGATTGTTAAACATTCACCACCTCTCCAGCTGCCCCAGACTCACAGCCCCTCAGGTTCAAGTACAGTAGGATAAAGACAGCACCCTCAAAAGTAATGAGATTCACCCTGATTGGATATTTTGGCTGTCTTTCCATCTCTGAGCCAAACACCAAAGTCAGAGGGAAAAGTAATGCCCTGTCCTCCATCCTGGAGCTGGATTAACACTCACTCAAGCCTATGTATTTAGGATGATCACTTTATGAATATCAGAAGATGTCACTAGAACAAGGGAGAAATGGCTGCAGGGGAAACTTCAAAGTATTTCCACCGCAGTTGTCAAGCAGTAGCTTACACATAGTCTCAAGGTGTCCTTCTTTCATTCCTTATTGTTAAGAGGCACATGGCTCTGGACCAATGAAGCTCTGATAAATGGGGTGAGATGGGCAGGTTCTGGTGCAAGATCTCTTCCCCATAACCCCCGACCTCTCTTTTTGGTTCGATGATGTCCCCACTCTCTTCTCCTTCAGTCTTCTCTTTTCAATGCTCACAGCTTGGCTCCAACTTAGATGAATGGAGCACACATTTATATGCTGTGTAGGTTCCTGAGATTTTTATGAAAATGAATTTCTTTCTTTCTTTTAAGGGATTCCTAGTGAGGTGGAAAAGACATACACAAATAAATAATGACCAAATGATACAAGGTGTGCTGCTATAGAGATATGGAAAAGCTGCACTGAGAGCTAATTTGGGGACAGACTCCCAGAGAAGAGGACATGTGTGAGCTGGACTTTTACATTCAAACAGGAGGGTTCCTGTGTGGCCAGAGGAGCACAGAGGAGACGTTCCATTCCAAAGGAATACAGAGAGCTATAATATCACAAGGTCACCTGGCTTCCTTTACTCTACATTTTTTCCAACATCCTAGACACCTCAGACAGATTTCCCTTCCTCTATCACTCTCTTTACCATTCAGAGCCAAAACTAGAACCCAAACATAGGAGTCACACAAAAGCACGGTTGGATGCAGACTGGCATGGAGGATGAAGAACACACCCAGGCTTTAAACTGAACATGCACAGAGCCTGAGCCATGGGAAAGACCCACGGGCACCTTGGAAATCTCCAGCTGCCTCCACTACGACATCAGGTGAAATCCATTCCTCTTCGAGCATAAGCATTCAAGGCCAACCATTTCTCACTTTGTGAGCTTTTCTTTTTGGCTCAATTACTGTATCAGCACAGAATCATTTTCTATTTTCATCGCCAGGGCAGATGTTTCTCCAACAGTCTTTTGAGCCTGGGGACCAAAGAACCATTTATAGCTCTGCTTCTATGGGAAAAAGTGCTTTTAAGTACCAAACAACTGACTTACAAATAAATGATTAAACTCGACTGCTCTTAAACAATGAGCTTCCTGTAATGTTTTGCACAGTTCAGTGCCAAAGGCTAATGTGTGTGTGTGTGTGTGTGTGTGGGTGGGTGTGTGTGTGTGTTAACATTTCTAAATATGGTCGCCAGGTGCTGCATTTTCAGACTGACCAAGTGTTAACTTTCTTCTTCTTAAAGGAACAGCATCATTTTTTTTAAGTGAACATCTATTTGTTGAAAAGAAAAGGTGAAAGAAACAGCAGTGGCCACAAAATAAAAGCAACACTGAAACTTTAGTGGAGAAAGATATATTTGCACAATGTAAGAAAAGACGTTAACTTATTTTTAAACCTTTACTCTTATGGATTAAGGCAAACCTTCAAGCATAGGGAAAGTCCAGAGATTAAAGCCTCCTGCACAGCTTGGTTTTACTTTGAATCCAGCAATCCAAAGAGATCTTCACGATGAGGTTTCTAGTCTCTTTTAAAGCAAGCCCAGATGAACAAAAATTTTAAAACCACATGGTGAAGATAGCACATAAACTGTGTCCCTGATAAATCAGTATCAGGGTGACCCCATCAGTAGGAGTGACCATGCAAATTGTTTTTTGCACTAAAAGAAGACAACAGGGCTTCCTGCTTGATTCATTTCAATCTCCCACTCCTTGATTCCTCTCTGTTTCTTTTCTACACCCTTGACTGATCTTCTGTTCTCAGTCTTTTCGTTTCTGTCTCACTTCCTCTAACAATAGTGTATGAGATAGTGAGAATTAATACTCCCAGGCCAAAAAAAAAAAATTAACTATAGTTTTTTTTTTCCCTTTCAAAACAAAATCATTCAAGATTCATGCCCTTTGTGTATACTGGCATGATGAAGCATTTTTCCCTGTATGCATTGGTATATGATTTTTCCATATCCCTGAATGGTAGGTATTTTAAAAATACTGGTAACTATCAAACTTTTTAAAATTTGCTTGTGGCTGGCCAGGCACAGTGGCTTATGCCTGTAATCCTGGCACTTTGGGAGGCTGAGGTGGGTTGATCACCTGAGGTTATGAGTTTGAGACCAGCCTGGACAAATGATGAAACCCCGTCTCTACTAAAAATGTAAAAAATGGCCAGGCATGGTGGCTCACACCTGTAATCCCAGCACTTTGGGAAGCTGAGGTGGGTGGATCACGAGGTCAGAAGTTCAAGACCAGCCTGGTCAAGATGGTGAAACCTGTCTCTACTAAAAATACAAAAGTTAGCCTGGCCTGGGGGCAGGCGCCTGTAATCTCAGCTAATCACTTGAACCTGGAAGGAAGAGCCAAGATTGGGCCACTGCACTCCACAGCGAAACTTTGTCTCAAAACAAATAAATTAATTAATTTAATTTAATTTAAAAATAAAAACTTGCTTGTGCTTTTGAGCAAAATCCAACGTTTTCTGTAGAACAGGACCAGCTACGTATGTTGTGAGATTCAGTGCAAAATGAAGACATGAATCCCCTTCTTTGAATTGTGAGACAAGGCGAGAGTCTTCTGAATGTAGGGCTCCGTGTGACTGCCCACGTCCGGGTCCATGGAGCAGGCCCTGCGTGTGGGTTTTTGTTAAGGAAAGCACCCACTTATGGACACACATACAATTCTCTAGACTAGTATAGAATTAACCAAAATTCACATCGAAAATTAAATAACGTGATCCCCAGCAAAAAGGCGTAAATATCCTGTGATGGTTTCCAGTATACTTCCTGAGAATTCACTTACCATCACTGACACAGAGAAAATAGTGTTATAATTCATTACAGTTGGTCCAGGTGGACCAACTGATGAGTGGGATGTTTTGGGTGACTTGTTTTCAAATTTTTAAAACTTAATAAGCATACTCAAAATTTGGTCAACAGAAAAGGAATTTTAGAGTCACTTTTCCCTCATGGCTGGGAGCGTTTGTAATAATGTGTGTGGAGGGCTCCAGCGCTGGGAGCTATGATCGACAGCAGCCATCACGTGATGGATCCGTGGTGGACTGAAGGATGCTGGATGTTAAGGTCAGGTTTGCCGATGAGAGAACTCTGAAGAGCAACGGTTTCTCTGGTTCCACAAATTGAATCACAGTCACATTGTTCTTCAATTAATGACCCATATCTGGTTTCACTTTCTCCTGATCCTTTTGCTGGTCCCATATATGGGCTCCCCCTTAAGCCCCACTCATTGTCCCCACCCCTTGTCACCCGGACACTTTTCCTTCCCCTGTGATAATGGAGTCATTGTCCCATGTCCTTTCTTGCAGACTTGACAGGCTGTTAAGAGTCATCTTCTTCCTCCCAGACTTCTGTTGCCTTTGAAGTGGGGTGGAACATTTGTCTATGGGATGGAGAAGAGTGAGTGTCCAGATTCCAGTTGCACTTCTCCATTGCAGACAGTTACTACTACATCTCCCAGGGGCAAACACGAGACACCATCATGAATTTATACTTTGTTCTCAATTGCCCGCTCCAACCTCCCATCTACAGTCACATGAGCATGAGAAATCAATACTGTCTCATTCAATCTTTATAATCCCTCGGGCACAGATGAGAAAAAGGCTTTGGAGAGGATAAATAACTATTAAGAAGAAGAGGGATTGTGATCCAACCACTGCATTAACTGACTCTCACCATTATTCTGTACTGTCCACAAAACTTCACTATAAAGTAAACTATAAAACAAAATTTTAACTAGGAAATCATTATACTAACAAGATTCTAATTAAGCTCATTCATTCTCCCTGTGGTTTCCTATTTTCTACCCCTCCCAGATCATTCTTGCAGGTGCAGCCTCAACTCCCTCTCCATCAAAACCCAGTGGATGATTCTAACTTCCCAGTCACCTCTTCCTTTCCTGCCAACCCCCTACTGCCACTCAGATGCTGTTAGAAAACGCATTTTAAAAAACTAAAAATAGCAAACCCAGCAAGGAAAAAGAAGCCAACCATCTCCAAAGAAGTTGAAAGGATTTCAAGAATGGTGAAACATTCAAAAATCTAGAATTGTGTTTGTAAGTTAACTGGCAATGCTATGCCACCTTATAGAAATTCAAATAACAACTCATGTGCCTGTAGTCCTATATAGTTTATAAAGCACTAATGCACATAGATGCCATTATTAGGTCCATTTTCACAGAGCTGAAAACTGAGGCACACAGCAGTTGCATAACTTCCCCGCAATTAGTCAATATGAGAAGTGAAGTCAAGTTTTCTAACTTAAGAGACTATGTTTTTTCCATTCTCCCACACAGCTATTTGTTAAATTAAATTTTCAGATCAATGCACTTTTATTTCTTCTTTTTCCAAATAACAAGAGATACAATTCAGAAAGAGCTAAGAGCCTGGTCTAACATTCTGCAGCTTAGATACCCTCCTGCTGCCAAATTTAGAAGTCACGGACCTTAGTTTATTCTTTCAAAAGTTAACTAGGTTTTAAATAAGTGGAGAAAATATGGATTATTTAATAAAAGAATCTAGGACAAGTAGGAAGCTATTTGGGGGAAGAGAAACTTGGATCCAATACCTCACTTGATACACAAAAATAAATTTCAGTGGATTAAAGATTTGAATGTGAAAATAAATCCCTTAAAAACCTAGAAGAGAACATTATTCCCACCACTCACCGTCGCACCCCACCCTATCCCATGGGCTGCTGCCTAGGGTTTAGAAGCTCTGAGTGGGAAAGGGCTAAGGATGAGACAAAACTGAGAAGCTATAAAGAATAAGATTGAAATATTTGACTACATTTAAAAAGTCTTCATGTTTAAAAGTCACCACCACTTACCAAGTCAGAAGTCAGAAAACAAATTGGGGCAAGTATTTGGAACCTGTCCTCAGGAAGAAGACTAATTTTGTCATATATAAGCAAATCACACAAATCAATAAGGAAACAGTGCACACCCAATAAGAAATATGCAAAAGATAGAAAGGATGGTTTATAGAAATACACGTAGCCCTTAAATAGGTGAAAAGATGCACAACCTCACTCGTATTAAAGAAAAAGCAAATGAAAACTCCACTGGGATACCTTCTACATTTCATACTTGCAAACGTCCTGAAGTTTGACAGTACACCCTGTGTGAAGAGCGTGAGACAACGGGCCCATCACCTCTCTGGTGTGTGACCTGAGTGTAAACTGGTACATTGTCAATGGAGAGCAATCTGCAGATTGGCAATATCTGGAAAAATGTAAATGCACATATAGAGGATTTAAGCAAATTATCTGTCATCAAAGTGCCATCAAGTGTAAATGATGGAACTTGGATTTGACTCTAAATCCCCCGCAATTGGCACAACCCAGAGCTGGAAGACCACACAACCAGAGCAGCCTCTACCTACACATTAAACAGCTATTTAATATGTACCTATGAATACAAATAACAATTTTCATTTTTAATATTTAAAATTTTTAATAGGGGGTATAAGTGTTGTTTTGTTACATGGATATAATGCATAGTTATAAAAAGTCCAGGCTTTTAGTGTAGCCATTACCTGAATAGCATATTGTATTCATTCAGTAATTTAACAATCTCTCCCACTCTGTCCCACACCCTTTCTAGTCTCGAATGTCTATTATTCCACTCTTTAGGTCCATGTGTATACATGATTTAGCTCCCACTTGTAAGTGAGAACATGCAGTATCTGACTTTCTGTTTCTGAGTTCTTCACTTAAGATAATGGCTTCCAGTTCCATCCATGTTGCTGCAAGAGACATAATTTCATTCTTTTTTCATGGCTGAGTAGTATTTCATTGTATATATTATATATACCACATTTTCTTTATCCAATCACCTGTTGATGAACACTTAGGTTGATTTCCTATCTTTGCTGTTGTGCATAGTTCTGCAAAAAACATACCATTGTAACGCCTTCATTTTTTAAAAACTGACTTATTTTTTTAGAGCAGTTTTAGGTTCACAGCAAAATTGAGCAGAAGGTAACAAGATAGCACATACATCTCGTGCCCTCACAAATGCATAGCCTCTCCCATTCTCAACTTCCCCCATCAGAGTGGTACATTTGTTACAATCGATGAGCCTACGCTGACACATCACTATCACCCAAAGTCCGTAATTGACACAGGAGGGTTTGTTCTTGGTGTTGTACACTCTGTGAGTTTGGGTAAATGTATAATGACCGTTATAAGTGTCATACAGAGTAGCTTCACTGCCCTAAACATCCCCTGTGCTCTGCCGATGCATCCTTCAACATCTTTAATTTTCATGATAAAATTGAAAGTGTTTATTATGTATGTTTCATGCATGAAGAGCCAGCAGCTCGGGGAGGTTAGGTTTATTGCCCACAGCCACACAGATGCTAAGTGGCAAAACCAGGCTCAAAGCCAGGGCTAGCCTTTCTTTCCACAGAACTGCCGCCTCCAACAGCTGCCTCTGCCCAGTGCATGCTGCCCGCTAGAATCCCAAAAGCTCTGTAGGAGGAGAGACCTGTGCTACAAGATGCTGGTCCTCAAGATCTGTTGGTCAAATGAATGAATGGTGTAATCCTCATGTTTGTCTTTGCAGATGAAGAGAATGCTGCCCTTTCTCTGCACGAAAGAAAATAATTATGAAACAGAAAACAATGCAGTGAAGACTAAAAGGAATATTAAAATCTGTTGAAATAAGGTTATTTATTCACAACAAAGTACGCCAGACTTTCTCCAATAGGACCTTTGCTTTATAACCCAGAACCCTTTTAGGACAGAAAATACTGACACCAAATGGTGACAAGTAGAACTCCCCTGTCCAGGACAATAGAAGCATCTGAAATGAACTCTGCTCTGTCTGGCTAGCTCACTGAATGACTGCACTCGTTCCCAGAAAAATTGTCTTGTCAGTGGTGCCCCAGTGAGTTTCATCTTGCAGCATTTCCCACGTGTGTATGTCAGGATTTGCTCCCAAGAAGCTGGTATTCCTTCTCTGCCGCCAGATTCCTGGAATGTGCCAGGTGCGGCCCACTGTTGGCTGCACTCCTAAGTCCTAGTTTTCTCTGCCTTGGTCTGCAGTGTGCGTATGTGGATATGCACATGCAAATGGGTATAATGGATATATGCACGTGTGTATTCATAAGCTCATCTTTCAGGGTGCAACATCCCTTACCTTTCCTTATGTGTAAACAGAACATGTGAGCTTTCGTTTTGTTTTGAGATGGAGTTCCGCTCTTGTTGCCCAGGCTGGAGTACAATGGCACGATCTTGGTTCACCGTAACCTCTGTCTCATGGGTTCAAGCAATTCTCCTGCCTCAGCCTCCCAAATAGCTGGGACTACAGGCACGTGCCACCATGGCCAGCTAATTTTTGTATTTTTAGTAGAGACGGAGTTTCACCATGTTGATTGGGAATGGTCTCGATCTCCTGATCTTGTGATGTGGGAAAAGAACTAAAGCTTAGTTCCATCTTGCCATTTCGGTCCAATCCAGTAATTTTAACTGGCCCATCAGGTAACTCAGTTTTCTCTGCTTGGATAACTCCAGGAAATGTAATACCTTTCAAAGTTCTGTTCCCCCCTCCCTGCAGGATGACACCCAGATATATGGGAGAAGCATGTGGCTATTTATCCTTGTGGCATTGAGGAACACTGTCTCATGGGGTGTCTGGTGAAGTGGAGCTGGTACTCCATTGGGAGGCGATGCCTTCCAATGCCCTGCTTTCTGCCACCTGGCAAAGACTTGGTGGTGCAAGTCTGAGTTGCCCACACTATAGAGAAAAAATGCTCCAACAATTAAAAGTAGTTATTTCGTTTAGCAAACCCAAATATCAATAGAGAATAGGGAAGGAGTCTATGCCTCTCTATATTTTTTTGCTTTACATGAAGGGGGACAACTAGAGTGATCCGTCTCAGCCATGCTCAACAAATATTCTAAACCTGTGGTTTTCCAAGCTTGTGGCCCAAGAGGTTAACTATGGAGTTTGTAAAAAATGTGGATACTCATCCCCACCCACACCCTTTGGGATTCAGATTCTATTAGTGTTCAGTGGAGACTGGTCACTGATATTTTAAGAATTCAGGTAGTTTATTGTGTAGACAGGGTTGTGAACCAAATTTCTAAGTGGAGAACAAATATTTATTTAACAATGTATTCATGTAACAGCCAAACTTGTATTTTGTTTGTTTGTTTTTGCTTTGTATCCATTGCGCCGAACTGAATGCTTGTTTCATCCACAAATTCACCTGTTATGCCCGAAGCCCCCATGAGGGATTAGGAGTATTTGGAGTTAGGTCTTTGGGAGCAATTAGGACATAAGTGTGGAGCCCAACTGAACTGGATTAATGCCGTTAAAGGAAGAAACATGAGAGAGATGGTCTCTCTCCCCACAATGTGAGGATACAGCAAGAAGGTGGCCATCTGCAAACCAGGATGAGAACCCTCACCAGGAACCTTATCAGCTGGCACCTTGATGTTGGATTTCCCAGACTCTAGAATGGAGAGAAATAAATTTCTATGGTAATTTTGTTACAGCATCCCAAACCGAATAAGATACCTGGTGATCCGGGAGACTCCAATGTGTGGAATTCACTTAGTTTTCCTCTAAGAGTGGCCAGCCTCCTCTTGGATTTTCCTGGTGCTCTTCCACTTCTCTCCCTGTGCCCTCCTCCTAAGTTGTCTGAGCAAACCTCTTCCTTCAGCAGAAGTCTTTTCTACTGGACACTCTTCTACCCTTTTTAACAGAGCTGAGATTTACTAGTAATACATAGCTTTACTTCCTCGGAGACTAAGTAACCTGGTCTCTCAGAAAGCCTTTGAAAGGAGCTCACTTTTTCACCAAGTTAAAACATTTTGGTTAAATATAATCACACCATTTAGCACTTAATTATAAATAAACTATTACCTCCACAATTAAAAAATATTGAATATGAAATTTTCTGTTATTTTTTAAAAGTAAACAATTATTCACAGACCTTTATAAAAAAGATTACTATGTTGAAAGTGAATCCCTACTTCCCCCATCCCCATCAAATTATTCTCTCTGAGAAATACACATTTAAAGTAAATGTCTCAAGTTCGTTACATTAAGAGCTGAGTTTGGTACCAAATTACAATGTGACACTGTTTCTGCTGGGCCGTTGAACCCCTTTTTCCTCCCAGGTGGTGATGAAAGACTTTCACTTCCTGGCAAAGAATAAGAGAGGGTTTTGGCTGCATCCCCAGAAAAACCAGCATTAGATAAATAATTTGGCACAAATACCTGTGGGCCTGAGCTCTCTTTTTCTATGCATTAGGGGTGTGTCATTGACAGAATTCTCACTGGTCTCTCAGGATGGAAGAGAAATGGTGTTCTCACAAGCCCACAATTTGTGCCTGTCACCTATGTACAAAGTACGTGTGCTAAGGCCTCTAAGGCATACAAAGAAGGTTACACTCTGAATGGGAAGATACGCCATACTTGTCTACATAAAGGAAGGTGGTCAGGGACTGAAGGTAGTTAAAATAGAGTAAGTATCAACAGTGTGTTCTTAGGGTGAGTTCCCAGGAAGCCAGCCCTGAGATGGGAATTTGTGTGCAGAAGTCTTCGGGGATGTCCTTGGGATCATCATCTGTGGTGGCATGAAGGAATAGATTGGGCAGAGAAAGAGTTGAATCACAATCTGATTACAGCACAGATCTCAGTCAATCTAATAGGATTCTCTAGCGTTAGGCTGGCCCTTCAGAGTTGTCACCCCTTCAAATGAGATGACCTAGCCTTTGTAACCTTCCCGGGATCATTGACCAATAAGTGGAGGGGCCCGTCCTTAGGCAGGTGGCTCTCTTTATCAGTGAGCCATCAGCTCCTAACACTGTCAGTGCAGAAGGAATGCTGTCTCCATCCTGAAGGGGGCTCTGGGCAGCTCACCACAGCATCCACTACAGCAGAGCTGTGACCTTGAGAATAAATACGTTTTTGTTTTGTTTTGTTTTTTGAGATGGAGTCCTGCTCTGTTGCCCAGGGTGGAATACAGGGGCGTGATCTTGGCTCATTGCAACCTCCACCTCCCAGGTTTAAGCAATTCTCCTGCCTCAGCCTCCTGAGTAGCTGGGATTACATGTGTGTGACACCACACTGGGCTAATTTTTGTATTTTTAGTAGAGACAGGGTTTCACCATGTTGACCAGTCTGGTCTCAAATTCATGACCTCAAGTGATCCTTCTGCCTTGGCCTCCCAAAGTGCTGGGATTACAGGCATGAGTCACCACACCAGGCCTCAATTTTTTTAAGGCAGACATTTTTATTCCAGTAGTTTTTGAGGAACAAGTGGTGTTTGGTTACATGGATAAGCTGTTTAAGTGTGATTTCGGAGATTTTGATGTACCCTTCCTCACTCCTTTTAAAATGACTTCTTTATGATGTGCCTCCTCGTCTGGCACGTTTATGTCTCAGTCTCCATTGCTACTGTCATTAGTTTCTTTCAGATCTTTGCTAAAATGTCACCTCCACAATAGAGCCTTCTGAGATCATCTTAGATCACCACCCCAATCCCATCCTGTCATGCCCTGTCCCCTTTATTTCTCTCCACAGCATTTACCACCATCTGGCCTGCTTGAGATTCTTGAATAATTTTATTTATTGTCTGTTCCCTTCTAGTAGTATGTAAATCCCATGAGGCAGGGGTTGTTTTATTCACTCTGTATTACTAATGCCTAGAAGTGCCTGGGACATAGTAGGCACACAGTCAATATGTGTCGAATGAACGAACGGTCCCAGTTGAGGCCTCCATCAGTTCTCTCCTGGCCATTTGCAATAGTGACCCAGCTGGAGTCGCAGCTTTAGCTCTCTGCACCTTCAAGCCGTCCCGTTTTGGACCAATGCTTGCGTCACTGCAGGGCTGCCCTCTGTGGCCCTGGCTCGGGCCTGCCGATGTCCTGCTCAGAAGCTCCCATGGCTTCTCAGTGCCAACTCCAGGACTGCTCCAAACCTCCAAACCTAGCTTCTCTCGTTCCCTGCAGGCTTCCTCCCCTGTGAATGCCCTTCCTGCCATCCTGCCACTCTTTCCCTCCCTCCTCTGAATTCCTCCAGCAGACAAGTGTAAGGTGGCAAGTTAAATATCTTCCAGGGCATCCTGAGGAATGTGAGAATAAATGTAAAGTAATTCACATAGCTGAAAGTCTTTAGAGATGCCTATTATTACCAGTATGTCATGATAATATTATTAGATCATAAACTGCTCAGTTCAGTTATACATGTCCAGAAGATCACAGGTAAAGCATCAAGCTGGATTCTCCAGTTTACCAGTAATAAGTCTGATTTTGCGACTTTGGTCACAGTGGTGTGTAGGAGTCAGCCGATGCCAGCTCATAAGGACCCATGGCTGAATGTTCTGGAACTCTGTGAGCCGGCTGCTAAACATTCACGAGCACCCCGCTGCTAACTGATCCATGCTTGTTTTGCAGTCAGTTCATAAACCCCCGGAGAGAAAGACGTGTTTAACTTCTTACCTTAGAGACATTATGGGTCAAGGAAAAGAATGAAAAGGGTCTGGTGACAGAGGTGAAGGAGCGGTTTGGGGAGTGATGAAGGGTAGTTCTGTTTTAGGCATTTTGAACAAAGTTTTCCGTGGAAAGTAAATGGCTGGTGCTCAAGAGAGAGAAATGGGCTAGAGATAAAGATTTGAAAGTTACAGGGTATTAGCAGGACTGGAGGATTTTCCCCCCAGACATCTGGGAGCCATGGCCCCAACCAGTGAGCCACAGCACAAAGTCTGTCACTTCATCCAGGTTCTGTTCGAACTCTCTCCACGGGCCCCAAGTCACATCTTCTTATAATTATCTCCCAATGGCTTCCCCTCTTTCTTCCTCTCCAATTCACCCCATTCATTATTGCCTGATTAATTTCCCTAAGGCACCATTTTGATCACCTTCCGCCTTTGCTTAAACACCTTCAACAGCTCCTAACTCTTTGCAAATAAAATCCCAACTCTCCTATTTAAACCTGCCCTTGAGGCAAACCCCTGTACTTTCTTCCTTCCATGCCCAATATTCATGCTGTCACCCATAATTTTGTATACAGCTAAGTTTAATAACTATTTTGGAATAAAGACCAAAAGTCACAAATAAGCTGTTTCCATCAATTCCAATGTTCTAACGATCACTTCCCACCTTGTGGGTGAAGGCGAACCCCTGTTATAACTAAAATATAGAAATTTCTTGTACTTGGTAGGCACCCAAGATATACAGCTACCAAATGCTTCTTAATGGCATGAAACAAATTTTTCAAGATTTATTTTTAATTGACGACACTCTACACATGTTCCTGGCAAGGCAATTCTAAGCTCCAGAAGATACTTGCTGCCAAGAACCAAACACCAAACACAGCTGTTCAGGCAATAGAGGAAGCTGGTGCTCAGTGAAAAACCAAACCAAAACAAAACCCTGCCAGCACATTTGAGGATGGCACAGGTCCCAGATCTACATCTTGAAATCAATAGATGATACAAGATATTTGATATAAAAGAAAATAAAAGTGCCGGAAACAGCCGTTTTCTCTCGCAAACTGACTTCCTCCAATGTGCACAGAGAATAACAACAGGACTCCTAAGGATAAAAATAATGTTTGCTGATGGGAAGGGGCCTGCTCCTTCACTGAACCAGGGAAAACCTAAAATCCTCCCCCTTGTGTCCTGCCCCATACACTTGGGCTCAATAAAAGATCTCTAAGAATGATCATGTGGAGACTATTACCTCAAATGGGAAAAATTTTAAAACAATACTAAGCTGAGAATAGCAGGGGTTGCCTGGGAGCATCAGCATGGAGGCCAGTGAGCAGGTGTGTTCTTTGTTTCTTCAAAGCCATCATCACCTGAACAGGCAGGAGCATTGGTCATGTCTGTCAGCATCATGGTAGTGGCAGAGTGAAGGGGAAGTCGGAACAGTGGCCCAACTCCCACATGGACCAGGCAGGCAGTATCATGCTGTCTTATTCATCACTTATAATGTGAAGAAGTTGGCACTATGACTGCTATTTTACATGCTGGAAGCTGCGAACCCCCCACGGGGTGAGGAAATTGCTCAAGCTCACACATCTGGCAAGCAGCAGGTGGTTCATGGTTGTCTAGCTCCAGAGACACCAATACTTGCAGTTGCGTTCAACGAGATGCTGTAGGTGTTCTACAAAACAAACAAAAGGCAAGCACGCTGAGAATACCGTGGGTAAACACAGTTTATTACAAACCTTTAACGTTCTAACACACATTGTATAGAGAGTTTCTCTGGTTTCCCTACACTTAATTCACTACAGAATTTTTGTTTTGCCTGGAACACTTCATGGGACTAGTGTTCCCATGATTGCAGGACACCCTTGGTCTCATTAGAGTCCCAGGTCTGTTTTATTTTATTTTATTTTTCTTGTTTTGTTTTCTTTTTTAAGACAGGGTCTCGGCCGGGCGCGGTGGCTCACGCCTGTAATCCCAGCACTTTGGGAGGCCGAGGCGGGTGGATCACGAGGTCGAGAGATCGAGACCATCCTGGTCAACATGGTGAAACCCCGTCTCTACTAAAAATACAAAAAATTAGCTGGGCATGGTGGCGCGTGCCTGTAATCCCAGCTACTCAGGAGGCTGAGGCAGGAGAATTGCCTGAACCCAGGAGGCGGAGGTTGCGGTGAGCCGAGATCGCGCCATTGCACTCCAGCCTGGGTAACAAGAGCGGAACTCCGTCTCAAAAAAAAAAAAAAAAAAAAAAAAGACAGGGTCTCACTCTGTTACCCAGGCTAGAGTACAGTGGCGTGGTCAGGGCTCTCTGCAGCCGCGACCTGCTGGGCTCAAGTGATCCTCCTGCGTCAGCTGTTCCTGAGTGGGCCTGGCACCTCTTTTGGAAGAGTCTAGGGAAAGCAAAAGGCCGTTGGGAAGGACTGTGACAGGATTACCTGCTACGTATATGAGGACACAGGGAAGGGAAGGTGGAACAAGGAGAAACCTGCACTATTACAATAGCAATGGACAGTTCTGGGAATCTGCATGCCAGTCTTTTTTGAAGTGTTTTAGTCCTCAGAGCCACCTGTAAGACAGAAATCATTCTAGCCCCCACTGCAGAGATGAGGGAAATTAGGCACAAAAAGGTTTGGTAAATTGCCCAAGGTCGCACGGCTCATAAACATCGGGGTGTTGGATTCAGGTAGTCTGGCTCCTTAATATGAGCAAGTAGAATACTTGCTCATATTGAAGAGACATCTAGTTGGGAATGTTCAGGATGGAGAAAGGTGATCATGGCAGAAGAGTCATATCACAGTTGCCGAAACAGTGTAAAAGCTTAATCATAATATCAATGGCTGGGTGCAGTGGCTCACATCTGTAATCCTAGCACTTTGGGAGGCCAAAGCAGGTGGATCACCTGAGGTCAGGAATTCAAGACCAGCCTGGCCAACATGGTGAAACCCCACCTGTTTCTACTAAAAATACAAAAATTAGTTGGGCATGGTGGCATGCACTTGTAATCCCAGCTACTCAGGAGGCTGAGGCAGGCGAATCAGTTGAACCTGGAACCTGAACCTTGCAGTGAGCCGAGATCACACCACTGTACTCCAGTCTGGGCAAAAAAGCGAGACTCGGTCTCAAAAATAAATACATAAATAAATAATATCCACTTCCATTTGAATTCTAATTTGTTCTTCAAACACTTACTAGTGTACAGTCTACCTTACCAGGTACTCTACTGGGTGCTGGGATTCAGCTGTGAATACACTCCAGCGTGGGGTATACACAAGGGATTCGATCATTACAACGCAGGATGGCTCACGCTTTCATGGGCAAAGAGGCACAGAAGACTGTGGAATCAGAAAAGGCACCGGATTCAAACTTAGGATAGCCCTTTGATGCTGTATTAAGGATTTTTCACTCAAATGTTGATCAAAAGGAGGAATGGATGGTATGGAGGTGTTTCAGAAGGACCACACTTTCTTGCCCACAGGTCCAGACCAACAGCTTGAAATTCTAGAAAGGTCCCAGAATGGCCTGACCACTGCACACTTGGTCCTCCTTTTGAAGGGTCTTCTCCGGGAATTACATACAGAGCTCTAGGGTTTCCCTGCTCCCTGCCCCAGGTTTAGTGCAGATGTAGTAACAATCCTTTAACTGGGAGTCTCCACAATCATCAACCAGCACATAATGTAATCCTGGGTGTGGCAAGAGTAGGAATACTTCCTTCCAAGCCCCATGCACTCTCTTGGATTTCCAAGCCCTCCTGCGGTTAGGTGGGACTGTGTGACTAGTTCTGGCCTATGGGCTATGACCAGCAAGAACAGCTATCATTTCTGAGACAAAGCTTTTAATTGCTAATGCAAGACACCCTCATCTCAGGGCTCTCTTGCCAAAGTGATCGAGATGGACTCATACCTCAGGTGGTACAGGTGCAAAGATGTAAAACCTCTATCAACCTGAGTTTTGAATGGAGCAGAATTCTCCACCAAGTAGCATTTTAAAAATATATAAACTTTTGTTATGTTAAGACACAGAGATTTGGAGATTACCGACCAGTCTAGTAGATCAAGGAAAGTGCTCAACATCTTATGCAAATAGCTTCAGAAAACTATGGTATAGTAAGAAGAAATCAATTCCTGCTATTGGCAGTAATGCCGAAGAGGATAATAAGAACTGCGTATAGTGTTTCATTATGTTCAAGGCACTTCATGAACACGATTTAATTTAATTCCTGAAATGGCAATGAGACATCCATGTTCTCAGACCTTATTTCACATCTCCCTTCTCCAGAGGGGACTGATTAGCAGATATTAATGGCTGAAAGAGCAAAAAGAGGACATGGAGCAACTCAGAGAAAGAAACTGCAGGAAGCACACTACAGCCTGGGCTGGAGCAAGAAAGTGGTGGAGCTGGGGTTGTTGAAAACTGGAGGTGTGGAGCAGGGCTCCCATGGAGCTGGAACACAGAACTCTAACAAGGAAGTGCTGCCTGTTGCCCCTGGTGCCACAGCAAGCAGTTCATAGAAGATGCCTTGCAGAGCTGGGACTCAGACCTTTGAGAAGGAGATGTTACCTAGCTGGTATTGATACTCTGAAGGGTACAGTAAGGCTGCGTCTTGGTGGAGAAAAGAAAAAAAGCTAAAGACTGGAGCCAACTACTGCTACCTGAGTAGAGAACCATTACTGGTTCTCTGACAGCAGCAGCGAGCAAACAAAAAGGGTCCCGTCTTTCCTCTCCTCCAGGCTTTCGGTCTCCCTCTGGTGTCACCATTGGCAGAGGCTGACATAAAGTCAGCTGGTGAATGAGAAAGAGAATTGCTCAGTCCCCGCCTCAACCTCATGGAATCCACCAGGAAAAGGTAGATTTGCAGCTGAGAGATGGTAGCCTGATAACCAGACAGGGATCAGTACATTTGAAATTTTTGTTGGTAATGTTTTCAATACCAGTGTTTCAAAACAAATTAAATATGACATTGGTTAACATAATATTTTGGTGATTTAATAGTTTTACAAAACATACAGATCTGAGTTCAGATGGAACTGGAATGTCTTGAAAAACAAAAAAACAAATTACTATGAACTGACATTTACTGAAAGGGCTACCTTTGTGTCACGCACTCTGCCCAGCAGGTTATATGGGCTATCTCAGTCCTCATTATACAGATGGGGAAATCTAAGGCTTAAAGAAGCAACTTGCTGAAGGTCACAGCTTCAAAGCAATAAAGACAGAATTTTTATGGGCAGCCTTACTAAGCCAGAGCTGTTAGCCACATGCCAAACAACCTGTTTACTGTTCAGGTGGCACGCCCTTATCTTTAGGTGGCTATACCTTGGGAATGAATGCAACAACCCCAGACTCTTGCTAGAATCATTTACTTACTCCATGCTGCATCACCATGTGGTAGCTAACACCACATTATAACACGAAGCATTCAGCCTTTCAGTAACCAAACACCCAATAGCAAGGGCCAAAATAGACTCTCAGTGTTGATCTCTAGCAAACAGTCATGGCATTCGGGAATTTCAGAGCTGCATTACAGGCTCTTACCAGGTGTCTGAATTCCCTTCTGTTACAGCTCAATAAACAGTTATCCAGCATGTTTGAATTCTTTTCATGACTTGTAACATACAATTGCACAAAGCTGCTCTCTGTGTATTTTTAGACAGCTGAGTTACTAAACAGGTCTTACTTGCAGAGAACTGGACTCTATTACTCTACAATTTCCACCTGAAGATTTCCAATTTTCCTTCTTGAGCAACACAGAGTGCTTTGCCCATGCTTTAAGGCAGCTGTCACAACACTCTTTCCCTAGTATGGTTGTGGGGTGTTCATGTGCTTTTAGAAACAGCAAAAGTCTCAAATAATATGGCACAGAGGGTCGGGCATGGTGACTCACACCTGTAATCCCGGCACTTTGGGAGGCCGAGGCGGGCAGATCACCTGAGGTCAGGAGTTCGAGACCAGCCTGACCAATATGATGAAACTCTCTCTCTACTAAAAATACAAAAATTAGCCAGGTGTGGTGGTGCACTCCTATAATCCCAGCTACTCAGGAGGCTGAGGCAGGAGGATCGCTTGAACCTAGGAGGCGGAGGTTGCAGTGAGCTGAGATCACACCACTGCACTCTAGCCTGGATGACAAGAGGGAAACTTCATCTCAAACAAACAAACAAAAAATGGCACAGAGGGTGAGCAGAGCTCGGATTAGTTTCTGGGGAAGACATGCACAGAGGAAGGCTGCTTGTCTTTTAAAATCAGACAGATCTGAGTCCAAATCCTAGCTCAACCATCTCTGTTGTGACAGTTCAGTAGCTCTGTGACCTTGAGCAAGTTGTTTCGCCAAATGAGAAAGGTGGGACCACCTGACAGTGGTATTGTGAGGATCTGGTCAACTAAGGCTGGTAGGTGCTTGCCTTGGCCATGTAGTAGATGTTCAGGAAATGAGATCTATAGAGTGCGTTAATGAAAGACAAATTTAATTTTGCACATAAAGTTATGAAAATGTCTCTTTATGGCAGTGATTCTCATCTGAAAGTCATACCATCCCATTGCAGAAGACCTATTTTAGAGTTATATAACAGACTACTCTGTGGACAACCTTCATCCACATAAAAAACTGGATACAGTTTTGATATATGTATATAGCATTTGGAATCCGAAGAACTGAATTCGAGATCTGACTTTTTCCCTTATTCTGTGATCTTGAATAACCGAGCCTTGGATTTCTTGCTTATAAAATGTACCTATGTCAGTGAACAGGTGGTAAATGCCCACCATGAAATACTATGGAGCAGTTAGAAGCAACAGAGCAATTAGAACCCAGACCTGGAAAACATAGTTCAGAGTGAAACAAAAAAGTGATTGCCAGAATGAGAAATGTAACAATACCATTTATGTAAAACCAAAACAACCACTAGCAGAATATAACACCCATGCAAATTATAGACACCCAGTAAGGTGTGTAATAATTGCCTACAAAAGGAGGAGAATGCAAGTGAATTGGGAGGTTTAAAAGAGATCAATAAATAAAGACCACAAAGGGGCCCAAGTACATTTAGGAATAAATAGCATGCAAACAATGATGCTGCCCTACCTTCCTCACAAGATTACTCTGAGGAACTAATGAGATTATGCAGATGAAAACACATGTTAATTCACTGTCTTCATTATGATCTCCACATTAGACAAATGAACTGAACAGAGATCAAAATTCCCTAACATACTTTGGCAGGAAGCTGTTGCCAGGGCAGCACCCATGAAGCCCTGCCCAGGCTTCAGAGTCTGCTGGTGAGATGACATCAAAACCCTTCGTGTAGGAGGGTGGCAGTCTCCCTCCCTTCTGGAGACACCACCTGATGGCCCAGCCAGAGGCAGCAGCAGCCTCTCCCCATGGATCCATTACGAATGTCCCACTTAAGCCCTCGGAAGAAGAGACCCAGGCAGACAGGTGCCTTGACGGCCTCCTCTCCTCAAGACATCAAATTTCAAGATTTGGTCGTCTTCATTTTGGAGAAGAAAATGGGAACCACCCGCAGAGCATTCCTCACGGAGCTGGCCCGCAGGAAAGGGTTCAGGGTTGAAAACGAACTCAGGTAGGACGGCATCGATCGATCTCGCTTTGTAAATAAGCAGGGGCTTTGTGAACAGCTTCTTGGGAACCCAAGGAACCTGTGTTTTCTTCCACATGTGGAAGAGGTAATCTTCCCACTGGGGGAACAGCAGATATGAAATCAAAGAACAACTAGTTAAGGAAAACTAGATAAGTGGGAACTGAAAACAATTATATTGAAACTAGTTGGCACCAAAAGATGAGACAAATTTTCTATCTTTTGCTTTGCACTCCAATAAGTTATTTAGAGATGCTAAACAGAAAACTAATTGGAAAATTTAATGCTAAAACCACTCGATTTTATTCTTGACCAAGTTGAATGAAGTATCACTGAGTTCAATAAAAAAGTTTTGGGCACTTTGATGCAGAAAGCATGATTTGGTTGCTTGGCTCTTACCTATACATCTGGGTGTGTTAAGACAACCAGCATCTGTGGTGGGCTAGGATAACTAGCCGGCTCACCACAGGCACCCAGATGTGGCCTTGATCACGTTTTTCCAAAGAACGGTCCTATTGAGGTTCTTAGAAAGAGAGACGCTGGGTAAAGATGTATTCACTGTTAAGACAGCTCTATCCAGGGGTGGCCAACACCACACTGAGTGAGATGCAATCAGAGCTGAGGCAAAGAGGCAATAGTAGCATTTGGACTACCTAGATTGATTCACTCACTAGTCCACTCACCTCAAACAGCAATTATTCTTGTTTTTCTGACTGCTATAGAAGCTCTTCACTGGCTCTCAAATAGATGAAGAGAAAACAAAACAAAATTCAGAAACAAATGGTATTAGAACCTTGACATAAGTGATGCTTCCAGATTAAACTGGTACAGGGCTTGCAGTGAAGGAGTAGTGATTTATGCAATTGACTGCTCTGACTGGGCAAGGAATAAATCAACCACATATTTTCAGGCAAAACTATAAAAATTTTATGTGAAAAGACATTTTAATTGTAAAAATAGTCTTTGACATTTGAAAATAAAAGTGACAAGCATGTCATGCAGAAGAGATGTCAGCTTCCAGATGTTGGGGAGACATATTTCAAAGGTCAATTCTCAAATATGTTAATGTTCACAACACCATGATTCATATGACGTTGACTTTTAATTAATTTTTTGCTAAACCAATTCAGAAATTCCTCAGTTTCCTATGGTCTTTCTTCCACCTGATTTCTCTCCTTGCAAGGTCTTTTTCTCTCTTCCTGCCTCTTTTGAACCCTTACAGCCACTCTCAATCTCATTTACTAACATCCTTTCCGAGAAAATCCTAGATTTCATCTAATTGTTAAGTCTGCATACTCTTAGAGACTTACATAGAATGTTAGAGTTGGAGAAGACAGGAAGATTATACAGGCAAAGAAGCCAAAAAAAAAAAAAGTTTAAAAAAAAGAAATGAAAAGCCTTTGCAAATCTAGAAGTGCTTTTCATGGTAAAGAAGTTTGGCAAGGGTCAGGCAGGAAGGAAAGAGCCAGAAATGCCACTTACTGGAAAGCTCTCCATTGAAATGTCCAAGCTTCCAGCAAGGGCCCACTGATTTATTATAGACACAGCAATGAACTCATACACGATGGCTGAGGCAGGCACTTAGGGAGATGATGAGAGGTAAGTTTCTGCTGTTGGCAGGACAGCTGAAGAGGCAGCAACATGCCGCAGATGCCTGTTGCCGGGGACTGAGCCCAGCTGCTCAGGCGACAGAGGAAGCGAACTGGTGCATGGTGAGCAAACTGCTGCTGTGCATGTGATGGTGGCAAATTTCCCAGGCTGGTAGATCAGAAGCATTAAATACTAGTGTGTTCTATAGC